>NC_087344.1:149687272-151006022 GCF_030014295.1 Loxodonta africana
CATAGAGAGATAGTATTTAGAAATCCTTCTTTGTGGAGAAAGTTTATTCAATATTTTGCACACTGTTATTTGAGTTGACTTTTTATTGCTGATCTCTAAAATTTCTGTATACAAGATTTGAGTCATTTTGCAGATAATCATGTTTTAAATATTTCCTCCCAGTCCGTGGCTGGCCTTTTCACTTTCTTAGGTAATTTTTCATGAACAGAGGCTTTTCATTTCAATGAAATGTAATGTATCTTTAAAAATTGTTCTTTCTTTATATATAAGGCCTATTGTGTTCTCTAAGAAAAATCTTCTTACCCCAGGATGGTGAATGTATTCTCCCCAATTTTCTTCTAGGGACTTTGCCATTGTTGGTTTAAATTTTGAATCTCTGACATCTCAGATTCCTCTCCTGATCACAATAAGCTTGTCTTGGCCTCACAGGAATCTTCTCTATATTGCAAAACATTCACAATAGTTACCTGCTTTGCTCTCTGACAGCTACAGGAGCCATGCATCCCTCCATCTCCCCCTTATTACCCCGCCATCTCTGACATTCTCTCTCTCCTTTTCTATAGCTGAGAAATCCCCAAAAAACTGAAACAGAGAATGAGAGAGGCCTAGTCTAATCTGTGTTCAAGAACGCAGGTTCTGGGTTAGGAATCTGATTCAGCCCTTGTATGGCCTGGATAGGTGTGTTAAACTTCATGTGCCTCAGCATTTTCATCCTTTGAAAGTTAAGTTTTAACAAACAAAGAAAAAGCAAAAACAAACAAATGAACAAAAACCATCGGTTGGGAAGATCGTGCCCTTTCTTCCAGCAGTCGCTCTCCTTGGTGCAGTGCTTACCATGTTGCATTCACACCCAAAGTTCAAGTGTTCCCACTCTGGGAAAGGCGCTTACTTGCCTGCTCACTGGAAACCAGGCCGCGGTGCTTGCCCTTGTTCTGCTTTGGTTCAAACTGGACACCGGGATACAACAGGACTAGATCACCCGTCCCCCTTCCCCACCTACTGCGGGCCCAGTTCCAGAGGACTCTGACTTCACAGTAGCTTTAGATGAGGAAATTTCATAACATGTTTTTTTCCCTTTCCTTCCTTCTTTGATCTGTCTCCTGCTCCTCTTCCCGTGCCTACCCAGAGGAAAGGATTCACTGCTATTCTATCCCGGTGTCCCTTTGATGTTCTTTTGGACAGGACGAAGGGGCCAGTTGTCCTTCTCCTACAGGAGCAGAAAGAGCAGCGGGCCCCAGGGGAACGACAGCTCAACCAGGGCGCCCTTTCACATCACACATGTGTGCTTGGCAGGGTTCCGATAAACTGAATACAGCTCGGCCTCAAGCTTCTCTGCAGGTTGAACTGGAAGGGTGTGGGGTTTCCAGATCCCCAAGGCAAGATAACTGGGAGCTCCTAAAAATCAAACACCTATGCTCATACAAAGACTTCAACAAAGGTGTAAAAAGATTACCTAAAGATTGGGGAAAAGTTTTTAGCTGTGACATTTCTGATCTCTAAAATCTTCATGATACTGCGAAAACTCAACCACAAAAAGACAAATAACCCATAGAAAAAATGGGCAAAGATATGAACAGGCAACCTTAAAGAAGACATTCAGGTAGCTAACAGATACATGAACAACTGCTCAGGATCATCAGCCAGTAGAGAAATGCAAATCAAAACTACAGTGAGATTCCATCGCACTCCAAAAAGGCTGGCATTCATCCAAAATACACAAAATAATAAATGTTGGAGAGGTTGTGGAGAGACTGGAACACTTATACACTGCTGGTGGGAATGGAAAATGGTACAACCACTTTGGAAATTAATTTGTCACTTCCTTAAAAAACTAGAAATAGAGCAACCATACGATGCAGCAATCGCACTCCTTGGAATATATCCTAGAAAAATAAGAGCCTTTACACGAACAGAGACATGCACACCTATGTTCACTGCAGTACTGGAAGCAACCAAGGTGCCCATCAAAGGATGAATGGATAAATAAATTATGGTATATTTACACAGTGGAATACTACTCATCGACAAATAACAGCGATGGATCTGTGAAACATTTTATAACATGGATGAATCTGGAAGCCATTTTGCTGAGAGTGATTAGCCAGTTGCAAGAGGACAAATATTGTATACGACCACTATTATAAGAACTCGAGAAATCGTTTAAACAGAGAAAAAGTATTCTTTGATGCTTACTAGAGGGAGAGGGAGGAAGGAAGGGAGGGAGGGAGGGAGGGGGTATAGACTAATTAGATAGCAGATAAGACTTACTTTAGGTGAAGGAAAAACAACACACAATACAGGCGAGGTCAGCACAACTGGACTAAACCAAAAGCAAAGAAGTTTCCTGAATAAACTGAATGCTTTGAAGGCCAGCATAATAGGGGTAAAAGAGTTTGTAAAACCATGGTTTCAGGGGACATCTAAGTCAATCGGCGTAATAAAGTCTATTAAGAAAATATTCTGCATCCTACTTTGGAGAGCAGCTTCTGGGGCCTTAAACGCTAGCAAGCAGCCTTCTAAGATTCAACAATTGGTCTCAACCCACCTGGACCAAAGGAGAATGAAGATTACCAAGGACACAAGGTAATTATGAGCCCAAGAGACAGAAAGAGCCACACAAACCAGAGACTACATCAGCCTGAGACCAGAAGAACTAGGTGGTGCCTGGCTTCCAGGGATGACTGCCCTGAAAGGAAACACAACAGAGAAACCCTGAGGGACTAGGAGAGCAGTGGGATGCAGACCCCAAATTCTTGTAAAAATACCAGACTTAATGGTCTGACTGAGACTAGAAGGACCCCAGAGTTCATGGTCCCCAGACCTTCTTTTACCCAAGACAGGAACCATTCCTGACGGCAGCTCTTCAGAGAGGGATTGGACTGGACTATGGGTTGGAGAGCGATGCTGGTGAGGAGCGAGCTTCACGGATCAGGTGGACACCTGAGACTCTGTTGGCATCTCCTGCCTGGAGGGGAGATGAGAGGGTGGAGGGGGTTAGAAGCTGGCGAAACGGATACGAAAAGAGAGAGTGGAGGGAGAGAGCGGGCTGTCTCATTAGGGGGAGAGTAACTGGGAGTGTGTAGCAAGGTGCATATGGGTTTTTGTGTGAGATACTGACTTGATTTTTAAACTTTCACTTAAACCACAATAAAAATTATTAAAAAAAAAAAAAGATAAATTCTGGTGTCGTGTAAAAAAGCCCAGCTGCTATGTGAAATACCTTTACCAGGAAAACGGTTATGACCACATCATCTCAACAATGGAAGGTGCTTCTAAGGCCGAGTGAGAGGCATTTCACCTTTTGCCCGGATATAGGGCGCACGCAGGGTTTCCCTTAGACCAGGCTCCAGGTATGCTCACTGTCAGGATTCCTGTCCTTCTGACCCCTAGCTGGAAGGCTTGCTGCCTTCTTGCCGCAGGTGGGGAGTGATGCAGTTGCGGGAATGAGAGGCAAACCAAACCAAAAGAAGCGCGCCGCTACGTGACGAAACATGCGCCAGACACTGCCGTGACTCGGATTCGAACCGAGGTTGCTGAGGCCACAACGCAGAGTACTCACCACCATACGATCACGGCGCACCACAAACCTACCAGCCCTAGCTGGTCTTCTTAAACTGTATTGACAGAAAAACGTTCACACTGTTTTGTTCTGGAACAGCCACAAGTGCTCCGCTTTTCTCCCATTTCCTGCCGTCTCTCAGCTCCTCCTTCCCCGTCGTGCTACACCTTAAAAACCATTCTCTCCTCCCCAGGACCTCGCCTGAGTCTCTGCACAGGCCTCCTGGACGTCTGGTTCTCCGCTACGCCTCCCAGCTTTCCTTCGCTCCTCTTCACCAATCCCCTTTCCCCGTTTATTTTCCGCGCTCCCGCCACACCGACCGCAACCGAGGCGAGCGGTGGGGCGTCACACGGCGCGGGCGGGCGGGCGAAGGCAGAGCAACCCCGTCGTGGACCCCATTGGGCTCAGACGGGGGTTGCAGACCCGGGGGCCTCCGGGGGTCGCTGGCATCTGAGGCGGACAAGGAGCAAGGAAGGGCGAAGGCCGTTTCGCTGCCCTCCTAGCTTCAGACTCACCCAAACGCACTGCTTTCAACGCGACGAACGACAGGATTTGTCGCCCCAACCTGTCGGGTTTTCCGAGGCTTTGCGCAAATGGCTCGGCAGAAAGCTTCTGGCACCACCTAGCGCTTCACAGGCGTTCACTCGTCGATGAAAAGGAAAATTTAACCTGTGGTCTCTGTGGCGCAATCGGTTAGCGCGTTCGGCTGTTAACCGAAAGGTTGGTGGTTCGAGCCCACCCAGGGACGCGCTTTGGGTTTTATAAGTGTTAAGATGTCCCCAGAGCTTCTGCTCCTTGCATCTTACTATATAAAGGCAGAGAGCAACGTCAGTTAGCCTTCTATCTTCTTTGCTTGGAAACTGAGAACTCAGTAATGATTCAAAGAGAGAAATCATCGGAGTTGCTTTTGAGAAGTTCCCCCCCCCCCACTTTGTTTACTTGTACTGTTATTTATTTAAACCCTGGTGGTGTAGTGGTTAAGTGCTACGGCTGCTAACCAAAAGGTCGGCAGTTTGAATCCCCCAGGCGCTCCTTGGAAACCCTGTGTGGCAGTTCTACTGTGTCTTATAGGGTCGCTATGAGTCGGAATCGACTCGACAGCAACAGATTTGGTTTTGGTATTATTTATTTAATGCTTTCCATATACTTTGGAAATCAAGTTGGGTCTATGGTTTTATGAATACAAAAAAGTTGTAATCACCATTAGCTATCTAGCTATCTATTTATAATCGCTCGTTCTGTGTCTTTAGCAACCCTAAGACACCCCCCATTAATTTCAGAAATCCCAGGAAATGGCAGCGGTTCCCACCGTCCTTCATAAAATCGCCACCACAGAATGCTTGGAGGATGCAAGAACAGTTCCTATAAGTATATTTCTCACAGACTTGTTGAAGGTTATGTCTTCCTGATAACACCTGGGGCTATAGATGTGGGCGAATGACCATGTCTTACATGATAAATTTACTGTAGCTTTCTAATGCCCCTGAGGCTTTAGATATTTTCCATTACAAGAATTGTATCACAGACGTTGTGCCATTTCAAGTTCGTTTACTGTAGGCCTCCTTTGGGTGCAAGTTTTCAGTGAACTGGTTCAAGTGAACAATGTAGAATTGCCGACAGCTGCTCAAACTAATACAGTGGCTCCAGAATTTCTACCTAGTGCACCTGTATCAATCGGTAAACCTGGCCGTATCCAACACTATATTCCTTCCGCCCTGCTTCTACTCCCTTAGGATCCATTTCCATAGACGAACCCTAGGATTTAGGTTCATATAAAGTGGCAGAAATCTTGCAGTACTTCTGGCGGTATTGCACCTTCCTATGGGTCATCACAGTTTGTGCATTTCCCTCTGGGACTTTCCGGGACTCGTGTCTGAGTCTAGATCTAAAAAAAAAAAAAAGATCTAAAGCAATGGGAAAAAGTAGCAATGGGCTCTGAGGAGTAAAACAAGCAACTGTTTCCGCCCGGTTTCGAACCGGGGACCTTTCGCGTGTGAGGCGAACGTGATAACCACTACACTACGGAAACCCTGAGGTTCACAAGATCTCAGGAACATCTGTGAAAACTCTATGGTGGCCTTCTTGAAGTTTTGTGACTTTCAATGTACCAAATTCAATCCCATTTCGAAATTCGACTGGCAGCAGCAAAGTCCTGGAAAGGGCCTCAGTAAGCACCAAGCGAACCAAGGCTCACTGCATTTGCCTTGGCCGGTCATTTCTCTCAAGACTTAGCTTTAACGGCTCTTTCTTATCTCTTTCTCTTGTTCCTGCCACTTCAGTTTGCTTTTGATGTGAGATGTCAAATCCAGCGTGTGGGGCCCCATGGTCCTTGTTTCCAGGGTAGGCGAGGAACCCTAAGCCAGGGAATATCGGGAATCTCAGTCTCCTTTGCCTGAAGGGTTCGCTCGGTGCTTCCTGAGGCCCTTTTCTTCTTCAATGCCAGCCTGTGGAGAAGGTTCAGGTGATAGAAGAGAACAAAGAGAACCTTTACAGCTCTCTGGAACTAAAACTAACATAAAGCATGTCTTGTTTGGTGTCCCGCCGCCCAAGAACCAGATGAGAATTGTGTCCTGGTCTCCCATCTGACTTAGCGCAGGGAAATGAGGTTTGGCTTGGGTACTCAGTAATGAAGTCCTCCTGTCATTTTTTTTTTTTTTTTTCCTCCTTAAAGGCTATTGGCAAACGCTTAACCCTTCAGGAATGAAACCTGTTTTAGCCCGCCTTCTCAACAGGGACCCTTCCCGCCTGAGCCGAACGTGATAACCACTACCCTACGGAAACCACGTGACTGAGCTAGCCTAAGAATTTGTCCCTGAAATCGTTAAGCCCTGCAGTCTCCAAGTACTTTGGCTTGCAACATCCGAAATTCAACTACATTTGAAATTCCGCTGCTAGCAGCAAAGTGCTGGAGAAAGCCCTTGGGGAAAACACCAACAATCCCTTCAGGCAAAGGAGTCGGTGGCTTCCCTTGGGCCTTAAAGTAGTTTTCTGCGCCTATCCCGGAAGCTAGGACTTCGGGGGTGGCGGGGGGGGCTCCGTCTGGGTTCGGGAGCCCGAAGTTCGCTAGAGTTTCCATTTTCAGAACTAAGCTCCTCTCGGGCTCTCCAGCTCCCCACAGCCCAGGAGCTGTGAAGGCTCTCACCCTGGGGCTTCGGACCAGCGCCTCGGTGGCCCCTTTAAGGGCGCTGGTGTTCCAGACAAATGATCCGTGTTTCCATGAAAAGATGTTCAATGTCATTACCCCTTATTCATCCCCCCACTTGGTGTTAGTTGCCATGGAGTCGATTAGGACTCATGACCATCTCATGAGTGCAGTGCAGAACTAACTGCTCCATAGGGTTCTGAAGGCTGTGACTTGGTGGTGCACTGGCTAAAGCGCTCGGCTGCGAACTGAAAGTCAGCAGTTTGAATCCACCAGCCCCTCTGTGGGAGAGAGATGTGGCGGCCTGCTTCTGTAAAGATCACAGCCTCGGAAAGCCTATGGGGCAGCTCCACTCTGTCCTGTAGGGTCGCTATGAGTCAGAATTGACTAGATGGCAATGTTTAGAAGGCGGGCTAAAACAGGTTTCATTCCTGAAGGGTTAAGCGTTTGCCAATAGCCTTTAAGGAGGAAAAAAAAAAAAAAAAAAAATGACAGGAGGACTTCATTACTGAGTACCTAAGCCAAACCTCATTTCCCTGCGCTAAGTCAGATGGGAGACCAGGACACAATTCTCATCTGGTTCTTGGGCGGCGGGGCACCAAACAAGACATGCTTTATGTTAGTTTCAGTTCCAGAGAGCTGTAAAGGTTCTCTTTGTTCTCTTCTATCACCTTGGATCTTTCAGGAGCAGGTCGCCAGACTTGCCTTCCGAGGCGCCTCTGTGTGGGTTCCAACCACAAACCTTTCAGTTAGTAGTTGAGGGCTCAACCTTTTGGCACAAAACCAGAAAACAAGCATTGCTGAGGATGTGGAAAATTGGAGCCCTCACCCATTGCTGGTGGGATTGTAAAATGGTACAGCCTCTGTGGAAATCCGTTTGATGGTTCCTCAAAAAAGTTAACCATAGAATTCCCGAAGGACCCAACACCTCCATTACTAGGTATATACCCCCCAAAGAATTCAAAGCAGAAATGCAAACAGATCCTTGCACACCAATGCTCATTGCAGCATTATTCACAAGAGCCAAAAGGTGTAAACAACCCAAGTGTCCATCAACAGAGGAGTGGATAAACAAAATGTGGTATATCCATACAATGGAATATTATTCAGCCTTAAAGAGAAAGAAGATCCTGATATATGTTAAGACATGGATGAACCTAGGAAAATTATGCAGAATGAAATAAGCCAGACAAAAAGGGACAAATATTATATGATTCCCACCTACTTGGAATCTCTAGAACAGCAAATGCATAGAGGCCAAAGTTTACTAATGGTTACCAGGGGCAGGTGGGAGGGAAAAGGCAGGAATGACTGCCTAAGGGGCGCTGGATTTCTGTTAAGGGCGATGAAAACCTTCGGGAACGGATAGTGGTGATGGTTCCACAACGTGGTGAACCTAAGCACTGTCACTGAAGGTTGAAATGGCAAGTGTTTTGTTTCCTATTTTATCACACACACTCAAAATGATCCACACTTCCGGTCCACCCAGGAACAGTAGAACCCTCCCTCCAGGCCCTACCGTGCGCTCTCCCTGAGGCCTGACTTGCGCTCTCTCCTCTCAAGCCCTTTTGCCTCAGCACCTCTCCACTGTGTGGCTGGGTTTCAGTCCACTACTCTAATCACGCCTTCATGTTTTAGCCGTACCTTAGCAAAGGCTGAAACATGTGTCCTAGGATGTTTGGCTCTTTGAAAATGTTGAACAACCAACACAGGCCAAGCCAGCCTTGAAGGCCTGCACTGGATTCCTTTGGACACCGGACCAAGAAGCCCAGTATAAACCACAGGACCCAAGGGAAGCTCACGCAGAATTCACAATCGCTTGATTTCTCCCTCGTCACTCTTGGAGATTCTTTTTGAAGGGCAGTTTTATTTCAATACTGGAAACTCATCTTCGTTTGCCCTTTTTATTTTTCTGCTCAACAGATCATGGAGTGCGAAAGTTAACGGAGGCGGTTTGGGCAGGTTTTTCACCTTCGCCTCAGGGCAAGCGCCAATAGGCAAAGAGTTTCTGTAGCTCACAGGCTTTACTGTTATTCTCCATAGGATTTCCTTTAGAAATCGAGATTAAAAAAAAAAAAAAAAATTGGGGGTCAAGAATGTGCCCTTTTCTCCTGCAGTTGCTGCTCTAGGTGCTGAGGTTACCGCGCTACCTTCACACCCGAAGTTCAAGTGCTCCCCCACCCTGGGGAGGGCGCAGATTCCTTGCTCACTGGAAACCAAGACTCGGTCCTCGACTTTGTTTTTTGGCTCAAAGTGGAGACGGGGACACAACTGGACTACGTTACGCTCTTCGGCGACCTAGGACCCTGTTCCAGACGAGGCTGCCTTCCCGGTAGCTTTAGATCAGGAAATTTCATAACGTGCATTTCCCCTTCCCTTCTGGATCAATCTCCCGCCTCCCCGCCCACCCAGAGGAGAGGGTTCACCGCCTTTCTGTCGGGTCAAGACCCTTTGGGATCCCTCCTGAATTGGACAAAGAGGGCACTTGTCCTTCCCTTACAAAGGGGGAGGGAAGAGAAGGCTACTGGAGAACCACCGACACACCGCGTGCGGCCCCGCATATCGCACACTTGGGCGCGTGCACTTCGAGATAGGAAAAAAAGCGCCTTCCGAAGCTTCTCTGCAGGGGGAACCCGAAGGGGGTTGGTTTCTTAACCTGGAGAGAGGAGGCGAGCGGAAGGGTCCCAGGCATGTCCGCAACTCCTCAAGACAGGCCAGAAACAGGCTGATTTTGAGGGACAGAACCAAAGAAAAGGGGCAAATGCAGCCGAACCCCACGCCCGGAAATTAAGGCTCTCGAACCCTAAGGTCTGAGCGAGCCGAGGGCTACGCCTTAAATTGATCTCCCGCCTTTATCAGGTAAGTCGTCGGTGCAAATTCAGAGCTCAGGAAAGGGAGGGACTGCGTAGGCCCACGTCCACATTTGACGGACAAAAGCCAAAAGATCCGTTGCGGTCGAGTCTACTACGACTCAAAGGGAGCACAGTAGAACAGCCCCGTAGGGTTTCCACGGAGCGGCTGGTGGATTGCGGGTACCGACTCTTCACCATTTTACCACCAAAGAGAACACCTAAATCCCCGAGTAATTAGCTGTGGGGTCTGAGGAAAAGACCGTCGCCAAGGAGAACTCGCCGGTTTTTGCCTGAGCATAGGGAAGGATGGAGTGGCCATCAACAAAGATGGGGAAATGGCAGGGGCAGAGGACTTTAGGGGAAAAATCCGGAGCTCAGCTCGGGGTCCCCGGGCCCTGGTTCCAAGAGTTATTCATCCAGGCTGCCTCCGTTTCTGCATCCGTCTGAGCCCTTTTTGATATTGGAGTTCTCGGGCGCTCGTGCTCGGTCCCCTTCCCACCCTGGGCGCCTCCTCCCTGCAGGCTTGTCCCCTGCGCTGGACCCGGCCACCGTCTCTCCACACGCTGCCGCGCGCAAAGGCGTATCTCTAGGTCAGATCTGAGGTGCGGCAGGGCAGAGCCGCCTCGCTCAAAAACTTGGGAAGACCTGACAGCGCTCGGCGTGTGGCAGGCTGTCTCGTGTTTTGGAGAAGGCGAGGAGGAAAGGGCCTTGGGGGAGGATCGCTGAAGGAGAGGGCAGCATGCAGGAAGGTAGGCGTCCAGGCTTCCCCGAGTTGGGTGCAAAGAGATGTACAGTCTGGAGGCGGGAGATAACAGGCCCCCAGCAGGTCCCTGGTGGTCTAGTGGCTAGGATTCGGCGCTTTCACCGCCGCGGCCCGGGTTCGATTCCCGGTCAGGGAAAGCTATTTTGCGACGTCTCTCCTCCGCAGGAATCTTCTTTAGCCTTGTTTGATGCAGAGGAGTCCCCAGCACCGCCCAGGCTTGGACAGGTGAGAGGCGATGAGCAGCTCTTCAGCGGCTTGGGGCCCCCAACAGCTGTATCCTGCTCTGGGCCATTAGGAACCATCACCGCTACTGTGGTCCTCATCTTTCAGAAAGTCCATCTCAAGAAAACAAAGTAGAACCTGGGACAAGAGCTCCCAATCTTCCTTTTCAAAACAATTATAAACATAAAAAAGTTGAAAGAGTAGTGACTTTATATATTCTTCATGTTCATTTACCAATGAACATTTTCCACATTTGCTTTGTCCATCCCTCCATATATACGTATTTGCTACCCCACTTCAGAGTAACTTGCTGAAACCTCAAGATCCTTTGGTTACTCCTTTCCTTTGGGAATATGCCTCTAAACCAGCCCCTTAGGGACTTTTCCTCTTTGTCCTGTCAATGAGGCCCCCCTTGCCCCTTCAGCATAAACTCTCAGGTGTGACCTGGAGCCCCTCCAGAAATTACAAAGACTCCAGTCACTGGGAAAATCTCAGGTGCTTAGAGATTACCTCTCAGGAACCAGGGGAAAAGTCCAAATCCTCTGAGTAAAAATTAACTGTACACTCCACAGACATGGTCATTCGCCCCTACTTTTATCCCCTGGAAAGACCCAGAAGGGACACTACCTTCAACAAGGCTGTGAGAAATAGATCCTACAGAACTATTTTCACATCCTCAAAGAACTCTGTGGTGGCTATTTTATGAAGGACAGTGGGAACTGCTACCATGGAACTGGGATCATTGAAATGAAGAGGGATGATGGGAAGACGGCATTGGAAGGGCCAAGTCACAACATTTAAGCCAAAAAGACAAGGTGACCTTACTTCCTACATTGAATACACAGCTGAAGCAGTAATCAGAATGGTCTGTCCATCAAACCTCTTTGGCATGAACTCCTTGGTCAGTGTCTCTAGAAATGCAATAGATGGGCAACTTACTTGATTTGTATAAGCAGAAACACTCTAGGTCTGGTGAACATAGTCTGCATTGAATCACGGCAATAGACAGTCTCAGACCCTCAACAAACTCACAAGCACAGAGCTCTTTGAACGGAAAAGAGGTAGATCCCCTCAAGGAAGAACCTGTTTATACAGTCAGAAAGAAATTGTCTTAGACCTTTAGCCAAATGGTGTTCTCCCACCAAAGTTACCTGAGTAAAATGACCTCTTAGTAAATATCATTTAATACCAGAATATTTGGAATTTACACCATAATAGTATGAACACTTAGGTGTGTTATTAGTTCATTTTCATAATCGAAAAATATTTCAGAAGGCTTGTCATCAGGGTTGATCATCAGTGAAACCAGAATGAGGCAAATTTAGAATGTGAACATCTACTTGACTTCGACTGTCATGAGATTTACCTTTCCTAGGAAGCAAAAGTAGAGTAGATAAATGTATATTTAAACAGGACTTAATTTTTTTTTTTAACACTTTTAGAGGAGTAGATAAAATTATTTATAGGCTGTTTCAGCTACCAGTTGGGAAAAATATTAAGGTAATCACTGGGCTTGTAACCTGTGGTGGTTAACGTTGCGTGTCAGCTTGGCTGGGCCATGATTCTCACTGGTTTGGCAGTTATATGGTGATGTAGTCATCCTGCATGATGTGATCTGATATGATCAGCCAATCAGTTGTAAGGGGATTGTCCTCGGGGGTGTGGCCTGCATCCAATATATGTATAGAAGTTTTGGCAAAGCTTACTGGATTGCTCTGGATCCTGCATCCAACTGGTTATCATCTGACCTCTAGTTCTTCGGACTTTAGCCAGCAGCCTGCTTCCTTTCCTGCCAAACTTGGATTCCTCTGCCCCTGCAGGTACGTGAGACGGGAGAAGTCTCCAACCTGATGTCTGACCCATGGACTTGGGACTTGCTAGCTCTACAACCATGTGAGCAATTTACTTGACATAAAGCTCTCTCTCTCTCTCTCTGCACCTGTACATAGTTATAGGTACACACACACACACACACACACACACACACACACATCCGTACGTACGCTCCACTAGTTTTGCTTCTCTTGAGAACCTGGCCCAAGACAGTTGGTGCTGAGAGTGGTTCCAGAGAAACAGAATCATAAGGATGAGTTTTCTCAATTGGTTCTCAAGTTTGACTAGTCCTAAAAGTGCTGACGACTCTACCTCCAGTAGTAAAAAGGGTGCTGCTAATCCATGGCAAGAGGTGGCAATTTTAATATGCCAAGTATCATCAGAAATAGATCGAGTATTGGTGAGAAGCGAGGCTCTGGGTGATCGCATGTTTGAAAATTTTCCATGATTTTGTCGGGAAGTAAGGAAGCTGGTTGGCTGGTCCGACTTTCATTGGACAAAGTGGTGAGATTGATGAGCTCAGGGCTTCAGAGTCACAGTTCAAGTGCCTTATAAAATACCTCAAAGTTGCAACTTGTGCCCTGAAAGAAAGCCTTATTTCTTGTGGTAACAGAGCTGATATTGCTGAAAATCTAACGCAAAGTCTTATTGTAAGAGTGGCTGAATAACAATGTGATTAACTTCCCAACCTTGAATGGTGTCTGAAGTTAAAGCGAGGCCATTGATTGAGGAGAAACGGGACCCCGAAACTTGGAATGGGAACATATGGGCAGATAATCAGGGAGCTGGGGACACTGAGGCTCTAAATTCTGTTGAATCATTGCTGCCAGGAGAATCAGCACTCTCACTCCCATCTGAAGAGATTACTCCGTCTTCTTCTGCGAAGCCACCAAAACAAATAAAACACACAAACAAACAAAAAAAACCATTTCTGGCTAATAAGAGGTGAATCCAACTCATAGTGACCCCATACAACAGAATAGAACTACCCCTTAGGGCTTTCAAGGAGCTTCTGGTAGTTTTGAACTACTGGCCTTTTGGTTAGCAGCCAACTCTTAACCACTATGGCACCAGGGTTTCGGGGAAGCCACTGCCCTCCAGTAAAACCGTTATACCTTCCACCCCCGTTTGATGAGATTAACCCAACCGTGTCTGACGAGCCTTTGAGATATCACTTGAGGCGGCAGCTGGTGCTTTGCCTGAGGCATCACCTTAGGTAGATGTCTTTCAAGACATTTCTGAATATTCCCAGGACTCACCCCCACTACCCGTTTTTGTTCTAGGTCTGTAACTAGACTTAAGTCCCAAAAGGTGAAGTACAAAGTGTGAACAAGGAGGAGGCACGCCACACTCCAAAGGAACTGCTTGACTTTCCTAATATGTACAAACAGAAACCTGGGGAATATGTGTGAGAATGGCTATTAAGGGTGTGGGATAATGGTGCAAGGAATATAAACATGAATCAGTCTGAGTTTACTGATATGGGCCCACTAAGCACAGGTTTTTCATTCAGTGTTTCAGCTCAAGAGGTTAGGAAAAGATCTAATAGTTTATTTGGTTGGGTCAATGAAGTATAGATTACATGGTGGCCTACTGTAAATCAGGTTTAAGTACAAGACCTGCCCTGATATACTGTAGAAGAATGTATTCAAAGTCTTAGGGAAATTGGCAAGTTAGAGTGTATTTATCAGGTTAGACCCACATGCCCACACATGGAGTGCCAGAGGACACACCATTTACCACAACAGTGAGAAACAGATTTGCTAAGGGGGTCACAGCATTCTTGAAGACTGCTGTGATTGCCCTTTTATGTGAGTAAGTCTTGACAGTGAGAATTGCCCTAACTGAATTAAAACACCTAACTACAATGGGGCTGATTGGCCCCATGGTGTTAAGGGCCAAGTGGCAGGACTCAATTGACAAAGACAAGGTGGGAGTGGTTCTGACTTGTATGGAATTATGGTGTTGGCTAACGAGTCAAGTGTCCTCGGGGCAAAATGGACAAGAAACCTGCTAAATGTTTACTTGATCTCTACAAGCAGAAGAATTCCAGATCAACTGAATGGTAATCTATCTCAAATCACCAGAATAGAGAGTTGCAGCCTCTCAATCAATTCCCAGCCTAGAGCTAGTTTACTGACCCACAACCCCTTGAATGAAGGGGAAGCCAGGTCCCCTTGAGGAAAGACCCCCTACACTGCCAAAAATTTATGCTGTGAAATTTCTCCCAGCCTCCCCCAAAGTGATCTACAGGATTTTACGAGAGTGACTGTTCATTGGGAAAAGGAAATAATCAGAATTTTCTGGCATTACTGGATACCGGTTCTAAACGCACACTAATTCCAGGAGACCCAAAACATCACTGTGGCCCACCAGTCAGAGTAGGGGCATGTAAAGGTAAGATTCTTATTGCACTCTTAGCTCAGATTCGTCTCACAGTGGGTCTGGTGTGTCCCCAAGCCCATCCTGTAGTGATTTCCCCACTTCCAAAATACATAATCAGAATAGATTTACTCAGCAACTCCCAGAACCTCCACACTGGATACGTGACAAGAGGAATAGGGGCTGTCAGGGTACGAAAAGCCAAGATGAAGCCATTAGAACTGCCCCTACCTAGGAAAACAGAAAACCAGAAGCAATACTGCATTCTTGGAGGAATTGCAGAGAGTACTGCCACCACCAAGGGCTTGAAGAATGCAGGGGTAGTGATTCCCACCACATCCCCATTCTACTCCCCTATTGGGCCTGTGCAGAAAACAGATGGATCTCGTTGAATGGCAGCGGATTACCGGAAACCTAACCAAGTGGTGACTCTAGTTGTAGCTGCCGTTCCAGATGTGGTTGCACTGCTTGAGCAAATTAATGTATCTCCTGGTACCTGGTATCCAGCTATTGGTCTGACCAATGTTGTTTTCCTATTTTCAGTTTTGAAGAAACATCAGAAACAGCTTTTCCTCAGCTGGAAAGGCAAGCAATACACCTCCACTGTCCTACCTCAGCGATACATCAGCTCTCCAGCCCTGTGTCTTCATTTAGACCTCAGGGACATTGATTGCATTTCCATTCCTCAGGCCATCATGCTGGTCCATTGCATTGATGACCCTACGCTGATTGGACACAGTAAGGACGAAGTGCCAAAGACTCTGGACTTACTGGTAGAACACTTGCATGCTAGGAGTTGGGAAATAAATCCCACAAAAATTCAGGCTCCTTCCACCTCAGTGAAATTTCTAGTTCACTGGTGTAGGGCAGTGGTGTGGCCCATGCAGGAAGAACTGTTCTTGTCAGTAGTCCCTGGGTATCTCCTGGCATTCATTGGTCTGTGAGAGACCCTCACATGTTGTCTCCCTCCCAAGCCTGACCCTCTCTGCATGTCTCTTCTCTTTTATGAAACAGCACTCAGAAAGGATTAGGACTAGGACCCACCCTCCTCCTGTATTACTTAACTGATACTCTCTTCAAAGAGCAGGAGAATGATGTGGCAGCTGGCTTCTACTCTGTCCTATAGGGCCGCTGTGAGTCAAAATTGAGTCCACCCACAGTGAATTTATCTTCAACGAAAAACTCTATTACCCCAAAAAAGATCACATTCACAGGTACAGGGGTTAAGAGTGTGATCTTTCCCTTCGGGGGACACAATTCAACCCCTAACACTAGAGGGAGAGAGAATTCCATGGCTCATGCTCTTTTTTTTTTTTTTTTTTATTGTGCTTTAAGTGAAAGTTTACAAATCAAGTCAGTCTCTCACATAAAAACCTATATACACCTTGCTACATATTCCCAATTACTCTCCCCCGCCCCATGAGACAGCCCACTCCCTCCTTCCACTCTCTCCTCGTGACCATTTTTGATGATCTTCTTAATGTTGGTAAAAAAAAATGCTGTGTTTTCACAGCCAGAAGATCCTGAAACAACTTCTAGTTGACAAGAAAACATTTCTTCCCTGGCTGTGAGTGCCCCTGTCGGTTTTACCTGATTTTTCATCGACTCTATTGGTGCCAAGGGTTTTATCTTTGATATCGTTTTTTTTTTTTATCGCTAATTCTGACCTCCATTTCCTCAATTCTGCTCCTCTGATTTTCTATTGAGTTGTCTAATTCCAAAATTTTATTGTTAATGTTCTGAATTTCTGATCACCGTCTCTCTATGGATTCTTGCAGCCTGTTAAATTTGTCATTACGCTCTTCAATAACCTTCTTAATTTCCTCGAGCACGTTACCTGTGGGATCCTTGGTTTGTTCTGCATTTTGCCTGCTCTCCTTCCTGATCTCTTGAAGAGTTCTTTATATTAATCTTTTGTACTCTATCTCTGGTAATTCCAGGAATATATCTTTGTCCAGAAGTTTCCTTGATTCTTTGTTTTGGGAGCTTGTTGAAGCGAACTTGTTCTCCTTCTTTATGTGATTTGATTTGGACTATTGTTTCTGAGTCATTTTTAAGTTATTATCGCCTTAATTTATTTTATGTTAGCTTACTGTGTCTTATCTTCTTGCTTTGTTTTGTTTTGATATGCCCAAATAGGCTGCTCAAGTGAGCTAGCTTGATTATTGGTGCCTTTGAAGCTATAACATCCTGTCACCAGATGGCTAGAGCTGTTACTGGGTATATAAGCCTAGGAGTCCATTCACTTTTTTTCTCACATGGATTCAGCTGAGGTGCCCAAGCAGTTGGTGCAAGCTTTCACCTACAGTCTTAGAGGAGCAGGGGTGATTGGTGTAGGCACAGATATCTGGTTGCAGCAGGGGGTCACACTCTGAGCAAGGCAGGGGCTGACAACTGTCCCCCGAGTGTCTGTGAGGAAAGGGAGTCCCTGTGCCCTAGAGCTCACAGGTGGGTGGGGTCTGGAGCTGGACAGTGGGGAGCCAATGCTTTTGGCTGTAAGGATTAGCAGGCAGCACTTATCCTTGGGCTCCTGTTGCGGGTGGCTAGGTGCTGTGGGTGGAGCCACCAATCCTCGGGTCCCTGTTATGGGTAGGTGAAAAAAAAAAAAGTTTTTTTTTTTTTTTTACCCTGCTTAATAGGCAGAGCAGTGTCAAATGTCAAAATTCAGCTTCTCTGCCCCACAGCTGAAACAGCTGAAGTCAGACCTCAGGCAGGTACACTGTCGCACTATGCCAACAAGGGCCTAAGCTGCTGAAATGGGCCCACAGAGGTCCACCCAGTGGGGAAAGGCATTCAAAGTCCATAGACTGCTTGTGCCTGGATAGGAGCTGCTTCTGCCCTGAATTCCCTGGTTAGGGGAACTGGCAGGTTGTTTCTCCTCCATTTGTTAATTTATTCCTTCTCCAAGGCCAGGAGAGTGCTCATGGTACACAGCACCACTGAAGCTGGCTCAAGGGCTGGGGCAGTGGGGGGAGGGATCAGATAAATGGGAGAGGCTTCTTTCAAAAGGGGTGCTTTTTTTTTTTTTTTTCATTTTTATGGTGTTTTAAGTAAATGTTTACCAATTGAAGTCAGTCTCTCATACAAAAACTTACAGACACCTTGCTATATCCTCCTAGTTGCTCTCCCTGTAATGAGATAGCACACTCCTTTCTACTCTCTATTTTCGTGTCCATCCGGCCAGCTTCTGACCCCCTCTGCTCTCTTATCTCCCATCCAGACAGGAGCTGCCCACATAGTCTCAGGTGTCTACTTGATCCAAGAAGCTCACTCCTCACCAGTATCATTTTCTATTCTATAATCCAATCCAATCCCTGTCTGAAGAGTTGGCTTTGGGAATGGTTCCTGTCTTGGGCTAACAGAAGGTCTGGAGACCATGACCCCCGGGGTCCCTCTAGTCTCAGTCCGGCCTTTAAGTCTGGCCTTTTTACATGAATTAGAGGTCTAAATGCCACTGCTCTCCTGCCTCTTCAGGGGTTCTCTGCTCTGTTCCCTGTCAGGGCAGTCATGGGTTATAACCAGGCACCGTCTAGTTCTTCTGGTGTCAGGCTGATGGAGTCTCTGGTTTATGTGGCCCAGTCTCTTTGTGGGGCTCATAATTACCTTGTGTGTTTGGTGTTCTTCATTCTCCTTTGCTCTAGGTTGGTTGAGACCAATTGGTGCATCTTTGATGGCCCTGTGCTAGCATTTAAGACCCCAGATGCCACTCTCCAACGTGGGATGCAGAATGTTTTCTGAATAGATTTTATCATGCCAATTGACCCAGATGTCCTCTGAAACCATGGTCCCCAAACCCCCTCCCCTGCTACGCTGGCCTTCGAAGCATTCACTTTGTTCAGGCAACTTCTTTGCTTTTGGTTTAATCTTGTTGTGCTGACCTCTCCTGTATTGTGTAGCATCTTTTCTTTCACCTAAAATAGTTCTTCTCTACTATCTAATTAGTGAATACCCCTCTCCCTCCACACTCTCGTAAGCATCAAAGAATAGCCTCTTCTGTGTTTAAACTTTTTCTTGAGTTCCTGTAATAGTGGTCTCATACAATATTTGTCCCTTTGCAACTGAATACTTTCACTCAGCATAATGCCTTCCAGATTCCTCCATGTTATGAAATGTTTCACAGATTCATCATGGTTCTTACCAATGCATAGCATTCCATTGTGTGAATATACCGTAATTTATTTACCCATTCATCCGTTGATGGGCACCTTGGTTGCTTCCATCTTTTTGCTATTGTAAACAGTGCTGCAATGAACATGGGTGTGCATATATCTGCTTATATAAAGGGTCTTATTTCTTTAGGCTATATTTCAAGGAGTGAGATTGTTGGACCATACAGTAGTTCTATTTTTAGCTTTTTAAGGAAACGCCAAAACGATTTCCTACATGGTTGTACCATTTTCTATTCCCACCAGCAGTGTATAAGTGTTCCAGCCTCTCCACAACCTCTCCAACATTCATTATTTTGTGTGTTTTGGATCAATGCCAGCCTTGTTGGAGTGAGATGGAATCTCATTGTAGTTTTGATTTGCATTTCTCTAATGGCTAATGATCATGAGCATTTCCTCATGTATCTGTTAGCTACCTGAATGTCTTCTTTAGTGATGTGCCTGTTCATATCATTTGCTCATCTTTTAATAGAGTTATTTGTCTTTTTGTAGTTGAATTTTTGCAGTATCATGTAGATTTTAGAGATCAGATGATGATTGGGAATGTCATAGCTAAACTTTTTCCCCATCTTTAGGTAATCTTTTTACACTTTGTGGAAGTCTTTGTATGAGCATAGGTGTTTGATTTTTAGGAGCTCCCAGTTATCTAATTTCTCTTCTGGTGTTTGTGCATTGTTAGTAATGTTTTGTGTACTGTTTATGCTGTGTATTAAGACTCCTAGTGCTGTCCCTATTTTATTCTTCCATGATCTTTATCGTTGTAGATTTTACATTTATGTCTTTGATCCATTTGTAGTTAGTTTTTGTGCATGATGTGAGGTATGGGTCTTGTTTCATTTTTTTGCAGATGGATATCCAGTTATGCCAGCACGATTGTTAAAGAGACTGTCTTTTCCCCATTTAACTGATTTTGGGCCGTTGTCAAATACCAGGTGCTCATACACGGTTGAATTTCTGTTTGGAATCTCAATTCTGTTCCATTGGTCTATGTATCTGTTGTTGTACCAGTAGCAGGCTGTTTTGACTATTGCGGCGGTAAAATAGTTTCTAAAATCAGGTAGAGTAAGGCCTCTCACTTTGTTCTTTTTTTTTTTTCAGTAATGCTTTACTTATCTGGGGCCTCTTTCCCTTCCATATGAGGCTGGTGATTTTCTTCTCTACCTTGTTAAAAAACTTCGTTGGAATTTAGATGGGAATTGCATTGTGTGTATACATCGTTTTTGGTAGAAGAGACATTTGTAAAACGTTAAGCCTTCCTATCCATGAGCATGGTATGTTTTTCCACTTATGTACCTCTCTTTTCGTCTTGCAGCAGCGTCTAGTAGTTTTCTTGGTATAGGTCTTTTATGTCTCTGGTACGATTTATTCCTAAGCATTTTATCTTCTTGGGGGCTAATTTAATTGGTATTGATTTGGTGATTTCCTGTTGGATGTTCTTTTTGTTGGTGTAGAGGAATCCATCGGATTCTTGTATGTTTATCTTGTATCCTGACAACCTGCTGAACTCTTAGCTTCAGTAGTTTTCTTGCAGATTCTTTAGGGTTTTCTGTGTATAAGATCATGCCATCTGCAAATAGAGATACTTTTTCTTCTTCCTTGCCAATCTGGATGCCCTTTATTTCCTAGCCTAATTGCTCTGGCTAGGACCTCCAGCACACTGTTGAATAAGACTGGTGATAAGGGGCGTCCTTGTCTGGTTCCCAATCGCAAGGGGAATGCTACAGACTCTCTGCATTTAGGGGTGATGTTAGGTGTTGGTTTTGTATAAATGCTCTTTATTATGTTGAGGAAGTTTTCTTTTATTCCTATTTTGCTGAGAGTTTGTATCATGAATGGGTGTTGGACTTTGTCAAATGCATCTGCATTAATTGATAAGATCATGTGGTTCTTCTCTTTTGTTTTATTTGTATGATGGGTTACATTAATTGTTTTTCTTGTGTTGAACCATCCCTGCACACCTTGCGTGAATCTCACTTGGTCATGGTGAATTATTTTTCTGATATGTTGTTGAATTCTGTTGGCTAGAATTTTGTGGAGGATTTTGGCATATTAGTTCATGAGGGATGTAGGTGTGTAATTTTCTTTCCTTTCTTTCTTTTTTTTTTTTTTTTTTTTTTGGTGTCTTGGTTTTGGTATCAAGGATATGCTGGCTCCATACAATGAGTTTGGGTGTATACCGTCCTTCTTTATGCTCTGAAATACCTTGAGTAGTAGTGGTGTTAACTCTTCTCTGAAAGTTTGGTAGAACTCTGCAGTGAAGCCATTCGTTCAGGCCAGGGCTTTTTTTCATTGGGAGTTTTTTTTTTTTTTTTTTTGATTACCTTTTCAATCTCTTCTTTCGTTATGGGTTTATTTAGTTGTTCTACCTCTGTTTGTATTAGTTTAGGTAGGTAGTATGTTTCCAGATACTCATCCATCTCTTCTAGGTTTTCAAATTTGTTAGAGTACAATTTTTTGTAGTAATTTGATATCATTCTTTTAATTTCAGTTGGGTCTATTGTAATATCGCCCATCTCATTTCTTATTCACGTTATTTCCTTCCTCTTCTGTTTTTCTTTGTCAGTTTGGCCAATTGTTTATCAATTTTGTTAGTATTTTCAAAGAACCAGCTTTTGGTCTTGGTAACTCTTTCAATTGTTTTTGTTGTCTATTTCATGTAATTCTGCTCTAATTTTTATTATTTGCGTTCTTCTTGTGCCTGAGGGTTTCTTTTTATTTGTTCAAGTTGTAGGGGTAATTCTTTGATTTTGGCCCTTTCTTCTTTTTGTGTGCGTGCCTTTATTGATATAAATTGACCTCTGAGTGCTGCTTTTGCTGTGTCCCAAAGGTTCTGATAGGAAGTGTTTTCATTCTCATTGGATTCTATGAATTTCTTTATTCCATCCTTAACGTCTTCTATAACCCAGCCATTTTTGAGCAGGGTGTTGCTCAGTTTCCAAGTGTTTGATTTCTTTTCCTTGCTTTTCCTGTTATTGATTTCTACTTTTATGGCCTTATGGTCAGAGAAGATGCTTTGTAATATTTCGATATTTTGGATTCTGCTAAGGCTTGCTTTATGACCTAATATGTGGCATATTCCAGATAATGTTCCATGTGCACTAGAAAGAAACGTATACTTGGCTGCTGTTTAGTGGAGTGCTCTGTATATGTCTATGAGTTCAAATTGGTTGATTGTGGCATTTAGATCTTCTGTGTCTTTACTGAGCTTCTTTCTGGATGTTCTGTCCTTTACCGGGAGTGACGTGTTCAACCCTCCAACTATAATTGTGGAGCTGTCTATCTCACTTTTCAATGCTGTTAGAGTTTGTTTTATGTATCTTGCAGCCCTGTCATTGGGTGCATAAATATTTAATATGGCTATATCCTCCTGGTATATTGTCCCTTTAATCATGATATAGTGTCCTTCCTCATTCTTTGTGGTAGATTTAACTTTAAAGTCTGTTTTGTCAGAAATTAATACTGCCACACCTGCTCTCTTTTGATTGTCATTTGATATATTTTTTCCATCCTTTGAATTTTAGTTTGTTTGTGTCTCTAAGTCTAAGGTGTGTCTCTTGTAGGCAGCATAGAGACTCATGTTACTTTTTAATCCATTCTTTCCCTCTCTGTCTCCTTATTGGTGCATTAATCCATTTACATTCAGCGTTATTACGGATAGGTATGAGCTTAGTAAAATGCACAAATCTTATGTACACGGTCCAGTGGATTTTGAAAAACATAACCATCACCTCGATCAAGTTATAGAAGGTTTCCATCAACTCACAAAGATTCTTTGAACACTTTTCCAGTCAATCCCTACCTCACTCCCTCTTAGGCAATCACCATTCTGTTTTCTCTGTGCATAGACAGGTTTTGACTCTTAAAATTTACATAAATGACTAACCTTTTTTTGTGGTTGTCTTTTTTTTTTTAATGCAACCTAAGGTTTTTGAGATATATCGCTGCATGCATGTGTGTGTGTCATTTTGGTGATAGTGATGTGTGTAATTTCAATGTGTGAACAAGAGACAGTTGATGAACAATTGGGTCATTTCTAGTTTTGGCTACTGTGACTAAGGCTGGTACGAAAATTCTTGTACAAGTCTTTTTATGGATACGTGAGTTCATTTCTTTTGGGTATGTACCTATTGTTGGAATCGCTGGGTTTTGGAGTTTTCCAGAATGGTTGAGCTATTTTACTGCCTCAACATGAACAAGAGATACACTGATCTACATTCTTATCAGCAATTGGTGTTTTTGTTACCATAAATCGTGGATTCGAGCAGGCTGCCGCAAAGCCAATACTGAGACAGGAGGAGGTAAGCAGCAAGAGGCCTTTATTGAACACCTGCGTATGAGAGAAAAAGGGGGTTAAATTTCTCTCTAATTCTGTCTAAACCTAGATGACTAATCAGAGGGTTTTTATAGGGGGAAGGCCAGGGTTTAGAGGTTTTCAGGAATGTTGGTTTTTCTTTGAGGTAGACACGATGATAAAGTGACCTATTATTGAAGTCCTGCATGTCTCTTCATACCATCCTGGAGTTCTGCAAGTCTCTTCACGCCGCCCTGGTTTCTATCACAGGATGATGTAAGCTTTGTTCATCTACCTTGGTTCTGGGTTTTTTTTTTCCTTGGGAGAGAAACGTAGCTTAATCAACAACTAAAAATTGATCACCTTATTTTTCTTTAAAGGAACGATCATGAGACAGACTTTAGAAGAAGGAATTATGTTTCAAAAACTAGAAATTATTCACAGTTTATGCAGCTATACTAAAACACTAGAAAAATATATTTTCTCTATTCCAATACTAAAACACCAAAGGAAATATATTTTCTCTACTTCATTTTCTGTGTTTTACGTTTTACCCATTCTGATGGGTTTATGATGGTATACCACGGTGTCACGGGTTGAATTGTATCCCCCCCAAAATGTGTGTATCAACATGATTAGGCCATGATTCCCAGTATTGTGTGGTTGTCCTCTATTTTGTGATTGTAATTTTATCGTGAGAGGATTAGGGTGGGATTTTAACACCACCCACACTCAGGTCACCTCCCTGACCAAACGTAAAGGGAGTTTCCCTGGGTTGTGGTCTCCACCACCTTTTATCTTTGAAGAGATGAAAGGAAAGGAAAGCAAGCAGAGAGTTGGGGACTTCATACCACCAAAAAAGCAGCACTGGGTATAGAACACGTCCTTTGGACACAGGGTCACTTTGCATGAGAAGCTCCTCGACTAAGGGAAGTTTGAGCACAAGGAATCTTCCTCCAGAGCCCACAGAGAGTGAAAACCACCCCCTGGAGCTGACACACTGAATTGGGACTTGTAACCTGCTAGACTGTGAGAGAATATACTTCTCTTTGTTAAAGCCTTCCACTTGTGGTATTTCTGTTATGGCAGCACTAGATAACTAAGACAGAATTTTGTACTGAGAGAGTGGGATGCAGCTCTTTCAGATACCGAAAATGTGGAAGCGGTTTTGAAACTGTGAATAGATCGAGTTATGAAAGCTGCAGAGGACCAGGACAGCAGAGAACCTGCAGCAGTAGAGAAGGGGCAACAGCAGAGAACCAAAAGCAGCAGAACCTGGGGACCAGCACGAGAGGGTGCTGGAGCCAACCCACGGAGCCAGAGAGCTGAGCGCCTGGGGCAGGAGGCTTTCTGGTGGAGTGGGGTGCCCCAAGGCACTTATAGGTGGAGCTACAGAGCTTTGGAACACTTGCCCCAGCAGGGCAGATGTGAGTGTGAGGCCCAGGAGCCAAGAGGCCAAGAAACCAGGAAGCAGAAGCTGAAGAGACAACACAGGAAGTTGAGCTGCCTCAGTCTCAAAAGGCATGGCCATGACCTCTGGGGTTTCAAAGGGTGGACCCATGGCCTCTGGTGTTTGTAAGGGTAAAGTTGCCACTGAAATGGTTGAGGAAAAGGGTGCGCCTACAGCCAAGGGAGCCGAGTTGCTGTCCCAGTGGGCCTGGAAGGCAGAGTTGGAGCCCAGGGTCGAGGGGTCTCCATTCAGAATCCGGAGAGTGTGGCCAATACCTAGAGGTAGGAGGGCAGGGTTATTGTGGAAATTGTCTTGGAGAACAGAGGATTATTTTCAAAGCTTTGAGGGCTAATGTAGTGTGTTCCGCGAGTTACTTGGTGCCTGTTATCCCTTCTTTCCTCCAGTTTCCTCCATTCGTAATGGAAATGTCTAGCTTGTGCCTGTTCTGCCCTTGTACCTTTGGAAGCAGATAATTAGTATTCTAGATTTCACAGATGAAGAGGAATTTTTGGATTTTAGCCTTGGAGTTAAGACTTTTGCTATGATATGTTGGAATAGATGTGATTTGTTTGCTGCAAGGATGTGATTTTGGGGGGCTCAAAGGGTGGAATGTCATGGATTGAATTGTGTCCCCCCAAAAATATTTATGTCAACTTGGTTAGGTCATGATTCCCAGTATTGTGTGGTTGTCCTCCATTTTGTGATTGTAAATTTATGTTGAGAGGATTAAGTTGGGATTGTAACACCACCCATACTCAGGTCACCTCCCTGATCCAAGGTAAAGGGACTTCCCCTGGGGTGTGGCCTGCACCATCTTTCATCTCTCAAGAGATGAAAGGAAAGGGAAGCAAGCAGACAGCTGGGGACCCCATACCACCAGGAAAGCAGCACCGGGAGCAGAGCGCGTCCTTTGGTCAGGGAGTCCCTTCGCCTGAGAAGCTCCTCGATGAGGGGAAGATTGAGGACATGGACCTTCCTCCAGAGCTGACAGAGAGAAAGAAAGCCTTCCCCTGGAGCCGGTGCCCTGAACTTGGACTTATAATCTACTAGGCTGTGAGAAATTAAATTTCTCTCTGTGAAAGCCATCCACTTGTAGTATTTCTTTTATGGCAGCACTAGATGACTAAGACACATGGTGACCTAAATTTTTGTTTCCATTATGTGTAATGATGTTGAAGATTTTTTTCTTATGCCTTTTGGGTATTAAAGAATCCTCTTTTGGGAAGAAAGCCATGTGAAGATGCATCCATAAGACAAGGAATGTCAGTGAATGGTTGGGGCTACCCGAAACTGAAAGAGAGACAAGGATGATTTTTTGCTAGAGCCTTCAGAGAGCTTGGCTCTGCTGACACCCTGAATTTGGGCTCTTAGCCTCCAGAACTGTGAAAGAATAAATTTCTCACCTCATACCAAAAAAAAAAAAAAAAAAAGTCCTCTTTTGTGAAGAGAGCCTCTTCAATTTTAATTGACTTAACTTTTATTTTTTTAACTTTTTGAATAAACATTTTATCTTAGGATACATTTATACATACAGAAAAGTTGAGTCGATACCACTGAAATTTCACAACCAGTTTCCCCTGTTATTAGTATCTTAGATGGTACATTTGACACAACTAATGAACTAATATGGATACATTATTATTAACTGAAATACATATTTTATTCAGGTATTTTAGCTTTTGCTCGATATCGTTTTTCTCTTCCAGGATACATCATTATATTTAGTTGTCACGTCTCCTTAAGCTCCGCTTCACTGTGACAATTCCTCAAACTTCCCTTGTGTGTGATGGCTTGGCAATTCTGAGAAGTACTGGTCAGGTATTTTGAAGAATGTCCCTCCAATGGGATTTGTCTGATGTTTTTCTCATGGTTAGACTGGGGCTATGGGTTTGGGGAGGTAAAATGCTATTCCATCACATGATATCAACATGATTTAGCACTGTTGGTGTTAATTTTGGTCACCTGGTTGAGGTAGTGTTCCTCAGGCCTTTGTTGTAAAGGTGCTCTTCCCCTCCCCCCCAACCTTCCAGGCTGATTCTTTGGAATGAAGTCACTATGAGTAGCCACATTTAAGTAGTCGGTTTTTTACCACACCTCTTTGAGCCGAGTACCAAAATTACTTGGGATTCTTCTGCAAGGGACGTTAATCTATTCTTATGACAACGGGTGGCATTTATATTCATTTATCCAATCATTTGTTTATATTAATATGAACTTGTGAATGTGTGTTTTATACTTTGGGTTAATCTAATATTACTGTGCTTATATCGTTGCTAAAATCATTTTAGTTTGGCCATTAGGAGCTCTTTCAATGGACTCCTGTGTCCCTTTGATCTACCGCATCATTTTGTTTCTTTTTAAAGGAGTCCCTGGTTGGGGCAAAGAGCTAAGTGTTCAACTAGGTAGTTTGAACCCAGCCAGAGGCACCTCAGAACACAGATCTGCTTTCCAAAGGTCACAGCCTTGAAAGCCCTATGGAGCAGTTCTACTCTGAACACATGGAGTCACCACGAGTCATAATCGACTCCACAGGGACTAATGAACTCCTTACTTAAAGTCAATATTTATATTTACTCCCGTTAAAAGCCTAATTTAGATTTCTACCTACAAACATGAACTGACAATTTAAATAAATGCACTTCTGGTATGTGGTGTACAGTTCCAGGCAGATTCTCACTGCTTCTGCCCACCCTTCTCTTCCACTTTGTCTCTCTACATTCTTATTTCTGTGTAGATCCCAGCCACTGCAGCTGCCAGTGCTTCTTTGCTCAGCTTCACACCTACTTGGATGTCCCACTGCTCTCTGGCATCAAATGACACTGCTGAGGGCAGCTGAGCACAGGAAGCTGGTGTAGTTGAAGATCACAGGATCTTGATTCATCCAGGCTCTGGCCTAAGGGTCCTACTGACTGCTTCCTGCCAACTCTATTCAGATTGTTATCCACAATCCTCACCCTTCCTGGGACTCTAAGGCCATGGTCCCTAACACCTTTACCACCACTGGGTATCTGTACAACTTCAGAGCTACTCTCTTTCGTGCAGGTTCAGTTGCTTGATTCCCCACTGTGTGGTGAGCACAGTGCCCAATCCAAGGCATCGGCTTCAGGGGAAGGCTTTACTCATTGTCCGCTCTGGAGCAAGGTCCTTGTCCTCAATCTTCTCCTGGTCAAGGAGCTTCTCAGACGCAGGGATCCGGAGTCCAAAGGACGTGCTCTTCTCTTGGTGCTGCTTTCTTGGTGGTATGAGGTCCCCAACTCTCTGCTTGCTTCCCTTTCCTTTTCTCTCTTGAGAGACAAAAGGTGGTGCAGGCCACACGCCAGGGACACTCCCTTTGCACTGGATCAGGGGTGAGTCCTGGGTAAGGGTGGTGTTATAATCCCACCCTAATCCTCTCAACATAAAATTACAATCACAAAATGGAGGACAACCACAGAATACTGGGAATCGTGGCCATCCAAACTGATACACACATTTTTGTGGGGACATAATTCAGTCCATGACATGCATTTTCCCCCTTTGATCAGAATTTTTTTATAGAATCTTTGATCAAAATGTACAGTATACCTAGGCACAATCCTTTTCTTCTGGTCTCAATGCAAAGGAGGCAGTATGTTCATGGAGGCAATTAGCCACACATTCTTTTTTGTCCTCTTATTCCTAACTTTCCTTTTTCTTTTGTTGCTCCAGGAGAATAAAGACCAATCCTTGTGCCTGGAATCTTTACTTTTTACCAAGCTATCTGGTGATTGTGATATATGTAGACAGCAGAGGAGTTTGAAAAAACAGTGCTTTAGGGAATTGATTCATGGGTGACTAAATATAATAATTATTTTTTAAATTAAATTGAGAAGCTTTTATTGAAAATTGCATGATAGACACTCAATAATATTGTTTGAGGAAAATTAACCATGTTTTGCCTTCTAGAAATAAATCTAAAATCAAAAAAAACAAACATGTTTCTGTCAAGTCAATTCTGATCATAACTACCCTGTAGGAAAGAGTAGAACTGCCCCGTAGGGTTTCCAAGGAGCAGCTGGCGGACTTGAAGTGCCAACCTCTGTTTAGCAGCTGAGCTCTTAACCTCTGCGCCACCAGGGCTCCAAAATAAAGCTACTACTCCCTAAGTCTTTCCTAGATACAGTCATAGAAAAATGAAAAAATTCAAAGAATAAAAAGAAAACCCATCGAATGCATAGAATAAGTCTATCAGCAAACTAATACCTTAGTTATAGACGGACTCCCCTTTAACCCTATACCCTCAGCTATTCAAACACTGACTTGAATGAGACTTCTATTATCATATGTAAATGAATCCATAGACATAAACTGCTAAGTGAGTGGGCCCAGCTGCCTCTCTCCCCACTGTGCAGTTCTTAAACTTTTCCTGGTTTCTCTCTTTCTTTTCTTCTTTCCTTCCTGCTCCTCCTCCTAATTCCTTCTCTGGCTCTTCTTCTCCGCCCACTAGTGCAAGCCACCAGAATATCTGAATACACTGTCATGATCTGAGAGGATGAGGAACTAGTTTTCACCAGTGGAAGTGCATTTTTCTCTAGGCAGGGCTTTTTATTTAGTGCTTCCCACGGCATTCTTATTTCATTATAGCACTTCCCTCCCCAATCTTAGCTTCTATGAACTCGTGCCTTCTTTTTTTACTTCATTGTGTTATTATCCATTACCATTATTGTTTTTGATGCTCAAATTCTCTCAATTTGGACCAGTTTGGATCTCTTCAGGTTGGTTCCTGTGATCTTTTGACTTGCTTCCAAGAATCAAGGAGCACATCTTCCTTTCTGGCACAAGAAGTTTCAAGCTCAACTTGTGATTTCCTTTACCAAAATCAGTCATTTCTCCAAGGAATCTGGTTCTTTTGGTGGAGAATGGCATTCTCAACAAAGACGTAGCCACTAGGTAGCATTGCTTCTAGGCTCTGTAAATGGACACGGTAAGAAAATATTCATATTTAATTCATGAGCTTATACTGACACTTTCAATCCCAGTTCAACACCACGAGGTTCTTTCTCAACTTCCCCTAGTCCATATTTTCATCTCTTCTCTCCCATGTTGATAACCCTGATTCCAAACAATTTTTAATACATTTCTCATGTGCTCTACCCTACAATACACACAAAATTGTTTTGGAATTATCCCATCAATATTACTATCAACAAGAAATCTACAAAGTAAAGTTCAAAATTTCTTTGTAGATGTTTCTGACTTAAGAACTTACACCACTGTGGATCACAATCAGAGAACTGCATCTAAAATTCACCTGAGGAGGTGGAGCCAAGATGTGGAATAGAGAGATGGTTCCCTTGAGCCCTCTTTAGAACAAAGACCTGAAAAAACAAGTGAAACGAGTATATTTGTGACAAGTTGGGAGCCCTGAGTATCAAAGGCAAGCTTAGACAACCAACTGCGGGGCAGGGGAAGGAAGAGGCCGTTCAGAAGTGGGGAGGAGTTACCGGATCTAAATCACGGGGAGTGCTCAGGCACCATTCCAGGAGCAGCAACGGTGGCGGCGGGCTGCTCCTAGCATTGGGCCGCAGTTTCCTCAGGGAGAAGCAGGCAGCCACACAGCCCACTCACACCTCTGGAACCTGATGAGAACAGCGCTCTTGGCAAAAGCTGAGTACTTGTGTATGTTTTACCGCGCCCCCCCACCCTCCACCCCCTAGCTGGCTTCAGTGGCTGAATCCCTGGGCCTGAGACAGGCCCTGATGAGCACCTGGGGTCGTCCTCCCAGCCTTGGGGAAAGAACAAATTTGCAACTGGGGGCAAAAGATAATTTGCTAGGTGAATTAACTGGAGGAGCTCAGGACAGAAGCGGCTCCTTTCCAGGCATAAACCGTCCATGTACCATGAACACCTTTCCCTTCTGCATGGACCTGTGGGCCTATTTCGGGAGAATAGGCCCTTGTTGGCAAACTCCAACCATTTCAGCGGTGCGGTCGAGAGGTGGGTGTTTGACATTTGACATTGCATTGCCTATTAAACAAGGTCCTCACCTACCCACAACAGGGACCTAAGGACTGGTGGGTCCACTTGGGTTGCCCAGCCACCCACATCAGGGGTCCAGGGGTAACTGGTACCTCCCAGTCCTTACAACAAAAACTTTGGGTGCCCATGGTCCCTCTGCAGAACCCACCCACCAGCACGCTCTAGGGAACGGAGACGTGTTTTCCTCAGAGACACTTGGGGGACAGTTCTCAGCCCCCTGCCTTGTTCAGAGCATGAGCCCCTGCTACAATCAGATACGGGTATATAGGCCAATCACCCCTGCCCCTCTAAGACTGTAGGACAGAGCCTGTACCACACACTTGATATCAGCTACCTGGAAACCTGAGCTGAATTCATACAAGAGAACTGAATCGACTCCTAGACTGATATATCTGATAACAGCTCTAGCCAGCTGGGGACAGGACACCAGAGCTCCAAAGGCGAAAATAATCAAGCTAGCTCACTCAAGCAACCCATAGGGGTATACCAAAACAAAACAAAGCAAGCAGCTATGACACAGTAAGCAAGCATGAACTAATACAATAACTGATAGATTGTTCGGAGACAGCAGTCAATATCACGTCACATAAAGAAACAGACCATGATCACCTCAACAGACTCTCAAAACAAAGAATCCAGGGATTTTTCGATGAAAGTGCATTCCTGGAATTACCAGATGCAGAATACAAAACTTGAATATATAGAACCCTTCAAGACATCAGGAAGGAAATGAGGCAATACGCAGAATGAGCCAAGGAACACACAGATAAAGCAACTGAAGAAATTAGAAAGATTATTCAGGAACATAATGAAAAGTTTAATAAGCTGGAAAAAAATCCATAGACAGACAGCAATCAGAAATTCGGAAGACTAACAATAAAATAACAGAATTAGATAACTCAACAGAAAGTCATAGGATCAGAACTGAGCAATTAGAAGCCAGAATTTCTGAACGCGAAGATAAATCACTTGACACTAATATATTTGAAGCAAAATCAGATAAGAGAATTAAAAAAAAAAATGAAGAAACCTTAAGAATCATGTGGGACTCTATCAAGAGAAATAACCTATGAGTGATTGGAGTACCAGAACAGGGAGGGATAAGAGAAAATACAGAGAAAATTGTTGAAGATTTGTTGGCAGAAAACTTCCCTGGAATTGTGAAAGATGAGAAGATATCTATCCAAGATGCTCATCAAACTCCAGATAAGGTAGATCTTAAAAGAAAGTCATCAAGACATATTATAATCAAGCTTGCCAAAACCAAAGATAAAGAGACAAGCATAAGAGCAGCGAGGGATAAAAGAAAAGTCACCTACAAGGGAGAGCCAATAAGAATAAGTTCAGACTACTTGGCAGAAACCATGCAGGCAAGAAGGCAATGGGATGACATATTTAAAAAATTGAAGGAAAAAAATTGCCTGCCAAGGATCATATATCCATCAAAACTGTCTCTTAAATATGAAGGTGAAATTAAGACATTTCCAGATGAACACAAGTTGAGGGAATTGAAGTAAAAACCAAACAAAAACTACAAGAAATACTAAAGTGAGCTCTTTTTTTAGAAAATCAATAATACCAGGTATCGACCGAAGACTAGAACACTGGGCAGAGCAACCAGAAGTCAACCCAGACAGGGAAATCTAAAAAAAAAAAAAACCCAACATATGGTAACGGTGTTGTTAGTATGTAAAAGAAGACAACATTAAAATAATAACGAGGGACTAAAACATAATCATACACCTTCCATATGGAGAGGAAGGCATGGCAATACAAAGAAATAAAAGTTAGTTATAAATTTAGAGAAATAGGGGTAAATAATAAGGTAACCACAAAGGAGACAAACTATCCTGCTCACCAAAATAAAATACAAGGGAAAAATACAGACTCAGCAGAAACAAAATCAACAACAACAAATATGAGGAAAGGACAGTATATAAAGATAATCTACTCAGCACATAAAATCAAATGGGAAGAATAAGCTGTCAACACACAAAAAAAGACGTCAAAATGATATCACTAAATTCATACCTATCCATAATTACCCTGAATGTAAATGGACTAAATGCACCAATAAAGAGACAGAGAGTGGCAAAACGGGTTAAAAAACAAGATCCATCTGTATGCTGCCTACAAGAGACACACCTTAGACTTAGAGACACAAACAAACTAAAACTCAAAGGATGGAAAAAAATGTATCAAGCAAACAACGATCAAAAAGGAGCAGGAGTGGCAATATTAATTTCAGACAAAATAAACTTTAAAGTGAAATCCATCAGAAAGGATAAGGAAGGACACTATATAATGATTAAAGGGACAATACACCAAGAAGATATAACCATATTAAATATTTATGCACCCAATGACAGGGCTGCATGATACATAAAAGAAACTCTATCGGCATTGAAAAATGAGATAGACAGCTCCACAATAATAGTAGGAGACTTCAGTGCACCACATTCGGAGAAGGACAGGACATCCAGAAAGAAGCTCAGTAAAGACACGAAACATCGAAATGCCACAATCAACCATATGGACCTCGTAGACATATACAGAACACTCCACCCAACAGCAACCAACTATACTTTCTTTTCTAGTGCACATGGAACATTCTCTCGAATAGACCAAATATTAAGTCATAAAGCAAGCCTTAGCAGAATCCAAAACATTGAAATATTACAAAGCATCTTCTCTGACCATAAGGCCATAAAAGTGGAAATCAATAATAGGAAAAGCAGGGAAAAGAAATCAAACACTTGGAAACTGAACAATACCCTGTTTAAAAAAAGCCTGGATTACTGAAGACATTAAGGTTGGAATAAAGAAATTCATAGACTCCAATGAGAATGAAAACACTTTCTATCAGAACCTTTGGGACACAGCAAAAGCGGTGCTCAGAGGCCAATTTATATCAATAAATGCACACATCCAAAAAGAAGAAAGGGCCAAAATCAAAGAACTATCCCTACAACTTGAACAAATAGAAAGAGAGCAACAAAAGAAACCCACAGGCACCAGAAGAAAACAAATAATAAAAATTAGAGCTGAACAAAATGGAATAGAAAACAGAAAAACAATTGAAAGAATTAACAAGACCAAAACCTGGTTTTTTGAAAAACTCAACAAAATTGAAAAACCACTGGCCAAACTGACAAAAGAAAAACAGGAGAGGAAGCAAATAACCTGAATAAGAAACGAGATGGGTGATATCACAACAGACCCAACTGAAATTAAAAGAATCATATCAGATTACTATGAAAAACTATACTCAAACAAATTTGAAAACCTAGAAGAAATGGATGAATTCCTAGAAACACACTACCTACCTAAACTAACACAAACAGAGGTAGAACAGCTAAATCGACCTATAACAAAAGAAGAGATTGAAAAGGTAATCAAAAAACTCCCAAGACATAAAAAGCCCTTGTCCAGATGGCTTCACTGCAGAGTTCTACCAATCTTTCAGAGAAGGGTTAACACCACTACTACTGAAGGTATTTCAGAGCACAGGGAAGGATGGAATACTACCAAATTCATTCTATGAAGCCACCATATCGCTGATACCAAAACCAGGTAAAGACACCACAAGAAAAGAAAATTATAGACCTATATCCCTCATGAATGTAGATGCAAAAATCCTCAACAAAATTCTAGCCAATAGAACTCAACAATTTATCAAAAAAAAAAAATTCTATCTGGAGAGGGGATGGGAGGATAGAGAGAGTTAGAAGCTGGCAAAACTGTCACGAAAGGAGAGACTGGAAGGGCTGACTCATTAGGGAGAGAGCAAGTGGGAGAACGGAGTAAGGTGTATATAAACTTATATGTGACAGTCTGACTTGATTTGTAAACGTTCACTTGAAGCTCAATAAAAATTAATCAAAAAAAATAATTCAACATGAGCAACTGGGATTCATACCAGTCATGCAGGGATGGTTCAACATTAGAAAAACAATTAATGTAATCCACCACATAAATAAAACAAAAGACAAGAATCACACGATTTTATCAATTGATGCAGAAAAGACATTTGACAAAGTTCAACACTCATTCATGATAAAAGCTCTCAGCAAAATAGGAATAGAAGGAAAATTTCTCAACATAATAAAGGGCATTTATACAACGCCAACAGCCAACATAACCCTAAATGGAGAGAGCCTGAAAACATTCCCACTGAGATTGGGAACCAGACAAGGATGTTCTTTATCACCACTCTTATTCAACATTGTGCTGGAAGTCCTAGCCAGGGCAATTAGGCTGGATAAAGAAATAAAGGGAATCCAGATTGGCAAGGAAGAAGTCAAAGTATCTCTATTTTCAGATGACATGATCTTATACACAGAAAACCCTAAGAAATCCTCCAGAAAACTACTGAAATTAATAGAAGAGTTCAGCAGAGTATCGAGATACAAGATAAACATCCAAAAATCAGTTGGATTCCTCTACATCAACAAAAAGAACATCGAAGAGGAAATCACCAAATCAATACCATTTACAGTAGCCCCCAAGAAGATAAAATACTTAGGAATAAATCTTACCAGAGATGTAAAAGACTTATACAAAGAAAACTACAGTACACTTCTGCAAGAAACCAAAAGAGACTTACATAAGTGGAAAAACATACCTTGCTCTTGGATAGGAAGACATAACATTAGAAAAATGTCTATTCTACCAAAAGCAATCTATACATTTAATGCAATTCCAATCCAAATCCCAAGGACGTTCTTTAATGAGATGGAGAAACAAATCACCAATTTCATATGGAAGGGGAAGGGGCCCCGGATAAATAAGGCATTACTGAAAAAGAAGAACAAAGTGGGAGGCCTTACTTTACCTGATTTTAGAACCGATTTTTTTTTTTTTTTTTTATACCGCCGCAGTAGTCAAAATAGCCAGGTACTGGTACACCAACAGATACATGGACCAATGGAACAGAATTGAGAATCCAGACATAAATCCATCCACATATGAGCAGCTGATATTTGACAAAGGCCCCAAAACAGTTAAGTGGGGAAAAGTCAGTCTTTTTAACAAATGGTGCTGGCATAACTGGATATCCATCTGCAAAAAAATGAAACAATACCCATACCTCTCTCCATGCACAAAAACTAACTCAAAATGGATCAACGACCTAAATATAAAATCTAAAATGATAAAGATCATGGAAGAAAAAATAGGGACAACGTTAGGAGCCCTAATACGTGGCATAAACAGTATAGAAAACATTATAAAGAATGTAGAAGAAAAACTAGATAACTGGGAGCTCCTAAAAATCAAACATTTATGCTCATCCGAAGACTTAAGCAAAAGAGTAAAAAGACTACCTACAGACTGGGAAAAAGTTTTTAGCTATGACATTTCTGATCAGCGCTTGATCTCTAAAATCTACATGATGCTGCAAAAACTCAACTGCAAAAAGACAAATAACCCAATTAAAAAATGGGCAAAAGATATGAATAGATATTTCACTGAAGAAGACATTCAGGTAGCTAACATATATGAGGAAATGTTCACGATCATTAGCCGTTAGAAAAATGCTGACCAAAACTACCATGAGATTTCATCTTACTCCAACAAGGCTGGCATTAATCTAAAAGACACAAAATAGCAAATGTTGGAGAGGCTGTGGAGAGATTGGAACACTTCTACCCTGTTGGTGAGAATGTCAAATGGTACAACCACTTTGGAAATCGATTTGGCGCTTCCTTAAAAAGTTAGAAATAGAACTACCATATGATCCAGCAATCCTACTCCTTGGAATGTATCCTAAGAAATAAGAGCCTTTGCACGAACAGATATAGGCACACCCATGTTTATTGCAGCACTGTTTACAATAGCAAAAAGATGGAAGCAACCAAGATGCTCATCAACGGATCAATGGATAAATAAACTATGGTATATCCACACAATGGAATACTACGCATCGATAAAGAACAGTGAGGAATCTGTGAAACATTTCATAACATGGAGGAACGTGGAAGGCATTATGCTGAGTGAAATTAGTCAGTTGCAAAAGGACAAATATTGTATAAGACCATTATTATAAGAACTTGAGAAATAGTTTAAACTGAGAAGAAAACATTCTTTTGTGGTTAGGAGAGGGAGGAGGGAGGGAGGGTGGGAGAGGGGCATTCACTAATGAGATAGTAGATAAGAACTACTTTACTTGAAGGGAAAGACAGCACACAATACAGGGGAGGTCAGCACAACAGGACTAAACCAAAAGCAAAGAGGTTTCCTGAATAAACTGAATGCTTCGAAGGCCAGCATAGCAGGGGCAGGGGCTTGGGGACCATGGTTTCAGGGGACATCTAAGTCAATTGGCATAATAAAATCTGTTAACAAATCATTCTGCATTCCACTTTGAAGAGTGTTGTCTGGGGTCTTAAATGCTAGCAAGCAGCCATCTAAAATGCATCAATTGGTCTCAACCCACCTGGATCAAAGGAGAGTGAAGAACACCAAAGACACAAGGTGATTACGATCCCAAGAGACGGAAAGGGCCACATGAACCAGAGACTACATCATCCTGAGACTAGAAGAACTAGATGGTGCCTGGCTACAACCGATGACTGCCCTGACAGGGAACACAACAGAGAACCCCTGAGGGAGCACGAGAGCAGTGGGATGCAGATCCCAAATTCTCATAAGACCAAACTTAATGGTCTGACTGAGACTGGAAGGACCCCGGTGGTCATGGGCCCCAGACCTTCTGTTGCCCCAGGACAGGAACCATTCCCGAAGCCAACTCTTCAGACATGGATTGGACTGGACAATGGGTTGGAGAGGGATGCTGGTGAGGAGTGAGGTTCTTGGATCAGGTGGACACTTGAGATTATGTTGGCATCTCCTGCCTGGAGGGGAGATGAAAGGGTGGAGGGGTTAGAAGCTGGCGAAAAGGACATGAAAAGAGAGAGTGGAGGAAGAGAGCAGGCTGTCTCATTAGGGGGAGAGTAATTGGCAGTGTGTAGCAAGGTGCATATGGGTTTTTGTGTGAGAGACTGACTTGATTTGTAAACGTTCACTTAAACCACAACAAAAATTATTAAAAAAAATAATGAAATAAATGGATGCTGAAATAGCAGAGCATTCTGGAAAGAGACGAAAAAATTCACGTGAATATTTTCTGTGTGATTGTATTATCATTCTGATAAACAGGTAAATTTAAAATTTTCTACTTTTGTTTATCAACTGTAGTGTTTTCTTTTTCTTCTCTTTTTTGAAAATGGAAAACATCACATAGTTTAAAAATCAAAACTATATAAAAAAGATAATACTTAGCAAAGTCTCACCATCATTTCTATAGCTTAAACCACATTCCCTAGATGAAAACGTTTTTATTACCTTCTGGCTTATTCTTCCTGAAAAAAAAGCATGTGTTAATAATAAGTACAAACACTTTTGTCCTCTCCTTTCTTAAAGAAAAGGTAGATTACCGTATACATTTTTGCACTTCTTGCTTTGCTTTTTTTCACATAAACAATTTATCCTAGCAATAAGTCAGCAGCAGTCCATAGAGACCCTCACGTTTTGGCCACATAGAACTCCATTATGTGTATACATGACCAGGTCATTCTTTAATGTCTTATATGCAGTCTAACCATTTTGAAATCATTAGCCCAAGAGATCCAACTCACTTTTCGAAGGCACAAACTAGCGTTAGGAAGAAGAAAGGCAATTTTGACTGCCAAAGGAATCCATGATAATAATCTCTTTGTAAGGTATTAAAACTATGTGTATAATTTGAATACAAAGTTTACATCTATTACACACATATTTAGTGTTGTGGTGTTTTGTGTTCATAAATGAAATAATGAGACAATAATGTAAGGCAACTTGGATAAACCTACCCTGTGACACAGCAATGGGTGCCCCTGGATATCTTGATATATTTACATGTAGGAAAAGCCCAAATCAAGTCCCACTTCTCTAACACCAAATATTTATTGACCAACCGAAATCTACCTACTATGAATTCAGTTCTCTTCCACTTTTGTTCTGACACCAGGTGCACATGCAGCATCTTCCTCTGACCCTAACTAACCATCTGGAGCTACAGCAGGCCTCACAAGTAAAGGGCACAGACACCAGCTGCAATCCTGGGAGTCCTTGTGACCCACTCGCTTCTGACCAGCTGGCTTCATACTCAGAAGTTCCCTCTACCCCTTCAGGATACCATCCCTAAGCTTGGAGGTGCTCATTCCCCTCACTTCTGACCTACTGGCTCTCACTACCACCTTGGGTTTGATAATTCACTAGAATGAGTCACAGAACTCACAGAAAGTCCTATACTTACAATTACAGTTTTAGAGCAAAAAGGATACAAATGAGGAGACACATAGGGAAGGACTGGGAAGGTTCTGAACATGCAGAATCCTTGTCTCCAAAAGGGCTGTACTACCCTTCCATGTGCATAGATGTCTCTCACCAACCAGGAAGCCCATGGAGCTTCTGCATCCACAGTCTTTTTCTGAGCCTCACTACTTAGATATGACTGAATGAATTTTCCTCCAGCCTCTGCACCCCTCACCCCAGGTTGGCTGATATCAGGAGGTCCTCTTTCTAGCCTTGCCAGCCCCCACTTGAGTTACCTTGTTAGCATAAACCCTCAAGTGTGGTCTGTAGGCCTATAGAAAACAAAAGCACCTCAATTACTCAGCAAATTCCAAACATTTAGAGTTATCTCAAGGAGCACAGGAGAAACAGTGGGTAAGTTCTGGGCTTCTAACCAAAGGCTTGATGGTTTGAATTCACCAGCCACTCTGAGGGAGAAAGATGGAGCAGTGGGTATCTGTAAAGTTTTCCATCCTTGGAAGCCCTACTGGGCTGTTCTACCCTGTCCTATAGAGTTACTAGGAGTCAGAATCAACCTGACAGGAAGGTGTTTAGTTTTTTGTTTGTTTGCTGCTTGTCTTTGGCTTAGAGTTATCTTCGAGAAACCAAGGACAAAGAGTACTTTCTTTGGTTGAGGTTAAATCTTTACCGCGCTTCAAAAACAAATAAAAAACTGTGAAGTTTCTCGGTCATGATACATTGGGAAATTGGAATGTAATGGACGTGGCCAAGCTCTCAGAAAACAGACTGTGGCTGTATAAGTGTCAGAGCCCTGTCTTATAGCCTCAACAGCATGTGGTCGATTTTGAATCATAGCGGATGTGGTTAGTCTGGTTTGTCTGAGTGTAGAAAAGTTAAACAAGGTTAATTGTTTTTTGTTGTATATCTAACAAATATGTTTATTTTAAGAAAACCTTACCAAAAAAGAAATGTATAAAGAAGAAAATGAGAGTTCTTCTGCCTGGCAAACTAACTCCCCAGATAAAACACTGGTGATACACCTTTCTGTATTGCACATAGGATTTTGTGGTGGGTTTGGAGTGTAATAGGTGCTGTTTGGACAAGGAACCCCAGAACTCCCAAGTCCTGCCCTGACAATCATCTGCTCTCCCTGGGCAATGAGAAATGGGTGGAGGCAAAGAAAAGGAAAATAACACTGTCGTTTGCAGAAATTTCACCTTGGGGGCAGGAAACTCTGGTAAATGAGGCAGAGTATAGGATTTATGACAGAGGCTTAAAGAGCTGTGCCATCGCCTGAAACCCAAAGTGGACTTTACCTCCATTTCCTGAGATGCAAATGAAATAATAGAAGTCAATAAAAAGAGAGATGCAGAGAGAAAGCAAGATGGATGAGTCCACTCACACAGGTCAAGGATCCTCAAGTCGCCTCTGACAGAGGACTGCCTTGAGATTACACAGCTCTATTGAGATACTCATGCACTGTCCCTAAGAGTCTGCAAGAGGTTTGTTCTTTTTTTTTTTTAATTGAAATGATTATAGGTATGAGTCAGAATCGACTTTCTTGGGGCTGTGGATTTGGGGATTCAAATCTGCCAGGCGCTCCTTGGAAACTATGGGGCAGCTATACTCTGTCCTATATGGTCGCTATGAGTTGGAATCAACTCGAGGGCACTGGGTTTTTTTCGGGTTACCGCCATAGGATTGCAAAGACTTGTGGTGGTTCCATGGTGTAGTGGTGAGCACTCTGGACTCTGAATCCAGCCATCCAAGTTTAAGTCTCGGTGGAACCTTAGTGTTTCCTTTAAATGAAGGATTAAAAAACCAAAAAAAAGCCTCTTTAAATTGGGAACAGAACTTGTTACTCCTCATTCCGCGTGCCACCTCTGATCCTCCTTTAGCAGTTAGAAAGGTTTAGGGCCCGGAGGGAAGAAGCGCGAGCTGCTCCAGATCCATGCTCCCCTCCTGCTCCCCGTGGGCTTTTCTGCCTCGCGGCCCGGTCCCCTTTTCCACTAGTCTCCTCCTCAGGAACTGAGGTTCCAGAAACCCTCAGAAAATAGCTGAGGAAGGCAGAGAGACTGGAAAGAACAGAGAACAGAACTGGAAAGAAAAAGGGAGAAACTAGAGAATGGGACGCAGAGGAACTGGGCGTTTACAGCAGCGGTTTCAGTTGCTGGATGTGGACCACCAATGCTCCTCGCTCAGGAGCGCCCCCATCGCTTCCTGTCCCACTGGAGAAGCCTGTTCCACCAACGAACCTCAAATCTGCTTGCCTGGCATTTGTTCTTCCAAAGTTTCCTTTCACTGTGTGGACTGGTGAAGTGGATTAAGTTGATTGGCAAGTGAGTGGAAGCCAAGTGAAGGGCCTTGTGGGCTCTCTTGCTGTTGACTAGCAGGTGGTGCACCCATCCACCCATATGCACAGCGTTTTTCCCCTTGCAAGCTGTCTGCAGGGCCTGGAGTGGAAAACTGGAATATCAAGGCATAACAATATTTCTTTAGAGATTAAGAGCGGTAGAGCCAGATGATGGGTTATATGGGCTATTGTTTTGTAAATGAGGTAATTATGGCAGTTTGGGAACTTCAGATAATTCAGGATGTTGAACTAGTCTGGGATACTGATTGACTCTCTAAAAGAGTCAGTCCTGGAGGAATTATAGGATTAAGAGGGAAACATTACTTCCAGGAAGTATGAAGAATTGTAAACCTTTTGAGAGACTGCAAAGGAGCCCAGGTGGTGCAACGGTTAAGCACTCGGCAGCTTAACTGCTCAGCTGGCTTTTCGAACCTATCCAGAGGCTTGACAGGAGAAAGATCTGGTGATCTGCTCCCTTAAAGATTGAAGGAAAACTAAACCGTTCCCGATGACTTCCTTCCGACTCAGCAAACCCTTATAGGACAGGGTAGGACTACCCCATTGGGTTTCCAAAGCCACATCTTACTTGCTCAGAGGGCTGGAGGGTTCCAACTTCTGACCTCTTGGTTAACAGCCAAACACTTATCTACTGCACCAGCAGGGCTCCTTCCATAAAGATCATAACCTAGGAAACCCTATGGGCAGGTCTACTCTGTCTCATGGGGTTGCCATGATTCAAGATCGACCCCACAGCACCCCACAACTACAACAACAAAGAGACTATGGGGTATTTTGGGCTGTTGTGTGAAAGGTCAGGTGCAGATGTAGCAGACATAGGACAAGATGGAGAAAAGCATTTGAAGTTCTGTGCTTACATCTCACTCCAATGGCCTCGGTCAATCACTTCTTGCTCCTTCAAGAAAGAATCAGGTGCATTGAAACCACCAATGTGGTAGCTCTGATATGATATCCGGGGACTACACAGCTTTGCTGAAGAAAAGAGTTGATGAAAACAGTGTGGACAAACCACATGCCCCCAGGTATTCCTTTTCCAGAGTCTCCTCCTCCAAACCTCCAGAGCCAAGGATTCCCACGGCCTCCTCCCAGTGCTGCTTAACCATGAGCATTAAAAACCACACCCTGACTTGCTGATTTACCTGGTGGAGTGTTAAACAAACAGGAATGAGAAAAGTGATTTTCCTGTACATGTTGCTAACCACTTACAGCTCATTTTTGTCTGTAATTTTACCAAGAGCAGCAGAGCATCAGCAAGGAAGGTCTCAGGCACCTCTGCACAGCTCACCTCATCTTGAGAATGTCCTCTGCCACAAGCCTCCCTCTTCTTTGGGCACCAGAGGCCTCTCCCACCAGCGTATCTGTCCAGCTCATAGCTTCTCTCTTTTCAGGAATTTCATTTCTTGTTCTCCACTCCATAGTGAGTAGTGGTACAGTGGTCAGTTCAAGTTCTAGGTTTAAATCAATGACCAAAGGACACTTCAGATTCCAGACATTCGTGAGGAGAAAAGATAAAAGTAACAACGGTTTGGATTTCAAGTATATAAAACTGCGGAGACCCACCCACCTCACCTGTCATTTCAAAGACCGGTTCTGGCCATGTGTTTGCTGCTCCGCATGCCGAGTACTAACCCCTACAGGATCACCGCATGTCCCAGTTCAGAGGGACCCAAAGTGCCAGTTCAGATCGACTTCTTAATGTCTTCTGCTCCAGAAATAACTCCAGGTGTTTAGTTCTCATCTTCCTTTCCTGCTCCTGAGTGGGACGGGAAATTCACCTGTGCTCTATGAGTCGGAATCAACTCGACGGCAATGGGTTGGGGCCAGTGCAATGGATAATCCAGCAGAGCAGGAAGTGGAACTGTTTTGGGCATATGAAGGAGGGAGGGGAAAAAAACGTGTTGTGTATGGGCCCGGAGTCAAACCCAGCTTTCCCACTTGGGAAGCGAGAATCCTAGCACCAAACCACCAATGCTTCCACAGGCAAGCTTCATCTACTTATGGTCCTATGGCTATTAAGAAAACGACTCCAGCAGGACTTGGAAAAAGCAGTTCTAAAATGGGTTTAAACAGTGTTCTCTTTGGAAGAAACAGCTAACACACAAAAAGATACCCAGAACGCAGGGTTTCAGGCAACACTCTAAAGTAAAGTTATTGCATTCAAATAAAATCATTCGACTTAAAAGAGACTAATTCGGAAATTGGCTCTTCCCAACTGCATAATACCCGTTGCCCTCGAATCGATTCTGACTCATACCAGAGCAACTCTGTAGGACAGAGTAGGGCTGTCCCGTAGGGTTTCCAAGGAGCAGCTGGTGGATTCAAATTGCAGAATTGGTTACCAGCCAGGCTCTTAACCAGGGCATCGCCAGGGCTCCAGGTGGGCGATACACCTTGTCTTAGTTTCTTAGGGCCCCTGTATCAGGAATATCACAAGGAGAAGGCCATCATGAACAGGAATTTATTGTCTCACATATTCAGAGGCCATAAGTCCAAATTTAGGACCCTGGCTCTGGGAGAAGGCTCTCTGCCAGCTCTGGAAGAAATCCTTGTCTCTCTCAGCTTCTCTTCCTTGGTTTCTTGGTAATCTCTGAGTGGCATCAGTCTTTCTCCATTTGTGATTCCTTGCTTCGAGGCCTAATCTGCTCTTTTTATATCTCAAAATTGATTGGTTTAAGACGCACCCTGTAGGGATTTTGCCTCACTAGTATAACAAAGAAAACTCTATTCTCAATTGGAATTACAAACACAATATAGGGGTTAGGCTTTACACCATGTATCTTTGGGAGACACAATTCAAACCATAAGAAACCTCAGTACAAAAACATCAAAAATCATTGAGTCTCTTGTATCTGGTCGAACCTAAGGAATCCGCATTTATTCACTGGCTGATACAATCTCTTTGCCCCCTGATTGTTTGGTGCCTCCCATCGCTTTCCTTCCAAGCTTGAGATAGGTTCCAATTCTTTCCCAGACAGGCTTTCAGTACCCAGTGGTGGTTCAGGAGGCTGGATGTTTGGGGATGTGTCTGAGGTACTCCAGGAGGTCTAGGTGATTCTTGAGCTTCACTTCTCTGATGCTCCTTTTGAGTCCCTGGAAAAGACCAAAGATTGAAAGGTCCTGTTTTTAGGAACTGTTTTAACGGACACGGGAAATACAGGGCGGAGAGGAGTGTGCTGTCACGTTGTAGGGAGAGCAACTAGGGTCATATAACCATGTGTGTATAAGTTTTTGTAGGAGAAACTGACTTGAATTGTAAACTTTCCCTTAAAGCACACACACAAAAAAAGTCCTGTTTTTAAACAGTTATGTGTTACAAAGACCTGAAAAACAGCAAGTAAGTGAGAATTCACTCCAAGATTTCTCCCCTTAACCACTCCTCTTTAGTCACGCAAGGATGTCGGTTCAGGGAAAAACAAGGCTATTGGGGGTGTTATGATCCATGCAGCAACTTGAATTTGGAACGCTGGTGGTTCAATGGCAGTACAGGCGCATCCAGTTTTGATTCCTGGCCAACGCGTGGTTCCTATTCTGCCCACCACAGTTCATTTACCACAACTTGGTGCAACTGCGTAAGTTTTTATTGTGCATACCAGACCAGAACAGCAACTATTTTTCTACTTCCGCTGGACTCTTTATTTCATACGCAAAGCTAGTCTCCGCTGACATAAAGCAGCTTCAATGAGGAAGTTGTGGAGAACCAGGCAGTGATATTGGAATAAAAGATACTCAAGAGTTTGCCTACACAGTAGTTTTTGTAGCCTGTGGGGCCAGGGTGTGACCCTGAAGGAATTAGTGCTTGGCCTGAAGTGTAATAACCACCCCTGCAGCGTGTCTTACAAGCTGGGAAGTAAGTTCTGCTGTGTTACAGTACCGTGAGACGTTTAGAAATAATATTCTTGTCACATTTGCCTATTCTCCTGGCACATACAGGGAGCCCAGGCAAAGAATCATAACTTCACTGTTGATCCGTGATTTGCATGCTGGGCCTTGGACTGGGCACCGTGCTCACCACACAGTGGGGAATCAAGCAACTGAACCTCCGGAAAGAAAGTAGCGCCGAGGTGATACAGATACGTAGTCATGGTAAAGATGTTAGAGACCAAGGCCTTACGGTCCCGGGAAGGTTGAGGATTGTGGGTAATAATTCTAACAGAGCTGGCGGCAAGTAGTCAGTAAGACCCTTAGGCCAGAGCCTGGATGAATCAAGAGCTGGTGATCTCCAAGGACACCAGCTTCGTGTGCTCAGCCGCTCTCTGCAGAGTCATTCGATGCCAGAGAGTAGTGGGGCACCCAAGGAGGAGTGAAGAGAAGCTGAGCAAAGCGCTGGCAGGTGCAGTGGCCCTGATCTAGACAGAAATAAGCATGTACAGAGACAAAGCGGGAGAGAAAGGTGGGCAGAAGCAGTGAGACTCTGCCTGGATCTGTACACCACATACCATAGGTGCATTTATTAAAACAGTCAGCTTATGTTTGCAGGTAGAAGCATAGATTAGGCTTTTGATTGGAGTATATATAAACATTGACTTTAAGAAAGGTGTTTATTAGTTACTGTGGAGTTGATTATGACTCGTGGCGACCCCATGTGTGCAGAGCAGAACTGCTCCATAGGGTTTTCAAGGCTGTGACCTTTGGCAAGCAGCTCACCTGTCTTCTGAGGCACCTCTGGCTGGGTTCAAACTGCCTAGTTGAACACTTAGCTCTTTGCGCCAACCAGGGATTCCTTTAAAAAACCAAAATGATGGGGGTAGGTCGAAGGGACACAGGAGGGTATTGAAAGAGCTCCCAATGGCCCAACTAAAATAACAGCAACAATGTGAACTCAGTAGTATTAGATTAACCCAGAGTATATAAGAAAAAAATTCTTTTTTTAATAAAATATATATTCACAAGTTCATATTAATAGAAACAAATGATTGAATAAGTAAATATAAATGCCCCCCATTGTCATAAGAATAGGCTAACATCCCTTGCAGAAGAATCCCAAATAATTTAGGGCATAGTGGTTAAGTGCTGCAGCTGCTAACCAAAGTTCAGCAGTTCATATCCGCCAGGCTCTCCTTGGAAACTCTTTGGGGAAGTTCTACTCTGTCCTATAGGGTCCTTATGAGTTGGAATCGACTTGGCGGCACTGGGTTTTTTGTTTTGGGATCAGAGAGGTGTGGCACAAAACCCACTACTTAAACGTGGCTACTCACAGTGACTTTCTTCCAAAGAAACAGTCTGGAAGAGGGGCGGGGTTGCAGGGAAGAGCACCTTTACAACAAAGACCTGAGGCATACAGCCTCAACCAGGTGACCAAGATTAACATCAACAGTGGTAAGTCATGTGGATTTGATGTGACAGAATAGCGTTTTACCTCACCAAACCCATACACCCAGTCTCATCATGAGGAAAACATCAGATTAATCCCAATTGAGGGACATTCTTCAAAATACCTGACAAGTACTCCTCAGAATTGTCTAGCCATCACACACAAGGAAAGTTTGAGGAATTGTTACAGTTAAGAGGAGCATAAGGAGACATGACAACTAAATGTAATGATGTATCCTTGAACAGTAAAAGGATATTAAGCAAAAGCTAAGGATACCTGAATAAAATATGTACTTCAGTTCATAATAATGTGTCCATATTGGTTCATTAATTGTGTCAAATGTACCATCTAAGATATTAATAATAGGGAAAACTAGTTGTGAAATATATGTGAATTTTCAATGCTATCGCCTAACTTTTCTGTACATATAAATGTATTCTACTATAAAATACTTATTTAAAAAGTAAAAAAAGACAAAGTTAAGCCAACTAAACGTGAAGAGGCTCTCTGCACAAAAGAGGATTTTTTAATACCCAAAAGGCATAAGAAAAGACCTGCAACATCATTACTCATAAAGGAAACAAAAATTTAAGTCACCATGGTGTACCATCATACACCCATCAGAATGGGTAAAACGTAAAAAAAACAGTGAACACCAGGTGCTGACAAGAATGTGGATTAACGGTATCTCTTGTTGCTGTTGAGGGTGTAAAATAGCACAACCATTCTGGAAAACTCCAAAACCCAGGGATTCCACTAATAGGTACATATGCAAAAGAAATGAATGCACAGATCTGCAAAAAGACTATTGTACAAGAATTTTCATAGCAGCCTTTTTCCCAATAGCCAAAACTAGAAATGACCCAATTGTTTATCAGCTGTCTTTTATTCACACATTGAAATTACACTCATCAATAACACCAAAATAATACACACACAGGCATGCAGCAACATGGATATAACTCATAAACATGAGGTTGCATTAAAAAAAAAGACAACCACAAAAATTTAGAGTCATTTATGTAAATTTCAAGAATAGCCAAAACCATTCTATGGAGATAGAAAACAGAATGGTGATTGCCTAAGTGGGAGTGAGGTAGTGATTGACTGGAAAAGTGTTCAGAGGATCTTTGTGGGTTGATGGAAACTTTCTGTAACTTGATCTAGGTGGTGGTTACGTTTGTCAGAATTCATCGGACTGTGTACACAAGATTTGTGCATTTTGCTCTATGCGAACTATACTTCAATAATTTACGGTTAGCATAAAAAGTTTAAAAAGTAGGGCGCCTTTGACAGCATCAAGTTTAGATTTTCTTGGAATTATTAGATTTTTTTGAAAAATTTCCTGTTGGAGTGGGAATTCTTAGTTCATTTCATTTCTCTTTTCATCTCTAAGGTCCCCACTGATATTTGAAATAGCTCGACCAAAAAAAAAGAAAAGAAAAAGCAAAAAAGGGGTCATGAATACACATTTCATTAGTGGAAGCTATGGACAGCCTTCACTTTTTGGGATAGTTTGTGCACGTGCTCAGACATTGGGCAAGTCCGAGGTTTCCAGATGACCATGACTCAGGTGTGTGCAATGTAAGGCTTCCTTCTCTCCTGACAGCCACGTGCTTCAGAGCCAGCAGTATGCGGAACTCGCATCCAGTACAGAGAGGAAAAGCAAAAGCAAGAGATAGGCCAGGCTCAGCCATGGTAGACACCAGACAGTGCCATGACTCGGATTCGAACCGAGTTGCTGTGGCCACAAGGCAGAGTACTAAGGACTATATGATCACCGTGCACCGCAAGCTCCTGGCAGCCTCTATGCTTCCTTTAATATTTTTGATATAAAAACATTCGCAATATGTTCCTAATTTGTTCCTGGACAGGCACAGGTCATAGTGCTTTTCTCCCTTTCATGTCTTCTCCTCCCCTGCGGCACCCCCTGGAACATTTGGCAATGTCTGAAGATATTTTGATTGTCATGACTTGGGGGTCTGTAGATTCTACTGGGATCTAGTGGTCAAAACCCGGGGTGTTGCTAAACATCCTACAGTTAACGGGAGAGTCCTCCACAATAAAGAATTATCTGATGGAAAACATCAGTAGTGCCGGGGATGAGAAACATTGGAGCAGATCAATGTCCACACATGACCAAGGAGACGTTACTAATTGCTGACGAATAGGATATGGAGTCTGATGAAATTACGGCCCGAGCATATGCAAGGATGGAGTTCCCGTCGAATAAAATGGAAAAGTGCAGCTATATGGCAAGTTTTAGGGGCACATCAACTTCAGGGCCCCAGGGCCCTGCTTGAAAGTTTTCCATCCAAGCTATCTCCGTTCCCGCATCCATTTGCGTCCTTTAAAATGAGGGCGACCCCGGGGGCTCTGTGCTGGGGCCATTTACACCCTGGGCGTGCTCCCTTCCCACCTCCTCCTGGCAACCCAGTCCACTGTTGTGCATCTGAGTGTCACCTCTTCAGGCCCTGTTGCGTTGCAAAGGCCTATCTCAGGTCGATTCTGAGGCGAGGCCGGGACCTGCCAACTCGCTCTGCGACGCCTGGACCTTGCGAGCTTCGCGTGTGAGTCAGTGGACTTCTGGAAGGCTTGGCGCCTCGCCTGCGGGCTCGCTTTTTGGAGAAAACAGGAGGAAAGCGACCTTGGGGGGATTATCCCTTGAGGGGCAGCGCGCATCGGAAAGAGTAGGCGGGCCTGAGCTTCCCAGAGCTCACCTAAAGAAATATTAGTTATTCCTAGAGGGTTCAAGAAAAGTAGGGAGATGTAGATCCCTGATGGTCTAGTGGTTAGTGTTTGGAGCTTTCGCTGCTACCACCCAGGTTTGATTCTCCATCCAGGAACTCTTTTGCTCTGTCTATTATCACGCAAAGGAGCCCTGCTGGTGCAACGATTAAGCGCTCAGCAGTTAAGCGAAAGGTTGTCGGTTTGAACTGGGAGAAAAGACCTAAGGATCTCAGGAACCTTAAAGATGCTGCCTAGGAAACCCCATGGGGCAGCTGAACTCTGTCCAAAAAGGTCCCTATCACTTGGCATCGATTTGAGGGCACACAGCAACTGTCTCGTAGAAGAATCTTCCTCCTTAGTTTTACAGTTGTGGTGTGTTGCAAGGGTCAGATGCAGAAGAGCCCCTACACAGAACCTGAAAAGAAGACAGAGGAGAGGATGAGAGCTTGTCAACGTTTCTAGAAACTACTTAGCTAAGGGTGTAGTTATCCCACTTCTAGGTCTCTTCCTGGAGAGGAGGGAATGGATCACTCTCTTGCAGCTCCAGAGGGGGAAGCATGTAGACCATCTCCCTAAGTAGGCTGCTGAGTGAGATCCGCTTATGCTGGAGGGCTGACACCTACTATTTGAGTTGGCCATGCTCTGTCTTTTCCCTATGTGAGCAAAGCCTTGTTCTGACACTTCACTGGGACATTACGAATGCCTGAGTGTGTTGTGTATATATTGGGACACCTACAAGTCTCCTAGTGGGTAGACATCCTAGTGTTGTTGCTGCTGGTGACAGGCATTGTTATACTCTTTGCTATTCTTCATTCATTGGGACACCTCACTTGTAGGTGGTGATCCCTTAATTTATAATTTTTATTTCTTGATGAGATTTCCTATCTTTTCACCTATTGTGGTTATCTTCTACTTTACAATCTGGAGCATTGTTGTAATTATAGCTTACAACTTCTTGCTTCCTACTTCTAACATTTAGCTGACCTCTCATGGTGAGTCTCCCATGATTGTCTTATCTGGACCATGCACCACCTTTCCTCTTTCTCTTATGAAATTATTTTGTAATTTATATAATGTTGGATTGTATTGTAGATGTTATGATTGATAAAGGTAGAGACTTTCGATTGTTATGTATTATAAAGAGTACTGAATTTTTTTGTTTGTTTTTAAAAGCAGGCTGTTACTTTGGTTTATATCAAACTGCAAATACTGTCTCCCTTGCAACGGATGGCAGGTGAAATCTCAGTTCAGTCCTTCAGCCATAGCTGGACGGCTTGGAGGCTGCCTGCTCATACAAGCATAATTCCGGGGTCAGCCAGAAATTTGGGCAGAGGTTTTACACACAACTTGGCACTTCCCTTCCATGAGTTCTTCCTTTCTGGGTGCAAAAACCACATAGGGGCAATGTCTGACCGACTCTAACCTCACAAGTGGAAGGGAGAATCAAGTTCAACAGCACAAGACTGGCTCCCACGAGTTGGAGACTCGACAAGCCTCCTCTCTCCACCATCTTTACCAATTCTGACACCAACCATCCCTCCCACAGCACTCTCTCCTGGGTTCGATAATTCATTGAGATGGGCACACAGAACTCAAAGACCAAACTCAAGTTTATGGGGCTTATTCTAAGAGAAATAATAGTTGTAATTCAGACTCAAGAACACTCAAGATATAGTTCGTTCATCTGGATAGCCTCTCCCCAGCCTTGCTTGCAGGCACTGCCTCTCTCTGGCCCTCAGTCTCTACCCAAAGGCACTCCAGTTTGTCTCTCCATGGGTTGGGAAGTCCACTGTGCAGTGTCCTGCTGTTGCATCTCTGCTGCTGGGTCTCTCCTGCTTGTTCCTCCTTCCTTGGTGATGGTGGTGGGCATCTCCTCCTCTCTGCTTTGGAACTGGCTCTCTTTTAAGGCAAAACTGACCAACCCCCTTTATAGGCCACAACTACCGTATCACACAGTCACCTGGGTGAGAGTTAGAAGGTCTTGGCTAGAAAGACCGCACACAAATGCACACAAAAGTAATTAATTTCACTTCACTGGGGTTTTCCCCCTTGATTTTCCAACTGCTCTGGTTGTCCCAACTTCGTCCTCTGATCCTTTTAGTCAGCAAGACAGCTTGGTTTTTCAATTTTGCTGTCCCTTGGACAAAAATTTGAAATAGGAAAAGTCATCTTTTCCTCCATGTGCCTGCAAGCTTTTGTTCAGTCTCCCAGAAACTTCAGATAATTTTAAAATACATATATTTTGCCCATATTTTATAAATGTTATCTAGTGGAGTGGCTCTGTAAAGAGTAAACGGCCATTGCCAGAAGCAGAACTCCCTCTCACAATTATAGCAGTTTTTAGCAGGTGGGTGTGGGGGGGGGCGGCGGTGGGGAGAACCTCGGTGGCTTAGTGGTTAAGAGCCATGGCCACTAATCAAAAAGGCAGTTCAGATTCACCATGGACTCCTCTGAAACTCCATGGGGAAGTTCTACTCTGTTCTATGAGTTCGCTATGAGTTGGAATCGGGTTTGGTTTTATTACTGTTATTACATTGGTTTAGCATGCTGAGGAGAAGCCCTGGTGGCACAGAGGTTAAGTACTCACTGCAATCAGTAAAGATTAAAGCCTTGGGAACCCTATGGAGCAGTTCCACTCTGTCCTATAGAGTGCCTATGAGTCAGAATCCACTCCATGGCAAAGGGTTTGGCTTGGTATTTTGAAAGCACACTGGGGGAGAGGCTCCTGCAGATGGAATTTCTGCATGACTATATACCCTTGGAAAAGTTCTACTCTGTCCTATAGGGTCCCTATGAGTCAGAATTGACTCGATGGCAGTGGGTTTTACATACCCTTGGGCAACATGCTTACTAGCTCTCTAAAGATCCTCCACCCTTGTATGAAAAGGAGAAAAGGCAAAAAACATGTGCCCTGAGGAAGAAAAGAGAGAGCGTACCTAATAGGGTCTGCTGCTAGAAGCCTGAGTGGTCTGTTGTTCAGCTCTGGGTTTGAGAAGTGACCAATGGCCCACCATTATGTCCCCTCCTTCACCAGAGTTTTGGGACTCTGTGTGGGGCTTTTCTACACCCGGCCGTTGTAGTGCTAAGGGGATAAAGAGGAAGGGTCCTGTGAGAAGAGAGACATTGTCTAAAGATTTCCCTGACCCTGAGGGAATCAAATCCAGGACTCAAGATGAATGTGCCAAATCCTAATCAGTAGACCACCAGAGACCCTTAAGTTAAATTCTTTCTCTGGAATTGTCTGGCAGTAGAGCCCCTTGCACTAAGCTCTCAGAAGTCCGTGTTCTCTCACCTTTCTCGGTGAGGACCTCACCTGCAGGGATTGTCTCCGAAAGTCATTCCCTCTCTGCTTTCTCCAAAAGGCCCTCCATGTCCAAAAGTCGTGAAGGAAGTTGGATCTTCTGGACCATGCATTTCCTAGGCAGCAGCGAGTGGGGAGGTGATTGCAGGATCCAGAGCCGTGGATGAGGTTGTGGGTGGGAGGGAGGGGAAGGTGGAAGGAGAGGAGCCCAGGTTGGGAAGGGCCTAGCACTGACTCTTCCTCTAGTTCAAAAAAAAAAAAAAAAAAAAGAAGGAAAGAAAAATAAAAAATAATGGCAGGGGGCACAGGGACATATATGTAGAAAGGTACATGCCTTAGATGGAAATCTCTTTAGACCAAGGCCTATGTGAACTGCAAATGTCCCCCCAAAACCTTCTGCACCCACAGTTTTTCCATGTTAGTTGTTGGCAACTCCATCCTACCAATGATCAGAGCACAAATTTAGAGTTTTTCTTGGCAGTGATCTCTTCCTCAGACTCCACATCTAGTTAGTCACGAATTCCGGTTTTCTTCTGGGGAAGCTTGGAGGTTGGCCTACACAATCCTTGTCCCGCCTATCCCTGAACTGAGCAAACGACTCTCCTGATAAAGGGGAGATCAGCTTAACTCCACACCCTCGGCTAGCTCAGACCTCAAGGTTTGATACCTTAATATTGGGACCGTGGGTTGGGTCTGCCCTTATACCTGTTCATTATCTCTACGTGTCACTCAAAAACAGCCTCTTCCTGGCCTGGCCTGTATGCCCAGGGACATATGTCAGAGTCCTCTGCGTGGCTTCTTTTGGTGATCTGGAACTGCCACACCCTTCTGGTTCAGCCTGCAGAGAAACCTGAGACCACGCTGTACTGAATTTGGACCAACACTGCCAAGCACACGTGTGTGATGTGCAGGGCGCATTCGGTGAGTTGTGGTTCTCACAGGGGCCTGCTTCTCTTTCTGCTCCTGTAGGGGAAGGAAAACTGGCCCTTTTGTCCTGTCCAAAAGAACACCAAAGGGACACTGGAACAGAATAGTGGTGAATCCTTTCCTCTGGGTGAGCAGGGGGAAGGGGCAGGAGACAGATCAAGGAAGGAAGGAAAGGGAAAAAAACATGTTATGAAATTTCCTGATCTAAAGCTACTGCAAAGTCAGCGTCCTCTGGGACTGGGCCCTCAGTCGCTAGGGGAGGGGGATGTATGATGTAGTCCAGTTGTATCCAGGTCTGGAGTTTCAACCAAAGCAGAACAAGGCCAAGCACCTTGTCCTGGTTTCCAGTGAGCAGGCCAGTCTGGGCCTTCCCCAGGGCGTGAGCTCTTGAAATTCCTTTGTGAAGGCAACGTGGTGTAAGCACTCCACCAAGAGCAGCAACTGCTGAAGAAAATGGCATGTTCTTCCCAACCTGTCTTTTTTGTTTGTTTGTTTAAACTTAAATTCAAAGGATGAAAATGTTGAGGCACATGAAACTTAAGACACCCATTCAGACCATATGAGAGCTGAATCAGATTCCTGACCCAGAGCCTGAGTTCTTGAGCATGGATTAGACTATGCCTCTGTTATTCTCTTTCATTTTTTTCTGGGTTTCTCAGCTACAGAAAAGGAGACAGAGAATATCAGAGAGATGGAGGCACGGCCCCTGTAGCTGTCAGAGAGCAAAGCAGGGAACTATTGTGGATGTTTTTGCAATACAGAGAAGATTTCTGGGAGGCCATAGAATTGGCAGTCAACAAGCTTACTGTGATCAGCAGAGGAATCTGAGATGTCAAAGACTCAAAAAGTAAAACAAAAATGGTAAAGCTCCCAGAAGAAAATTTAGGAAAATATATTCACCATCTTGGGGTAAAAAAGTTTCTTAGAGAACACAATAAGCCTTATATATAAAAAACGTTTTTCCTAAAGATACATTAGGTGTCATTGAAATTAAAAGCTTCTGCTCGTGAAAAACCACCTTAAAAAAAGTGAAAAGGCAAGCCACGGGCTGGGAGAAAATATTTACCACATGATTATCTGCAAAATGACTCAAATCTTGTATACAGAAATTTTAGAGATCAGTAATAAAAAGCCAAGCCAAATAACAGTGTGCAAAATATTGAATCAGCTTTCTCCACAAGGCAGGATTTCTAAACAGCCCAAAGGCTTAATAAACCAAGCTCCACATCATTACTCTTTAGGGAAATGCAAGTTTAAACCATGAAAATGTACCTTACAAACCCACCAGAACGGCACATTTAAAAGACAGAGAACACCATGTGTTGACAAGAAGGTGAAACAACTGCAACCGACTTTGCTGGTGAGAAACCATTGTAGGGGACAGTTTGGCAGCTTCTATCAAAGTTAAACTTGCACCTATCCCTTGACCCAGCAATTCCAGTACTTGAAGGGAAATGGATGCACATGTCCACACAAAGACTTAGACAAGCATGCTCGTTGCGGCTTTTTCACAATAGCCAAAACTAGGAAATAACCCAAATGTACATCAACTGCTGTGTATTCACAGATTGGAATAACACTTGTTAACAATACCATATTTAAGAAGTGATAAACGCAACAACATAGGTATATCTTGAATACATAATGTTGCGTGAAAAAAGAAAAAACAAACAAGAGTCAGATACAAAAAAATGTGCTTTAATTCCTGTGCATTTCAAGAATAGGCAAAACTAATCTCTGGTGACAGTCCTCAGAAGAGTGATTAATTAAACCAGGGAGGTGATGAGGGACGGGGATTACCTGGAAAGGAGCTCTTTGGACCTTGCTGGGATGACAGAAACTTTCCATAACTTGATTACATTTGTCAAAATTCAGTAATTGTTCACTAAAGATTTCTGCATTATACTTAGTGTGAATTTCACCTCAGTCTGGGAACGTAGTGTTAGGATAAAAACTGAGGGACAAGGGATGAGGGACATGGCCCGCACACAGACTATGGCAGAGAGTTTGGATTTTACTGTAAACGCATTAAAAGTTTATTCTGGTTTCTTGTGAAAAATCCCAGCTGATATTTGAAATACCTTTAACAGGAAAACGGTTATGACCACATCATCTCAACAGTGGAGGGTACTTCTAAGGCTGAGTGAGACATGGTTCACCTTTTCCCCGAATGTGGGGTGCACTTAAGGTCTCCCTTTTTTTTTTTTAGACCTGGCTCCTGGTATGCATACTGTCAGGTTCCTTCCCTCCTGACCCCTAGCTGTAAGGCCTGCTGCCTTCTAGCTGCAGATGGGGAGCGTTGCCTGTGCGGGAATGAACTGCAAACCAAAAGAAGCGAGTCAGTGAGCGATAAAAAAAGCGCCAGACAATGCCATGACTGGAATTCCAAACAAGGTTGCTGCGGCCACATCGCAGAGTACTCACCACAATAGGATCACCACGCACCACAAACCTACCAGCGCTCTCTGGTCTACTTTAAACTTTATTGACGTAGAAACATTCATACTGTTTTACTGTTTTGTTCTTGAACAGCCACAGGTGCACTGCTTTTGTCCCACTTCTTGTGGTCTCTCAGCTCCTCGCTCTCCATTGTGCTACACAATAGAAACCATTCTCTCCTCCCCAGCACCTCGCCGGAGTCTCAGCTCAGGCCTCCTAGAGGTCTCGCTCTCGTCCACGCCTCCCTGCTTTCCTTCGCTCTTCTTCACCGTTCCCCACTCCCCACTTATTTTCCGAGCTCGCCCCACCAACAGCAACCAGGGCAAGCGGGGGGCGTCCACGGCACGGGCGGGTGGGCGGAGGCGGAGCAGCTGTCTCGTGGGCCCCCTTGGGCTCAGGCAAGGTTGCAGACCCCGGGGTCTCCGGGGGTCTCTGGCATCTGAGGCGGACGAGGAACAAAGAGGGGAGAAGGCCATTCGGCTGTCCTCCTAGCTTCAGACTCACCCAACGCACTGCTTTTAAGGCGATGAACAACACGATGTGTCGCCCCACCTGCGGTGTTTTCGAGGCTTTGCTCCAGTCGTACCGCAGAAAACCGGTGGCACCGCCTAGGGGTTCATAGGCCTTCACTCCTTGTTGAAACAGGAGGGGTTACCTGTGGTCTCTGTAGGGCAATAGGTCACCGCGTTAGGGTGTTAGCCAAAAGGTTGGTGGTTCGAGCCCACCCAGGAACGCACCTCAGGTTTTATAAGAGTTTCTGCTCCTTACATCTTACTATATAAAGGCAGAGAGCAACCTTAGTTAGCCTTCTATCCTCTTTGCTTGGAAACTGAGAACTCAGTAATGATTGAAAGAGAGGAATCTTCAGAGTTGCTTTTGACTAACAAGTGTTGTTTTTTTTTTTTTTTTCGCATTATTTATTTGTACTGTTATTTATTTAAACCCTGGTGGTGCAGTGGTTAAATGCTATGGCTGCTAACCAAAAGGTCTGCAGTTGTAATCCACCAGGCTCTCCTTGTAAACCCTGTGGGGCACATCTACTGTGTCCTATAGGGTCGCTATGAGTCGGAATCTACTCCACAGCAACAGGTATGGTTTTGGTATTATTTATTTAACCCTTTCCATATACTTTGGAAATTAAGTTGGTTCTTTGGTTTCATGATTACAAATAAAGTTGCAATCACCATTTTTTTTTTGTGTGTGTGTGTGTGCAATCACCGTTAGCTATCTAGCTATCTATTTATAATCCCTTGTTCTGTGTCTTTAGCAACCCTGACTAAGGCACTCTCATTAATTTCGGAAATCCCAGGTCAAGGGCAGTGGTTCCCACCACCCTTCATAAAATCACCACCAGCGAATGCTTTGAGGATGCAAGGACAGTTCCTTTAAATATATTTCTCACAGACTTGTTAAAGGTAATGTCTTCCTGATCAGGACTGGGGCTGTAGATATGGGTGAATGAATATGTTTTATGTGATATTTACTGTACCTTTCTAATGCCCCTAAGGCTTGCAGTATTTTCTTCTACAATAAATGCATCAAAGATGTTCTGGCATTTCAAGTTCATTTACTGTAGGCCACCTTTGGGTGCAAGTTTTCAGTCAACTGTCTCAAGAGAACAGTTTAGAGCTGCTGACAGCTGCTCAGACTACTACGATGGCACCAGAATTTCTACCTACTGCACCTATATCAATAGGTAAACCAGCTGTATAGCACATTATATTCCTTCCGCCCTGCTTCTTTCCCCTTAGGATCCATTTCCATAGATGCACCCCAGGATTTAGGTTCATATAAAGTGGCATAAATCTTGCAGTACTTCTGGCTGTATTGCACCTTCCTAAGGGCCGTCACCCCCACGTGTCTGTCAGTTTGTCATACTGTGGGGGCTTGTGTGTTGCTGTGATGCTGGAAGCTATGCCACCAGTATTCAGATACCAGCAGGGTCACTCATGGAGGACAGGTTTCAGCTGAGCTTCCAGACTAAGACAGACTAGGAAGAAGGACCCGAAAGTCTACTTCTGAAAAACATTAGCCAATGAAAACCTTATAAATAGCAGCAGAGCATTGTCCAATATAGAGCTGGAAGATGAACCCCAAGGTTGGAAGGCACTCAAAAGATGACTGGGGAAGAGCTGTCTCCTCAAAATAGAGTCGACATTAATGACATGGATGGAATAAAGCTTTGGGGACCTTCATTTGCTGATGGGGAGTGATTCAAAATGAGAAGAAACGGCTGCAAACATCTATTAATAATTGGAACCTGGAATGTAAGAAGTATGAATCTAGGAAAATTGGAAATTCTCAAAAATGAAATGGAATGCATAAACATCTATATCCTAGGCATTAGTGAGCTGAAACGGACTGGTATTGGGCTCTGGATGGGTGGCCCTTTTGAATCGGACAATTATACAGTCTACTATGCTGGGAATGACAACTCGAAGAGTAATGGTGTTGCATTCATCATCAAAAAGAACGTTTCAAGATGTATCCTGAAGTACAACGCTGTCAGTGATAGGATAATATCCATATGCTTACAAGGAAGACCAGTTAATATGACCATTATTCAAAATAACACACCAACCACTAGTGCCAAAGATGAAGAAATAGAAGATTTTTATCAGCTGCTGCAATCTGAAATTGATCAAACATGCAATCAAGATGCATTGATAATCGCTGGTGACTGGAATGTGAAAGGTGGAAAGAAAGAAGGAGGATTAGTAGTTGGAAAATACGGCCTTGATGATAGAAACAAATGCCAGAGATCAAATGATCGAATTTTGCAAGACCAAAGACTTCTTCATTGTAAATACCTTCTTTCACAACATAAGAGACGACTATACACATGGACCTCGCGAGATGGAGCACACAGAAATCAAATAAAGTACACCTGTGGAAAGAGACAATGGAAAAGCTCAAAATCATCAGTCAGAACAAGGCCAGGGGCCGACTGTGGAAAAGACCATCAATTGCTCATGTGCAAGTTCAAGCTGAAACTGAAGAAAATCAGAGCAAGTCCACGAGAGCTAAAATATGACCTTGAGTATATCCCACCTGAATTTAAAGACCATCTCAAGAATAGATTTGACCTATTGAACACTAGTGACCGCAGAGCAGATGAGTTGTGGAATGACATCAAGGACATCATACATGAAGAAAGCAAGAGGTCATTGAAAAGATAGGAAAGAAAAGACCAAGGTGGATGTCGAAGGAGACTTCTGAACTTGCTCTCGAATGTCAAGCAGCTAAGGCAAAAGGAAGAATTGATGAAGTAAAAGAACTGAACAGAAGATCTGAAAGGGCGTCTAGAGAAGATAAAGTATTATAATGACAAGTGCAAAGAGCTGGAGATGGAAAACCAAAAGGGAAGAACAAGCTCGGCATTTCTCAAGCTGAAAGAAATGAAGAAAAAATTCACCCTCGAGTTGCAATAGTGAAGGATTCCATAGGGAAAACATTAAACGATGCAGGAAGGATCAAAGAAGATGGAAGGAATACACAGAGTCATTATACCAAAAAGAACTAGTCGATGTTCAACCATTTCAAGAGGTGGCATATGATCAGGAATGGATGGTAGTAAAGGAAGAAGTCCAAGTTGCTCCGAAGGCACTGGCCGAAAACAAGGCTCCAGGAATTGATGGAATATCAATTGAGATGTTTCAACAAACAGATGCAGCACTGGAGGTGCTCATTTGTCTATGCCAAGAAATATGGAAGACAGCTTCCTGGCCAACTGACTGGAAGAGATCCATCTTTATGCCTATTCCCAAGAAAAGTGATCCAACTAAATGTGGAAATTATAGAACAATATCATTAATATCACACGCAAGGAAAATTTTGCTGAAGACCATTCCAAAACGGCTGCAACAGTGTATCGACAGGGAACTGCCAGAAATTCAGGCTGGTTTCAGAAGAGGTCTTGGAACCAGGGATACCATTGCTGATGTCAGATGGATCCTGGCTGAAAGCAGAGAATACCAGGAGGATGTTTACTTGTGTTTTATTGACTATGCAAAGACATTCAACTGTGTGGATCATGACAAACTATGGATAACATTGTGAAGAATGGGAATTCCAGAACACTTAATTGTGCTCATGAGGAACCTTTACATGGATCAAGAGGCAGTTGTTTGGACAGAACAAGGGAATACTGATTGGTTTAAAGGCAGGAAAGATGTGTGTCAGGGTTGTATTCTTTCACCATACCTATTCAATCTGTGTGCTGAGTAAATAATCCGAGAAGCTGGACTATACGAAGAAGAACAGGGCACCAGCGTTGGAGGAAGACTCATTAACAACTTGCATTATACAGATGACACAACCTTGCTTGCTGGAAGTGAAGAGGACTTGAAGCACTTACTAATGAAGGTCAAAGACCTCAGGCTTCAGTATGGATCGCACCTCAACATAAAAAAAACAAAAATCCTCACAAATGGACCAATGAGCAACATCATGATAAACGGAGAAAAGATTGAAGTTGTCAAGGATTTCATTTTACTTGGATCCACAATCAACAGCCATGGAAGCAGCAGTCAAGAAATCAAATGAAGCATTGCATTGGGTAAATCTGCTGCAAAGGACCTCTTCAAAGTGTTGAAGAGCAAAGATGTCACCCTGAAGACTAAGGTGCGCCTGACCCAAGCCATGGTATTTTCAATCCCATTATATGCATGTGAAAGCTGCACAATGAATAAGGAAGACTGAAGAAGAATTGACGCCTTTGAATTGTGGTGTTGATGAAGAATATTGAATATACCATGAACTGCCAAAAGAAGTACAGCCAGAATGCTACTTAGAGGCAAGGATGGCGAGACTGCGTAGTACATACTTTGAACATGTTGTCAGGAGGGATCAGTCCCTGGAGGAGGACATTATGCTTGGCAGAGTACAGGGTCAGTAGAAAAGAGGAAGGCCCTCAACGAGGTGGATTGGACACAATGGCTGCAACATGGAGCTCAAGCATAACAATGTTTGTTAGGATGGCTCAGAACAGGGCAATGTTTCCTTCTGTTGTGCATAGAGTTGCTATGAGTCAGAACCCACTGGAGGGCACCTAACAAGAACAACATCATGGGTCCTCACAGTTTGTGCTTTTCTCTCTGGGACTTCCCTGGACTGGAGTCTGATTCTAGGTCTAAGGCAATGAGAAAAAGTAGCAATGGGCTCTAGGGAGTGAAAAGCATCTGTTTCCGCCCCGTTTCGTACCGGGAACCTTCCCTGTGTGTGGCAAACGTGATAACCACTACCCTATGGAAAGCACGTGAATGAGCTAGCCTAAGATTTTGTCCATGAAAATCGAAAGACGTGCAGTGAAGTATTTTACCTTCCAACATACGAAATTCATCGGCATTTGAAATTTGACTGCCAGCAGTAAAGTGCAGGAGAAAGCCCTGGCGGGGCGGGGCGGGGGGGCGGGGCGCTGGGGGAACACCAACAGTTCCTTCAGGCAAAGGAGTCTGTGGCTTCCGTTAGGCCCTAAGGTAGTTTTCTGGGCCTATCCGGGAAGATAGGACAACAGGAGGGGGGCGGGGTGGGGGGGGCGTGCACCGCCCCCCCACCCCAGGCTGCGGTATTCCGCAGCTCACTAGAGTTTCCATTTTCAGATCGAAGTTCCTCTCCGGCTCTCTAGCTCCCCACAGCCCAGGAGCTGTGAAGGCTCTCACTCCAGGGTTTCAGACCAGCGCCTCCGTGGCCCCTTTAAGGGCGCTGGTGCTGTTGACAAATGTTCCCTGTTTCCATGAAAGGAAGTTCAACTTCATTACTAGTTATTCATCCATGCACTTTGCATTAGTTGCCATGGAGTCCATTAGGATTCATGACTCCATAGGGTTCTGAAGGCTGTGACTTGGTTTTGCATTGGTTAAAGCAGTTTGACTCCACCAGCCCCTCTGTGGGAGAAAGATGTGGTGGCCTGCTTCTGTAAAGATTACAGCCTTGAAAACCCTATGAGGCACTTCTACTCTGTCCTATAGGGTGGCTATGAGTCAGAATTGACAACGGCTTGGAGTTTTGGATCTTTCAGAAGCAGATCGCCACACTTGCCTGATGAAGTGCCTCTGCCTGGGTTCCAACCACAAACCTTTCAGTTAGTAGTCGAGTGCTCAACCGTTTGGCAGAAAACTGGAAAACAAGCATTGTTGGGGATGTGGAAAATTGGAACCCTCACCCAGTGCTGGTGGAATTGTAGAATGGTACAGCCTCTGTGGAAATCCGTTTGATGGTTCCTCAAAAAAGTTAACCATAGAATTCCCAAATGACCCAACACCTCCACTACTGGGTATATACCCCCAAAGAATTGCAAGCAGAAATGCAAACAGATCCTTGTACACCAGTGCTCATTGCAGCATTACTCACAAGAGCCAAAAGGTGTAAACAACCCAAGTTGTCCATCGACAGAGGAGTGGATAAACAAAATGTGGTATATCCATACAATGGAATATTATTCAGCCGCAAAGAGAAAGGAGATCCTGATATATGTTAAGACATGGATGAACCTAGAAAAATTATGCTGAATGAAATAAGCCAGATGCAAAAGGACAAATATTATACGATTCCCACTTACTTGGAATCTCTAGAACAGCAAATGCATAGAGGCCAAAGTTTACTAATGGTTACCAGGGGCAGGTGGGAGGGAAAAGGCAGGAATGACTGCTTAAGGGACACTGAATTTCTGTCAAGGATTATGAAAACCTTTGGAAATGGATAGTGGTGTTGGTTCCACAATGTGGTGAACCTAAGCACTGTCACTGAATTGTGCACATAAAGTGGTTGAAATGGCACGTGTTTTGTTACCTACTTTATCATACACACACACTCAAAATGATCCACACTTCCTGTCCACCCAGGAACAGTAGAACCCTCCCTCTAGGCCCTACTGTGCCCTCTCCCTGGGGCTTGACCTGCACTCTTTCCTCGCAAGCCCTTTTGCCTCAGCACCTCTCCACTGACCTCCATCTGACACTTGGGCCGTCTCTAGTTCTATGCGACTCAGTTTAAGTCCACTACTTTAATCACGCCTTCACGTTTTAGCCGTACCTTAGCAAAGGCTGAAACATGTGTTTTAGGACATTTGACTCTTTGAAACTATTGAACAACCAACACAGGCCAAGCTAACCTTGAAGGCCTGCACTGGATTCTTCTGGACACCAGACCAAGAAGCGGAGTATAAACTGCAGGACCCAGGGGAAGCTCATGCAGATTTCACAATCCCTTGATTTCTCCCTCGTCACTCTTGGAGATTCTTTTTGAAGGGCAGTTTTATTTCAATACTGGAAACTCATCTTCGTTTGCCCTTTTTATTTTTCTGCTTAACAGATCATGGAGTGTGAATGTTAACGCAGGCAGTTTGCACAGGTTTTTCACCTTTGCCTCAGGGCAACTGCCAATAGGCAAAGAGTTTCTGGAGCTCACAGGCTTTAATGTTATTCTCTATAGGATTTCCTTTAGAAATCAAGTTAAAAAAAAAAAAGTTTTGGGGAAAGAATGTGCCTGTTTCTCCTGCAGTTGCTGCTCTAGGTGCAGGGGTTACCGCCCCACCTTCACGCCTGAAGTTCAAGTGCTCCCCCACCCTGGGGAAGGCGAGGATACCTTGCTCACTGGAAACCAGGACTCGGTGCTCGACTTTGTCTTTTGGCTCATAGTGGAGAAGGGGACACAACTGGACTACATCACACTCACCAGCGACCTAGGACCCTGTTCCAGACGAGGCTGACTTCCAGGTAGCTTTAGATCAGGAAATTTCATAACGTGCATTTCCCCTTCCCTTCCAGAATAATCCCCTGACTCCCCGCCCACCCAGAGGCTAGGGTTCATCGCCTTTCCGTTGAGTAACGACCCTTTGGGATCCCTCCTGAATTGGACAAAGGGGGTGGTTGTCCTTCCCTTACGCAGGGGGAGAGAAGAGCAGGCTACTGGAGATCCTCAAACCCACCGCGTGCGTCTCCGCCTATGGCACACCAGGAAAAAAGGGCCTTCTGAAGCTTCTCTGCAGCCGGAACACGAAGGGAGTTGGTCTCTTAACCTGGAGAGAGGAGTGGAGCGGCGGAGTCCCAGGCATGTCCGGAACTCTCCAAGACAGGCCAGGAACAGGCTGATTTTGAGGGACAGAGCCAAAGAAAAGGGGCAAATGCAGCCGAATCCCACGCCCTGAAATTAAGGGTCTCGAACCCTAAGGTCTGAGCAAGCCAAGGGCTACACCTTAAATTGACCTCCCGCCTTTATCAGGGAAGTTATCAGCCCAAATTCAGAGCTCAGGAAATGGAGGGACTGGGTAGACCAACGTCCACATTTCTCGGACAAAAACCAAAAGATCCTTTGCCGTCGAGTCTATTACTACTCATAGGGAGCAGAGTAGAACAGCCCCATAGGGTTTCCACAGAGCGGCCGGTGGATTCGAACTACCGACTCTTAACCACTGTACCACCAAGGAGAACACCTAAATCCCTGAGTAATTAGATGTGGGGTCTGAGGAAAAGACCTTCGACAAGAAGAACTCGCTGTTTCTTTTCCTGAGCATAAGGAAGGTTGGAGTTGCCATCAACAAAGATGGGAAAACGGCAGGGGCAGAGGACTTTAGGGGGAAATCTGGAGTTCAATTCGGGGTCCCGGGACCGTGGTTCAAAGAGTTATTCCTCCAGTCTGCCTCCGTTTCTGCATTCGTCTGAGCTGTTTTTTGTTTTTTTAAATATATATATAATTTTTATTGTGCTTTAAGTGAAAGTCTACAAATCAAGTCAATCTTTCACACAAAATCCCACATTCACCTTGCTACACACTCCCAATTACTTCCCCCCCCCCCCGCATGGGGCAGCCAGCTCTCTCCCTCCACTCTCTCTTTTCCTGTGCATTTCACCAGCTTCTAACCCTCTCCACCCTCTCATCTCCCCTCCAGAAAGGAGATGTCAACATAGTCTCAAGTGTCTACCTGATCCAAGAAGCTCACTCCTCACCAGCATCCCTCTCCAACCCAATTTCCAGTCCAACCCATGTCTGAAGAGTTGGCTTCAGAATGATTCCTGTCCTGGGGCAACAGAAGGTCTGGGGGCCATGACCACCGGGGTCCTTCCAGTCCCAGTCAGACCGTTAAGTCTGGTCTTATGAGAATTTAGGGTCTGCATGCCACTGCTCTCCTGCTTCCTCAGGGGTTCTCTGCTGTGTTCCCTGTCAGGGCTGTCATAGGTGGTCTCAGGATGAGTAGTCTCTGGTTCATGTGGCCCTTTCTGTCTCTTGGGCTAGAAAGCGCCTTGTGTCCTTGGTGTTCTTCATTCTCCTTTGATCCAGGTGGGTTGAGGCCAGTTGATGGAAATTAGATGGCTGCTTGTTAGTGTTTAAGATCCCTGTCTGAGCCAGTTTTGATGTTGGAGTTCTCCAAGGCTTGTGCTCGGCCCCCTTCCCACTCTGGGCGCCTCCTCCCTGCAGGCTAGTCCACTGCTCTGGACCTGGCCACCGTCTCCCCACAGGCTGCCGCCTAGCAAAGGCGCATCTCTGGGTCAGGTCTGAGGTGTGGAGGGGAAGAGCCACCTCACTCCGAAACTTGCGGAGACCTGACAGCGTTCGGCGTGTGGCACACTGTCTCGCATTTTGGAGAAGCAAGAAGGAAAAGGCCTTGGGGGAAGATCCCTGGAGAATAGGGCGGCATCCGAGAAGGTAGGCGTCCTGGCTTCCCCTAGTTTGGTGCAAAGAGATGTACTATCTGGAGGCGGGAGATGAGAACCCTCCCGGCAGGTCCCTGGTCGTCTAGTGGCTAGGATTCGGTGCTTTCACTGTCGCAACCCGGGTTCGACTCCCGGTCCGGGAAAGTTGTTTTGCCACACCTCTACTCCGCAGGGATCTTCTTTAGCCTTGTTTCATGCAGAAAAGTCCCAGCATCCCCCAGGCTTGGAGAGGTGATCTTCAGCAGCTTGGGGCCCCCAACAGCTGTATCCTGCTCTGGGCCACCGAGAGCCGACACCGCTTCTGTAGTCCTCATCTTAGAAACCTCACCTTTCTCTTTCAGAATGTTCATCTCAGGAGAACAAAGTAGAATCTGGGACAAGAGCTCCAAATCTTCCTTTTCAAAGCAATTTTAAATATAAAAAAGTTGAAATAGTAGTGACTTTATATGTTCTTCAAGTACATTTACCCATGAACATTTTCCACATTTGTTTTACCATCCCTCCATATATATGTATTTGGTACCCCATTTCAGAGTAACTTGCAGATATCTCAAGATTCTTTGGTTTCTCCCTTCCTTTGGCAATACCCCTCTAAACTAGACTCTTGGGGACTTTTCCTTTTTGTCCTCTCAAAGATGCCCCTCTTGCCGCTTCAACATAAACTCTCAGGTGTGACCTGGAGCCCCTCCAGAAATTACAGACTCCAGTCACTGGGAAAATCTTAGGTGTTTAGAGATTACCTCTTAGGAACCAAGGAAAAAGTCCAAATCCTTTGAGTAAAAATTATTTGTATACTCAACAGACATGCTCATTTACCCCTACTTTTATCCCCGGAAAGGTCCAGAAGACACTACCTCCAAAAAGGCTGTGAGAAATAGATCCTACAGAACTGTTTTCACAACCTCAAAGAACTCTGTGGTGGCTGTTTTATGAAAGACAGTGGGAACTGCTACCATGGAACTGGGATCATTAAAATGAATGGGAATGATGGGAAGATGGCATTGGAAGGGCTGACTCACAACATTTAAGCCTAAAAGACAAGGTGACCTCAGTCACTGCATTGAATACACAGCTGAAGCAGTAATCAGAATGGTCTGTCCCTCAAAGCTCTTTGGCATTAACTCCTTGGTTGGTGTCTCTAGAAATGCAATAGATGGGCAATCTGTTGAAGTCTTACTTGATTTCTATAAGCAGAAACACACTAGGTCTGGTGAACCTAGTCTGACTTGAAACGCAACAATAGACAGTCACAGACCCTCAACAAATTCACAAGCACAGAGCTCTTTGAACGAAAGAGAGGTAGATCCCCTCAAGGAAGAACTTGTTTATACAGTCAAAAATCAACTCTCTTAGGCCTTTAGCCAAATGGTGTATTCCCACCAAAGTTACATGAGTAAAATGACCTCTTAGTAAATATTATTTCATACCAGAATATTTGGAATTTACACCATATTAGTATAAGTACTTAGCTGTGTTATTAGTTCATTTTCAGAATCAAAAAATATTTCAGAAGGAGAGTCATCAGTGTAGATCATCAGTGAAACTAGAGTGAGGCAAGTTTAGAACGTGAACATCTATTTGACTTTGACTCTCATGAGATTTGAGTAGATAAAAGTATATTTAAACAGGACTTAACATTTTTAGAGGAGTAGATAAAATTATTTATAGGTGGTTTTAGCTACCAACTGGGAAAATTATTAAGGTAATCACTGGGCTTGTAATGTGTGGTGGTTGAGGTTGTGTATCAGCTTGGCTGGGCCATGATTCTCAGTGGTTTGGCAGTTATGTAATGATGTAAGTTGGCAGTTATATAGTGATGTAGTTATCCAGAATGATGTGATCTGACATGATCAGCCAATCAGTTGTAAGGGGATTTTCCTGAGGGTTGTGGCCTGCATCCAATATATGTGTAGAAGTTTTGGCAAAGCTTGCTTGATTGCCCTGGATCTTGCATCTGGCTGGTCATCAGCTGACCTCCAGTTCTTGGGACTTTAGCCAGCAACCTGCTTCCTTTCCTGCCAATCTTAGGTTCATCAGACCCTGCAGGTACATGAGACAGGAGAAGTCTCCAACCTGATGTCTGACCCATGATCTTGGGATTCACTACCTCTACAAACATGTGAGCAATTTAGTTGAGATGAAGCTCTCTCTCTGTCTCTGTATACACAGTTATGTATATATGTATACACACACACACACACACACACACACACACACTCATACACAGTCTCACTGGTTTTGCTTCTCTTGAGAACCCGGCCTAAGACAATTTGTACTGAGAGAGGTTCCAGAGAAACAGAATCGTAAGCATGAGTTTTCTTAATTGGTTCTCAAGTTTGACTAGTCCTAAAATTGCTGACGACTTCACCTCCAGTAGTAAAGAGGGTGCTGCTAATCCATGGGACGAGATACCAACTTTAATACGCCAAATATCATCAGAAATAGATCAGATATTGGTGGGAAGCAAGGCTCTGAGTGATCATATGTTTCAAAATTTTCCACAATTTTGTCAGGAAGTAAGGAAGCTGGTTGTTTGGTCCTACTTTTATTAGACAAACTGGTGAGAGGGGTGAGCTCAGGGCTTCATAGTTACAGTTCAAGGGCCTTATACAATACCTCAAAGTTGCAAATTTTCCCCTGAAAGAAAGCCTTATTTCTTGTAGTAACAGAGCTGATATTGCTGAAAATCTAACACAGAGTCTTATTGTAAGAGTGGCTGAATAACAATGTAATTGACTTCCCAACCTCGAATGGTGTCTGAAGTTAAAGTAAGGTCATTGATTGAGGAGAAATGGGACCCGAAACCTGGAAAGGGAACATACAGACAGATAATCAGGGAGCTGGGGACACTGAGGCTCTAAATTCTGTTGAATCATTGCTGCCAGGAGAATCAGCACTCCTGCTCCCATCTGAAGAGATTACTCCATCTTCCTCTGCTAAGCCACCAAACCAAAAACAAAAAAAACCCATTGCCTTCTTATAGGAGTTGATTCTGACTCAGAGTGACCCCATACAACAGAATACAACTACCCCATAGGGTTTTCCAGGAGCATCTGTGGATTTGAACTACTGGCCTTTTGGTAAGCAGCTGAACTCTTAACCACTACGGCACCAGGGTTTCAGTAAAGCTGCTGACCTCCAGTAAAACCGTCATACCTTCCACCCCCATCAGATGAGATTAACCCAACTGTGTCTGAAGAGACTTTGAGATATCACCTGAGGTGGCACCTGGTACCTTGCCTGAGGCATCTCCTGAGGAAGATGCCTTTCAAGACATTGATGAATATCCCCAGGAATCACCCCCACTACCCATATTTGGTTCTAGGTCTATAACTAGACTTAAGTCCCAAAAGGGGAAGCACGAAGTGTGACCGAGGAGGAGGCACACCACACTCCAAGGGAAACTGCTTGACGTTCCTGAAATGTACAAACAGAAACCTGAGGAATATGTGTGAGAATGGCTATTAAGGGTGTGGGATAATTGTATAAGGAACATAAAGATGGATCAGATGGAGGTTATTAATATGGGCCTACTAATCACACATTCTTCATTCAGTGTTTCAGCTCAAGAGGATAGGAAAAGATCTAATACTTTATTTGGTTGGGTGGATGAAGTATGGATTACGTGGTGGCCTACAGTAAATCAAGTTGAAGTACAAGACCTGCCCTGGTATACTGAAGAAGAAGGAATTGAAAAGCTTAGGGAAATTGGCATGTTGGAGTGGATTTATCAGGTTAGACCCACATGCCCACACATGGAGTGCCAGAGGACACACCATTTACCACAACAGTGAGAAACAAATTGGAGAAGGGAGTCACAGCATCCTTGAAGACTGCTATGATTGCTCCTCTATGTGAGTAAGTTTTGACAGTGAGAACTGCCCTGAGTTAAAATACCTAACTGCAATGGGGCTGATTGGACCCCGTGGTGGTAGGGGCCAAGTGGCAGGACTCAATCGACAAAGACAAGGTGGGAGTGGCTAGTGCTTACCACAATGGACAGTGGAATCAAAGCAGTAATCAGAATAATCTGACTTGTATGGACTTATGGTGTTGGCTAATGAGTCATAGTGTCCTAGGAGTGAAATAGACAGGAAATCTACTAAATATTTACTTGATCTCTACAAACAGAAGAATTCTAGGTCAAGGGAACGGCAGTCTAACTTGAATCACCAGAGTAGAGAGTTGCAGCCCCTCAATCAATTTCCAGCCTAGAGCCAGTTTACAGACCCAGAATCCCTTATATGTAGGGGAAGCCAAGTCTCCTTGAGGAAAGGCCCACTGCACTGCCAAAAATTTATGCTGTTACATTTTTCCCAGACTTCCCCAAAGTCATCTACCGCCTTTTATGAGAGTAACTGTTCACTGGGGAAATGGAAATAACCAGACTTTTTGGGCATTCCTGTATACTGGCTCTTAACTGACACTAGTTCCAGGAGACCCAAAACATCACTGTGGCCCACCAGTCAGAGTAGGGGTATATGAAGGTGAGATTCTTATTGCACTCTTAGCTCAGATTGTTCTCACAGTGGGTCCAGTGTGTCCCCAAACCCATCCCGTAGTGATTTCTCCAGTTCTGAAATGCATACTCAGAATAGATTTACTCAGCAACTGACAGGACCCCCACACTGGATGTGTGACAAGAGGAATAGGGGCTATCAGTGTATGAATAACCAAGATGAAGCCTTTAGAACTGCCCCGATCTAGGAAAATAGTAAACCAGAAGCGATACTGCATTCTTGGAGGAATTGCAGAGAGTACTGCCACCACTGAGGGCTTGAAGAATGCAAGGGCCATGATCCCCACCACATCCGCATTCAGCTCACCTATTGGGCCTGTGGAAAAAAACAGATGGATCTTGTAGAAAGACAGAAGGTTACTGTAAACTTAACCAAGTGGTGTCTCTAATTGTAGCTCCCATTCCACATGTGGTTTCATTGCTTGAGAAAATTTATGTATCTCCTGGCACCTGGTATGCAGCTATTGGTCTGACCAATGCTGTTTTCCCATTATCAGTTCTGAAGAAACACCAGAAGAGCTTTTCTTCAGCTGGAAAGGCTAGCAATACATCTCCACTGTCCTACCTCAGTGATATATCAACTCTCCAGCCCTATGTCTTAATTTAGACCTCAGGGACCTTGATTGCCTTTCCATTTCATAAACCGTCTCACTGGTCCACTACATTGATGACCCTACACTGATTGGACCCAGTACGGAAGAAGTGTGAATGACTCTGGACTTACTGGTAAAACACTTGTATGCTAGGAGTTGGGAAATAAATCCCACCAAAATTGGGGCTCCTTCCAACTCAGTGAAATTTCTAGGAGTTCAGTGGTGTGGGGCAGTGGTGTGGCTCATGCAGGAACAACCATCCTTGTTGGTAGTCCCCGGATATGTCCTGGCGTTCACTGGTCTGTGAGGGAACATCACATGTTGTTTACCTCTTATGCCTGACCCTCTCTGCACGTCTCTTCTTTATTATGAAACAGCACTCAGAAAGGATTAGGAGTAGGACCCACCCACCCTTCTCCAGTATTACAAAACTGATACTCTCTTCAAAGAGTGGGGCAAAAATGTGGCAGTTGGCTTCTATTTTGTCCAATAGGGCCACCGTGAGCTGAAATTGAGCCCACCCACAGTGGCTATCTTCAAAGAAAAACTCTATTACCCCAAAAAAGTCACATTCACAGGTACAGGGGTTAGGACTTTGATAGTTCCCTTCGGAGGACACGATTCAATCCTTAACACTAGAGGGAGAGAGAATTCTATGGCTGATGGTCTTCTTAATGTTCGTAAAAAATCCTGTCTGACATGGAAGGGGCTGGACAATGGGTAGGAGAGACATAATGATGAAGAGTGAGCTACTTGTATCAGGTGGACACTTGAGACTGTGTTGGCATCTCCTGTCTGGAGGGGAGATAGGAGGGTAGAGAGGGTTAGAAACTGGTAAAATTGTCAGGAAAGGAGAGCCTGGAAGGGCTGACTCCTTAGGGGGAGAGTAAGTGGGAGTATGGAGTAAGTTGTATATAAGCTTATATGTGACAGGCTGACTTGATTTGTAAACGTTCACTTAAAGCTCAATAAAAATTATTAAAAAAAAAAAAGTCCTGTCTGTTCTCACAGCCTGAAGATCCTGAAACAAGTCCTAGTTGACAAGAAAGCACTCCTGGGGCTGTGAGTGTCCCCATCAGTTTTATCTGATTTTTCTTGAAATATATTGGTGCCAAGAGTTTATCTTTGTTATCACTAATTCTGACATCCAGTTCCTCAATTCTGCTCCTCTGATTTTCTATTGAGTTGTCTAATTCCAAAACTTTATTGTTAATGTTCTGAATTTCTGATTTGTGTCTCTCTATGGATTCTTGTAGCCTATCAAATTTGTCATGATGCTCTTCAACAACCTTCTTAATTTCCTCGACTGCGTTATCTGTGTGATCCTTGGCTTGTTCTGCATTTTGCCTGACCTCTTTCCTGATCTCTTGATGAGTTCTGTGTATTAATCTTTTGTATTCTACCTCTGGTAATTCCAGGAATACATCATTGTCCAGAAGACTCCTTGATTCTTTGTTTTGGGAGCTTGTTGAAGTGATCATGTTCTGCTTCTTTGTGTGATTTGATATTGACTATTGTTTTTCAGCCATCTGTAAGTTATTGTCTTAATTTATTATGTGCTTGCTTGCTGTGTCCTACCTTCTTGCTTTGTTTTGTTTTGATATGCCCAAATAGGCTGCTCAAGTGAGCTAGCTTGATTATTGGTGCCTTAGAAGCTCTAATATCCTGTCACCAGATGGCTAGAGCTGTTACCGGGTATATGAGCCTAGGAATCCATTCACTTTTTTTATATGGAATCAGCTGAGGTGTCCAAGTAGTTGGTACAGGCTCTCACCTACAGTCTTAGAGGAACAGGGTGATTGGTGTAGGCACAGGTTTCTGGTTGCAGCAGGGGTCACATTCTGAGCAAGGCAGGGGCTCACAACTGTGCCCTAGAGCTCACAGGTAGGTGGGCTCTACAGCTGGACAATGGGCATCCAGTGCTTTTGGCTGTAAGGACTGGGTGTCACCACTTATCCTTGGACTCTTGTCGGGGGTGGCTAGGTGGCATGGCTGGAGCCACCAGTCCTCAGGCCCCTGACATGGGTAGGTGAGGACCCTGCTTAATAAGCAGAGTGGTGTCAAATGTCAAAATCCTTTCTCTCTGCCACGCAGCTGGAACAGTTGAAGTCAGACCTCAGCCACGTACACTGTTGCACTATGCCAACAACGGCCTAAGCTACTGAAATGGGCCCACACAGGTCCCCCCAGTGGGGAAAGGCATTCCAAGTCCATAGACTGCTTCTGCCTGGATAGGAGTAGCTTCTGCCCTGAGCTCCCAGGTTAGGGGAACTGGCAGTTTGTTTTTCCTCCATTTGTTAATTTGTTCCTTCACCAAGGCCAGGAGAATGGTTCATGGTGCACAGCAAGACCTATCTCAGGCCCAGGGAAATGGGCCACCACTAAATCTGGCTTGAGGGCTGGGGTAGTGGGGGGAGGGATCAGATAAATGGGAGAGACTTCTTTCCAAAGGGTGCTTTTTTTTTTTTTTTTAGTTTTTATTGTGCTTTAAGTGGAAGTTTAAAAATACTAGTCAGACTCTCACATAAAAATTTATAGAAACCTTCCTGTATCCTCCTAGTTGCTCTCTGTAATGAGACAGCCCACTCCTTCTTTCCACTCTGTTTTTGTGTCCATTTGGCCAGCTTCTGACCCCCTCCGCCCTCTCCTCTCCCCTCCAGACAGGAGCTGCCCACAGAGTCTCATGTGCCTACTTGATCCAAGAAGCTCACTCTTTACCAGTATCATTTTCTATCCCGTAGTCCAATCCAATCCCTGAAGAGTTGGCTTTGGGAATGGTTCCTGTGTTGGGCTAACAGAAGGTCTGTGGACCATGACCTCTGCGGTCCTTCGAGTCTCAGTCGGACCATTAAGTCTGGTGTTTTTAAGTGAATTTGAGGTGTAAATGCCACTGGTCTCCTGCCCCCTCAGGGGTTCTGTGCTCTGTTTCCTGTCAGAGCAGTCAACGGTTATAGCTGGGCACCATCTAGTTCTTCTGGTCAAATGGCTGATGTAGTCCCTGGTTTATGTGGCCCTTTCTGCCTCTTGGGCTCATAATTACCTTTTGTCTTTGGTGTTCTTCATTCTCCTTTGCTCCAGGTTCTTTGAGAACAATTGATGCATCTTTGATGGCCATGTGCTAGTGTTTAACACCCTAGACGCCACTCTCCAAAGTGGGATGCACAATGTTTTCTGAATAGATTTTATTATGTCAATTGACCTAGGTGTCCTCTGAAACCATGATCCCCAAACCCCCTCCTCTGCTATGCTGGCCTTTGAAGCACTTAGTTTATTCAGAAACTCCTTTGCTTTTAGTTTAATCTAGTTGTGCTGACCTCTCCTGTATTGTGTAGTGTCTTTCCCTTCACCTAAAATAGTTCTTGTCTACTATCTAATTAGTGAATACCCCTCTTCCTCGACACTCTTGTAATCATCAAAGAATATTGTCTTCTGTGTTTAAACTTTCTCTTGAGTTCTTCTAATACTGGTCTCATACCATATTTGCCCTTTTGCAACTGAAGACTTTCACTCAGCATAATGGCTTCCAGATTCCTCTATGTTATGAAATGTTTCACAGATTCATCATTGTTCTTATGGACCCATAGAATCCCATTGTGTGAATATACCATAATTTATTTATCCATACATGCATTGTTGGGCACCTTGGTTGCTTCCATCATTTTGCTGTTGTAAACAGTGCTGCAATGAACATGGGTGTGCATATATCTGTTCATATAAAGGCACTTATTTCTCTAGGCTATATTCCAATGAGTGGGATTGTCGGATCATACAGGAGTTGTATTTCTAGCATTTTAAGGAAGTGCCCAAATGATTTCTTACATGGTTGTACCATTTGCCATTTCCGCCAGCAGTGTATAAGTGTTCCATCCTCTCCACAACCTCTCGAACATTTATTTTTTTGTGTTTTCTGGATTAATGTCAGCCTTGTGGGAGTGAGATGGAATCTCATTGTAGGTTTGATTTGCATTTCTCTAAATGGCATTAAAAAAAAAAAATTAGTGGCTAATGATCATGAGCATTTCCTCATGTATCTGTTAGCTACCTGAATGTCTTCTTTAGTGAAGTGCCTGTTCATATCATTTGCCCATTTTTTAATGGAGTTATTTGTCTTTTTGCAGTTGAGTTTTTGCAGTATCATGTAGATTTTAGAGATCAGACGATGATCGGGAATGTCCTAGTAAAATCTTTTGCCAATCTATAGGTAATCTTTTTACACCTTTGGTGAAGTTTTTCGAAGAGCATAGCTGGTTTATTTTTAGGAGCTCACAGTTATCAAATTTCTCTTCTGGTGTTTGTGCATTGTTAGCAATGTTTTGTATACTGTTCATGCTGTGTATTAGGACTCCTAGCGCTGTGCCTGTTTTTCTCTTCCATGATCTTTATCCTTTTAGATTTTACATTTAGCCCTTTGATGCATTTTCAGTTAGTTTTTGTGCACAGTGTGAGGTATGGGTCTTGTTTCATTTTTTTGCAGATGCCAGCACCATTGTTAAAGAGACTGTCTTTTCCCCATTTAACTGATTTTGGGCCTTTGTCAAATATCAGTTGCTCATATGCGGATGGATTTATCTCTGAATTCTCAATTCTTTTCCACTGGTCTATGTATCTGTTGTTGTACCAGTACCAGGCTGTTTTGCTATTGTGGCGGTAAAATAGTTTCTAAAATCAGGTAGAGTAAGGCCTCTCACTTTGTTCTTCTTTTTTGGTAATGCTTTGCTTATCCGGGGCCTCTTTCCCTTCCATATGAACCTGGTGATTTGTTTCTCCATCTTGTTAAAAAACGTCATTTTAATTTGGACAGGAATTGTACTGTATGTATACATCACTTTTGGTAGAATAGACATTTTTACAATGTTAAGCCTTTCTCTCCTTGAGCAAGGTATGTTTTTCCACTTATGTAGGTCTCTTTTGGTTTCTTGCAGTAGTGTCTAGTAGTTTTCTTTGTGTAGATCTTTTACGTCTCTGGTACGATTTAGTCCTAAGCATTTTATCTTCCTGGGGGCTACTATAAATGGTATTGATTTGGTGATTTCCTCTTTGATGTTGTTTTTGTTGGTGTAAAGGAATCCAACTGATTTTTGTATGTTTATCTTGTATCCCGATACTCTGCTGAATTCTTCTATTAGTTTCAGTAGTTTTCTTGAGGATTCTTTAGGGTTTTCTGTGTATAAGATCATGTCATCTGCAAATAGAGACACTTTTACTTCTTTCTTACCAATCTGGATGCCCTTTATTTCTTTATCTAGCCTAATTGCTCGGGCTAGGACCTCCAGCACAGTGTTGAAGAAGAGTGATGATAAAGGGCATCCTTGTCTGATTCCCAAAATCAAGGGAATGCTTTCAGACTCTCTCCTTTTAGGGCGATGTTGGGTGTTGGCTTTGTATAAATGCTCTTTATCATGTTGAGGAAGTTTCCTTCTATTCCTATTTTGCTGAGAGTTTCTATCATGAATGGGTGTTGGATTTTGTCAAATGAATCTGCATCCATTGATAAGAGCATACAGTTCTTGTTTTTCTTTTATTTGTGTGATGGATTGCCTTAATTCTTTTTCTAATGTTGAACCATGCTGGCATACCTGGTATGAATCCCACTTGGTCATGGTAAATTATTTTTTTGATATGTCGTTGAATTTTATTGGCTAGAATTTTGTTGAGGATTTTTGCATCTAAGTTCATGAGGGATATATGTCTGTAGTTTTCTTTTTTTGGCGGTGACTTTACATGGTTTTGGTATCAGGGATATGCTGACTTCAGACATATCCCCAAACATCCATCCTTCTGAACTACCACTGGGTGCTGAATACCTGTCTGGGAAAGAACTGGAACCCAACTCAAGCTTGAAAGGAAAGCGATGGGAGGCACCAAACAATCAAAGGGCAAAGAGGTTGCATCAACAGTGAATAAATGAGGATTCCTTAGGTTCACGCAGATTTAGGACCAGAGACAAGAGACTCAATGATTTCTGATGTTTTTGTACTGAGGTTTGTTATGGATTGAATTGTGTCCACCAAAGATGTGTGGTGTAAACCTAACCCCTATACTTGTCTTTGTATTTCCAGTTGGGAATAGGGTTTTCTTTGTTATGTTAATGAGGTGCAATCCATATAGGTTGCTTCTGAAAGCAATCAATTTTGAGATATAAAAAGATCAGATTAACCCTAGAAGCAAGCAAGCACAAATGGAGAATGAATGATGCCACTCGGAGATTACCAAGAAACCAATGAAGAGAAGTTCAAAGAGACGAGGACTTTTTCCCAGAGGTGACAGACAGAGCCTTCTCCTGGAGCTGGTGCCCGGAATTTGGACTTCCAGCCTCTGAAACTATGAGAAAATAAGAAAATGAGTTCCTGTCAGTGAACACCTTCTCCTTGTGGTATTCCTGAAGTAGGAGCACTAAGAAAATAAGATGAAGTGTATTGCCCACCTGGAGCCCTGGTGAAGCCGTGATTAAGAGCTTGGGTGGTAACTAGTTCCACAATTTGAATCCACAAGCTGCTCCTTGGAAATCCTACAGGGCAGGCAGCTCTACTCTGTCCTAAAGTGTTTCCAAATTAGTCTCTTTCAAGTTGAATCAGTTTATTTGAATGCAATAACTTTAGAGTGTTGCCTGAAACCATGTGTTCTCGGTATCTTTTATATGTGCTAGCTGTTTCTTCCAAAGAGAACACTGTTTAAAACCATTTTAGAGCTGCTTTTTCCAAGTTCTGCTAGAGTCTTTTTCAGAATAGCCATAGCACCTCAAGTAAGGAAAACACAGTGGTAGAATTATCGCCTCCCACACAGGAGAACCACGTTAGATTTCCCGGCAAACGTAAAGGTTTCCCCCCTTCTTCACGTTCTCAAAATCCACTTCCTTCTCCACTAGATTATCCATTCTGGGGGCAATACAGGTCATTTTGCTGTCCCTCTGAGGAGCGGGAAAGGAAGGAAAATGAGAACTATGCACTTGGAGTTATTTCTGGAGCAGAAGACATTAAGGAGTCAATCCGAACTGCCACTTTGGGTCAGTCTGAAATGGGACATGCGGTAATCCAGTAGGGGTTAGTACTGGGCATGCAGAGCAGCAACCACATGGCAAGACTTGGTCTTTGAAATGACAAGTGAGCTAAGTGGGTCTCTGAGGTTTTATGTACTTGAAATCCAAACCACTGTTACTTTTATGTTTTGTTCTCACGAATCCCTGGAATCTAAAGTGTCATTTGGTCATTGATTCAAGTCCTAGAACTTGAACTGGCCACTGGGCAACATCTCACTATGGAGTGGAGAACAAGAGATGAAATTCCTGAAAGCAGAGAAGCTATGGGCTGGCAGATACCCCAGTGGGGGAGGCCTTTGGTGTCCAAAGAAGAGGGAGGTTTGTGGCAGAGGAAATTCTCAAGATGAGGTGAACTGTGCAGAGGTGCCTGAGACCCTCCTTCCTAATGCTGTGCTGCTCTTGGTAAAATTAGGGACAAAAATGAGCTACAAGTGGAGAGCAACATGTACAAGAAAATCACTTTTCTCACTCTTGTTTGTTTCACAGTCCACCAGGTAAATCTTCATGTCAAGGTATCATTTTTAATGCTTACAATTAAGCAGCATTGGGGGAGGCCATGGCAATCCTTAGCTCTCGAGGTTTGGAGGAAAAGGAATACCTGGGGGCATGTGGTCTGTCTACACCATTTTCATCACCTCTTTTCTTCAGCAAAGCTTGTGTAGTCCCCAGATATCATATCAGAGCTACCACATCGGTGGTTTCAGTGTACCTGATTCTTTCTTGAAGGGACAAGAAATGATTGACCACTGGAGTGGAGTGGAGGCCACTGGAGTGAGATGTAAGCACAGAACTTCAAAGGCTTTTCTCCATTTTGTTCTATGTCTGCTACCTCTGCACCTGACCTTTTACATATGGGTTCAAAATAGCCCGTAGTCTCTTTGTTGTTGTAGTTGTGGGGTGCTGTGGAGTCAATCTCGACTCATGGCAACCCCATGTGACAGAGTAGAACTGCCCATAGGGTTTCCTAGGTTACAATCTTTATGGAAGGAGCCCTGGTTGTGCAGTAGTTATGTGCTTGGCTGCTAGTCTAAAGGTCAGAGTTGGAACCCTCCAGCCACTCTGCAGAAATGAGATGTGGCCTTGGAAACCCTGTGGTGGCAGTTCTCCCCTGTCCTATAAGGGTTCTATGAGTCAGAAGGGAATCATCAGGAGCAGGTTTAGTTTTCCTTTAATCTTTAAGGGACCAGATCCCCAGATCTTTCTCCTGTTCAGCTGCGGGATAGGTTCGAACTGCATGCTGAGTGGTTAAGCAATCAAGCACTTAACTCTTGCACCACCAGGGCTCCTTTGGAGTGTCTCAAAAGGTTTACAATTCTTTATACTTTCTGGAAGTAATGTTGCCCTCTTGATCCTATAATTCCTCCAGGGTTGATCCCAGACTAGTTCAATACCCTGAATTATTTGAATTTCCCAAACTGCAATAAATATCACATTAAAAAAAAAAAGAAAAAAACAACTGTTGCCTGGGAGATGATTCTGACTTTTAGTGGCCCTATAGGACACGGTAGAACTGGCCCATAGAGTTTCCAAAGAGCACCTGGTAGATTCAAACTCCTAGCCATTTGGTTAGCAGGCATAGCTCTTTACCACTATGCCACTGTAGTCATTTGACATAATGCTCTGTTTTAAATTTTTTCCAGACACTTCCTACATGGTATCTCCACCCTTCTGCACAGATCTCCTATGATTGCTCTCTAGCCCAACTGCATGCCTGTCATGCTGGGGTTCCCTTCCCTCCTCTATGGTGTTGGAACTCCTGTTTCCTAGATTCCATGTCTTCCTCTTTTTTGCTTTTCACTCTCATTTCACTAGAAGCAAATGTCTCTAATACACCCTCACATGTGTTTGACAGTTTGGTTGCATATAAATTTCTAGTTTCAAAATAGTTGTCCTTGATTTATCTTCTAGCATTAATAATGTTATTAAAAACTTTAAGGACATTCTGATGCCTTATTTTTGTGTGGAGTCTCCCCCACCCCCAGAAGATCTTAGGGTCTTCATTCTTGATGTTCAGACATTCCAGAATACTGCCCTTCAATTGTCCTTCTTGCTCTGGGTACTCCACTGAGCTTTTCAATAAGGGACTGTAAGTCTGTATGTTCCAGAGTATTTTCTTATAACAATTATTGGATAACTACCTCTACTTTGTTTTCTTAGCAGACAGGAGAAATAGTTTCCATTGCGTAGTGGTGTATTATTCCTTTTTCGCAGGAAATCATTTTGTGTGTGTGTGAGTGATTCATTTACTGTCTATGGAAATTATTACTGTATATCTAATTACAAAACATACAGAGTTACACCTAAAACTCTGGGTAGATACCAAAAGGAGATCATATTAGAGAAGCTCATTTACACACCCACCTTATCTCTATGATTTTTCATTGGTTTCAAGAACACTAATCAGTGCCTTCTAAAAGAAAGAAATATGTCATACAACATTTTCTCTTACTTTTTTTTTTTTTTAAGTTTTTCAGGACTTTTTTTTTTCTCTCTCACATGCTTTTCAGTCCTTGAAACTTGCTGGAATCAGTAGACAGATAAAAGTGGAGTGTGTTCCTCCTTTCAAAAAACGTTGGTTCCTCAAAAAGTTAAACATAGACCTACCATATGACTCAGCTATTCCACTCCTAGGTATATACTCAAGAGCCTTAAAAGTTGTGATGCGCAAACAGACATATGTATACCAATGTTCATTGCAGCACTCTTCACAACAGTCAGAAGGTGGGAGCTACCTACATGTGTATCATCTGATGAATGAATAAACAAAATGTGGTAAATACATACAGTGAAATACTACTCAGCCAAAAGAGAAAGGACGTCCTCATACGTGCTACAACATAAGTCAAACTTGAAAACATTATGCTGAGTGGAATAAGCCAATTACAAAAGGACAAATATTGTATGATCACACTTACATGAAATAACAAAACTAGGCAAATGGATAGAGACTGAAGTTTATTAGTAGTTACCAGAGGTGGGACGGAGGGGGCAAAGGGGAGTCATTATTTAGGAAGCAGTGAGTTTCTCTTCATGATGATGACAGACTTGGCAGGGATTATGGGTGATGGTTGCACATATGAGTAACCTAATTCAGAGCAGTAAATTTTACACGTGAGAAATATTGAACTGGCAAATGTGTTTTATATATTTTTACAACAATAAAGAAAAGATGTTGCCACATCAGATGACACCAGCCCTAGGGACTCCACTAAACAAACCAAATAAGGGAACCTATTGGCTGTCAGAAAAAATTGGTCAAGACTTGGGTATGGGCAAAAGAGATCTCTGGGTGTCCTTCCTGTGGAGTGTTGGGCATTGTTAGTACAGAGGTCAGCAAACTTTTTTTCTGTAATGCACCAGATAGTAAATATTTTAGAATTTGTGAGCCAGGAGGCAAAATCAAGGATACTACAAAGGTACTCACACAACAAGGAAGCAAATTTGGACGAAATTTTTTATTGACAGAATTTAAAATAAAGTATAATAATTGAGTACGACCCTCGGGTGATGATATCCTTTGCACGAAGACCCTGGAATTGCCCTGCTTGCCCTGGCTCCCAGGTGCCGCCCTCCCTGCACTTCCCGCAGAAAGTTTCCTCCCTGCTTCCACCAAAAGAGGAATCAGCAAGCAAAGAGCCTAGGGGCTCTGCCCACCAGTGGGCGCCAGAAAGGCCCATCAGGCCCACAAATCTTGGAGAGAGTTGGCTAGTCCGGGCCACTGCAAATCAGGCCTGACCTAGAGATGTGCCTTTGCTCCTCTGCAGCAGATGCAGAGGGCGCTGCACAGTCTGGCAGCCCGCAAGGTTGTCGCCAGAGGCGGGAAGGGAGACGCCCTGGATGAGAAGGAAGAGGAGGCCCAGCACCTAGACACCTTACCTCCCAACCCAAAAAGGACTCCGATGCAGAAACGGAGGTGGGCTGGATAGAAAGTGCGTTTCAGCAGAGCCCCGAAGTGGGGGAAGTGGAAACCCTGCGTGGAACTTCAGATCTTCCCCCTGAAATTTGCTATGCCTAAAGTTTTTCCCCAACTAGTTGGTGCCAACTCGATCATCCTTCCATCCACCAAAACAACCAAACTGAACTGTTGTTGTGGAGTCAATTCCAACCCATGGTGATAGTTCTGTTTGACACAGGTCTTTCTGTCTCATTACACATGTAATTAGTCAGGAATTCTTCTTTTCCTCCACAGTAAGGTTCATGTTTTCATCTACACAATCCCATTTTTCTGGTCTCAGAACCTGGGCAAAGGATCCTTCTGGTAAATGTGCAGGGATCTCCTCAACCCAGGAACCTGTGTCCATTCAGACCTTAGGTTTTGAAACCCTTATCTGCAGGATTATAGGGTTGAGCTAGAGTTGCACTTCAGTTTTTGTTTTGTTTTATTGGCTCAGTTCTCAAAATACATTTCTTCTGGGCCTTTTCTCCAGGGCAAAGGAGACCGCTGGGTCCACGAGGTAAGGCTGCTTTTCCTCCTTCAGATTTTCAGGAGAGTTCCTCAATCAGCAGGAATCCAGTTTCCCTTTTCTATAGAAAAAGTCTGTAAGTTTTTTCCAGCATTAGTCAGTGTCAGGCCTACAAGTGATACCTAAGGGTATTATTCCCTGGCTGAAAGGCATTTTCCTAGAAATGGTATGATTACAATCCTCCCTGGAATCATGACCCACTTAGGAACACCCCTTCTGTTTACTATCATCTTCCCCTTTTTCCATTTATTACCTGTTTTGATGCAAACTTCCTCCACATGGTTATGCTATTTGGCTCAGATTTACTTTTTAAATCCTAGAGGTAGCAGCCTTTCTAACACTTCTTGAACCCATCACTGGGAAATCATAGAACCTGACAGGTAGACTCATATACTCCAGCCCTGCAAACTGTCTACCTGGAGCCAAGCAGGAAGGAAAGCCACCACTGGTCCCTGAGGCATCTAGAAATGAAGGTCTGCCCTCATAGTGCTAGAGTGATACGTTCAGCATGGAAGGGAACTAGGGAAATAGTTTAGCCCTTTGAGTGGCTTTAAGGCAAACTATTTATAAATAAGTAATTGTGAGTTTTTTCCCCCTCCTATTTTGTTTTCTAGTTCTGGGCCAGATTCTAGTCTGAGGGTACAAAGTTGGCAAAACAATCACTGCCTTCAAAAAGGTCACACTCTAGTGATTGATTGAGTTGCAAGTTGAAGAATGTGGTCTTTGCTCCCCAAAGCTTATATTATACAGAAGTCCACACGGTTCTCTAATTCATGTGCTCTGGAATTACCAGAGTGTATTCGGGAGAAAATTCCTGGCCTCACTTCCAGTGATTTCATAGGCCTGAGGTCTTAGAATCTGCCTCTTTTTTTTTTAAGAGTTTATTTTATTTTTTGTTGTTGGTGGTGAGAATATACACAGGAAAACATATACCAGCTCCGGTTTCTGCGTGTACAATTTAGTGATAAGGATTACATTCTTTGAGTTGTGCAGCCCTCTTTTCTGAGCTGTTCCATCCACATTAACATGAACTCACTGCCTCCCAAGTTTCCTGTCTAATCTTTTAAGTTGATTCCATATAAATAGATCTTAAAAGAGCTTGATGCTCAAGGCAGACATCCTTTACTGGTTGAGCTAAACTATTTTTTGGCTTTAAGATGACTTCGGGGGGTATTTTTACTGAAGGTTTAAAGGTTATCTGAGGGCAATAATTTCAGGAGTTCATCCACCTCTGTGGTTCCAGAAAATGATTCCATGGTAATTTTAAATTCTGTTTGGCATTTCTCCCTTTTCATCAGGAGTCTTTTATATAATCTTTGATCAAAATGTACAGTATAGCTAGGCATGATCCTTTTCTTCTGGTCTCAATGCAAAGGAGGCAGTTGTTCATGGAGGCAGTTAGCCACACATTCTATTTTGTCCTCCTATTTCTGACTCTCCTTCTTCCTTTCTTGCTGCAGGCAAATAAAGACCAATCCTTGCGCCTGGAATCTTTACTTTGTACCAAGTTATCTGGGTTATTCTGATGCATGTAGGCAGCAGATGAGCCTGAAAAACGGTGCTTTACGGAACTGATTCATGTGTGACTAAATATAATATATTTTTTTAAGAAGTAAATTGAGAAGCTTTTATTGAAAATTCCATGATAGACACCCAATAATATTATTTGAGGAAAATTAACTGTATTTTTGCCTATTAGAAGCAAAATGAAGCTAAAACAAGAAAAAAACACACACGCTGACATCGAGTCAATTCTGACTCATAAAGACCCTATAAGACAGAGTGGAACTACCCCGTAGGGTTTCCAAGCAGCAGCTGGTGGACTTGAACTGCCAACCTCTCATTTAGCAGCTGAGCTCTTAACCACTGCGCCACCAGGGCTTCAAAATAAAGCTACCATTCCTTAAGTCTTTCCTAGATACAGTGATAGAAAAACCAAAAAATTGAAAGAAGAAAACCCAAACCCATCAGAAACACAGAAATATGTCTGTAAGCCTACTCACACCTTAGTTATAGATGGCCTCGCCTTTAACTCTATTACCCTCAGTCATTCCAACATTGACATGAATGAGATTTCAGTTGTCACATATAAATGAAAACATTGGCATAAACTGCTGAGTGGATCCAACTGCCTCTCTCCCTATTGCTTTGGCTCTTAAACTTTTCCTGATTTCTCTCTTTCTTTTCTTCTTTCCTTCCTGCTTGTTCTGCTGCTTCCTTCTCCGGCTCTTCTTCTCTACACACTAGTGCAGGCCACCAGGATATCGGAATACACTCCCAGAGCCTGAGAGGATGAGGGGCTATTTTTCATCAGTGGAAGTGCGGTTTTCTCTATTCAAGGCTTTTTATTTAGAGCTTCTCCTACCCCATTCTTATTTTATTATAGCACTTCCCTCCGCAATCTTAGATTCTATGAACTCATGGCTTCTGTTTTTAGTTCAATGTGTTATTATCTATTACCATTATTGTTTTTGATGCTCAAACTCTCTCAGTTTGGGCCACTTTGGATGTTTCAGGCTGGTTCCTGTGATCTTTTGATGCACTTCCATGAATCAAGGGGCACATTTTTTCTTTCTGGCACAAGAAGTTCCAAGCTCAACTTATGATTTCCATTTTGAAAATCAGCCATTTCTCCAAGGAATCTGACCCGTTTGGTGAAGAATGACATTCACAACAAAGATGTAGCCTCTAGGTAGCATTGCTTTTCAGCTCCGTAAACGGACATGATAAGCAAATATTCATATTAAACTCATGAGTAGATAGTGATACCTTCAATCCCAATCCAACACCAAGAGGTTCTTCCTCAACTTCCCCAGTCCATAATTTTATCTCTTCTCTCTCGTGTTGAAAACTGTGATTCCACAAATTTTTAATACTTTTACTCATGTGCTCTATCCTATAATACACACAAAATAGTTTCCAAATTATCCATCAATATGACTGCCAACAATAATTCTACAAAGTAAAGTTCAAAATTTCCTTGTAGATGCTTCTGACATAAGAACACATACCACTGTGGATCACACTCAGAGAACTGCGTTTAAAATTTACTTGATTATTTTCAGTATGATTGTATTATCATTTTGATATACAGTTCAATTTAAATTGTTCTACTTTCGTTTATCAATTGTAGTGTTTTCTTTTTCTTCTTTTTTTTAAAAATGTAAAACATCACATGGTTTAAAAATCAAACCTATATAAAAAAGATAATACTTAGCAAAGTCTCACCAACATTTCTATAGCTGAAATCACAATCCTTATATGAAAACATTTTTATTACCTTCTGGCTTATTCTTCCTGAAAAATAAGCATGTATTAATAATAAGTACAACCACGTCTATCCTCTCCTTTCCTAAAGAAAAGGTAGAATACTGTGTACATTTTTGCACTTCTCACTTTTTTTTCATTTCTGTGTAAACAATTTATCCTACTAATAACTCAGCACCAGTCCATAAATACCCTCACATTTTGGCCACATAGAACTCCATTATGTGTATGCATGACCAGGTCATTCTTTAATGTCTCATACACAGCTTAACCATTTTGAAATCAGTAGCCCCAATGAAACAAACTCACTTTTCAAAGGCACAAACTAGCCTTAGGAAGAAGAAAGGGAATTTTGAGTGCGAAAGTAATGCATGATAATAATCTCTTCGTAATGTATTCAAACTATATGTTTACCTCTATTATACACACATTCAGTGTTGTGGTGTTTTGTGTACATAAGTCAAGTAATGAGACAAAACTGGAAGGCAACTTGGATACACCTATCCTGTGACCAACAATGGGTACCCCTAGATATCTTGTTATATTTACATGTTGGAAAAGCCCAAATCAATTTCCACTTCTCTAACACCAAATATTTATTGATCGACCCAAATCTATGTACTATCAATTCAGTTCTGTTCCAGTTTTGTTCTGACACCAGGTGCACATGCAGCCTCTTCCCCTGACCCTAACCGTCTGCAGCTAGAGCAGACCTCACAAGTAAAGGCCTCAGATGCCAGTTGCAATCCTGGGAGTCCTTGTGGCCCACTCACTTCTGACCTATTCAGAAGTTCCCTGTACCCCTTCAGGATACCGGCCCTAAGCTCAGAGGTGCTCATTCCCTTCACTTCTGACCTGCTGGCTCTCACTACTCCCTTGGGTTTGATAATTCACTGGAATGACCCACAGAACTCACAGAAAGTCCTATATTTACAGTTTTATAGCAAAAGGGATCCAAATGAGGAGACACATAGGACAAGGATTGGGAAGGTTCTGAACATGGAGCGTCCTTTTCTCAAAAAGGGCTGCACTACCCTTCCATGTGCATAGATGTCTCTCGCTAACCAGGAAGCCCATGGGGCTTCTGTGTCCAGAGCCTTTTTCTGTGACTCATTACTTAGGCATGATTGAACAAATTTTTCCCCATTGACTCCACTCCCAGGCCCCAGGTTGGCTGATATCAGGAGGTCCTCTTTCTAGCCTTGCCAGCCCGGACTTGAGTCACCTTATTAGCATAAACCCTCAGATGTGGTCTGGAGGCCTACAGAAAACAAACAAACAAACAAAAAACAAACCAAACCCACTGGCTGAGTAGTCTATTCCAGCTAATAATGACCCTTTAGGACAGTAGAACTGCTCCAAGGAGTTTCAAAGGAGCACCTGGGGGATTTGAACTGTGGACCCCTTGGTTAGTAGCCTTAGCACTTAACCACTATGCTGTAAGGGTTTCCACAGAAAACAGAGACACCTCAATTAGTCAGCAAATTCCAAGCATTTAGAGTTATCTGAAGCAGCACTGGAAACACAGTGGGTAAGTGCTGGGCTTCTAAACAAAAGCTCCATGGTTTGAACCCACCCAGTCATGCAGAGGGAGAATGATACAGTAATCTGTGTCCGTAAAGATTTACGTCCTTGGAAACCCTACTGGGCTGGTCTACCCTGTCCTATAGGGTTACTAGGAGTCAGAATCAACTTGGCAGCAAGGGGTTTAGTTTTTTTTTTTTTTTTAGAGTTATCTCCAAGAAACCAAGGACAGAGGCTAATTTCTTTGGATGAACTTTAATCTTTACTGCACTTCAAAAAACAAATTAAAAACTGTGAAGTTTCTGGGTCCTGACATATTGAGAAACGAATGTAATGAATGTGGCCAAGCTCTCAGAAAAGAGACCAGAGCTGTATAAGTGTCAGAGCCCTGTCTTGTAGCCTCAACAGCATGTGGTCGATTCTGAGTCACAGCACATGAGGTTAGTCTGGTTTGTCTGAGTGTATAAATGTTCAACATGGTTAATTGTCCTTTGTTTTATATCTAACAAATATGTTTGTTGTAAGAAAAACTTACCAAAAAACCAATGTATAAAGAAGAAAATGAGCATTATCCAGCCTGCCGAACCCACTCCCCTCATAAAACACTCCTGAGACACCTTTCTAGATTACACATAGGAAGGTGTGGTGGCTTTGGAGGGAAATAGCTGCTGCTTGGACAAGCCATCCAGGAAGTCCCAAGTCCTGCCCTGACAATCATCTGTTCTCTCTGGGCAATGAGTAATCGGTGAAGGCAAAGAAAAGGAAAATAACACTGTTGTTTGCAGAAATTTCACTTTGGGATAGGAAACGCTGGTAAATGAGGCCAAGTATGTGATTTATGACAGAAGCTTAAAGAGTGTGCCATTGCCCTAAACCCAAAGTGGGTTTTACCTCATTTCCTGAGATGCAAATGAAATGATAGAAGTCAATACAAAGAGAGGTGCAGAGAGAAAGCAAGATGGATGAGTCCACTTACACGGTTCAATGGTCCTCAAGTCCTGTGTGATAGAAGACTGCCTTGAGATTCCTTGTATCAAGTATGGTTGCTCAATGAGTATTCACACACCTTACTAAGATGCTCATACAGGGTCCCTACTAGTCGGAATCCATTGTACGGCAAGAGTTTTTTTTTATTATTATTATTCAAAGATCGTAGATATGAGTCAGAATCGACTTAGGAGGCACTGGATTCGGGGATTCATACTGACATACAGTTACAAAGTTCCCTGGTGGCTCCATGGTGTAATGGTGGGTACTCTGGACTCTGAATGCAGGGATCCCAGTTCGAGTGTCGGTGGAACCTCAGTGTTCCGTTTAAATGAAGGATTTAAAAAAAAAAAAAAACTTCTTAAATTGTGAATGAAACTTGTTACTCCCCTTTCCTGATCACGCACCTGCCTCACCTGACCGCCAGTTAGGAGCTAGAAAGGTTTTCGGGCCAGAAGGGAAGAAAGAGGATGGGAGTCCCAGGCACCGCGCGAGAGCAGCTCCAGATTCCCGCTCCACTACTGCTCCTCATGCCCTTTTCCACCTCACGGCCCGGTCTCCATTTCCTCTCTGAGGTCTGAGAAACCAGCAGAAAATAGCTGAGGAAGGAGGAGGGACAGGAAAGAACAGAGAAGAGAATAGGAAAGAAAAGGGAGAAGAAAGTAGGGAAGGCAGAGGAACTGGGCTTTCACAGCAGGGGCTTCAGGTGCTGGGTGTGGACCACCTCAGCTCCTCACTCAGGAGCGCTCCCATCCCTTCCTGTCCCACCCAAGAACCCGGTTCAACAGATGAACTTCAAAGCTGCTTGCCTAGCATTTGTTCATGCAAAGTTTCCCTTCACTGTGTGGATGGGTGAAGTGAGTTAAGTTGGTTGGCAAGCGAGTGGAAGCCAAGTGAAGGGTCTTGTGGACTCCCTTGGTGTTGACTTGCAGGTGGTGTACCCATCCACCCAAATGCTCAGAGTTTTTCCCCTTGCAGGCTGTCTGCAGGGCCTGGAGTGGAAAACTGGAAAATGAAGGTGTAACATTATTTCTTTAGAAGTAAAGAGAGAAAGAGCCAGATGACTGGTTATATGGGTTGAAAGTGGTTATATCTGGAGAACAGGAAATGTAGCAAGGGTTCAGGGCACTACTGTTTTTCAGAACAAACTATTGGGCATATAGTACTTTAATAAACTCTATACTAAATAAAAATAATTTCTTTGTTATGTAGAATGTTTTTCATTTGAATTGAAATTTTGATGTACTCCAATGTATCACTCTTTAAAGATTCTGGAGTTTGAGTCACATTCTACAGTCCTTTCACTGCAAGATTATAAAAATGTTATTGGGGCAATTTTGAAACAAACAACAAATCATTATTCCCCTTTTCATGAGCTGAGCAGATGGACTAATAGACTTGAAGATCCTCCCACATGTAACTATTTCTATAGCTCACGCTCTGAAGCATCAACAACTGAGAGGACTGGACGTGATTCAGTGCTAAACAGTCCTGAAACCAAGGAAATCCATTAACCTCTGCAAATCTCAGCTTCCTCATCAGCAACTCGCTAAACCTTGCCTTCCGTGTTGGCTCGGATATAACTGGGCAATCTTCCACGCTAAGGAGAAGAGAAGCTCTCAGCTCTTACTTATCAACATAGCTCAGCCCATAGACCATACAATTTCTCATTTTAAGGTCTGCACATTGCCTAGTTTTCTTTGTATCTACCCTTGATTGACCTCTTTCCTATCCTCTTTGGTATCCAGAGGCTCCTCAGGTAGTACAGATAGATCCCTATGTGCTGTCTCCACAGCAGCCACAAGGAGGGGGCTGGACCATTCCCCTTGGGACTATTGTTATCTCTTCAAATGTTTTTTCTGTCTTTCCAGCTGCTTTTTTTCCAGGACTCCAATTACATAGGTATTAGGCCACTTGATGTTTTCTTACAGGTCTATAATGCTCTGTTCTTTTCATTATTAGTTCTTTTTTTCCCTCTGGGTTTCATTTTGGATAATTTATGTTGCTATGTCTCCTACAGTGTCCAATTAACTGATTAAGTCATCCAGTGTCTTTTTCAATTCTGCAAGTTCTATTTGAGTCATATATATATATATATATATATATCTTTCATTTCTTTCCTCATCAAGCTCATGCTTTCCTCCATTTTTCTGAACATATATGGTGTGTTTATAACAGCTGTCTTAATATTTTGTCTATCGATTCTATCATCTAATTTACTTCTCTGTCTGTTTCTGTTGATTGACTTTTCTCACGGCAATAGGACTCCACTTCTTTGCATACCTAATACCTGTTATTACATGCCAGACATTATGAATTTTATGTTAACTATTTAAAAATATTTTTATATAATTCTTTAAATATTTTTGGACTTTGCTCTGGAATGCCATTAAGTTGCTTGGAAACAGTTTGATTCTTTCCAGGCTGGCTTTTAAGCTTTGTTAGGTGGGTTCAGAAAATCCTTAGTTTAAGGCTAATTTGCACACAATTTTAGGGTATTACCCTTCTGGAGACTCTCCTTTCTGTCACATGTGCTAGATGCTCTTTCCATTCAGGCTGGTGGGAACACACTGTTACTGGCTCACTGAGCTCTGTCCTATACTTCCTGTGGTTCGATATCTCCAAAGAGCTGTTTCACATATTTTGTCTTGTCTTCTAGCAGTTTAAGGTAGAAAAATAAATACCATCTCTGTTACTCCATCACGGCCCAAAGCAGAATCCTGTGCACTTTTCTTATATGTCACAATAAAGGGGAAAAAACACTTATCTTTGAAGTTATTTCCTATCTCCCATACCTAATATACAAACTGTGCTGGCATAGTGGCTAAGTACTAAGGTTCCTAACCAAAAGCCCGCATTTCAAATCCTCCAGGCGCCCCCTCAAAACGTGGTATGGAAGTTCTACTCTGTCCTATAGGGTCACTGTGAATTGAAATTGACTTGACGGCAATAGGTTTGGCATTTCTTTGGTATACCTAATATGTGCCATACACTATGCTATGTGTATTTTTATATCATCCCATTAATCTATGCAATAACTGTACGAGACAGTTAATGCTATTATTTTCATATGAGACTTGAAACATTGAAGGGTCTGGTCCAAGGTCAAACAGAAAGCAAGCTGCGGTGCCAGGACTGGAAGGGAGGCCTTCCCAGAGGTAGTGCCCCTAGCCACAGACCAGACCAAAGATCTTTGCAATAACCTTTGTATATCTGATATGCCCGAAATCCAGTATCCAAGGAAATCCTAGGCACCATGTAGATAGACTCCTTTTGCTCAGAAACTCCTCCATCAGGGAGCCAGAGAGCAACTTAGCCCTTAAGCTCTGACTGAGGAAAGCCCTTAAACTTTCTGCAAAGCCATGTTTTCTCATTGGAAAGGCACTGAAAATGGACTTTGATCATCATTCGATATTTTACATCTGGGTGAGGAAACCCCCTGATGCTGGAGAGAAAGTTCACAGCTCTCCTTCAGTAAGCTTTATCAGCCTGTAGGTTGCACGACTTGTATGTTCAATGTCTTGAACGCTCACTCGGCATCTTGTAGGTTTTAGCTGGTTTTCTTTGAATCTGCCCTTGTCTTCCCCTCCGTTGCCCCCTCTCCACGCTCCCTAGCGTCTTCTGTGACCTCGCAGACCTCTGTGCGGTGTGCTCTCAGTAGCCGGTTCCAGGGGGCCGTGGTCATTGATGCCTTTTCTGAGTTTGGATAGTGAAGAAAAATTCAAGGTTATTTCAATTTACCAGGACAGTGTAGCTCAGAGGTAAGAGCAAGAAGGAGGAGCCAAGAGGGCAGAGTAGACAGACGCTTCCCGTGAGCCCTCTTTACAACAAAGACCTGAAAAGTGAAATGAGTATATTTATGACAAGCTAGGAGCCCTTAGCATCAAAGGCAAGCTTAGAAAATGAACAGAGGGGCAGGAGGAGGAAGAGACGGTTCGGAAGCGGAGAGGCATTACCGGATCCAAATGGTGGGGACCCCTGAGGCACCATTCAAGGAGTGGCGGCAGCAGGTTGGTACTACCATTAAGCAGCAGTTTCCTCAGGGAGAAGCAGCCAGCCACACAGCCTACTCACACCTCCAGAACCAGAGAAGAATGGCGCTTTTGGCAAAAGCTAAGTACTTGAGTATATATTACCGTGCCCCGCCCCCCCCCCCCCCCAGCCAGCTTCAGCAGCTAAAATCCCTGGGCCTAAGATAGTCACTGCTGAGCACACAGAGCCATCCTTCCATCCTTGGAGAAGGAAAAAATTTGCAATCGGGGGAAAAGAAAATTTTCCAGCTCCACTAACCAGGGAAGCTCAGGACAGAAGTGCCTCCTGTCCAGGCATAAAGGGTCCATGGACTTTGAGCACCTTTCCCCACTGCATGGACCTATCTGGGCCTATTCCAGGAGAATAGGGCCTTGTTGGCAGACTCCAACCATTTCAGCTGTGTGGTGTGCCTGCAATAGCCACGAGAGAGCGCCGTGGTCATTCCTGCCTTCTCTTAGTTTGGATAGTGAAGAGAGATTCCAGGTTATTCAATTTACTAAGACACTGTGGCTCAGAAGTGAGAGTGAGGTGAGAACACACCCTGGGAAGGGTTGGCAAAAAGCCCACACCTACCAACACAAGACCTAGGGTTTTATTCTGAAGCGTATCTAATATCTAGCATTTTCAGATAAGGAAAAATCTAAAATCATTTCTGACAGTGAGAAGATAATGTCCTATTTATTGAAATTCCTGGGGGCCCTGGGTGGCAAAAACAGTTAAACCCTCAACTACTAGACCAAAGGTTGGTTACCTTAATAAACACTGATTAGCAATAACCTGATTTGCATGGACTCATGGCATTGGCTGCTGAATCATGGTGTCCCTACCAATGAGATAGATGGGAAATCTACTAAATATTTACTTCATCTGTACAAGCAGAAGATTTCTAGGTCAAGAGAACTGCAGCCTAATTTGAATCACCAGAATAGAGGGTCATGTCCCTTCAATCAATTCCCAGACTTGAGCCAGTTACAGATCTACAACCCCTTGAATATAGGGGAGGCCTTGTCACCTTGAGGAAAGGCCCCACTACACTGCCAAAAATTGATACCGTTAATCTTTCTCCCAGCCTTCCCAAAAGTGTTCTATGACCTTTTATGAGAGTGAGTATTCGTTGTGAAAAAGGAAATAATCAGACTTCTTGGGGATTACTAGATACTGGCTCTGAAATTACACTAATTTCAGGAGACCCAAAACATGTCTTTGGTCCTAGAGTCAGAGTAGGGGCATATGGAGGTCAGATTAGTATTGGAGACTTAACTCAGGTTCATTACACAGTGGGTCCTGTGTGTCCCGAATCCATTCTGTAGTGATTTCCCCACTTCCAGAATTCCTAATTGGAATAGATTTACTCAGCAACTGGCAGAACCCTAACATCAGATCCCTGAAAACAGGAGTAAGGATTATTATGATAGGAAAAGTCAAGTGGAAGCCATTAGAACTGCCTGTACCTAGCAAATAATAAACAAAACAATACCACATTCCTGGAGGGATTGGAGAAACCACTGCCACCATCAAGGATATGAAAGCTGCAAGGGTGATGATCCTACCACATCCCCGTTCAACTTGCCTATTTGGCCTATGCAAAAAGCCGATGGATCTTGGAGAATGACAGTGGATTATCTTAATCTTAATCAGGTGATGAGTCCAATTGCAGCTGCTGTTCCAGATGTAGTTTCTTTCTTTAGCAAGTTAATACATCTCCTGTTACCTGATATGTAGCTATTGATCTGCCAATGCCGTTTTCTTGATTACAGTTTCAAAAGAACGCCAGAACCAATTTGCCTTCAGCTGGCAAGGCCAGAAATACACCTTCACTGGCTACCTCATGAGTATATCGACTCATCAACCCTATGTCATAAATTAGTCTGCAGGAAACTTGATTGCGTTTCCCTTTCACAAGATGTCACACTGGTCCATTACATTGATGACAATATGCTGAATGGACGTATTAAGAAAGAAGTGTCAATGATTCTGAACTTATTGGTGAAACATTTGGATGCTAGAGGATGGGAAATCAATTCCACAAAATTTCACGCTGCTCTCAAGCCACTCTGCCTCTTGGGCCATGTTACCCACTGATCAAATGGTGCTTGAAGTGTCAATGACAGATAGAAATGCTCTTCAGAATCTTTGGCTGGTCTCTATTGGTGAACCACAGTGCAAACCCTTGGGATTTCAGAGCAAAGCCCTGCCATCCTCTGCAGACAATACTTCCATTTTGAGAAACAACTTCTGGCTTGTTACTGGGCCTTAGTAAAGACTGCTTAACCATGGGCCACCAAGTCACCATGCAGCCTGAGTACCCATCATGAACTGGGTGTTGTCTGACCCACAGAGCCATAAAGTTGGATATAAAATTACATCATGAAATGAAAGCGTTATATACAAGATCGGTATATACATGAGCAGGACCTGAAGGTACAAGTAAGTTGCATGAGGAAATGGTGCTAATGCCCATTGTCTCCACTCCTATCACATTACCTGCCCCTTCCCAGTCTGCACCTATGGCCTCATGGAGAGTTCCTTGTGATCAGTTGATTGAGGAAGAGAAAACTCATGCGTTGTTTATGCGTGGTGTCTTAGTCATCTAGTGATGCCATAACAGAAATACTACAAGAGGATGGCTTTAACAAAGAGATGTTTATTTCCTCACAGGAACACAAAAAGTCCAAATTCAGGGCGTCAGCTTCAGGGGAATGCATTGTCTCTCTGTCGGCCTTCTCATCAATCTTCCCCCAGACTAGGAGCTTCTCCACACAGTGACCCTGGGCCCAAAGGACACGCTTTGCTCCTGGCACTGCTTTCTTGGTGGTATGAGGTCGCCCTGTCTCTCTGTTAGCTTCTCTCTTTTACATCTCAAGAGATTGCCTCCAGACACAATACAATATTGTAGATTGAGTCCTGCCTCACTAACACAGCTGCCACACATCCTCCTTCATTAAAATCATAGAGGCAGGACTTACAACATATAGGCAAATCACACAATACCTGGAATCATGGCACAGCCAAACTGATACATTTTTGGGGGGACACAATTCAAACCATGATATATAGTCCTGTCCTAAGCGTAAGCACCACTCGAAAGTGGACAGCCTCAGCAATGCATCCCCTTTCTGGGACCTCCCTGAAGGACTGTGGTGAAGGGACAACTAACCAACAGTCAGAACTTTGAGCAGGGCACCTCCTTCTTAACTTTGCCTAGGAGGAAAAAATGGCTAGATGTGTCATTGTATACTGATTCGTGGGCTGTGGCCGATGGTTTGGCTGGTTGGTCAGGGACATGGAAGGAACATGACTGGAAAATTGGAGACAAGGAATGGGGAAGAGGCATGTGGATAGACCTCTCTGAATGGGCCAAAGAGATGAAGATATTTGTGTCTTATGTGAATGGTCTCCAAGGATGACCTCTGCAGAGGAGGATTTTAATTATCAAAAGGATAGGATGACTCATTCTGTGGAAACCAGTCACCTTCCTTTCCCAGCCACTCCCACCATTGCCCAATGGGCTCATGAACAAAGTGGTCATGGTGGCATTAATGGGGGTTTTGTATGGGCTCAGCAACACGGCATTCAACTCATTAAGGCTGACTTAGACTACGGTCAATGCTGAATGCCAAATATGCCAGCAACAGAGACTAACCTTGGGTCCACTATATGACATAATTTCTCGAGGTGATCAACCAGCAACCTGGCGGAAGGTTAATTACATTGGACAACTTCCATGATGCAAAGGGCAGAGTTTTATTCTTACTGGGATAGACACTTACTCTGGACACGGATTAGCCTTCCCTGAATGTATGACTACGATCAGTGGACTCATAGAATGCCTTCTCCACAGTCATGATATCCCACAGAGCATCACCTCGGATCAAGGGACTCCCTTCACAGCAAATGAAGGATAGCAATGGGCCCATGCTCATGGAATTCACTTGTCTTACCATGTTCACATTATCCTGAAGCAGCTGGCTTCATGGAACAATGGAATGGCCTTCTGAAGACACAATTATGGCATCAACTTGGTGGCAACACTTTGCAGGATTGAGGGAATGTTCTCCAGGAGGCTGTATATGTTCTAAACCAGCATCCAATACATGGTACTGTTTCTCCCATAGGCAGGATTCATGGTTCCAGGAATCAGGGGTGGAGATGGGAGTGGCACCAGTCACTGTTACAAGTATTGCCCCACTGCCAAAAGTCTAGACCTCTTAGATTCAAACTGTGGAATGCTCCCACATGGAGACACACCAAAGATTCCTCTAAATGGGAATTTAAGAATGCCAACTGACCATTTGGCCTACTGATGCCTCTGGATCAACAGGCAAACAAGGGGATTACCATATTGGCTGGTGTGATTCACCCTGACAACCAAGGGGAAAGTGGATTGATGTTGCGTAACGGAGGTAAAGAAGAGTATGTCTGGAATACAGGAGATCCATTAAAGCATCTCTTAGTATTACCATGCCCTGTTATTAAAGTCAATGAAAAATACAGCAACCCAATTCCAACATGACTACTAATGGTCCAGACCCTTTACGAATAAAGGTTTAGGTCACCTCACCAGGCAAAGAACAATGATCCGGTGAGGTGCTTGCTGAAGGTAAAGGGAATACAGAATGGGGGGAGGAAGAAGTTAGTTCTAAATACCACCTATGACCATGTGCCTAGTTGCAAAAACAAGGACTGTAATTGTTATAAGCATTTCTTTCTTCTGTGTGTGCATCAAATGTTTTTGTTTTTCTCACTTATAAAATATAAGATGTAAACAGGGCTCGTGCGTTCTTGGTTGTCCACATGAGATGTGTCATTTTAGGCATAACTATAACTTTGTAATTGTCTTTATTTAGCGATCTTATATTGTTTAAGGTGGTGTGTACAGGTGCCAAGTTGACAAGGGGTGGACTGTGGTCGTTAAGATTCTGTGTCAGCTTGACTAAAGTGAGGAACTGAAGGGGCATCATTTTAAAGCAAAGTTAGTAAAAGAAATACACTCAGGGCTGTTTCCTCATTCCTTCTGCCATAGGAAAGTTGAACACCTTGTGCAGGAATTCAACTTGGAGACTTCCTCGGGGGTGTTCTAAGAGATGTCTCTGATGAACTGACATAGCCTACTATTCACTAAGTTCGCTCTTATATTTTCCTCTTCTTTCCCGTCTTAGAAAATGTGATTCCCTAATTCAGTCTCAGGCTCAAGAACTGATCCATTTACATCAGAAGATACAGGAAGGAATTGATGGATGTTGCCTTTTCACAGAGCATTTGAAAAATACCATCAAGTCTTTTGAAGACGTCTTTGGGAATAGTAACATTGCCAACTACCAGTGACAGAGATTCTGTGATCAACTGGCCCATGGAAAGCAGCTGGCAGAGATCCTCAGGAGCAAACTCACCACGGGCAAGTTGGCCACAGGCTCTGAAAGGCCGTAGCTCCTACCAAGATCCTAGTCTCACAGAAGATTCTATGCCTTCACAACTCTATGAGTGACTTTTTAACCAGATGTCCTGCTTTTTTTCACACACTCTCGGGGCCATGACAATATCAGGAAAGGCAAGGTATGAGTACAGTGGTGAAATACATAGAGCTGGAGGTCACATTATTACAACTGGCTCCTTCATCACAGACTTTTGGGGCAGGAGGCAGCAGCCATCTCATCTTCTTTGCTTGTTTGTTTTCTGTCAGCGCTGTCTTTACTAAGGAGCCCTGGTTACACAATGGCTAAGAGCTTGGCTGCTAACCAGAAGGTGGGCAGTTTGAACCCACCAGCTGCTCCCTGGAAACCCCATGGTGCAGTTCTTCTCTGTCCTATATGGTCGCTATGAGTCAGAATTGATTCGACTGCAATGGGCTGGGCTAGGGCTTGGTCTTTATTAACTTTCTGTGAGTGATTTATCCTTTCTGGAATTCTGTTCCCTCTTACGTAAAATGGGTGAAATCATGCATTCCGTGGTTGCTGTAGACATCAAATGAAGTAATGTTCCTGAGTGTATTTGAGAAAGGAATAAAGCCCCTCACTGTTTTGGGGTTATTTGAAACACTGGGTACAGTAGAGCATACTGATGGTAAAGTTGATTTATACTGGAACAGTATTTATAGAGAAAATTACCCCTGAGATCACCTGAGGAAGCAGAACAGGGGCAGACATGTAGGCACCCTTATAGTCCTCTGACTTTGGAGGACAGGTAGGACGTGGTTGTTTCTTCTTTCCTCAGAGACAGGAGTAAGAGTAATAGTGGGACACACAACCATGGCCTAGCAACCAGCTGTGATGCAAATGAAGGATGGATATGCTCAGACAGCAGCTGGGGAAGTATCTTGTGGACTGGGGAACAAAAAATATTATAAATTTTTTTTGCCTGACTCAGGTGGCAGACATGGCAATAATTCATTACATAAGGAACATTCTATGCGGTGGGCTCGGGAAGGCATGTCAGGCCACTTCTCTAAAGACCATCCTGAGGGCTCCTGGAATACCTTTCAGAGCACCCAGACATAACATGTATTTATGTCTCCAACCAGATAGGCCCCGGGGTTTTTAATATAGATTCTAGGTCAGCAGTCTTTGATAAAGTGTGAAGAACAGAAGGGTGATATAAACCTGAAAAAGAACAAAAGCCCCAATTTTTAAACTTAGGAAAAATAAAAGTAATAAAATATTGAAAGTGTAGTTCATGTTGATCCTTCACAAAGTATAAGTTGTTTGCATGTGAGCTATAATATCCCAGTTGCATTATGGTGTCTAACTTGTCTTACTGAGAAAGAAAAAAAAAAAAAAGCAAGCATATCTTTAGATTGGCAAAAATGTTTATAAACTTACAAAATATCCTCAAACTGCCTTTATTCCCCCAGACTTATACTATTTACTGAGTTGCTGCTGTGTGCAATATGCACCTCATTATCCATGCCTGCACAACATCCACCTTGGATCCCTTTTCCACTCTCATACCTATGACTTCCTTTTGTTTTCAAGGACCCTTCTGAGGAAGTCTACAGTTAGACTACTGGAACTACTGACTCAGGGACCTGGAATTACCTGAGTGTTTATGTCAGTCCCACAGCAATCAGTTGCTCCCCGCCTGAAAAGTACTCAACAATGACAGAGATGTTGGAATATGAATTCCATCTACCTGACATGAGGAGACCTTTGTGGTGAACTGGCTTTGGAGAAAGGGAATCTAAAGGTCAACTTTGTAAAGACTCAGACAGATAAATAGAAGGAAAACAAGAACTATCAGGACAATGTTTATCTTGGAAGTCCAAACGACAGAGTGATTTACCTGAGACTGTGAGAAGGAAGAATAAAATCTTTAGATGCAATGAGAAAGAAGCCTATGGTGGAAGAGAGGAGTAGAAGGGAAGATAATGATGGGAAAAAGGGCGGTTCTAGTAAGAACCTGGTCACCTTTGAACTAACACAAATCCTTTGACTCCATACCTAGAGGTTTAGATTTTAATGGTGTGGACTTGAATTTGGGAATCATTATTTCTGAAAGGCTTCCTGGGTGATACTAATATGCATATAGAGATGAGAGAGACCATTGGTCTATTAGGATCTCAGATCACTAGCACAGGAGTATCCCAAAGGTGTGGCTACCTCATAGAAAAGGCTGAACATCAACTATTGATGAAATTCAGATTCCTCTCTCAACAGCCTTGTTTTTATATAGCATTGAAAAATTGAAGAGAAAACAGGTACATGAATCAGAAAGGACAATACTAGAATCCATTACATGCAGTGAGCACAAAAATTTTTTAACATACGTTCAGCGACAAAGAATTATATATTTCATACTGCATCTTGTCAAATTTTGAGTGACTATTTTTTTAATTCTACATAGACAGTAGAATATATGAAATATATAGACAGTAGAATTATATATGAAATATATAGACAGTAGAATTATATATGAAATATATAATTCTTTGTCACCCAACATATGTTAAAAAATTTTTGTGCTCACTGCATGTAATGGATTCTACTATTGTCCTTTCTGATTCATTAAAGAAAACTTCTAGTCATGATGTTGATTTCACAATCTGCTAATGGTTCAGAATTGAAATTTGAAAAACCTGCTTTTTATGAACCCTTTTTACTAAGCAAAACGCTAAAAAAGAGCTTTTAGGACTTAGTCTCCTAAAGAGAATATGTTGCTGTTGTTGTGTGCCATTGAGTCAATTCTAAATCATAGCAACCCTATAGGACAGAGTAGAACTGCCCCATAGGGTTTCCAAAGAGTGGCTGGTGGGTTCAAACTGCTAACCCTTTTGATTAGAAGCCTGAGCTCCAAACCACTTGGCTACCAGGGGTCCAAAGAGACTTTAACAGTTAAAAAAAAAAAAAAAAATCTAAGCAATTAGGGACCATATTACGTATTTACATTTCCCATTGTCTGCAAGGGCATAAAAGGAGCCCTGTAGGTGGAAACTGTTAAGCAGTCAGCTTTGAAACTCAAGGCTGGTGGTTCCAAACTTAGGCAGTGGCTCCATGGCACAAAGACCTGACCATTTCCTTCCAAAAGGATTACAGCCAGGAGAACCCTCTGGGACAGTTCTACTCTGTCACATGGAGTCGCTATGAGTCGAAATCGACTCAGTGGCACCTAACAAGAAAAAGACAATGGCATAAAGTACTTAAAAAACAAACAAAAACACTTCAGTGGTTTCTCAAAAAAAAAAAAAAAAAAAAAAAACTACCATATGACCTAGCAATCCCAATTCTAGGTATATAAACAGAAGAAGTGAAAGCAGGAACGTAGACAGAAACTTGCACACCAATATTCATTGCAGCACTTTCACAACAACCAAAATGTTGAAACAACTGAAATGTTCATCAACATGAATGGGTAGACAAAATGGATTATTACTCAGCCATAAAGAGAAATGAGGTCATGATGCAGATGCATGCCACAACATGGATGAAAGTTGAAATCATTATGAGTGAAATAAATCAGTTGCAAAAGGACAAATACCATATGATCTCACTTAAATAAAACAAGGAAGTATGTGTTGTTGGTTAGTACTGTCCAGTCAGTTCCTAATCATAGCAACCCTATGTACAACATAACAGAACACTGCCTAATCCTGCGCTATCCTCGCAATCATTTCTATGTTCGAGCCCATTGTTGTGGCCACTGTGTCAGTCTGTCTCGTCGGGGGTCTTCCTTTTTTTTGCTGACCGTCTATTTTACAAAGCATGATGTCTTTCTCCAGGGACTTGTCCCTCCTGATAACATGTCCAAAGTACATGAGATGAAGTCTTGCCATCCTCGCTTCTAAGAAGCATTCTGCCAGTACATATTCCAAGACAGATTTGTTTGTTCTGCCAGTCCATTGACTATTCAATATTCTTCACCAATGCCATAATTCAAAGGCATCAATTCTTTGGTCTTCCTTATTCATTGCCCAGCTTTTGCATGCATATGAGGCAATTGAAAACACCACCATGACTGGGTCAGACTCACGTTAGTCCTCAAAGTGACTCTTTGTTCTTTAATGCTTTAAAGAGGTCTTTTGCAGCAGATTTGTCCAGTGGAATAAGTCCTTTGATTGCTTGACTGCTGCTTCCATGGACACTGATTGTGGATCCAAGTAAAATGAAATACTTGACAATTTCTCTTCCCTCTGTTTATCATGATGTTGCATATCGGTCCAATTGTGAAGATTTTTGTTTTCTTTATGTCGAGGTGTAATCTATACCGACGCCTGTGATCTTTGATCTTCATCAGTAAGTCTTCAAGTCCTCTACACTTTCAGAAGGGAAGGTTGTGTCAAATCCTGATGCCACATTCTTCTTCATATAGTCCAGCTTCTTGGATTATTTGCTCAGCATACTGGTTGAATAAGTATGGTGAAAGGATACAACCCTGAGGCACACCTTTCCTGATTGTAAAACACACAGTATCCCCTCCTTCTGTTCACGTGACTGCTCTTGGTCTATGTATAGAATCTGCATGAGCAAAATTAAGTGTTCTGGGATTCCCATTCTTCCCAATATTATCCATAATTTGTTATGATTCACACAGTCAAAAGCCTTTGTGTAGTCAATGAAACACAGGAAAACATCTTTCAGGTATTCTCTGCCTTCAGCCAAGATTCTCTGATATCGGCAATGATGTACCTTGTTCCACTGCCAGACTGACAAATGAGTGGGGGAAGGAAGTATATAGAAAACAAAAATTATTAGTTACCAGTGGTGGAAGGGAAGGGGAAACGGGAGTTTTTGCTTAGGAGACATTGAGTTAATGTTAACGGTGGTGGAATAACTTGGAAAAGGATAGTGAGAATGGTTGGACAATTGGAAAAATGAAATCAATGTCAATGATATACACGTAGAAATCCTGGAATGGGCATATGTTTAGTTGTGTGTATTAATTATCACCACAGGTTAAAATTTTCTTTCTTTTTTTTTTTAATCACTAAGAACTCATTGGAAATGAATCAGGCAATAGAGACAACTAAAAACAAGAAATCAGGGGTTTTTCATTATTCAATTCAAAATTTTGTTAGTTTATCTATTGAAAATATGCTTAGAAATTCCCCAAAGATAGAACCTGATGTGGAGGTAACTTTAAAGAATATTGGCCTCCACAGGGTGAAAATGGATTGGTTCAAGGTTAAAGCCTCACTCTTTATCTGCTAATTCCCATTTTTTCTCTCTGGTGATTCCTTTTTCCCCTGATCTCTTTAGAATAACACTTGCAAGCGTCTTCTGTAAAGCCTTTTTCCTTTCCCTCCCAAGATGACCCAATAGCCTCTGGGGCTCACCGGCTTTATCCAGATTGGAGCCTTTCATCTCCCTTTTGTCAGACTCTGAGATGCAGTGGAACAGGTCACAGGCCTGAATTCTGGTCCCAGTTTGTCATTAGCAGGTCAGGTAGGTTTAGTGGGTCCTTAGCCTCTTGCGACCACTGTCTCCTCATCTGTAACATGTGGAATTGTACTTGGATGGTCCCTGCTGGTTTATACATTCTAGGGTTTTTCTCTTAGCACCACCCTCCTATTTACAAAATATAGGGCATGAATTTAGGAGGCAGATTTTCCTGGAAATATTCTCTCCTATAACCAACTGTTTCCCAATGTGCATGCTCGAGGCTATGCACATCTCTTCCTGGGAAGTGTGAGAGGTCTTCATTTTCCTCCAGAAGAGTACAATAGAGAGTCAACTGACAGATGAGGAGGGATCTCACCAATCAACAAGCAGAATCTTTGAGCAGGGCTATCACCAGCACCAGGGGTAGGACCTAAGTATATTTCAGACCACATTTCCTCTACCCTGCTATCATCACTAACTCCTTCCAGACTGTGGCTCATCCACTTACCTGCACTCAGTTTGCACCTGGCCTCCATCAACACTTAGTCCTCACTCTAGCCTCACTTAGCTATCGGTAGGGCCTGATAGAAGATCCTCATTTGGACTTTTTCTTTCTGTTTCTGGTAACAACTAATGCTGGAACTATGAAAAGATCTTGTCTAATATCAACAATGCATTATTTCCAGGATAAAAACAAACAATCAAACAAACAAGGACAAAACAGGAGAGTAAAATATCACAAACGTCAGCTTAGTTCCCAAACTGATGACCAACACTAATACAACAAAACAAGTGAAAGTCCAAATCTGAAAGCAAGATGAGAATGGGGCATCACAACCACTGAGGATTTTTACTCCAAACAGCTGGTTTCACGGCAGAAACTGCAACCCCTCAGTCTCCAAATGTGATAGCTGCCTGAAGGGCACCAATGGCTACTTTCACAGATACTCTTGGGAGAACCAGATCCTTTTCCCTCCCCAGCCGCATCCTGTGGATGACTGGACTTAGCAGCAGCTGGAAGAAAATCTCAAGTACTTGGGATCAAGACTCAGAATCATATCACTGCAGACTATTCATCGGCTTTTCAGCACATGTCCTTTTTCCTAGAAAGATGAGGGTTTTTAGATCTCTGAAAATAAACTTTATTTTATGCATGCTTTGTTGCCTAAAATTTTCTTTGTAGATATCAAAATTATAGTTTTATTTTCCAAGCTAATATAAGAAAATTCCATCGTTAATACATCCACTACATTTATATCTCAGAGCTATAGCAACCCAGTTTAGGTGCATCACCTCCTTCCAAAGCTAAACATTACTAAGCACCTGGTATTACTTAGAAAAACAATATTGGGTCTCACACCTAGGAAGAGAGCTAACTCAGCCAACACCATCTGTCCTTGTAGTGAGGCACCTGTAAGCAGGGCAGCAGACTCACATGTGTCCAAGCCTGGGTCCCCAAAGAAACAGCAGTAGACTCTTTGCCAAGGAGGGATCCTGAGAGCTTGCTGTTTATACATGATGAGGAAAAACTTTCCTGTACAGTTCTAGCAGAATTTCCATCCTAGAGGACTCTGCTGAGGACCCACAGAGATACAGAGAATATAACTAGATGAAATTGGGACATTGCAAATTATTTTACTCTCCTGTTTTGTCCTTGTTTGTTTGATTGTTTGTTTTTATCCTGGAAATAAATTTCTCATACCCATTGACTTGCCTTTTGCAATCAAGTGTGAAAGCAGGACATCTTATTCAGAAACTTTGAAACATGCAAAGTAGCCTCAAACTTACCAGGCTTCCAGTCTAGAGTAAGCTGATTCAAGGAAGAAGGGTAAAGGAGACACTTCTCCCAAATTTTGGGTGGCAGGAAGGGATCCCTTCAGAATAGTTTGTGCAGGAGATTAGTGATCTTTTTTTTATTGTAGCAGTGAGTGGTAATGGGGACTGTCACATCCTCCTGCAAGTGGGAGACCCATAATGACCAGTTTTAGTCCTGGATTCTGCCAGAACTTCACAGCCTGCCCTATTGTACAATCATCCTATTCCCATCCCCATCAACTATTTCCTTGGAAAACTTTAAAAACCTGTTGATAAAGTTGAAAGAATAATACAATCATCACCGCACACTGTTATACTAAGATCTGCAATTGATATACATTTGCTCTTTCTGTCTCTACACGTACCCACACAAACATACGTATTTCTTTAGTAAATTCAGACCAAAAAAAAAAAAAGCTTCTAAATACTTCACCATGTGTATCCTGAGATTAAGGGCATTATTCTATATCACCATAATTCAATTACCAAATTTAAGAATATCAGCATTAATTCAATAATACCTAACATAGTGTCCAGATGCAAATTTCCTCTATTGTTTTGTAGATAGATATAAACATGTCATGGGAGTGAAAGTGAGAGAGCAAGAACCGGACAGCCAGAGCAAGAGCAGACTGAGAGTTGTGGTGCTGTTGTTTTTTCTCCAACCTCCAATCAAGGCTCCTAAATGGTGCTTGATTGTTATATCTCTTTATTCCCAATTACATTGAACTGTCTCCCCACCCTCTTCCGACTCCTTTGTCCATGTGCTTGTTAACGATATTAAATTTTTGAAGAGGACTGGCCCAATGTCTTGCCCTACATTCTGTTCAAGCTAAACACTTTGGGCAAGAACACTGCATATGTAATGCTCTGTGCTTTGTACAGCAACTCGTCAGGAAAGAAAGTTGGGTCAGTGTGTTCATCACTGTTACTGATTCTTAGTTTAAGGATGTATCTGTCCTCTCTACTGCAAAGACACTTTTTTTACCTTGTAATTTTTAAATAGTTTGTAGGATAATACTTAGAGATCTTGTAAATACAATGTATGCGTTCACGTGTGTATCCTGAAAAGTTTTAATGTTTGTTGATGACCCCTGCCTGCATCAATCCTTATATTATCAGTGCTTGCAACGTGGAGACTTCTATGTCTATCCACAATTTTTAACCAAACATGTTGTGAGGTGCCATCAAGTGGATTTTGATTCATAGTGACCTCACTTGACAGAGTAGAACTGCCCCATGAGGTTTCCTAGGCTCTAATCTTTACAGGAGCAGATCACCAGGTCTTTCTCCCTGCAGAGACAGGCTTCTTTCCTTGGAAAGAGTAACTCCTCTGGGGTAGGAAGCTACCTTGGAGGTCCCTCAAACAGTTTTTTCAAAGAACTAGGGAAAAAGTAACAACTCATCCAGGCTGGGAAAAAACCTCTCAAGCTGTTTTTTCCAAAGAACCAGGCAAAAGGTCACATAAAGGAGCTCATTGCACCACAGATGTATAAAACATTTGTTGTGCTGGCAGATGCATGAAGAAAACGACTCATTGAGTTAGAAAATAAGTTAAATGCAAAGACATTTACACAACCATTGAACTAAAATGAAAAACATTTAAATATATGCCTTCCACTTTTAGCAAAGATGGACTAACCAAAACCAAACCCATTGCCCTGGAGTAGATTCCGACTGATAGCGAACCTATAGAACAGAATAGAACTGCCCCACACGGTTTTCAACGCTGTGATCTTTAAAAAAAAAAAAAAAATTTTTTTTTTTTTTTGATCTTTAGGGAAGCTAATTTCCACATCTTTCTCCCTCTGCCACATCTTTCTCCCGCACAGCGACTGGTGGGTTCAAACTTCAGATTTTGGGTTAGCAGGCGAGCGCGCTTAGCCACTGCGCCAACGGGGCTCCTGAACAAAAAAAAAAAGACGTATTTTATGAAACACCGGTTTTCAAAACACTGGAAATCATCAGGCAACAAGGGTGACCAACCCTTGAAAACCAGGAAAAAAACAAGGTGAGCCCTACGATTGCCCCAGCATAGTGGCTCTTCTGCAATTGCTCTTCCAGACTGTACCCTATAGAAATACCTGCACGAGTCGCCAGAGATGTGTGTACAAGAATGATGAAAGTGTCCATACAATAAATAATGGTACAAATAAACAATGGGAAAAGTCCTTTTAATGATGGTGATTTTCTTCTTTCAAGCATTTCCGGATTCCCAGGCGCACTCCTAATTTGTGTTCGATGACTCTTCTGGGAGGATCTGAGAGGACCGGAGGGTAAGGTAGGTCGCCTCTTCCTAGGGTGGCCTCGAACTAGCAGTCTTTCGGTTAACATCCAGACGCGCTAACCGGCTGCGCCACAGAGCCTTCGGTAGCACGTGTTTCCGGTCTCAATAAATAGGGATTTCTCACAAACTTCAATGCCATTGGCTTTCCGCGGCACAACTGCGCAGGCGCCACAGCCTCGAAAAACCAGAAGGGTTGGGCCTACAAACCGCGTTGTTCTTCACATTGAAACCTGGGTTTTGGGTGAGTCCGAAGCTAGAAGGGCCGCGGAATGGCCTTCGCCCTCCTTGCTCCTCTCCCGCCTCAGAAGCCAAAGGCCCCCGGAGACCCCCTAGTCGGCGACCCCCGCCTGACCCGAGACACGCTGAGCCCTGTGGGTTCCAGGACGTCCCTTGGCGTCTTCTGCTCCGCCTTTGTCCGCCCGCCAGCGCCGCTGGACGCCACCAGCTCCACTTGGTTGCGGTCGGTGGGGCAGGAGCTGGGAAAATAAGGGGGGAAAGGGGAACCGTGAAGAGGAGCGAAGGACAACAGGGGGGCGTGGCTGAGGATGAGACCTCCAGGAGGCGGTGTGCATAGACTCAGGTGGGATCCTGGGGAGCAGAGAAGGGTCTTTCTGACGTAGCCGAATAGGGAGGAAGGCGACGGAGGGAACTGAGAGAAGACTTGAAAGAGAGAAAAGCGAACTATCTGTAGCTATCCACAAAAAAGCAAGGAAATATTGTGAATGTTTTTACTTCAAAAATATTCAAGGAAACGCATCATCTGTCAGCAAGTTTATGGCATGTGGTGATCGGATAGTGAGTGGATGGCACCCTTCGTGGTAGCCTCAGTGTCCTGGGCTGTGTCAGGAGTCTCTCTTGGCAGGAACCGACTCCCCCTGAGGTTTGCCTTTAGTTCTTGCGCAGTCTGCACCCCTCCTTTGAGGCCATAGAGCGGCAGCACTCAGAGCTGCCACTCAGGAGAAGCAAAAGAAACCCGATAGTGCACAAACCTGGGGTCTGGTCATTCGGAAACTATCGACGCTCCCCACGAGTGAGGAGGAGGTGAAATGCTGTCTCTCGCTGAGTCTAATGAGATGTGGTCATAACCATTTTTCTGACTGAGATATTTCAGCTATCAGTACGGCTTTTTTAGACTAAAGAAGAATGAATTTTTAGGGAGTTTAAAATATAATCCAAGCTTTTTGCCATGATCTGCACAGTCTTATCCCCATCCTCCATTCCTCATGTTTATGCCAACAGTTAATGCTTCAAATATAACTCCCACAGTGTGAAATGTAAAAACCTTAACTGGGCGGCGTATTAAAATGGAAAATGTAACCATCACCCAGATCAAGTTACAGGGAATTTCCATCATCCCAGCAAGGTCTGTAGAACCCTTTTCCAATCAATCGCCGCCCGCCCACGCTTAGTTATTCACTCTAATGATTTCTATCACCAGAGATTAGTGTTGCCTACTCTTGGAGTTCACGTTAATGAATGCATATCTTATACAGTACCTGGCTTTTTTTTTTTTTCCCAGGCAAGCAGCGTCGTGTTTTTTAAACATATTCGTCCACATTGTTGCCTGCCTGCTTCACTAGTTAATTTCTACAACATTAACGCAGGTCATTCCAAAGTGTGAATGTACCAGTATTGATGGGCAATTGGATTATTTCTAGTTATTTGCGCGTGATCAAGGCTGCTATGAATATTTTTGGATGAGTCTTTTGTGTCCGTGTGCATCCATTTCCCTTGAGAACTCATATACGGTCGTTCTGGGCAGTGGCTTTGATGGTATAGCGGTTAGGAGTCTGTGCTGTAGACCTCGGTCAACCTCGGTTCAAATCCCAATCGAGGCAGGTAGTTGCAACTTGCCTCAGCAACCCTGTCTTTTCGAAGTAGTAATTCTGCTTTCGCTGGAGGCAGCCTCTCAGGAGCGCAGTCAAAGAATCGGTGAATAATAGTTTCCAGCATCCACACGGAGAGACGCTTCAGGGCAAAATGAAAATCCGCGGGAGTAGTAACCAAAGCTACATGGGCAGTCTCCTTTGACCTTCACCGGAACAGCGGAGAGGACCCATCTAGAGGATGACCCCGGAGCTCATCGCGTCTTTCAGAGGTTGGAGATCTGAACGCTTTTGAGGCGAGGAGCCAAGTATCCCGCGGGCAAATACGCATGCGGCCCTGAATCCAATCTGAGTTTAAATCTCGGTGAGACCTTTGTATCCAAAGAATATGCTGTTTCATTCAGTCCACACAAAATTTTAGTATTTAAAAACAAAATCGTGCTCCCAAACATATAGTGTATTGGACGTACTTTCCAATATCGCGTGGCCCTCTTCCTTCTGCCCCCTCCCCCACCATGGTTTAGGGGAGAAAAGGGTTTTGGACTGGGAAGAATGAGCTTGGGCTGCAGCTCCAAATCCCAGGAGCAGGTTTCCGCTCTCCTCCTGCTCCCCGCGGCTGGTTGCGGCACTCATCCCCCTCCCCTCGTGCTCTTTCGGAGCCGGAGTCCTCGAAACCAGGTTCTCAGAGTGACCGGGTCCGGAAGGAATTTTCGGAAATATCCGGGTTTCAGGACTCTTGATTCCCAAGTCCTGTGAGTCCGCCTGACCCTGCGCAAGCTGTCTTAGAGTCTCTAGTTTTTCACTGGTAAAAGGTAGACACTGCCTCCGTGAAATTCTGAACTCAGAGATTACTTTCATGCTAAGACTGTTGACTCTCCCTCTCTAAAAAGACAACAATAATTCTGTAGGAGGAAGACAACTGTGATGCCCGACTAGCTCAGTCGGTAGAGCATGAGACTCTTAATCTCAGGGTCGTGGGTTCGAGCCCCACGTTGGGCGAGTACTTTTGTACTCCCTTCTTTTTTTTTTTTTTCCATTGTTAGAGAATCTTCTCTAGTCGCTTACCAACAGAATTAAAGAGAAAAGAAAAGCAAAGCCCATTGCCATGGCGTGAATTACGATTTACAATAAATTTTTTTTTTTTTTTTTTTTTATAGAACGGAGTAGAACTGCCCCATAGGGTTTCCAAGAACCTCTGGTGAATTTGAACTGTCGACCTTTTGATTGGCAGCGGAGGTCTTAACCACTTCCCAACCTGAGCTCCACTAACAGAATTAATTAAAACTATATATATATATTTATGGAGCTTCTAAATTGCCAGTTGCTGCCATTGAGATATCCTCTCACTTACTTTGGACATGTTATTAGAAGGGACCACTACCTGGAGACAGACATTATGCTTGGTAGAGGGTCTGTGAAAGAGAGGAAGAACCTCAGCGAGGTGGATTGACACAGTGGCTACAACAATGGGCTCAAACATAGCAAGGATTGTGAGCCTGGTGCAGGACTGGCAATGTTTCATTCTGTTGTACATACGGTGGCCAAGAGTAGGAACCCACTGGAGGGCACCTAACAACAGCAACAATGTATTTTCGAGAGAGGGAAGAAATATATATTTGAGTGCATGTGGTGAAATTTTACGTAATAAAACCTACACCTACTCAATGACTTCTACAAGTACAATTTAGTGACATTGATTACATTCTTCAAGCTGTGTGACCATTCTCACTAACCTTTTCCAAATCCTTTTGCTGGGAAATGATTTATCCTTACACATAAAAAGTGATTCCCCAAGAACAAGAGGCCTTGGAGGCATTTAAAGAACTGCCCTGAGGCTTGCGAAGAACTACCCTGAGACCATCTCTCCACTTGCCTCCCTATCCTCCCTGGGAGGCAGCCATGGGACAGTTTCTCATCGCCTGCCAGGTTCTGATGAGAAATCAGGTTTTATGGTCTGTTCACCCTCAGGCTATAGCTGCAAACTATAAAACTGCTTAGCTGCAGTCTAGAATTGGCTCATCGGCAACAGGTATCCCACAACTCTTGCTGTAGTCATCAGGCCCCTTTTTTCCCCATGTCTTCCTTCTTGGTGTGTGGGATTAGAACCCAGGCACCTTTGGCTACTCATCCTTTTGTTGTCTACGTAAGTAATAAATTGTCTGAATCTAAAATCACCCATGCCTTGGCCTTGTTCACACAAAATTGGGTGATGGGTCACCTTTCTGTGGCCTTTCTAGACATGATCTTATAACTCCCACCCAAGTGATTGGGCAGGACTCTGTAATAGGCTAACTGTGGCCCACCAAGGGGATTGGTTAGTTTTGCCATCTTGCCAGACTGAAATGAGCCACCCCAGAGGTAGGGAAGAGAGAATCCCACTACTACCAAGGGAGAATAGCCAGGAGCCAGCATGCCCTTTGGACCCAGGATCCCTGCCCTGGGAAGCTGCTGGAAGTTGGCGTCTAATCTGTTACTTCCCTAACAAACCTCGTAATCCTGAGTATGGTCTACGAGTTCTGGGTGGCCATTGCAATGAGTTATTGGACCCAACAGAGAAGCAGAGAGCGCCGTGGGAGGGATGGTTGGTGTCAGAATCAGTAAAGATGCAAAGAGAGGAGGCATGTCTGACCTCTGCCTCATAGGAATCAACCTTGAGCTGTTAATTTTGATTCTCCTTCCCCCTTGTGATGTTAGAGGAGGCCAGATACCACTCCCACACCATTCTTGCCATTCTTGCATCTTGTCTGCTGCTGTGTGCTTGACGAATTTATGTTTTTTTTTCTTTTCCCATAAGAATTCTGAAAATTTTTAAGTAGTTAAATGTAACAATCTTCCCCTTAAGGCATCTGAGTTTTCTGTCAGGCTTAGAAAGTCTTTTCAATATTTTACCAGTTTGTTGTCTTTTGACTTTTGTAGGGAAATGGCTCTGCCTATGAGACTATAAAATTTTCACTGAAGGTAGTTTTGAAGGAAGAAGGGTGTATTTATTCTTCTGCTAATGAACTGACTAGAGATACAATTAGCTCCCAGAACTTCTGTGACACATTCCCTGAGGTTCTCTGAAGCCCCTACCTGCTGAGGATTGAGGAAGTTTCCCAGGACCTCCAGCTCAAGATGACTGCACTCTGTATAAGAGGTGAATGCAGTCACCAAAGGATGGTGCAACATCCCAGCACTAGCAACAGCGAAGAGTCATTACCATCCCTAGACCTGGTGGGGAAGGAGAGAGTGAGATTTCTGGAACCTGGATGAAGTCATAGTTGTAGCTAAGCCTGCAGCTGTCATAGAGTGTCCCTGAACAATAACTGTGGACTTCACATATGGAACACAACCTCTGCCAGCTGCAGGGAATAATTACCTACCCCCCCCCCAGATAATATTCTTGCCACCCTTCTACCTCCAGTTAATGCATCCCGTGGGCTGTATCCTCCAAGAATCAAGTGGGCAAGGGAAACTTGTCATGCAGGGGTCAGCCTCCTGGGACATAAAATGGAGTGGATAATGGTGAGAATGGATCTAGAGGGACAAATGCAGAATACCCAGCACACACGGCTTTTTCATTCTTAAGATTTTTGTTGTGATTAATTTTGTCATTGGCCGAATTCGGGTGTCACTAGGCTTTTTTTTTTTTTTTTTGGAAATTCTCTATTTCCTTATTTATATGAGAATGAGTTTGCTGTCTTTGGGCCTGTGTCACGTCTTGACTAGAAATTTATCTATCTGAATGTATTGATTTGGTTCACTCTTTCTTTCACTCAGATCATTATAAGCACTGAGATATATTTTCCACCAATCTAAACCAGAGACTCCACCAGCCTGAGACCCGAAGCACTAGATAGTGCCTGGCTACCACTAATGACTGCTTTTTTTTTTTTTTTTTTAACAGGGAACACAACAGAGTTCTGGGCGGAGCAGGAGAAACGTGTGGAGCAGAGCTCGAACTCATATAAAAAGATCAGACTTAATGGTCTGACAGAGACTGAAGGAACCCCTGAAACTATGGCCCCTGGTCACTCTGTTAACCGAGAACTAAAACCATGCCCAAAGCCCACTCTTTAGACAAAGATTAGACAGGACTATAAAACAAAACAAAAAATAATAATAATACATGTGAGGAGTGTGTTTCTTAGTCCAATCAGACACATAAGGCCAAAGGGGTGGCTCCTGTCCAGAGGCAGAATGAGAAGGCAGGAAGGCACGGGAACTGGTCCAATGGACACAGGGGACCCAGGGTGGAAAAGTGGACTGTGCTGTCATATTGTGGGGATTGCAACTAAAATGTAACAAAACAATATGTGTATAAATTTTTGAATGAGAAATTAGCTTGAGCTGTAAACTTTTACCTAAAGCACGACAAAAATAAATGAATAAATAAGTAAATAAAGGGAAACAGCTAAACAACAACAAATATTTCCACGTCATTATCAGAACCTTTATATTTTTGTCAGAGTCTTCCTATTTCATTAAAATAAAGTTCTGTAGCCAATGTATGTTTTGAATACCATAACTGGATTCTCTTTTTCACAAAAAAGTAGTGGTAGTGTTTCTAGAAATAGAAAATGAGGGATTTTTTTCTTTTTAAATTAGCATCTGTGGGCTTCTAGCTCAGAGAAGACTGGAAAAATCAAGGGAAGAAGAAAGGAAAAAAAAAATCCAGTGGAACTTCTGCATTATGAAGCATCAAGAAGTCCGTAAAGACCGCGACTTCCCTGAGCTCTGTGATTGTAGGTTAATGGTCTGCCCTGTGGCTTCAACAGCCTGTGGTCAATTTGGAGGCACAGCAGGTCAATATGGTCTGGTTTGTCTGAGGATTTTAATATCTGTTTTATAGTCGGTCATTTATTTGTTATGAAAGTAATAAAGTCATGCTTGCTGTAAATACAAACAAATGCCTTTAAGATGTAAAGAAGAAATGAAATTCCCGCTGTTCTCAATTCCAATCATAAGAGGTAATTCTTGTTGATATTTTGCTATATGGCCTTTTAAAACAATAGTACAGACGTACAGCTTTATCAATTATATGGACGGAGCGGTGATTGATTGAGGTGCTAGTAGATGCTGTTTAGCCAAGAGACCCAGGAAACCCTCACTCTTACCCTGACAATAATCTGTCTACCCTGACCTATGGGATAAGGAATAGTAACATTTTTTTTTTTACAGGGCTTTCATCCCACTCAGGGAATTCTTATAAACTGAGGGAGAGCACGTGTCTTAGGCTGAAGTCCTAATGTGTTCTTTCTTTGCTTCTCCAAAGCCTAAACTGGATATTATCTCATTATCTCAGATATAGCTGGATGACAGAAGTTAACAAAAAGAGGTGGAAGGGACAAAGCGAGGCAGGGGTGGGGAACTCCTCCCCTGCATGAGTCAGCCTCACCAGTGATGCATCTTTTGTGAAATACAGATTAGAGAGAGCCTCACTTCTGTGCATTTGCTCCACCCTCCTAAACAATTATTAGGCTTCAATACATAGTCTGTATTTGAAACAACGAGGTTAGTATTTGTTCAGTCATTGGGAACTAGCAGCTTAAGTAGAGAAGCTGAAAATTCTCTCACCACATGTGCCTTTCTATGTGCTCCCCGGATAGTCTATTGTCAGACAACCATATGCCAATCCCTCTGGGAGGGGGGAAAGATCACAAAAGTACAAAAAAAAAAAAAAAAAGTCCTACACCCACCTCATGTGTCTCTTCCTAAGAACGTGCAACCTGGTCACTATGGGAAGCATTTTAGATGTTCAAGGGATATCTCTTTAATGTTATCACCCAAATCTCTAAAAGGATCAAAGTAGGAATTAACTCTCGGTAAAATTGTATGAGAATTCATCCTCTATTTCCTAGAACAAGTTTTCATCAGCTACTTTGTCCACCCCAGCTCACCAGACAATATTTTATAGCAAGCACCACATACCAGCACGGACCAAACAATTCCACAAGCACAACAGAACACCCTCTAGTATTAAGTTCCCCCAAATGAAGTATCAAGGATGCAATCTCTCCTCTAGATGCCACAGAAAAAAAGAAGAAAACCATTATTTAAAGTCCTAATCTCACGAAAAATTAAACTTAAAAGTCTTCCCTTTCCAAAACACTTAGTGGACAATAGATAAGAGGTAACTTTGGTGAAGGGTAAGACGGTACACAATACTGGGGAAGCCAGCACAACCTGTACAAGGTAAGGCCATGGTAGCTCCATAGACACATCCAAACTCCCTGAGGAACCGAATTGCTGGGCTGAAGGCTGTGGAGACCACGGTCTCAGGAAACATCTAGCTCAGTTGGCGTAACAGAGTTGGTAAAGAAGATGTTCTACATTCTACTTCGGTGAGTAGAGTCTGGGGTCTTAAAAGCCTGTGCGCAGCCATCTAGGATACTCCACTGGTCTCACGCCTTAGGGAGCAAGGAAGAATGAAGAAAGCTAAAGACACAAGGGAAAGATTAGTCCAAAGGACTACTGGGCCACATCTACCGTGCCTCTACCAGACCGAGCCCATCTGGTGCCCACCTACCACCACTGACTGCTCTCACAGGGGTCACAATAGAGGGTTCCTGGACAGAGCTGGAGAAAAATATAGAACAAAATTCTAACTTAGAAAGAAAGACCAGACCTGGCTGGCCTGGATGGAGACTGGAGAAACCCGGAGAGTATGACCCCCGGATGCCCTTCCAGCTCAGTAATGAAGCCACTCCTGAGGTTCACCCTTCAGCCAAAGATTGAACAGGCCCATAGAGGAAAACAAGACTAAAGGGGTGCACCAGCCCTGGGGCAGGGACTGGAAGGTAGGAGGGAACAGGAAAGCTGGCAATAGGGAATCCAGGGTTGAGAAGGGAGAGTGTTGACACGTCGTGGGGTTTTTAACCAATGTCATACAACAATGTGTGTACTAGCTGTTTGACGAGAAACTAGTTTGTTCTGTAAACCTTCATCTAACGTTCAATTAAAAGGAAAAAAAAAAAGCCTTCCCTTTCCTATTTTTATTTGGCTTAGGACCAGCCATGAAGATCCCACTATGGAGAATGGATGCGTTCTGGGTTCCTCAGCAGCTGCAGCCTGGGCTCTCTGTCACGGGATCGATGGGAACAGGGTTACCTCTGTCCATACCTCTACAGTCAGGGCAATGCCAGCTCAGGTCTGTCCTGCGAAGCACTTTTCCAGAATCCGAGGATTCAGGAGAATACAGAAGAACGTCACAGAGCCAGCCTCTCATCCACAAAATTCCGAGTAATGTGTGAAACCAGCAAGCAACAGCATCCTCCAAGCAAAAGTGATGGGTTTCCACTGCTATTGAAATGCCAGATACTGTGTTGCCCAGAAAAGAGCTTTCTCTCAGAATGTGAGGATAAGACTAGGTACAGCCCCTTTGGGGGACAATTAGACACTAGCTAGCAAAATCAGAAATGCACAAATACCTTGATCTGGCAACACCACATCTGGGAATCCATTTGAGAGAAATATTTGCACGCCTGATTAAAAATATCTGTATAAGCTGTCCTCTGAAGAATTATGACCATAAACATTAGAACCAATGTCATCTCCATCAGTTAAGAAATGCTTAAATATACAATGGTCTATCTGTACTGTGAAAGGATATGCAGTTGTTAAAAGGACAGGGTAGATAACAATGGTGATGATGATGCCACTGAAAACAATTTTAACAGCTGATGTCAGGGGGCATTTATTAAGTGCTAAAATGCTTTATGTGCCTCTCTCATTAAAATCTAGGTTAACCCATGAGGTAAGTACTCCTATTTGCCCCTTTTTATACGTGAAGAAATAGAGACACCCCCAAAATTTGATAACCCTTTCGAAGTCCCACCGTGGCAGAACCAAGATTTCCTTGCAGAGCTTGCAACTGCACCGCAGATGTGGGGTTCTCTGATTCTCCATTATCGGGATTTTTCAGGTTTCCGGGGTGCGCAGTGTAAAACCTCAGTCTCAGGAAGTGAGAGAATCCGTGCAGTGGCTCTGGAATAAATAAACTCCGAAGCGGCTTTCGCTGGCTTTGTGGAAATACATTTTTTGCGGGAAAAAATTCCTTCTTTTATTCCCTTTTATGGGACTTGAATCGTCGCGCAGCAAACTTTGGCGTCTGATTCAAAGTGGATAGAGTTCCAGAGGACTCTGAGAACGAAAGTCGCTAAAAGCCTAAAGCGGCTATTCAGCAGCTACAACGAGCTTAAAGCAAAGCATAGCGTCCCGGGGTGGGCTCGAACCACCAATCTTTCGGTTAACAGCCGAACGCGCTGACCGATTGCGCCACAGAGACACAGAGCCCTCCTTTTTCAAACTTCCTATCTGATGTCAGGAATTGCCCTTTAACCTCAGGCTGGGGACATCTTAACATTGTTCTGGCCTGTTCAACTGCGCGCGCTCCAGAGGCTGGTAGTGTAAGAGACATTTAGGCCGAGAGTCCTGCCTTTGGACACATTTGGGCGTTGACATCGAGCCCGAGTGAGCTGGGGGACTCGGACACCCGCGGCCTAGCGCAGCGGGAGACGCACAGCGGCTGCTCACCACCAGCAGGGGAGGACGCACCACAAACCACCGCCCTACAGGACTCCGCGTTCTGAGATCTGCCGCAGCCTCCCCGCCCGGGGTCCACGCCCCACCCCACCCCGCCTTGGGCCCTGGGACTTTCCGAGGAACGTTGAGAAAGTAACTAACCAAGCGCACTGTGAAGTGCATTATTGTCAGGGGCAACGGTAGGCGGTACTGGTAAGGAATTAGGAAGGACAGCGCGTCAGAGTAAGCTTCATACCAGCTTCAATCGAGTAAAGCTGATTGTTTACTAAGAGTGGGGCAATGTACAGCTGTATCTGTAACTTTAATTCCATATGGAACTGCAAAACCAGTATAGCTTTGTAGCCCTTTGGGTGCTACTTGCACACCTGTATTCTCTCTCTCTCTCTCTCTCTGTTTTTCCTGGCTCGATAATAAACTAAAGTTAAGTTTATTAGTAGGTGTATTCCTTTTGCTTTTGGTGTCGTATTTCTCCCAGAGCCTTCAGAGAGGAAGTGAAGAGCGCCCAGCTCCGGACCACGCAGTGAGGAAGGGGAGGCAGAGAAAGAGTAGGTGCACTTGGAGCCGCGGGAGAAAGTTTCTCTTGTGCCTAAAGAGCTGGGAGAAAAGGGCCCACGATGGTCGTGGAAAGCTTGCAAATTCCAGTAACAGCACTAAGAGGGTGGATCCGTGGCAAGGCTCGGTAGGACCTCATGGGGAAGGTTGAAAGAAACACCTAGATTCTGGTGGTCTTTTCTTTCCGCCGACGCCTGGAGTTCCGCCTGGAGGAAAAGAGCACAGGTGGAGACCATTCTCAGAGGCCCAAAGGAAGGTGGAGTCGCTCTCGCAGTCAGATGCCCGCTCTGCGCAGCGGTTTCTATCCACTGCCCAGCTCCCTCCTTGTGCTCTGAGGCAGGATGCTGAGGGCCCTGGACCGTGACTTAGTCCCTACCAGCCGCGGAACCCAGGGAATCCAGTAAACTCCCGGGAAACCTCACTTTCCTCATCAGCAACACACCGAAGTTGACCTCTGTCTTTGCCCCCCAAAAACAAAACCAAACCCACTGCCGTCGAGTCGATTCCGACTCATAGCGACTCTATAGGACAGAGCAGAACTGCCTCAGAGAGTTTCCAAGGAGCGCCTGGCGGATTCAAACTGCCAGCCTCTTGGTTAGCAGCTGTAGCACTTAACCACTACGCCACCAGGGTTTCCTGTCTTTGCCCACGCATCTTATGTTCCGGCAAGTGATCTCAGGCTGCTAGGGAGAAGAGAAGCTCAAGGATTTCCTCATCCTGCTTGTTGGGTCTGCGTGGCGCAGTGCTTCTAACTTCAAGGTCTTCAGTATCTCCCAGCTTCCAGTCAGTGTCTTTTATTTGGATCGGGGTATGGCTGCTCCTGGGGCCATGGGAATCACCGAGGTGGCCATGAGGCATCCTGTGGTCCTTCTTCTTGGAGCTCTGCTCCTAAGAACTACGGCTTTTTTTTTTTTTTTTTTAATTTTTATTGTGCTTTAAGTGAAAGTTTACAAATTAGGTCAGTCTCTCATAGAAAAACTTACATACACCTTGCTAAACACTCCTAATTGCTCTCCCTCTGATGAGACAGCACAGTACTTCCCTCCACTCTCTCTCCTCCTGTACATTCGAGTGGCTTCTGGCCACCTCTGCCCTCTCATCTCCCCTCCAGACAGGAGATGCCAACATTGTCTCATGTGTCGACTTGATTCAAGAAGCTTGTTCGTCACCAGTCTCATTTTCTATGCCCTGTTCCAGTCCAATCCCTGTCCGAAGAGTTGGCTTTGGGAATGGTTCCTGCCCTAGGGTAACAGAAGGTCTCGGGTCCACGGCCTCCTGGGTCCCTCCAGTCCCAGTCTGACCACTAAGTCTGGCCTTTTTATGAGAATTTGGGGGTCTGCGTCCCACTGCTCTCCTGTTCCCTCAGGGTTTCTCTGTCGAGTTCCCTGCCAGGGCAGTCATCGGTTGTGGCCAGGTACCATCTAGGTCTTCTGGTCTCAGGCTGATGTAGTCTCTGGTTTATGTGGGCCTCTTTGTCTCTTAGGCTCATAATTATTTTGTACCTTTGGTGTTCTTCATTCTTCCTTGTCCCGGGTGGGCTGAGACCAACTGATGCATCTTAGATGGCCGCTTGCTAGCGTTTAAGGCCGCAGACGCCACTCTCCAAAGTGGGATGCAGAATGCTTTCTTAATAGATTTTATTATGCCAGTTGACTTAGATGTCCCCTGAAACCATGGTCCTCAAACCCCCACCCAAGCAATGCTTGCCTTTGAAGTGTTCACTTTATTAGGGAAACTTCTTTGTTTTTGGTTTAGTCCATTTGTGTTGACCTCTCCTGTATTGTGTATCGTCTTTCCCTTCACCTAAAATGAAACTTATCTGCTATCTAATTAGTGAATACCCCCTCCCTCCCCCCACCCTCCCCCCCTCATAACCATCAACGAGTATTTTCTTCTCTGCTTAAACTCTTCCTCCAGCTCTTACAATAGTGGTCTTATACGATATTTGTCCTTTTGCAATTGACTGATTTCACTCAGCATAATGTCTTCCAGATTTCTCCATGTTATGAAATGTCATGGATTCAACATTGTTCTTTACCGATGCGTAGTATTCCATTGTGTGAATATACCATAGTTTATTTACCGATTCATCTGTTGATGGGCACCTTGGTTGCTTCCAACTTTTTCCTATTGTAAACAGTGCTGCCATGAACATGGGTGTGCATATATCTGTTCGTGTAAAGGCTCTTATTTCTCTAGGATATATTCCAAGGAGTGGGATTGCTGGATCATATGGTAGGACCTATGGCTTTTTTTTTTTTTTTTTTTGGTTTGGCCAGTAAAGAAGAATGATATCTGAGAGTTTCAGTTTCCCTGAGACCGCCTGAACTTATGATTTCTTATTTTGGACCTATATGACAGAGTAGAACTGCCCATAAGGTATCCTAGGGAAAAAATTGATGCTCTGGAGAAAGATGTCAGAATACACTACAATGTATCATTCAAAGAGTCTAATAATTAAAAAAAATACTAGGCATTGAAAGTAACATGTGACCCATATTCAAGGGAAAAATAAGTCAATGGAAACCAACTCCCAGCTCAAAGACTGTGATGGGTTGAATTATATCCCCCCGCCCCAGAAATGCGTGTATCAACTTGTTTAGGCCATGATTCCCAGTATTATGTGGTTGTCCTCCATTTTCTGATTGTAATTTTATGTTCAGAGGATTAGGGTGGGATTGTAACACCACCCTTACTCAACTCATCTCCCTGATCCAAGGTAAAGGGAGTTTCCCTGGTTTGTGGCCCACACACTCTTGAGAGGTAAAAGGAAAGGGAAGCTAGCAGAGAATTGAGGACTTCATACAACCAAGAAAGCAGCACCAGGAGCAGGGTGCATCCTTTGGACCTGGGGTTCCTACACCTGAGAAGCTCCTCGACCATGGGGAGATTGAGAACAAGGACCTTCCTCCAGAGCTGACAGAGAGAGAAAGCCTCCCCCAGGAGCTGACGCCTTGAGTTTGGACTTTTAGCCTACTTTACCATGAGGAAATAAAATTCTCTTTGTTAAAGCCATCCACTTGTGTATTTGTGTTGTGACAGCACGAGATGACTAACACAGAGTTGTCCCAGATGTTAGACTTCGCAGACTTGTAAGGAGTTTTGAGCACACACAGACACACACACACAGAAAATGATGTCAGTGAGTGATCTGAGAGACCATCTCAACAGAGCTGTGAAAACCATCAGAAGAAACCAAATGGAAATTCTAGGACTGCCCAAAGGGCTCATAAACAAAGTGGCCTAGCAGCAGGGATAGAAATTATGCATGGGCTCAGTGACATGGGCTTCCACTCACGAAGGTTAATCTGGCTACAGCCACTACTCAGTGCCCAAAACCAAGAGGCGAAAACAACTCTGAGTCCCTGATATGACACCAGTCCCCAGAGGAGGTGGGGGCTATTAGCCAGCCACATGATGGTAGGTTGAACACATAGGACCCATGATGGTTAATGTTACCTGTCAACTTGATTAGGTAATGAATCTCAGTTGTTTGGCAGACGTTGAACATACTGCTTTTTGGTAATGTAATATACTGTAATCACTTTCGTGATGTGATCTCATATGATTGATCAGTCAGTTGTAAGAGGAGTTTTCTCAGAGGTGTGGCCTGTGTCCACTATATAAGGACTTTCCTGCAAAATTTATCAACCTCCCCCCTCCCCTAGATTGGCTGATAACCGAAATAAATAAATAAATAAAAACCCCACTGTGGTTGAGTTGATTTGGACTCATAGTGACCCTATGGGACAGAGTAGAACCGCCCCATAGAATTTCCAAGGAGCACCTGGTGAATTCAAACTGCCGACCTCTTGGTTAGCAGCTGTAGTACTCAATCACTAAGTGACTGGGGTTTCCTATAACAGGAGATAGTATTTCTAGCCAGCCAGGCCCCCATCTGAGTCACTTTATTAGCATAAACCTTCAGGTGTGGTCTGGAGGACTATAGATAACAAAGGAATCTCAATTATTTGGCAAATTTCAAGGGTTTAAAGTTGTCTCAAGGAGACCTGGTGGGGCAGTGGTTAAGTGCTGGGCTGCTAACCCAAAGGTCAGTGGCTTCAACCCACTAGCCACCCCACTGGAGAAAGTTGTGTCAATCTGCTTCCATAAGGATTTAAATCCTCAGAAACCCTATTTGGTGGGTCTACCCTGTACTATATAGATGTATGTATGAGTTGGAATTGACTTGACAGCAATGGTTTCTTTTTTGTTTTATGGCTTAGGGTTAGCTCTCAGGAACCAAAGACAAAAATCAAAGCCCTTGGATGAAGCTAAATTCTTTACCCTACAGAACATTTTAGAAAACAAGTAAAAAACAGTGAATGATACATTAAGAAATTGAAATATAGTGAATGTGGGCTATTTCTCTATTTAAAGAAACATTGTTATGTCTTGATTTTCTACTCTGGGCCCTGCAGACAACCTGCAAGGGGAAAAGTGGAGTGCGTTTGAGTTGGTGGGTGCACCAACTGCTAGTCAACACCAAGAGAGCAAACAAGGTGCTTCACTTGGCTGCCACTCATTTGCCAACCAACTTAATCCACCTCACCCCTCCACACTGTGAAAGGAAACTTTGCAAGAATGAATGGTAGACAAGCTGCTTTGAGGTTTAACAGCAGAACCAGGCTTTCAGGTGGGTCAAGAAGGGATGGGAGCACTACTAAGGGAGAAGCTGCTGTGGTCCACACCCAACAACTGAAACCACTGCTGTGAATGCCCACTTCCCCTGCCTACCATTCCCAACTTTCTCCTTATTTCTTTCCTATTTTCCTCTCTGTTCTTCCCTGTCTCTCCTCCTTCCTCAGCTATTTTCTGAAGGTTTCTGGAATGTCAGTTTCTGAGGAGGAGAGAAGAGGAAGAAGGGACAGGGCTGCGAGGTTCAAAAGGCTGCGGGGAACAGGAGGGGAATCAGGAGCAGTTCCTCCTTACGGAGCCTGAGGCTCCCCTCCTGCTTCTTCCTATCCAGCCTGAAACTTTTCTCACTCCTAAATGGCCATGAGGAGAGGGATAGGGAAAGGGGGGTAAAATGTTTCATCCACTATTTAAAGAGTTAAAAAAAAAAACAACAAAACTAAGGTCTCACTGAGATTTCAGCTGGGATTGCTGTATTCAGAGTCCACAGTGCTCACTATTACACCATGGAACCCCCTCAGAAGTTGATGGCTGCATTCTAATACCACACCTCATTTCCACTGCTGTCTGGTGCATTTTGACTCATATCTATGAGCATCTCAATGAAAAACCAAACCCAATGCCACCGCTGTGCAGTTGATTCCAACTCATATACATGACTATCTCAATAAAAACCTAAAACACCAAACCCATTGCCATCAAGTCAATTCTGACTCATCTCAATAAACCAAACCAAACCAAACCAAACCAAACCAAACCACTGCCATCGAGTCGATTCCCACTCATAGTGACTCTGTAGGACAGAGTAGAACTGCCCAATAGAGTTTCCAAGGAGCGCCTGGCAGATTCGAACTGCCCACTTCCTGGTTATCAGCCATAGCACTTAACCACTCCACCACCACGGTTTCCATAGTAGTGTGTAAATACTCATTTAGCATCCATAGTTTCCATGGACTAATCTCCAGGCAGTCCTCTCTGACACGGCTTGAATACAACTGACCCGTGTGAGTGGCCTCACTGGTCTTGCATTCTCTCTGCCTCTCTCCTTTTATTGATTTCTATCATTTCATTCAGAGCCCTGGTGGCCCAGAGTTTAAGAGACCCAAAAGGTTGGAAGTTCGAATTCACCATCCGCTCCTTCAAAACCATATTGGGCAGTTCTACTCTGTAATATAGGGTCACTTTCAGCTGGACGCGATGGTAAAAAAAAAAAAAAAATTATTTCATTCACATCTCAGGAAATGAGGTAATTCACTTTGGGTTTAGGGCAATAACACAGCCCTTTAAGTCTCCATCATAAACCACAAAATCTGCCTCATTTGCCAGAGTTTCCTGTCCCAAGGTGAAATTTCTGGAAACAATAGTGTTATTTCATTTTCTCTGCCTTCACCCATTTCTCATTACCCAGGGAGGGCAGATGATTGTCAGGGCAGGACTGGGGACTTCGTGTGTCCCTTGGGCAAACAGCTCATATTACACTGCAAAGTCACCATAGCTTCCTTTGTATATATAGTACAGAAAGGTGTGTGGGCTGTGGTTTATCTGGGAGTGGGTTCAGGAGGCATGATAACTTTCATTTTCTTCTTTATACACTTCTTTTTTTGGTGAGTTTTTCTTACAACAAGTATCTATTTGTCAGATTTACAATAAAACAATTAACCAAGTTTAAGGCTTACACACTTAGACAAACCAGACTAACCTTATCTGCTGTGACTCAAAATTGGCCACATGCTCTTGAGGCTGTAAGACAGAGGTCCAACACTGATACAGCCACTAACACAGTCTGTTTTCTAAGAGCTTGGCCATGTCCATGACATTGCAAATTCTCCACATATCATTCACTGTTTTTCAGTTGTTTTCTAAAATGTACTGTAGGGTAAAGAATTTAACTTCATTCAAGGCACTTGATCTTAGTCCTTGATTTCTGAGAGAGAACTCTAAATGAAAAACCAAAAACAAAACAAAAAGCAAACCATTGCTGTCAAGTTGATGCCAACTCATACATACATTTATGTAGTACAGGGTAGACCTGCCCAGTAGAGCTTCCGAGAATGTAAATCCTTATGGAAGCAGGTTGGCACAACTTTCTCCGGTGGAATGGCTGGTGGATTCAAACCACTGACCTTTGGTTTAGCAGCCCAGAAGTTAACCACTGTCCCACCAAGGCTCCTAGAGTTAGCTCTAAACCCTTGGAATTTGCTAAGTAATTGAGATTCCTTTGTTTACTTGGAAACCCTGATGGCAGTTTAATCCACCAGGAGCTCCTTGGGAACTCTATGGGGCAGTTCTGCTCTGTCCTATAGGGTCACTATGAGTTGGAAAGGACAATGAGTTTCTTTACTATAGGCCTCCAGACCACACCTGAAGATTTATGCTAATAAAGTGACTCAGATGAGGGCTCGCCAAGAAAACAGACCACCTCCTATTATCAGCCAATTTGGAAGGAGGTGGATAAGTTTTGCTGGGAAGTCCATATATAGTGGATACAGGCCACACCCCTGAGAAAACTCCTCTTGCAACTGATTGGCTGATCACATGAGATCACATCATGAAAGTGATTACACTATATCACATCATGAAAAACAGTATGTCTAACATCTGCCAAAGCACTGAGGATCATAACCTAATCAAGTTGACATATAATATTAACCCTCTCAGGTCTTATGTCCTCAGCCTGCCATCATGTGGCTGGCTGATAGCCCCCACCTCCACGGGGGACTGGTGTCATAGCAGGGACTCAGAGTTATTTTCCACTGTTAGTTTTGGGCACTCAGGAATGGCTGTGGCCAGATTAGCCTTGGTGAGTAGAAGCCCATGTCACTGAGCCCATGCATAATTTCTATCCCTGCTGCAAGGCCACTTCCTTTATGAACGCTTTGGGCAGCCCTACTATTTCCATTTGGTTTCATTTGATGGTTTTCAAAGCTCCGTTGAGATTATCTCTCAGAACACACATTGACATCATGTTTTCTGTGTGTAAGTGTGTGTGTTCAGTAGCTGCTTTGAAGTCTGAAGATTTAACCTCTGGGACATCTTTGAGCTGGGAGTTGGTTTCCATTGACTTATTTTTCCCTTGAATATGGGTCACATGTTACTTTCAATGCCTAGTATTTTTTTTAATTATTAGACTCTTTGAATGATACATTGTAGTGTATTCTGACATCTTTCTCCAGAGCATCAATTTTTTCCCTAGGATACCTTATGGGCAGTTCTACTCTGTCATATAGGTCCAAAATAAGAAATCATAAGTTCAGGCGGTCTCAGGGAAACTGAAACTCTCAGATATCATTCTTCTTTACTGGCCAAACCAAAAAAAAAAAAAAAAAAAGCCATAGGTCCTACCATATGATCCAGCAATCCCACTCCTTGGAATATATCCTAGAGAAATAAGAGCCTTTACACGAACAGATATATGCACACCCATGTTCATGGCAGCACTGTTTACAATAGGAAAAAGTTGGAAGCAACCAAGGTGCCCATCAACAGATGAATCGGTAAATAAACTATGGTATATTCACACAATGGAATACTACGCATCGGTAAAGAACAATGTTGAATCCATGACATTTCATAACATGGAGAAATCTGGAAGACATTATGCTGAGTGAAATCAGTCAATTGCAAAAGGACAAATATCGTATAAGACCACTATTGTAAGAGCTGGAGGAAGAGTTTAAGCAGAGAAGAAAATACTCGTTGATGGTTATGAGGGGGGGAGGGTGGGGGGAGGGAGGGGGTATTCACTAATTAGATAGCAGATAAGTTTCATTTTAGGTGAAGGGAAAGACGATACACAATACAGGAGAGGTCAACACAAATGGACTAAACCAAAAACAAAGAAGTTTCCCTAATAAAGTGAACACTTCAAAGGCAAGCATTGCTTGGGTGGGGGTTTGAGGACCATGGTTTCAGGGGACATCTAAGTCAACTGGCATAATAAAATCTATTAAGAAAGCATTCTGCATCCCACTTTGGAGAGTGGCGTCTGCGGCCTTAAACGCTAGCAAGCGGCCATCTAAGATGCATCAGTTGGTCTCAGCCCACCCGGGACAAGGAAGAATGAAGAACACCAAAGGTACAAAATAATTATGAGCCTAAGAGACAAAGAGGCCCACATAAACCAGAGACTACATCAGCCTGAGACCAGAAGACCTAGATGGTACCTGGCCACAACCGATGACTGCCCTGGCAGGGAACTCGACAGAGAAACCCTGAGGGAACAGGAGAGCAGTGGGACGCAGACCCCCAAATTCTCATAAAAAGGCCAGACTTAGTGGTCAGACTGGGACTGGAGGGACCCAGGAGGCCGTGGACCCGAGACCTTCTGTTACCCTAGGGCAGGAACCATTCCCAAAGCCAACTCTTCGGACAGGGATTGGACTGGAACAGGGCATAGAAAATGAGACTGGTGACGAACAAGCTTCTTGAATCAAGTCGACACATGAGACAATGTTGGCATCTCCTGTCTGGAGGGGAGATGAGAGGGCAGAGGTGGCCAGAAGCCACTCGAATGTACAGGAGGAGAGAGAGTGGAGGGAAGTACTGTGCTGTCTCATCAGAGGGAGAGCAATTAGGAGTGTTTAGCAAGGTGTATGTAAGTTTTTCTATGAGAGACTGACCTAATTTGTAAACTTTCACTTAAAGCACAATAAAAATTAAAAAAAAAAAAAAAAAAGCCGTAGTTCTTAGGAGCAGAGCTCCAAGAAGAAGGACCACAGGATGCCTCATGGCCACCTCGGTGATTCCCATGGCCCCAGGAGCAGCCATACCCCGATCCAAATAAAAGACACTGACTGGAAGCTGGGAGATACTGAAGACCTTGAAGTTAGAAGCACTGCGCCACGCAGACCCAACAAGCAGGATGAGGAAATCCTTGAGCTTCTCTTCTCCCTAGCAGCCTGAGATCACTTGCCGGAACATAAGATGCGTGGGCAAAGACAGGAAACCCTGGTGGCGTAGTGGTTAAGTGCTACAGCTGCTAACCAAGAGGCTGGCAGTTTGAATCCGCCAGGCGCTCCTTGGAAACTCTCTGAGGCAGTTCTGCTCTGTCCTATAGAGTCGCTATGAGTCGGAATCGACTCGACGGCAGTGGGTTTGGTTTTGTTTTTGGGGGGCAAAGACAGAGGTCAACTTCGGTGTGTTGCTGATGAGGAAAGTGAGGTTTCCCGGGAGTTTACTGGATTCCCTGGGTTCCGCGGCTGGTAGGGACTAAGTCACGGTCCAGGGCCCTCAGCATCCTGCCTCAGAGCACAAGGAGGGAGCTGGGCAGTGGATAGAAACCGCTGCGCAGAGCGGGCATCTGACTGCGAGAGCGACTCCACCTTCCTTTGGGCCTCTGAGAATGGTCTCCACCTGTGCTCTTTTCCTCCAGGCGGAACTCCAGGCGTCGGCGGAAAGAAAAGACCACCAGAATCTAGGTGTTTCTTTCAACCTTCCCCATGAGGTCCTACCGAGCCTTGCCACGGATCCACCCTCTTAGTGCTGTTACTGGAATTTGCAAGCTTTCCACGACCATCGTGGGCCCTTTTCTCCCAGCTCTTTAGGCACAAGAGAAACTTTCTCCCGCGGCTCCAAGTGCACCTACTCTTTCTCTGCCTCCCCTTCCTCACTGCGTGGTCCGGAGCTGGGCGCTCTTCACTTCCTCTCTGAAGGCTCTGGGAGAAATACGACACCAAAAGCAAAAGGAATACACCTACTAATAAACTTAACTTTAGTTTATTATCGAGCCAGGAAAAACAGAGAGAGAGAGAGAGAGAGAATACAGGTGTGCAAGTAGCACCCAAAGGGCTACAAAGCTATACTGGTTTTGCAGTTCCATATGGAATTAAAGTTACAGATACAGCTGTACATTGCCCCACTCTTAGTAAACAATCAGCTTTACTCGATTGAAGCTGGTATGAAGCTTACTCTGACGCGCTGTCCTTCCTAATTCCTTACCAGTACCGCCTACCGTTGCCCCTGACAATAATGCACTTCACAGTGCGCTTGGTTAGTTACTTTCTCAACGTTCCTCGGAAAGTCCCAGGGCCCAAGGCGGGGTGGGGTGGGGCGTGGACCCCGGGCGGGGAGGCTGCGGCAGATCTCAGAACGCGGAGTCCTGTAGGGCGGTGGTTTGTGGTGCGTCCTCCCCTGCTGGTGGTGAGCAGCCGCTGTGCGTCTCCCGCTGCGCTAGGCCGCGGGTGTCCGAGTCCCCCAGCTCACTCGGGCTCGATGTCAACGCCCAAATGTGTCCAAAGGCAGGACTCTCGGCCTAAATGTCTCTTACACTACCAGCCTCTGGAGCGCGCGCAGTTGAACAGGCCAGAACAATGTTAAGATGTCCCCAGCCTGAGGTTAAAGGGCAATTCCTGACATCAGATAGGAAGTTTGAAAAAGGAGGGCTCTGTGTCTCTGTGGCGCAATCGGTCAGCGCGTTCGGCTGTTAACCGAAAGATTGGTGGTTCGAGCCCACCCCGGGACGCTATGCTTTGCTTTAAGCTCGTTGTAGCTGCTGAATAGCCGCTTTAGGCTTTTAGCGACTTTCGTTCTCAGAGTCCTCTGGAACTCTATCCACTTTGAATCAGACGCCAAAGTTTGCTGCGCGACGATTCAAGTCCCATAAAAGGGAATAAAAGAAGGAATTTTTTCCCGCAAAAAATGTATTTCCACAAAGCCAGCGAAAGCCGCTTCGGAGTTTATTTATTCCAGAGCCACTGCACGGATTCTCTCACTTCCTGAGACTGAGGTTTTACACTGCGCACCCCGGAAACCTGAAAAATCCCGATAATGGAGAATCAGAGAACCCCACATCTGCGGTGCAGTTGCAAGCTCTGCAAGGAAATCTTGGTTCTGCCACGGTGGGACTTCGAAAGGGTTATCAAATTTTGGGGGTGTCTCTATTTCTTCACGTATAAAAAGGGGCAAATAGGAGTACTTACCTCATGGGTTAACCTAGATTTTAATGAGAGAGGCACATAAAGCATTTTAGCACTTAATAAATGCCCCCTGACATCAGCTGTTAAAATTGTTTTCAGTGGCATCATCATCACCATTGTTATCTACCCTGTCCTTTTAACAACTGCATATCCTTTCACAGTACAGATAGACCATTGTATATTTAAGCATTTCTTAACTGATGGAGATGACATTGGTTCTAATGTTTATGGTCATAATTCTTCAGAGGACAGCTTATACAGATATTTTTAATCAGGCGTGCAAATATTTCTCTCAAATGGATTCCCAGATGTGGTGTTGCCAGATCAAGGTATTTGTGCATTTCTGATTTTGCTAGCTAGTGTCTAATTGTCCCCCAAAGGGGCTGTACCTAGTCTTATCCTCACATTCTGAGAGAAAGCTCTTTTCTGGGCAACACAGTATCTGGCATTTCAATAGCAGTGGAAACCCATCACTTTTGCTTGGAGGATGCTGTTGCTTGCTGGTTTCACACATTACTCGGAATTTTGTGGATGAGAGGCTGGCTCTGTGACGTTCTTCTGTATTCTCCTGAATCCTCGGATTCTGGAAAAGTGCTTCGCAGGACAGACCTGAGCTGGCATTGCCCTGACTGTAGAGGTATGGACAGAGGTAACCCTGTTCCCATCGATCCCGTGACAGAGAGCCCAGGCTGCAGCTGCTGAGGAACCCAGAACGCATCCATTCTCCATAGTGGGATCTTCATGGCTGGTCCTAAGCCAAATAAAAATAGGAAAGGGAAGGCTTTTTTTTTTTCCTTTTAATTGAACGTTAGATGAAGGTTTACAGAACAAACTAGTTTCTCGTCAAACAGCTAGTACACACATTGTTGTATGACATTGGTTAAAAACCCCACGACGTGTCAACACTCTCCCTTCTCAACCCTGGATTCCCTATTGCCAGCTTTCCTGTTCCCTCCTACCTTCCAGTCCCTGCCCCAGGGCTGGTGCACCCCTTTAGTCTTGTTTTCCTCTATGGGCCTGTTCAATCTTTGGCTGAAGGGTGAACCTCAGGAGTGGCTTCATTACTGAGCTGGAAGGGCATCCGGGGGTCATACTCTCCGGGTTTCTCCAGTCTCCATCCAGGCCAGCCAGGTCTGGTCTTTCTTTCTAAGTTAGAATTTTGTTCTATATTTTTCTCCAGCTCTGTCCAGGAACCCTCTATTGTGACCCCTGTGAGAGCAGTCAGTGGTGGTAGGTGGGCACCAGATGGGCTCGGTCTGGTAGAGGCACGGTAGATGTGGCCCAGTAGTCCTTTGGACTAATCTTTCCCTTGTGTCTTTAGCTTTCTTCATTCTTCCTTGCTCCCTAAGGCGTGAGACCAGTGGAGTATCCTAGATGGCTGCGCACAGGCTTTTAAGACCCCAGACTCTACTCACCGAAGTAGAATGTAGAACATCTTCTTTACCAACTCTGTTACGCCAACTGAGCTAGATGTTTCCTGAGACCGTGGTCTCCACAGCCTTCAGCCCAGCAATTCGGTTCCTCAGGGAGTTTGGATGTGTCTATGGAGCTACCATGGCCTTACCTTGTACAGGTTGTGCTGGCTTCCCCAGTATTGTGTACCGTCTTACCCTTCACCAAAGTTACCTCTTATCTATTGTCCACTAAGTGTTTTGGAAAGGGAAGACTTTTAAGTTTAATTTTTCGTGAGATTAGGACTTTAAATAATGGTTTTCTTCTTTTTTTCTGTGGCATCTAGAGGAGAGATTGCATCCTTGATACTTCATTTGGGGGAACTTAATACTAGAGGGTGTTCTGTTGTGCTTGTGGAATTGTTTGGTCCGTGCTGGTATGTGGTGCTTGCTATAAAATATTGTCTGGTGAGCTGGGGTGGACAAAGTAGCTGATGAAAACTTGTTCTAGGAAATAGAGGATGAATTCTCATACAATTTTACCGAGAGTTAATTCCTACTTTGATCCTTTTAGAGATTTGGGTGATAACATTAAAGAGATATCCCTTGAACATCTAAAATGCTTCCCATAGTGACCAGGTTGCACGTTCTTAGGAAGAGACACATGAGGTGGGTGTAGGACTTTTTTTTTTTTTTTGTACTTTTGTGATCTTTCCCCCCTCCCAGAGGGATTGGCATATGGTTGTCTGACAATAGACTATCCGGGCAGCACATAGAAAGGCACATGTGGTGAGAGAATTTTCAGCTTCTCTACTTAAGCTGCTAGTTCCCAATGACTGAACAAATACTAACCTCGTTGTTTCAAATACAGACTATGTATTGAAGCCTAATAATTGTTTAGGAGGGTGGAGCAAATGCACAGAAGTGAGGCTCTCTCTAATCTGTATTTCACAAAAGATGCATCACTGGTGAGGCTGACTCATGCAGGGGAGGAGTTCCCCACCCCTGCCTCGCTTTGTCCCTTCCACCTCTTTTTGTTAACTTCTGTCATCCAGCTATATCTGAGATAATGAGATAATATCCAGTTTAGGCTTTGGAGAAGCAAAGAAAGAACACATTAGGACTTCAGCCTAAGACACGTGCTCTCCCTCAGTTTATAAGAATTCCCTGAGTGGGATGAAAGCCCTGTAAAAAAAAAAATGTTACTATTCCTTATCCCATAGGTCAGGGTAGATAGATTATTGTCAGGGTAAGAGTGAGGGTTTCCTGGGTCTCTTGGCTAAACAGCATCTACTAGCACCTCAATCAATCACCGCTCCGTCCATATAATTGATAAAGCTGTACGTCTGTACTATTGTTTTAAAAGGCCATATAGCAAAATATCAACAAGAATTACCTCTTATGATTGGAATTGAGAACAGCGGGAATTTCATTTCTTCTTTACATCTTAAAGGCATTTGTTTGTATTTACAGCAAGCATGACTTTATTACTTTCATAACAAATAAATGACCGACTATAAAACAGATATTAAAATCCTCAGACAAACCAGACCATATTGACCTGCTGTGCCTCCAAATTGACCACAGGCTGTTGAAGCCACAGGGCAGACCATTAACCTACAATCACAGAGCTCAGGGAAGTCGCGGTCTTTACGGACTTCTTGATGCTTCATAATGCAGAAGTTCCACTGGATTTTTTTTTTCCTTTCTTCTTCCCTTGATTTTTCCAGTCTTCTCTGAGCTAGAAGCCCACAGATGCTAATTTAAAAAGAAAAAAATCCCTCATTTTCTATTTCTAGAAACACTACCACTACTTTTTTGTGAAAAAGAGAATCCAGTTATGGTATTCAAAACATACATTGGCTACAGAACTTTATTTTAATGAAATAGGAAGACTCTGACAAAAATATAAAGGTTCTGATAATGACGTGGAAATATTTGTTGTTGTTTAGCTGTTTCCCTTTATTTACTTATTTATTCATTTATTTTTGTCGTGCTTTAGGTAAAAGTTTACAGCTCAAGCTAATTTCTCATTCAAAAATTTATACACATATTGTTTTGTTACATTTTAGTTGCAATCCCCACAATATGACAGCACAGTCCACTTTTCCACCCTGGGTCCCCTGTGTCCATTGGACCAGTTCCCGTGCCTTCCTGCCTTCTCATTCTGCCTCTGGACAGGAGCCACCCCTTTGGCCTCATGTGTCTGATTGGACTAAGAAACACACTCCTCACATGTATTATTATTATTTTTTGTTTTGTTTTATAGTCCTGTCTAATCTTTGTCTAAAGAGTGGGCTTTGGGCATGGTTTTAGTTCTCGGTTAACAGAGTGACCAGGGGCCATAGTTTCAGGGGTTCCTTCAGTCTCTGTCAGACCATTAAGTCTGATCTTTTTATATGAGTTCGAGCTCTGCTCCACACGTTTCTCCTGCTCCGCCCAGAACTCTGTTGTGTTCCCTGTTAAAAAAAAAAAAAAAAAGCAGTCATTAGTGGTAGCCAGGCACTATCTAGTGCTTCGGGTCTCAGGCTGGTGGAGTCTCTGGTTTAGATTGGTGGAAAATATATCTCAGTGCTTATAACGATCTGAGTGAAAGAAAGAGTGAACCAAATCAATACATTCAGATAGATAAATTTCTACAAGACGTGACACAGGCCCAAAGACAGCAAACTCATTCTCATATAAATAAGGAAATAGAGAATTTCCAAAAAAAAAAAAAAAAGCCTAGTGACACCCGAATTCGGCCAATGACAAAATTAATCACAACAAAAATCTTAAGAATGAAAAAGCCGTGTGTGCTGGGTATTCTGCATTTTTCCCTCTAGATCCATTCTCACCATTATCCACTCCATTTTATGTCCCAGGAGGCTGACCCCTGCATGACAAGTTTCCCTTGCCCACTTGATTCTTGGAGGATACAGCCCACGGGATGCATTAACTGGAGGTAGAAGGGTGGCAAGAATATTATCTGGGGGGGGGGTAGGTAATTATTCCCTGCAGCTGGCAGAGGTTGTGTTCCATATGTGAAGTCCACAGTTATTGTTCAGGGACACTCTATGACAGCTGCAGGCTTAGCTACAACTATGACTTCATCCAGGTTCCAGAAATCTCACTCTCTCCTTCCCCACCAGGTCTAGGGATGGTAATGACTCTTCGCTGTTGCTAGTGCTGGGATGTTGCACCATCCTTTGGTGACTGCATTCACCTCTTATACAGAGTGCAGTCATCTTGAGCTGGAGGTCCTGGGAAACTCCCTCAATCCTCAGCAGGTAGGGGCTTCAGAGAACCTCAGGGAATGTGTCACAGAAGTTCTGGGAGCTAATTGTATCTCTAGTCAGTTCATTAGCAGAAGAATAAATACACCCTTCTTCCTTCAAAACTACCTTCAGTGAAAATTTTATAGTCTCATAGGCAGAGCCATTTCCCTACAAAAGTCAAAAGACAACAAACTGGTAAAATATTGAAAAGACTTTCTAAGCCTGACAGAAAACTCAGATGCCTTAAGGGGAAGATTGTTACATTTAACTACTTAAAAATTTTCAGAATTCTTATGGGAAAAGAAAAAAAAACATAAATTCGTCAAGCACACAGCAGCAGACAAGATGCAAGAATGGCAAGAATGGTGTGGGAGTGGTATCTGGCCTCCTCTAACATCACAAGGGGGAAGGAGAATCAAAATTAACAGCTCAAGGTTGATTCCTATGAGGCAGAGGTCAGACATGCCTCCTCTCTTTGCATCTTTACTGATTCTGACACCAACCATCCCTCCCACGGCGCTCTCTGCTTCTCTGTTGGGTCCAATAACTCATTGCAATGGCCACCCAGAACTCGTAGACCATACTCAGGATTACGAGGTTTGTTAGGGAAGTAACAGATTAGACGCCAACTTCCAGCAGCTTCCCAGGGCAGGGATCCTGGGTCCAAAGGGCATGCTGGCTCCTGGCTATTCTCCCTTGGTAGTAGTGGGATTCTCTCTTCCCTACCTCTGGGGTGGCTCATTTCAGTCTGGCAAGATGGCAAAACTAACCAATCCCCTTGGTGGGCCACAGTTAGCCTATTACAGAGTCCTGCCCAATCACTTGGGTGGGAGTTATAAGATCATGTCTAGAAAGGCCACAGAAAGGTGACCCATCACCCAATTTTGTGTGAACAAGGCCAAGGCATGGGTGATTTTAGATTCAGACAATTTATTACTTACGTAGACAACAAAAGGATGAGTAGCCAAAGGTGCCTGGGTTCTAATCCCACACACCAAGAAGGAAGACATGGGGAAAAAAGGGGCCTGATGACTACAGCAAGAGTTGTGGGATACCTGTTGCCGATGAGCCAATTCTAGACTGCAGCTAAGCAGTTTTATAGTTTGCAGCTATAGCCTGAGGGTGAACAGACCATAAAACCTGATTTCTCATCAGAACCTGGCAGGCGATGAGAAACTGTCCCATGGCTGCCTCCCAGGGAGGATAGGGAGGCAAGTGGAGAGATGGTCTCAGGGTAGTTCTTCGCAAGCCTCAGGGCAGTTCTTTAAATGCCTCCAAGGCCTCTTGTTCTTGGGGAATCACTTTTTATGTGTAAGGATAAATCATTTCCCAGCAAAAGGATTTGGAAAAGGTTAGTGAGAATGGTCACACAGCTTGAAGAATGTAATCAATGTCACTAAATTGTACTTGTAGAAGTCATTGAGTAGGTGTAGGTTTTATTACGTAAAATTTCACCACATGCACTCAAATATATATTTCTTCCCTCTCTCGAAAATACATTGTTGCTGTTGTTAGGTGCCCTCCAGTGGGTTCCTACTCTTGGCCACCGTATGTACAACAGAATGAAACATTGCCAGTCCTGCACCAGGCTCACAATCCTTGCTATGTTTGAGCCCATTGTTGTAGCCACTGTGTCAATCCACCTCGCTGAGGTTCTTCCTCTCTTTCACAGACCCTCTACCAAGCATAATGTCTGTCTCCAGGTAGTGGTCCCTTCTAATAACATGTCCAAAGTAAGTGAGAGGATATCTCAATGGCAGCAACTGGCAATTTAGAAGCTCCATAAATATATATATATAGTTTTAATTAATTCTGTTAGTGGAGCTCAGGTTGGGAAGTGGTTAAGACCTCCGCTGCCAATCAAAAGGTCGACAGTTCAAATTCACCAGAGGTTCTTGGAAACCCTATGGGGCAGTTCTACTCCGTTCTATAAAAAAAAAAAAAAAAAAAATTTATTGTAAATCGTAATTCACGCCATGGCAATGGGCTTTGCTTTTCTTTTCTCTTTAATTCTGTTGGTAAGCGACTAGAGAAGATTCTCTAACAATGGAAAAAAAAAAAAAAGAAGGGAGTACAAAAGTACTCGCCCAACGTGGGGCTCGAACCCACGACCCTGAGATTAAGAGTCTCATGCTCTACCGACTGAGCTAGTCGGGCATCACAGTTGTCTTCCTCCTACAGAATTATTGTTGTCTTTTTAGAGAGGGAGAGTCAACAGTCTTAGCATGAAAGTAATCTCTGAGTTCAGAATTTCACGGAGGCAGTGTCTACCTTTTACCAGTGAAAAACTAGAGACTCTAAGACAGCTTGCGCAGGGTCAGGCGGACTCACAGGACTTGGGAATCAAGAGTCCTGAAACCCGGATATTTCCGAAAATTCCTTCCGGACCCGGTCACTCTGAGAACCTGGTTTCGAGGACTCCGGCTCCGAAAGAGCACGAGGGGAGGGGGATGAGTGCCGCAACCAGCCGCGGGGAGCAGGAGGAGAGCGGAAACCTGCTCCTGGGATTTGGAGCTGCAGCCCAAGCTCATTCTTCCCAGTCCAAAACCCTTTTCTCCCCTAAACCATGGTGGGGGAGGGGGCAGAAGGAAGAGGGCCACGCGATATTGGAAAGTACGTCCAATACACTATATGTTTGGGAGCACGATTTTGTTTTTAAATACTAAAATTTTGTGTGGACTGAATGAAACAGCATATTCTTTGGATACAAAGGTCTCACCGAGATTTAAACTCAGATTGGATTCAGGGCCGCATGCGTATTTGCCCGCGGGATACTTGGCTCCTCGCCTCAAAAGCGTTCAGATCTCCAACCTCTGAAAGACGCGATGAGCTCCGGGGTCATCCTCTAGATGGGTCCTCTCCGCTGTTCCGGTGAAGGTCAAAGGAGACTGCCCATGTAGCTTTGGTTACTACTCCCGCGGATTTTCATTTTGCCCTGAAGCGTCTCTCCGTGTGGATGCTGGAAACTATTATTCACCGATTCTTTGACTGCGCTCCTGAGAGGCTGCCTCCAGCGAAAGCAGAATTACTACTTCGAAAAGACAGGGTTGCTGAGGCAAGTTGCAACTACCTGCCTCGATTGGGATTTGAACCGAGGTTGACCGAGGTCTACAGCACAGACTCCTAACCGCTATACCATCAAAGCCACTGCCCAGAACGACCGTATATGAGTTCTCAAGGGAAATGGATGCACACGGACACAAAAGACTCATCCAAAAATATTCATAGCAGCCTTGATCACGCGCAAATAACTAGAAATAATCCAATTGCCCATCAATACTGGTACATTCACACTTTGGAATGACCTGCGTTAATGTTGTAGAAATTAACTAGTGAAGCAGGCAGGCAACAATGTGGACGAATATGTTTAAAAAACACGACGCTGCTTGCCTGGGAAAAAAAAAAAAAGCCAGGTACTGTATAAGATATGCATTCATTAACGTGAACTCCAAGAGTAGGCAACACTAATCTCTGGTGATAGAAATCATTAGAGTGAATAACTAAGCGTGGGCGGGCGGCGATTGATTGGAAAAGGGTTCTACAGACCTTGCTGGGATGATGGAAATTCCCTGTAACTTGATCTGGGTGATGGTTACATTTTCCATTTTAATACGCCGCCCAGTTAAGGTTTTTACATTTCACACTGTGGGAGTTATATTTGAAGCATTAACTGTTGGCATAAACATGAGGAATGGAGGATGGGGATAAGACTGTGCAGATCATGGCAAAAAGCTTGGATTATATTTTAAACTCCCTAAAAATTCATTCTTCTTTAGTCTAAAAAAGCCGTACTGATAGCTGAAATATCTCAGTCAGAAAAATGGTTATGACCACATCTCATTAGACTCAGCGAGAGACAGCATTTCACCTCCTCCTCACTCGTGGGGAGCGTCGATAGTTTCCGAATGACCAGACCCCAGGTTTGTGCACTATCGGGTTTCTTTTGCTTCTCCTGAGTGGCAGCTCTGAGTGCTGCCGCTCTATGGCCTCAAAGGAGGGGTGCAGACTGCGCAAGAACTAAAGGCAAACCTCAGGGGGAGTCGGTTCCTGCCAAGAGAGACTCCTGACACAGCCCAGGACACTGAGGCTACCACGAAGGGTGCCATCCACTCACTATCCGATCACCACATGCCATAAACTTGCTGACAGATGATGCGTTTCCTTGAATATTTTTGAAGTAAAAACATTCACAATATTTCCTTGCTTTTTTGTGGATAGCTACAGATAGTTCGCTTTTCTCTCTTTCAAGTCTTCTCTCAGTTCCCTCCGTCGCCTTCCTCCCTATTCGGCTACGTCAGAAAGACCCTTCTCTGCTCCCCAGGATCCCACCTGAGTCTATGCACACCGCCTCCTGGAGGTCTCATCCTCAGCCACGCCCCCCTGTTGTCCTTCGCTCCTCTTCACGGTTCCCCTTTCCCCCCTTATTTTCCCAGCTCCTGCCCCACCGACCGCAACCAAGTGGAGCTGGTGGCGTCCAGCGGCGCTGGCGGGCGGGCAAAGGCGGAGCAGAAGACGCCAAGGGACGTCCTGGAACCCACAGGGCTCAGCGTGTCTCGGGTCAGGCGGGGGTCGCCGACTAGGGGGTCTCCGGGGGCCTTTGGCTTCTGAGGCGGGAGAGGAGCAAGGAGGGCGAAGGCCATTCCGCGGCCCTTCTAGCTTCGGACTCACCCAAAACCCAGGTTTCAATGTGAAGAACAACGCGGTTTGTAGGCCCAACCCTTCTGGTTTTTCGAGGCTGTGGCGCCTGCGCAGTTGTGCCGCGGAAAGCCAATGGCATTGAAGTTTGTGAGAAATCCCTATTTATTGAGACCGGAAACACGTGCTACCGAAGGCTCTGTGGCGCAGCCGGTTAGCGCGTCTGGATGTTAACCGAAAGACTGCTAGTTCGAGGCCACCCTAGGAAGAGGCGACCTACCTTACCCTCCGGTCCTCTCAGATCCTCCCAGAAGAGTCATCGAACACAAATTAGGAGTGCGCCTGGGAATCCGGAAATGCTTGAAAGAAGAAAATCACCATCATTAAAAGGACTTTTCCCATTGTTTATTTGTACCATTATTTATTGTATGGACACTTTCATCATTCTTGTACACACATCTCTGGCGACTCGTGCAGGTATTTCTATAGGGTACAGTCTGGAAGAGCAATTGCAGAAGAGCCACTATGCTGGGGCAATCGTAGGGCTCACCTTGTTTTTTTCCTGGTTTTCAAGGGTTGGTCACCCTTGTTGCCTGATGATTTCCAGTGTTTTGAAAACCGGTGTTTCATAAAATACGTCTTTTTTTTTTTGTTCAGGAGCCCCGTTGGCGCAGTGGCTAAGCGCGCTCGCCTGCTAACCCAAAATCTGAAGTTTGAACCCACCAGTCGCTGTGCGGGAGAAAGATGTGGCAGAGGGAGAAAGATGTGGAAATTAGCTTCCCTAAAGATCAAAAAAAAAAAAAAATTTTTTTTTTTTTTTTAAAGATCACAGCGTTGAAAACCGTGTGGGGCAGTTCTATTCTGTTCTATAGGTTCGCTATCAGTCGGAATCTACTCCAGGGCAATGGGTTTGGTTTTGGTTAGTCCATCTTTGCTAAAAGTGGAAGGCATATATTTAAATGTTTTTCATTTTAGTTCAATGGTTGTGTAAATGTCTTTGCATTTAACTTATTTTCTAACTCAATGAGTCGTTTTCTTCATGCATCTGCCAGCACAACAAATGTTTTATACATCTGTGGTGCAATGAGCTCCTTTATGTGACCTTTTGCCTGGTTCTTTGGAAAAAACAGCTTGAGAGGTTTTTTCCCAGCCTGGATGAGTTGTTACTTTTTCCCTAGTTCTTTGAAAAAACTGTTTGAGGGACCTCCAAGGTAGCTTCCTACCCCAGAGGAGTTACTCTTTCCAAGGAAAGAAGCCTGTCTCTGCAGGGAGAAAGACCTGGTGATCTGCTCCTGTAAAGATTAGAGCCTAGGAAACCTCATGGGGCAGTTCTACTCTGTCAAGTGAGGTCACTATGAATCAAAATCCACTTGATGGCACCTCACAACATGTTTGGTTAAAAATTGTAGATAGACATAGAAGTCTCCACGTTGCAAGCACTGATAATATAAGGATTGATGCAGGCAGGGGTCATCAACAAACATTAAAACTTTTCAGGATACACACGTGAACGCATACATTGTATTTACAAGATCTCTAAGTATTATCCTACAAACTATTTAAAAATTACAAGGTAAAAAAAGTGTCTTTGCAGTAGAGAGGACAGATACATCCTTAAACTAAGAATCAGTAACAGTGATGAACACACTGACCCAACTTTCTTTCCTGACGAGTTGCTGTACAAAGCACAGAGCATTACATATGCAGTGTTCTTGCCCAAAGTGTTTAGCTTGAACAGAATGTAGGGCAAGACATTGGGCCAGTCCTCTTCAAAAATTTAATATCGTTAACAAGCACATGGACAAAGGAGTCGGAAGAGGGTGGGGAGACAGTTCAATGTAATTGGGAATAAAGAGATATAACAATCAAGCACCATTTAGGAGCCTTGATTGGAGGTTGGAGAAAAAACAACAGCACCACAACTCTCAGTCTGCTCTTGCTCTGGCTGTCCGGTTCTTGCTCTCTCACTTTCACTCCCATGACATGTTTATATCTATCTACAAAACAATAGAGGAAATTTGCATCTGGACACTATGTTAGGTATTATTGAATTAATGCTGATATTCTTAAATTTGGTAATTGAATTATGGTGATATAGAATAATGCCCTTAATCTCAGGATACACATGGTGAAGTATTTAGAAGCTTTTTTTTTTTTTGGTCTGAATTTACTAAAGAAATACGTATGTTTGTGTGGGTACGTGTAGAGACAGAAAGAGCAAATGTATATCAATTGCAGATCTTAGTATAACAGTGTGCGGTGATGATTGTATTATTCTTTCAACTTTATCAACAGGTTTTTAAAGTTTTCCAAGGAAATAGTTGATGGGGATGGGAATAGGATGATTGTACAATAGGGCAGGCTGTGAAGTTCTGGCAGAATCCAGGACTAAAACTGGTCATTATGGGTCTCCCACTTGCAGGAGGATGTGACAGTCCCCATTACCACTCATTGCTACAATAAAAAAAAGATCACTAATCTCCTGCACAAACTATTCTGAAGGGATCCCTTCCTGCCACCCAAAATTTGGGAGAAGTGTCTCCTTTACCCTTCTTCCTTGAATCAGCTTACTCTAGACTGGAAGCCTGGTAAGTTTGAGGCTACTTTGCATGTTTCAAAGTTTCTGAATAAGATGTCCTGCTTTCACACTTGATTGCAAAAGGCAAGTCAATGGGTATGAGAAATTTATTTCCAGGATAAAAACAAACAATCAAACAAACAAGGACAAAACAGGAGAGTAAAATAATTTGCAATGTCCCAATTTCATCTAGTTATATTCTCTGTATCTCTGTGGGTCCTCAGCAGAGTCCTCTAGGATGGAAATTCTGCTAGAACTGTACAGGAAAGTTTTTCCTCATCATGTATAAACAGCAAGCTCTCAGGATCCCTCCTTGGCAAAGAGTCTACTGCTGTTTCTTTGGGGACCCAGGCTTGGACACATGTGAGTCTGCTGCCCTGCTTACAGGTGCCTCACTACAAGGACAGATGGTGTTGGCTGAGTTAGCTCTCTTCCTAGGTGTGAGACCCAATATTGTTTTTCTAAGTAATACCAGGTGCTTAGTAATGTTTAGCTTTGGAAGGAGGTGATGCACCTAAACTGGGTTGCTATAGCTCTGAGATATAAATGTAGTGGATGTATTAACGATGGAATTTTCTTATATTAGCTTGGAAAATAAAACTATAATTTTGATATCTACAAAGAAAATTTTAGGCAACAAAGCATGCATAAAATAAAGTTTATTTTCAGAGATCTAAAAACCCTCATCTTTCTAGGAAAAAGGACATGTGCTGAAAAGCCGATGAATAGTCTGCAGTGATATGATTCTGAGTCTTGATCCCAAGTACTTGAGATTTTCTTCCAGCTGCTGCTAAGTCCAGTCATCCACAGGATGCGGCTGGGGAGGGAAAAGGATCTGGTTCTCCCAAGAGTATCTGTGAAAGTAGCCATTGGTGCCCTTCAGGCAGCTATCACATTTGGAGACTGAGGGGTTGCGGTTTCTGCCGTGAAACCAGCTGTTTGGAGTAAAAATCCTCAGTGGTTGTGATGCCCCATTCTCATCTTGCTTTCAGATTTGGACTTTCACTTGTTTTGTTGTATTAGTGTTGGTCATCAGTTTGGGAACGAAGCTGACGTTTGTGATATTTTACTCTCCTGTTTTGTCCTTGTTTGTTTGATTGTTTGTTTTTATCCTGGAAATAATGCATTGTTGATATTAGACAAGATCTTTTCATAGTTCCAGCATTAGTTGTTACCAGAAACAGAAAGAAAAAGTCCAAATGAGGATCTTCTATCAGGCCCTACCGATAGCTAAGTGAGGCTAGAGTGAGGACTAAGTGTTGATGGAGGCCAGGTGCAAACTGAGTGCAGGTAAGTGGATGAGCCACAGTCTGGAAGGAGTTAGTGATGATAGCAGGGTAGAGGAAATGTGGTCTGAAATATACTTAGGTCCTACCCCTGGTGCTGGTGATAGCCCTGCTCAAAGATTCTGCTTGTTGATTGGTGAGATCCCTCCTCATCTGTCAGTTGACTCTCTATTGTACTCTTCTGGAGGAAAATGAAGACCTCTCACACTTCCCAGGAAGAGATGTGCATAGCCTCAAGCATGCACATTGGGAAACAGTTGGTTATAGGAGAGAATATTTCCAGGAAAATCTGCCTCCTAAATTCATGCCCTATATTTTGTAAATAGGAGGGTGGTGCTAAGAGAAAAACCCTAGAATGTGTAAACCAGCAGGGACTATCCAAGTACAATTCCACATGTTACAGATGAGGAGACAGTGGTCGCAAGAGGCTAAGGACCCACTAAACCTACCTGACCTGCTAATGACAAACTGGGACCAGAATTCAGGCCTCTGACCTGTTCCACTGCATCCCAGAGTCTGACAAAAGGGAGAGGAAAGGCTCCAATTTGGATAAAGCCAGTGAGCCCCAGAGGCTATTGGGTCATCTTGGGAGGGAAAGAAAAAAGGCTTTACAGAAGACGCTTGCAAGTGTTATTCTAAAGAGATCAGGGAAAAAAGGAATCACTAGAGAGAAAAAATGGGAATTAGCAGATAAAGAGTGAGGCTTTAACCTTGAACCAATCCATTTTCACCCTGTGGAGGCCAATATTCTCTAAAGTTACTTCCACATCAGGTTGTATCTTTGGGGAATTTCTAGGCATATTTTCAATAGATAAACTAACAAAATTTTGAATTGTAAAAGGAAAAGCACTAATTTCTTGTTTTTAGTTGTCTCTATTGCCTGATTCATTTCAAATGAGTTCTTGGTGATAAAAAAAAAAAAGAAAGAAAAATTTTAACCTGTGGTGATGATACACACAACTAAACATATGCCCATTCCATGATTTCTATGTGTATATCGGACATTGATTACATTTTTCCAGTTGTCCAACCATTCTCACTATCCTTTTCCAAATTATCCCACCACAATTAACATAAACTCAATGTCTCCTAAGCAAAAACTCCCATTTCTCCTTCCGTTCCACCACTGGTAACTAATAATTTTTGTTTTCTGTATACTTCCTTCCCCTACTCATCTGTCAGTCTGGCAGTGGAACGACGTACGTCATTGCTGATATCAGAGAATCTTGGCTGAAGGCAGAGAATACGTGAAAGATGTTTTCTTGACTACACAAAGGCTTTTGACTGTGTGGATCATAACAAATTATGGATAATATTGGGAAGAATGGGAATCCCAGAACACTTAATTTTGCTCATGCAGATTCTATACATAGACCAAGAGGCAGTCACACGAACAGAAGGAGGGGATACTGTGTGTTTTACAATCAGGAAAGGTGTGCCTCAGGATTGTGTCCTTTCACCATACTTATTCAACCTGTATGCTGAGCAAATAATCCAAGAAGCTGGACTATATGAATAAAAATGTGGCATCAGGATTTGAGGAAGACTCATTAACTACCTGTGTTATGCACTTGACACAACATACCTTGCTGACAGTAAAAAGGACTCGAAGCACTTACTGATGATCAAAGACCACAGCCTTTGGTATAGATTACACCTCAACATAGAGAAGACAAAAATCCTCACGACTGGACCAATATGCAACATCATGATAAACAGAGGGAAGATTGAAGTTGTCAAGTATTTCATTTTACTTGGATCCACAATCAGTGTCCATGGAAGCAGCAGTCAAGCAATCAAAGGACTTATTCCACTGGACAATTCTGCTGCAAAAGACCTCTTTAAAGCATTAAAGAGCAAAGAGCCACTTTGAGGACTAAGGTGAGTCTGACCCAGCCATGATGGTGTTTTCAATTGCCTCATATGCATGCGAAAGCTGGACAATGAATAAGGAAGACCAAAGAATTGATGCCTTTCAATTATGGCATTGGTGAAAAATATTGAATAGTTCTTGGACTGGCAGAACAAACAAATCTGTCTTGGAATATGTACTGGCAGAATGCTTCTTAGAAGCAAGGATGGCAAGACTTCATCTCATGTACTTTGGACGTGTTATCAGGAGGGACACGTTCCTGGAGAAAAACATCATGCTTTGTAAAATAGAGGGTCACCGAAAAAAGGAAAACCCTCGACGAGACAGACTGACACAGTGGCCACAACAATGGGCTCGAACACAGAAATGATTGCGAGGATAGCGCAGGATTAGACAGTGTTTTGTTATGTTGTACATAGGGTTGCTATGATTAGGAACTGACTCAACAGCACTGAACAACAACAACACATACTTCCTTGTTTTATTTAAGTGAGATCATATGGTATTTGTCCTTTTGCAACTGACGTATTTCACTTATAATGTTTTCAAGTTTCATCCATGTTGTGGCATGCATCATGACCTCACTTCTCTTTACAGCTGAGTAATATTCCATATTGTCTATCCATTCATGTTGATGGACATTTCAGTTGTTTCAACATTTTGGTTGTTGTGAAAGTGCTACAATGAATATGGCTGTGCAAGTTTCTGTCTACATTCCTGCTTTCACTTTTTTCTGGTAATATACCTAGAATTGGGATTGCTGGGTCATATGGTAGTTCTATGATCATTTTTTTTTGAGAAACCACTAGTGTTTTTGTTTGTTTTTTAAGTACTTTATGCCATTGTGTTTTTGCTGTTAGGTGCCCTTGATTCGATTTCGACTCATAGCGACTCCATGTGACAAAGTAGAACTGCCCCACAGGGTTTTCTTGGCTGTAAACTTTTTGGAAGGAAATGGTCAGGTCTTTCTGCCGTGGAGCCACTGCGTAAGTTTGGAACCGCCAACTTTGAGTTTCAAACCTGACTGCTGAACCGTTTGCACCTACAGGGCTCCTTTTATGCCCTTGTAGACAATGGGAAATGTAAATATGTAATACGTGCCTAAACGCTCAGTTTTTTCTTTTTTTTAACTGTTATAGTCTCTTTAGAGCTCTGGTAGCAAAGTGGTTTAGAGCTCAGGCTTCTAATCAAAAGGGTGGGCAGTTCAAATCCACCAGCCACTCCTTGGAAACTCAATGGGGCAGTTCTACTCTGTCCTATAGGGTTGCTATCATTTAGAATTGACTCAAGGGCACACAACAACAAGGACATAGTCTCTTTAGGAGAGTAAGTCCTAAAAGCTCTTTTTTAGAGTTTTGTTTAGTAAAAAAGGTTCATAAAAAGCAGGCTTTTCAAATTGCAATTCTGAACCATTAGCAGATTGTGAAATCAAACTCATAACTAACTAGAGGTTTTCTTTAAAGAATCAGAAAGGACAATACTAGAATCCATTACAGGTAGTCAGCACAAAAATTTTTTAACATATGTTGGGTGACAAAGAATTATATATTTCTTACTGCATCTTGTCAAAAAATTTGAGTGAATATTCTACATAGACAGTTATAGGTCTAACGTATCATGTACCTTTTTTCTCTTCTCTTTTTTCAATGTTATATAAAAACAAGACTGTTGAGAGAGGAATGCGAATTTCATCAATAGTTGATGTTCAGCCTTTTCTATGAGGTAGCCACACCTTTGGGATACTCCTGTGCTAGTGATCTGAGATCCTAATAGACCAATGGTCTCTCTCATTTCTGTCTGCATACTAGTACCACCCAGGGAGCTTTTCAAGAATAGTGATGCCCAAATCCAAGTCCACACCATTCAAATCTAAACCTCTAGGTATGGAGTCAAAGGATTTGTGTTAGTTCGAAGGTGACCAGGTTCTTACTAGAACTGCCCTATCTCCCATCGCTATCTTCGCTTCTCCCCCTCTCTTCCACCATGGGCTTCTTTCCCATTGGACCTAAAGATTTTATTCTTCCTTCTCACAGTCTCAGGTAAATCACTCTGTCATTTGGACTTCCAAGATAAACATCATCCTGATAGTTCTTGTTTTCCTTCTATTTATCTGTCTGAGTCTTTACAAAGTTGACCTTTAGATTCCCTTTCTCCAAAGCCAGTTCACCACAAAGGTCTCCTCATGTCAGGTAGATGGAATTCATATTCCAACATCTCTGTCATTGTTGAGTACTTTTCAGGCGGGGAGCAACTGATTGCTGTGGGACTGACATAAACACTCAGGTAATTCCAGGTCCCTGAGTCAGTAGTTCCAGTAGTCTAACTGTAGACTTCCTCAGAAGGGTCCTTGAAAACAAAAGGAAGTCATAGGTATGAGAGTGGAAAAGGGATCCAAGGTGGATGTTGTGCAGGCATGGATAATGAGGTGCATATTGCACACAGCAGCAACTCAGTAAATAGTAAGTCTGGGGGGATAAAGGCAGTTTGAGAATATTTTGTAAGTTTATAAACATTTTTGCCAATCTAAAGATATGCTTGCTTTTTTTTTTTTTCTTTCTCAGTAATACGAGTTAGACACCATAATGCAACTGGGATATTATAGCTCAAATACAAACAATTTATACTTTGTGAAGGATCAACATGAACTATACTTTCAATATTTTATTACTTTTGTTTTTCCTAAGTTTAAAAATTGGGGCTTTTGTTCTTTTTCAAGTTTATATCACCCTTCTGTTCTTCACACTTTATCAAAGACTGCTGACCTAGAATCTATATTAAAAACACAGGGGCCTATCTGGTTAGAGACATAAATCCCTGTGTAGTCTGGGTGCTCTGAAAAGTATTCCAGGAGCCCTCAGGTTGGTCTTTAGAGAAGTGGCCTGGCATGCCTTCCTGAGCCCACCGCATAGAGTGTTCCTTATGTAATGAATTATTGCCATGTCTGCCACTTGAGTCAGGCAAAAAAAATTAAAATATTTTTGCAAGATACTTCCCTAGCTGCTGTCTAAGCATATCCATCCTCCATTTATATCACAGCTGGTTGCTAGACCATGGTTGTGTGTCCCACTATTACTCTTACTCCCATCTCTGAGGAAAGAAGAAACAACCAGGTCCTACCTGTCCTCCAAAGTTAGAGGACTATAAGGGTGCCTGCATGTCTGCCCCTGTTCTGCTTCCTCAGGTTTTCTCGGGGGTAATTTTCTCTATAAATACTGTTCCAGTACAAATCATCTTTATCATCAGTAGGCTCTACTGTAACCAGTGTTTCAAATAACCCCAAAGCAGTGAGGGGCTTTATTCTTTTCTCAAATACACTCAGGAACATCACTTCATTTGATGTCTACAGCAACCACGGAATGCATGATTTCACCCATTTTACATATGAGGGAACAGAAATCCAGAAAGGATAAATCACTTGCAGAAAATTAGTAAAGACCAAGCCCAAGCCTAGCCCATTGCTGTCGAGTCAATTCTGACTCATAGCGACCATATAGGACAGAGAAGAACTGCACCATGGGGTTTCCAGGGAGCAGCTGGTAGGTTTGAACTGCCCACCTTCTGGTTAGCAGCCAAGCTCTTAGCCGTTGTGAAACCAGGGCTCCTTAGTAAAGATGGCGCTGACAGAAAACAAACAAACAAAGAAGATGAGATGGCTGCTGCCTCTGCCCCAAAAGCCGGTGATGAAGGAGCCAGTTGTAATAATGTGACCTCCGGCTCTATGTATTTCACCACTGTACTCATACCTTGTCTTTCCCGATATTGTCATGGCCCCTAGAATGTGCGAAAAAAAAGCAGGACATCTGGTTAAAAAGTCACTCATAGAGTTGTGAAGGCATAGAATCTTCTGTGAGACTAGGATCTTGGTAGGAGCTACGGCCTTTCAGAGCCTGTGGCCAACTTGCCCGTGGTGAGTTTGCTCCTGAGGATCTCTGCCAGCTGGCTTCCATGGGCCAGTTGATCACAGAATCTCTGTCACTGGTAGTTGGCAATATTACTATTCCCAAAGAAGTCCTCAAAAGACTTGATGATGTTTTTCAAATGCTCTGTGAAAAGGTAACATCCATCAATTCCTTCCTGTATCTTCTGATGTAAATGGATCAGTTCTTGAGCCTGAGCCTGAATTAGGGAATCACATTTTCTACGATGGGAAAGAAGAGGAAAATATAAGAGCGAACCTAGTGAATGGTAGGCTATGAGAGTTCATCAGAGACATCTCTTAGAACACCCCCGAGGAAGTCTCCAAGTTGAATTCCTGCACAAGGTGTTCAACTTTCCTATGGCAGAAGGTATGAGGAAACAGCCTTGAGTATATTTCTTTTACTAACTTTACTTTAAAATGATGCCCCTTCAGTTCCTCACTTTAGTCAAGCTGACACAGAATCTTAACGATCACAGTCCACCCCTTGTCAACTTGGCACCTGCACACACCACCTTAAACAATATAAGATCGCTAAATAAAGACAATTACAAAGTTATAGTTATGCCTAAAATGACACATCTCATGTGGACAACCAAGAACGCACTAGCCCTGTTTACATCTTATATTTTATAAGTGAGAAAAACATAAATATTTGATGCACACACAGAAGAAAGAAATGCTTATAACAATTACAGTCCTTGTTTTTGCAACTAGGCACATGGTCATAAGTGGTATTTAGAACTACCTCTTCCACCCCCCAATCTGTATTCTCTTTACCTTCTGCAAGCACCTCACCAGATCATTGTTCTTTGCCTGGTGAGGTGATCTAAACCTTTATTCCTAAAGGGTCTGGACCATTAGTAGTCATGTTGGAATTGGGTTGCTGTATTTTTCATAGGCTTTGATAGTAGGGCATGGTAATACTAAGAGATGCTTTAATGGATCTCCTGTATTCCAGACATACTCTTCTTTACCTCCATTATGGAACATCAGTCCACTTTCCCCTTGGTTGTCAGGGTGAATCACACCAGCCAATATGGTAATCCCCTTGTTTGCCTGTTGATCCAGAGGCATCAGTAGGCCAAATGGTCAGTTGGCATTCTTAAATTCCCATTTAGAGGAATCTTTGGTGTGTCTCCCTGTGGGAGCATTCCACAGTTTGAATCTAAGAGGTCTAGACTTTTGACAGTGGGGCAATACTGGTAATAGTGACTGGTGCCACTCCCATCTCCACCCTTGATTCTTGGAACCATGAATCCTGCCTGTGGGAGAAACAGCACCATGTATTGGATGCTGGTTTAGAACATATACAGCCTCCTGGAGAACATTCCCTCAATCCTGCAAAGTGTTGCCACCAAGTTGTTGCCATAATTGTGCCTTCAGAAGGCCATTCCATTGTTCCATGAAGCCAGCTGCTTCAGGATAATGTGAACATGGTAAGACGAGTGAATTCCATGAGCATGGGCCCATTGCTATCCTTCATTTGCTGTGAAGGGAGTCCCTTGATCCGAGGTGATGCTCTGTGGGATATCATGACCGTGGAGAAGGCATTGTATGAGTCCACTGATCGTAGTCATGCATGCAGGGAAGGCTAATCTGTGTCCAGAATAAGTGTCTATCCCAGTAAGAATGAAACTCTGCCCTTTGCATCATGGAAGTTGTCCAATGTAATTAACCTTCCAGCAGGTGGCTGGATGATCACCTCAAGGAATTGTGCCATATAGTGGACCCAAGGTTAGTCTCTGTTGCTGGCATATTTGGCATTCAGCATTGACCGTAGTCTAAGTCAGCCTTAATGAGTTGAATGCCGTGTTGCTGAGCCCATACAAAACCCCCATTAATGCCACCATGACCACTTTGTTCATGAGCCCATTGGGCAATGGTGGGAGTGGCTGGGAAAGGAAGGTGACTGGTTTCCACAGAATGAGTCATCCTATCCTTTTGATAATTAAAATCCTCCTCTGCAGAGGTCATCCTTGGAGACCATTCACATAAGACACAAATAGCTTCATCTCTTTGGCCCATTCAGAGAGGTCTATCCACATACCTCATTTCCAATTTTCCAGTCATGTTCCTTCCATGTCCCTGACCAACCAGCCAAACCATCGGCCACAGCCTACGAATCAGTATACAGTGACACTTCTAGCCATTTTTCCTTCTAGGCAAAGTTAACAAGGAGGTGCACTGCTCAAAGTTCTGACTGTTGGGAAGATGTCCCTTCACCATAGTCCTTCAGGGAGTTCCCAGAAAGGGGCTGCATTGCTGAGGCTGTCCACTTTCGAGTGGTGCTTGTGCTTAGGACAGAAGTATCTATCATGGTTTGAATTATGTCCCGGCAAAAATGTACCACTTTAGCTGTGCCATGATTTCGGGTATTGTGTGATTTGTCTATATGTTGTAAGTTCTGCCTCTACGATGTTAATGAGGGAGGATGTGCGGCAGCTGTGTTAGTGAGGCAGGACTCAATCTACAAGATTGTATTGTGTCTGGAGGCAATCTCTTGAGATGTAAAAGAGAGAAGCTAACAGAGAGACAGGGTGACCTCATACCACCAAGAAAGCAGTGCCAGGAATACAGCGTGGCCTTTGGACCCAGGGTCACTGAAGACACAAACCCCTAGTTCGGTTTAAGAGTAATGAGAAGGCCGACAGAGAGACAATGCATTCCCCTGGAGCTGATGCCCTGAATTTGGACTTTTTATGGACTTTACTGTGAGGAAATAAACTTCTTTTTGTTAAAGCCAGCTTCTTGTGGTATTTCTATTATAGCAGCACTAGATGACTAAGATACTACGTATAAACCACACATGAGTTTTCTCTTCCTCAGTCAACTGATCACAAGGAACTCTTCATAAGGCCATAGGTGCAGACTGGGAGAGGGCATGTAATGTGATAGGAGTGGAGACAATGGGCATTAGCACCATTTCCTCATGCAACTTACTTATACCTTCAGGTCCTGCTCATGCCCGATCTTGTATATACCACTTTCATTTCATGATGTAATGTTATATCCGACTTAATGGCTCTGTGGGTCAGACAACACCCAGTTCATGATGGGTACTCAGGTTGCATGGTGACTTGGTGGCCCATGGTTAAGCAGTCTTTGCTAAGGCCCAGTAACAAGCCAAAAGTTGTTTCTCAAAATGGAAGTATTGTCTGCAGAGGATGGCAGGGCTTTGCTCCAAAATCCTAAGTGTTCAGCAAGAGAGACCAGCCAAAGATTCCGAAGAGCATTTCTATCTGTCATTGACACTTCAAGCACCATTTGACCAGTGGATAACATGGCCCAAGAGGCAGAGTGGCTTGAGAGCAGCGTGAAATTTTGTGGAATTGATTTCCCATCCTCTAGCATCCAAATGTTTCACCAATAAGTTCAGAATCATTGACACTTCTTTCTTAATACGTCCATTCAGCATATTGTCATCAATGTAATGGACCAGTGTGACATCTTGTGAAAGGGAAACGCAATCAAGTTTCCTGCAGACTAATTTATGACATAGGGCTGGTGAGTTGATATACCCATGAGGTTGCCAGTGAGGGTGTATTTCTGGCCTTGCCAGCTGAAGGCAAATTGGTTCTGGCGTTCTTTTGAAACTGTAATCAAGAAAACGGCATTGGCAGATCAATAGCTACATATCAGGTAACAGGAGATGTATTAACTTGCTAAAGAAAGAAACTACATCTGGAACAGCAGCTGCAATTGGACTCATCACCTGATTAAGATTAAGATAATCCACTGTCATTCTCCAAGATCCATCGGCTTTTTGCATAGGCCAAATAGGCAAGTTGAACGGGGATGTGGTAGGATCATCACCCTTGCAGCTTTCAAATCCTTGATGGTGGCAGTGGTTTCTCCAATCCCTCCAGGAATGTGGTATTGTTTTGTTTATTATTTTGCTAGGTACAGGCAGTTCTAATGGCTTCCACTTGACTTTTCCTATCATAATAATCCTTACTCCTGTTTTCAGGGATCTGATGTTAGGGTTCTGCCAGTTGCTGAGTAAATCTATTCCAATTAGGAATTCTGGAAGTGGGGAAATCACTACAGAATGGATTCGGGACACACAGGACCCACTGTGTGATGAACCTGAGTTAAGCCTCCAATACTAATCTGACCTCCATATGCCCCTACTCTGACTCTAGGACCAAAGACATGTTTTGGGTCTCCTGAAATTAGTGTAATTTCAGAGCCAGTATCTGGTAATCCCCAAGAAGTCTGATTATTTCCTTTTTCACAACGAATACTCACTCTCATAAAAGGTCATAGAACACTTTTGGGAAGGCTGGGAGAAAGATTAACGGTATCAATTTTTGGCAGTGTAGTGGGGCCTTTCCTCAAGGTGACAAGGCCTCCCCTATATTCAAGGGGTTGTAGATCTGTAACTGGCTCAAGTCTGGGAATTGATTGAAGGGACATGACCCTCTATTCTGGTGATTCAAATTAGGCTGCAGTTCTCTTGACCTAGAAATCTTCTGCTTGTACAGATGAAGTAAATATTTAGTAGATTTCCCATCTATCTCATTGGTAGGGACACCATGATTCAGCAGCCAATGCCATGAGTCCATGCAAATCAGGTTATTGCTAATCAGTGTTTATTAAGGTAACCAACCTTTGGTCTAGTAGTTGAGGGTTTAACTGTTTTTGCCACCCAGGGCCCCCAGGAATTTCAATAAATAGGACATTATCTTCTCACTGTCAGAAATGATTTTAGATTTTTCCTTATCTGAAAATGCTAGATATTAGATACGCTTCAGAATAAAACCCTAGGTCTTGTGTTGGTAGGTGTGGGCTTTTTGCCAATCCTTCCCAGGGTGTGTTCTCACCTCACTCTCACTTCTGAGCCACAGTGTCTTAGTAAATTGAATAACCTGGAATCTCTCTTCACTATCCAAACTAAGAGAAGGCAGGAATGACCACGGCGCTCCCTCGTGGCTATTGCAGGCACACCACACAGCTGAAATGGTTGGAGTCTGCCAACAAGGCCCTATTCTCCTGGAATAGGCCCAGATAGGTCCATGCAGTGGGGAAAGGTGCTCAAAGTCCATGGACCCTTTATGCCTGGACAGGAGGCACTTCTGTCCTGAGCTTCCCTGGTTAGTGGAGCTGGAAAATTTTCTTTTCCCCCGATTGCAAATTTTTTCCTTCTCCAAGGATGGAAAGGATGGCTCTGTGTGCTCAGCAGTGACTATCTTAGGCCCAGGGATTTTAGCTGCTGAAGCTGGCTGGGGGGAGGGGGGGAGGGGGGGCGGGGCACGGTAATATATACTCAAGTACTTAGCTTTTGCCAAAAGCGCCATTCTTCTCTGGTTCTGGAGGTGTGAGTAGGCTGTGTGGCTGGCTGCTTCTCCCTGAGGAAACTGCTGCTTAATGGTAGTACCAACCTGCTGCCGTCACTCCTTGAATGGTGCCTCAGGGGTCCCCACCATTTGGATCCGGTAATGCCTCTCCGCTTCCGAAACGTCTCTTCCTCCTCCTGCCCCTCTGTTCATTTTCTAAGCTTGCCTTTGATGCTAAGGGCTCCTAGCTTGTCATAAATATACTCATTTCACTTTTCAGGTCTTTTTTGTAAAGAGGGCTCGCGGGAAGCATCTGTCTACTCTGCCCTCTTGGCTCCTCCTTCTCGCTCTTACCTCTGAGCTACACTGTCCTGGTAAATTGAAATAACCTTGAATTTTTCTTCACTATCCAAACTCAGAAAAGGCATCAATGACCATGGCCCCCTGCTACGAGCTACTGCGAGCACACTGCACAGGGGTCTGCAAGGTCACAGAAGATGCTAGGGAGGGTGGAGGGGGGCAGATTCAAAGAAAACCAGCTAAAACCTGCAAGATGCCAAGTGAGTGTTCAAGACATTGAAAATACAAGCCCTGCATCCTACAGGCTGATAAAGCTCACTGAAGAAGAGCTGTGAACTTTCTCTCCAGCATCAGGAGGTTTCCTCACCCAGATGTAAAATATCGAATGATGATCAAAGTCCATTTTCAGTGCCTTTCCAATGAGAAAACATGGCTTTGTGGAGAGTTTAAGGGCTTTCCTCAGTCAGAGCTTAAGGGCAAAGTTGCTCTCTGGCTCCCTGATGGAGGAGTTTCTGACCAAAAGGAGCCTATCTAAACGGTGCCTAGGATTTCCTTGCATACTGGATTTCAGGCATATCAGATATACAAAGGTTATTGCAAAGATCTTTGGTCTGGTCTGTGGCTAGGGGCACTACCTCTGGGAAGGCCTCCCTTCCAGCCCTGGCACCGCTGCTTGCTTTCTGTTTGACCTTGGACCAGACCCTTCAATGTTTCAAGTCTCATATGAAAATAATAGCATTAACTGTCTCGTACAGTTATTGCATAGATTAATGGGATGATATAAAAATACACATAGCATAGTGTATGGCACATATTAAGTATACCAAAGAAATGCCAAACCTATTGCGGTCAAGTTGATTCCAATTCATAGCGACCCTATAGGACAGAGTAGAACTTCCGCACAAAGTTTCAAGGGGGCGCCTGGTGGACTTGAAATGCGGACTTTTGGTTAGGAACCCTAGTAGTTAGCCACTATACCAGCACAGTTTGTATATTAGGTATGGGAGATAGGAAATAACATCAAAGATAAGTGTTTTTCCCCCTTCATTGTGATGCATAAGAAAAGTGTACAGGATTCTGCTTTGGGCCATGATGGAGTAACAGAGATGGTATTTACTTTTCTACCTTAAACTGCTAGAAGACAAGACAAAATATGTGAAACAGCTCTTTGGAGACATTGAACCACAGAAGTATAGGACAGAGCTCAGTGAGCCAGTAACAGTGTGTTCCCACCAGCCAGAATGGAAAGAGCATCTAGCACATGTGACAGAGAGTCTTCAGAAGGGTAATACCCTAAAATTGTGTGCAAATTAGCCTTAGACTAAGGATTTTCTGAACCCACCTAACAAAGCTTAAAAGCCAGCCTGGAAAGAATCAAACTGTTTCCAAGCAACTTAATGACATCCCAGAGCAGAGTCCAAAAATATTTAAAGGATTATATAAAAATATTTTTAAATACTTAACATAAAATTCATAATGTCTGGTATCTAATAACAGTTATTAGGTATGCAAAGAAGTGGAGTCCTATTGCCGTGAGAAAAGTCAGTCAACAGAAACAGTCATGGAATAACTTAGATGGTAAAATCAATAGACTAAATATTAAGACAGCTATTATAAACACACCATATACGTTCAGGAAAATGGAGGAAAACATGAGCTTGTTGAGGAAAGAAATGAAAGACATATATATATGACTCAAATAGAACTTCCAGAATTGAAAAAGACACTGGATGACTTAATCAGTTAATTGGACACTGTAGGAGACATAGCAGCATAAATTATCCAAAATGAAACCCAGAGGGAAAAAAAGAACTAATAATGAAAAGAACAGAGCATTACGGATCCGTAAGAAAACATCAAGTGGCCTAATACCTATGTAATTGGAGTCCTGGAAAAAAAGCAGCTGGAAAGACAGAAAAAACATTTGAAGAGATAACAATAGTCCCAAGGGGAATGGTCCAGCCCCCTCCTTGTGGCTGCTGTGGAGATCACATAGGGGTCTATCTGTACAACCTGAGGAGCCGCTGGATACCAAAGAGGATTGGAAAGAGGTCAATCAAGGGTAGATACAAAGAAAACTAGGCAATGTGCAGACCTTAAAATGAGAAATTGTATGGTTTATGGACTGAGCTACGTTGATAAGTAAGAGCTGAGAGCTTCTCTTCTCCTTAGCGTGGAAGATTGCCCAGTTATATCTGAGCCAACACTGAAGGCAAGATTTAGAGAGTTGCTGATGAGGAAGCTGAGATTTGCAGAGTTTAATGGATTTCCTTGATCTCAGAACTGTTTAGCACTAAATCACGTCCAGTCCTCTCACTTGCTGATGCTTCAGAGCGTGAGCTATAGAAATAGTTACACGTGGGAGGAACTTCAAGTCTATTAGTCCATCTGCTCAGCTCATGAAAAGGGGAATAATGATTGGTTGTTTGTTTCAAAATTGCCCGCAATAACATTTTTATAATTTTGCAGTGAAAGGACTGTAGAATGTGACTCAAACTCCAGAATCTTTAAAGAGTGATACATTGGAGTACATCAAAATTTCAATTCAAATAAAAAACATTCTACGTAACAAAGAAATTGTTTTTATTTAGTATAGATTTTATTAAAGTACTATATGCCCAATAGTTTGTTCTGAAAAACAGTTGTGCCCTGAACCCTTGCTACATTTCCTGTTCTCCAGATATAACCACTTTCAACCCATATAACCAGTCATCTGGCTCTTTCTCTCTTTATCTCTAAGGAAACAATGTTACACCTTCATTTTCCAGTTTTCCACTCCAGGCCCTGCAGACAGCCTGCAAGGGGAAAAACTCTGAGCATTTAGGTGGATGGGTACACCACCTGCAAGTCAACACCAAGGGAGAGTCCACAAGACCCTTCACTTGGCTTCCACTCCCTTGCCAACTAACTTAACTCACTTCACCCATCCACACAGTGAAGGGAAACTTTGCATGAACAAATGGCAGGCAAGCAGCTTTGAAGTTTATCTGTTGAACCGGGTTCTCGGGTGGGACAGGAAGGGATGGGAGCGCTCCTGAGTGAGGAGCTGAAGTGGTCCACACCCAGCACCTGAAGCCCCTGCTGTGAAAGCCCAGTTCCTCTGCCTTCCCTACTTTCTTCTCCCTTTTCTTTCGTATTCTCCTCTCTGTTCTTTCCTGTCCCTCCTCCTTCCTCAGCTATTTTCTGCTGGTTTCTCGGACCTCAGTACCTGAGGAGGAGACGAGAGAAAATGGAGACCGGGCCGCGAGGCAGAAAAGGGCATGAGGAGCAGTAGTAGAGCGGGGATCTGGAGCTGCTCGCCCTGCGCAGAGCCTGGGGCTTCTATCCTGCTTCTTCCCTTCTGGCCTGAAAACCTTTCTAGCTCCTAAATGGCGCTTAGGTGCAGCAGGTGCGTGACCAGGAAAGGGGAGTAACAAGTTTCATCCACAATTTAAGAGGGTTTTTTTTTTCTTCTTTTTTAAATCCTTCATTTAAACTGAACACTGAGGTTCCACCGTCACTTGAACCGGGATCGCTGGATTCAGAATCCAGAGCGCTCGCCATTGTTACACCATGGAACCACCTGGAAACTTTGCAACTGTATGTCAGTATGAATCCCTGAATCCAGTGCCTCCCAAGTCGATTCTGACTCATATCTACGATCTTTGAATTGAAAAAAAAAAAAAAAACTCTTGCCGTACAATGGATTCCGACTAGTAGGGACCCTGTATGAGCATCTTAGTAAGGTGTGTGAATACTCATTGAGCATCCATAGTCAATACGACGAATCTCAAGGCAGTCCTCTATCATACACGACTTGAGGACCATTGACCCCTGTGAGTGGACTCATCCATCTTGCTTTCTCTCTGCACCTCTCTTTTTATTGAGTTCTATTATTTTATTTGCATCTCAGGAAATGAGGTAAAACCCACTTTGGGTTTAGGGCAATGGCACACTCTTTAAGCTTCTGTCATAAATCACATACTTGGCCTCATTTACCAGCATTTCCTATCCCAAAGTGAAATTTCTGCAAACAACAGTGTTATTTTCCTTTTCTTTGCCTTCACCGATTACTCATTGCCCAGGGAGAACAGATGATTGTCAGGGCAGGACTTGGGACTTCCTGGATGGCTTGTCCAAACAGCAGCTATTTCCCTCCAAAGCCACCACACGTTCCTATGTGTAATCTAGAAAGGTGTCTCAGGAGTGTTTTATGAGGGGAGTGGGTTCGGCAGGCTGGATAATGGTCATTTTCTTCTTTATACATTGGTTTTTGGTAAGTTTTTCTTACAACAAACATATTTGTTAGATATACAACAAAGAACAATTAACCATGCTGAACATTCATACACTCAGACAAACCAGACTAACCTCATGTGCTGTGACTCAGAATCAACCACATGCTGTTGAGGCTACAAGACAGGGCTCTGACACTTACACAGCCCCAGTCTCTTTTCTGAGAGCTTGGCCACATTCATTACACTCCAATTTCTCAATATGTCATGACCCAGAAACTTCACAGTTTTTAATTTGTTTTTTGAAGTGCAGTAAAGACTAAAGTTCATCCACAGAAATTAGTCTTTGTCCTTGGTTTCTTGGAGATAACTCTAAAAAAAAAAAAACTAAACTCCTTGCTGGCAAATTGATTCCGACTCCTAGTAACCCTATAGGACAGGATAGGCCAGCCCAGTAGGGTTTCCAAGGACGTAAATCTTTACGGACACAGAGTACTGTATCTTTCTCCCTCTGCATGACTGGGTGGGTTCAAACCATGCAGCTTTTGGTTAGAACCCCAGCACTTACCCACTGTGTCTCCAGTGCTCCTTGAGATAACGCTAAATGCTTGGAATTTGCTGACTAATTGAGGTGCCTTTGTTTTCTGTGGAAACCCTTATGGCATAGTGGTTAAGTGCTAAGGCTACTAACCAAGGGGTCCGCAGTTCAAATCTGCCCGGTGCTCCTTGGAAACTCTATGGAGTAGTTCTACTGTCCTATAGGGTCGCTATAGGGTGCTATAGGGTCGACTCTAGGGCCAGTGGGTTTGGTTTGTTTTTTCTTGTTTGTTTCCTGTAGGCCTCCAGACCACATCTGAGGGTTTATGCTAATAAGGTGACTCAAGTCCGGGCTGGCAAGGCTAGAAAGAGGACCTCCTGATATCAGCCAACCCGGGGCCTGGGAGTGGAGTCAATGGGGAAAAATTTGTTCAATTATGCCTAAGTAATGAGTCACAGAAAAAGGCTCTGGACACAGAAGCCCCATGGGCTTCCTGGTTAGCGAGAGACATCTATGCACATGGAAGGGTAGTGCAGCCCTTTTTGAGAAAAGGATGCTCCATGTTCAGAACCTTCCCAGTCCTTGTCCTATGTGTCTCCTCATTTGGATCCTTTTTGCTATAAAACTGTAAATATAGGACTTTCTGTGAGTTCTGTGAGTCGTTCCAGTGAATTATCAAACCCAAGGGAGTAGTGAGAGCCAGCAGGTCAGAAGTGAGGGGAACGAGCACCTCCGAGCTTAAGGCTGGTACCCTGAAGGGGTAGAGGGAATTTCTGAATATGTAGCCAGCAGGTCAGAAGTGATTGGGTCACAAGGACTCCCAGGATTGCAGCTGGTGTCTGAGGCCTTTATTTGTGAGGTCTGCTCTAGCTCCAGATGGTTAGGGTCAAGGGAAGAGGCTGCATGTGCACCTGGTGTCAGAACAAAACTGGAACAGAACTGAATTAATAGTACGTAGATTTGGGTTGGTCAATAAATATTGGGTGTTAGAGAAGTGGGAATTGATTTGGGCTTTTCCAACATGTAAATATAACAAGATATCTAGGGGCACCCATTGTTGCGTCTCAGGGTAGGTGTATCCAATTTGCTTTCCAGTATTGTTTCATTATTTCACTTATGTACACAAAACTCCACAACACTAAATGTGTGTATAATAGAGGTAAACAGATAGTTTGAGTACATTACAAAGAGATTATTATCATGCATTACTTTGGCACTCAAAATTTCCTTTCTTCTTCCTAAGGCTAGTTTGTGCCTTTGAAAAGTGGGTTTGTTTCATTGGGGCTACTGATTTCAAAATGGTTAAACTGCGTATGAGACATTAAAGAATGGCCTGGTCGTGCATACACATAATGGAGTTCTATGTGGCCAAAACGTGAGGGTCTCTATGGACTGGTGCTGAGTTACTGCTAGTATAAACTGTTTATGCAGAAACAAAAAAAAAAATGAGAAGTGCAAAAATGTACACAGTATTCTACCTTTTCTTTAGGAAAGGAGAGGATAGACGTGTTTGTACTTATTATTAATACACGCTTATTTTTCAAGAAGGATAAGTCAGAAGGTAATAAAAAGGTTTTCATCTGAGGAGTGTGGTTTCAGCTATAGAAATGTTGGTGAGACTTTGCTAAGTATTATCTTTTTTATATAGTTTTGATTTTTAAACCATGTGATGTTTTACATTTTCAAAAAAAAGAAGAAAAAGGAAGCACTACAATTGATAGACAAAAGTAGAACAATTTAAATTGAACTGTATATCAAAATGATAATACAATCACACTGAAAATAATCAAGTAAATTTTAAATGCAGTTCTCTGAGTGTGATCCACAGTGGTGTGTATTCTTATGTCAGAAGCATCTACAAGGAAATTTTGAACTTAACTTTGTAGAATTATTGTTGGTAGTCATATTGATGGATAATTTGGAAATAATTTTGTGTGTATTATAGGATAGAGCACATGAGTAAATGTATTAAAAATTGTGTGGAATCACAGTTTTCAACAAGAGAGAGAAGAGATAAAATTATGGATTAGGGGAAGTTGAGGAAGAGCCTCTTGGTGTTGGATTGGGATTGAAGGTATCAGTATTTACTCATGCATTTAATATGAATATTTGCTCATTATGTCCATTTACAGAGCTGAAAAGCAATGCTACCTAGAGGCTACATCTTTGTTGTGAATGTCATTCTTCACCAAACGGGTCAGATTCCTTGGAGAAATGGCTGATTTTCAAAATGGAAATCACAAATTGAGACTGGAACTTCTTTTGCCAGAAAGAAAGAATGTGCCCCTTGATTCATGGAAGCACATCAAAAGATCACAGGAACCAGCTTGAAATATCCAAAGTGGTCCAAACTGAGAGAGTTTGAGCATCAAAAACAGTAATGGTAATGGATAATAACACATTGAACTAAAAACAGAAGCCATGAGTTCATAGAATCTAAGATTGGGGAGGGAAGTGCTATAATAAAATAAGAATGGGGTAGGGGAACCTCTGAAAAAAAGCCTTGACTAGAGAGAACCGCACTTCCACTGATGAAAAACAGCCCCTCATCCTTTCAGGCTTTGGGAGTGTATTCCGATATCCTGGTGGCCTGCACTAGTGTGTGGAGAAGAGCCTGAGAAGGAAGCAGCAGAACAAGCAGGAAGGAAAGAAGAACAGAAAGAGAGAAAGCAGGAAAAGTTTAAGAGCTAAAGCAGTGGGGAGAGAGGCAGTTGGACCCACTCAGCAGTTTATGCCAATGTTTTCATTTATATGTGACAACTGAAATCTCATTCATGTCAATGTTGGAATGACTGAGGGTAATAGAGTTAAAGGCGAGTCCATCTATAACTAAGGTGTGAGTAGGCTGACAGATATATTTCTGTGTTTCTGATGGGTTTGGTTTTTCTTCTTTCAATTTTTTGGTTTTTCTATCACTGTATCTAGGAAAGACTTAAGGAGTGGTAGCTTTATTCTGAAGCCCTGATGGCGCAGTGGTTAAGAGCTCAGCTGCTAAATGAGAGGTTGGCAGTTCAAGTCCACCAGCTGCTGCTTGGAAACCCTACGGGGTAGTTCCACTCTGTCTTATAGGGTCGTTATGAGTCAGAATTGACTCGATGTCAGCGTGTGTGTTTTTTTCTTGTTTTAGCTTCATTTTGCTTCTAATAGGCAAAAATATGGTTAATTTTCCTCAAATAATTTTATTGGGTGTCTATCATTGGAATTTTCAATAAAAGCTTCTCTATTTACTTAAAAACAAACTATTATATTTAGTGACACATGTATCAGTTCCCTAAAGCAGTGTTTTTCAGGCTCATCTGCTGCCTACATGCATCAGAATAATCCACATAGCTTGGTACAAAGTAAAGATTCCAGGCACAAGGATTGGTCTTTATTTGCCTGCAGCAAGAAAGGAAGAAGGAGAGTCAGGAATAGGAGGACAAAATAGAATATGTGACTAACTGCCTCCATGAACAACTGCCTCCTTTGCATTGAGACCAGAAGAAAAGGATCATGCCTAGCTATACTGTACATTTTGATCAAAGATTATATAAAAGACTCCTGATGAAAAGGGAGAAATGCCAAACAGAATTTAAAATTATCATGGAATCATTTTCTGGAACCACGGAGGTGGATGAACCCCTGAAATTATTGCCCTCAGATAACCTTTAAAACTTCAGTAAAAATATCCCCTGAAGTCATCTTAAAGCCAAAAAATAGTTTAGCTCAACCAGTAAAGGATGTCTGCCTTGAGCATCATGCTCTTTTAAGATCTATTTATATGGTATCAACTTAAAAGATTAGATAGGAAACTTGGGAGGCAGTGAGTTCATGTTAATGGGGACGGAACAGCTCAGAAGGGAGGGTTGCACAACTCAAAGAATGTAATCCATGTCACTAAATTGTACATGCAGAAACTGGAGCTGGTATATGTTTTGCTGTGTATATTCTCACCACCACCAACAAAAAATAAACTATTAAAAAAAAAAAAAAAGGCAGATTCTAAGACCTCAAGCCTATGAAATCACTGGAAGTGAGGCCAGGAATTTTCTCCCAAATACACTCTGGTAATTCCAGAGCACATGAATTAGAGAACTGTGTGGACTTTTGTATAATATAAGGTTTGGGGAGCAAAGATCACATTCTTCGACTTACACCTCAATCAATCACTAGAGTGTGACCTTTTTGAAGGCAGTGATTGTTTCGCCGACTTTGTACCCTCAGACTAGAATCAGGGACCAGCGGTGGCTTTCCTTCCTGCTTGGCTCCAGGTAGACAGTTTGCAGGGCTGGAGTATACGAGTCTACCTGTCAGGTTCTATGATTTCCCAGTGATGGGTCCAGGAAGTGTTAGAAAGGCTGCTACCTCTAGGATTTAAAAAGTAAATCTGAGCCAAATAGCATAACCATGTGGAGGAAGTTTGCATCAAAACAGGTAATAAATGGAAAAAGGGGAAGATGATAGTATGTTCCTAAGTGGGTCATAATTACAGGGAGAATTGTAATCATACCATTTCTAGGAAAGTGCCTTTCAGTCAGAGAATAATACTCTTAGGTATCGCTTGTAGGCCTGACACTGACTAATGCTGGAAAAAACTTACAGACCTTTTTCTACAGAAAAGGGAAACTGGATTCCTGCTGATTGAGGAACTCTCCTGAAAATCTGAAGGAGGAAAAGCAGCCTTACCTCGTGGACCCAGCGATCTCCTTTGCCCTGGAGAAAAGGCCCAGAAGAAGTGCATTTTGAGAACTGAGCCAATAAAACAAAACAAAAACAGAAGTGCAACTCTAGCTCAACCCTATAATCCTGCAGATAAGGGTTTCAAAACCTAAGGTCTGAATGGACACAGGTTCCTGGGTTGAGGAGATCCCTGCGCCTTTACCAGGAGAATCCTTTGCCCAAGTTCCGAGACCAGAAAAATGGGATTGGGTAGGTGAAAGCGTGAATCTTACTGTGGAGGAAAATAAGAATTCCTGACTAATTACCTGTGTAATGAGACAGAAAGACCTGTGTCAAACAGAACTATCACCATGGGTTGGAATTGACTCCACAACAACAGTTCGGTTTGGTTATTTTGGTGGATGGAAGGATGATCCAGTTGGCACCAACTAGTTGGGGAAAACTTCAGGTGTAGCAAATTTCAGGGGGAAGATCTGAAGTTCGACTCAGGGTTTCTGCTTCCCCCACTTCTGGGCTCTGCTGAAAGCGCTTTCTATCCAGCCCACCTCCGTTTCTGCATCGGAGTCCTTTCTGAGTTGGGAGGTAAGGGGTCTAGGTGCTGGGCCTTCTCTTCCTTCTCATCCAGGGCGCCTCCCTTCCCGCCTCTGGCGACAACCTCGCAGGCTGCCAGACTGCGCAGCGCCCACTGCACCTGATGCAGAGGAGCAAATGCACATCTCTAGGTCAGGCCTGAGTTGCAGGGGCCCGGACTAGCCAACTCTCTCCAAGATTTGTGGGCCTGATGGGCCTTTCTGGCGCCCACTGGTGGGCAGAGCCGGTAGGCTCTTCGCTTGCTGACACCTCTTTTGGTGGAAGCAGGGAGGAAACGTTCTGTGGGGGAGTGCAGGGAGGGCGGCACCTGGGAGCCAGGGCAAGCAGGGCAATTCCAGGGTATTCATACAAAGGATATCATCACCCGAGGGGTGGTACTCAATTATTATCCTTTATTTTGAATTCTGTCGATAAAAAATTTCGTCCAAATTTGCTTCCTTGTTGTGTGAGTACCTGTGTAGTATCCTAGATTTTGCCTCTTGGCCCACAAATCCTAAAACATTTACTATCTGGTCCATTACAGAAAAAAAGTTTGCTGACCTCTGCACTAACAATGCCCAACACTCCACAGGAAGGACACCCAGAGATCTGTTTTGCCCATACCCAAGTCTTGACCAATTTTTTCTGACAGCCAATAGATTCCCTTATTTGGTTTGTTTAGTGGAGTCCCTAGGGCTGGTGTCATCTGATGTGGCAACATCTTTTCTTTATTGTGTAAAAATATATACAACACAACATTTGCCAGTTCAACATTTTTCAGGTGTACAATTTACTGCTCTGAATTAGGTTACTCATGTGTGCAATCATCACCCATAATCCTTGCCAAGTCTGTCATCATCATGAAGAGAAGCTCACTGCTTCCTAAATAATGACTCCCCTTTGCCCCCTCCATCCCATCTCTGGTAACTACTAATAAAGTCCAGTCTCTATCCATTTGCCTAGTTTTCTTATTTCATGTAAGTGTGATCATACAATATTTGTCCTTTTGTAAGTGACGTATTCCACTCAGCATAATGTTTTCAAGTTTGACTTATGTTGTAGCACATATCAGGACGTCCTTTCTTTTTTGGCTGAGTAGTATTTCACTGTATGTATATACCACATTTTGTTTATTCATTCATCAGATGATACACATGTAGGTAGCTCCCACCTTCTGACTGCTGTGAAGAGTGCTGCAATGAACATTGGTATACATGTGTCTGTTTGCCCATCAGAATTTTTTTTATTAACTTTTATTGAGCTTCAAATGAACGTTTACAAATCAAGTCAGACTGTCACATATAAGTTTATATACACCTTACTCCGTACTCCCACTTGCTCTCCCCCTAATGAGTTAGCCCTTCCAGTCTCTCCTTTCATGACAATTTTGCCAGCTTCCAACTCTCTCTATCCTCCCATCCCCCCTCCACACAGGAGATGCCAACACAGTCTCAAGTGTCCACCTGATATAATTAGCTCACTCTTCCTCAGCATCTCTCTCCTACCCACTGCCCAGTCCCTTCCATGTCTGATGAGTTGTCTTCGGAGATGGTTCCTGTCCTGGGCCAACAGAAGGTTTGGGGACCATGACCGCCGGGATTCCTCTAGTCTCAGTCAGACCATTAAGTATGGTCTTTTTATGAGAATTTGGGGTCTGCATCCCACTGATCTCCTGCTCCCTCAGGGGTTCTCTGTTGTGCTCCCTGTCAGGGCAGTCATCGGTTGTGGCCGGGCACCAACTAGTTCTTCTGGCCTCAGGATGATGTAGGTCTCTGGTTCATGTGGCCCTTTCTGTCTCTTGGGCTCTTAGTTGTCGTGTGGCCTTGGTGTTCTTCATTTTCCTTTGCTCCAGGTGGGTGGAGACCAATTGATGCATCTTAGATGGCCACTTGTTAGCATTTAAGACCCCAGACGCCACATTTCAAAGTGGGATGCAGAATATTTTCATAATAGAATTATTTTGCCAATTGACTTAGAAGTCCCCTTAAACCACAGTCCCCAAACCCCTGCCATTGCTCCGCTGACCTTTGAAGCATTCAGTTTATCCCGGAAACTTCTTTGCTTTTGGTCCAGTCCAGTTGAGCTGACCTTCCATGTATTGAGTGTTATCCTTCCCTTCACCTAAAGCAGTTCTTAGCTACTAATTAATCAGTAAAAAACCCTCTCCCTCCCTCTCTCCCTCCCCCCCATAACCACAAAAGTATGTGTTCTTCTCAGTTTATACTATTTCTCAAGGTCTTATAATAGTGGTCTTATACAATATTTGTCCTTTTGCCTCTGACTAATTTCACTGAGCATAATGCCTTCCAGGTTCCTCCATGTTATGAAATGTTTCACAGATTCGTCACTGTTCTTTATAGATGCGTAGTATTCCATTGTGTGAATATACCATAATATATTTAACGATTCATCCGTTGATGGACACCTTGGTTGCTTCCAGCTTTTTGCTATTGTAAACAGAGCTGCAATAAACATGGGTGTGCACATATCTGTTTGTGTGAAGGCTCTTATTTCTCTAGGGTATATTCCAAGGAGTGGGATTTCTGGCTTGTATGGTAGGTCTATTTCTAACTGTTTAAGATAACGCCAGATAGTTTTCCAATGTGGTTGTACCATTTTACATTCCCACCAGCAGTGTATAAGAGTTCCAATCTCTCCACAGCCTCTCCAACATTTATTATTTTGTGTTTTTTGGATTAATGTCAGCCTTGTTGGAGTGAGATGGAATCTCATCGTGGTTTTAATTTGCATTTCTCTAATGGCTAATGATCGAGAGCATTTTCTCATGTATCTGTTAGCTGCCTGAATATCTTCTTTAGTGAAGTGTGTGTTCATATCCTTTGCCCACTTCTTGATTGGGTTGTTTGTCTTTTTGTGGTTGAGTTTTGACAGAATCATATAGATTTTAGAGATGAGGCGCTGGTCGGAGATGTCACAGCTGAAAATTCTTTCCCAGTCTGTAGGTGGTCTTTTTACTCTTTTGGTGAAGTCTTTAGATGAGCATAGGTGTTTGATTTTTAGGAGCTCCCAGTTATCTGGTTTCTCTTTGTCATTTTTGGTAATGTTTTGTATTCTGTTTACGCCTTGTATAAGGGCTCCTAAGGTTGTCCCTATTTTTTCTTCCATGATCTTTATCGTTTTAGTCTTTATGTTTAGGCCTTTGATCCACTTGGAGTTAGTTTTTGTGCATGGTGTGAGGTATGGGTCCTGTTTCATTCTTTTGCAAATGGATATCCAGTTATGCCAGCACCATTTGTTAAAAAGACTATCTTTTCCCCAATTAACTGACACTGGGCCTTTGTCAAATATCAGCTGCTCATATGTGGATGGATTTATATCTGGGTTCTCAATTCTGTTCCATTGGTCTATGTGGCCGTTGTTGTACCAGTACCAGGCTGTTTTCACTACTGTGGCTGTATAATAGGTTCTGAAATCAGGTAGAGTGAGGCCTCCCACTTTCTTCTTCTTTTTCAGTAATGCTTTGCTTATCTGAGGCTTCTTTCCCTTCCATATGAAGGTGGTGATTTGTTTCTCTATCACCTTAAAAAATGACATTGGAATTTGGATCGGAAGTGCATTGTATGTATAGATGGCTTTTGGTAGAATAGACATTTTTACTATGTTAAGTCTTCCTATCCATGAGCAAGGTATGTTTTCCCATTTAAGTATGTCCTTTTGAATTTCTTGTAGTAGAGCTTTGTAGTTTTCTTTGTATAGGTCTTTTACATCCTTGCTAAGATTTATTCCTAAGTATTTTATCTTCTTGGGGGCTACTGTGAATGGTATTGATTTGGTTATTTCCTCTTCGGTGTTCTTTTTGTTGATGTAGAGGAATCCAAGTGATTTTTCTATGTTTATCTTATAACCTGAGACTCTGCCAAACTTTTCTATTAGTTTCAGTAGTTTTCTGGAGGATTCCTTAGGGTTTTCTGTGTATAAGATCATGGCATCTGCAAATAGAGATAATTTTACTTCCTCTTTGCCAATCCAGATGCCCTTTATTTCTTTGTCTAGCCAAATTGCTCTGGCTAGGACTTCTCGCACAATGTTGAATAAGAGCGGTGATAAAGGGCATCCTTGTCTGGTTCCCGTTCTCAAGGGAAATGCTTTCAGGCTCTCTCCATTTAGAGTGATATTGGCTGTTGGCTTCGCATAAAAAATGTTGAGGAATTTTCTTTCAATTCCTATTTTAGTGAGAGTTTTTATCATAAATGGGTGTTGGACTTTGTCAAATGCCTTTTCTGCATCAATTGATAAGATCATGTGGTTTTTGTCTTTTGTTTTATTTATATGGTGGATTACATTAATGGTTTTTCTAATATTAAACCAGCCTTGCATACCTGGTATAAATCCCACTTGGTCATGGTGGATTATTTTTTTGATATGTTGTTGAATTCTGTTGGTTAGAATTTTGTTGAGGATTTTTGCATCTATGTTCATGAGGGATATAGGTCTGTAATTTTCTTTTTTTGTGGTGTCTTTACCTGGTTTTGGTATCAGGGAGATGCTGGCTTCATAGAATGAGTTGGGTAGTATTCCGTCATTTTCTATGCTTTGAAATACCTTTAGTAGTAGTGGTGTTATCTCTTCTCCAAAAGTTTGGTAGAACTCTGCAGTATAGCCATCTGGGCCAGGGCTTTTTTTTGTTGTGAGTTTTTTGATTACCCTTTCAATCTCTTTTTTTGTTATGGGTCTATTTAGTTGTTCTACTTCTGATTGTGTTAGTTTACGTAGGTAGTGTTTTTCCAGGAGTTCATCCATTTCTTCTAGGTTTGCAAATTTGTAAGAGTACAATTTTTCGTAATAATCTGATATGATTCTTTTGATTTCAGTTGGGTCTGTTGTGATGTGGCCCTTCTCATTTCTTATTCAGGTGATTTGTTTCCTTTCCTGTATTTCTGTAGTCAGTCTAGCCAATGGTTTATCGATTTTGTTAATTTTTTCAAAGAACCAGCTTTTGGCTTTGTTAATTCTTTCAATTGTTTTTCTGTTCTCTAGTTCATTTAGTTCAGCTCTAATTTTTATTATTTGTTTTCTTTTGGTGCCTGATGGATTCTTTTGTTGCTCACTTTCTATTTGTTCAAGTTGTAGGGACAGTTCTCTGATTTTGGCTCTTTCTTCTTTTTGTATGTGTGCATTTATCAATATAAATTGGCCTCTGAGCACTGCTTTTGCTGTGTCCCAGAGATTTTGATAGGAAGTATTTTCATTTCCTTATTCCCTCCTTAAGGTCTTCCATAACCTAGTCTTTTTTCAGGAGGGTATTGTTCAGTTTCCACGTATTTGATTTCTTTTCCCTAGTTTTTCTGTTATTGATTTCTACTTTTATTGCCTTGTGATCTGAGAAGATGCTTTGTAATATCTCGATGTTTTGGATTCTGTAAAGGTTTGTTTTATGACCTAATATGTGGTCTATTCTAGAGAATGTTCCATGTGCGCTAGAAAAAAAAGTATACTTTGCAGCAGTTGGGTGGAGAGTTCTGTATAAGTCAGTGACGTCAAGTTGGTTGATTGTTGTAATTAGGTCTTCTGTGTCTCTATTGAGCTTCTTACTGGATGTCCTGTCCTTCTCTGAAAGTGGTGTGTTGATGTCTCCTACTGTAATTGTGGAGGTGTCTATCTCACTTTTCAGTTCTGTTAAAATTTGATTTATGTATTTTGCAGCCCTGTCATTGGGTGCATAAATATTTAATATGGTTATATCTTCCTGATCAATTGACCCTTTTATCGTTATGTAGTGTCCTTGTTTATCCTTTGTGGTGGATTTAAGTCTAAAGTCTATTTTGTCAGAAATTAATATTGCTACTCCTCTTCTTTTTTGCTTATTGTTTGCTTAATATATTTTTTTCCATCCTTTGAGTTTTAGTTTGTTTGTGTCTCTAAGTCTAAGGTGTGTCTCTTGTAGGCAGCATATAGATGGATCGTGTTTCTTTATCCAGTCGAAGACTCTCTCTTTATTGGTGCATTTAGTCCATTTACATTCAGCATAATTATAGGTAAGTGTTTAATGTTGTCATTTTGATGCCTTTTTATGTGTGTTGTTGACAATTTCATTTTTCCACTTACTTTTTAGTGCTGAGACGTTTTTCTTTGTAAATTGTGAGATCCTCATTTTCATAGTATTTGACTTTACGTTTGTTGAGTCGTTACGTTTTTCTTGGCTTTTATTTTGAGTTATGGAGTTGTTATACCTCTTTGTGGTTACCTTAATATTTACCCTTATTTTTCTAAGTAAAAACCTAACTCGTATTGTCCTGTATCGGCTTGTATCCCTCTCCATATGGCAGTTCTATGCCACCTGTATTTAGTCCCTCTTTTTTGATTATTGTGATCTTTTACATATTGACTTCAATGATTCCCTGTTTTGAGCATTTTTTTTTAATTAATCTTAATTTGTTTTTGTGATTTCCCTATTTGAGTTGATATCAGGATGTTCTGTTCTGTGACCTTGTGTTGTGCTGGTATCTGATATTATTGGTTTTCTGACCAATTTCCTTTAGTATTTCTTGTAGCTTTGGTTTGGTTTTTGCAAATTCTCTAAGCTTGTGTTTATCTGTAAATATCTTAATTTCGCCTTTATATTTCAGAGAGAGTTTTGCTGGATGTATGATCCTTGGCTGGCAGTTTTTCTCCTTCACTGCTCTGTATATGTCGTCCCATTCCCTTCTTGCCTGCATGGTTTCTGCTGAGTAGTCTGAACTTATTCTTACTGATTCTCCCTTGAAGGAAACCTTTCTTTTCTCCCTGGCTGCTTTTAAAATTTTCTCTTTATCTTTGGTTTTGGCGAGTTTGATGATAATATGTCCTGGTGTTTTTCTTTTTGGATCAATCTTAAATGGGGTTCGATAAGCATCTTGGATAGAAATCCTTTCGTCTTTCATGATGTCAGGGAAGTTTTCTGTCAGGAGATCTTCAACTATTTTCTCTGTGTTTTCTGTCCTCCCTCCCCATTCTGGGACTCCAATCACACGCAAGTTATCCTTCTTGATAGAGTCCCACATGATTCTTAGGGTTTCTTCATTTTTTTTAATTCTTTTATCTGATTTTTTTTTCAGCTATGTTGGTGTTCATTCTCTGGTCCTCCAGATTTCCCACTCTGCATTCTAATTGCTCAAGTCTGCTCCTCTCACTTCCTATTGCGTTGTGTAATTCTGTAATTTTATTGTTAATCTTCTGGATTTCTGCATGCTGTCTCTCTATGGATTCTTGCAACTTATTAATTTTTCCACTATGTTCTTGAATAATCTTTTTGAGTTCTTCAACTGTTTTATCAGTGTGTTCCTTGGCTTTTTCTCCAGTTTGCCTTATTTCATATCTGAGGTCATTCCTGATGTCTTGAAGCATTCTGTAAATTAGTTTTTTATATTCTGTATCTGATAATTCCAGGATTGTATCTTCATTTGGGAAAGATTTTGATTCTTTTCTTTGGGGGGTTGTAGAAGCTGTCATGGTCTGCTTCTTTATGTGGTTTTGATATCGACTGCTGTCTCCGAGCCATCACTAAGATATAAAAAAAAAAAAGATATAGTAGTGATTTATTCTATATTTGCTCACCGAGTCTTGTTTTGTTTTCTTTCAATATACGTGGATGGGCTACTAGGTTGTGCTGTCTTGTTTGTTGTGGCCCTTGACTTACTTATGACCTATTACCAGCTGGTTTGGGCTGTTGCCAATATATATGCCTGAGTCTATTCACTATTCTTGAGTAGAATCTGATTTTGGGTCATCAAGTGTGTGCTGCACCCTAACACCTATCCACCTCGAGAAGTAGTGGTGATAGTTGTGTGCACCAGATTCTATTAGCAGCTGGGGTTCACACTTCGGGGGGGCAGGATGCTGACAGGCTTCCCCCAAGTGTCAGTGAGGTAGGTGTGTCTCTATTCCTATAGCACCTTGGTGGGAGGGCTCTGCAGCTGTACCTTAGCCCCCCAATGCAAGCACCTCTACTGATTGGTAGGTATCACCCTCCTTAGACCCCTAAGGCAAGAGGCTAGGTGGTCTGGGGGGAGCTTCAGCCCTCAGTTCCCTGTTGTGGGTCAGTTAGGGCTCTGTTGAATAAGCAGAAATATCAGACCTGGGGAACTTGTTTTTCCAGTAAATCTGCTAAAAAAATGCAGTCAGATCCCTATCAGAACTGCCTTTGCATTATAACAGGCACCTTGTTCCCTGTAAGGATGAAAGCCTGAGATTTGGATCATATATGCTTGGCTGGAGCTGGTTCTGTGTTTTTAGTCCAATTAGGGGAGGATTTTTGGTCCCTGGGTTTTTTGTGGTTGCTTCTCTCAGGCCGGAAGAATGAGTTTGGAAAAGACCAAAAAAAAAAAAGGGAGAAGCAAAGGAGCCGGAGCTGTTTTCCCTCTGGCTCAGGAAATTCCAATGTTAATGAAGCCACCTGGGAAGGGGAGGGGAGGGTTCAGAAAAACAGGAGAGAGTAGCACCCCGGAATATAGCCAAAGTTGCTTATCTTGCTTGGGATGACTATTTTATCTGAGATTCCCGAGGGGCATGTCGCCTATGTGTGCTGGCTGTGTGGAGATTGTCCCCGAGGGTCTGGCCCCGCTGAAGCCGCGGTCAAATCCTCTGCTGCCAATCCAAAGCCCAGCGTCAAGGTTCCCCTGCTGGGACGCTGCACTCCCGGCTCCAAAATCAGTCGCTGCCTCCAGGGGACTTCTCGTCCCGCCAGCCGCGTCACTGCGCTGTCCCCATGCACTGGCTGGCCCCCCTCCCAGGGTTAGTTCAGGGGAGTAGGGCTGCACCCCGTGTTTGTGCCGTAACCAGATGCTGCGTTCAGCTCCCCTGTGCCCAGTCCAAAGCCCGGTGCCAAGGTTCCCTGGCTGGGACACTGCACTCCCAGCTCCAAAACCAGTCACTGCCTCCAGCGGACTTCTCCTCCCACCATCCAAGTGGCCCTGCCGCTCGCGCGGACCGGCTGGGCCCCCTCCTGGGGTCAGCTCAGGGGGCTAGGGCTGCACCCCGTGTTTGCGCCATCACAGATGTCCTGTTCAGCTCCCCTGGGCCCAGTCCTAAGCCCCGCGCCAAGGTTACCTGACTGGGACGCTGGCTCCAGGCTGCGAAAACAGTCGTGGCTTCCCCGTAGTTGTTAGTTCTCCATCTCTGTCACTCAGGTCAACTCTTTAAATCTGTGTTTGTTGTTCAGGGTTCGTAGATTGTCATGTATGTGATCAATTCACTTGTTTTTCCGAGTCTTTGTTGCAAGAGGGATCCGAGGTAGCGTCTACCTAGTCAGCCGTCTTGGCCCTGCCTCCCGCATCACAACTTTTAAGGCTCTTGAGTATATATCTAGGAGTGGAATAGCTGAGTCGAATGGTAGGTCTATGTTTAACTTTTTGAGGAAACAAATGCTTTTTGAAAGGTAGGAACACACTCCACTTTGATCTGTCTACTGATTCCAGCAAGTTTCAAGGACTGAAAAGTGTGTGAGAGAGGAAAAAAAAGAAAATCCTGAAAAACATTTAAAAAAAATATAGTACGAGAAAATATTGTATGACACATTTCTTTCTTTTAGAAGGCATTGATTAGTGTTCTTGAAACCAATGAAAAATCATAGAGATAAGGTGGGTATGTAAATGAGCTTCTCTAATATGATCTCCTTTTGGTATCTACCCAGAGTTTGAGGTGTAACTCTGTGTGTATGTTTTGTAATTTGATATACAGTAATAATTTCCATAGACAGTAAATGAATCACTCACACACACACACAAAATGATTTCCTGTGAAGAAGGAATAATACACCACTACGCAATGGAAACTATTTCTCCTGTCTGCTAAGAAAACAAAGTAGAGGTAGTTATCCAATAATCGTTATAAGAAAATACTCTGGAACATACAGATTTACGGTCCCTTATTGAAAAGCTCAGTGGAGAAGACCAAGAAGAACAATTGAAGGGCAGTATTCTGGAATGTCTGAACATCAAGAATGAGGACCCTAAGATCTTCGGGGGTGGGGGAGACTCCACACAAAAATAAGGTGTCAGAATGTCCTTAAAGTTTTTAATAACATTATTAACGCTAGAAGATAAATCAAGGACAACTACTTTGAAGATAGAAATTTATATGCAACCAAACTGTCAAACACATGTTAGAGTGTATTAGAGACATTTGCTTCTAGTGAAATGAGAGTGAAAAGCAAAAAAGAGGAAGACATGGAATCTAAGAAACAGGAGTTCCAACACCATAGAGGAGGGAAGGGAACCCCAGCATGACAGGCATGCAGTTGGGCTAGAGAGCAATCATAGGAGATCTGTGCAGAAGGGTAGAGATACCATGTAGGAAGGGTCTGGAAAAAATTTAAAACAGAGCATTATGTCACATGACTACGGTGACGCAGTGGTTAAGAGCTATGCCTGCTAACCAAATGGCTAGGAGTTTGAATCTACCAGGTGCTCTTTGGAAACTCTATGGGCCAGTTCTACTGTGTCCTATAGGGCCACTATAAGTCAGAATCATCTCCCAGGCAACAGGTTTTTTTTTTTTTTTTTTTCTTTCTTTCTTTTAAATGTGATATTTTTTGCAGTTTGGGAAATTCAAATAATTCAGGATGTTGAACTAGTCTGGGATGCTGACTGAAAAAAAATTTTTTTTCTTTCTTTCTTTTTGCTGACTAGCTTGCCCAAAATCAACCCTGGAGGAATTATAGGATCAAGAGGGCAACATTACTTCCAGGAGGTATAAAGAATTGTAAACCTTTTGAGACACTCCAAAGGAGCCCTGGTGGCACAACAGTTCTTGGTTGCTTAACCACTCAGCAGGCGGTTTGAACCTATCCAGCAGCTGAACAGGAGAAAGATCTGGGGCTCTGCTCCCTTAAAGATTAAAGGAAAACTAAACTTGCTCCTGATGATTCCCTTCTGACTCATAGAACCCTTATAGGACAGGGTAGAACTGCCTCCACAGTGTTTCCAAGGCCACATCTCATTACTGTACAACGAGGGCTCCTTCCATAAAGATTGCAACCTAGGAAACCCTATGGGCAGTTCTACTCTGTCACATGGGGTTGCCATGAGTCGAGATCGACTCCACAGCACCCCACAACTACAACAACAAAGAGACTACGGGCTATTTTGAACCCATATGTAAAAGGTCAGGTGCAGAGGTAGCAGACATAGAACAAAATGGAGAAAAGCCTTTGAAGTTCTGTGCTTACATCTCACTCCAGTGGCCTCCACTCCACTACAATGGTCAATCATTTCTTGTCCCTTCAAGAAAGAATCAGGTACACTGAAACCACCGATGTGGTAGCTCTGATATGATATCTGGGGACTACAGAAGCTTTGCTGAAGAAAAGAGGTGATGAAAATGGTGTGGACAAACCACATGTCCCCAGGTATTCCTTTTCCTCCATACCTCGAGAGCGAAGGATTGCCATGGCCTCCTCCCAATGCTGCTTAATTGTAAGCATTAAAAATGATACCTTGACATGAAGATTTACCTGGTGGACTGTGAAACAAACAAAAGTGCGAAAAGTGAATTTCTTTTACATGTTGCTCTCCACTTGTAGCTCATTTTTGTCCTTAATCTTACCAAGAGCAACAGAGCATTAGGAAGGAGGGTCTCAGGCACCTCTGCACAGTTCACCTCATCTTGAGAATTTCCTCTGCCACAAGCCTCCCTCTTCTTTGGACACCAAAGGCTTCCCCCACTGGGGTATCTGCCAGCCCATAGCTTCTCTGCTTTCAGGAATTTCATCTCTTGTTCTCCACTCCATAGTGAGATGTTGCCCAGTGGTCAGTTCAAGTTCTAGGACTTGAATCAATGACCAAATGACACTTTAGATTCCAGGGATTCACGAGGACAAAACATAAAGGTAACAGTGGTTTGGATTTCAAGTACATAAAACCTCAGAGACCCACTTAGCTCACTTGTCATTTCAAAGACCAAGTCTTGCCATGTGGTTGCTGCTCTGCATGCCCAGTACTAATCCCTACAGGATTACCGCATGTCGCATTTCAGACTGACCCAAAAGTGGCAGTTCGGATTGACTCCTTAATGTCTTCTGCTCCAGAAATAACTTCAGGGAGGGACAGCAAAATGACCTGTGTTGCCCCCGCAATGGATAATCTAGTGGAGCAGGAAGTGGAATGATTTTGGGCACTTGAAAAGAGGGGGAAACCTTTACGTTTGCTGGGAAATCGAACTTGGTTCTCCCGTTTGGTAGGCAACAATTCTACCACTGCGTTTTCCCTACTTACGGTGCTATGCCTATTCTGAAAATGACCTTGGCAGGACTTGGAAAAAACAGCTCTAAAATGGGTTTAAACAGTGTTCTCTTCGGAAGAAACAGCTAGCACATGTAAAGAATACCGAGAACACATGGTTTCGGGCAACACTCTAAAGTTATTGCATTCAAATAAACTGATTCAACTTGAAAGAGACTAATTTGGAAACACTTTAGGACAGAGTAGAGCTGCCTGCCCTGTAGGGTTTCCAAGGAGCAGCTGGTGGATTCAAATTGCGGAATTGGTTACCACCCAAGCTCTTAATCACCGCATCACCAGGGCTCCAGGTGGGCAATACACCTCATGTTATTTTCTTAGTGCTCCTACATCAGGAATACCACAAGGAGAAGGTGTTCACTGACAGGAACTCATTTTCTTATTTTCTCATGGTTTCAGAGGCTAGAAGTCCGCATTCAGGGCACCAGCTCCAGGAGAAGGCTCTGTCTGTCACCTCTGGGAAAAAATCCTCATCTCTTTGAGCTTCTCTTCATTGGTTTCTTGGTAATCTCCGAGTGGCATCATTCATTCTCCATTTGTGCTTCCTTGCTTCTAGGGTTAATCTGTTCTTTTTATATCTCAAAATTGATTGCTTTCAGATGCAACCTATATGGATTGCACCTCATTAACATAACAAAGAAAACCCTTTTCCCAACCGGAATTTCAAACACAAGTATAGCGGTTAGGTTTACACCACACATCTTTGGTGGACACATTTCAATCCATAACAAACCTCAGTACAAAAACATCAGAAATCATTGAGTCTCTTGTCTCTGGTCCTAAATCTGCATGAACCTAAGGAATCCTCATTTGCTCACTGCTGATGCAACCTCTTTGCCCTTTGATTGTTTGGTGCCTCCCATCGCTTTCCTTTCAAGCTTGAGATGGGTTCCAGTTCTTTCCCAGACAGGTATTCAGTACCCAGTGATAGTTCAGAAGGCTGGATGTTTGGGGATATGTCTGAAGTCTGATACCAAAACTATGTAAAGACACCACCAAAAAAGAAAATTACAGACATATATCCCTCATGAACTTAGATGCAAAAATCCTCAACAAAATTCTAGCCAATAAAATTCAACAACATATCAAAAAAAAAAATTTACCATGACCACTTAGGATTCATACCAGGTATGCCAGCATGGTTCAACATTAGAAAAAGAATTAAGGTAATCCATCATACAAATAAAAGTAAAACAAGAACCACATGCTCTTACCAATTGATGCAGATGCATTTGACAAAGTCCAACACTCATTCATGATAGAAACTCTCAGAAAAATAGGAATAGAAGGAAACTTCCTCAACATAATAATGAGCATTTATACAAAGCCAACACCCAACATCATCCTAAAAGGAGAGAGTTTGAAAGCATTCCCTTGAGTTTGGGAACCAGACAAGGATGCCCTTTATCATCACTCTTCTTCAACATTGTGCTGGAGGTCCTAGCCCGAGCAATTAGGTTAGATAAAGAAATAAAGGGCACCCAGATTGATAAGAAAGAAGCAAAAGTGTCTCTATTTGCAGATGACATTATCTTATATGCAGAAAACCCTGAAGAATCCTCGAGAAAACTACTGAAACTAATAGAAGAGTTCAGCAGAGTATCGGGATACAAGATAAACATACAAAAATCAGTTGGATTCCTTTACGCCAACAAAAACAACATCGAAGAGGAAATCACCAAATCTATACCATTTGTAGTAGCCCCCAGGATGATAAAATGCTTAGGACTAAATCGTACCAGAGACATAAAAGACCTATACAAAGAAAACTTTTAGATGCTACTGCAAGAAACCAAAGGAGACCTACATAAGTGGAAAAACATACCTTGCTCATGGATAGAAAGGTTTAACATTGTAAAAATGTCTGTTCTACCAAAAGTGATGTATACATACAGTCCAATTCCCGTCCAAATTAAAATGACATTTTTTTACGAGATAGAGAAAAAATCACCAGGTTAATATGGAAGGGAAAGAGGCCCCGGATAAGTAAAGCATTACTGAAAAAGAAGAACAAAGTGAGAGGCCTTACTCTACCTGATTTTAGAAACTATTTTACCACCACAACAGTCAAAAGAGCCTGGTACTGGTACAACAACAGATATAGACCAATGGAAAAGAACTGAGAATCCAGAGATAAATCCATCCACATATGAGCAACTGATATTTGACAAAGGTGCAAAATCAGTTAAATGGGGAAAAGACAGTTTCTTTAACAATTGTGCTGGCATCTGCAAAAAAATGAAACAAGACCCACATCTCACACTGTGCACAAAAACTAACTGAAAATGCATCAAAGGGCTAAATGTAAAATCTAAAAGGATAAAGATCATGGAAGAAAAAAAATAGGCACAGTGCTAGGAGTCCTAACACAGCATAAACAGTATACAAAACATTGCTAACAATGCACAAACACCAGAAGACAAATTTGATAACTGTGCTGCTCCTAAAAATAAAACAGCTATGCTCTTCGAAAGACTTCACCAAAGGTGTAAAAAGATTACCTAAAGATTGGGAAAAAGATTTTACTAGGACAGTCCCGATCATCGTCTGATCTCTAAAATCTACATGATACTGCAAAAACTCAACTGCAAAAAGACAAATAACTCCATTAAAAAATGAGCAAATGATATGTACAGGCATTTCAATTAAGAAGACATTCAGGTAGCTAACAGATACGTGAGGAAATGCTCATGATCATTAGTCATTAGAGAAATGCAAATCAAAACTACAATGAGATTCCATCTCACTCCAACAAGACTGGCATTAATCCAAAAAAAATATACACTGCTGGCAGGAATGGCAAATGGTACAACCATGTAAGAAATCATTTGGCACTTCCTTAAAAAGCTAGAAATACAACTATTGTACGATCCAACAATCCCACTTCTTGGAATATAGACAGGAGAAATAAGACCCTTTATATGAACAGATATATGCACACCAAAGTTCATTGCAGCACTGTTTACAACAGCGAAATGATGGAAGCAACCAAGGTGCCCATCAATGCATGAATGGATTAATAAATTATGGTATATTCACACAGTGGAATTCTATGGATCCATAAGAACAATAATGAATCTGTGAAACATTTCATAACATGGAGGAATCTGGAAGGCATTATGCTGAGTGAAATTCTTCAGTTGCAAAAGGGCAAATATGGGACGAGACCAGCATTATAAGTACTCAAGAAAAAGTTTAAACACAAGACAATATTCCTTGATGATTACAAGAGTATCAAGGGAGAGGGGTATTCACTAATGAGATAATAGACAAGAGCTATTAGGTGAAGGGAAAGACACTACACAATACAGGAGAGGTCAGCACAATTGGATTAAACCAAAAGCAAAGGAGTTTCTGAGTAAACTGAGTGCTTCAAAGGCCAGCATAGCAGGGGAGGGGATTTGGGGACCATGGTTTCAGAGGACATCTAGGTCAATTGACGTAATAAAACATATTCAGAAAACATTCTGCACCCCACTTTGGAGAGTGGCATCTGGGGTCTTAAACACTAGCATATGGCCATCAAAGATGCATCAATTGTTCTCAAAGAACCTGGAGCAAAGGAGAATGAAGAACACCGAAGACACAAGGTAATTATGAGCCCAAGAGGCAGAAAGGCCACAGAAACCAGATACTACATCAGCCATTTGACCAGAAAAACTAGATGGTGCCCAGGTATACCCGATGACTACCCTGACAGGGAACAGAGCACAGAACCCCTGAGGAGGCAGGAGAGCAGTGGCATTTAGACCTCAAATTCACTTAAAAAGACCAGACTTAATGGTCTGACTGAGACTCAAAGGACCGCAGAGGTCATGGTCCACAAACCTTCTGTTAACCCAAGACAGGAACCATTCCCAAAGCCAGCTCTTCAGACAGGGATTGGATTGGACTTTGGGATAGAAAATGATACTGGTAAAGAGTGAGCTTCTTGGATCAAGTAGGCACATGAGACTACGTGGGCACCTCCTGCCTGGAGGGGACAGGAGAAGGCAGAGGGGGTCAGGAGCTGGCTGAATGAACACGAAAATAGAGTGGAAAGGAGCGTGCTGTCTCATTACAGGGAGAGCAACTAGGAGGATATAGGAAGGTTTCTATAAATTTTTACGTGAGAGACTGACTTCAAATTGTAAACTTCCAGTTAAAGCACACACACAAAAAAACTAAACAACAACAACAAAAAAGCACCCTTCTAGAAAGAAGTCTCTCCCATTTATCTGATCCCTCCCCCTACTACCCCAGCCCTCAAGACAGATTTAGTGGTGACCCATTTTCCTGGGCCTGAGATAGGTCCTGCTGTGCACCATGAACCCTCTCCTGGCCTTGGAGAAGGAACAAATTAACAAATGGAGGAAAAACAAACTGCCAGTTCCCCTAACCTGGGAACTCAGGGCAGAAGCAGCTCCTATCCAGGCACAAGCAGTCTATGGACTTTGGATGCCTTTCCCCACTGGGGGACCTGTGTGGGCCCATTTCAGCGGCTTAGGCCGTTGTTGGCATAGTGCAACAGTGTACGTGGCTGAGGTCTGACTTCAACTGTTTCAGCTGCGTGGCAGAGAGAAAGGATTTTGACATTTGACACCACTCTGCTTATTAAGCAGGGTCCTCACCTACCCATATCAGGGACCTGAGGACTGGTGGCTCCACCCACGCCACCTAGCCACCCCCGACAAGAGTCCAAGGATAAGTGGTGACACCCAGTCCTTACAGCCAAAAGCACTGGATGCCCGTTGTCCAGCTGCAGAGCCCACCCACCTGTGAGCTCTAGAGCACAGGGATGCGCTTCCCTCACAGAAACTCGGGGGACAGTTGTCAGCCCCTGCCTTCCTCAGAGTGTGACCCCCTGCTGCAACCAGATATCTGCGCCTACACCAATCACCCTGTTCCTCTAAGACTGTAGGTGAGAGCCTGCACCAACTACTTGGACACCTCAGCTGAATCCATACAAGAAAAGTGAATAGATTCCTAGGCTCATATACCCGGTAACAGCTCTAGCCATCTGGTGACAGGATAATAGAGCTTCAAAGGCACCAAGAATCAAGCTAGCTCACTTGAGCAGCCTATTTGCGCATATCAAAACAAAACAAAGCAAGAAGCTAGGACATAGCAAGCAAGCACAAAATAAATTAAGAATAACGAAGAGGAAGTCACCAAATCAATACCATTCACAATAGCCCCCAAGAAGATAAAATACTTAGGAATAAATCTTACCAAAGCTGTAAAAGACCTATATAAAGAAAACTACAAAGTACTACTGCAAGAAACTAAAAAGGACCTACTTAAGTGGAAAAACATAACTTACTCGTGGATAGGAAGACTTAACATAGTAAAAATGTCTATTCTACCAAAAGCCATCTATACATACAATGCAATTCCAATCCAAATTCCAATGACAGTTTTTAAAGTGATGGAGAAACAAATCACCAACTTCATATGGAAGGGAAACAAGCCCCAGATAAGCAAAGCATTACTGAAAAAGAAGAAGAAAGTGGGAGGCCTCAATCTTCCTGATTTTAGAACCTATTATACACCCTCAGTAGTTGGAACAGCCTGGTACTGGTACAACAACAGGCACATAGACCAATGGAACAGAATTGAGAATCCAGATATAAATCCATCCACATATGAGCAGCTGATATTTGACAAAGGCCCAGTGTCAGTTAATTGGGGAAAAGATAGTCTTTTTAACAAATGGTGCTGGCATAACTGGATATCCATTTGCAAAAGAATGAAACAGGATCCATACCTCACACCATGCACAAAAACTAACTCCAAGTGGATCAAAGACCTAAACATAAAGACTAAAACGATAAAGATCATGGAAGAAAAAATAGGGACAACCCTAGGAGCCCTAACGCAAGACATAAACAGAATACAAAACATTACCAAAAATGACGAAGAGAAACCAGATAACTGGGGGCTCCTAAAAATCAAACACCTATGCTCATCTAAAGACTTCACCAAAAGAGTAAAAAGACCACCTACGGACTGGGAAAGAATTTTCAGCTATGACATCTCCGACCAGCTCCTCATCTCTAAAATCTATATGATTCTGTCAAAACTCAACCACAAAAAGACAAACAACCCAATCAAGAAGTGGGCAAAGGATATGAACACACACTTCACTAAAGAAGATATTCAGGCAGCCAACAGATACATGAGAAAATGCCCTCGATCATTAGCCATTAGAGAAATGCAAATTAAAACTATGATGAGATTCCATCTCACTCCAACAAGGCTGGGATTACTCCAAAAACCACAAAATAGTAAATGTTGGAGAGGCTGTGGAGAGATTGGAACTCTTATACACTGCTGGTGGGAATGTGAAATGGTACAACCACTCTGGAAATCTATCTGGCGTTTTCTTAAAAAGTTAGAAATAGAGCTACCATACAACCCAGAAATCCCACTCTTCGGAATATACCCTAGAGAAATAAGAGCCTTCACACAAACAGACATATGCACACCCATGTTTATTGCAGCTCCGTTTACAATACCAAAAAGCTGGAAGCAACCAAAGTGTCCATTAGCAGATGAATTGTTAAATAAATTGTGGTATATTCACACAATGGAATACTACACATCGATAAAGAACAGTGACGAATTGGTGAAACATTTCATAACGTGGAGGAACCTGAAAGGCATTATGCTGAGTGCAATTAGTCAGAGGCAAAAGGACAAATATTGTATAACACCAGTATTATAAGATCTTGAGAAATAGTAAAAACTGAGAAGAACACATACTTATGTGGTTATGAAGGGGGGAGGGAGGGAGGGCAGGAAAGGGTTATTTACTGATTAATGAGTAGATAAGAACTACTTTCGGTGAAGGGAAGGGCAATACTCAAAACACAAAAGGTCAGCTCAACTGGACTGGACCAAAGGCAAAGAAGTTTCTGGGATAAACTGAATGCTTCAAAGGTCAGCGGAGCAAGGGCGGGGGTTTGGGGACTATGGCTTAAGGGGACTTCTAAGTCAATTGGCAAAATAATTCTATTATGAAAACATTCTGCATCCCACTTTGAAATGAGGCATCTGGGGTCTTAAATGCTAACAAGCGGCCATCTAAGATGCATCAATTGGTCTCAACCTACCTGGGAAGAACACCAAGGTCACACGACAACTATGAGCCCAAGAGACAGAAAGGGCAACATGAACCAGAGACCTACATCATCCTGAGACCAGAAGAACTAGATGGTGCCCGGCCACAACCGATGACTGCCCTGACAGGGAGCACAACAGAGAACTCATGAGGGAGCAGGAGATCAGTGGGATGCAGATCCCAAATTCTCATAAAAAGACCATACTTAATGGTCTGACTGAGACTAGAGGAATCCCGGCGGTCATGGTCCCCAAACCTTCTGTTGGCCCAGGACAGGAACCATCTCCGAAGACAACTCATCAGACATGGAAGGGGCTGGACAATGGGTTGGAGAGAGATGTTGATGAGGAGTGAGCTACTTGTATCAGGTGGACACTTGAGACTGTGTTGGCATCTCCTGTCTGGAGGGGAGATAGGAGGTTAGAAAGGGTTAGAAACTGGCAAAATTGTCACGAAAGGAGAGACCGGAAGGGCTAACTCATTAGGGGGAGAGTAAGTGGGAGTATGGAGTAAGTTGTGTATAAGCTTATATGTGACAGACTGATTTTTAAATGTTCACTCAAAGCTCAATAAAAATTATTAAGAAAAAAAAAACAAAAAGAAATTGTAAGCTATAATTACAACTATGCTTCAGATTGTAAAGTAGAAGATAACCACAATAAGTGAAAAGATAGGAAATCTCATCAGGAAATAAAAATTATAAATTAAGGCATCACCACCTACAAGTGAGGAGTCCCAATGAATGGAGAACAGCAGAGTATAACAATGCCTGTCAGCAGCAGCAACAGCACTAGGATGTCTACCAATACGTGGCTTCCAGGCATCCCAATATATACACAAGACACTCAGACGTTCATAATGTCCAGTGAAGCATCAGAACAAGGCTTTGCTCACATAGGGAAGAGACAGCATGGCCAACTTCAATAGTAGGTGTCAGCCCTCCATGATCAGCGGATCTCACTCAGCAGCCAACTTAGGGAGAAGGTCTGCATGCTCCCCTCTGGTGCTGCAAGAGAGTGATCCATTCCCTTCTCTCCGGAAGAGACCTAGAAGTGGGACAACACACACCCTTAGCTAAGTAGTTTCTAGAAATGTTGACAAGCTCTCATCCTCTCCTCTGTATTCTTCTTTGACCGACTTTTCAGGTTCTGTGTAGGGGCTCTTCTGCATCTAACCCTTGCAGAGCACCACAACTGCAAAACTAAGGAGGAAGATTCCTCCGCGTGAGAGTTGCTGTGTGCCCTCAAATCGATGCCAACTGATAAAAAGGCCAACAGATAGCGACCTTTTTTGACAGAGTTCAACTGCCCCATGGGGTTTCCTAGGCAGTATCTTTAAGGTTCCTAAGATCCCTAGGTCTTTTCTCTCGCCTAGCGGCTGGCGGGTTCCATTTTATTTGATGGCAACTCCATCCTTGCATATGCTCTGGCTGGTGATTTCATCAGACTCCATATCCAATTCGTCAGCAATTAGTAATGTCTCGTTGGTCACGTGTGGACATTGATCTGCTCCAAGGTTTCTCATTCCCGGCACTACTGATGTTTTCGATCAGATAATTCTTTTTTTTTTTTTTTCAAGTGTCCACCTGATTTAATTAGCTCACTCTTCATCAGCATCTCTCTCCCCCGCCCTGACCAGTCCCTTCCATGTCTGATGAGTTGTCTTCGGGGATGGTTCCTGTCCTGTGCCAACAGAAGGTTTGGGGACCATGACCGCCGGGATTCCTCTAGTCTCAGTCAGACCATTAAGTATGGTCTTTTTATGAGAATTTGGGGTCTGCATCCCACTGATCTCCTGCTCCCTCATGAGTTCTCTGTTGTGCTCCCTGTCAGGGCAGTCATCAGTTGTGGCTGGGCACCAACTAGTTCTTCTGGCCTCAGGATGATGTAGGTCTCTGGTTCATGTTGCCCTTTCTGTCTCTTGGGCTCTTAGTTGTCGTGTGACCTTGGTGTTCTTCATTCTCCTTTGGTTCAGGTTGGTTGAGACCAATTGATGCATCTTAGATGGTCGCTTGTTAGCATTTAAGACCCCAGACACCACATTTCAAAGTGGGATGCAGAATGTTTTCAAAATAGAATTATTTTGCCAATTGACTTAGAAGTCCCCTCAAACCATGTTCCCCAGACCCCCACCCCTGCTCCGCTGACCTTTGAAGCATTCATTTTATCCAGAAACTTCTTTGCTTTTGGTCCAGTCCAATTGAGCTGACCTTCCATGTATTGAGTGTTGTCTTTCCCTTCACCCAAAGCAGTTCTTATCTACTGATTATTCAATAAAAAACCCTCTCCCTCCCTCCCTCCCTCCCTCCCCCCTCGTAACCACAAAAGTATGTGTTCTTCTCAGTTTTTACTATTTCTCAAGATCTTATAATAGTGGTCTTATACAATATTTGTCCTTTTGCCTTTGACTAATTTCGCTCAGCATGATGCCTTCCAGGTTCCTCCATGTTATGAAATGTTTCACAGATTCGTCACTGTTCTTTATAGATGCGTAGCATTCCATTGTGTGAATATACCACAATTTATTTACCCATTCCTCCGTTGACGGACGCCTTGGTTGCTTCCAACTTCTTGCTATTGTAAACAGAGCTGCAATAAACATGGGTGTGCATGTATCTGTTTGTGTGAAGGCTCTTGTATCTCTAGGGTATATTCCGAGGAGTGGGATTTCTGGGTTGTATGGTAGTTCTATTTCTAACTGTTTAAGATAACGCCAGATAGATTTCCAAAGTGGTTGTACCATTTTACATTCCCACCAGCAGTGTATAAGAGTTCCAATCTCTCCGCAGCCTCTCCAACATTTATTATTTTGTGTTTTTTGGATTAATGTCAGCCTTGTTGGTGTGAGATGGAATCTCATCGTAGTTTTAATTTGCATTTCTCTAATGGCTAATGATCGACACCATTTTCTCATGTATCTGTTGGCTGCCTGAATATCTTCTTTAGTGAAATGTGTGTTCATATCCTTTGCCCACTTCTTGATTGGGTTGTTTGTCTTTTTGTGGTTGAGTTTTGACAGAATCATATAGAGTTTAGAGATGAGGAGCTGGTTGGAGATGTCATAGCTGAAAATTTTTTCCCAGTCCGTAGGTGGTCTTTTTACTCTTTTGGTGAAGTCTTTAGATGAGCATAGGTGTTTGATTTTTAGGAGCTCCCAGTTATCTGGTTTCTCTTCGTCATTTTTGGTAATGTTTTGTATTCTGTTTATGCCTTGTATTAGGGCTCCTAGGGTTGTCCCTATTTTTTCTTCCATGATCTTTATCGTTTTAGTCTTTATGTTTAGGTCTTTGATCCACTTGGAGTTAGTTTTTGTGCATGGTGTGAGGTATGGGTCCTGTTTCATTCTTTTGCAAATGGATATCCAGTTATGCCAGCACCATTTGTTAAAAAGACTATCTTTTCCCCAATTAACTGACACTGGGCCTTTGTCAAATATCAGCTGCTCGTATGTGGATGGATTTATATCTGGATTCTCAATTCTGTTCCATTGGTCTATGTGCCTGTTGTTGTACCAGTACCAGGCTGTTTTGACTACTGTGGCTGTATAATAGGTTCTGAAATCAGGTAGAGTGAGGCCTCCCACTTTCTTCTTCTTTTTCAGTAATGCTTTGCTTATCTGGGGCTTCTTTCCCTTCCATATGAAATTGGTGATTTGTTTCTCTATCCCCTTAAAATATGACATTGGAATTTGGATCGGAAGTGTGTTATATGTATGGACTGCTTTTGGTAGAATGGACATTTTTACTATGTTACGTCTTCCTATCCATGAGCAAGGTATGTTTTTCCACTTAAGTATGTCCTTTTGAATTTCTTGTAGTAGAGCTTTGTAGTTTTCTTTGTATAGGTCTTTTACATCCTTGGTAAGATTTATTCCTAAATATTTTATCTTCTTGGGGGCTACTGTGAATGGTATTGATTTGGTTATTTCCTCTTCGGTGTTCTTTTTGTTGATGTAGAGGAATCCAAGTGATTTTTGTATGTTTATCTTATAACCTGAGACTCTGCCAAACTCTTCTATTAGTTTCAGTAGTTTTCTGGAGGATTCCTTAGGGTTTTCTGTGTATAAGATCATGTCATCTGCAAATAGTGATAACTTTACTTCCTCCTTGCCAATCTGGATACCCTTTATTTCTTTGTCTAGCCTAATTGCCCTGGCTAGGACTTCAAGTACGATGTTGAATAAGAGCGGTGATAAAGGGCATCCTTGTCTGGTTCCCGTTCTCAAGGGAAATGCTTTCAGGCTCTCTCCATTTAGAGTGATATTGGCTGTTGGCTTTGTATAGATGCCCTTTATTATGTTGAGGAATTTTCCTTCAATTCCTATTTTGGTAAGAGTTTTTATCATAAATGGGTGTTGGACTTTGTCAAATGCCTTTTCTGCATCAATTGATAAGATCATGTGGTTTTTATCTTTTGTTTTATTTATGTGATGGATTACATTAATAGTTTTTCTGATATTAAACCAGCCTTGCATACCTGGTATAAATCCCACTTGATCATGGTGAATTATTTTTTTGATGTGCTGTTGGATTCTATTGGCTAGAATTTTGTTGAGGATTTTTGCATCAATGTTCATGAGGGATATAGGTCTATAATTTTCTTTTTTTGTAATGTCTTTACCTGGTTTTGGTATCAGGGAGATGGTGGCTTCATAGAATGAGTTGGGTAGTATTCCGTCATTTTCTATGCTTTGAAATACCTTCAGTAGTAGTGGTGTTAACTCTTCTCTGAAAGTTTGGTAGAACTCTGCAGCCAAACCGTCCGGGCCAGGGCTTTTTTTTGTTGGGAGTTTTTTGATTACCGTTTCAATCTCTTTTTTTGTTATGGGTCTATTTAGTTGTTCTACTTCGATCAGATAATTCTTTATTGTGGATTACTCTCCCGTTAAATGTAGGATGTTTAGCAACCCCCCGGGTTTTGTCCACTAGATCCCAGTAGAATCTACAGACCGCCTAGTCATGACAAGCAAAATATCTTCAGACATTGCCAAATGTTCCAGTGGGCGCGGCAGGGGACGAGAAGACATGAAAGGGAGAAAAGCACTAGGACCTGTACGTGTCCAAGAACAAATTAGGAACATATTGCGAATGTTTTTATATCAAAAATATTAAAGGAAGCATAGAGGCTGCCAGGAGCTTGCGGTGCACGGTGATCGTATAGTCCTTAGTACTCTGCCTTGTGGCCACAGCAACTCGGTTCGAATCCGAGTCATGGCACTGTCTGGTGTCTACCATGGCTGAGCCTGGCCTATCTCTTGCTTTTGCTTTTCGTCTCTATACTGGATGCGCACTTTACCTGAGGACAGCGAGTTTCACATACTCCTGACTGTCAGGAGAGGAGAAGTAAGCCTTACATTGCACACACCTGAGTCGTGGTCATCTGGAAACCACGGACTTGCCCAATGTCTGAGCACATGCACAAACTATCCCAAAAAGTACAGGCTGTCCATAGCTTCCACTAATGAAATGTGTAGTCATAACCCCTTTTTTGCTTTTTCTTTTCTTTTTTTTTTGGTCGAGCTATTTCAAATATCATTGGGGACCTTAGAGATGAAAGGAGAAATAAAATGAAATAAGAATTCCCACTCCAACAGGAAATTTCTCAAAAAAATTTAATAATTCCAAAAAAATCTGAACTTGATGCTGTCAAAGGCCCCCACTTTTTATGCTAACAGTAAATTATTGAAGTATAATTCGCATAGAGGAAAATGCACAAATCTTGTGTACACAGTCCGATGAATTCTGACAAATGTAACCATCACCTAGATCAAGTTACAGAAAGTTTCCATCAACCCACAAAGATCCTTTGAACACTTTTCCAGTCAATCACTACCTCACTCCCACTTAGGCAATCACCATTCTGTTTTCCATCTCCATAGATTAGTTTTGGCTATTTGAAATTTACATAAATGACTCTAAATTTTTGTGGTTGTCTTTTTTTTAATGCAACCTAATGTTTATGAGTTATATCCATGTTGCTGCATGCCTCTGTGTGTATTATTTTGCTGTTATTTATGAGTGTAATTTCAATGTGTGAATAAAAGACAATTGTCAAACAATTGGGTCATTTCTAGTTTTGGTTATTGTGAATAAGGCTGCTATGAAAATTCTTGTATAATAGTCTTTTTGCAGATCTGTGCATTCGTTTCTTTTGCATATGTACCTATTAGTGGAATCGCTGGGTTTTGGAGTTTTCCAGAATGGTTGTGCTATTTTACAGCCTCAGCAGCAACAATAGATGCCGTGAATCCACATTCTTGTCAGCACCTGGTATTCACTGTTTTTTTTTACGTTATACCCATTCTGATGGGTGTATGATGGTACACCATGGTGACTTAAATTTTTGTTTCCTTTATGAGTAATGCTGTTGCAGGTCTTTTCTTACTCCTTTTGGGTATTAAAAAATCCTCTTTTGTGAAGAGAGCCTCTTCACTTTTAATTGGCTTAACTTTGTCTTTTTTTACTTTTTAAATAAGTATTTTATAGTAGAATACATTTATATATACAGAAAAGGTAGGCGATACCATTGAAAATTCACATATATTTCACAACCAGTTTCCCCTATAATTAATGTCTTAGATGGTACATTTGACACAATTAATGAACCAATGTGGATATATTATTATGAACTGAAGTACATATTTTATTCAGGTATCCTTAGCTTTTGCTTAATATCCTTTTTCTGTTCCAGGATACATCATTACATTTAGTTGTCATGTCTCCTTAAGCTCCTCTTAACTGTAACAATTCCTCAAACTTTCCTTGTGTGTGATGGCTAGACAATTCTGAGGAGTACTGGTCAGGTATTTTGAAGAATGTCCCTCAATTGGGATTTATCTGATGTTTTCCTCATGATGAGACTGGGTGTTTGGGTTTGGTGAGGTAAAACGCTATTCTGTCACATCAAATCCACATGACTTACCACTGTTAATGTTAATCTTGGTCACCTGATTGAGGCAGCATGCCTCAGGTCTTTGTTGTAAAGGTGCTCTTCCCCGCATCCCCCCCACTGCCCCAGACTGTTTCTTTGAAAGAAAGTCACTGTGAGTAGCCACATTTAAGTACTGGGTTTTGTGCCACAGCTCTCTGAGTCCAAAACTAAAAAAAAAAACCTCCGGTGCCATCGAGTCGATTCCGACTCATAGCGACCCTATAGGACAGAGTAGAACTGCCCCATAGAGTTTCCAAGGAGCGCCTGGAGGATTTGAACTGCTGACCTTTGGTTAGCAGCCGCAGCACTTAACCACTGTGCCCTAAATTATTTGGGATTCTTCTGCAAGGGATGTTAGCCTATTCTTATGACAATGGGGGGAATATATATTTGCTTATTCAATCATTTGTTTCTATTAATATGAACTTGTGAATATATATTTTATACTCCGGGTTAATCTAATACTACTGAGTTTATATTGTTGCTATTATTTTAGTTGGCCCATTGGGAGCTCTTTCAATAGCCTCCTGTGTTCCTTCGACCTACCTGCATCATTCTGGTTTTTTAAAAGGAGTCCCTGGGTGGCGCAAAGAGCTAAGTGTTCAACTAGGCAGTCTGAACCCAGCCAGAGGCGCCTCAGAAAACAGGCAATCTGCTTGCCAAAGGTCACAGCCTTGAAAACCCTATGGAGCAGTTCTGCTCTGCACACATGGGGTCTCCACGAGTCATAATCAACTCCACAGTAACTAATAAACACCTTTCTTAAAGTCAATATTTATATATACTCCAGTCAAAAGCCTAATTTATATTTCTACCTGCAAACATAAGCTGACCGTTTTAATAAATGTAATTATGGTATGTGGTGTACAGATCCAGGCAGAGTCTCACTGCTTCTGCCCACCCTTCTCTCCCGCTTTGTCTCTGTACATGCTTATTTCTGTCTAGATCAGGGCCACTGCACCTGCCAATGCTTTGCTCAGCTTCTCTTCACTCCTCCTTGGGTGCCCCACTACTCTCTGGCATCAAATGACTCTGCAGAGAGCGGCTGAGCACACGAAGCTGGTGTCCTTGGAGATCACCAGCTCTTGATTCATCCAGGCTCTGGCCTAAGGGTCTTACTGACTACTTCCCGCCGGCTCTGTTAGGATTATTACCCACAATCCTCACCCTTCCAGGGACCCTAAGGCCTTGGTCTCTAACATCTTTACCATGACTACGTATCTGTCTCTCCTCGGCACTACTCTCTTTCCTGGATGTTCAGTTGCTTGATTCCCCACTGTGTGGTGACCACAGTGCCCAGTCCAATGCCCACCATGCGAATCACAGATCAACAGTGAAGTTATGATTCTTTGCCTGGGCTCCCTGTATGTGCCAGGAGAATAGGCAAATGTGACAAGAATATTATATCTAAATGTCTCATGCTACTGTAACACAGCAGAACTTACTTCCCAGCTTGTAAGACACACTGCAGGGGTGGTTATTGCACTTCAGGCCAAGCACTAATTCCTTCAGGGTCACACCCTGGCCCCACAGGCTACAAAACTACTGTGTACGCAAACTTTTGAATATCTTTTATTCCAATATCACTGCCTGGTTCTTCACAACTTCCTCTTTGAAGCTGCTTCATGTCAGAGTAGACTAGCTTTGCGCATGAAATAAAGAGTTCAGCAGAAGTAGAAAAAGCGTTGCTGTTCTGGTCTGGTATGCACAATAAAAACTTGTGCAGTTGCACCCAGATGCAGTAAATGAACTGTGATGGAAAGAATAGGAGCCATGCCTTGGCCAGGAATCAAAATTGAGTGCACCTGTACTGCCATTGAACCACCAGCGTTCCAAATTCAAGTTGCGTGCATAGATCATAACACCCCCAACAGCCTTGTTTTTCCCTGAACCGACATCCTTGCGTGACTAAAGAGGAGTGGTTAAGAGGAGAAATCTTGGAGTGAATTCTCACTTATTTGCTGTTTTGTAGGTCTTTGTAACACATGACTGTTCAAAAACAGGACCTTTTATTTTTTTTATTGTGCTTTAAGTGAAAGTTTACAATTCAGGTCAGTTTCTCATACAAAAACTTATACACACATGGTTATATGACCCTAGTTGCTCTCCCTACAACGTGACAGCACACTCCTCTCCACCCTGTATTTCCTGTGTCCATTCAAACAGCTGCTAAAAACAGGACCTTTCAATCTTTGGTCTTTTCCAGGGATTAAAAGCGGGCATCAGAGAAGTTCAAGAATCACCTAGACCTCCTGGAGTACTTCAGACACATCCCCAAACATCCAGCCTCCTGAACCACCACTGGGTACTGAATACCTGTCTGGGAAAGAACTGGAACCCATCTCAAGCTTGGAAGGAAAGCCATGGGGGACACCAAACAATCAGGGGGCAAAGAGGTTGCATCAGCCAGTGAATAAATGCGGATTCCTTAGATTCATGCAGATTTAGGACCAAAGACAAGAGATTTAATGATTTCTGATGTTTTTGTACTGAGGTTTCTTATTGTTTGAATTGTGTCACCCAAAGATTTATGGTGTAAATCCTAACCCTTATATTGTGTTTGTAATTCCAATTGGGAATAGAGTTTCGTTTGTTATGTTAATGAAGCAGAATCCCTATAGGGCGCCTCTGAAACCAGTCAATTTTGAGATATAAAAAGAGCAGATTAGGCTCGAAGCAAGGAATCACAAATGGAGAAAGACTGATGCCACTCGGAGATTACCAAAAAACCAATGAAGAGAAGCTGAGAGAGACAAGGATTTTTTCCCAGAGCTGACAGAGAGAGCCTTCTCCCAGAGCCGGGGTCCTAAATTCGGACTTCTAGACTCTGAAAACATGAGAAAATGAATTCCTGTCCATGAAGGCCTTCTCCTTGTGATATTCCTGATATGGGAGCCCTAAGAAACTAAGACGAGGTGTACGGCCCACCTGGAGCCCTGGTGATGCCCTGGTTAAGAAGAGCCTGGCTGGTAAACAATTCCGCAATTTGAATCCACCAGGTGCTCCTTGGAAACCCTATAGGGTAGCCCTACTCTGTGCTAAAGGGTTGCTCTGGTATGAGTGGGAATCGATTCGGGGGCAACAGGTATTATGCAGTTGGGAAGAGCCAATTTCCGAGTTAGTCTCTTTTAAGTCGAATCATTTTATTTGAATGCAATAACTTTACTTTAGAGAGTTGCCTGAAACCCTGTGTTCTGGGCATCTTTTATGTGTGTTAGCTGTTTCTTCCAAAGAGAACACTGTTTAAACCCATTTTACAACTGCTTTTTCCAAGTCCTGTGGGAATCGTTTTCTGAATAGCTATAGGACCATAAGAACATAAAGCATGCCTGCAGAAGCATTGGTGGTTCAGTGGTAGAATTTTTGCCTCCCACGCGGGAAACCTGGGTTCCATTCTGGGCCCATGCACAACACGAATTACTTGTCCCCCTCCCTCCTTCATGTGCCCAAAACAGTTCCATTTCCTGCTCTGCTGGATTATCCATTGCACGAGCAGCGCAGGTCATTTTGCCGTCCCACTCAGGAGCGGGAAAGGAAGATGAGAACTATACACCTGGAGCTATTTCTGTAGCAGAAAACATTAAGGAGGTGATCTGAACCTGCACTTTGGGTCCATCTGAACTGGGACGAGTGGTGATCCTGTAGGGGTTAGTACTGGGCATGCAGAGCAGCAAACACATGGCCAGATCTGGTCTTTGAAATGACAGGTAAGGTGGGTGGGTCTCTGCAGTTTTATATACTTGAAATCCAAACTGCTGTTACTTTTATCTTTTCTCCTCACCAATACCTGGAATCTGAAGGGTCCTTTGGTCACTGATTTAAACCTAGAACTTGAACTGACCACTGGACCATGTCTCACTATGGCGTGGAGAACAAGAAATGAAATTCCTGAAAGGAGAGAAGCTATGGGCTAGGTAGATACCCTGGTGGGAGATGCCTCTGGTGCCCAAAGAAGAAGGAGGTTTGTGGCAGAGGAAATTCTCAAGATGAAGTGAGCTGTGCAGAGGGGCCTGAGACCTTCCTTCCTGATGCTCTGCTGCTCTTGGCAGAATTACAGACAAAAATGAGCCATAAGTGGATGGCAACATGTACAGGAAAATCACTTTTCTCACTCCTGTTTTTTTAACACTCCACCAGGTAAATCTGCAGGTCAGGGTATGATTTTTAATGCTTATGGTTAAGCAGCACTGGGAGGAGGCCATGGGAATCCTTGGCTCTGGGGGTTTGGAGGAGGAGACTTTGGAAAAGACATGTCTGGGGGCATGTGGTTTGTCCACACCGTTTTCGTCAACTCTTTTCTTCAGCAAAGCTGTGTAGTCCCTGGATATCATATCAGAGCTACTACATTGGTGGTTTCAGTGCACCTGATTCTTTCTTGTTTGAGCACGAAGTGATTGACCAGGGCCATTGGAGTGAGATGTAAGCACAGAACTTCTAATGCTTTTCTCCATCTTGTCCTATGTCTGCTACTTCTGCACCTGACCTTTCACACAACAGCTCAAAATACCCCATAGTCTCTTTGTTGTTGTAGTTATGGGGTGCCATGGGGTCGATCTCGAATCATGGCAACTCCATGAAACAGAGTAGACCTGCCCATAGGGTTTCCTAGGTTATGATCTTTATGGAAGGAGCCCTGCTGGTGCAGTAGGTAAGTGTTTGGCTGTTAACCAAGAAGTCAGCGGTTGGAACCCTCCAGCCCTCCGCGCAAGAAAGATGTGGCCTTGGAAACCCTATGGGGTAGTTCTACCCTGTCCTATAAGGGTTTGATGAGTCGGAAGGAAGTCATCGAGAACGGATTCAGTTTTCCTTCAATCTTTAAGGGAGCAGATCACCAGATCTTTCTCCTGTCGAGCCTCTGGATAGGTTCGAACAGTAAGCTGAGCAGTTAAGCAGCCGAGTGCTTAACTGTTGCACCACCTGGGCTCCTTTGCAGTCTCTGAAAACGTTTACAATTCTTCATACTTCCTGGAAGTAATGTTTCCCTCTTAATCCTATAATTCCTCCAGGACTGACTCTTCTAGAGAGCCAATCAGTATCCCAGACTAGTTCAACATCCTGGATTATCTAAATTTCCCAAACTGTCATAACTATCACATTTACAAAACAATAACTCATATAACCCATCATCTGGCTCTACCGCTCTTTACCTCTAAAGAAATATTGTTATGCCTTGATATTCCAGTTTTCCACTCCAGGCCCTGCAGACAGCCTGCAAGGGGAAAAAAACTGTGCATAGGGGTGGATGGGTGCACCATCTGCTAGTCAACAGCAAGGGAGCCCACAAGGCCCTTCACTTAGCTTCCACTCACTTGCCAACCAACTTAATTCGCTTCACCAGTCGACACAGTGAAAGGAAAAACTTTGCAAGAACAAATGCCAGGCAAGCAGCTTCGAGGTTTATCGGTGGAACCGGGTTCTCCGGCGGGACAGGAAGCGATGGGACGCTCCAGAGTCAGAAGCATAGGTAGTCCACACCCAGCAACTGAAACCGCTGCTGTGAACGCCCAGTTCCTCTGCGTCCCATTCCCTACTTCCTCCCTTTTTCTTTCTAATTCTCTTCTCTGTTCTTTCCAGTCTCTCCTCCTTCCTCAGCTATCTTCTGAGGATTTCTGGGACCTCAGTTCCTGAGGAGGAGACTAGTGGAAAAGGGGACCGGGCCGCGAGGCAGAAAAGCCCATGGGGAGCAGGAGGGGAGCCAGGATCTGGAGCAGCTCGCCCTTCTTCCCTCTGGGACTGAAACCTTTCTAGCTCCTAAATGAGGATTAGAGGCGGGATGCGGAAAGTGGAGTAACAAATTCTGTTCCCAATTTAAAGAGGTTTTTGTTTTTTTTTTAATCCTTCATTTAAGGGAAACACTAAGGTTCCATCGAGACTTGAACTCGGATTGCTGGATTCAGAGTCCAGAGTGCTCACCATTAAACCATGGAACCACCACAAGTCTTTGCAATCATATGGCGGTAGGAATCCCCAAATCCACAGCCCCAAGGGAGTTGATTCTGACTCATATCTATGATCATTTCACTTAAAAAAAAAAAAAAGAAGAAGAAAAACAAATCTCTTGCCGACTCTTAGGCACAGTGCATGAGTATCTCAATAAAAAAAAAAAAAAAAAATTTTTTTTTTTTTTAGTAAAGAGGTGAGTAAATACTCATTTAGCATCCATAGTTTCCACGACTAATCTCAAGGTAGTCCTCTATCAGAGGCAACTTGAGGATCCTTGACCTGTGTGAGTGGACTCACTCATCTTGCTTTCTCTCTGCATCTCTCTTTTTATTGACTTCTATTATTTCATTCGCATCTCAGGAAATTGAGGTAAAATCCAAATTTTCAGAGAAGAGTAAACACCACTACTGCTAAAGGTATTTCAGAGCATAGAGAAGGATGGGAAACTCTCAAACCCACACATCTCTGATACCAAAACCAGGTAAAGACACCACAAAAAAAGAAAATTATAGACCTATATCCCTAATGAGCTTAGACGAAAATTCCTCAACATAATTCTAGCCAGGAGAACTCAACAACATATCAAAAAAATAATTCACCATGACCAAGTGAGATTCATACCAGGTATACAGGGGTCATTCAACATCAGAAAAACAATTAACGTAATCCATCACAAAAAAAAAGGGCAAAAACCACACGATCTTGTCAATTGATGCAGAAACGGCATTTGACAAAGTCCAACACCCATTCATGATAAAAACTCTCAGCAAAATAGGAATAGAAGGAATATTCCTCAACATAATAAAGGGCATTTATACAAAGCCAACAGCCAACATCATCCTAAATGGAAAGAGTCTGAAAGCATTCCCGCTGAGGCTGGGAACTAGACGAGGAGGCCCTTTATCACCACTCTTATTCAACATTGCCCTGGAGGTCCTAGTCAGAGCAATTACTCTAGATAAAGAAATAAAGGCATCTAGATTGGTAAGGAAGAAGTAAAAGTATCTGTATTTGCAGATGACATGATCGTATACACAGAAAACCCTAAAGAATCCTCAACAAAACTACTGAAACTAATAGTTCAGCAGAGTATCAGAATACAAGATAAACATACACAAATCAGTTGGATTCCTCTATACCAACAGAAAGAACATCGAAGAGGAAATCACCAAACCAATACCATTTACAGTGGCCCCCAAGAAAATAAAATACTTAAGAATAAATCTTACCAGAGATGTAGAAGACCTATACAAGGAAAACTACAAGACACTACTGCAAGAAACCAAAAGAGACCTACAGAATTGGAAAAACATATCTTGCTCATGGATAGGAAGACTTAACATTGTAAAAATGTCCATTCTACCAAAAGTGATGTATAGATACAATACTTCTGATCCATATCCCAAAGTCATTTTTTAATGAGATGGAGAAACAAATCACCAACTTCATATGGAAGAGAAAGACGCCCTGGATAAGTAATGCATTGCTGAAAAAGAAGAACAAAGTGGGAGGCCTCATTCTACCCAATTTCAGAACCTATTATACTGCCACAGTAGTCAAAACAGACTGCTACTAGTACAACAACAGATACATAGACCAATGGAACAGAATTGAGAATCCAGACATAATTCCATCCACCTATGAGCAGCTGATGTTTGACAAAGGTCCAAAGTCAGTTAAATGTGGAAAAGACAGTCTCTTTAACAAATGGTGCTGGCATAACTGGATACGCATCTGCTAAAAAATGGAAACGAAACCCATACCTCACACCATGCACAAAAATGAACTCAAACTGGATCAAAGACCAAACTATAAAATCTAAAACAATAAAGATCATGGAAGAAAAAGTAGGGACTAAGCTAGGAGTCCTAGTACATGGCATAAACAGTTTACAAAACATTACTAACAATGCACAAACACCAGAAGAGAAACTGGATAACTGGGAGCCCCTAAAAATCAAACATCTATGTTCATCCAAAGACTTCACTAAAAAAGAGTAAAAAGATTACCCACAGACATGGAAAAAGTTTTTAGCTATGACATTTCTGAGCAGCATCTGATCTCTAAAATCTACACAATACTGCAAAAACTGAACTACATAATGACAAATAACCCAATTAAAAAATGAGCAAAGGATACGAACCGGCACTTCACTAAAGAAGACATTCAGGTAGCTAACAGATACATGAGGAAATAAGATCATTAGCCATTAAAAAAAAAAAAAGCCATTAGAGAAATGCAATTTGAAATTATAATGAGATTCCATCTGACCCCAACAAGGCTGGCATTAATCTCAAAAACGCACAATAATAAATGGTGGAGAGGTTGTGGAGAGACTGGGACACTTATACACTGCTGGTGGGAATGGAAAACGGTTCTACCACTTTGGAAATCGGTTTGGCACTTCCTTAAAAAGCAAGAAATAAAACTACTATACCATCCAACAATCCCACTCCTTGGAATATATCTAGGGAAATAAGAGCCTTTACATGAACAGATATATGCACACCCATGTTCATTGTAGCACTGTTTACAATAGCAGAAAGATGAAAGCAACCCAGATGCCCATCAACGGATGAATGGATTAATAAATTATGGTACATTCACACAATAGAATACTATGCATCCACAAAGAACAATGACAAATCCGTGAAACATTTCATAATGTGGAGGAATCAGGAAGACATTATGCTGACTGAAATTAGTTGCAAAAGGAAAACATTGTATGAGTCCACTATTATGAGAACTCAAGAAAAATTTTAAACAAGCAAGAAAATATTCTTAGCTTGTTAGAATAGTGCGGAGGGAGGGAGGAAGGGAGAGGGGTATTCACTAATTAGATAGTAGACAAGAACTATTTTAGCTGAAGAGAAAGACAAATGCAACACACAAGGGGTCAGCACGACTGCATTAAACCAAAAGCAAAGAAGTTTCCTGAATAAACTGAACACTTTGAAGGCCAGCATAGCAGGGGTAGGAGTTTGGGCCATGGTTTCAGGGGACATGTAAGTCAATTGGCATAGTAATATCTTTTAAGAAAATATTCTGCATCCCACTTTGAAGAGTGGCATCTGGGGTGTTAAACACTAGCAAGGGGCCATCTAAGATGCATCAATTGGTCTCAAAGAACGTGGAGCAAGGAGAATGAAGAACACCAAACACACAAGGTAATTATGAGCCCCAGAGACAGAAAGGGCCACATAAACCAGAGACTACATCAGCCTGAGACCAAAAGAACTAGATGGTGCCTGGCTACAACCGATGACTGCCCTGACAGGGAACAGAACAGAGAAACCTGAGGGAGCAGGACAGCACTGGGATGCAGACCTAAAATTCTCATACAAAGACCAGACTGAAAGGTCTGACTCAGACTAGAAGGACCCCAGAGGTCGTGGTCCCCAGACCTTCTGTTAGCCCAAGACAGGAACCATTCCCAAAGCCAACTCTTCAGACAGGGATTGGATTGGACTATGGGATAGAAAATGATACTGGTGAGGAGTGAGCTTCTTCAATCAAGTAGACGCATGAGACTTTATGGGCATCTTCTGTGTGGTTGGGAGATGAGAGGGCAAAGGGGTTATAAATTGGCCCAATGGACATTAAAATAGACAGTAGAGAGAAGGAGTGTTCAGTCTCATGAGGAGAAGAGCAACTAGGAGTATATAGCAAGGTGTATATAAATTTTTGCATGAAAGACTGACCTGATTTGTAAACTTTCACTTAAAGCACAATAAAAGGTTTTTTTTTTTTTTTTTTTAAAGCGCCCCTTTCAAAAGAACACTCCCCTTTATCTGATCCCTCCTCCCTCTGCCCCAGGCCTCAAGCTGGCTTCAGTAGCATTTGATTTGCCTGGGCCTGAGACAGGACCTGCTGTGCACTCTGAACCATTCTCTCAGACTTGGAGAAGGAACAAATTAGCAAATGGGGGAAAAATGATCTGCCGGCTCCCCTAAGCTGGAAACTCAGGGCAGAAGAAGCTCCTATCCAGGCACAAGCAGTCTATGGACTTTGAATGCCTTGAACCCCTGCATGGACCTGTGTGGGCCCATTTCAGCAGATTAGGCCCTTGTTGGTGCACAGCTTGGGTGTATGTGCCCCAGGTCTGACTCCAACTGTTTCAGCTGTGCAGTGGAGAGGCAGGATTTTGACATTTGACACCGCTTATCATGTTGTTCATCACCTTAAAATCAGTGCATTGGGTGAGTCTGAAGCTAGGAGGGCAGCTGAATGGCCTTCACCCCTCCTTGCTCCTCATCTGCCTCTGGTGCCAGCGACACCCAGAGACCTCCGGGTCTGTACCCTGCCGGAGCCCAAGGGGGCCCATGACACAGATGCTCTGCCTTAGCCCACCCGCCTGTGCCATGGATGCCCCACACTTGCCCTGGTTGTGGTTGGTGGGGTGGGACCGTGGAAAATAAGTGGGGAATGGGGAACGGTGAAGAAGAACAAAGGAAAGCAGGGAGGCGTGGGTGAGAAGGAGAGCTCCAGGAGGCCGTGCACAGACTCAGGTGTTGGGGAGGAGAGAATGGTTTCTATTGTATAGCACAATGGGGAGGAAGGAGCCGGGAGACCGCAGAAGTGGGACAAAAGTAGGGCACCAGTGGCTGTTCAAGATCAAAACAGTAAATTAAGACAATAATTTATAGATGGCTCAAAAACAATAGTCAATATCAATTCACATAAAGAAGCAGAACATGATCACTTCAACAAGCTCCCAAAACAAAGAATCAAGGAGTCTTCTGGATGAAGATATATTCCTGGAATTACCAGAGGTTGAATACAAAAGATTAATACACAGACTCTTCAAGAGATCAGGAAGGATATCAGGCAAAATGCAGAACAAGCCAAGTATCACTCAGATAACACAGTGGAGAAAATTAAGAAGGTTATGAAGAGCATAATGACAAGTTTAATAGGATGCAAGAATCCATAGAGAGACAGCAATCAGAAATTCAGAAGATTAACAATAAAATTTCAGAATTAGACAACTCAATAGAAAGCCAGAGGAGCAGAATTCCGGAAATGGAAGTCAGAATTAGTGAGACCAAAGATAAGACCCTTGGCACCAATACATTTGAAGAAAAATCAGATGAAACTGATGGGGACACAAACGGCCCTGGAAAAAATGCTTTCTTTTCAACTAGAACTCGTTTCAGGATCTTCAGGCTATGAAAAGAGGATTTTTTCCCGATATTAAGAGGAGCATCAGCCATGGTATCCTCTCTCCTTCCAGTGTTAGGCATTGAATCGAGTCCCCCAAAGGGAAATATCAAAGTCCTAACCCCTATACCTATGAAAGTTACCTTCTTTAAGGTAATAGAGTATTTCTTTGAAAATAAATCCACAGTGGGTAGACGTAATTCCAACTCACAGTGACTGTATAAAACAGAGTAGAAGCCAACTATCACAGCTTTCTCCCGCTCTTTGAATGGAGTATCAGTTAAGTAATACCAGAGAAGGGTGGGTCATAGTCCTAATCCTTTCTGAGTGCTGTTTCGTAAAAGAGAAGAGACCTGCAGAGAGGGTCAGGCTCAGGGGGTAGAAAACATGGGAGGCTCCCTCACAGACCAATGAATGTCAACAGATACTGGGGGACTACGGACAAGGATGGTTCTTCCTGTCTGAGCCACACCACTACTCCACACCACTGGACTCCTAGAAATTTCACTGAGGTGGAAGGAGCCTGAATTTTTATGGGATTTATTTCCCACCTTCTAGCACACAAGTGTTTTACCGGTAAGTCCAGAGTCATTTACACTTCTTCCTTGCTAGGTCCAATCAGTGTAGGGCCATCAGTGTAATGGACCAGTGTGACATCTTCTGGAATGGAAAGGTAATCAAAGTCCCTGAGGACTAAATTAAGACATAGGGCTGGAGAGCTGATATATCACTGAGGTAGGAGAGTGGAGGTGTATTGCTGGCCTTTCCAGCTCAAGAAAAGCTGCTTCTGGTGTTTCTTCAAAACTGAAAATGGGAAAAGAGCGTTGGTCAGACCAATAGCTGCATACCAGGTACCAGGAGATAAGTTAATTTGCTCAAGCAATGAAACCACATCTGGAATGGCAGCTACAATTAGAGTCACCACTTGGTTAAGTTTCCAGGAATCCACTGTCATTCAACAAGATCCATCTGTCTTTTGCAGAGGCCCAATAGGTGAGTTGAATGTGGATGTGGTGGGAATCACTACCCCTGCATTCTTCAAGCCCTTGATGTTGGTAGTACTCTCTGCAATTCCTCCAAGAATGCAGTGTTGCTTCTGGTTTACTATTTTCCTAGATAGGGGCAGTTCTAATGGCTTCATCTTGGCTTTTCCTAACATGATAGCCTTGATTCCACTTGTCAGAGATCCAGTGTGGGGGTTCTGCCAGTTGCTGAGGAAATCTATTATGCATTTTGGAATGGGGGAAATCATTACAGGGTGGGTTTGGGGACACAATGTGAGGTGGATCTGAGCTAAGAGTGCAATAAGAATCTCACTTGCATATGCCCCTACTCTGACTGGTGGGCCACAGTGATGTTTTGGGTCTCCTGGAATTAGTGTCAGTTTAGACCCAGTATCCAGGAATGCCCAAAAAGTCTGGTTATTTCCTTTTCCCCAGTGAACACTCACTCTCATAAAAGGCGAGAAATTTAACAGCATAAATTTTTGGCAGTGTAGGGGGCCTTTCCTCAAGGGGACCTGGCTTCCCCTTCATATAAGGGGTTGTGGGTCTGTAAATAGGCTCTAGGCTGGGAATTGATTGAGAGGCTGCAACTCTCTATTCTGGTGATATGAGTTAGACTGCTGTTCCCTTGACCTAGAATTCTTCCACTTGTAGAGATGAGGTAAATATTTAGTAGCTTTCTTATTTCACTCCTAGTGCACTATGACTCAGTAGCCAGTGCCATAAGTTCATACAAGTCAGACTATTCTGATTATTGCTTTGACTCTGCTGTCCATTGTGATAACCACTCCCACCTTGTCTTTGTTGATTGAGTGCTACCACTTGGCCCCTACGACCTCGGGGTCCAATCAGCCCCATTGTAATTAGGTGTTTTAATTCAGTTAGGGCAGTTCTCACTGTCAAGCCTTACATAAAAGGGCAAACACAGCGGTCTTCAAGGATTCTGGGACCCTCCTCCTCCCCTTTAGTAAATTTGTTTCTCACTGTTGTGGTCAATGGTGTGCCCTCTGGCACTCCATGTGTGGGCTTGTGGTTCTAACCTGATAAATACACTCTAATCTAACAATTTCCCTAAGTCTTTGAATACCTTCTTCTACAGTATACCAAGGCAGGTCTTGTACTTCAACTTGATTTACTGTAGGCCACCATGTAATCCATACTTCATTGACCGAACCAAATAAACTGTTAGATCTTTTCCTAACCTCCTGAGCAGAAACACTGAATGAAGAATCTGTGCTTAGTGGGCCCATATCAATAAACTCAGGCTGATCCATGTTCATGCTCCTTGCACCATTATCCCACACCCTTAATAGCCATTCTCACACATATTCCCCAGGTTTCTGTTTGGACATATTAGGAAAGTGAAGCAGTTCCTTTGGAGTGTGGCATGCCTCCTCCTTGTTCACATCTTGTACTTTACCTTTTGGGGTTTTCTGAGACTTAAGTCTACTTATAGGCCAAAAGGAAAAATGAGTAGGGGCAGTGAGTCCTGGGAATATTCAGCAATGCCTTGAAAGGCATCTACCTCAGGTGATGCATCAGGCAAGGTGCATGAAAGGTGACAGAAAAGATCCCAATTAGGTCCTTTATCTTTTCATCTTCTGTCTCACCCAATCCAGCAAGCAGTTCATTGAGCTTCCACCATATTTGATTGTTCTATTTTTTTTTTATAACTATCTTTTGCAGAGTACTCTGAAGTTTACTTAGGAATCATATCCTAGGATGCCTTAGAAAAGAAGATGGTGTATGTGAGTTTTTTTTTTTCCATTGAAATGACTGACACATTCAGGAACGCAATAAGCAAATGCAGATGTGATGAAGCAAAACAACGGAAGGAAGTAATGAAGGAAAACTGAACGTGGAAAGGCCATACAGCAGATTTCACAAATGATTTGAACACCAAAGGTCAGAGCATTTCAACCCGATGGTTAGGCTTCCAAGCAAATAGCATATTACAGGAAATCTATACTGGAGAAGAATTAAAAAGGTGCAGAAGAGGGTAATCAAGATCAAAAAGCCTCAATGTGCAGCAAGGTTAGAAACCGAGTTCTTTAGAAGGAAGAGGTGACTGCAGGGCATAACATGGCACTCCTCATCGTGAGACTCAGGAACAGGGATCTGCAGTTACATGGTTGGAAAACAAAACAACACACTACAGAGGCATTAGATCTCACGTCTATGCGTAAAGAGTAACTTGGGAAACATATTACTAGTTAAATATATTCAATATAACACCTCAAGTGATATCTCAGAGAAGGACTCTTCAGAAACAGTTGGGCTAATCTCATCAGAAGGGGATGGAAGGTATAATGGTTTTACTGCAGGATGGCGGCTTCACCTAAACCCTGGTGCCATAGTGGGTATGAGTTCAGCTGCTAACCGAAAGGTCGGTAATTCAAATCCACCAGGTGGTCGCTGGAAACCCTATGGGGTAGTTCTGTTCAGTCCTATGGGGTCACTATGAGTCGGAACCAACTCCTATGAAACAGCAATGGGTTTTTTTCTTTCTTGGCTTAGCAGAGAAAGATGGGATGTTCTTGTCAGTTGGGTGTAAGAGTGTTGATTCTCCTGGCAGGAATGATTCAACAGAATTTAGAGCCTCAGTGTCCCCAGCTCCCTGATTATCTGCCCATATGTTCCCATTCCACGTTTCGGGGTCCCATTTCTTCTCAATCAATGCCTCACTTTAACTTACGACACCATTCAAGGTTGGGAATTCAATTAGCATTGTAATTCAGGCACTCTTATAATAAGACTCTGCGTTAGATTTTCGGCAATATCAGCTCTGTTACTACATGAAATAAGGCCTTCTTTCAGGGCACAAGTTGCAACTTTGAGGAGTTTTATATGGCGCTTGAACTGTAACTCTGATGCCCTGAGATCATCTCTCTCTCCATTTTGTGTAATGAAAGTAGGACCAACCAATCAGCTTCCTTATAATTCTCATTCTGACCAAATTGTGGAAATATTTCAAACATGTGATCACCTGAAGCCTTGCCTCTCACCAATACATGATCTATTTCTGATAATTTGCATATTAAAATTGCCACCTCATGCCATGGATTAGCATCACCCTTTTTGCTACAGTGCTTTTAAGACTAGTCAGACTTGAGAACCAACTTAGAAAACTCATCCATATGATTCTGTTTCTCTGGAGCCACTCTCAGTACCAAATGTATTGGCTGGGTTCTGAAGAGATGCAAAACCAATGAAGTGTGTGTATGGATGTGTGTGTGTGTGTATATAACTGTATGGTTTTATATATATATATATATAGCTATAGAGTTAGAGAGACAGGGTGAGCTTTGTCTCAAGGAATTTGCTCACATGGTTATAGAGGATCGCAAGCCCCAAGTTCATGGTTCAGAGTTCTACCGCCTCACATACCTGCAGGGACTGAGGAACCCAAGATCAGCAGGTAAGGTGGCAGGCTGCTGGCTAAAGTCCGAAGAAATGGTGGTCAGATGATGATTAGCTGGATGCAAAAACCAGAACAAGCAAGCATGCTTTCCCAAAACATCTATACATATATTGGATGCAGGCCACACCACCGAGGAAAATCCCCTTACAGCTGACCGGCTGATCATGTCTGATCACATCATGCAGGATAATTACATTACTATATAACTGTCAAATGACATCACTACATAACTGCCAAATCACTGAGAATGATGGCCCAGCCAAGCTGACACACAACCTTAACCACCACACGTTACAAGCCCAGTGATTACCTTAACGTTTTCCGAACTGGTAACGAAAAAAAACTATAAAAATTCTATCTACTCCTCTAAAAATGTTAAGTCCTGTTTAACTATACATTTCTCTACTGTACTTTTGCTTCCGAGGAAAGGTAAATCTCATGATAGCCGAAGTCAAATAGGTGTTCGCACTCTAAACTTACCTCATTCTAGTTTCACTGATGATCAACCCTGAAGACAATCCTTCTAAAATATTTTTGGATTTTGAAAATGAACTAATAACACACCTAAGTATTTCTACTATTATGCTGTAAATTCCAAATATTGTGATATAAAATAATATTTACTAAGAGGTCATTCTACTCAGATAACTTTGGTGGGAATATGGCATATGGTGAAAGGCCTAAGAGAGTTGATTTTTGATTGTATAAACACGTTCTTCCTTGAGGGGATCTACTTCTCTTTCTTTCAAAGAGCTCTGAGCTTGTATATTTTTTGAGGGTCTGTGGCTTTCTATTGCTGTGATTCAAGTAGGACTATATTTGCCAGACTTAGAGTGTTTATACTTATGCAAATCAAGTAAGACTTTAATAGGTTGCCCATATGGCATTTCTAGATGCACTGACAAATGAGTTAATGGCAAAGAGCTTTGAGGAACAGACCATTCTGATTACTGCTTCAGCTGTGTATTCAATGTAGGAAGTAAGGTCACCTTGTCTTTTAGGCTTAAATGTTGTGACTTGACCCTTCCAATCCCATCTTCCCATCATCCCCATTCATTTCAATGATCCCAGTTCCATGGTAGCAGTTCCCACTGTCTTTCATAAAATTGCCACCAAAGAGTTCTTTGAGGATGTGAAAACAGTTCTGTAGGGTCTATTTCTCACAACCTTGTTGAAGGTAGTGTCCCTTCTGGATCTTTCCAGGGGATAAAAGTAGGGGCGAATGACCATGTCTGTGGAGTGTACAATTAATTTTTACTCAAAGGATTTGGAGTTTTTCCCTGGTTCCTGAGAGGTAATCTCTAAACACCTGAGATTTTTCCAGTGATTGGAGTTTTTGTAATTCCTGCAGGGGCCCCAGGTCACACATGAGAGATTATGCTGAAGGGGCAAGAGGGGCCTCTTTGAGAGGACAAAGAGGAAAAGTCCCCAAGAGGCTGGTTTAGAGCGATATTGCCGAAGGAAAGGAGTAACGAAAGGATCCTGACATATCTGCAAGTTACTCTAAAATGAGGTAGAAAATATGTATACACGGAGACAGACAAATCAAAAGTGGAAAATGTTCATTGGTAAATATACATGAAGAATATACAGTTACTACTCTTTCCACTTTTTTATGTTTGAAATTATTTTGAAAAGGAAGATTTAGAGCTCTCGTCCCAGGTTCTGCTTTGTTCTCTTGAGATGAACGTTCCGAAAGCGAAAGGATAGGTTTTTAAAATGAGGCCCACAGTAGCAGTGGTGTTTCCCGGTGGCCCAGAGCAGGATACAGTTCTTCAGGGCCCCAAGCTGCTGAACAGCTCCTCATCGCTTCTCACTTCTCCAAGGCTGGGCGTTGCTGGGACTCTTCTGCATCAAACAAGGCTAAAGAAGATTTCCTGCGGTGGAGAGACATCCCAAAAAGGCTTTCCCTGACCAGGAATCGAACTGCGGTAGTAACGGTGAAAGGGCCGAATTCTAGCCACCAGGCCACCAGGGACCTGCCTGGAACTCTGTAATCTGCTGCTTCGAGCAAATACATCTCTTTGAACCCAACTCGGGGAAGCCAGGAAGCCTACCTTCCTGGATGCTGTCCTCTACTCCAGCGATCTTCTCCCAAGGCCCTTTCCTCCTTGCCTTCTCCAAAACGGGAGCCAGGTTGCCGCACGCCAAGCGCTGTCAGGTCTCCCCAAGTTTCAGAGCGAGGTGAAATGCCTCTCACTCAGCCTTACAAGTACCTTCCACTATTGAGATGATGTGGTCATAACCGTTTTCCTGGGAAAGGTATTTCAAATACCAGCTGGGCTTTTTTTACAGGAAACCAAAATAAAATTTTAATGCGTTTACAGTAAAATCCAAACTTTCCTACCATACTCCCTGTGTGGGACATGTCCCTCACCCCTTGCCCCTCCATTTTTACGCTAAAAATACATTAAAATGAAGTGTAATTCACACTGAGTCTAATGCAGAAGGAAACTCTGGTGGCTTAGTGGTTAAGTGCTATGGCTACTTACCAAAGGGTCTGCACTTTGAATCCGCCAGGCACTCCTTGGAGACTCTATGGGGCAGTTGTACCTTGTCCTATAGGTTCGCTATGAGTCGGAATCGACTTGAAGGCACTGGGTTTTGTTTTTTGTTTTGATAATGCAGAAATCCTTAGTGAACAAGTATTGAATTTTGACAGACATAATCAAGTTATGGAAAGTTTCCATCATCCCAGAAAGGTCCAAGGAGCTCCTTTCCAGCTAATCCCCATTCCCCACCCCCATCCCGATTTAATTAATCACTCTTCTGAGGTCTCTCACCACAGATTACTTTTGCCTGTTCTTGAAATGCACATGATTGAATGCACATTTTTTGTATCTGACTCTTGTCTGTTTTTGTCTTTTTTCACTCAACATTATATTTTCAAGAGGTAGCTATGCTGTTGCATTTATCACTTCTTAAATGTGGTATTGTTGAAGAATGTTATTCCAATGTGTGAATACACCACAGTTAATTCACATTGGGGTTATTTCTAATTTTGGCTATTGTGAAAAGGCCGCTAGAAGGTTGCTTGTCTGAGTCTTTGTGAGGATGTGTGCATCTATTTCCCTTGAAGTACTGGAGTTGCTGGATCAAGGGATAGGTGCATGTATAACTCCGATAGAAGCTGCCAAACTGTCCCCTACAATGGTTTCTCACCAGCAAAGTCGGTTGGAGTTGTTCCATATTCTTATCAACACTTGGTTTTCTCTGTCTTTTAAATTTACCATTCTGATGGGCTTGTAAGGGTACCTTTTCATGGTTTAAATTTGTGTTTCACTAATAAGTAATGACGTAGAGCTTGTTTTCTTAAGCCTTTTGGCTGTTTATAAATCCTCCTTTGTGAAGAAAGCTTATTCGATATTTTGTGCACTGTTATTTGGCTCGATTTTTTATTACTGATCTCTGAAAGTTCCGTGTACAAGATTTGAGTCATTTTGCAGATAATCATGTTGTAAATATTTTCCCCCAGTCTGTGGCTTGCCTTTTCACTTTCTTAGGTGGTTTTTCACGAACAAAGGCTTTTAATTTCAATGACATCTAATGTATCTTTAAAAGAAACTTTTAATATATATTTATATATATATTATTGTTTTCTCTAAGAAATCCTTTTACCTCAGAATGGTGACCGCATTTTCCTGAATTTACTTCAAGGAGCTTTACCATTTGTGTTTTACTTTTTCAATCTTTGGCATCTCAGATTCCTCTCCTGATCACAGTAAGCTTGTCAACTACCAATTCGATGGCCTCCCAGAAATCTTCCCCATGTTGCAAAAACATCCACAGTAGTTACCTACTTTGCTCTCTGACAGCTACAGCGGCCATGCATCCCTCCATCTCTCTGACATTTTGTTTCTCCTTTTCTGTAGCTGAGAAACCCAGAAAAAAATGAAAGAGAATGAGGGAGACCTAGTCTAGTCTGTGCTCAAGAACTCAGACTCTGGGTTAGGAATCTGATTCACCCTTGTATGCTCTGAATATGTGTCTTAAACTTCATGTGCCTCACAGTTTCATCCTTTCATTTTAAGTTTAAAGGAACAAACAAAAAGGAAAAACAAACAACAACAACAAAAAAAAAACACAGGTGGGTAAGAATGTGCCCTTTCCTCTAGCAGTTGTTGTTCTTGGTGCAGTGCTTACACCACATTGCCTTCACACCAGAAGTTCAAGGGCTCCCACTCTGGGAAAGGCCCGGACTGGCCTGCCCACTGGAAACCAGGATGCCTTGCTTGGCCTTGTTCTGCTTTGGTTCAAACTGGAGACCAGGATACAACTGGACTAGATCACCCATCCCCCTTCCCCAGCGACTGAGGGCCCAGTTCCAGAGGGCGCTGACTTCACCTTAGCTTTAGATCAGGAAATTTCATAACACGTTTTTTTCCCCATCCTTCCTTCCTTGATCTGTTTCCTGCCCCCTTCCCCCACCCCCCACCCCCACCCTGAGGAAAGGACTCACAGCTACTCTGTCCCAGTGTCCCTTTGGTGTTCTTTTGGACAGGGCAAAGGGGCCAGTTTTCCTTCCCCTACAGGAGCAGAAAGAGCATAGAAAGAGCAGCGGGCCCTAGGGGAACCACAACTCACTGAACAAGTCTTTGTGCATCACACACGTGTGCTTGGCAGGGTTTGAACAAACTGAATACAGCAGGATCTCAAGTTTCTCTGCAGGTTTAACCAGAAGGGTGTGGCGGTTCCATATCACCAAGACAAGCCCCACAGAAGAGGCTTTTTTTCAGTGACACACACAGACAATAAACAGGTGTGAGGGCAGACCAAACCCAGGGTCCCAATATTAAGGTAACAAACACTAAGGTCTGAGCTAGCTGAGGGTCTGGAGTTATATAGTTCTCCCCTTTATCAGGAGAGTCCTTTGCTCAGTTCAGGGATAGAAATGACAAGGTTGTGTAGACCTCCTTCCAAGCTTCACTGGCAAGAAAACACGAATTCATGACTAACTAGATGTGGAGTCTGAGGAAGAGATTGCTGTCAAGAAAAACTCTAAATTTGTGTTTTGAGAGTTGGAAGGATGGAGTTGCCATCAACTAACATGGAAACACTGCCTCTGCAGAAGATTTTAGGGGGACATTCGCAGTTCATTTCAGGCCTGAGGTCTTGGTCTAAAGAGATTTCCATCTAAGGTATTTACCTTCCTACATATATGTCCCTCCCAGCCCCCGCCATTTTTTTCTTTTTCTTTTTTTGTTTTGAGCAAAAGGAAGGGCAGTGCTAGGCCCTTCTCAACCTGGGCTCCTCTCCTTCCACCTTCCCCTCCCTCCCACCCACAACCTCATCCAGGGCCCTGGATCCTGCAATCACCTCCCCACATGCTGCTGCCTAGCAAAGGCATAGTCCAGAAGAGCCACCTCCCTCCACAACTTTTGGACTTGGCAGGCCTTTTGGAGAAAGCAGAGAGGGAATGACTTTCAGACACAATCCCTGCAGGCTAGGTCCTTGCCTAGAAAGGTGAGAGAACTCAGACCTCTCAGAGCTTAATGCAAGGGGCCAGACGATTCAGAGAAGAATTTAACTTAAGGGTCTCTGGCGGACTACTGGTTAGGATTTGGCATATTCATCCTGAGGTCTGGATTTGATTCCCTCAGGGTCAGGGAAATCTTTAGGCAATGTCTCTCTTCTAACAAGACCCTTCCTCTTTACTCCCGTAGTGCTACAAGGTCCAAGTGTAGAAGAGCCACACAACACAGAGTGCCAAAAGTCTGGTGAAGGAGGAGACATAATGGCTGACTGTTGGTCACTTCTCAAACCCAGGGATAGACACCACGCCACTCAGGCTTCCAGCAGCAGACTGTATTAGGTGAGCTCCCTCTTTTCTTCTTCAGGGCACATGGTTTTTGCCTTTTCTCCTTTTACACAAGGGAGGAGTGTCTTTAGAGAGCTAGTAAATATGTTGCCCAAGGGTATATAGTCGTGCAGAAATTCCATCTGCAGGAGCTTCTCGCCCAATGGCTATCAAAATACCAAACCAAACCCATTGCCCTCGAGCGGAATCTGACTCATAGACACTCTATAGGACAGAGTGGAGCTGCTCCATAGGGCTCCCAAGGCTTTAATCTTTACAGTTTGAAGCGCCCACGTAACCACTGTGCAACCAGGTCTTCTGCTCAGCGTGCCAAACCAACATAATAAAGATAATAAAACCAAAACTGATTCTGACTCATAGCGAACCAAAAGAACCGAGTAGAACGGCCCCATGGAGTTTCTGAGGAGCACATGGTGAATTTGGACTGCCTTTTTGGTTAGGGGCCATAGCCCTTAACCACTAAGCCAAGGAGGCTCTTCCCCACCATCCCCTCCCCACCACCCTTGTGCTTTATTTATTTTGCTGGGCTGCTGTAATTTTGAGAGGGAGTTTGGCTTCTGGCAATGGCTGTTTACTCTTTACAGAGCCACTCCACCAGATAACATTTATAAAATGTGGACAAAATATATATTTTTAAATCATCTGAAGTTTCTGGGAGACTGAACAAAAGCAGGCAGGCATGTGGAGGAAAGGATGACAGGGAGTGACTTTTCATACTTCAGATTTTTGTCTGAGGGCAAAGCTTAGTCTGCTGTATTTGGGTCAGCAAAATTCAAAAACCAAGCTGTCTTGCTGACTAAAAGGATCAGAGGACAATGTTGGGGCAACAAAGTTGGAAAATCAAGGGGGAAAACCCCACTGTGGTGCAATTAATTGCTTTTGTGTGTGGTCTTTCTAGCCAAGGTCTTCCAATTCCTACCCTGGTGACTCTGTGATAGGGTAGGTGTGGTCTACCAAGAGGATTGGTCAGTTTTGCCTTAAAAGAGAGCCAGTTCCAAAGCAGAGAGGAGGAGATGCCCACCACCATCACCAAGGAAGGAGGAACCAGCAGGGAGACCCAGCAGCAGAGACTAAGCAGCAGGAGACTGCACAGTGGACTTCCTCTCCCAGTGAGAGAGAAAGTGGAGTGCCTTTGGACAGAGACTGAGGGCCAGGGAGATGTGGTCCCTGTAAGCAAGGCTGGGGAGAGGCTATCCTGATGAAAGAACTATATCCTGAGTGTTCCTAAGCCTGAATTACAACTATTACTTCCCTTAGAATAAACCTCAGAAACATGAGTTTGGTCTTTGAGGCCTGTGTGTCCATCTCAATGAATTATCAAACCCAGTAGAGAGTGCTGTGGGAGGGACAGTTGGTGTCAGAATTGGTAAAGATGGTGGACAGAAAAGCCTGTGTGGCCTCCACTTCATGGGAGCCAGTCTTATGCTATGGAACTTGATTCTCCTTTCCCCTTGTGAAGTGAGAGGAGGTTAGACATCACCCCCATGAGGTTTTTACACCTAGAAAGGGAGAATTTATGGAAGGGAAGCACCAAGCTCTGTGTAAAAACTCTGCCCAAATTTCTGACTGACCCCTGAATTATGCTTGTATGGGCAGCACCCTCCAAGCAGTCCAGCTGTGGCTAAAGGACTGAAATGAGATTTCACCTGCTCTCCATTGCAGAGGAGAGAGTGTTTGCAGTTTGATATAAACCAAAGTAACACACGGCTTTTAAAAACAAACAAAAAAAATTCAGTATACTTTATAATACATAAAAGCCAAGAGTCTCTACCTTTATCATTCATAACACCTACAATACAATCCAAAATTACACATATTACTCTACGAAATTATTACATAAGAGAAAGCAGAAAGGTAGCGCATGGTCAAGACAAGACAATCACGGGAGACTGACCATGAGAGGTCAGCTAAATGTTGGAAGTAGGAAGCAAGAAGTTGTAACCTATAATTACAACTATGGTCCAGATCGTAAAGTAGAAGAGGACCATAATAAGTGAAAAGATAGTAAATCTCATCAGGAAATAAAAAGTATAAAGTAAGACATCAGCACCTACAAATGAGGTGTCCCAATGAATGGAGAAGAGCAAAGAGTATAACAATGCCTGTCACCAGCAGCAACACCACTAGAACGCCTAATCCACTCCAAGGCTTGCGTGCATCCCAATATAAACACAACACACTCAGGCATTCATAATGTCCAGTGAAGCATCAGAACAACTCTTTACTCACGTAGGGAAGAGACAGCATGGCCAACTTCAATAGTAGGTGTCAGCCCTCTGTGGTCAGCAAATCTTACTCAGCAGCCGAGTTGGGGAGATGGCCTGCATGCTCCCCTCTGGTGCAGCAAGAGAGTGATCCATTCCCTCCTCTCCGGGAAGAGAGCTAGAAGTGGGATAATGCACACCCTTAGCTAAGTAGTTTCTAGAACTGTTGACAAGCTCTCATCTTCTCCTCTGCCTTCTCCTATGGCAGAGATTTGAGGTTCTGTGCAGGGGCTCTTCTGCATCTGACCCTTGCAGTGCACCACAACTGGAAAAATAAGGAGGAATATTCCCCTGCGTGACAGTTGCTGTGTGCCCTCAAATCCATGCCAGCTGATAGCGACCTTTTATGACAGAGCTCAATTGCCCCAAGGGGTTTCCTAGGCAGTATCTTTAAGATCTGTAGGATCCCTAGGTATTTCTCTCCTGAAGGGTGACCTTTGGCTAAACTGCCAAGCTTAGCCCTTGCAACAGCAGGGCTCCTTTGCCTGATAATAGACATTGCAAAGGAATTTCCTGACCCAAAATAACGAAAGCGCCAACCCCTAACCATTAGACCATCAAGGAGCTACATCTGGCTACTTTTCTTAAACCCTCAGGGAGGAACTAACTCTCCTTGAGCTGAGCTCTGGGAAACCCAGGTCCGTCTATTCTTCCGGTGGCGCGCTGCTCCTCTAGAGATCTTCCCGCACCGGTCACTATCCTCCTGCTTTCTTAAAACGCGAGCACTCACCAAATTAGAATGCAAAACGTAAACTTAACATACTATATTATGCCAATTGAGTTGTCCCACAAGACTATATGGTCCTAAGCCTTCAGGCTCCATAAACCAATCCCACAAGGTGTTTAATAAGCATCCGTGTTTGTGCCACCTGTGTGTTCTATTGCATATATGCATATATACGGACCCATACACTTACATGTATATATATGAACACCTGCATATACTAAAACAAAACAACTGTTGCCATCGAGTCAATTTGGACTCATAGGAACCCTATAGGACAGAGTACAACTGCCCCATAGGGTTTCCAAGGAGTGGCTGGTGAATTCAAACCGCCAACTCTTTGGCTAGCAGCTGAATGCTTAATCACTGCACCACCAGGGCTCCTACACCTGTTTTGCTGCGTATATGCTCAACAACAACAACAAAATAAAATAAAAATCTCACCTAGAATGAAACAAACAAACAAAAAAAAAACCTCAATGAGATAACATTACACACCCACCAGCACAGGCAACACTGAAAAGACAGAGAACACAAAGCCCTGACAAGATACGAAGTAAGTTGTTGCTGGTTAGGATTCCGTCCTAGAAAACTGTTTAGCACCTTCTGATGAAGTGAAACTTGCACCTACCCCATGACCCAGCCATTCCAGTACTTGGTATATGTGTACTGAATAAAAACCAACATATCAAAATCCGTGGGGAGCAGGTAAAGCAGTGCTGGGAGGGAAATTTATGGCACTAAATGCTTATATTAGAAAAGAGTCTCAAGTCAAGAGCTTTAAACTATCACCTCAAGAAAGAAGAAGAGTAAGATTGACTCAATACAAACACAGCAGGAAATAAAAATAAGAGCAGAAACCACTGACATTAAAAAGTGAAAAAACAACAGAGAAAACTGAAGGAACAAAAGTCGGTTTTCTTCATGGAAATGCTTGGCTCTGGAAGTTTGGAGGAGGAGACTCTGGAAAAGGCATATCTGGGGGCATGTGGTTTGTCCACACCGTTTTCATCAACTCTTTTCTTCAGCAAAGCTGTGTAGTCCCCGGATATCATATCAGAGCTACCACACTGGTGGTTTCAATGCACCTGATTCTTTCTTGTTTGAGCACGAAGTGATTGACCGGGGCCATTGGAGTGAGATGTAAGCACAGAACTTCAAATGCTTTTCTCCATCTTGTCCTATGTCTGCTACTTCTGCACCTGACCTTTTTCACACAACGGCTCAAAATAGCCCATAGTCTCTTTGTTGTTGTAGTTGTGGCATGCCGTGGAGTCGATCTCGAATCATGGCAAGCCCATGAGACAGAGTAGACCTGCCCGTAGGGTTTCCTGGGTTATGATCTTTATGAAAGGAGCCCTGCTGGTGCAGTAGGTAAGTGTTTGGCTGTTAACCAAGAAGTCAGCGGTTGGAACCCTCCAGCCCTCCGCGCAAGAAAGATGTGGCCTTGGAAACCCTATGGGGTAGTTCTACCCTGTCCTATAAGGGTTTGATGAGTCGGAAGGAAGTCATCGAGAACGGATTCAGTTTTCCTTCAATCTTTAAGGGAGCAGATCACCAGATCTTTCTCCTGTCGAGCCTCTGGATAGGTTCGAACAGTAAGCTGAGCAGTTAAGCAGCCGAGTGCTTAACTGTTGCACCACCTGGGCTCCTTTGCAGTCTCTGAAAACGTTTACAATTCTTCATACTTCCTGGAAGTAATGTTTCCCTCTTAATCCTATAATTCCTCCAGGACTGACTCTTCTAGAGAGCCAATCAGTATCCCAGACTAGTTCAACATCCTGAATTATCTGAATTTCCCAAACTGCCATAATTACCACATTTACAAAACCATAGCTCATATAACCCATCATCTGGCTCTAGCGCTCTTAATCTCTAAAGAAATATTGTTATGCCTTGATATTCCAGTTTTCCACTCCAGGCCCTGCAGACAGCCTGCAAGGGGAAAAAAACTGTGCATATGGGTGGATGGGTGTACCACCTGCTAGTCAACAGCAAGGGAGCCCACAAGGCCCTTCACTTGGCTTCCACTCACTTGCTAACCAACTTAATCCACTTCACCAGTCCACACAGTGAAAGGAAACTTTGCAAGCACAAATGCCAGGCAAGCAGCTTTGAGGTTTCTCAGTGGAACTGGCTTCTCCGGTGGGACAGGAAGCTATGGAGGAGCATAGGTGGTCCACACCCAGCAAATGAAACCCCTGCTGTGAACTCCCAGTTCCTCTGCATCCCGTTCCCTACTTCCTCCCTTTTTCTTTCCAATTCTCTTCTCTGCTCTTTCCAGTCTCTCCTCCTTCCCCAGCTATTTTCTGAGGTTTTCTGGGACCTCAGTTCCTGAGGAGGAGACTAGTGGAAGAGGAGACCGGGCCGCGAGGCAGAAAACCCCCCCTGAGCAGGAGGGCAGCTGGGATCTGCAGCAGCTCGTGCTTCTTCCCTCCAGGCCTGAAACCTTTCTAACTGCTAAAAGAGGATCAGAGGCAGGACACGGAAAGTGGAGTAACAAGTTCAATTCCCAATTTAAAGAGGCTTTTTTTTTTTTTTGGTCCTTCATTTAAAGGAAACACTAAGGTTCCACCGAGACTTGGACTTGGATTGCTGGATTCAGAGTCCAGAGTGCTCACCGTTACACCATGGAACCACAACAACTCCTTGCAGTCCTATGGCGGTAAAAAAAAAAAAAAAAAAAATCGAATCCACAGCCCGGAGTGAGAGGATTCGGACTCATATTTATGATCATTTCAATTAAGAAAAAAAAAAAAAAAAAGGACAAACCTCTTGCGGACTCCTAGGGACAGTGTATGAGTATCTCAGTAAAGGTGTGTAAATACTCATTTAGCATCCATAGTTTCCACGACTAATCTCAAGGCAGTCCTCTATTAGAGGTGACTTGAGGATCCTTGACCTGTGTGAGTGGACACATCCATCTTGCTTTCTCTCTGCACCTCTCTTTTTATTGGCTTCTATCATTTCATTCACATCTCAGGAAATTGAGGTAAAATCCACTTTGGGTTTAGAGCGATGGCACACTCTTTAAGCCTCTGTCAGAAATCATATTCTCGGCCTCTTTTACCGGAGTTTCCCGCCCCAAGGTGAAATTTCTGCAAACAACACTGTTATTTTCCTTTTCTTTTCCTCCACCCATTTGTCATTGCCCAGGGAGGGCAGATGATTGTAACAGCAGGACTTGGGAGTTCCGGGGTGCCTTGTCCAAACAGCACCTGTTACACTCCAAAGCCACCACAGCTTCCTATGTGTAATACAAAAAGTTGTCTCAGCAGTGTTTTATCTGGGGAGTGAGTTTGCCAGGCAGGAGAACTCTCATTTTCTTCTTTATACATTTCTTTTTTGGTAAGTTTTTCTTACAACAAACATATTTGTTAGATATACAACAAAAAACAATTAACCTCGTTTAACATTTATACACTCAGACAAACCAGAAGAACCACATCTGCTGTGACTCAAAATCGAGCACATGCTGTTGAGGGTATAAGACAGGGCTCTGACACTTATACAGCCACAGTCTGTTTTCTGAGAGCTTGGCCAGGTCCATTACATTCCAAAGTCCCAATGTATCATGACCGAGAAACTAAACAGTTTTTTATGTGTTTTTTGCAGAGCAGAAAAGATTTAACTTCATGCAAAGAAAGTACTCTTTGTGCTTGGTTTCTCGAAGATAACTCTAAACCAAAGACAAGCAAGCAAGCAAGCAAGAAGCAAACAAACAAACAAAAAACTAAACACCTTCCTGTCAGGTTGATTCTGACTCCTAGTAACTCTATAGGACAGGGTAGAACAGCCCAGTAGGGCTTCCAAGGATGGAAATCTTTACAGACACCCATTGCTCCATCTTTCTCCCTCGGAGTGGCTGGTGTGTTCAAACCATCAAGCCTTTGGTTAGAAGCCCAGCTCTTCCCACTGTTTCTCCAGTGCACCTTGACATAACTTTAAATGTTTGGAATTTGCTGAGTAATTGAAGTGCTTTTGCTTTCTATAAGCCTCCAAACCACACTTGAGGGTTTATGCTAATACGGTGACTCAAGTGGGGGCTGGCAAGGCTAGAAAGAGGACCTCCTGATATCAGCCAACCTGGGGTGAGGGGTGCAGAGGCTGGGGGAAAATTCACTCAGTCATGGCTAAGTAATGAGGCTCAGAAAAAGGCTGTGGACACAGAAGCTCCATGGGTTTCCTGGTTGGTGAGAGACATCTATGCACATAGAAGGGTAGTGCAGCCCTTTTTGAGACAAGGACTCTCCATTTTCAGAACCTTCCCAGTCCTTCCCTACGTGTCTCCTCATTTGTATCCTTTTTGCTATAAAACTGTAATTGTAAGTATAGGACTTTCTGTGAGTTCTGTGACTCATTCCAGTGAATTATCAAACCCAAGGTGGTAGTGAGAGCCAGTACGTCAGAAGTGAGAGGAATGAGCGCCTCCAAGCTTAGGGCTGGTATCCTGAAGGGGTAGAGGGAACTTCTGAGTATGAAGCCAGCTGGTCAGAAGTTAGTGGGTCACGAGGACTCCCAAGGTTGCAGCTGGTGTCTGTGCCCTTTACTTGTGAGGTCTGCTCTAGCTCCAAATGTTTAGTTAGGGTCAGAGGAAGATGCTGCATGTGCACCTGGTGTCAGAACAAAAGTGGAAGAGAATTGAATTGATAGTAGGTAGATTTGGGTTGATCAATAAATATTTGGTGTTAGAGAAGTGGGAATTGATTTGGGCTTTTCCTACATGTAAATATATCAAGATATACAGGGACGCCCATTGCTGTGTCACAGGATAGGTGTATCCAAGTTGCCTTACAGCATTCTCATTATTTCATTTATGAACACAAAACACCACAACACTAAATCTGTGTGTAATAGATGTAAACTTTGTATTGAAATTATATACATAGTTTCAATACCTTACAAAGAGATTATTATCATGCATTCCTTTGGCAGACAAAATTGCCTTTCTTCTTCCTAATGCTACTTTGTGCCTTCAAAAATTGAGTTGGATCTCTTGGGCTAATGATTCCAAAATGGTTAGACTGCATATAAGACATTAAAGAATGACCTGGTCATGCATACACATAATGGAGTTCTACGTGGCCAAAACGTGAGGGTCTCTATGGACTGCTGCTGACTTACTGCTAGGATAAATTGTTTATATGAAAAAAAGCAAAGCAAGAAGTGCAAAAATGTATACATTATTCTACCTTTTCTTTAAGAAAGGAGACAATAGAAGTGTTTGTACTTATTATTAATACTTGCCGATTTTTCAGGAAGGATAAGCAAGAAGGTAATAAAAGCGTTTTCATCTAGGGAATGTGGTTTAAGCTATAGAAATGATGGTGAGACTTTGCTAGGTATTATCTTTTTTATATAGTTTTGATTTTTAAACCATGTGATGATTTACATTTTCAAAAAAGAGAAGAAAAAGGAAACACTACAATTGATAAACAAAAGTAGAAAATTTTTAATTTACCCGTTTATCAGAATGATAATACAATCACAGTGAAAATAATCAAGTAAATTTTAAATCCAGTTCTCTGACTGTGATTCACAGCCTTGTATGTTCTCATGTCAGAAGCATCTGCAAGGAAATTTTGAACTTTACTTTGTAGATTTATTGTTGGTAGTAGTATTGATGGAATAATTTGGAAACAATTTTGTGTGTATTATAGGGTAGAGCACATGAGTAAGTGTATTAAAACTTGTTTGGAATCAGGGTTATCAACATGAGAGAGAAGAGATAAAAATATGGACTAGGGGAAGTTCAGGAAGAACTTCGTGGTGTTGGATTGGGATTGAAAGTATCAGTATAAACTCATGAATTAAATAGGAATATTTTCTTACCATGTCCATTTACAGAGCCTAGAAGCAATGCTACCTAGTGGCTACATCTTTGTTGTGAATGCCATTCTCCACGAAAAGAACCAGATTCCTTGGAGAAATAACTGATTTTGGAAATGGCAATCACAAGTTGAGCTTGAAACTTCTTGTGCCAGAAAGGAAGTACGTGCTTCTTGATTCTTGGAAGCAAGTCAAAACATCACAGGAACCAAACTGAACAGATCCAAAGTGGTCCAAATTAAGACAATTTGAGAATCAAAAACAATAATGGTAATGGATAATAACACATTGAAGTAAAAAAAGAAGCTACGAGTTCATAGAATCTAAGATTGGGGAGGGAAGTGGTATAATAAAAACGCGGAGGGAAGCTCTAAATAAAAAGCCCTGCCTAGAGAAAAATGCACTTCCACTGGTGAAAACTAGTTCCTCGTTCTCTCAGATGCTGGCCGTGTATTCAGATATTCTGGTGGCTTGCACTAGCGTGTGGAGAAGAAGAGCCAGAGAAGGAAGTAGGAGGAGCAGCAGGGAGGAAAGAAAAGAAAGAGAGAAACCAGGAAAAGTTTAAGAACTGTGCAGTGAGGAGAGAGGCAGCTGGACTCACTCATTTAGCAGTTTATGTCTATGGTTTCATTTACATATGATAACTGAAGTCCCGTTGAAGTCAGTGTTTGAATAGCTAAAGGTATAGGGTTAAAGCGGAGTCCGTCTATAACTAAGGTATTAGTTTGCTGATAGACTTATTTCTATGCATTCGATGGGTTTTCTTTTTATTCTTTCAATTTTTTGGTTTTTCTATGACTGTATCTAGGAAAGACTTAGGGAGTAGTAGCTTTATTTTGGATCCCTGGTGGTGCAGATGTTAAGAGTTCAGCTGCAAAACAGGTTGGCACTTCAAGTCCACCAGCTAGCTGCTCCTTGGAAACCCCTCGAGGCAGTTCTATTCTGTCCTGTAGAGTAGTTACGAGTCAAAATTGACTCGACAGAAACACGTTTGGTTTTTTTGATTTTAGATTTATTTCTAGAAGGCGAAAACATGGTGAATTTTCCTCAAACAATTTTACTGAGTGTCTATCATGCAAATTTCAATAAAAGCTTCTCAATTTAATTAAAAAATAATAATTATTATATTCAGTCACGCATGAATCAATTCCCTAAAGCGCTGTTTTTTCAAACTCCTCTGCTATCTACATGCATCACAATCACCAGATAGCTTGGTAAAAAGTAAAGATTCCAGGCACAAGGATTGGTCTTTATTCCCCTGCAGCAACAAAGGAAAAAGGAGAGTTAGGAATAAGAGGACAAAATTCTGTCTTCGGTATCTAGCGCTGCCATAACAGAAATACCACAAGTGGATGGCTTTAACAAAGAGAAGTAAATTCTCTCACAGTCTAGCAGGTTACAAGTCCCAATTCAGGGTGTCAGCTCCAGGAGGTGGCTTTCATCCTCTGTGGGTGCTGGAGGAAGATTCTTTTTCCTCAACATTCCCCTGGACTAGGAGCTTCTCAGGCAAGGTGACACTGTGTCCAAAGGACTCGTTCAATACCCAGTGCTGCTTTGTTGGTGGTATGAAGTCCCCAACTCTCTGCTTGCTTCCCTTTCCTTTCATCTCTTCAAAGATAAAAGGTAGTGGAGACCACACCCCAGGGAAACTCCCTTTAACTTTGGTCAGGGAGGTAACCTGAGTAAGGGTGGTGTTATAATCCCACCCTAATCCTCTCAACATAAAATTACAATCACAAAATAGAGGACAACCACACAATACTGGGAATCATGGCCTAATCAAGTTGATACACACATTTTTGGGAGGACACAATTCAACCCACGACACCATGGTATACCATCATACACCCATCAGAACGGGTAAAACATAAAACACAGAACATGAAGTAGAGAAAATATATTTCCTTTGGTGTTTTAGTATTGGAATAGAGAAAATATATTTTTTAGGGTTTTAGTATAGCTGTATAAACTGCGATTAATTTCCAGCTTTTGAAACTTAATTACTTCTTCTGAAGTCTGTCATATGATTGTTCCTTTAAAGAAAAATAAGGTAATCAATTTTTAGTTGCTGATTAGGCTATGTTCCTCTCCCAAGGAAAAAAAATACCCAGAACCGAGGTAGGTGAACAAAGCTTACATCATCTTGTGATAGAAACCAGGGCGCCATGAAGAAACTTGCAGAGCTCCAGGATGGCATGAAGAAACTTGCAGGACTTCAATAATAGATCATTTTATCATCGTGTCTACCTCAAAGAAAAACCAACATTCCTGAAAACCTCTAAAACCTGGCCTTCCCCCTATAAAAACCCTACAATTAGTCATCTAGGTTTAGACAGAATTTGAGAGAAATTTAACCCTCTCTTTTTCTCGTATGCGGGTGTTCAATAAAGCTCTCTTGCTGCTTACTTCCGCCGGTCTCAGTTTTGGCTTTGCAGCAGCTGGCTCGAATCCACGATTTACAGTAAAAAAAAAAAAAAAACACCAAGTGCTGACAAGAATGTAGATCAATGTATCTCTTGTTCATGTTGAGGCAGTAAAATAGTACAACCATTCTGGAGAACTCCAAAACCCAGTGATTCCAATAATAGGAACATACCCGAAAGAAATGAATCCACATATCCACAAAAAGACTTGTACAAGAATTTTCATACCAGCTTTAGTCACAGTAGCCAAAACTAGAAATGACCCAATTGTTCATCAACTGTCTCTTGTTCACACATTGAAATTACACTCATCAATTACACCAAAATAACATACACACATGCATGCAGCGATATATCTCAAAGAAATTAGGTTGCATTAAAAAAAAAGACAACCACAAAAAAAGTGTAGTCATTTATGTAAATTTCAAGAGTCGAAACTAGTCTATGGAGATAGAAAACAGAATGGTGATTGCCTAAGAGGGAGTGAGGTAGGGATTGGCTGGAAAAGTGTTCAAAGGATCTTTGTGAGTCCATGGAAACCTTCTGTAACTTGATGGAGGTGATGGTTATGTTTGTCAAAATTCATCGGACTGTGTACATAAGATGTGTGCATTTTATGTAGCTCCTACCTATCCATAATAATGCTGAATGTAAAAGGATTAATGCACCAATAAAGAGACAGTGAGTTGCAGAAAGGATTAAAAAATAACATGAGTCTGTATGCTGCCTACAAGAGAAATACCTTAGACTTAGAGACACAAACAAACTAAAATTCAAAGGATGGAAAAAAAATATCAGCCAAACAATAATCAAAAGAGAGCAGGTGTGGCAGTATTAATTCCTGACAAAATAGACTTTAAAGTTAAACCTACCACAAAGAATGAGGACGGACACTATATAATGATTAAAGGACAATATACCTGGAGAATATAACCATATTAAATATTTATGCACTCAATGACACGGCTGCAAGGTACATAAAAAAAACTCTAAGAGCGTTGAAAAGTGAGATAGACAGCTCCAGAGCTGTAGTAGGAATCTTCAAAACGCCACTCTCGGTGAAGGACAGAACATCCAGAAAGAAGCTCAATAAAGACACAGAAGATCGAAATACCACAATCAACCAATTTCACCTCATAGACATATACAGATCACTCCAATGAAGAGCAGCCAAATATACTTTTCTTTCTAGTGCACATGGAACATTATCTAGAATACGCCACATATTAGGTCATAAAGCAAGCCTTAGCAGAATCCAAAATATCGAAATATTACCAAGCATCTTCTCTGACCATAAGGCCATAAAAGTAGATATCAATAACAGAAAAAGCAAGGAAAAGAAATCAAACACTTGCAAACTGAACAACACCCTGCTCATAAACGACTGGCTTATAGAAGATGTTAAGGATGAAATAAAGAAATTCATAGAATTCAAAGAGAATGAAAACACTCCCTATCAGAACCTGTGGGACACAGCGAAAGCAGTGCTCAGAGGCCAATTTATATCAATAAAGGCACACATACAAGAAGAAGAAAGGGCCAAAATCAAAGAATTATCCCTACAACTTGAACAAATAGAAAGAAAGAAACAAAAGAAACCCTCAGGCACAAGAAGAAAGCAAATAATAAAAATTACAGCAGAATTACGTGAAATAGACAACAGAAAAACAATTGAAAGAGTTAACAAGACCAAAAGCTGGTTCTTTGAAAAAATTAACAAAACTGATAAACCATTGGCCAAACTAAAAAATAAAAACAGGAGAGGAAGCAAATAACCTGAAGAAGACATGAGATGGGCAATATTACAATAGACCCAACTGAAATTAAAAGAATCATATCAAAGTATTAAAAAAAATTGTACTCTAACAAATTTGAAAACCTAGGAGAGATGGATGAATTACTGGAAACATACTACCTATCTATACTAATACAAACAGAGTTAGAACAACTAAATAAACCCATAAGAAAAGAAGAGATTGAAAAGGTAGTTAAACAAAACTCCCAAGGAGTAAAAGCCCTGGCCTGAACGGCTTCACTGCAGAGTTTTACCAAACTTTCAGAGAAGACTTAACACCACTACTACTCAAGGTATCTCAGAGCATAAAGAAGGAAGATATACTGCCAAACTCATTCTATGGAGCCAGCATATCCTTGATACCAAAACCAAGCAAAGACACACACACACACACAAAAATTACACACCTATATCCCTCATGAGCTTAGATGCAAAAATCCTCAACAAAATTCTAGCCAACAGAATTGAGCAACATTTTAGAAAAATAATTCACCATGACCAAGTGAGATTCATACAAGGTGTGCAGGGATGGCTCAACATAAGAGAAAAAATTAATGTAATCCGTCATACAAATAAAACAAAAGACAAGAACCACATGGTCTTATCAATTAATGCAGATGCATTTGACAAAGTCCAACACCCATTCATGATACAAACTCTCAGAAAAATAGGAATAAAAGAAAACTTCCTCAACATAATAAAGAACATTTATACAAAGCCAACACCGAACATCACCCTAAATGGAGAGAGTATGTAGCATTCCCCTTGAGACTGGGAACCAGACAAAGATACCCTTTATCACCAGTCTTATTCAACAGTGTGCTCGAGGTCCTAGCCAGAGCAATTAGGTTAGCTAAAGAAATAAACGGCATCCAGATTGGTAAGGAAGAAGAAAAAGTATCTCTATTTGCAGACGGCATGATCTTATACACAAAGGACCTTAAAGAATCCTCAAGAAAACTGCTGAAGCTAAGAGTTCAGCAGATTGTCAGGATAAAGATAAACATACAAGAATCCGTTGGATTCCTCTACACCAACAAAAAGAACATCCAAGAAGAAATCACCAAATCAATACCATTTAAATTAGCCCCCAAGAGGATTAAATGCTCAGGAATAAATCGTACCAGAGACATAAAAGACCTATACCAAGAAAAGTACTAGACGCTACAGCAAGATGAAAAGACATCTACGTAAGTGGAAAAATATACCATGCTCATGGATAGGAAGGCTTAACATTGTACAAATGTCTCTTCTACCAAAAGCAATGTATACACACAATGCAATTCCCATCCAAATTCCAATGAAGTTTTTTAACGAGATGGAGAAGCAAATCACCAGCTTCACATGGAAGGGAAAGAGGCCCCGGATAAGTAAAGCATTACTGAAAAAAAAAAAAAGAACAAAGTGAGAGGCCTTACTCTACCTGATTTTAGAAACTATTTTACCGCTGCAATAGTCAAAACAGCCTGCTACTGGTACAACAACAGATACATAGACCAATGGAACAGAATCGAGATTCCAAACAGAAATTCAAGCACATAGGAGAACCTGATATTTGACAACGGCCCAAAATCAGTAAAATGGGGGAAAAGACAGTCTCTTTAACAAATGGTGCTGGCATAACTGGATATCCATCTGCAAAAAAAAACTGAAACAAGACCCATCCTTACACCACACAGAAAAACTAACTACAAATACATCAAAGACATAAATGTAAAATCTACAACGATAAAGATCATGGAAGAATAGAATAGGGACAACACTAGGAGTCCTAATACGCACCATAAATAGTATACAAAACATTACTAACAATGCACAAACACCAAAAGAGAAATTAGATAACTGCAAGCTCCTAAAAATCAAACACCTATGCTCATATAAAGACTTCAACAAAGGTGTAAAAAGATTACCTAAAGATTGGGAAAAAGTTTTTAGCTATGACATTCCCAATCATCATCTGATCTCTAAAATCTACATGATACTGCAAAAATTCAACTACAAAAAGACAAAGAACTCTATTAAGAAATGGCAAATGATGTGAACAGGCACATCACTAAAGAAGACATTCAGGTAGCTAACAGATACATGAGGAAATGCTCAGGATCATTACCCGTTAGAGAAATGCAAATCAAATCTACAATGAGATTTCATCTCACTGTAACAAGGCTGGCATTAATCCAAAAAACACAAAATAATGAATGTTGGAGTGGTTGTGGAGAGACTGGAACACTTATACACTGCTGGTGGGAATGGAAAATGATACAACCACGTAGGAAATCCTTTTGGTGCTCCCCCAAAATGCTAGAAATAGAACTACTGTACGATCCAGCAATCCCACTCCTTGAAATATAGCCTGGAGAAATAAGACCCTTTGTATGTACAGATATATGCACACCCATGTTCATCGCAGCACTGTTTACAATAGCAAAAAGATGGAAGCAACCAAGGTGCCCATCAACAGATGAATGGATAAATAAATTATGGTATATTCACACAATGGAATACTATGCATTTGTAAGAACAATGATGAATCTGTGAAACATTTCATAACATGGAGGAATCTGGAAGGCATTATGCTGAGTGAAAGTATTCAGTTGCAAAGGGACAAATATTGTATGAGACCACTGTTAAAAGGAACTCAAGAAAAAGTTTAAACAAAGAAGATATTCTTTGATGCTTACGAGAGCGTGGAGGGACAGGGGTATTCGCTAATTAGATAGTAGACAAGAACTATTTTAGGTGAAAGAAAAGACGCTACACAATATAGGAGAGGTCAGCACAACAGGATTAATCCAAAAGCAAAGAAGTTTCTAAATAAACTGAATGCTTCAAAGGCCAGAGTAGCAGGGGAGGGGGTTGGGGACCACGGTTTCAGAGGACATCTAGGTGAATTGGCATAATAAAATCTATTAAGAAAACGTTCTGCATCCACCTTGGAGAGTGGCGTTTGGGGTCTTAAATGCTAAAACAGGGCCATCAAAAATGCATCAATCGGTCTCAACCAACCTATTGCAAAGGAGAATGAAGATCACCAAAGACACAAGGTAATTAAGAGCCCCAGAGACAGAAAGGGCCACATAAACCAGAGACTAAATCAGCCTGAGACCAGAAGAACTAGACGGTGCCCGGTTATAAACCATGACTGCCCTGACAGGGAACAGAGCAGAGAACCCCTGAGTGGGCAGGATAGCAGTGGCATTTAGACATCAAATTCACATAAAAAGGCCAAACTTAATGGTCTGACTGAGACTAGAAGGACCCCGGGGGTCATGGTCTCCAGACCTTCTTTTAGCCCAAGACAGGAACCATTCCTAAAGCCAACTCTTCAGTAAGGGATTGGATTAGATTATAGAATAGAAGAAGATACTGGTGAGGACTGAGCTTCTTGGATCAAGTAGACACATGAGACTATGTGTGCAGCTCCTGTCTGGATGGGAGATGAGAGGGCAGAGGGGGTCAGAAGCTGGCCGAATGGACACGAAAATAGAGAGTGGAAAGGAGTGTGCTGTCTCATTAGATGGAGAGCAACTAGGAGGATATAGCAAGAAGTCTATGAATTTTTGTATGAGAGACTGACTTGAATTGGTAAACTTTTACTTAAAACACAATAAAAAATTAAAAAAAAAAAGCACCCTTTTGAAAGAAGCCTCTCCCATTTATCTGATCCTTCCCCCCACTAATCCAGCCCTTGAGTTGGCTTCAGTGGTGGCCGATTTCTCTGGGCCTGAAATAGGTCCTGCTGTGCACCAGGAACCATTCTCCTGGCATTGGTGAAGGAACAAATTAACAAATGGAGGGAAACCAATCTGCCAGATCCCCTAACCTGGGAACTCAAGGCAGAAGCAGCTCCTATTCAGGCACAAGCAGTGTATGGACTTTGAATGCCTTTTCCCCACTGGATGGACCTGTGTGGGCCCATTTCAGCAGCTTAGGCCCTTTTTGGCATAGTGCAACAGTGTACGTGCCTGAGGTCTGACTTCAACTGTTTCAGCTATGGGGCAGAAAGGCTGAATATTGACATTTGACACCAGCCTGCCTATTAAGCAGGGTCCTCACCTACCCATAACAGGGGGCCTAACGATTGGTGGCTCCACCCACAGCACCTAGCCACCCATGACAGGGGCCCAAGAATAAGTGCTGCCTGCTAATCCTTACAGCCAAAAGGAGTGGGTCCCCATTGTCCAGCTGCAGAACCCACCCACCTGTGAGCTCTAGGGCACAGGGACTCCTTTTCCTCACACACACTTGGGGGACAGTTGTCAGCCCCTGCCTTGCTCAGAGTATGTCCCCCTGCTGCAACCAGATAGCTGTACCTACACCAATCGCCCCTGCTCCTCTAAGACTGTAGGTGAGAGCCTGCACCAACTACTTGGACACCTCAGCTGAATCCATACAAGAAAAAAAGTGAATGGACTCCTAGGCTTATATACCCTGCAACAGCTCTAGCCATCTGGTAACAGGACGTTAGAGCTTCAAAGGCACCAACAATCAAGCTAGCTCACTTGAGCAGCCTATTTGGGCATATGAAAACAAAACAAAGCAAGAAGATAAGACACAGTAAGCTAACATAAAATAAATTAAGACAATAACTTATACATGACTCAGAAAAAATAGTCTAAATCAAATCACATAAAGAAGGAGAACATGTTCGCTTCAACAAGCTCCCAAAACAAAGAATCAATGAATCTTCTAGACAAAGATATATTCCTGGAAATACCAGAGGTAGAATACAAAAGATTAATATACAGAACTGTTCAAGAGATCAGGGAGGAGAGCAAGCAAAATGCAGAACAAAAGAAGGATCACACAGATAACGCACTCGAGGAAAATAAGAAGGTTATTGAAGAGCATAATGAGAAATTTAACAGGCTGCAAGAATCCATAGAGAGACAGCAATCAGAAAGTCAGAACATTAACAATAAAATTTTGGAATTAAACAACTCAATAGAAAATCAGAGGAGTAGGATTGTGGAAATGGAGATCAGAATTAGTGATATCAAAGATAAAACTCTTGGCACCAATACATTCGATGAAAAATCAGATAAAACTGATGGGCGGACTCACAGCCGGGAAAGATATGCTTTCTTGTCAACTAGAATTTGTTTCAGGATCTTCAGGTTGTGAAAACACAGGATTTTTTTTTACCAACATTAAGAAGATCATCAAAAATGGTCAAGAAAAGACAAAGTGGAAGGAGGGAGCAGGCTATCTCATGAAGGGGAGAGTAATTGGGAATATGTAGCAAGGCGTATATAAGTTTTTATGTGAGGGACTGACTTGATTTGCAAACTTTCACTTAAAGCACAATAAAAATTATTAAAAAAAAAAAAAAAAAGAGCATCAGCCGTGGAATTCTCTCTCCCTCTAGTGTTAGGGATTAAATTGTGTCTCCAGAAGGGAAAGATCACACTCCTAACCACTGTACCTGTGAATGTGACCTGTTTTGGGGTAATAGAGTTGTTTTGTTTTTTTTTTTTAACTTTTATTGAGCTTCAAGTGAACGTTTACAAATCAAGTCAGACTGTCACATGTAAGTTTATATACATCTTACTCCGTACTCTCACTTGCTCTCCCCCTAATGAGTCAGCCCTTCCAGTCTCTCCTTTTGTGACAATTTTGCCAGCTTCCAACTCCTCTATCCTCCCATCCCCCCTCCACACAGGAGATGCCAACACAGTCTCAAGTGTCCACCTGATATAATTACCTCACTTTTCATCAGCATCTCTCTCCTACCCACTGTCCAGTCCCTTTCATGTCTGATGAGTTGTCTTCGGGGATGGTTCCTGTCCTGTGCCAACAGAAGGTTTGGGGACCATGACCGCCGGGATTCCTCTAGTCTCAGTCAGACCATTAAGTATGGTCTTTTTATGAGAATTTGGGGTCTGCATCCCACGGATCTCCTGCTCCCTCAGGGGTTCTCTTTTGTGCTCCCTGTCAGGGCAGTCATCGGTTGTGGCCGGGCACCAACTAGTTCTTCTGGCCTCAGGATGATGTAGGTCTCTGGTTCATGTGGCCCTTTCTGTCTCTTGGGCTCTTAGTTGTTGTGTGACCTTGGTGTTCTTCTTTCTCCTTTGCTCCAGGTGGGTTGAGACCAATTGATGCATCTTAGATGGCCGCTTGTTAGCATTTAAGACCCCAGACGCCACATTTCAAAGTGGGATGCAGAATGTTTTCATAATAGAATTATTTTGCCAATTGACTTAGAAGTCCCCTTAAACCATGGTCCCCAAACCCCCACCCTTGCTCCGCTGACCTCTGAAGCATTCATTTTATCCCGGAAACTTCTTTGCTTTTGGTCCAGTCCAATTGAGCTGACCTTCCATGTATTGAGTGTTGTCCTTCCCTTCACCTAAAGCAGTTCTTTCTTAGCTACTAATTAATCAGTAAAAAACCCTCTCCCTCCCTCCCTCCCTCCCCACTTCGTAACTACAAAAGTATTTGTTCTTCTCAGTTTATACTATTTCTCAAGGTCTTATAATAGTGGTCTTATACAATATTTGTCCTTTTGCCTCTGACTAATTTCGCTCAGCATAATGCCTTCCAGGTTCCTCCATGTTGTGAAATGTTTCACAGATTCGTCACTGTTCTTTATCGATGCGTAGTATTCCATTGTGTGAATATACCACAATTTATTTACCCATTCATCCGTTGATGGACACCTTGGTTGCTTCCAGCTTTTTGCTATTGTAAACAGAGCTGGAATAAACATGAGTGTGCATATATCTGTTTGTGTGAAGGCTCTTGTTTCTCTAGGGTATATTCCGAGCAGTGGGATTTCTGGGCTGTATGGTAGTTCTATTTCTAACTGTTTAAGATAACACCAGATAGATTTCCAAAGTGGTTGTACCATTTGATATTCCCACCAGCAGTGTATAAGAGTTCCAATCTCTCCGCAGCCTCTCCAACTTTTACTATTTTGTAATTTTTGGATTAATGCCAGCCTTGCTGGAGTGAGATGGAATCTCATTGTAGTTTTAATTTGCATTTCTCTAATGGCTAATGATCGAGAGCATTTTCTCATGTATCTGTTGGCTGCCTGAATATCTTCTTTAGTGAAGTGTGTGTTCATATCCTTTGCCCACTTCTTGATTGGGTTGTTTGTCTTTTTGTGGTTGAGTTTTGACAGAATCATATAGATTTTAGAGATGAGGTGCTGGTCGGAGATGTCATAGCTGAAAATTCTTTCCCAGCCCGTAGGTGGTCTTTTTACTCTTTTGGTGAAGTCTTTAGATGAGCATAGGTGTTTAATTTTTAGGAGCTCCCAGTTATCTGGTTTCTCTTCATCATTTTTGGTAATGTTTTGTATTCTGTTTATGCCTTGTATTAGGGCTCCTAGGGTTGTCCCTATTTTTTCTTCCATGATCTTTATCGTTTTAGTCTTTATGTTTAGGTCTTTGATCCACTTGGAGTTAGTTTTTGCGCTTGGTGTGAGGTATGGGTCCTGTTTCATTTTTTTGCAAATGGATATCCAGTTATGCCAGCACCATTGTTAAAAAGACTATCTTTTCCCCAATTAACTGACACTGGGCTTTTGTCAAATATCAGCTGCTCATATGTGGATGGATTTATATCTGGATTCTCAATTCTGTTCCACTGGTCGGGGTAATAGAGTTTTTTGTTGAAGATAAATCCACTGTGGGTGGATTCAATTTTGACTCACAGTGGCCCTGTAGGATGGAGTAGAGGCCAAATGCCACATCTTTCTCCTGCTCTTTGAAGACAGTATCAGTTAAGAAATACCAGAGAAGGGTGGGTCCTAGTCCTAATACTTTCTGAGTGCTGTTTCATAAAAGAGAAGTGATGTGCAGAGGGGGTCAGGCACCAGAAGTAGACAACATGTGAGACTCCCTCACAGACCAATGAATGTCAACAGATACTGGGGGACTACTGATAAGGATGGTTCTTCCTGCCTCAGCCACACCACTGCCCCACACCACTCAACTCCTAGAAATTTCACTGAGGTGGAAGGAGCCTGAATTTTGTGGGATTTGTTTCCCAACTCCTAACACACAAGTTTTCTACCAATAAGTCCAGAGTCATTGGCACTTCGTCCTTACTATGTCCAATCAGGGTAGGGTCATCAATGCAATGGATCAGTATGATAGCCTGAGGAATGGAAATGCAATCAAAGTCCCTGAGGTCTAAAATAAGACATAGGGCTGGAGAGCTGACATATCACTGAGGTAGGAGAGTGGAGGTGTATAGCTGGCCTTTCCAGCTGAAGAAAAGCTGCTTCTGGTGTTTCTTCAAAACTGAAAATAGGAAAACAACATTGGTCAGACCAATAGCTGGATACCAGGTACCAGGAGATACATTAATTTGCTCAAGCAATGAAACCACAAGTGGAATGGCAGCTACAGTTAGATTCACCACTTGGTTGAGTTTATGTAATCCACTGTCATTCGACAAGATCCATCTGTTTTTTGCACAGGCCCAATAGGCAAGTAGAACAGGGATTGAGGGGAATCACTACCCCTGCATTCCTGACGCCCTTGATGCTGGCAGTACTCTCTGCAATTCCTCCAAGAATGCGGTATTGCTTCTGGTTTACTATTTTCCTAGATAGGTGCAGGTCTATTGGCCTCGTCTTGGCTTTTCGTACCCTGAGAGCCCCTATTCCTCTTGTCACATATCCAGTGTGGAGGTTCTGGGAGTTGCTGAGTAAATCTCTTCTGATTATGCATTTTGGAACTGGGGAAATCTCTACAGGATGCGTTCACGGACACACCAGACCCACTGTGAGACAAATCTGAGCTAAGAGTGCAATAAGAATCTTACCTTCATATGCCCCTACTCTGACTGGTGGGCCTCAGTGATGTTTTGGGTCTCCTGGAATTAGCGTGCGTTTAGACCCAGTATCCAGTAATGCCAGAAAATTCTGATTATTTCCTTTCCCCAGTGAACAGTCACTCTCATAAAATCCTGTAGATCACTTTGGGGAAGGCTGGGAGAAATTTCACAGTATAAAGTTTTGGTAGCGTAGGTGGTCTTTACTCAAGGGGACCTGGCTTCCCCTTCATTCAAGGGGTTGTGGATCGGTAAACTAGCTCTAGGCTGGGAATTGATTGAGAGGCTGCAGCTCTCTGTTCTGGTGATTCAAGATAGATTACTGTTCACTTGACCTTGAATTCTTCCACTTGTAGAGATCAAGTAAACATTTAGGAGATTTCTTGTCTATTTCACGCCTAGGACACTTGACTCATTAGCCAACACCGTAATTTCATACAAGTCAGACTATTCTGATTAATGCTTTGTCTCTGCTGTCCATTGTAGTAAACACTAACAACTCCCACCTTGTCTTTGTCAATTTAGTCCTGCCACTTGGCCCCTAACACCACGGGGTCTAATCAGCCCCATTGGAGTTAGGTGTTTTAATTCAGTTAGGGCAGTCCGCACTGTCCACGCTTACTCACATAAATGGGCAATCACAGCAGTCTTCAAGAATACTGCGACCCCCTTAGCAAATTTGTTTCTCACAGTTGTGGTAAATGGTGTGTCCTCTGGCACTCCATGTGTGGGCTTATGGGTCTAACCCGATAAATACACTTTAACTTGCCAATTTCCCTAAGCCTTTGAATACCTTCTTCTACAGTATACCAGGCAGGTCTTGTACTTCAACTTAATTTACTGTTGGCCACCAAGCAATCCATACTTCACCAACCAACCAAATAATCTATTAGATCTTTTCCTAACCTCTTGAGCAGAAACACTGAATGAAGAATCTGTGCTTAGTGGGCCCATATTAATAAACTCTGGCTCACCCATCTTTATGTTCCTTGCACCATTATCCCTCATCCTTAATAGCCATTCTCACACATATTCCCCAGGTTTCTGTTTGTACATATTAGGAAAGTCAAGCAGTTCCTTTGGAGTGTGGCGTGCCTCCTCCTCGGTCACACTTTTCATTTCACCTTTTGGGACTTAAGTCTAGATATAGACCTAGAAGAAAAATGGGTAGTGGGGGTGAGTCTTGGGAATATTCAGAAATGTCTTGAAAGGCATGTGCCTAAGCTGAGGCCTCAGGCAAGGCACCAGGTGCCGCCTCAGGTGATATCTCAAACACTCTTCAGACACATTTGTGTTAATCTTCTCAGATGAGGTGGAAGGTATAACCATTATACTGGAGGGCAGTGGCTTTGCTGAAACCCTGGTGCCATAGTTGTTAAGAGCTGGTGGCTAACCAAAAGACCAGTAGTTCAAATCTACCAGAAGCTTCTTGGAAACCCTATGGGGTAGTTCTATTCTGTTGTATGGGGTCACTAGGAGTCAGAATCACCCTACTAGCCGGAAATGTTTTTTTTGTTTGTTTGTTTTATTTGTTTTGGTGGCTTAGCAAAAAAAGATGGAGTAATCTCTTCAGATGGGAGAAAGAGTGCTGATTCTCCTGACAGCAGTGATTCAACAGAATTTAGAGCCTCAGTGTCCCCAGCTGCCTGATTATCTGCCCATATGTTCCCATTTCAAGTTTCGGGGTCTCATTTCTCCTCACTCAATGGCCTCGCTTTAACTTCATACACCATTCGAGGTTGGGAAGTCAATTACATTGTTATTCACACACTGTTACAATAAGACTCTGCGTTAGATTTTCACCAATATCAGCTCTGTTACTACAAGAAATAAGGCTTTCTTTCAGGGCACAAGTTGCAACTTTGAGGTATTTTATGAGGTGCTTGTATGTGACTCTGAAGCCCTGAGCTCATCTCTCTCACCACTTTGTCTAATGAAAGTAGGACCAACCAACCAGCTTCCTTATTTCCTGACTAAATTGTGGAAAATTTCCAAACATGTGATCACCCAAAGATTCCCTTCTCACCAATACTTGATCTATTTCTGATGATATTTGGCATGTTAAAATTGCCACATCTTGCCATGGATTAGCAGCACCCTTTTTACACTGGAGGTAGAGTCGTCAGCACTTTTAGGACTAGTCAAACTTGAGAACCATTTGAGAAAACTCATCCTTATGATTCTGTTTCTCTGGAACCACTCTCAGTACCAAGTGTCTTGGGCCAGGTTCTCAAGAGAAGCAAAACTAGTGGAGCGTATGTACGAATGTGTATGTGTGTTCATGTGTGTATGTACGCATGTACATATACCTATGTATATGTATACATAGAGAGAGAGCTTTATGTCAAGTAAATTGCTCACATGGTTGTAGAGCAAACAAGTCCCAAGTCCATGGGTCAGACATCAGGTTGGAGACTTCTCCCTTCTCACGTACCTGCAGGGGCCGAGGAATCCAAGTTTGACAGGAAAAGAATCAGGCTGCTGGCTAAAGTTCAAAGAAATAGAGGTCAGATGATAACCAGTTGGACACAGGATGCAAAGCAATCGACTAAGCTTTCCCAAAGCTTCTATACATATATTGGATTCAAGCCACACTCCCCAGGAAAATTCCCTTACAACTGATTGGCTGATCATATGAGATCACATCATGCAGGATGACTACATCACTATATAACTGCCAAACCAGTGAGAATCATGGCCCAGCCAAGCTGACACACAACGTTAACCACCACATGTTACAAGCCCAGTGATTACCTTAATAATTTTCCCAACTGGTAGCTAAAACAGCCTATAAATAATTTCATCTACTCCTCTAAAAAGTGTTAAGTCCTGTTTAAATATACATTTATCTACTCTACTTTTGCTTCCTAGGAAGGTAAATCTCATGACAGTCGAAGTCAAATAGATGTTCATATTCTAAATTTGCCTCATTCTGGTTTCACTGATGATCAACCCTGATGACAAGCCTTCTGAAATATTTTTTATTATGAAAATGAGCTAATAACACACCTAGGTGTTTATAGTATTATGGTGTAAATTCCAAATATTCTAGTGTTAAATGATATTTAATAAGAGGTCATTTTACTCAGGTAACTTTGGTGGGAGAATACCATTTAGCTAAAGGCCTGAGACAATTTCTTTCTGACTGTATAAACAGGTTCTTCCTTGAGGGGATCTACCTCTTTTTTGTTCGAAGAGTCTGTGCTTGTGAATTTGTTGAGGGTCTGAGGGTCTGAGGCTGTCTATTACTGTGATTCAAGTCAGATAATGTTCACCAGACCTAGGGTGTTTCTGCTTATACAAATCAAGTAAGTTGCCCATCTATTGCATTTCTAGAGACACTGACCAAGGAGTTCATGCCAAAGAGGTTTGATGGACAGACCATTCTGATTACTGCTTCAGCTGTGTATTCAATGTAGGAAGTAAGGTCACCTTGTCTTTTAGGCTTAAATATTGTGACATGGCCCTTCCAATGCCGTCTTGCTATCATCCCCCTTCATTTCAATGATCCCAGTTCCATGGTAGCAGTTCCCACTGTCCTTCATAAATTAGCCACCACAGAGTTCTTTGAGAATGTGAAAATAGTTCTGTAGGATCTATTTCTCACAGCCTTGTTGAAGGTAGTGTCTTCTGGACCTTTCCAGGGGATAAAAGTAGGGGCGAAAGACCATGTCTGTGGAGTATACAATTAATTTTTACTCAAAGGATTTGGACTTTTCCCCTGGTTTCTGAGAGGTAATCTCTAAACACCTGAGATTTTCCCAGTGACTAGAGTCTTTGCAATTTCTGGAGGGGCTCCAGGTCACACCTGAGAGTTTATGCTGAAGCGGCAAGGAGGGCCTCATTGACAGGACAAAGAGGAAAAGTCCCTAAGAGGCTGGTTTAGAGGGATATTGCCAAAGGGTTTTGAGATATCAGCAAGTTACTCTGAAATGGGGTAGCAAATACATATATATGGAGGCATGGACAAAGCAAATGTGGAAAATGTTCATTGGTAAATGGACATGAAGAATACATAAAGACACTACTCTTTCAACTTTTTTATGTTTATAATTGTTTTGAAAAGGAAGATTGGGAGCTCTTGTACCAGGTTTTACTTTGTTCTCTTGAGATGAACATTCTGAAAGATGAGGACCACAGGAGCGGTGATGTTTCCTAGTGGCCCAGAGTAGGATACAGCTGTTGGGGGCTCCAAGCCGCTGAAGAGCTGCTCATCGCCTCTCACCTCTCCAAGCCTGGGCCATGCTGGGGACTCTTCTGCATCGAACAGTGCTAAAGAAGATTCCTGCGGAGGGGAGATGTCGCAAAACAGCTTTCCCTGACCGGGAATCGAACCCGGGCCGCAGCGGTGAAAGCGCCGAATCCTAGCCACTAGACCACCAGGGAACTCCCAGAGACCTCTTATCTCCGGCCTCCAGACCGTACATCTCTTTGCACCCAACTCGGGGAAGCCTGGACGCCTACCGTCCTGGATGCTGCCCTCTCCTTCAGCGATCCTCCCCCAAGGCCCTTTCCGCCTCGCTTTATCCAAAACGCAAGACAGCCTGCCACACGCCGAGCACTGTCAGGTCTTCCCAAGTTTCGGAGCGAGGCGGCTCTGCCCTGCCGCACCTTAGACCTGACCTAGAGATGCGCCTTTGCGCGCGGCAGCGTGTGGAGAGACGGTGGCCGGGTCCAGCGCAAGGGACAAGCCTGCAGGGAGGAAGCGCCCAGGGTGGGAAGGAGGCCGAGCACGAGCCCCCAAGAACTCCAATATCAAAAAGGGCTCAGACGGATGCCGAAACAGAGGCAGCCTGGATGAATAACTCTTGGAACCAGGGCCCCGGGACCCCGAATTGAACTCCGGATTTTCCCCCTAAAGTCCTCTGCCCCTGCCACTTCCCCATCTTTGTTGATGGCCACTCCATCCTTCCCCGTGCTCAGGCAAAAAACTGCGAGTTCTCCTTGGCGATGGTCTTTTCCTCAGACCCCACATCTAATTACTCAGGGATTTACGTGTTCTCTTTGGTGGTATAACGAAGAGTCGGTAGCTCGAATTCACCAGCCGCTCCGTGGAAACCCTATGGGGCTGTTCCACTGTGCTAGCTGTGAGTCGTAATAGACTCGACTGCAACGGATCTTTTGGCTTTTGTCCGTCAAATGTGGACGTGGATCGACGCAGTCCCTCCCTTTCCTGAGCTCTGAATTTGCACCGACGACTTTCCTGATAAAGGCGGGAGGTCAATTTAAGGCGTAGCCCTCGGCTCGCTCAGACCTTAGGGTTCGAGACCCTTAATTTCCGGGCGTGGGGTTCTGCTGCATTTGCCCCTTTGCTTTGGCTCTGTCTCTCAAAATCAGCCTGTTTCTGGCCTGTCTTGAAGAGTTGCGGACATGCCTGGGACCCCTCCGCTCCTCTCCTCTCTCCAGGTTAAGAAACCAACCCCCTTCGGGTTCCTCCTGCAGAGAAGCTTCCGAAGGCGCTGTTTTTCCTGTCTTGAAGTGCGCGCGCCCAGGTGTGCAGTTTGTGAGGGCGTAGGCGGTGAGTTTGTGGTTCTCCAGTAGCCTTCTCTTCTCTCCCCTCTATGTAAGAGATGGACAACCGCCCTCTTTGTCCAATTCAGGAGGGATCCCAAAGGGTCGAGACCCGACAGAAAGGCGGTGAACCCTCTCCTCTGGGTGGGCGGGAAGGCGGGAGATTGATCCAGAAGGGAAGGGGAAATGCACGGTATGAAATTTCCTGAACTAAAGCTTCTGGGAAGTCAGCCTCCTCTGGAACAGGGTCGCAGGTCCCTGAAGAGCTTAAGGTAGTCCAGTTGTGTCCCCGTCTCCACTCTGAGCCAAAAAACAAAGTCGAGGACCGAGTCCTGGTTTCCAGTGAGCAAGGAATCTGCGCCCTCCCCAGGGTGGGGGAGCACTTGAACTTCGGGTGTGAAGGCAGAGCGGTAACCTCAGCACCTAGAGCAGCAACTGCAGGAGAAAAGGGCACATTCTTGCCCACCAATTTTTTTTTTAACTTGATTTCTAAAGGGAACCCTATGGAGAATAACATTAAAGCCTGTGAGCTACAGAAACTCTTTGCCCATTGGCGGTTGCCCTGAGGCGAAGGTGAAAAACCTGCGCAAACCACCTCCGTTAACTTTCGCACTCCATGATCTGTTGAGCAGAAAAATAAAGAAGGCAAACGAAGATGAGTTTCCAGTATTGAAATAAAACTTCCCTTGAAAAAGAATCTCCAAGAGTGAGGAGGAAGAAATCAAGCGATTGTGAATTCTGCATGAGCTTCCCCTGGGTCCTGCGGTTTATACTCGGCTTCTTGGTCCGGTGTCCAAAGGAATCCAGTGCAGGCCTTCAAGGCTGGCTTGGTATGTGTTGGTTGTTCGATATTTTCAAAGAGCCAAATGTCCTAAGACACATGTTTTAGCCTTTGCTAAAAAATAAGGCACGGCTAAAACATGAAGGCGTGATTAAAGTAGTGGACTGAAATCCAGTCGCGCAGTGGAGAGGTGCTGAGGCAAAAGGGCTTGAGAGGAGAGAGCGCAGGTCAGGCCCCAGGGAGAGTACGCGGCAGGGCCTGCAGGGAGGGTTCTACTGTTCCTGGGTGGACGGGAAGTCTGGATCATTTTGAGTGTGTGTGATAAAATAGGAAACAAAACACGTGCCATTTCAACCGCTTTATGTGCACAATTTAATGACAGTGCTTAGGTTCACCATGTTGTGGAACCATCACCACTATCCGTTCCGAAGTTTTTCATCACCCTTAACAGAAATCCAGCGCCCCTTAAGCAGTCATTCCTGCCTTTTCCCTCCCACCTGCCCCTGGTAACCATTAGTAAACTTTGGCCTCTATGCATTTGCTGTTCTAGAGATTCCAAGTAGGTGGGATCATATAATATTTGTCCTTTTTCGTCTGGCTTATTTCATTCAGCATAATTTTTCTAGGTTCATCCATGTCTTAACATATATCAGGATCTCCTTTCTCTTTATGGCTGAATAATATTCCACTGTATGGATATACCACATTCTGTTTATCCACTCCTCTGTTGATGGACACTTGGGTTGTTTACACCTTTTGGCTCTTGTGGATAATGCTGCAATGAGCATTGGTGTACAAGGATCTGTTTGCCTTTCTGCTTTCAATTCTTTGGGGGTATATACCTAGTAATGGAGGTGTTGGGTCATTTGGGAATTCTATGGTTAACTTTTTTGAGGAACCATCAAACGAATTTCCACAGAGGCTGAACCATTTTACAATCCCACCAGCAATGGGTGAGGGTTCCAATTTTCCACATCCTCAGCAATGCTTGTTTTCTGGTTTATGCCAAAAGGTTGAGCACTCGACTACTAACTGAAAGGTTTGTGGTTGGAACCCACGCAGAGGTGCCTCGGAAGGCAAGTCTGGCGATCTGCTCCTGAAAGATCCAAAACTCCAAGCCATTGCCATCTAGTCAATTCTGACTCATAGCGACCCTACAGGACAGAGTAGAGCTGCCCCATAGGCTTTCCGAGGCTGTGATCTTTACAGAAGCAGGCCGCCACATCTCTCTCCCACAGAGGGGCTGGTGGATTCAAACTGCTGACCTTTCAGTTAGCAGCCGAGCGCTTTAGCCAGTGCACCACCAAGTCACAGCCTTCAGAACCCTATGGAGCAGTTAGTTCTGCACTGCACTCATGAGATGGTCATGAGTCCTAATCAACTCCATGGCAACTAACACCAAGTGGGGGGATGAATAAGGAGTAATGACATTGAACATCTTTTCATGGAAACACGGATCATTTGTCTGGAACATCAGCGCCCTTAAAGGGGCCACCGAGGCGCTGGTCCGAAGCCCCAGGGTGAGAGCCTTCACAGCTCCTGGGCTGTGGGGAGCTGGAGAGCCCGAGAGGAGCTTAGTTCTGGAAATGGGAGCTCTAGCGAACTTTGGGCTCCTGAACCTCGGTGGAGCACCCCACCCCACTCCCCCTCTCGAAGTCCTAGCTTCCGGGATAAAAAAAAAAAAAAAAAAATTCCGGGATAGGTGCAGAAAACTACTTTAAGGTCTAAGGGAAGCCACAGGCTCCTTTGCCTGAAGGGATTGTTGGTGTTTTCCCCGAGGGCTTTTTCCAGCTGCTGGCAGTGGAATTTCAAATGTAGTTGAATTTCGGATGTTGCAAGCCAAAGTACTTGGAGACTGCAGGGCTTACGATTTTCCTGGACAAATTCTTAGGCTAGCTCAGTCACGTGGTTTCCGTAGGGTAGTGGTTCTCACGTTCGGCTCAGGCGGGAAGGGTCCCTGTTTAGAAGGCGGGCTAAAACAGGTTTCTTTTCCTGAAGGGTTAAGCGTTTGCCAATAGCCTTTAAGGAGAAAAAAAAAACAAAAAAATGACAGGAAGACTTCATTACTGAGTACCTAAGCCAGACCTCATTTCTCTGCGTTAAGTCAGATGGGAGACCAGGACACAATTCTCATCTGGTTCTTGGGAGGCGGGGCACCAAACTAGACATGCTTTATGTGAGTTTTAGTTCCAGAGAGTTGTAAAGGTTCTCTTTGTTCTCTTCTATCACCTGAACTTTCTCCACAGGCTGACACTGAAGAAGAAAACGGCCTCAGGAAGCACCGAGGGAACCCTTCAGGCAAAGGAGACTGAGACTCCCGATATGCCCTGGCTTAGGGTCCCTCGCCTACCCTGGAAACAAGGACCATGGGGCCCCACACGCTGGATTTGACATCTCACATCAAAAGCAAACTGAAGTGGCAGGAACAAGAGAAAGAGATAAGGAAGGCGTTAAAGCTAAGTCTTGAGAGAAATGACCAGTCAAGGCAAATGCAGTGAGCCTTGGTTCGCTTGGTGCTTACCGAGGCCCTTTCCAGGACTTTGCTGCTGCCAGTCCAATTTCGAAATGGGACTGAATTTGGTACATTGAAAGTCACAAAAGGTCAAGAAGGCCACCATAGAGTTTTCATGGATGTTCCTTAGATCGTGTGATTCTCAGTGTTTCCGTAGTGTAGTGGTTATCACGTTCGCCTCACACGCGAAAGGTCCCCGGTTCAAAACCGGGCGGAAACAGTTGCTTGTTTTACTCCTCAGAGCCCATTGCTACTTTTCCCCATTGCTTTAGATCTTTTTTTTTTTTAGATCTAGAATCAAACACGAGTCCCGGAAAGTCCCAGAGGGAAATGCACAAACTGTGATGACCCGTAGGAAGGTGCAATACCGCCAGAAGTACTGCAAGGTTTTTGTCACTTTATATGAACCTAAATCCTAGGGTTCGTCTATGGAAATGGATCCTAAGGGAGTAGAAGCAGGGCGGAAGGAATGTAGTGATGGATACGGCCAGGTTTACTGATTGATACAGGTGCACTAGGTAGAAATTCTGGAGCCACTGTATTAGTTTGAGCAGCTGTCGGCAAGTCTACATTGTTCACTTGAACCACTTCACTGAATACGTGCACCCAGAGGAGGCCTACAGTAAATGAACTTGAAATGGCACAACGTCTTTGATACATTTCTTGTAGTGGAAAATATCTAAAGCCTCAGGGGGATTAGAAAGCTACAGTAAATTGACCGTGTAAGACATGGTCATTCGCCCACATCTATAGCCCCAGGTATTATCAGGAAGACATAACCTTCAACAAGTCTGTGAGAAATAGACTTATGGGAACTGTCCTTGCATCCTCCAAGCATTCTGTGGTGGCGATTTTATGAAAGACGGTGGGAACCGCTGCCATTTCCTGGGATTTCTGAAATTAATGGGAGTGTAAGTCAGGGTTGCTAAAGACACAGAACGAGGGATTGTAAACAGATAGCTAATGGTGATTACAACTTTCTTTTTGTCCATAAAACCATATACTCAACTTAATTTCAAAGTATATGGAAAGGGTTAAATAAGTAATACCAAAACCAAACCTGTTGCTGTCGAGTCGATTCCGACTCATAGCGACCCTATAGGACACAGTAGAACTGCCATGCAGGGTTTCCAAGGAGCGCCTGGTGGGTTCAAACTGCCGACCTTTTGGTTATCAGCCGTAGCACTTAACCACTACACCACCAGGGTTTCAATAAATAATAGTAGAAGTAAACAAAGTGGAAAAAAGAAAAACACTTGGCAAAAGCAACTCCGGGAGGCGGGGCCAAGATGGCGGACTAGGTAGACGCTACCTCGGATCCCTCTTGCAAGAGAAACCCGGAAAAACAAGTGAATCGATCACGTACATAACAATCTACGAACCCTGAACAACAAACACAGATTTAGAGAGGGAAAACGAACAAATACGGGGAAGCAGCGATTGTTTTCAGAGCCTGGAGCCAGCGTCCCAGTCAGCGGATTTTCTGGAAAAACTAGTTTCCCAGTGATGGCTCGGAGACAGCGGTCCATATTAAACCACATAAAGAAGCAGACCATGACAGCTTCTACAACTCCCCAAAGAAAAGAATCAAAATCTTTCCCAAATGAAGATACAATCCTGGAATTATCAGATACAGAATATAAAAAACTAATTTACAGAATGCTTCAAGACATCACAAACGAAATAAGGCAAACTGCAGAAAAAGCCAAGGAACACACTGATAAAACTGTTGAAGAACTCAAAAAGATTATTCAAGAACATAGTGGAAAAATTAATAAGTTGCAAGAATCCATAGAGAGACAGCATGTAGAAATCCAAAAGATTAACAATAAAATTACAGAATTAGACAACGCAATAGGAAGTGAGAGGAGCAGATTCGAGCAATTAGAATGCAGAGTGGGACATCTGGAGGACCAGGGAATTAACACCAACATAGCTGAAAAAAAATCAGATAAAAGAATTAAAAAAAAATGAAGAAACCCTCAGAATCATGTGGGACTCTATCAAGAAGGATAACTTGCGGGTGATTGGAGTCCCAGAACAGGGAGGGAGGACAGAAAACACAGAGAAAATAGTTGAAGAACTCCTGACACAAAACTTCCCTGACATCATGAAAGACGAAAGGATATCTATCCAAGATGCTCATCGAACCCCATTTAAGATTGATCCAAAAAGAAAAACACCAAGACATATTATCATCAAACTCGCCAAAACCAAAGATAAAGAGAAAATTTTAAAAGCAGCCAGGGAGAAAAGAAAGATTTCCTTCAAGGGAGAATCAATAAGAATAAGTTCAGACTACTCAGCAGAAACCATGCAGGCAAGAAGGGAATGGGACGACATATACAGAGCAGTGAAGGAGAAAAACTGCCAGCCAAGGATCATATATCCAGCAAAACTCTCTCTGAAATATGAAGGCGAAATTAAGATATTTACAGATAAACACAAGTTTAGAGAATTTGCAAAAACCAAACCAAAGCTACAAGAAATACTAAAGGATATTGTTTGGTCAGAAAACCAATAATATCAGATATCAGCACAACACAAGGTCACAAAACAGAACATCCTGGTATCAACTCAAATAGGGAAATCACAAAAACAAATTAAGATTAATTAAAAAAAAAACTCATAACAGGGAATCAGGGAAGTCAATGTGTAAAAGATCACAATAATCAAAAAGAGGGACTAAATACAGGAGGCATAGAACTGCCATATGGAGAGTGATACCAGGCGATATAGAACAATACAAGTTAGGTTTTTACTTAGAAAAATAGGGGTAAATAATAAGGTAACCACAAAGAGGTATAAGAACTCCATAACTCAAGATAAAAGCCAAGAAAAACGTAACGACTCAACAAACATAAAGTCAAACACTACGAAAATGAGGATCTCACAATTTACTAAGAAAAACATCTCAACACAAAAAAGTATGTGGAAAAATGAAATTGTCAACAACACACATAAAAAGGCATCAAAATGACAACACTAAATACGTATTTATCTATAATTACGCTGAATGTAAATGGACTAAACGCACCAATAAAGAGACAGAAAGTCTTGGACTGGATAAAGAAACACGATCCGTCTATATGCTGCCTACAAGAGACACACCTTAGACTTAGAGACACAAACAAACTAAAACTCAAAGGATGGAAAAAAATATATCAAGCAAACAATAAGCAAAAAAGAAGAGGAGTAGCAATATTAATTTCTGACAAAATAGACTTTAGACTTAAATCCACCACAAAGGATAAAGAAGGACACTACACAATGATAAAAGGGACAATTGATCAGGAAGACATAACCATATTAAATATTTACGCACCCAATGACAGGGCTGCAAGATACATAAATCAAATTTTAACAGAATTGAAAAGTGAGATAGACACCTCCACAATTATAGTAGGAGACTTCAACACACCACTTTCGGAGAAGGACAGGACATCCAGTAAGAAGCTCAATAGAGACACGGAAGACCTAATTACAACAATCAACCAACTGGACCTCATTGACTTATACAGAACTCTCCACCCAACTGCTGCAAAGTATACTTTTTTATCCTAGCGCACATGGAACATTCTCTAGAATAGACCACATATTAGGTCATAAAACAAACCTTTGCAGAGTCCAAAACATCGAAATATTACAAAGCATCTTCTCAGACCACAAGGCAATAAAACTAGAAATCAATAACAGAAAAACTAGGGAAAAGAAATCAAATACTTGGAAAATGAACAATACCCTCCTGAAAAAAGACTGGGTTATAGAAGACATCAAGGAGGGAATAAGGAAATTCATAGAATGCAACGAGAATGAAAATACTTCCTATCAAAACCTCTGGGGCACAGCAAAAGCAGTGTTCAGAGGCCAATTTATATCGATAAATGCACACATACAAAAAGAAGAAAGAGCCAAAATCAGAGAACTGTCCCTACAACTTGAACAAATAGAAAGCGAGCAACAAAAGAATCCATCAGGCACCAGAAGAAAACAAATAATAAAAATTAGAGCTGAACTAAATGAATTAGAGAACAGAAAAACAATTGAAAGTATTAACAAAGCCAAAAGCTGGTTCTTTGAAAAAATTAACAAAATTAATAAACCATTGGCTAGACTGACTAAAGAAATACAGGAAAGGAAACAAATAACCCACATAAGAAACGAGAAGGACCACATCACAACAGACCCAACTGAAATTAAAAGAATCATATCAGATTTTTACGAAAAATTGTAATCTAACAAATTTGCAAACCTAGAAGAAATGGATGAATTCCTGGAAAAACACTACCTACCTAAACTAACACATTCAGAACTAGAACAACTAAATAGACCAGTAACAAAAAAAGAGATTGAAACGGTAATCAAAAAACTCCCAACAAAAAAAAAGCCCTGGCCCGGATGGCTATACTGCAGAGTTCTACCAAACTTTCAGAGAAGAGTTAACACCACTACTGCTAAAGGTATTTCAAAGCATAGAAAATGACGGAATACTACCCAACTCATTCTATGAAGCCACCATCTCCCTGATACCAAAACCAGGTAAAGACATTACAAAAAAAGAAAATTACAGACCTATATCCCTCATGAACATAGATGCAAAAATCCTCAACAAAATTCTAGCCAATAGAATTCAACAACATATCAAAAAAATAATTCACCACGATCAAGTGGGATTTATACCAGGTATGCAAGGCTGGTTTAATATCACAAAAACCATTAATGTAATCCATCACATAAATAAAACAAAAGACAAAAACCACATGATCTTATCAATTGATGCAGAAAAGGCATTTGACAAAGTCCAACACCCATTTATGATAAAAACTCTCACCAAAATAGGAATTGAAGGAAAATTCCTCAACATAATAAAGGGCATTTATGCAAAGCCAACAGCCAATATCACTCTAAATGGAGAGAACCTGAAAGCATCTCCCTTGAAAACAGGAACCAGACAAGGATGCCCTTCATCACCGCTCTTATTCAACATCGTGCTAGAAGTCCTAGCCAGGGCAATTAGGCTAGACAAAGAAATAAAAGGCATCCGGATTGCCAAGGAGGAAGTAAAATTATCTCTATTTGCAGATGCCATGATCTTATACACAGAAAACCCTAAGGAATCCTCTAGAAAACTACTGAAACTAATAGAAGAGTTTGGCAGAGTCTCAGGTTATAAAATAAACATACAAAAATCACTTGGATTCCTCTACATCAACAAAAAGAACACCGAAGAGGAAATAACCAAATCAATACCATTCACAGTAGCCCCCAAGAAGATAAAATACTTAGGAATAAATCTTACCAAGGATGTAAAAGACCTATACAAAGAAAACTACAAAGCTCTACTACAAGAAATTCAAAAGCACATACTTAAGTGGAAAAACATACCTTGCTCATGGATAGGAAGACTTAACATAGTAAACATGTCTATTCTACCAAAAGCCATCTATACATATAACGCACTTCCAATCCAAATTCCAATGTCATTTTTTAAGGTGATAGAGAAACAAATCACCAATTTCCTATGGAAGGGAAAGAAGCCTCGGATAAGCAAAAAAAGCAAAGCATTACTGAAAAAGAAGAAGAAAGTGGGAGGCCTCACTCTACCTGATTTCAGAAGCTATTATACAGCCACAGTAGTCAAAACAGCCTGGTACTGGTACAACAACAGGCACATAGACCAATGGAACAGAATTGAGAACCCAGATATAAAAACATCCACGTATGAGCAGCTGATATTTGACAAAGGCCCAGTGTCAGTTAATTGGGGAAAAGATAGTCTTTTTAACAAATGGTGCTGGCATAACTGGATATCCATTTGCAAAAAAATGAAACAGGACCCATACCTCACACCATGCACAAAAACTAACTCCAAGTGGATCAAAGACCTAAACATAAAGACTAAAACGATAAAGATCATGGAAGAAAAAATAGGGACAACCCTAGGAGCCCTAACGCAAGGCATAAACAGAATACAAAACATTACCAAAAATGACGAAGAGAAACCAGATAACTGGAGGCTCCTAAAAATCAAACACCTATGCTCATCTAAAGACTTCACCAAAAGAGTAAAAAGACCACCTACAGACTGGGAAAGAATTTTCAGCTATGACATCTCCGACCAGCGCCTCATCTCTAAAATCTATATGATTCTGTCAAAACTCAACCACAAAAAGACAAACAACCCAATCAAGAAGTGGGCAAAGGATATGAACACACACTTCACTAAAGAAGATATTCAGGCAGCTAACAGATACATGAGAAAATGCTCTCGATCATTAGCCATTAGAGAAATGCAAATTAAAACTACAATGAGATTCCATCTCACTCCAATAAGGCTGGCATTAATCCAAAAATTACAAAATAATAAATGTTGGAGAGGCTGCGGAGAGATTGGAACTCTTATACACTGCTGGTGGGAATGTAAAATGGTACAACCACTTTGGAAATCTATCTGACGTTATCTTAAACAGTTAGAAATAGGACTACCATACAACCCAGAAATCCCACTCCTCGGAATATACCCTAGAGATACAAGAGCCTTCACACAAACAGATATATGCACACCCATGTTTATTGCAGCTCTGTTTACAATAGCAAAAAGCTGGAAGCAACCAAGGTGTCCATCAGCGGGTGAATGGGGTAAATAAATTGTGGTATATTCACACAATGGAATACTACGCATCGATAAAGAACAGTGACGAATCTGTGAAACATTTCATAACATGGAGGAACCTGGAAGACATTATGCTGAGCGAAATTAGTCAGAGGCAAAAGGACAAATATTGTATAAAACCACTATTATAAGATCTTGAGAAATAGTAAAAACTGAGAAGAACACATACTTTTGTGGTTACGGGGGGGAGGGAGGGAGGGAGGGAGGGAGGGAGGGACAGGGTTTTTTACTGATTAATTAGTAGCTAAGAACTGCTTTAGGTGAAGGGAAGGACAACACTCAATACATGGAAGGTCAGCTCAGTTGGACTGGACCAAAAGCAAAGAAGTTTCTGGGATAAAATGAATGCTTCAAAGGTCAGCGGAGCAAGGGTGGGGGTTTGGGGACCATGGTTTAAGGGGACTTCTAAGTCAATTGGCAAAATAATTCTATTATGAAAACATTCTGCATTCCACTTTGAAATGTGGCATCTGGGGTCTTAAATGCTAACAAGCGGCCATCTAAGATGCATCAATTGGTCTCAACCCACCTGGCGCGAAGGAGAATGAAGAACACCAAGGTCACACGACAACTAAGAGCCCAAGAGACAGAGAGGGCCACATGAACCAGAGACCTACATCATCCTGAGACCAGAAGAACTAGTTGGTGCCCGGCCACAATCGATGACTGCCGTGACAGGGAGCACAACAGAGAACCCCTGAGGGAGCAGGAGATCAGTGGGATGCAGACCCCAAATTCTCATAAAAAGACCATACTTAATGGTCTGACTGAGACTAGAGGAATCCCGGCGGTCATGGTCCCCAAACCTTCTGTTGGCACAGGACAGGAACCATTCTCAAAGACAACTCATCAGACATGGAAGGGACTGGACAGTGGGTGGGAGAGAGATGCTGATGAAGAGTGAGGTAATTATATCAGGTGGACACTTGAGACTGTGTTGGCATCTCCTGTCTGGAGGGGGGATGGGAGGATAGAGAGAGTTGGAAGCTGGCAAAAAATCACTCTTCTGAGGACTCTCAGCAGAGATTAGATTTGCCTATTCTTGAAATGCACATGAATGAATGCACATGTCCACACAAAGACTCAGATAAGCAGGCTCATAGCAGCCTTTTCACAAAAGTCAAAACTGGAAATAACCCAATTGTCCATCAACTGTGGTGTATTCACACATTGGAATAACTCACTTATCAACAATACCACAATGAAGAAGTGATAAACGCAACAACATGGCTATACCTTGAAAACAATGTTGCGTGACAAAAGAAAAAAACGAACAAGAGTCAGATCCAAAAAAATGTGCATTCATTCACGTGCATTTCAAGAATAGGCAAAACTAATCTCTGGTGACAGACCTCAGAAGAGTGATTAACTAAACCGGGGAAGGGATGGGGGACGGGGATTACCTGGAAAGGAGCTCCGTGGACCTTGCTGGGATGATGGAAACTTTCTATAACTTGATTACATTTGTCAAAATTCGATAATTGTTCACTAAAGATTTCTGCATTATACTCAGTGCGAAGTACACTTCAGTAAAGTGCTGTTAGCAAAAAAACTGAGGGACATGGCTCGCACACGGATTATGGCAGGGAGTTTGGATTTTACTGTAAACGCATCGAAAGTTTATTCTGGTGTCGTGTAAAAAAGCCCAGTTGCTATTTGAAATACCTTTACCAAGAAAACGGTTATGACCACTTCATCTCAACAGTGGAAAGTGCTTCTAAGGCCGAGTGAGAGGCATTTCACCTTTTGCCCAGATGTGGGGCGCACGCAAGGTTTCCCTTAGACCAGGCTCCAGGCATGCTCACTGTCAGAGTTCCTGTCCTTCTGATCCCTAGCTGGAAGGCTTGCTGCCTTCTTGCCGCAGGTAGGGAGCGATGCAGATGCGGGAATGAAATGCAAACCAAACCAAAAGAAGCGCGCCGCTACGTCGGACCCTGCCGTGACTCGGATTCGAACCACGGTTGCTACACTGCCGTGACTCGGATTCGAACCACGGTTGCTGCGGTCACAACGCAGAGTACTCACCACTATACGACCACGGCGCGCCACAAACCTATCACCACTCTCTGGTCTTCTTACACTGTATTGACAGAAAAACATTCACACTGTTTTGTCGTTTTGTTCTTGAACAGCCACAGGTGCGCCGCTTTTCTCCCATTTCCTGCCCTCTCTCAGCTCCTCCTTCCCGGTTGTGCTACACCTTAAAATGTATTCTCTCCTTCCCAGGAACTCGCCTGAGTCTCTGCACAGGCCTCCTGGAGGTCTGGTTCTCCTCCACGCCTCCCAGCTTTCCTTCGCTCCTCTTCACCAATCCCCTTTCCCCGTTTATTTTCCGCGCTCCCGCCACACCGACCGTAACCGAGGCGAGCGGGGACGTCCACGGCGCGGGCGGGCGGTCGGGCAAAGGCAGAGCAACCCTGTCGTGGACCCCACTGGGCTCAGACTGGGGTTGCAGACCCGGGGGTCTCCGGGGGTCGCTGGCATCTGAGGCGGACAAGGAGCAAGGAGGGGCGAAGGCCGTTTTGGCTACCCTCCTAGCTGCAGACTCACCCAAACGCACTGCTTTCAACGCGACGAACAACAGGATTTGTCGCCCCAACTTGTCGGGTTTTCCGAGGCTTTGCGCAAATGGCTCGGCAGAAAGCTTCTGGCACCACCTAGCGCTTCACAGGAGTTCACTCGTTGTTGAAAAGAAAGAGGTTACCTGTGGCCTCTGTGGCGCAATCGGTTAGCGCGTTCGGCTGTTAACCGAAAGGTTGGTGGTTCGAGCCCACCCAGGGACGTTCCTTAGGTTTTATATGTGTTAGGATGTCCCCAGAGCTTCTACTGCTTATATCTTACTATATAAAGGCAGAGAGCAACATCAGTTAGCCTTCTATCCTCTTTGCTTGGAAACTGAGAACTCAGTAATGATTGAAAGAGAGGAATCATCGGAGTTGCTTTTGACAAGTTTTTTTTTTCCACTTTGTTTACTTCTACTATTATTTATTGAAACCCTGGTGTTGTAGTGGTTAAGTGCTACGGCTGATAACCAAAAGGTCGGCAGTTTGAATCCACCCGGCGCTCCTTGGAAACCCTGTGTGGCAGTTCTACTGTGTCCTATAGGGTCGCTATGAGTCGGAATCGACTCGACAGCAACAGGTTTGGTTTTGGTATTATTTATTTAACCCTTTTTTTTAAATATATATTTTGGAAATCAAGTTGGGTCTATGGATTTATGAATACAAAAAAAGTTGTACTCACCTTTAGCTATCTAGCTACCTATACTCGCTCGTTCTGTGTCGTTAGCAACCCTGACTTACACTCCCATTAATTTCAGAAATCCCAGGAAATGGCAGCGGTTCCCACCGTCTTTCATAAAATCGCCACCACAGAATGCTTGGAGGATGCAAGGACAGTTCCCATAAGTCTATTTCTCACAGACTTGTTGAAGGTTATGTCTTCCTGATAATACCTGGGGCTATAGATGTGGGCGAATGACCATGTCTTACACGGTCAATTTACTGTAGCTTTCTAATCCCCCTGAGGCTTTAGATATTTTCCACTACAAGAAATGTATCAAAGACGTTGTGCCATTTCAAGTTCATTTACTGTAGGCCTCCTCTGGGTGCACGTATTCAGTGAAGTGGTTCAAGTGAACAATGTAGACTTGCCGACAGCTGCTCAAACTAATACAGTGGCTCCAGAATTTCTACCTAGTGCACCTGTATCAATCAGTAAACCTGGCCGTATCCATCACTACATTCCTTCCGCCCTGCTTCTACTCCCTTAGGATCCATTTCCATAGACGAACCCTAGGATTTAGGTTCATATAAAGTGACAAAAACCTTGCAGTACTTCTGGCGGTATTGCACCTTCCTACGGGTCATCACAGTTTGTGCATTTCCCTCTGGGACTTTCCGGGACTCGTGTTTGATTCTAGATCTAAAAAAAAAAAAGATCTAAAGCAATGGGGAAAAGTAGCAATGGGCTCTGAGGAGTAAAACAAGCAACTGTTTCCGCCCGGTTTTGAACCGGGGACCTTTCGCGTGTGAGGCGAACGTGATAACCACTACACTACGGAAACACTGAGAATCACACGATCTAAGGAACATCCATGAAAACTCTATGGTGGCCTTCTTGACCTTTTGTGACTTTCAATGTACCAAATTCAGTCCCATTTCGAAATTGGACTGGCAGCAGCAAAGTCCTGGAAAGGGCCTCGGTAAGCACCAAGCGAACCAAGGCTCACTGCATTTGCCTTGACTGGTCATTTCTCTCAAGACTTAGCTTTAACGCCTTTCTTATCTCTTTCTCTTGTTCCTGCCACTTCAGTTTGCTTTTGATGTGAGATGTCAAATCCAGCGTGTGGGGCCCCATGGTCCTTGTTTCCAGGGTAGGCGAGGGACCCTAAGCCAGGGCATATCGGGAGTCTCAGTCTCCTTTGCCTGAAGGGTTCCCTCGGTGCTTCCTGAGGCCGTTTTCTTCTTCAGTGTCAGCCTGTGGAGAAAGTTCAGGTGATAGAAGAGAACAAAGAGAACCTTTACAACTCTCTGGAACTAAAACTCACATAAAGCATGTCTAGTTTGGTGCCCCGCCTCCCAAGAACCAGATGAGAATTGTGTCCTGGTCTCCCATCTGACTTAACGCAGAGAAATGAGGTCTGGCTTAGGTACTCAGTAATGAAGTCTTCCTGTCATTTTTTTGTTTTTTTTTTCTCCTTAAAGGCTATTGGCAAACGCTTAACCCTTCAGGAAAAGAAACCTGTTTTAGCCCGCCTTCTAAACAGGGACCCTTCCCGCCTGAGCCGAACGTGAGAACCACTACCCTACGGAAACCACGTGACTGAGCTAGCCTACGAATTTGTCCAGGAAAATCGTAAGCCCTGCAGTCTCCAAGTACTTTGGCTTGCAACATCCGAAATTCAACTACATTTGAAATTCCACTGCCAGCAGCTGGAAAAAGCCCTCGGGGAAAACACCAACAATCCCTTCAGGCAAAGGAGCCTGTGGCTTCCCTTAGACCTTAAAGTAGTTTTCTGCACCTATCCCGGAATTTTTTTTTTTTTTTTATCCCGGAAGCTAGGACTTCGAGAGGGGGAGTGGGGTGGGGTGCTCCACCGAGGTTCAGGAGCCCAAAGTTCGCTAGAGCTCCCATTTCCAGAACTAAGCTCCTCTCGGGCTCTCCAGCTCCCCACAGCCCAGGAGCTGTGAAGGCTCTCACCCTGGGGCTTCGGACCAGCGCCTCGGTGGCCCCTTTAAGGGCGCTGATGTTCCAGACAAATGATCCGTGTTTCCATGAAAAGATGTTCAATGTCATTACTCCTTATTCATCCCCCCACTTGGTGTTAGTTGCCATGGAGTTGATTAGGACTCATGACCATCTCATGAGTGCAGTGCAGAACTAACTGCTCCATAGGGTTCTGAAGGCTGTGACTTGGTGGTGCACTGGCTAAAGCGCTCGGCTGCTAACTGAAAGGTCAGCAGTTTGAATCCACCAGCCCCTCTGTGGGAGAGAGATGTGGCGGCCTGCTTCTGTAAAGATCACAGCCTCGGAAAGCCTATGGGGCAGCTCTACTCTGTCCTGTAGGGTCGCTATGAGTCAGAATTGACTAGATGGCAATGGCTTGGAGTTTTGGATCTTTCAGGAGCAGATCGCCAGACTTGCCTTCCGAGGCACCTCTGCGTGGGTTCCAACCACAAACCTTTCAGTTAGTAGTCGAGTGCTCAACCTTTTGGCATAAACCAGAAAACAAGCATTGCTGAGGATGTGGAAAATTGGAACCCTCACCCATTGCTGGTGGGATTGTAAAATGGTTCAGCCTCTGTGGAAATTCGTTTGATGGTTCCTCAAAAAAGTTAACCATAGAATTCCCAAATGACCCAACACCTCCATTACTAGGTATATACCCCCAAAGAATTGAAAGCAGAAAGGCAAACAGATCCTTGTACACCAATGCTCATTGCAGCATTATCCACAAGAGCCAAAAGGTGTAAACAACCCAAGTGTCCATCAACAGAGGAGTGGATAAACAGAATGTGGTATATCCATACAGTGGAATATTATTCAGCCATAAAGAGAAAGGAGATCCTGATATATGTTAAGACATGGATGAACCTAGAAAAATTATGCTGAATGAAATAAGCCAGACGAAAAAGGACAAATATTATATGATCCCACCTACTTGGAATCTCTAGAACAGCAAATGCATAGAGGCCAAAGTTTACTAATGGTTACCAGGGGCAGGTGGGAGGGAAAAGGCAGGAATGACTGCTTAAGGGGCGCTGGATTTCTGTTAAGGGTGATGAAAAACTTCGGAACGGATAGTGGTGATGGTTCCACAACATGGTGAACCTAAGCACTGTCATTAAATTGTGCACATAAAGCGGTTGAAATGGCACGTGTTTTGTTTCCTATTTTATCACACACACTCAAAATGATCCAGACTTCCCGTCCACCCAGGAACAGTAGAACCCTCCCTGCAGGCCCTGCCGCGTACTCTCCCTGGGGCCTGACCTGCGCTCTCTCCTCTCAAGCCCTTTTGCCTCAGCACCTCTCCACTGCGCGACTGGATTTCAGTCCACTACTTTAATCACGCCTTCATGTTTTAGCCGTGCCTTATTTTTTAGCAAAGGCTAAAACATGTGTCTTAGGACATTTGGCTCTTTGAAAATATCGAACAACCAACACATACCAAGCCAGCCTTGAAGGCCTGCACTGGATTCCTTTGGACACCGGACCAAGAAGCCGAGTATAAACCGCAGGACCCAGGGGAAGCTCATGCAGAATTCACAATCGCTTGATTTCTTCCTCCTCACTCTTGGAGATTCTTTTTCAAGGGAAGTTTTATTTCAATACTGGAAACTCATCTTCGTTTGCCTTCTTTATTTTTCTGCTCAACAGATCATGGAGTGCGAAAGTTAACGGAGGTGGTTTGCGCAGGTTTTTCACCTTCGCCTCAGGGCAACCGCCAATGGGCAAAGAGTTTCTGTAGCTCACAGGCTTTAATGTTATTCTCCATAGGGTTCCCTTTAGAAATCAAGTTAAAAAAAAAATTGGTGGGCAAGAATGTGCCCTTTTCTCCTGCAGTTGCTGCTCTAGGTGCTGAGGTTACCGCTCTGCCTTCACACCCGAAGTTCAAGTGCTCCCCCACCCTGGGGAGGGCGCAGATTCCTTGCTCACTGGAAACCAGGACTCGGTCCTCGACTTTGTTTTTTGGCTCAGAGTGGAGACGGGGACACAACTGGACTACCTTAAGCTCTTCAGGGACCTGCGACCCTGTTCCAGAGGAGGCTGACTTCCCAGAAGCTTTAGTTCAGGAAATTTCATACCGTGCATTTCCCCTTCCCTTCTGGATCAATCTCCCGCCTTCCCGCCCACCCAGAGGAGAGGGTTCACCGCCTTTCTGTCGGGTCTCGACCCTTTGGGATCCCTCCTGAATTGGACAAAGAGGGCGGTTGTCCATCTCTTACATAGAGGGGAGAGAAGAGAAGGCTACTGGAGAACCACAAACTCACCGCCTACGCCCTCACAAACTGCACACCTGGGCGCGCGCACTTCAAGACAGGAAAAACAGCGCCTTCGGAAGCTTCTCTGCAGGAGGAACCCGAAGGGGGTTGGTTTCTTAACCTGGAGAGAGGAGAGGAGCGGAGGGGTCCCAGGCATGTCCGCAACTCTTCAAGACAGGCCAGAAACAGGCTGATTTTGAGAGACAGAGCCAAAGCAAAGGGGCAAATGCAGCAGAACCCCACGCCCGGAAATTAAGGGTCTCGAACCCTAAGGTCTGAGCGAGCCGAGGGCTACGCCTTAAATTGACCTCCCGCCTTTATCAGGAAAGTCGTCGGTGCAAATTCAGAGCTCAGGAAAGGGAGGGACTGCGTCGATCCACGTCCACATTTGACGGACAAAAGCCAAAAGATCCGTTGCAGTCGAGTCTATTACGACTCACAGCTAGCACAGTGGAACAGCCCCATAGGGTTTCCACGGAGCGGCTGGTGAATTCGAGCTACCGACTCTTCGTTATACCACCAAAGAGAACACGTAAATCCCTGAGTAATTAGATGTGGGGTCTGAGGAAAAGACCATCGCCAAGGAGAACTCGCAGTTTTTTGCCTGAGCACGGGGAAGGATGGAGTGGCCATCAACAAAGATGGGGAAGTGGCAGGGGCAGAGGACTTTAGGGGGAAAATCCGGAGTTCAATTCGGGGTCCCGGGGCCCTGGTTCCAAGAGTTATTCATCCAGGCTGCCTCTGTTTCGGCATCCGTCTGAGCCCTTTTTGATATTGGAGTTCTTGGGGGCTCGTGCTCGGCCTCCTTCCCACCCTGGGCGCTTCCTCCCTGCAGGCTTGTCCCTTGCGCTGGACCCGGCCACCGTCTCTCCACACGCTGCCGCGCGCAAAGGCGCATCTCTAGGTCAGGTCTAAGGTGCGGCAGGGCAGAGCCGCCTCGCTCCGAAACTTGGGAAGACCTGACAGTGCTCGGCGTGTGGCAGGCTGTCTTGCGTTTTGGATAAAGCGAGGCGGAAAGGGCCTTGGGGGAGGATCGCTGAAGGAGAGGGCAGCATCCAGGACGGTAGGCGTCCAGGCTTCCCCGAGTTGGGTGCAAAGAGATGTACGGTCTGGAGGCCGGAGATAAGAGGTCTCTGGGAGTTCCCTGGTGGTCTAGTGGCTAGGATTCGGCGCTTTCACCGCTGCGGCCCGGGTTCGATTCCCGGTCAGGGAAAGCTGTTTTGCGACATCTCCCCTCCGCAGGAATCTTCTTTAGCACTGTTCGATGCAGAAGAGTCCCCAGCATGGCCCAGGCTTGGAGAGGTGAGAGGCGATGAGCAGCTCTTCAGCGGCTTGGAGCCCCCAACAGCTGTATCCTACTCTGGGCCACTAGGAAACATCACCGCTCCTGTGGTCCTCATCTTTCAGAATGTTCATCTCAAGAGAACAAAGTAAAACCTGGTACAAGAGCTCCCAATCTTCCTTTTCAAAACAATTATAAACATAAAAAAGTTGAAAGAGTAGTGTCTTTATGTATTCTTCATGTCCATTTACCAATGAACATTTTCCACATTTGCTTTGTCCATGCCTCCATATATATGTATTTGCTACCCCATTTCAGAGTAACTTGCTGATATCTCAAAACCCTTTGGCAATATCCCTCTAAACCAGCCTCTTAGGGACTTTTCCTCTTTGTCCTGTCAATGAGGCCCTCCTTGCCGCTTCAGCATAAACTCTCAGGTGTGACCTGGAGCCCCTCCAGAAATTGCAAAGACTCTAGTCACTGGGAAAATCTCAGGTGTTTAGAGATTACCTCTCAGAAACCAGGGGAAAAGTCCAAATCCTTTGAGTAAAAATTAATTGTATACTCCACAGACATGGTCTTTCGCCCCTACTTTTATCCCCTGGAAAGGTCCAGAAGACACTACCTTCAACAAGGCTGTGAGAAATAGATCCTACAGAACTATTTTCACATTCTCAAAGAACTCTGTGGTGGCTAATTTATGAAGGACAGTGGGAACTGCTACCATGGAACTGGGATCATTGAAATGAAGGGGGATGATAGCAAGACGGCATTGGAAGGGCCATGTCACAATATTTAAGCCTAAAAGACAAGGTGACCTTACTTCCTACATTGAATACACAGCTGAAGCAGTAATCAGAATGGTCTGTCCATCAAACCTCTTTGGCATGAACTCCTTGGTCAGTGTCTCTAGAAATGCAATAGATGGGCAACTTACTTGATTTGTATAAGCAGAAACACCCTAGGTCTGGTGAACATTATCTGACTTGAATCACAGTAATAGACAGCCTCAGACCCTCAGACCCTCAACAAATTCACAAGCACAGACTCTTCGAACAAAAAAGAGGTAGATCCCCTCAAGGAAGAACCTGTTTATACAGTCAGAAAGAAATTGTCTCAGGCCTTTAGCTAAATGGTATTCTCCCACCAAAGTTACCTGAGTAAAATGACCTCTTATTAAATATCATTTAACACTAGAATATTTGGAATTTACACCATAATACTATAAACACCTAGGTGTGTTATTAGCTCATTTTCATAATAAAAAATATTTCAGAAGGCTTGTCATCAGGGTTGATCATCAGTGAAACCAGAATGAGGCAAATTTAGAATATGAACATCTATTTGACTTCGACTGTCATGAGATTTACCTTCCTAGGAAGCAAAAGTAGAGTAGATAAATGTATATTTAAACAGGACTTAACACTTTTTAGAGGAGTAGATGAAATTATTTATAGGCTGTTTTAGCTACCAGTTGGGAAAATTATTAAGGTAATCACTGGGCTTGTAACATGTGGTGGTTAACGTTGTGTGTCAGCTTGGCTGGGCCAAGATTCTCACTGGTTTGGCAGTTATATAGTGATGTAGTCATCCTGCATGATGTGATCTCATATGATCAGCCAATCAGTTGTAAGGGAATTTTCCTGGGGAGTGTGGCTTGAATCCAATATATGTATAGAAGCTTTGGGAAAGCTTAGTCGATTGCTTTGCATCCTGTGTCCAACTGGTTATCATCTGACCTCTATTTCTTTGAACTTTAGCCAGCAGCCTGATTCTTTTCCTGTCAAACTTGGATTCCTCGGCCCCTGCAGGTACGTGAGAAGGGAGAAGTCTCCAACCTGATGTCTGACCCATGGACTTGGGACTTGTTTGCTCTACAACCATGTGAGCAATTTACTTGACATAAAGCTCTCTCTCTATGTATACATATACATAGGTATATGTACATGCGTACATACACACATGAACACACATACACATTCGTACATACGCTCCACTAGTTTTGCTTCTCTTGAGAACCTGGCCCAAGACACTTGGTACTGAGAGTGGTTCCAGAGAAACAGAATCATAAGGATGAGTTTTCTCAAATGGTTCTCAAGTTTGACTAGTCCTAAAAGTGCTGACGACTCTACCTCCAGTGTAAAAAGGGTGCTGCTAATCCATGGCAAGATGTGGCAATTTTAACATGCCAAATATCATCAGAAATAGATCAAGTATTGGTGAGAAGGGAATCTTTGGGTGATCACATGTTTGGAAATTTTCCACAATTTAGTCAGGAAATAAGGAAGCTGGTTGGTTGGTCCTACTTTCATTAGACAAAGTGGTGAGAGAGATGAGCTCAGGGCTTCAGAGTCACATACAAGCACCTCATAAAATACCTCAAAGTTGCAACTTGTGCCCTGAAAGAAAGCCTTATTTCTTGTAGTAACAGAGCTGATATTGGTGAAAATCTAACGCAGAGTCTTATTGTAACAGTGTGTGAATAACAATGTAATTGACTTCCCAACCTCGAATGGTGTATGAAGTTAAAGCGAGGCCATTGAGTGAGGAGAAATGAGACCCCGAAACTTGAAATGGGAACATATGGGCAGATAATCAGGCAGCTGGGGACACTGAGGCTCTAAATTCTGTTGAATCACTGCTGTCAGGAGAATCAGCACTCTTTCTCCCATCTGAAGAGATTACTCCATCTTTTTTTGCTAAGCCACCAAAACAAATAAAACAAACAAACAAAAAAAACATTTCCGGCTAGTAGGGTGATTCTGACTCCTAGTGACCCCATACAACAGAATAGAACTACCCCATAGGGTTTCCAAGAAGCTTCTGGTAGATTTGAACTACTGGTCTTTTGGTTAGCCACCAGCTCTTAACAACTATGGCACCAGGGTTTCAGCAAAGCCACTGCCCTCCAGTATAATGGTTATACCTTCCACCTCATCTGAGAAGATTAACACAAATGTGTCTGAAGAGTGTTTGAGATATCACCTGAGGCGGCACCTGGTGCCTTGCCTGAGGCCTCAGCTTAGGCACATGCCTTTCAAGACATTTCTGAATATTCCCAAGACTCACCCCCACTACCCATTTTTCTTCTAGGTCTATATCTAGACTTAAGTCCCAAAAGGTGAAATGAAAAGTGTGACCGAGGAGGAGGCACGCCACACTCCAAAGGAACTGCTTGACTTTCCTAATATGTACAAACAGAAACCTGGGGAATATGTGTGAGAATGGCTATTAAGGATGAGGGATAATGGTGCAAGGAACATAAAGATGGGTGAGCCAGAGTTTATTAATATGGGCCCACTAAGCACAGATTCTTCATTCAGTGTTTCTGCTCAAGAGGTTAGGAAAAGATCTAATAGATTATTTGGTTGGTTGGTGAAGTATGGATTGCTTGGTGGCCAACAGTAAATTAAGTTGAAGTACAAGACCTGCCTGGTATACTGTAGAAGAAGGTATTCAAAGGCTTAGGGAAATTGGCAAGTTAAAGTGTATTTATCGGGTTAGACCCATAAGCCCACACATGGAGTGCCAGAGGACACACCATTTACCACAACTGTGAGAAACAAATTTGCTAAGGGGGTCGCAGTATTCTTGAAGACTGCTGTGATTGCCCATTTATGTGAGTAAGCGTGGACAGTGCGGACTGCCCTAACTGAATTAAAACACCTAACTCCAATGGGGCTGATTAGACCCCGTGGTGTTAGGGGCCAAGTGGCAGGACTAAATTGACAAAGACAAGGTGGGAGTTGTTAGTGTTTACTACAATGGACAGCAGAGACAAAGCATTAATCAGAATAGTCTGACTTGTATGAAATTACGGTGTTGGCTAATGAGTCAAGTGTCCTAGGCGTGAAATAGACAAGAAACCTCCTAAATGTTTACTTGATCTCTACAAGTGGAAGAATTCAAGGTCAAGTGAACAGTAATCTATCTTGAATCACCAGAACAGAGAGCTGCAGCCTCTCAATCAATTCCCAGCCTAGAGCTAGTTTACCGATCCACAACCCCTTGAATGAAGGGGAAGGCAGGTCCCCTTGAGTAAAGAGCACCTACGCTACCAAAGTTTTATACTGTGAAATTTCTCCCAGCCTTCCCCAAAGTGATCTACAGGATTTTATGAAAGTGACTGTTCACTGGGGAAAGGAAATAATCAGAATTTTCTGGCATTACTGGATACTGGGTCTAAACGCACGCTAATTCCAGGAGACCCAAAACATCACTGAGGCCCACCAGTCAGAGTAGGGGCATATGAAGGTAAGATTCTTATTGCACTCTTAGCTCAGATTCGTCTCACAGTGGGTCTGGTGTGTCCGTAAACGCATCCTGTAGAGATTTCCCCAGTTCCAAAATGCATAATCAGAAGAGATTTACTCAGCAACTCCCAGAACCCCCACACTGGATATGTGACAAGAGGAATAGGGGCTCTCAGGGTACGAAAAGCCAAGACGAGGCCAATAGACCTGCCCCTATCTAGGAAAATAGTAAACCAGAAACAGTACCGCATTCTTGGAGGAATTGCAGAGAGTACTGCCAGCATCAAGGGCGTCAGGAATGCAGGGGTAGTGATTCCCCTCAATCCCTGTTCTACTTGCCTATTGGGCCTGTGCAAAAAACAGATGGATCTTGTCGAATGACAGTGGATTACATAAACTCAACCAAGTGGTGAATCTAACTGTAGCTGCCATTCCACTTGTGGTTTCATTGCTTGAGCAAATTAATGTATCTCCTGGTACCTGGTATCCAGCTATTGGTCTGACCAATGTTGTTTTCCTATTTTCAGTTTTGAAGAAACACCAGAAGCAGCTTTTCTTCAGCTGGAAAGGCCAGCTATACACCTCCACTCTCCTACCTCAGTGATATGTCAGCTCTCCAGCCCTATGTCTTATTTTAGACCTCAGGGACTTTGATTGCATTTCCATTCCTCAGGCTATCATACTGATCCATTGCATTGATGACCCTACCCTGATTGGACATAGTAAGGACGAAGTGCCAATGACTCTGGACTTATTGGTAGAAAACTTGTGTGTTAGGAGTTGGGAAACAAATCCCACAAAATTCAGGCTCCTTCCACCTCAGTGAAATTTCTAGGAGTTGAGTGGTGTGGGGCAGTGGTGTGGCTGAGGCAGGAAGAACCATCCTTATCAGTAGTCCCCCAGTATCTGTTGACATTCATTGGTCTGTGAGGGAGTCTCACATGTTGTCTACTTCTGGTGCCTGACCCCCTCTGCACATCACTTCTCTTTTATGAAACAGCACTCAGAAAGTATTAGGACTAGGACCCACCCTTCTCTGGTATTTCTTAACTGATACTGTCTTCAAAGAGCAGGAGAAAGATGTGGCATTTGGCCTCTACTCCATCCTACAGGGCCACTGTGAGTCAAAATTGAATCCACCCACAGTGGATTTATCTTCAACAAAAAACTCTATTACCCCGACCAGTGGAACAGAATTGAGAATCCAGATATAAATCCATCCACATATGAGCAGCTGATATTTGACAAAGGCCCAGTGTCAGTTAATTGGGGAAAAGATAGTCTTTTTAACAATGGTGCTGGCATAACTGGATATCCATTTGCAAAAAAATGAAACAGGACCCATACCTCACACCAAGCGCAAAAACTAACTCCAAGTGGATCAAAGACCTAAACATAAAGACTAAAACGATAAAGATCACGGAAGAAAAAATAGGGACAACGTTAGGAGCCCTAATACAAGGCATAAAGAGAATATAAAACATTACCAAAAATGATGAAGAGAAACCAGATAACTGGGAGCTCCTAAAAATTAAACACCTATGCTCATCTAAAGACTTCACCAAAAGAGTAAAAAGACCACCTACAGACTGGGAAAGAATTTTCAGCTATGACATCTCCGACCAGCGCCTCATCTCTAAAATCTATATGATTCTGTCAAAACTCAACCACAAAAAGACAAACAACCCAATCAAGAAGTGGGCAAAGGATATGAACACACACTTCACTGAAGAAGATATTCAGGCAGCTAACAGATACATGAGAAAATGCTCTCGATCATTAGCCATTAGAGAAATGCAAATTAAAACCACGATGAGATTCCATCTCACTCCAACAAGGCTGGCATTAATCCAAAAAACACAAAATAATAAATGTTGGAGAGGCTGCGGAGAGATTGGAACTCTTATACACTGCTGGTGGGAATATCAAATGGTACAACCACTTTGGAAATCTATCTGGTGTTATCTTAAACAGTTAGAAATAGAACTACCATACAGCCCAGAAATCCCACTCCTTGGAATATACCCTAGAGAAACAAGAGCCTTCACACAAACAGATATATGCACACCCATGTTTATTGCAGCTCTGTTTACAATAGCAAAAAGCTGGAAGCAACCAAGGTGTCCATCAACCGATGAATGGGTAAATAAATTGTGGTACATTCACACAATGGAATACTACGCATCGATAAAGAACAGTGACAAATCTGTGAAACATTTCATAACATGGAGGAACCTGGAAGGCATTATGCTGAGCGAAATTAGTCAGAGGCAAAAGGACAAATATTGTATAAGACCACTATTATAAGATCTTGAGAAATAGTATAAACTGAGAAGAACACATACTTTTGTGGTTACGAGGGGGGGAGGGAGGGAGGGAGGGAGAGGATTTTTTACTGATTATTTAGTAGCTAAGAACTGCTTTAGGTGAAGGGAAGGATAACACTCAATACATGGAAGGTCAGCTCAATTGGACTGGACCAAAAGCAAAGAAGTTTCTGGGATAAAATGAATGCTTCAAAGGTCAGCGGAGCAAGGGTGGGGGTTTGGGGACCATGGTTTAAGGGGACTTCTAAGTCAATTGGCAAAATAATTCTATTATGAAAACATTCTGCATTCCACTTTGAAATGTGGCGTCTGGGGTCTTAAATGCTAACAAGCGGCCATCTAAGATGCATCAATTGGTCTCCACCCACCTGGAGCAAAGGAGAATGAAGAACACCAAGGTCAGACGACCACTAAGAGCCCAAGAGGCAGAAAGGGCCACATGAACCAGAGACCTACATCATCCTGAGGCCAGAAGAACTAGTTGGTGCCTGGCCACAATCGATGATTGCCCTGACAGGGAGCACAACAGAGAACCCCTGAGGGAGCAGGAGATCAGTGGGATGCAGACCCCAAATTCTCATAAAAAGACCATACTTAATGGTCTGACTGAGACTAGAGGAATCCCGGCGGTCATGGTCCCCAAACCTTCTGTTGGCACAGGACAGGAACCATCCCCAAAGACAACTCATCAGACATGAAAGGGACTGGACAGTGGGTAGGAGAGAGATGCTGATGAAGAGTGAGCTAATTATATCAGGTGGACACTTGAGACTGTGTTGGCATCTGCTGTGTGGAGGGAGGATGGGAGGATAGACAGAGTTGGAAGCTGGCAAAATTGTCAGGAAAGGAGAGACTGGAAGGGCTGACTCATTAGGGGGAGAGCAAGTGAGAGTACGGAGTAAGATGTATATGAACTTACATGTGACAGTCTGACTTGATTTGTAAACGTTCACTTGAAGCTCAATAAAAGTTAAAAAAAAAAAAACTCTATTACCCCGAAACAGGTCACATTCACAGGTACAGTGGTTAGGAGTGTGATCTTTCCCTTCTGGAGACACAATTTAATCCCTAACACTAGAAGAAGAGAGAATTCCACGGCTGATGCTCTTTTTTTTTTTTTTTTTTAATATTTTTTATTGTGCTTTAAGTGAAACTTTAGAAATCAAGTCAGTCTCTCACATGAAAACTTATATACGCCTTGCTACATATTCCCAATTACTCTCCCTCCCATGAGACAGCCTGCTCCCTCCTTCCACTCTCTCTTTTCTTGACCATTTTTGATGATCTTCTTAATGTTGATTAAAAAAAATCCTGTGTTTTCACAACCTGAAGATCCTGAAACAAATTCTAGTTGACAAGAAAGCATATCTTTCCCGGCTGTGAGTCCGCCCATCAGTTTTATCTGATTTTTCATCGAATGTATTGGTGCCAAGAGTTTTATCTTTGATATCACTAATTCTGATCTTCATTTCTTCAATTCTACTCCTCTGATTTTCTATTGAGTTGTTTAATTCCAGAATTTTATTGTTAATGTTCTGACTTTCTGATTGCTGTCTCAGTACGGATTCTTGCAGCCTGTTAAATATGTCATTATGCTCTTCAGTAACCTTAATTTCCCTGAGCAGATTATCTGTGGGATCCTTGGTTTCTTCTGCATTTTGCGTGCTCTCCTCCCTGATTTCTTGAAGAGTTCTGTATATTAATCTTTTGTATTCTACCTCTGGTAATTCTAGGAATATATCTTTGTCCAGAAGATTCATTGATTCTTTGTTTTGGGAGCTTGTTGAAGCGAACATGTTCTCCTTCTTTATGTGATTTGATTTGGACTATTTTTTCTGAGTCATGTATAAGTTATTGTCTTAATTTATTTTATGTTAGCTTACTGTGTCTTATCTTCTTGCTTTGTTTTGTTTTCATATGCCCAAATAGGCTGCTCAAGTGAGCTAGCTTGATTGTTGGTGCCTTTGAAGCTCTAACATCCTGTTACCAGATGGCTAGAGCTGTTGCAGGGTATATAAGCCTAGGAGTCCATTCACTTTTTTTCTTGTATGGATTCAGCTGAGGTGTCCAAGTAGTTGGTGCAGGCTCTCACCTACAGTCTTAGAGGAGCAGGGGCGATTGGTGTAGGTACAGCTATCTGGTTGCAGCAGGGGGACATACTCTGAGCAAGGCAGGGGCTGACAACTGTCCCCCAAGTGTGTGTGAGGAAAAGGAGTCCCTGTGCCCTAGAGCTCACAGGTGGGTGGGTTCTGCAGCTGGACAATGGGGACCCACTCCTTTTGGCTGTAAGGATTAGCAGGCAGCACTTATTCTTGGGCCCCTGTCATGGGTGGCTAGGTGCTGTGGGTGGAGCCACCAATCGTTAGGCCCCCTGTTATGGGTAGGTGAGGACCCTGCTTAATAGGCAGGCTGGTGTCAAATGTCAATATTCAGCCTTTCTGCCCCATAGCTGAAACAGTTGAAGTCAGACCTCAGGCACGTACACTGTTGCACTATGCCAAAAAGGGCCTAAGCTGCTGAAATGGGCCCACACAGGTCCATCCAGTGGGGAAAAGGCATTCAAAGTCCATACACTGCTTGTGCCTGAATAGGAGCTGCTTCTGCCCTGAGTTCCCAGGTTAGGGGATCTGGCAGATTGGTTGCCCTTCATTTGTTAATTTGTTCCTTCACCAATGCCAGGAGAATGGTTCCTGGTGCACAGCAGGACCTATTTCAGGCCCAGAGAAATCGGCCACCACTGAAGCCAGCTCAAGGGCTGGATTAGTGGGGGGAAGGATCAGATAAATGGGAGAGGCTTCTTTCAAAAGGGTGCTTTTTTTTTTTAATTTTTTATTGTGTTTTAAGTAAAAGTTTACCAATTCAAGTCAGTCTCTCATACAAAAATTCATAGACTTCTTGCTATATCCTCCTAGTTGCTCTCCATCTAATGAGACAGCACACTCCTTTCCACTCTCTATTTTCGTGTCCATTCGGCCAGCTTCTGACCCCCTCTGCCCTCTCATCTCCCATCCAGACAGGAGCTGCACACATAGTCTCATGTGTCTACTTGATCCAAGAAGCTCAGTCCTCACCAGTATCTTCTTCTATTCTATAATCTAATCCAATCCCTTACTGAAGAGTTGGCTTTAGGAATGGTTCCTGTCTTGGGCTAAAAGAAGGTCTGGAGACCATGACCCCCGGGGTCCTTCTAGTCTCAGTCAGACCATTAAGTTTGGCCTTTTTATGTGAATTTGATGTCTAAATGCCACTGCTATCCTGCCCACTCAGGGGTTCTCTGCTCTGTTCCCTGTCAGGGCAGTCATGGTTTATAACCGGGCACCGTCTAGTTCTTCTGGTCTCAGGCTGATTTAGTCTCTGGTTTATGTGGCCCTTTCTGTCTCTGGGGCTCTTAATTACCTTGTGTCTTTGGTGATCTTCATTCTCCTTTGCAATAGGTTGGTTGAGACCGATTGATGCATTTTTGATGGCCCTGTTTTAGCATTTAAGACCCCAAACACCACTCTCCAAGGTGGATGCAGAACGTTTTCTTAATAGATTTTATTATGCCAATTCACCTAGATGTCCTCTGAAACCGTGGTCCCCAAACCCCCTCCCCTGCTACTCTGGCCTTTGAAGCATTCAGTTTATTTAGAAACTTCTTTGCTTTTGGATTAATCTTGTTGTGCTGACCTCTCCTATATTGTGTAGCGTCTTTTCTTTCACCTAAAATAGTTCCTGTCTACTATCTAATTAGCGAATACCCCTGTCCCTCCACGCTCTCGTAAGCATCAAAGAATATCTTCTGTTTAAACTTTTTCTTGAGTTCCTTTTAACAGTGGTCTCATACAATATTTTTCCCTTTGCAACTGAATACTTTCACTCAGCATAATGCCTTCCAGATTCCTCCATGTTATGAAATGTTTCACAGATTCATCGTTGTTCTTACAAATGCATAGTATTCCATTGTGTGAATATACCATAATTTATTTATCCATTCATCTGTTGATGGGCACCTTGGTTGCTTCCATCTTTTTGCTATTGTAAACAGTGCTGCGATGAACATGGGTGTGCATATATCTGTTCATATAAAGGGTCTTATTTCTCTAGGCTATATTTCAAGGAGTAGGATTGCTGGATCGTACAGTAGTTCTATTTCTAGCATTTTGGGGGAGCACCAAAAGGATTTCCTACGTGGTTGTATCATTTTCCATTCCCACCAGCAGTGTATAAGTGTTCCAGTCTCTCCACAACCACTCCAACATTCATTATTTTGTGTTTTTTGGATTAATGCCAGCCTTGTTACAGTGAGATGAAATCTCATTGCAGGTTTGATTTGCATTTCTCTAACGGGTAATGATCCTGAGCATTTCCTCATGTATCTGTTAGCTACCTGAGTGTCTTCTTTAGTGATGTGCCTGTTCATATCATTTGCCATTTCTTAATAGAGTTCTTTGTCTTTTTGTAGTTGAATTTTTGCAGTATCATGTAGATTTTAGAGATCAGATGATGATTGGGAATGTCATAGCTAAAAACTTTTTCCCAATCTTTAGGTAATCTTTTTACACCTTTGTTGAAGTCTTTATATGAGCATAGGTGTTTGATTTTTAGGAGCTTGCAGTTATCTAATTTCTCTTTTGGTGTTTGTGCATTGTTAGTAATGTTTTGTATACTGTTTATGGTGCGTATTAGGACTCCTAGTGCTGTCCCTATTCTATTCTTCCATGATCTTTATCGTTGTAGATTTTACATTTATGTCTTTGATGCATTTGTAGTTAGTTTTTCTGTGTGGTGTAAGGATGGGTCTTGTTTCAGTTTTTTTTGCAGATGGATATCCAGTTATGCCAGCACCATTTGTTAAAGAGACTGTCTTTTCCCCCATTTTACTGATTTTGGGCCGTTGTCAAATATCAGGTTCTCCTATGTGCTTGAATTTCTGTTTGGAATCTCGATTCTGTTCCATTGGTCTATGTATCTGTTGTTGTACCAGTAGCAGGCTGTTTTGACTATTGCAGCGGTAAAATAGTTTCTAAAATCAGGTAGAGTAAGGCCTCTCACTTTGTTCTTTTTTTTTTTTTCAGTAATGCTTTACTTATCCGGGGCCTCTTTCCCTTCCATGTGAAGCTGGTGATTTGCTTCTCCATCTCGTTAAAAAACTTCATTGGAATTTGGATGGGAATTGCATTGTGTGTATACATTGCTTTTGGTAGAAGAGACATTTGTACAATGTTAAGCCTTCCTATCCATGAGCATGGTATATTTTTCCACTTACGTAGATGTCTTTTCATCTTGCTGTAGCGTCTAGTACTTTTCTTGGTATAGGTCTTTTATGTCTCTGGTACGATTTATTCCTGAGCATTTAATCCTCTTGGGGGCTAATTTAAATGGTATTGATTTGGTGATTTCTTCTTGGATGTTCTTTTTGTTGGTGTAGAGGAATCCAATGGATTCTTGTATGTTTATCTTCTATCCTGACAATCTGCTGAACTCTTAGCTTCAGCAGTTTTCTTGAGGATTCTTTAAGGTTCTCTGTGTATAAGATCATGCCGTCTGCAAATAGAGATGATACTTTTTCTTCTTCCTTACCAATCTGGATGCCGTTTATTTCTTTAGCTAACCTAATTGCTCTGGCTAGGACCTCGAGCACACTGTTGAATAAGACTGGTGATAAAGGGTATCTTTGTCTGGTTCCCAGTCTCAAGGGGAATGCTACATACTCTCTCCATTTAGGGTGATGTTCGGTGTTGGCTTTGTATAAATGTTCTTTATTATGTTGAGGAAGTTTTCTTTTATTCCTATTTTTCTGAGAGTTTGTATCATGAATGGGTGTTGGACTTTGTCAAATGCATCTGCATTAATTGATAAGACCATGTGGTTCTTGTCTTTTGTTTTATTTGTATGACGGATTACATTAATTTTTTCTCTTATGTTGAGCCATCCCTGCACACCTTGTATGAATCTCACTTGGTCATGGTGAATTATTTTTCTAAAATGTTGCTCAATTCTGTTGGCTAGAATTTTGTTGAGGATTTTTGCATCTAAGCTCATGAGGGATATAGGTGTGTAATTTTTGTGTGTGTGTGTGTGTCTTTGCTTGGTTTTGGTATCAAGGATATGCTGGCTCCATAGAATGAGTTTGGCAGTATATCTTCCTTCTTTATGCTCTGAGATACCTTGAGTAGTAGTGGTGTTAAGTCTTCTCTGAAAGTTTGGTAAAACTCTGCAGTGAAGCCGTTCAGGCCAGGGCTTTTACTCCTTGGGAGTTTTGTTTAATTACCTTTTCAATCTCTTCTTTTGTTATGGGTTTATTTAGTTGTTCTAACTCTGTTTGTATTAGTATAGATAGGTAGTATGTTTCCAGTAATTCATCCATCTCTCCTAGGTTTTCAAATTTGTTAGAGTACAATTTTTTTTAATACTTTGATATGATTCTTTTAATTTCAGTTGGGTCTATTGTAATATTGCCCATCTCATGTCTTCTTCAGGTTATTTGCTTCCTCTCCTGTTTTTATTTTTTAGTTTGGCCAATGGTTTATCAGTTTTGTTAATTTTTTCAGAGAACCAGCTTTTGGTCTTGTTAACTCTTTCGATTATTTTTCTGTTGTCTATTTCACGTAATTCTGCTGTAATTTTTATTATTTGCTTTCTTCTTGTGCCTGAGGGTTTCTTTTGTTTCTTTCTTTCTATTTGTTCAAGTTGTAGGGATAATTCTTTGATTTTGGCCCTTTCTTCTTCTTGTATGTGTGCCTTTATTGATATAAATTGGCCTCTGAGCACTGCTTTTGCTGTGTCCCACAGGTAGGAATTCATAGAATCAAATGAGAATGAAAACCCTTCTGGTAGGAAGTGTTTTCATTCTCATTTGATTCTATGAATTTCTTTATTCCATCCTGAACATCTTCTATAAGCCAGTCGTCTATGAGCAGGGTGTTGTTCACTTTGCAAGTGTTTGATTTCTTTTCCTTGCTTTTTCTGTTATTGATTTCTACTTTTATGGCCTTATGGTCAGAGAAGATGCTTGGTAATATTTCGATATTTTGGACTCTGCTAAGGCTTGCTTTATGACCTAATATGTGGCGTATTCTAGATAATGTTCCATGTGCACTAGAAAGAAAAGTATATTTGGCTGCTCTTCATTGGAGTGATCTGTATATGTCGATGAGGTGAAATCGGTTGATTGTGGCATTTAAATCTTCTGTGTCTTTATTGAGCTTCTTTCTGGATGTTCTGTCCTTCACCGAGAGTGGCGTTTTGAAGACTCCTACTATAGCTCTGGAGCTGTCTATCTCACTTTTCAATGCTCTTAGAGTTTTTTTTTTATGTATCTTGCAGCCCTGTCGTTGGGTGCATAAATATTTAATATGGTTATATTTTCCTGGTATATTGTCCCTTTAATCATTATATAGTGTCCGTCCTCATTCTTTGTGGTAGATTTAACTTTAAAGTCTATTTTGTCAGGAATTAATACTGCCACACCTGCTCTCTTTTGATTGTCGTTTGGTTGATACTTCTTTTCCATCCTTTGAATTTTTGTTTGTGTCTCTAAGTCTAAGGTATTTCTCTTGTAGGCAGCATACAGACTCATGTTATTTTTTAATCCTTTCTGCAACTCACTGTCTCTTTATTGGTGCATTAATCCTTTTACATTCAGCATTATTATGGATAGGTAGGAGCTACATAAAATGCACACATCTTATGTACACAGTCCGATGGATTTTGACAAACATAACCATCACCTCGATCAAGTTACAGAAGGTTTCCATCAACTCACAAAGATCCTTTGAACACTTTTCCAGCCAATCCCTACCTCACTCCCTCTTAGGCAATCACCATTCTGTTTTCTATCTCCATAGACTAGTTTCGACTCTTGAAATTTACGTAAATGACTATATTTTTTTGTGGTTGCCTTTTTTTTTAACGCAACCTAATTTTTTTGAGATATATCGCTGCATGCATGTGTGTATGTTATTTTGGTGTAATTGATGAGTGTAATTTCAATGTGTGAACAAGAGACAGTTGATGAACAATTGGGTCATTTCTAGTTTTGGCTACTGTGACTAAAGCTGGTATGAAAATTCTTGTACAAGTCTTTTTGTGGATATGTGGATTCATTTCTTTCGGGTATGTTCCTATTATTGGAATCACTGGGTTTTGGAGTTCTCCAGAATGGTTGTACTATTTTACTGCCTCAACATGAACAAGAGATACATTGATCTACATTCTTGTCAGCATTTGGTGTTTTTTTTTTTTTTTTACTGTAAATCGTGGATTCGAGCCAGCTGCTGCAAAGCCAAAACTGAGACCAGGGGAAGTAAGCAGCAAGAGAGCTTTATTGAACACCCACATACGAGAGAAAGAGAGGGTTAAATTTCTCTCAAATTCTGTCTAAACCTAGACTACTAACTGTAGGGTTTTTATAGGGGGAAGGCCAGGTTTTAGAGGTTTTCAGGAATGTTGGTTTTTCTTTGAGGTAGACACGATGATAAAGTGATCTATTATTGAAGTCCTGCAAGTTTCTTCATGCCATCCTGGAGCCCTGCAAGTCTCTTCATGGCTCCCTGGTTTCTATCACAAGATGATGTAAGCTTTGTTCACCTACCTCGGTTCTGGGTATTTTTTTCCTTGGGAGAGGAACATAGCCTAATCAGCAACTAAAAATTGATTACCTTATTTTTCTTTAAAGGAACAATCATGAGACAAACTTCAGAAGAAGTAATTAAGTTTCAAAAACTAGAAATTAATCACAGATTATACAGCTATACTAAAACCCTAAAAAATATATTTTCTCTATTCCAATACTAAAACACCAAAGGAAATATATTTTCTCTACTTCATTTTCTGTGTTTTACGTTTTACCCGTTCTGATGGGTGTATGATGGTATACCATGGTGCCATGGGTTGAATTGTGTCCCCCCAAAAATGTGTGTATCAACTTGATTAGGGCATGATTCCCAGTATTGTGTGGTTGTCCTCTATTTTGTGATTGTAATTTTATGTTGAGAGGATTAGGGTGGGATTATAACACCACCCTTATTCGGGTCACCTCCCTGACCAAAGGTAAAGGGAGTTACCCTGGGGTGTGGTCTCCACCACCTTTTATCTTTCAAGAGATATAAGGAAAGGGAAGCAAGCAGAGAGTTGGGGACTTCATACCGCCAACAAAGCAGCACTGGGTATAGAAAGGACTTCATACCACCAACAAAGCAGCACTGGGTATAGAACGTGTCCTTTGGACACATTGTCATCTTGTCTGAGAAGCTCCTAGTCCAGGGGAATGTTGAGGACAAGGAATCTTCCTCCCGCTATGACAGAGAATGAAAGCCACCTCCTGGAGCTGACACCCTGAATTGGGACTTGTAACCTGCTAGACTGTGAGAGAATTTACTTCTCTTTGCTAAAGCCATCCACTTGTGGTATTTCTGTTATGGCAGCACTAGATACCTAAGACAGAATTTTGTCCTCTTATTCCTAACTCTCCTTTTTCCTTTGTTGCTGCAGGGAAATAAAGACCAACCCTTGTGCCTGGAATCTTTACTTTTTACCAAGCTATCTGGTGATTGTGATGCATGTAGATAGCAGAGGAGTTTGAAAAAACAGCGCTTTAGGGAATTGATTCATGCATGACGGAATATAATAATTATTTTTAAATTAAATTGAGAAGCTTTTATTGAAATTTGCATGATAGACACTCAGTAAAATTGTTTGAGGAAAATTCACCATGTTTTTGCCTTCTAGAAATAAATCTAAAATAAAAAAAAAACAAACATGTTTCTGTCGAGTCAATTCTGACTCATAACTACCCTATAGGATGGAATAGAACTGCCTCGAGGGGTTTCCAAGGAGCAGCTGGTGGACCTGAAGTGCCAACCTGTTTCGCAGCTGAACTCTTAACATCTGCACCACCAGGGATCCAAAATAAAGCTACCACTCCCTAAGTCTTTCCTAGATACAGTCATAGAACAACCAAAAAATTGAAAGAATAAGAAGAAAACCCTTAAATACATAGAAATAAGTCTATCAGCAAACTAATACCTTAGTTATAGTTGGACTCCCCTTTAACCCTATACCTTCAGCTATTCAAACACTGACTTCAATGGGACTTCAGTTATCATATGTAAATGGAACCATAGACATAAACTGCTACGTAAGTGAGTCCAGCTGCCTCTCTCCCCACTGCACAGTTCTTAAACTTTTCCTGGTTTCTCTCTTTCTTTTCTTTCCTCCCTGCTGCTCCTCCTACTTCCTTCTCTGGCTCTTCTTCTCCACATGCTACTGCAAGCCACCAGAATATCTGAATACACTGCCAGGATCTGAGAGGATGAGGAACTAGTTTTCACCAGTGGAAGTGCATTATTCTCTAGGCAGGGCTTTTTATTTAGAGCTTCCCTCTGCGTTTTTATTATAGCACTTCCCTCGCCAGTCTTAGATTCTATGAACTCGTAGCTTCCTTTTTTTACTTCAATGCGTTATTATGCATTACCATTATTGTTTTTGATTCTCAAATTGTCTTAATTTGGACCACTTTGGATCTGTTCAATTTGGCTCCTGTGATCTTTTGACTTGCTTCCAAGAATCAAGGAGCACATTCTTCCTTTCTGGCACAAGAAGTTCCAAGCTCACCTTGTGATTGCCATTTCCAAAATCAGTTATTTCTCCAAGGAATCTGGTTCTTTTCGTTGAGAATGGCATTCGCAACAAAGATGTAGCCACTAGGTAGCATTGCTTCTAGGCTCTGTAAATGGACATGGTAAGAAAATATTCCTATTTAATTCATGAGCTTATACTGATACCTTCAATCCCAATCCAACACCACGAGGTTCTTTCTGAACTTCCTCTAGTCCATATTTTTATCTCTTCTCTCTCATGTTGATAACCCTGATTCCAAACAAGTTTTAATACACTTACTCATGTGCTCTACCCTATAATACACACAAAATTGTTTCCAAATTATTCCATCAATACTACTACCAACGATAAATCTACAAAGTAAAGTTCAAAATTTCCTTGCAGATGCTTCTGACATAAGAACATACAAGGCTGTGGATCACAGTCAGAGAACTGGATTTAAAATTTACTTGATTATTTTCAGGGTGATTGTATTATCATTCTGATAAACAGGTAAATTAAAAATTTTCTACTTTTGTTTATCAATTGTAGTGTTTCCTTTTTCTTCTCTTTTTTGAAAATGGAAAACATCACATGGTTTAAAAGTCAAAACTATATAAATAAGATAATACCTAGCAAAGTCTCACCATCATTTCTATAGCTTAAACCACATTCCCTAGATGAAAACGCTTTTATTACCTTCTTGCTTATCCTTCCTGAAAAATCAGCAAGTATTAATAATGAGTACAAACACTTCTATCCTCTCCTTTCTTAAAGAAAAGGTAGAATAATGTATACATTTTTGCACTTCTTGCTTTGCTTTTTTTCACATACACAATTTATCCTAGCAATAAGTCAGCAGCAGTCCATAGAGACCCTCATGTTTTGGCCACGTAGAACTCCATTATGTGTATGCATGACCAGGTCATTCTTTAATGTCTTATATGCAGTCTAACCATTTTGGAATCATTAGCCCAAGAGATCCAACTCAATTTTCGAAGGCACAAAGTAGCATTAGGAAGAAGAAAGGCAATTTTGCCTGCCAAAGGAATGCATGATAATAATCTCTTTGTAAGGTATTGAAACTTTGTGTATAATTTCAATACAAAGTTTACATCTATTACACACAGATTTAGTGTTGTGGTGTTTTGTGTTCATAAATGAAATAATGAGAATACTGTAAGGCAACTTGGATACACCTATCCTGTGACACAGCAATGGGCGCCCCTGCATATCTTGATATATTTACATGTAGGAAAAGCCCAGATCAATTCCCACTTCTCTAACACCAAATATTTATTGATCAACCCAAATCTACCTACTATCAATTCAATTCCCTTCCACTTTTGTTCTGACACCAGGTGCACATGCAGCATCTTCCTCTGACCCTAACTGACCATCTGGAGCTAGAGCAGACCTCACAAGTAAAGAGCACAGACACCAGCTGCAACCTTGGGAGTCCTCGTGACCCACTCACTTCTGACCAGCTGGCTTCATACTCGGAAGTTCCCTCTACCCCTTCAGGATGACAGCCCTAAGCTTGGAGGTGCTCATTCCCCTCACTTCTGACCTACTGCCTCTCACTACCACCTTGGGTTTGATAATTCACTGGAATGAGTCACAGAACTCACAGAAAGTCCTATACTTACAATTACAGTTTTATAGCAAAAGGGATACAAATGAGGAGACACGTAGGGAAGGACTGGGAAGGTTCTGAACATGGAGAGTCCTTGTCTCAAAAAGGGCTGCACTACCCTTCTATGTGCATAGATGTCTCTCACCAACCAGGAAGCCCATGGAGCTTCTGTGTCCACAGCCTTTTTCCGAGCCTCATTACTTAGCCATGACTGAGTGAATTTTCCCCCAGCCTCTGCACCCCTCACCCCAGGTTGGCTGATATCAGGAGGTCCTCTTTCTAGCCTTGCCAGCCCCCACTTGCGTCAACTTATTAGCATAAACCCTCAAGTGTGGTCTGGAGGCCTATAGAAAACTAAAGCACCTCAATTACTCAGGAAATTCCAAACACTTAAAAGTTATGTCAAGGTGCACTGGAGAAACAGTGCGTAAGTGCTGGGCTTCTAACCAAAGGCTTGATGGTTTGAACCCACCATCCACTGCGAGGGAGAAAGATGGAGCAATGGGTGTCTGTAAAGATTTCCAACCTTGGAAGCCCTACTGGGCTGTTCTACCCTGTCCTATAGAGTTACTAGGAGTCAGAATCAACCTGACAGGAAGGTGTTTAGTTTTTTGTTTGTTTGTTTGCTTGCTTGTCTTTGGTTTAGAGTTATCTTCGAGAAACCAAGCACAAAGAGTACTTTCTTTGCATGAAGTTAAATCTTTTCTGCACTTCAAAAAACAAATAAAAAACTGTGACGTTTCTCGGTCATGATACATTGGGAATTTGGAATGTAATGGACCTGGCCAAGCTCTCAGAAAACAGACTGTGGCTGTATAGGTGTCAGAGCCCTGTCTTGTAGCCTCAACAGCATGTGGTCGATTTTGAATCACAGCAGATGTGGTTCTTCTGGTTTGTCTGAGTGTATAGATGTTAAACAAGGTTAATTGTTTTTTGTTGTATATCTGAGAAACATGTTTGTTGTAAGAAAACCTTACCAAAAAAGAAATGTATAAAGAAGAAAATGAGAGTTCTCCTGCTTGGTGAACTCACTCCCCAGATAAAACACTGCTGAGACACCTTTCTGTATTACACGTAGGACGCTGTGGTGGCTTTGGAGCGTAATAGGTGCTGTTTGGACAAGGCACCCCGGAACTCCCAAGTCCTACCGTGACAATCATCTGCCCTCCCTGGGCAATGACAAATGGGTGGAGGAAAAGAAAAGGAAAATAACAGTGTTGTTTGCAGAAATTTCACCTTGGGTCAGGAAACTCTGGTAAATGAGGCCGAGAATATGATTTCTGACAGAGGCTTAAAGAGTGTGCCATCGCTCTAAACCCAAAGTGGATTTTACCTCAATTTCCTGAGATGCGAATGAAATGATAGAAGTCAATAAAAAGAGAGATGCAGAGAGAAAGCAAGATGGATGAGTCCACTCACACAGGTCAAGGATCCTCAAGTCGCCTCTGATAGAGGACTGCCTTGAGATTAGTCGTGGAAACTCTGGATGCTAAAAGAGTATTTAAACACATTTACTGAGATACTCATGCACTGTCCCTAAGAGTCCGCAACAGGTTTGCCCTTTTTTTTTTTTTTTTCTTAATTGAAATGATCATAAATATGAGTCCGAATCCTCTCACTCCAGGCTGTGGATTTGAGGACTCCCACTACCATAGGACTGCAAGGAGTTGTGGTGGTTCCATGGTGTAATGGTGAGCACTCTGGACTCTGAATCCAGCGATCCGAGTCCAAGTCTTGGTGGAACCTTAGTGTTTCCTTTAAATGAAGGACTGAAAAAAAAAAAAAAACCTCTTTAAATTGGGAATTGAACTTGTTACTCCACTTTCCGTGTCCTGCCTCTGATCCTCTTTTAGCAGTTAGAAAGGTTTCAGGCCTGGAGGGAAGAAGCACGAGCTGCTGCAGATCCCAGCTGCCCTCCTGCTCAGGGGGGGTTTTCTGCCTCGCGGCCCAGTCTCCTCTTCCACGAGTCTCCTCCTCAGGAACTGAGGTCCCAGAAAACCTCAGAAAATAGCTGAGGAAGGAGGAGAGACTGGAAAGAACAGAGAACAGAATTGGAAAGAAAAAGGGAGGAAGTAGGGAATGGGATGCAGAGGAACTGGGAGTTCACAGCAGGGGTTTCAGTTGCTGGGTGTGGACCACCTATGCTCCTCCATAGCTTCCTGTCCCACCGGAGAAGCCAGTTCCACTGAGAAACCTCAAAGCTGCTTGCCTGGCATTTGTGCTTGCAAAGTTTCCTTTCACTGTGTGGACTGGTGAAGTGGATTAAGTTGGTTAGCAAGTGAGTGGAAGCCAAGTGAAGGGCCTTGTGGGCTCCCTTGCTGTTGACTAGCAGGTGGTGCACCCATCCACCTATATGCACAGTTTTTTTCCCCTTGCAGGCTGTCTGCAGGGCCTGGTGTGGAAAAGGGGAATATCAAGGCATAACAATATTTCTTTAGAGATTAAGAGTGGTAGAGCCAGATGATGGGTTATATGAGTTATGGTTTTGTAAATGTGATAATTATGGCAGTTTGGGAAATTCAGATAATTCAGGATGTTGAACTAGTCTGGGATACTGATTGGCTCTCTAGAAGAGTCAGTCCTGGAGGAATTATAGGATTAAGAGGGAAACATTACTTCCAGGAAGTATGAAGAATTGTAAACCTTTTGAGAGACTGCAATGGAGCCCATGGGGTGCAACAGTTAAGCACTCGGCTGCTTAACTGCTCAGCTTACTGTTCGAACCTATCCAGAGGCTCGACAGGAGAAAGATCTGGTGATCTGCTCCCTTAAAGATTGAAGGAAAACTGAATCCGTTCTCGATGACTTCCTTCCGACTCATCAAACCCTTATAGGACAGGGAAGAACTACCCCATAGGGTTTCCAAGACCACATCTTACTTGCGCGGAGGGCTGGAGGGTTCCAACCGCTGACTTCTTGGTTAACAGCCAAACACTTATCTACTGCACCAGCAGGGCTCCTTCCATAAAGATCATAACCTAGGAAACCCTATGGGCAGGTCTACTCTGTCTCATGGGCTTGCCATGATTCGAGATCGACTCCACGGCATGCCACAACTACAACAACAAAGAGACTATGGGCTATTTTGAGCCATTGTGTGAAAGGTCAGGTGCAGAAGTAGCAGACATAGGACAAGATGGAGAAAAGCATGTGAAGTCCTGTGCTTACATCTCACTCCAATGGCCCCGGTCAATCACTTCGTGCTCAAACAAGAAAGAATCAGGTGCATTGAAACCACCAGTGTGGTAGCTCTGATATGATATCCGGGGACTACACAGCTTTGCTGAAGAAAAGAGTTGATGAAAACGGTGTGGACAAACCACATGCCCCCAGATATGCCTTTTCCAGAGTCTCCTCCTCCAAACTTCCAGAGCCAAGCATTTCCATGAAGAAAACCGACTTTTGTTCCTTGCCGGGGGCCAGCCTCAGCAATGAACAGGGTTACCAGAGGAGGGGTAGAGTTCGGCGAAAAAAGAACGAGCGGTAGAGTGTCTTATATTTTCATTCTGCAGAAAAAGAAGGCTCTGCTCTTTATTTTTTACATGGTCTTTTATATCATAAGCTTACAAAAGCATAACATCGCATGATCAATAAAGGGGCAGTACAAGATATAATCATAAACATCATTTCCCAGAGACATAATTTTCCAAGTGACACATAGTACAGTTCCGCATACATACACAAGTACAATGAGTTTTTTGTTTAATTGAAGAGAATATTTTGTTGATATATTTTTACACAAAATAATAATTGACTTCATATTGCTTTACACTTATGCTTAATCTTGCAATACCTTCCACAGTTTTTATAACAATTAATCTTTTTGCAAAATCATTGTTACATAGGCTTTGTCCATCTTGTCCAGGGTGGTCAAGTTCTTGAAGTCCAGCCACTTTGGGTTACGTCATATTGTCCACGATTATGCCAAGGACAATTAGCCCAATCTCTATACCCAAAGACCAGTCAAGCGCAGCAGTGAGCGGGGTGGACGAGAAAGTTGACCTGTAATTGGCTGAGAGATTGGCTGAGAGAACTCACTGCCTTTTGTTTTTCCACTTTTATGGGGTCATGTGTGGGTGGTGGTTTAATCACAAAAAAGGGCCTTGGTAAATACCAGGATTTCACCATCCTATTCTTGTTTTCCATAGTCGAGCTATTTGTTTTTCCCCTAAGACAACTTCATGTTGATCCCCAAGTAACACACGGGCTGTCCCTACCCGAGATTTCACCAGGGGATTATGAGTAGGACGCCCCCCGTCCAAAGGTCCCTTAATCTATAATGGAATTTTATGCTTATACATTCTGCTATATACAGGCTGAAAATGAAATAGAAACATAACACAGATGACAGAGATATTCCTGACTTTTCAGGAATTCTTCGATGTTTATGCTGGGGGCAGTGGGTGCAGAGGGGCCGCCCTTGCAGCCTGGCTCCCAGCAGTTCCTTCAGTTTTCTCTGTTGTTTTTTCACTTTTTAATGTCAGTGGTTTCTGCTCTTATTTTTATTTCCTGCTGTGTTTGTATTGAGTCAATCTTACTCTTCTTCTTTCTTGAGGTGATAGTTTAAAGCTCTTGACTTGAGACTCTTTTCTAATATAAGCATTTAGTGCCATAAATTTCCCTCCCAGCACTGCTTTACCTGCTCCCCACGGATTTTGATATGTTGGTTTTTATTCAGTACACATATACCAAGTACTGGAATGGCTGGGTCATGGGGTAGGTGCAAGTTTCACTTCATCAGAAGGTGCTAAACAGTTTTCTAGGACGGAATCCTAACCAGCAACAACTTACTTCGTATCTTGTCAGGGCTTTGTGTTCTCTGTCTTTTCAGTGTTGCCTGTGCTGGTGGGTATGTAATGTTATCTCATTGAGGTGTTTTTTTGTTTGTTTGTTTCATTCTAGGTGAGATTTTTATTTTGTTGTCGTTGTTGAGCATATACACAGCAAAACAGGTGTAGGAGCCCTGGTGGTGCAGTGATTAAGCATTCAGCTGCTAGCCAAAGAGTTGGCGGTTTGAATTCACCAGCCTCTCCTTGGAAACCCTATGGGGCAGTTGTACTTTGTCCTATAGGGTTCCTATGAGTCCAAATTGACTCGATGGCAACAGTTGTTTTGTTTTAGTATATGCAGGTGTTCATATATATACATGTAAGTGTATGGGTCTGTATATATGCATATATGCAATAGAACACACAGGTGGCACAAACACGGATGCTTATTAAACACCTTGTGGGATTGGTTTATGGAGCCTGAAGGCTTAGGACCGTATAGTCTTGTGGGACAACTCAATTGGCATAATATAGTACGTTAAGTTTATGTTCTGCATTCTAATTTGGTGAGTGCTCGCTTTTTAAGAAAGCAGGAGGATAGTGACCGGTGCGGGAAGATCCCTAGAGGAGCAGCGCACCACCGGAAGAATAGACGAGCCCGGGTTTCCTAGAGCTCAGCTCATGGAGAGTTAGTTACTCCCTGAGGCTTTAAGAAAATAGCCAGATGTAGCTCCTTGATGGTCTAATGGTTAGGGGTTGGAGCTTTCGCTATTTTGGGTCAGGAAATTCCTTTGCAATGTCTGTTATCAGGCAAAGGAGCCCTGCTGTTGTAAGGATTAAGCACATGGCAGTTTAGCCAAAGGTCACCCTTCAGGAGAGAAATACCTGGGGATACTACAGATCTTAAAGATACTGCCTAGGAAACCCCATGGAGCTGTTGAGCTCTGTCATAAAAGGTCGCTATCAGCTGGCATGGATTTGAGGGCACACAGCAACTGTCACGCAGGGGAATATTCCTCCTTATTTTTCCAGTTGTGGTGCACTGCAAGGGTCAGATGCAGAAGAGCCCCTGCACAGAACCTCAAATCTCTGCCATAGGAGAAGGCAGAGGAGAAGATGAGAGCTTGTCAACAGTTCTAGAAACTACTTAGCTAAGGGTGTGCATTATCCCACTTCTAGCTCTCTTCCCGGAGAGGAGGGAATGGATCACTCTCTTGCTGCACCAGAGGGGAGCATGCAGGCCATCTCCCCAACTCGGCTGCTGAGTAAGATTTGCTGACCACAGAGGGCTGACACCTACTATTGAAGTTGGCCATGCTGTCTCTTCCCTACGTGAGTAAAGAGTTGTTCTGATGCTTCACTGGACATTATGAATGCCTGAGTGTGTCGTGTTTATATTGGGATGCACGCAAGCCTTGGAGTGGATTAGGCATTCTAGTGGTGTTGCTGCTGGTGACAGGCATTGTTATACTCTTTGCTCTTCTCCATTCATTGGGACACCTCATTTGTAGGTGCTGATGTCTTACTTTATACTTTTTATTTCCTGATGAGATTTACTATCTTTTCACTTATTATGGTCCTCTTCTACTTTACGATCTGGACCATAGTTGTAATTATAGGTTACAACTTCTTGCTTCCTACTTCCAACATTTAGCTGACCTCTCATGGTCAGTCTCCCGTGATTGTCTTGTCTTGACCATGCGCTACCTTTCTGCTTTCTCTTATGTAATAATTTCGTAGAGTAATATGTGTAATTTTGGATTGTATTGTAGGTGTTATGAATGATAAAGGTAGAGACTCTTGGCTTTTATGTATTATAAAGTATACTGAATTTTTTTTGTTTGTTTTTAAAAGCCGTGTGTTACTTTGGTTTATATCAAACTGCAAACACTCTCTCCTCTGCAATGGAGAGCAGGTGAAATCTCATTTCAGTCCTTTAGCCACAGCTGGACTGCTTGGAGGGTGCTGCCCATACAAGCATAATTCAGGGGTCAGTCAGAAATTTGGGCAGAGTTTTTACACAGAGCTTGGTGCTTCCCTTCCATGAATTCTCCCTTTCTGGGTGTAAAAACCGCATAGGGGTGATGTCTGACCTCCTCTCACTTCACAAGGGGAAAGGAGAATCAAGTTCCATAGCATAAGGCTGGCTCCTATGAGGTGGAGGCCACACAGGCTTTTCTGTCCACCATCTTTACCAATTCTGACACCAACTGTCCCTCCCACAGCACTCTCTACTAGGTTTGATAATTCATTGAGATGGCCACAAAGCACTCAAAGACCAAACTCACGTTTCTGAGGTTTATTCTAAGGGAAGTAATAGTTGTAATTCAGGCTTAGAAACACTCGGGATATAGTTCTTTCATCAGGATAGCCTCTCCCCAGCCTTGCTTACAGGCATCACCTCTCCCTGGCCCTCAGTCTCTGCCCAAAGGCACTCTGCTTTCTCTCTTCATGGGCTAGGAAGTCCACTGTGCAGTCTCCTGCTGCTTAGTCTCTGCTGCTGGGTCTCCCTGCTGGTTCCTCCTTCCTTGGTGATGGTGGTGGGCATCTCCTCCTCTCTGCTTTGGAACTGGCTCTCTTTTAAGGCAAAACTGACCAATCCCTTTGGTAAACCACAACTACCCTATCACACAGTCACCAAGGTAGGAATTGGAAGACCTTGGCTAGAAAGACCACACACGAAAGCAATTAATTGCACCACAGTGGGGTTTTCCCCCTTGATTTTCCAACTTTGTTGCCCCAACATTGTCCTCTGATCCTTTTAGTCAGCAAGACAGCTTGGTTTTTGAATTTTGCTGACCCAAATACAGCAGACTAAGCTTTGCCCTCAGACAAAAATCTGAAGTATGAAAAGTCGCTCCCTGTCATCCTTTCCTCCCTGTGCCTGCCTACATTTGTTCAGTCTCCCAGAAACTTCAGATGATTTAAAAATATACATTTTGTCTACATTTTATAAATGTTATCTGGTGGAGTGGCTCTGTAAAGAGTAAACAGCCATTGCCAGAAGCCAAACTCCCTCTCAAAATAACAGCAGCCATGCACAGGGGTGGTGGGGAGGGGATGGTGGGGGAGAGCCTCCTTGGCTTAGTGGTTAAGAGCTATGGCCCCTAACCAAAAAGGCAGTTCAAATTCACCATGTGCTCCTCAGAAACTCCATGGGGCAGTTCTACTTGGTTCTATTGGTTCGCTATGAGTCAGAATCAGTTTTGGTTTTATTATCTTTATTATGTTGGTTTAGCACACTGAGCAGAAGACCTGGTGGCACAGTGGTTATCTGCTCGCTTCAAACTGTAAAGATTAAAGCTTTGGGAACCCTATGGAGCAGCTCCACTCTGCCCTATAGAGTGTCTATGAGTCAGATTCCACTTGAGGGCAATGGGTTTGGTTTGGTATTTTGATAGCCATTGGGCGAGAGGCTCCTGCAGATGGAATTTCTGCATGACTATATACCCTTGGGCAACATACTTAGCAGCTCTCTAAAGACACTCCTCCCTTGTGTGAAAAGGAGAAAAGGCAAAAACCATGTGCCCTGAAGAAGAAAAGAGGGAGCACACTTAATAGGGCCTGCTGCTGGAAGCCTGAGTGGCGTGGTGTCTATCCCTGTGTTTGAGAAGTGACCAACGGTCAGCCATTATGTCTCCTCCTTCACCAGAGTTTTGGCACTCCGTGTGTGGCTCTTCTACATTTGGCCCTTGTAGCACTGCGGGGGTAAAGAGGAAGGGTCTTGTTAGAAGAGAGACATTGCCTAAAGATTTCCCTGACCCTGAGGGAATCAAATCCAGACCTCAGGATGAATATGCCATATCCTAAGCAGTAGACCGCCAGAGACCCCTAAGTTAAATTCTTTCTCTGAATCGTCTGGCCGCTTGCATTAAGCTCTGAGAGGTCTGAGTTCTCTCACCTTTCTAGGCGAGGACCCAGCCTGCAGGGATTTTGTCTAAAAGTCATTCCCTCTCTGCTTTCTCCAAAAGGCCTGCCAAGTCCAAAAGTTGTGGAGGGAGTTGGCTCTTCTGGACTATGCCTTTGCTAGGCAGCAGCATGTGGGGAGGTGATTGCGGGATCCAGGGCCCTGGATGAGGTTGTGGGTGGGAGGGAGGGGAAGGTGGAAGGAGAGGAGCCCAGGTTGAGAAGGGCCTAGCACTGCCCTTCCTTTAGCTCAAAAGAAAAAAAGAAAAAGAAAAAAACGGTGGGGGCTGGAAGGGATATATATGTAGAAAGGTAGATACCTTAGATGGAAATCTCTTTAGACCAAGACCTCAGGCCTGAAACCAACTGCGAATGTCCCCCTCCCTAAAATCTTCTGCAGAGGTAGTGTTTCCATGTTAGTTGATGGCAACTCCATCCTTCCAATACTCAGGGCACAAATTTAGAGTTTTTCTTGACAGCAATCTCTTCCTCAGACTCCACATCTAGTTAGTCATGAATCTGCGTTTTCTTGCCAGTGAAGCTTGGAAGGTGGTCTACACAACCTTGTCATTTCTATCCCTGAACTGAGCAAAGGACTCTCCTGATAAAGGGGAGAACTATATAACTCCAGACCCTCAGCTAGCTCAGACCTTAGTGTTTGTTACCTTAATATTGGGACCCTGGGTTTGGTCTGCCCTCACACCTGTTCATTGTCTGTGTGTGTCACTGAAAAAAAGCCTCTTCTGCAGGTCGTGTCTTGGTGATCTGGAACCACCACACCGTTCTGGTGAAACCTGCAGAGAAACTTGAGACCCTGCTGTATCGAGTTTGTTCAAACCCTGCCAAGCACACGTGTGTGATGCACAAAGACTTGTTCAGTGAGTTGTGGTTTCCTGGGGCCCGCTGCTCTTTCTATTCTCTTTCTGCTCCTGTAGGGGAAGGAAAACTGGCCCCTTTGCCCTGTCCAAAAGAACACCAAAGGGACACTGGGACAGAGTAGCTGTGAATCCTTTCCACAGGGTGGGGGTCGTGGTGGGGGAAGGGGGCAGGAAACAGATCAAGGAAGGAAGGAAAGGGAAAAAAACATGTCATGAAATTTCCTGATCTAAAGCTAAGGTGAAGTCAGCACTCTCTGGAACGGGGCCCTCAGTCGCTGGGGGAGGGGGATGGGTGATCTAGTCCAGTTGTATCCCGGTCTCCAGTTTGAACCAAAGCAGAACAAGGCCAAGCAAGGCATCCTGGTTTCCAGTGAGCAGGCCAGTCCGGGCCTTTCCCAGAGTGGGAGCCCTTGAACTTCTGGTGTGAAGGCAATGTGGTGTAAGCACTGCACCAAGAACAACAACTGCTGGAGGAAAGGGCACATTCTTACCCACCTGTGTTTTTTTTTTTTGTTTGTTTGTTTGTTTTTGCTTTTTCTTTGTTTCTTTAAACTTAAAGTCAAAGGATGAAACTGTGAGGCACATGAAGTTTAAGACACATATTCAGAGCATACAAGGGTGAATCAGATTCCTAACCCAGAGTCTGAGTTCTTGAGCACAGACTAGACTAGGTCTTTCTCATTCATTTTTTTCTGGGTTTCTCAGCTACAGAAAAGGAGAAACAGAATGTCAGAGAGATGGAGGGATGCATGGCCCCTGTAGCTGTCAGAGAGCAAAGTAGGTAACTACTGTGGATGTTTTTGCAATATGGGGAAGATTTCTGGGAGGCCATCGAATTGGTAGTTGACAAGCTTACTGTGATCAGGAGAGGAATCTGAGATGTCAAAGATTCAAAAAGTAAAACAAAAATGGTAAAGCTCCTTGAAGTAAATTCAGGAAAATGCGGTCACCATCCTGAGGTAAAAGGATTTCTTAGAGAAAACAATAAAATACATATATAAATATATATTAAAAGTTTCTTTTAAAGATACATTAGATGTCATTGAAATTAAAAGCCTTTGTTCGTGAAAAACCACCTGAGAAAGTGAAAAGGCAAGCCACGGCCTGGGAGAAAATATTTACAACATGATTATCTGCAAAATGACTCAAATCTTGTACACGGAACTTTCAGAGATCAGTAATAAAAAATGGAGCCAAATAACAGTGCACGAAATATCGAATAAGCTTTCTTCACAAAGGAGGATTTCTAAACAGCCAAAAGCCTTAAGAAAACAAGCTCTACGCCAACACTTATTAGGGAAACACAAATTTAAACCATGAAAAGGTACCCTTACAAGCCCATCAGAATGGTAAATTTAAAAGACAGAGAACAAGTGTTGACAAAAATATGGAGCAACTCCAACCGACTTTGCTGGTGAGAAACCATTGTAGGGAGCCCTTTGGCAGCTTCTATCAGAGTTATACATGCACCTATCCCTTGACCCAGCAACTCCAGTACTTCAAGGGAAATAGATGCACATGTCCACACAAAGACTCAGACAAGCAGGCTCCTAGCGGCCTTTTCACAATAGCCAAAACTAGAAATAACCCCAATGTGAATTAACTGTGGTGTATTCACACATTGGAATAACATTCTTCAACAATACCACGTTTAAGAAGTGATAAATGCAACAGCATAGCTACCTCTTGAAAACATAATGTTGAGTGAAAAAAGACAAAAACAGACAAGAGTCAGATGCAAAAAATGTGCATTCAATCCTGTGCATTTCAAGAACAGGGAAAAGTAATCTGTGGTGAGAGACCTCAGAAGAGTGATTAATTAAATCGGGATGGGGGTGGAGGATGGGGATTACCTGCAAAGGAGCTCCTTGGACCTTCCTGCGATGATGGAAACTTTCCATAACTTGATTATGTCTGTCAAACTTCAATACTTGTTCACTAAGGATTTCTGCACTATCAAAACAATAAACAAAACCCAGTGCCTTCGAGTCGATTCCGACTCATAGCGAACCTATAGGACAAGGTACAACTGCCCCACAGAGCCTCCAAGGAGTGCCTGGCGGATTCAAAGTGCAGACCCTTTGGTAAGTAGCCATAGGACTTAACCACTAAGCCACCAGAGTTTCCCTCTGCATTAGACTCAGTGTGAATTACACTTCATTTTAATGTATTTTTAGCATAAAAACGGAGGGACAAGGGGTGAGGGACATGGCCCACACACGGAGTATGGTAGGAAAGTTTGGATTTTACTGTAAACGCATTAAAAGTTTATTCTGGTTTCCTGTAAAAAAGCCCAGATGGTATTTGAAATACCTTTCCCAGGAAAACGGTTATGACCACATCATCTCAACAGTGGAAGGTACTTGTAAGGCTGAGTGAGAGGCATTTTACCTTTTCCCTGGATGTGGGGCGCAAGCAAGGTTTCCTTTAGACCTGGCTCCAGGCATGCACACTGTCAGGGTTCCTTCTCTTCTACCTCTAGCTATAAGGATTGCTGCCTTCTAGCCGCAGACGGGGAGCAATGCCGGTGCGGGAATGAACCGCAAACCGAAAGAAGCTAGCCAGTGCGTAATAAAATAAGCGCCAGGCACAGCGGTGACTCCGATTCGAACCGAGGTTGCTGCGGCCACAACGCTGTACTCAACACTGTACGATCACCGCGCACCACAAACCTACCAGCGCTCACTGATCTTCTTTAAACTTTATTGACATAGAAATATTCGTACTGCTTTCTCTTCTGTTCTTCAACAGCCACAGGCGCTCTGCTTTTGCCCTACTTCTCGCGGTCTCTCAGCTCCTCCCTCTCCACTGTGCTACAATATGGAAACCGTTCTCTCCTCCCCAGCACCTCGCCTGAGTCTCTGCACAGGCCTCCTTGAGGTCTGGTTCTCCTCCACGCCTCCCTGCTTTCCTTCGCTCTTCTTCACTGTGCCCCATTCCCCACTTATTTTCCGCTCTCCCGCCCCACCGACCACAACCGCGGCAAGCGGGGTGCGTCCAGAGCCGGGCGGGTGGGCGAAGGCGGAGCAGCCGTATCGTGGGCCCCCTTGGCCTCAGGCAAGTGTCCAGACCCGGGGGTCCACGGGGGTCGCTGGCATCTGGGGCGGACGAGGAGCAAGAAGGGGCGAAGGCCATTCTGCTGTTCTCCTAGCTTCAGGCTCACCCAACGCACTGATTTTAAGGCGATGAACAACACGATGTGTCGCCCAGCCTCCGGTGATGTGGAGGCTTTGCTCAAGTCGTACCGCGGAAAGCCGCTGGCACCGTATTGAAACAGGAGGGGTTAGTTGTGGTCTCTGTGGTGCAATCAGTTACCGGTTCGGCTCTTAACTGAAAGGTTGGTGGTTGGAGCCCACCCAAGGACGGGCCTCAGATTTTATAAGTGTTAAGATGTCCCCAGAGTTTCTGCTCCTTACATCTTACTATATAAAGGCAGAGAGCAACCTCAGATAGCTTTCTATCCTCCTTTTTTGGAAATTGAGAGCTCGCAAATGATTGAAAGAGAGGAGTCCTCGGAGTTGTTTGTGGACTAAGAAGTTTGTTTTATTTTTATTTTTATTTACATTTGTTTGCACTATTTTTATTTAAACCCTGGTGGTGTAGTGGTTAAGAGCTATGGCTGCTAACCATAAGGTTGGAGGTTTGAATCCACCAGGCGCTCCTTGGAAACCCTGTGTGGCGGTTCTACTGTGTCCTATATGGTCGCTATGAGTCGGAATCCACTCGACAGCAACAGGTTTGGTTTTGGTATTATTTATTTAACCCTTTCCATATACGTTGGAAGTTAAGTTGGGCCTATGGTTTCATGATTACAAATAAATCTGCACTCACCATTAGCTATCTAGCTATCTGTTTACAATCCCTTGTTCTGTTTCTTTAGCAACCCTGACTAAAACACTCTCATCAATTTCAGAAATCCCAGGTCGATGGCAGCGGTTCCCACCGTTCTTCACAAAATCACCAACATAGAATGCTTTGAGGATGCAGGGATAGTTCCCTTGCATGTATTTCTCACGGACTTGTCAAAGGTTATGTTTTCCTGATCATACCTGGGACTGCAGATGTGGGCGAATGAACAGGCCTTAGGTGATAAATTTACTGTAGCTTTCGGTTTTTTCCTCTAAAATAAATGCCTCAAAGACGCTCTGGCAGTTCAACTGCATTTACTGTAGGCCACCTTTGGGTGCAAGTTTTCAGTCAACTGTTTCAAGTGGACAATTTAGAATTGCTGACAGCTGCTCAAACAAATACTTTGGCTCCAGAATTTCTACCTAGTGCACCAATATCAATAAGTAAACCTAGTGGTATCCAACATTATACTCCTTCTGCTCTGCTTCTATCCCCTGTGGATCCATTTCCATAGATGCACTTTAGGATTTAGTGGCACTGGGTTTTCTTGGTTTTTTCAACTGGCATAAATCTTGCAGTACTACTGGTTGTATTGCACCTTCCTATGGATCATCACAGTTTGTGCATTTCCCTCTGGGAATTTCCGGGACTCTGATTCTAGATCTTAAGCAATGGGAAAAAGCAGCAATGGGCTCTGAGGAGTAAAAACGCAACTGTTTCAGCCCGAGGACCTTTCGCATGTGAGGCGAACGTGATAACCGCTACACTACGGAAACCACGTAAGTGGACTTGCCTCAGAATTTTTCCTTGAAAATTCTAAGACCCGCGGTCTGAGTACTTAGGCTTCCAACAAACGGAATTCAACTACATTTAAAATTCGACTGCAAGCAGCAAAGTGCTGCAGAAATCACTCCGGAAAATCACTAACAATCCCTTCAGGCAAAGGAGTCTAAGGCGTCCCTTAGGCCCTAAGATGGTTTTCTGTGCCAAATAAGGAAGCTAGGACTAAGGGGGCGGAGTGGGGGAGGAGGGGTGAAGCCCTCCCCCGGGCTTTGGGACCACGCAGCTTACTAGAGTTTCCATTTTCAGAACTAAGCTCCTCTGGGACTCTCCAACTCCCCACAGCGCAGGAGCTGTGAAGGCAGTCACCCTGGGGCATCGGACCAGCGCCTCGGTGGCCCCTTTAAGGGTGCTGGTGCTCTTGACAAATGATCCCTGTTTCCATGAAAAGATGTTCAATGTCATTACTGGTTATTCTCCCCACACTTGCTGTTAGTTGCCAAGGAGTAGATTAGGATTCATGGCGACCACATGAGTGCAGTGCAGAAGTGCCCCATAGGGTTTTGAAGGCTGTAACTTGGTGGTGCAATAGTTAAAGCGCTCAGCTGCTAACTGAAAGTTCGACTGTTCAAATCCACTAGCTGCTCTGCGGGAGGAAGATGTGGTAGTCTGCTTCTGTAAAGATCACAGCCTTGGAAACCCTATGGGGTAAGTCTACTGTGTCCTATAGGGACGACATGAGTCAGAGTGGACTCCATGGCAATGGCTTCGAATTTTGGATCTTTCAGAAGCAGATCGCCAGACTTGTCTTCTGAGGCGCCTCTGTGTAGGTTCCCACCACAAACCTTTCAGTTAGGAGTCAAGTGCTCAATTGTTTGGTAGAAAACCAGAAAACAAGCATTGCTGAGGATGTGGAAAATTGGAACCCACACCCATTGCTGGTGAGACTGTAAAATGGCACAATCTCTGTGGAAATCTGTTTGGCAGTTCCTCAAGAGTTGTCCATAGAATTACCAAATGACCCAACACTTCCACTACTAGGTATAAAGAACCTAGTATATAGCCCCCAAAATTGAAAGTAAGAATGCAAACAGATACTTGTACACCAGTGCTCATTGTAGCATTATTCACATTATCCGAAAGGTGTAAACAACCCAAGTGTCCATCAGCAGATGAATGGATGAACAAAATGTGGTCTATCCATACAATGGAATATTATTCAGCCATAAACAAAAAGAAACTTGTGATACATGTTAAGACATGGATGAACCTAGAAAAATTATGTTGAATGAAAGAAGCCAGACACAAAAGGACAAATATTATATGATCCCCCTTACTTGGAATCTCTAAAATAGCAAATGCATGGAGATCAAAGTTTATTAATGGTTACCAGGGGCAGGTGGGAGGGAAAAGGCAGGAAAGATTGCTTAAGGGGCACTGAATTCCTGTTTAAGATGATGAAAAAGTTTGGAAACAGATAGTAGTGATGGTTCCACAACATGGTGAACGTAATTACTGTCACTGAATTGTGCACATTAAGTGGTTGAAATGGCAAGTGTTCTGTTATCTATTTCATCACACACTCTCAAAATGACCCACACTTCCTGTCCACCCAGGAACAGTAGAACCCTCCTTCCAGGCCCTACCCTGTGCTCTTTCCTCAGAAGCCCTTTTTCCTCAGCACCTCCCGTCTGTCCCCCTCTGACACTTGTGGTGTCTCTTGTTCTCTGCCACTCAATTTTAGCCCACTACTCTAATCATGTCCTCATGTTTTAGCTGTACCTTAGCAAAGGCTGAAACATGTGTCTTAGGGCACTTGGCTCTTTGAAAATGTCTAACAAGCAACACAGGCCAAGCCAGCCTTGAAGACCTGCACTGGATTCTTTACAGAGGCAGAGAACATCAGGCTACTGGAGAACCACAAACTCACCGCGTGCGCCCCCGCATATTGCACACCTGGGCCAAGCCCAGTTCAAGAACCGGAAAAAAAAAAAGCGCCTTCTGAAGCGTATCTGCAGATAGAACCCGAAGGGAGTTGGTTTCTTGACCCGGAGAGGCCAGTCGAGCGGAGGGGTCTCAGGCATGTCCCCAACTCTCCAAGAGAGGCCAGGAACGGCTGATTTTGAGGGACAGAGCCAAAGAAAGGAGGCAAAGGCAGCCCAACCCCACGCTCTGAAATTAAGTCTGGAACCCTAAGTTCTGAGCGAGGGGAGGGACACGCCTTAATTTGATCTCCTTCCTTTATCAGGAGAGTTGTTGGTCCAAATTCAGAGCTCAGGAAATGCAGGAACTGCGTGGACCAACGTCCACATTTGACGGACAAAAAAACAAAAGGTCCATTGTGGTCGAGTCTATCCTGACTCATAGCGAGCAGAGTAGATCACCCGCTTGGGGTTCACCAATGAGCGGGTGGTGAATTCGAACTGTGGATTCTTTAGATAGCAGCCTAAGCTCTCAACCACTGTACCAGCAACGAGAACGCTTTCGTCCTCAAACAATGAGATATGGAGTCTGAGGAAAAGACCTGAGGCAAGGAGATTTTGCAGTTTTTTGCTTGAGCACATGGAAGGGTGGATTTGCCACCGACAAAGATGAGAAAACGGCAGGGGCAGAGGACTTTAGGGGGAATTCCGGAGTTCCATACGGGGTCCCGGGGTCCTGGTTCAAAGAGTTATTCATCCAGGCTGTCTCGGTTTCTGCATCCATCTGAGCCCTTTTTCATGTTGTAGTTCTCGGGGGCTCATGCTTGGCCCCCTATCCATCCTGGGCGCCTCCTCCCTGCAGGCTTGTCCCCTGGGCTGGACCTGGCCACCGTCTCTCCATACGGTGCCGCCGCGCAAAGGCCCATCTCTAGGTCAGGTCTGAGGTTAGGCGGGGAAAAGCCACCTCGCTCTGAAACTTGTGGAGACCTGACAGCGCTCGGCGTGCGGCAAGCTGGCTCGCGTTCTGGAGAAGGCAAGGAGGAAAGGGCCTTGGGAGACGATCCCTAGATGGGATGGGAACATCCAGGAAGATAGGAATCCTAGCTTCCTCGAGTTTAGTGCAAAGAGATGTACTTACTCAAAGCACGAGATTACAGACTTCCAGGCAGGTCCCTGGTGGCCTAGCGTCTAGGATTCTGCGCTTTCACCGCCGCAGCAGTGGTTCGATTCCCGGTCAGGGAAAGCTGTTACCGCATGTCTCCCCACTGCATGAAATCTTCTTTAGCCTTGTTTGATGCAGAAGAGTCCCAGCATCGCCCAGCCTTGCAGAGGTGAGAGGCGATGAGGAACTGTTCAGCGGCTCGGGGCCCCCAAGAACTACATCGTGCTCTGGGCCACCGGAAAACTCCACTGCTGCTGTGGGCCTCATCTTAAAAACCTATCCTTTGGCTTTCGGAACATTCATCTCTAGAGAACAAAGTAGAAGCTGGGAGGAGACCTCTAAATCTTTCCTTTCAAAACAATTTCAAACATAAAAACGCTGAAAGAGTCGTATGTATATACTCTTCATATACATTTACCAATGAACATTTTCCACTTTTGGTTTCTCTGTCTCTTGGGGTATATGTATTTTCTACTCCATTTCAGAGTAACTTGCAGATACGTCAGGATCCTCTGGTTACTCTATTGGCAATATCCCTCTAAACCAGCCTCTTGGGGACTTTTCCTTTGTCCTCTCAAAGAGGCCCCTCTTGCCCCTTCAGCATAAACTCTCAGGTGCGACCTGGGGCCCCTCCAGTAATTACAAAGACTCCAATCACTGGGAAAATCTCAGGTGTTTAGAGATTACCTCTCAGGAACCAGGGAAAAACTCCAAATCCTTTGAGTAAAAGTTAATTGTACACTCCACAGACATGGTCATTCGCCCCTACTTTTATCCCCTGGAAAGATTCAGAAGGGACACTACCTTCAACAAGGTTGTGAGAAATAGACCCTACAGAACTGTTTTCACATCCTCAAAGAACTCTGTGGTGGCTATTTTATGAAAGACAGTGGGAACTGCTACCATGGAACTGGGATCATGGAAATGAAGGGGGATGATGGGAAGATGGGATTGGAAGGGTCAGGTCACAACATTTAAGCCTAAAAGACAAGGTGACCTCAGTTGCTACATTGAGTACAGAGCTGAAGCAGTAATCAGAATGGTCTGTCTCTCAAAGCTCTTTAGCATTAACTCCTTGGTCAGTGCATCTGGAAATGCCATAGATGGGCAACCTATTAAAGTCTGACTTGATTTGCATAAACACTGTAAGTCTGGTGAATATAGTCCTACTTGAATCACAGCAATAGAAAGCCACAGACCCTCAAAAAATTTACAAGTACAGAGCTCTTTGAAAGAAAGAGAGGTAGATCCCCTCAAGGAAGAACCCGTTTATACAGTAAAAAATCAATTCTCTTAGGCCTTTAGCCAAATGGCATATTCCTACCAAAGTTATCTGAGTAGAATGACCTCTTAGTAAATATTATTTCATACCAGAATATTTGGAATTTACACCACAATAGTATAAATACTTACTTGTGTTATTAGTTCATTTTCAAAATCCAAAAATATTTTAGAAGGATTGTCATCAAGGTTCATCATCAGTGAAACTAGAATGAGGCAAGTTTAGAGAGCGAACATCTATTTGACCTCGACTATCATGAAATTTACCTTTCCTAGGAAGCAAAAGTGGAGTAGATAAATGTATATTTACACAGGACTTAACATTTTTAGATGAATAGATAGATTTATTTGCAGGTTTTTTCCATTACCAGTTGAAAAAATTATTAAGGTAATCACTGGGCTTGTAACGTGTGGTGGTTAAGTTTGTGTGTCAGCTTGGCTGGGCCATCATTCTCAGTGATTTGGCAGTTATGTAGTGATGTAATTTGGCAGTTGTATAGTAAAGCAGTGATCAGACATGATCAGCCAGTCAGTTGCAAGGGGATTTTCCTCGGTGGTGTGGCCTGCATCCAATATATGTATAGATGTTTTGGGAAAGCATGCTTGCTTATTCTGGATTCTGCATCCAGCTAATCATCATCTGACCTCCAGTTCTTGGGACTTTAGCCAGCAGCCTGCCACCTTACCTGCTGATGTTGGGATCCTCAGCCCCTGTAGGTCTGTGAGGTGGGAGAACTCTGATCCATGGACGTGGGGCTTGCGATCCTCTACAGCCATGTGAGCAATTTCCTTGAGATAAAGCTCTCCCTGTGTCTCTCTCTGTCTAACTCTATGGCTATATATATATATATATATATATATATATATATATATATATATATATATATATATATATATATATATAACCATACAGTTATACACACACACACACATCCATACACACACTTCATTGGTTTTGCATCTCTTCAGAACTCTGCTGATACTTTTGGTACTGAGAGTGGCTCCAGAGAAACAGAATCATCAGGATGAGTTTTCTAAGTTGGTTCTCAAGTCTGACTAGTCTTAAAAGCACTGACGACTCTGCCTCCAGTAGCAAAAAGGGTGATGCTAATCCATGGCATGAGGTGGCAATTTTAATACGCAAATTATCAGAAATAGATCATGTATTGGTGAGAGGCGAGGCTTTGGGTGATCACATGTTTGAAATATTTCCACAATTTGGTCAGAATGAGAATTATAAGGAAGCTGATTGGTTGGTCCTACTTTCATTAGACAAAGTGGTGAGAGAGATGATCTCAGGGCATCAGAGTCACAGTTCAAGCACCGTATTAAACTCCTCAAAGTTGCAACTTGCACCCTGAAAGAAATCCTTATTTCTTGTAGTAACAGAGCTGATATTGCCGAAAATCTAACGCAGGGTCTTATTATAAGAGTGCCTGAATTACAATCCTAATTAAATTCCCAACCTCGAATGGTGTCTCAAGTTAAAGTGAGGCATTGATTGAGAAGAAATGGGACCCCAAAACTTGGAATGGGAACATATGGGCAGATAATCAGGGAGCTGGGGACACTGAGACTCTAAATTCTGTTGAATCATTCCTGCCAGCAGAATCAGCACTCTTACACCCAACTGACAAGAACACCCCATCTTTCTCTGGTAAGCCAAGAAAAAAAAAAAAAACCCATTGCTGTTTCATAGGAGTTGGTTCCAACTCATAGTGACCCCATAGGACTGAATAGAACTACCCCATAGGGTTTCCGGGGCCCATCTGGTGGATTTGAACTACCGACCTTTTGGTTAGCAGCTGAACTCATACCCACTATGGCACCAGGGTTTAGGCGAAGCTGCCATCCTGCAGTAAAACCATTATACCTTCCAATCCCTTCTGATGAGATTAACCCAACTGTTCCTGAAGAGTGTTTGTCTGAGATATCACCTGAGCTGGCACCTGGTACCTAGCCTGATTTATCACCTGAGGTAGATGCCTTTCAAGGCATTGCTGAATATTTCCAGGACTCACTGCCACTATTCATTTTTGCTTTTGGCCTATAAGTAGACTTAAGTCTCAGAAAACCCCAAAAGGTAAAGTACAAAGTGTGAACAAGGAGGAGGCATGCCACACTCCAAAGGAACTGCTTGACTTTCCTAATATGTACAAACAGAAACCTGGGGAATATGTGTGAGAATGGCTATTAAGGGTGTGGGATAATGGTGCAAGGAGCATAAACATGGATCAGTCTGAGTTTATTGATATGGGCCCACTAGGCACAGATTCTTCATTCAGTGTTTCTGCTCAAGAGGTTAGGAAAAGATCAAATAGTTTATTTGGTTGGGTCAATGAAGTATAGATTGCATGGTGGACTACAGTAAATCAAGTTGAAGTACAAGACCTGCCCTGGTATACTGTAGAAGAAGGTATTCAAAGACTTAGGGAAATTGGTACATTAGAGTGTATTTATCAGGTTAGACCCACATGCCCACCCACGGAGTGCCAGAGGACACACCATTTGCCACAACACTGAGAAACAAATTTATGAAGGGGGGGGCAGAATCCTTGAAGACTGCTGTGATTGCCCTTTTATGTGAGTAAGGCTTGACAGTGAGAACTGCCCTAACTGAATTAAAACACCTAACTACAATGGGGCTGATTGGACCCCGAGGTCATAGGGGCCAAGTGGCAGCACTCAATCAACAAAGACAAGGTGGGAGTGGTTAGTGGTTACCACAATGGACAGCAGAGTCAAAGCAATAATCAGAATAGTCTGACTTGTATGGACTTATGGCATTGGCTACTGAGTCATAGTGTCCTAGAAGTGAAATAAGAAATCTACTAATTATTTACTTCATCCTCAAGAAGTGAAAGAATTCTAGGTCAAGGGAACAGCAGTCTACCTCAAATCACCAGAATAGAGAGTTGCAGCCCCTCAATCAATTTCCAGCCTAGAGCCTATTTACAGACCCACAACCCCTTATATGAAGGGGAAGCGAGGTCCCCTTGAGGAATGGCCCCCTACACTGCCAAAAATTTATGCTGTTAAATTTCTCCGAGCCTTCCCCAAAGTGATCTACAGCCTTTTATGAGAGTGAGTGTTCACTGGGGCAAAGGAAATAACCAGACTTTTGGGACATTCCTGGATACTTGCTCTAGACTGACACTAATTCCAGGAGACCCAAAACATCACTGTGGCCCACCAGTCAGAGTAGGGGCATATGAAAGTGAGATTCTTATTGCACTCTTAGCTCAGATTCGCCTCACAGTGCATCCCGAAACCCATCCTGTAGTGATTTCCCCCATTCCAAAATGCGTGATAGATTTCCCCAGCAACTGGCAGAACCCCCGCACTGGATCTCTGACAAGTGGAATAAGGGCTATCAGGTTAGGAAAAGCCAAGATGAAGCCATTAGAACTGCCCCTATCTAGGAAAATAGTAAACCAGAAGCAATACTGCATTCTTGGAGGAACTGCAGAGAGTACTGCCACCATCAAGGGCTTCAAGAATGCAGGGGTAGTGATTCCCACCACATCCCCATTCAACTCACCTATTGGGCCTGTGCAAAAAACAGATACATCTTGTTGAATGACAGTGGATTACCGTAAACTTAACCAAATGGTGACTCTAATTGTAGCTGCCGTTCCAGACGTGGTTTCATTGCTTGAGCAAATTAATATATCTCCTGGTACCTGGTATGCAGCTATTGGTCTGACCAGTGCTCTTTTCCCATTTTCAGTTCTGAAGAAACACCAGAAGCAGCTTTTCTTCAGCTGGAAAGGCCAGCAATACACCTCCACTGTCCTATCTCAGTGATATATCAGCTTTCCAGCCCTATGTCTTAATTTAGTCTTCAGGGATTTGATTACCTTTCCATTCCAGAAGATGTCACACTGGTCCATTACATTGATGACCCTACACTGATTGGACCTAGCAAGGAAGAAGTGTAAATGACTCTGGACTTACTGGTAAAACACTTGTGTGCTAGAAGGTGGGAAGTAAATCCCATAAAAATTCAGGCTCCTTCCACCTCAGTGAAATTTCTAGGAGTCCAGTGGTGTGGGGTAGTGGTGTGGCTCAGGCAGGAAGAACCATCCTTGTCAGTAGTCCCCCAGTATCTGTTGACATTCATTGGTCTGTGAGGGAGCCTCACATGTTTTCTACCCCCGTGCCTCACCCTCTCTGCAGGTCTCTTCTCTTTTATGAAACAGCACTTAGAAAGGATTAGGACTAAGACCCACCCTTCTCTGGTATTACTTAACTGATACTCTATTCAAAGAGCTGGAGAAAGATGTGGTAGTCGGCTTCTGCTCTGTTGTATACAGTCACTGTGAGTCAGAGTTGTGTCTACCCACTGTGGATTTATTTTCAAAGAAATACTCTATTACCCCAAAGAAGGTAACATTATAGGTATAGGGGTTAGGACTTTGACATTTCCCTTTGGGGGACACGATTCAATCCCTAACACTAGAGGGAGAGAGGATACCACGGCTGATGCTCCTCTTAATATTGGGAAGAAATCCTGTTTTCATAGCCTGAAGATCCTGAAACGAGTTCCAGTTGAAAAGAAAGCATTTCTTCCAGGGCTGTTAGTGCCTCCATCAGTTTTATCTGATTTTTCTTCAAATGTATTGGTGCCAAGTGTCTTATCTTTGATCTCACTAATTCTGACTTCCATTTCCTGAATTCTGCTCCTCTGACTTTCTATTGAGGTGTCTAATTCTGAAATGTTATTGTTAATCTTCTGAATTTCTGATTGCTGTCTCTCTATGGATTCTTGCATCCTATTAAAGTTGTCATTATGCTCTTCATAACCTCCTTAATTTTCTCCTCTGCGTTATCTGTGTGATACTTGGCTTATTCTGCATTTTGCCTGATCTCCTTCCTGATCTCTTGAAGAGTTCTGTGTATTAATCTTTCGTATTCAGCCTCTGGTAATTCCAGTAATATATCTTCATCCAGAAGACTCCTTCATTCTTTGTTTTGGGAGCTCGTTGAAGTGATCATGTTCTGCTTTTTTATGTGGCTTGATATTTACTATTGTTTTTGATCTATCTATAAATTATTGTCTTAATTTACTGTTTTGTTCTTGAACAGCCACTGCTGCTTTGCTTTTGTCCCACTTCTTGGGGTCTCTCGGCTCCTCCCTCCCCATTGTGCTACACAATAGAAACCATTCTCTGCTCCCCAGCACCTCGCTTGAGTCTCTGCACGGCCTCCTGGAGGTCTCGTTCTCACCCACGCCTCCCTGCATTCCTTTGCTCTTCTTCACCATTCCCCATTCCTCACTTAATTTCCACGGTCGCCCCACCGACCGCAACCGGGGCAAATGTGGGGCGTCCATGGCACGGGCAGGTGGGCTAAGGCAGAGCAGCTGTGTCGTGGGTCTCCTTGGGCTCAGGGAAGGTTGGAGACCCGGGGGTCTCTGGGGGTCGCTGGCACCTGAGGCGGACGAGGAGCAAGGAGGGGTGAAGGCCATTCAGCTGCCCTCCTAGCTTCAGACTCACCCAATGCACTGATTTTAAGGCAATGAACAACATGAGGAGCAGTGACAAATGTCAAAGACGTGCCTCTCCACTGCTACAGCTGAAACAGTTGAAGTCAGACCTGGGGCACATACACCCAAGCCGAGCACCAAGGGCCTAATCTGCTGAAATGGGCCCACACAGGTCTATGCAGGGGTTCAAGGCATTCAAAGTCCATAGACTGCTTGTGCCTGGATAGGAGCTTCTTCTGCCCTGAGTTCCCAGCTTAGGGGAGCCAGCAGATTATTTTCCCCCCAGTTGCTAATTTGTTCCTTCTCCAAGTCTGGGAGAATGGTTTGGAGTGCACAGCAGGACCTGTTTCAGGCCCAGGCAAATCAAATGCTACTGAAGCCAGCTTGAGGCCTGGGGCAGAGGGAGGAGGGATCAGATAAAGGGGAGTGTTCTTTTGAAAGGGGTGCTTTTTTTTTTTTTTTTTTTAAACCTTTTATTGTGCTTTAAGTGAAAGTTTACAAATCAGGTCAGTCTTTCATACAAAAATTTATATACACCTTGCTATATACTCCTAGTTGCTCTTGCCCTCATGAGACTGCACACTCCTCTCTACTGTCTATTTTTGTGTCCAATTTATGACCCCTCTGCCCTCTCATCTCCCATCTAGACAGGAGCTGCCCACATAGTCTCATGCGTCTACTTGATTTAAGAAGCTCACTCCTCACCAGTATCATTTTCTATCCCATAGTCCAATCCAATCCCTGTCCGAAGAGTTGGCTTTGGGAATGGTTCCCGTCTTGGGCTAACAGAAGGTCTGGGGACCATGACCTCCAGGGTCCTTCTAGTCTGAGTCAGACCATTCAGTCTGGTCTTTTTATGAGCATTTTAGGTCTGCATCCCAGTGCTGTCCTGCTCCCTCAGGGTTTCTCTGTTCTGTTCCCTGTCAGGGCAGTCATCGGTTGTAGCCGGGCACCATCTAGTTCTTCTGGTCTCAGGCTGATGTAGTCTTTGGTTTATGTGCCCCTTTCTGTCTCTGGGGCTCCTAATTACCTTGTGTGCTTAGTGTTCTTCATTCTCCTTTGCTCCAGGTTGGTTGAGACCAATTGATGCATCTTAGATGGCCCCTTGCTAGTGTTTAACACCCCAGATGCCACTCTTCAAAGTGGGATGCAGAATATTTTCTTAATGGATATTATTATGCCAATTGACCTACATGTCCCCTGAAGCCATGGCCCAAACTCCTATCCCTGCTATGCAGGCCTTCAAGGTGTTCAGTTTATTCAGGAAATTCTTTGCTTTTGGTGTAATGCAGTTGTGCTGACCCCTTGTTTGTTGTGTTTGTCTTTCTCTTTACCTAAAATAGTTCTTGTCCACTATCTAATTAGTTAATACCCCTCTCCCTCCCTCCCTCCCTCCCCACTATTGTAACAGTCAAAGAATATTTTCTTGTGTGTTCAAGCTTTTTCTTGAGTTCTCGTAATAGTGGACTCATACAATATTTTCCTTTGCAACTGACTAATTTCAGTCGGCATAATGTCTTCCTGATTCCTCCACATTATGAAGTGTTTCACGGATTCATCATTGTTCTTGTGGATGCATAGTATTCCATTGTGTGAATGTACCATAATTTATTAATCCATTCATCCGTTCATGGGCATCTTGGTTGCTTTCATCTTTCTGCTATTGTAAACAGTGCTGCAACGAACACGGGTGTGCATATATCTGTTCATGTAAAGGCTCTTATTTCTCTAGATATATTCCAAGGAGTGGGATTGTTGGATCCTATGGTAGTTCTATTTCCAGTTTTTTTAGGAAGCGCCAAATTGATTTTCTACGTGGTTGTACCATTTTCCATTCCCACCAGCAGTGTATAAGTGTTCCAGTCTCTCCACAACCTCTCCAGCATCTATTATTGTGTGTTTTTTAGATTAATGCCAGCCTCGTTGGGGTCAGATGGAATCTCATTATAATTTCGAATTGCATTTCTCTAACGGCTACTGATCGTGAGTATTTCCTCATGTATCTGTTAGCTACCTGAATGTCTTCTTTAGTGACGTGCTTGTTCGTATCCTTTGCTCATTTTTTAATTGGCTTATTGGTCTTTTTATAGTTCAGTTTTTGCAGTATCGTGTAGAATTTAGAGATCAGATCAGATGCTGATCAGGAATGTCATAGCTAAAAATTTTTTCCATGTCCGTAGGTAATCTTTTTACTCTTTTTAGTGAAGTCTTTGGATGAGCATAGATGTTTGATTTTTAGGGGCTCCCAGTTATCTAGTTTCTCTTCTGGTGTTTGTACATTGTTAATAATATTTTGTATATCTTTTATGCCATGTATTAGGGCTCCTAGCGTAGTCCCTACTTTTTCTTCCATGATCTTTATTGTTTTAGATTTTATAGTTTGGTCTTTGATCCAGTTTGAGTTCATTTTTGTGCATGGTGTGAGGTATGGGTTTCGTTTCCATTTTTTAGCAGATGCGTATCCAGTTATGCCAGCACCATTTGTTAAAGAGACTGTCTTTTCCACATTTAACCGACTTTGGACCTTTGTCAAACATCAGCTGCTCACAGGTAGATGGAATTATGTCTCGAGTCTCAATTCTGTTCCATTGTTCTATGTATCTGTTGTTGTACTAGTAGCAGTCTGTTTTAACTACTGTGGCCGTATAATAGGTTCTGAAATTGGGTAGAATGAGGCCTCCCACTTTGTTCTTCTTTTTCAGCAATGCATTACTTATCCAGGGCGTCTTTCTCTTCCATATGAAGTTGGTGATTTGTTTCTTCATCTCATTAAAAAATGTCTTTGGAATTTGGATCAGAAATATTGTATCTATACATTGCTTTTGGTAGAACGGACATTTTTACAACGTTAAGTCTTCCTATCCATGAGCAAGGTATTTTTTTCCAATTCTATAGGTGTCTTTTGGTTTCTTGCAGCAGTGTCTTGTAGTTTTCCTTGTATAGGTCTTCTACATCTCTGGTAAGATTTATTCTTACGTATTTTATTTTCTTGGGGCCAGTGTAAATGCTATTGGTTTGGTGATTTCCTCTTTGATGTTCTTTCTGTTGGTATAGAGGAATCCAACTGATTTGTGTATGTTTATCTAGTATTCTGATCCTTTCCAGAAGTATTAGTTTCAGCAGTTTTGTTGAGGATTCTTTAGGGTTTTCTGTGTATACGATCATGTCGTCTGCAAATAGAGATACTTTTACTTCTTCCTTACCAATCTAGATGCCCTTTATTTCTTTAATACTTAGCTTTTGTTGAAAGCACCATTCTTCTCTGGTTCTGGAGGTGTGAGTAGGCTTTGTGGCTGGCTGTTTCTCCCTGGGGAAGCTGTAGCTGAATGCTACCACCAGCCCGCCCCAGTTACTTCCAGGAATGGTACCTGAAGCTTCCAGGCAATTCAGGTCCGGCAACTCCTCTCCGCTCCTGAATCATAATTCTCTCCCCCTGCCACTCAGTCTGATTTCTTTGACTTTGATGTTCAGGGCTGCTAGCGTGTCATAAATATAAGTGTTTCACTTGTTTTTTCAGGTCTTTGTTGTAAGAGGGATCACTGGAAGGGTCTGAATACTCTGCGCCATCTTGGCCCCACCTCCAAGATGTGCTATTTGATCCACAGGGTAAATTAGACACAAGCGCTTATCTTTTGCTGAGAGCGCTGTTTTTCGCTGATTTTGGAGATGTGAGTAGTCTCTGCCGGTTGCGCTCTCTCTCTCTCACTGTGGAAAATGTATCTCAGATGTTACCACTAACCCCGCCGCGGTCCTACCAGGGGATCAGGTTTGAGGGGTGCTGGTGTCTACCGAGTCAGTTGTGGCAACTCCTCACTTCTTCTGAACTGTCACTCTTTCTCCATGCAGCTCAGTCTGATTTCTTAACTTTGCCTTTGATGTTCAGGGCTCTTAGCTTGTCATATATATTATTGACTCACTTGTTTCTTTGGGTCTTTGTTGTAAGAGGGACCACCAGAAGCATCTGACGACTCCACCATCCTGGCCCCACCTCCCCCTGTCAGTTTTAGACATACCTTTTGCAGGGAAACGGCTCTGCCATGGTGTTCGGGCCATCTCCTACATATCTGCATAGGCCATGCAGGTCAGAACCCATGTCTTGGTGGAATTCCGCCCAGGAATATAAGATAGATGGTCTTGTGAGGAGCTTGACACTTTCATATCTGCCTCTCTTTCTTGTGGGGGGCTGCCACTAGACAGTTTTTACATTCACCTCCCTGTTTCTAGTGAGGTGTGGAATTTTTCACCTAGCTCTCCTTAGGGCACTGCCACAGGATATAAAACAGCTTAGCTGAAGCAAGGCATTGACTCCTCTGCAACAGTGTCCTAATAATTATGTTGCACTCATCTGGCCCTCTTTTAGTGTTGTCTGATGAGACAGCCATGAGGGGTCGGCACCTTTGACAATTTTTCCTTTTACTGCTTGTGTAAGTAATAAAGTATCTAAATCCAAAAAAGAATTTTTTTTTAACCATCTGAATCTGTTATGCTTTGACTTTACTTTCTCTTGTGCTTGACATCTTGTACTCACTTTGATTCTTGCTGAACCTCCATGCATTTTCAGTTTTCTTTAATTCTGCGCTCATGGGGTTATCAAGAATGTGGTATGTAAAGAACCAGCGAGGAACTGCAGCGGACATATGTATTGTGCACATTTCCTCTTCTTGCATGCATGCTTCCTTTTCCCATTGAATTTCACTTACAAAACATATGTTCAAAGTTAAAATCATAAATAATTCCAAGACGGTGACAGCAGAACATTAAATTAAGTGTGAGAATTTTGAGCGTAGGGCCATCTGTGAGTGTACAGGTCACATGCCCATGAAGTCAGCCCTGTATAGGGTCCAAGGCCAGGTGCCAATAAGAGTTCAAACACCCTCAGGGAGTAGAGAAGCCGTCACACAACACGACTATCCAGAGAACCAGAGCCTATGGGAGATGACAGGTGGATAATACCTTCACATACAGCTTTCACTCTCTTCCAAAGTCCTCATTAACTACTAATTGAGACGTGTGGTCTCTGACTTCATCCATTATTTCAATCCAGACTTAGTCAATGACTTTGGGGCTTCTATTTTTTTAATTTACCTGGGACCCACAGTCGTCAGTAGCAGGAAGAGATTCATTCTTCACAAGATTTCCCGCTTCAATAACTCCAGCTCCTGTTGAATTAAATTCCAGACCCCCAACTCACATGAAGACACTCAGAGATTGGTGGTCAGTTTCTGGATAGTCGAAGGATTTTGCTTCCTTGTGAGACTTCTATTCCATTAAAGTCCTGCAGTTTATGCCCATTTCTAGATTGCTTAGCTATTCTTTTCCGCACAGAAATTGATATTGATATTACTGTGGAGTTGCAGCCTACTTACCCAGAAAAACCCCGTCACCATCGAGTCGATTCTGATTCATAGTGACCCTATAGGACAGGGTAGAACTGCTCCCTAGAGTTTCCAAAGAGCTCCTGGGAGATTCAAACTGCCGACCTTCTGGTTAGCAGCTGTATCACTTAACTGTTACGCCACCAGGGTTTCAGCCTACAGTCAGGCAAAAAGATACAGAAAGAAAGAAAAGAAAAGAATGGGGATCCCAACCAGCCTGTGAAGACATCAGTTGAATTCAATCGATGTAGAAGTAAATTAGCTGCACTCCCTTTATGCTTGAGAATTTCACATACCAAAATCAGCTTAAAAACCTAATGAAAGAGGTGTAAGGTAGGAAAAATGCCAGGATTTGGAGATTGGAACACCAAACGTAGTAAAAGGATAAAGACCTGGAATTCCTCATTGACCTAAGAGTATAACAATGGACTCTCTGGTAGGATCACTCTGGAAATATATAGCCCTGGGCCTCATTCACATGTCCCACCAGTAGGCTATCATGTTGTGGCCTTGTCCTGAGTGAATTCATACGCCTCTGAGCTGCATCTTCCCAGACTCTGGGGGACCAAGAACCTGCTCCATCTGCGTCACCCTTGACACATGTCTTGGGGTAGAGTTGGACCTCAACTCAGAACCATGTTCTCTGTCTGTAAATAAGAGGGTGTCTGACAGTTTCTAGAGATTCCTCAGGCTGTCTAATAATTCTCTGAAGAACTATGATTGGCTGTGTTTCCTTGGGACTTAGTGTGTTTTTTGTGCCCTTGGCCTGAGAGAGTGCATTAGGAGATTCCATCACAACAAATAAGTTTTTACCCCCAGGTGGGGCTCCTTTTTTACTTTTCAATAGCCAGTTTCCCTGTATGTGGTATGGGTAGCACTGGTAGTACTTGAGATAATTTTAGGTGGTACAAGGATGAATGATGAGTATTTTAATATGAATAAGTATGTATCTAATTCCATACTCATACCTAACATGCATAACAGGCACATCAAGCCCACTTTGATGCCTTCTTTGTAGAGATGAGAAATAGCATTGGTATCATGAGCCTGGTGGCAACACTTCGTCAGATGTTCTTTCCACCTCTAAACTTTCCTTGGACTTCTCTCCTTGGGTGACAGCTGTCCTGCTTGATGTCTTGCTCCCAAGTTCTACATCTATTGTCATGCAGCTTCCCCAGATACCACCCCAACACACCTGTGGTGACATGAGATCCTTTAAGTGACCTTTTGCCTTGGTTCTTTGGTAAAACCAAGTTTTCTATCCCCAAAGGGTTTGTTACTTCTTTTCAGGCTGATTGACATTTCCTGAGTAAGCTGTAAACAACTTGATGTTTGATACTTTTTGTCTGGCCCTGAGCTGCTTGCAGTCTATCCTGTAATTAGTATGCACCTTCCTGGATTGGTCAATATACCACGCAAATGCAGTGACTATAGGCTATGCAAATGGAGTATCTATAGGCTACCAAGCAAATGGGGTAGCTGTAGGCTACTGTGCAAATGAAGTGTCTGTGGTCTACCAAGAGGGGTTGTTCAATTCATGGCCTTGGTGGGAGGGCCATGCCTTGAAACTGATGAGGAATTTGTGTATATATATATATATTAAACCCCTCAGAGGTTTTTTGGACAGGAAGAAGCAGAAGGAAGAAAGAAAAGAGAAGGAGCAGAGAGAGAGAGAGAAGAGGTAAAGAAGTTCTTAAAAGAGCTGTAACACAGGTCAAGGGCTGTAACACTGAACATGGTGACAGGCCTGGAAGGGGCCCAGTGCAGACTCAATGGTGATACACAGCAGAGCCAAGAGGAGCCTGTCCTGAGGGGGCCGAGAGGATCCTTCAATGGCTGAGAGGAGCTGAGAGAGATGCCCTACTCTGAAGAAGGGAGTCTTGCCTACATGGTTCCTGATCTTGACCCTGAATTGCAGCCTGTTGATCCTGATCCTGAATTGTATCCTGTTACTTCCTTAATAAACCACTAAACTGTAAGTGTGGTTCTATGTGGACATGGGAACAGATCATTGACCCCAGAAAAGAAGTAGAGCCTGCTGTGGGAGGGATGGCTGGTGTTAGAATTGGTGAAAAGTTTGGAGGGTGGAGATATATCTGACTGCCTCTTCATGGGAATCAGCTTTGGGCTGATCCTGCTCATTATCCCCCATGAATTCTGAAAGGTTCTGACGCCAATGCTAGTATTCCCACCTTTTTACAACATCCGTGGCCTGTAAAGCAGCCTCTTTTTTTTTTTTTTTTTTTGCGGCTCCGATTTTGAAACAAGCAATCGTGAAAGGGTTATTAAGGATTATTAACCATCCCATAATAGTTTTTTTCAGAAACGCCTACTCTTGCTACATTTCTGTCAAAACTTTTACAGCACTTGACCATGATTCGTCAAATTCCCAGGTTTCTTGTCTTCTCTTGGCAGGAGACCAAGGTGCAGGCGCACTGACTCTGAATCTATCCGCTGTATGACCTTCCCGGGGTGGCAGTAGCCAGCCATCGCCCTTTTTTCAGGGTTATGTGTAGTATTTTTAGAGCCCTGTGCAAAAAACAATTCTCTAAAATTATGTGGACTGAGCATGCATCGAAAGACTGAGGATCCTCCTCTCACTGTTCATACATATGTATGTCACTCCTTATAAGAGGAACAAATCTGCCCTGGGTCAGGGAGCTGGCAGCCTTAGGTCAGGAGACTCTGCCTATCTCCCAGTTTGCAACTGTGAAGAAAACTTTCTGTTCTTTCAACCTTGTGTCCGGCTGACTTGAATTGGCTAGCCTGCTTGACAAGAACCTGTGAGTTGATGGCTTCAGTTTCCTCTTTCCCCATCCCTTTTCTCAAGGCCTCTCTTACCTCCTTCATGGGCAGACAGCATTAGCTCTCCGTGTGCCTCGGATTTGCACCTGACATGCGTCAGGAGATTGGAAACTTAGGAAGATCCCTTCAGCTGCCCTCTCTTTCAATGCTGGTGGAGACTGTAAATGCTGTTGTTGCTAGTTGCTGTCAAGTCGATTCCTACTCATCACGACCCCCTATGTGCAGAGTAGAACTGCTCCATAGCGTTTTCAAAGCTGTGGTCTTTCGGAAGCAGGTTGCCGGGTGTGTCTTCCAAGATGCCTCTGGGTGGATTTGAAACACCAACCTTCGTGCTACTAGTTGAGGGTTTGACTGTTTTTACCATCCAGGGCCTCCAGGAATTTAAATAAAAAGGACATTATCTTCTCACTGTCAGAAATAAGTTTAGATTTCTCCTTCTCTGAAAATGCTGAATGTTAAACTATAGAAGAAAACCCTAGATCTTGTGTTGGCAGGTGTGGGCGTTTTGCCACCAGTTCCCAGGGTGTGTGCTCACCTCTCTCTCCTTCTGAGCCACAGTGTCCTAGTAAATTGAAATAACCTGGAATCCTTCTTCACTATCTAAACTGAGAAAAGGGAAGACGGGCCCTGGCGCCCCCTGGTGGCTACTGTGGGCACAGCACAGAGAGATCTGCAAGGCCCCATTAGATGCTGGGGGAGGGGGGCGGTAAGTGGCTGGGAGGCGGGAGAAGACAAGGGCAGGGTCAAAGAAAACCAGCTAAAACGTGAAAGATGCCAAGTGATTGTTCACGACATTGAACTACAAGCCGTGCATCCTACAGAGTGATACAGCTCGATGAAGAAGAGCTGTGAACTTTTCTCCCCAGAGCAAGAGATTTCCTTGCCCAAATATAAAATACCTGAATTAAGAAGGAAGTCCATTTTCTGTGCCTTTCCAATGAAAAAACATGGCTTTGCAGAGAGTTTAAGGGCTTTCCTCAGTCCGAGCGTAAGGTCTAAGTTATGCTGTGGCTCCCTGAGGGAGGAGTTTCTGACCTAAAGGAGCCTATCGACACAGTGGCTAGGAACTGCTTAGATACTGGGTTCCAGGCATATCAGATATCCCAAGGTTATTACAAAGATCTTCGATCTGGTCTGTGGCTAGGGGCACTACCTCTGGGAAGGCCTCCCTTCCAGTCCTGGCACCACTACTTGCCTTCTGTTTGACCTTGGCCCAAGTCCTTCAATGTTTCAAGTCTCATATGAAAATAATCGTATTAACTGTCTCGTAGAGTTATTGTATAGATTAATGGGATGATATAATAATACACATAACATAGTGTATGGCACATATTAGGTATACCAAAGAAAATCCAAACCTATGGCCATCAAGTCGATTCCAACTCGTAGTGACCCTATAGGACAGAGTAGAACTGCTGCATAAAGTTCCTAGGGAACACCTGGTAGATTTGAACTGTGGACTTCAGCACTACGCCACCACACCTTGAATATCAGGTATGGGAAATAGGAAATAACATCGAAGATAAGTTTTTCCTCCCTTAATTGTTAAAATATAGGAAAAGAGTACATGTTTCTGCTTTGGGCCATAATGGAGTAACAGAGATGGCATTTACTTTTCTACCTTAAACCACTACAAGACCAGACAAAATATATGTGAAAGAGCTCTCTGGAGAAACTGAACCACAGGAAGTGTAGGACAGAGCTCAGACTGAGCCCCTAAGAGTGTGTGTTCCCACCAGCCTGAATGGAAAGAGCATCTAACACATGTGGCATGAAGGAGAGTCTTCAGAAGGGTAATACCTGAACACTGTGTCCACATTAACCTTAGACTAAGGATTTTCTGAACCCACCAAACAAAGCTTAAAAACCAGCCTGGAAAGAATCAAACTGTGCCCAAGAAGCTTAATGGCATCCCAGAGCAAAGTCCACAAAATATTTAAAGGATTATACAAAAATATTTTTTAAATACTTAACATAAAATTCACAATGTCTGGCATCTAATAAAAATTTTTAGGTATGCCAATACTGGAGTCCTGCTGCCAGATGATATGATCCATAACCATGAGAAAAGTCAACAGAAACAGACACAGAAATAACCTAGTTGATAGAATCAATAGACAAAATATTTAAAAAGCTATTATGAACAGACTGTATTCATTCAGAAAAATGGAGGAAAGCATGAGCTTGATGAGGAGAGAAATGAAAGACACATATATATATGACTCAAATAGAACTTCTAGAATTGAAAAACACACTAAATGACTTTATCAGTTAATTGGACACTGTAGACCATAAATTATCTAAAATGAAACCCAGAGGGAAAAAAGAACTAAAAATGAAAAGAACAGAGCATCATTGACCTGTGAGAAAACATCAAGTGGTCTAATGTCCATGTAACTAGAGTCCTTGCAACAGAGCAGCTGGAATGGCAGAAAAAGTGTTTGAAGAGATAACAATAGTCCCAAGGGGAAAGGTCCTGGCTCCTCCTTGTGGCCGCTGTGGAGACAGCAGGTAAGGATCTATCAGTACAACCTGAGGGGCCACCCCATACCAAAGAGGGTAGCAAAGAGGTGGATCAAGGGTAGATACAAAGAAAACTAGGCAATGTGCAGGACCTTAAAATGAGAAGTTGTATGGCCTATGGACTGAGCTACCTTGATGAGTAAGAGCTGAGAGCTGCTCTTCTCCTTAGCATGGAATATTGCCCGCTTATATCTGAGCCAACACTGAAGGCAAGGTTTAGCGAGTTGCTGATGAGGAAGCTGAGATTTGCAGAGTTTAATGGATTTCCTTGGTCTCAGGACTGTTTACACTAAATCACGTCCAGTCCTCTCAGTTGCTGATGCTTCAAAGCATGAGCTATAGAGACAGTTATATGTGGAAAGATCTTCAAGTCTATTAGTCCATCTGCTCAGCTCATGAAAAAGGGAACAATGGTGGGTCATTTGCTTCAAAGTTGGCCCAATAACATTTTTATAATCTTACGGTGAAAGGACTGAAGAATGTGACACAAGCCCCAGAATCTTTAGAGTGATGGTACATAGGAGTACATCAAAATTTAAATTCAAATAAAAAACACTCTACATAACAAAGAAGCTATTTTTATTTTGTATGTATTTTTTACCAAAGTACTCTATTATATGCCCAATAGGTTTTTTTTTTTTTTTTTTTTTTATGAAAAACAGTAAGTGCCCTGATCATTTGCTACATTCCCTATTCTCCGGAGATAACCAGTTTCAACCCATATAACCAATTATCTGTCTCGATCTCTCTTTACCTCTAAAGAAACATTGTTATGCCTTGATATTCCAGTTTTCCACCGCAGGCCCTGCAGACTGCCTGCAAAGGGAAAAACGCTGTGCATATGGGTGCATGGGTGCACCACCTACTAGTCAATATCAAGGGAGTCCACAAGGCCCTTCACTTGGCTTCCACTCACTTGCCAACCAACTTAATCCACTTCACGAGTCCACACAGTGAAAGGAAACTTTGCAAGAACAAAAGCCAGGCAAGCAGCTTTGAGGTTTATCGGTGGAACGGGTTCTCCGGTGGGACAGGAAGCGATGGGGGCGCTCCTGAGTAAGGAGCATAGGTGGTCCACACCCAGCAACTGAAACCCCTGCTGTGAACGCCCGGTTCCTCGGCCTACCATTCCCTACTTCCTCCTTTTTTCTTTCCAGTTCTCTTATCTGTTGTTTCCAGTCTCTCCTCCTTCCTCAACTGAAACCCCTGCTGTGAACGCCCGGTTCCTCGGCCTACCATTCCCTACTTCCTCCTTTTTTCTTTCCAGTTCTCTTCTCTGTTGTTTCCAGTCTCTCCTCCTTCCTCAGGAGACGTGAGGAAAAGGGTGCCGGGCCTCAAGGCCACGGGGAGCAGGAGGAGAGCAGGGATCTGCAGCAGCTCGCCCTTCTTCCTTGGGGGCCCGAAACCTTTCTAGCTCCTTAATGAGGATCAGAGGCTGGACGCGGAAAGGGGAGTAACAAGTTTCATTCACAATTTGAGGTGTTTTTTCAATCCTTCACTTAAAGGAAACACTAAGGTTCCACCGAGACTTGAACTCAGATCGCTGGATTCAAAGTCCAGAGTGCTCACCATTACACCATGGAACCACAAGTCTTTGCACCGGTGTGGCGGTAGGAATCCCCAAGTCCACTGCCCAGGGGAAGTCGATTCTGACTCATATCTATGATCATTTCAGTTAAAAAGAAGAAGAAAAAACCTCTTGCTGTCCAATGGATTCTGACTTCTAGGGACCCTGTATGAGCATCTCAATAGAGGTGTGTGAATACTCATGTAGCATCCATAGCTTCCACGACTAATCTCAAGGCAGTCCTCTATCAGTCAGGACTTGATGACCATTGACCTGTGTGAGTGGACTCATCCATCTTGCTTTCTCTCTGCACCTCTCTTTTTATTGACTTCTATCATTTCATTTGCATCTCAAGAAATTGTGGTAAAATCCACTTTGGGTTTAGCGTATAGCACAGCTCTTTAAGTCTCTGTCATAAATCACACAGTGGCCTCATTTACCAGCATTTCCTGCCCCAAGGTGAAATTTCTGCAAACAACAGTGTTATTTTCCTTTTCCTTGCCTTCACCCATTACTCATTGCCCAGGGAGGGCAGATAATTGTCAGGGCAGGACCTGGGACTTCCAGGGTGCCTTGTCCAAATAGCATCTACTACACTCCAAAGCCACCACAGCTTCCCATGTGTAATGTAGAAAGGTGTCTCCACAGTGTTCTATCTGGGGAGTGAGTTCTGAAGGCAGGAGAACTCTCTTTTTCTTCTTTATAGATTTCTTTTTTTGGTAAGTTTTTCTTACAAAAAACATGTGTTTGTTAGATATACAACAAAAAACAATTAACCTTCTTTAACATTTATACACTCTGAGAAACCACACTAACCTCATCTGCAGTGACTCAAAATCGACCACGTGCTGTTAAGGCTACAAGACAGGGGTCTGACATTTACTCAGCCCCAGTCTGTCTTCTGAGAGCTTGGCCATGTCCATTACATTCCAATTTCTCAATGTATCATGACCTAGAAACTTCACAGTTTTTTATTTGTTTTTTGAAGTGCAGTAAAGATTTAACTCCATCCAAAGAAATTCATCTTTTCTTTGTTTCTCAGAGATAACTCAAAAAAAAAAAAAAAAAACCAAAACACTAAGCCCCTTGGCTCTCAGGTTGATTCTGACTCATAGTAACTCTATAGGACACGATAGAACAGCCTAGTAGGGCTTCCAAGGATGGAAATCTTTACAGACACCCATTCCTACATCTTTCTCCCTTGGAGTGGCTGGTGGGTTCAAATCATCGAGCTTTTGCTTAGAAGCCCAGCACTTAAAAACTGTGTCTCCAGTCCTCCTTGAGATAACTCTAAATGCTTGGAACTTGCTGAGTAATAGAGGTGCCTTTGTTTTCTATAGGCCTCCAGACCACACTTGAGGGTTTATAAGATGACTCAAGTGGGGGCTGGCAAGGCTAGAAAGAGGACCTTCTGGTGTAGGGCAACCTAGGGCGAGGGGTGCAGAGGTTGGGGAAAACTTCATTCAGTCATGCCTAAGAAAAGAGGATCAGGAAAAGGCTCTGAACAGAAAAGCTCCACAGGCTTCCTTGTTGATGAGAGACATCTATGCACATGGAAGGGTAATGCAGCCCTTTATGAGACAAGGACTCACCATGTTTAGAACCTTCCCAGTCCTTGCCCTATGTGTCTCCTCATTTGTATTCTTTATGCTTTAAAACTGTAATTGTAAGTATAGGATTTTCTGTGAGTCATTCCAGTCAATTATGAAACCCAAGGGAGTAGTGAGAACCAGCAGGTCAGAAGTGAGGGGAATGAGCATCTCTGAGGTTATGGCTGGTATCCTGAAGGGGGAGAGGGAACTTCTGAGTATGTAGCCAGCAGGTCAGAAGTGAGTGGGTCACGAGGACTCCCAAGGTTGCAGCTGGTGTCTGTGCCCTTTACTTGTGAGGTCTGCCCTAGCTCCAGAAGTTTAGGGTCAGTGGAAGATGCTGCATGTGCACCTGGTGTCAGAACAAGTGTGGAAGAGAATTGGATTGATGTAGGTAGATTTGGGTCGATCAATAAATATTTGGCGTCAGAGAAGTGGGAATTGATTTCGGCTCTTACAACATGTAAATATATCAAGATATCCAGGGGCACCCATTTGTGTCACACGGTAGGTGTATCCAAGTTGCCTTACAGTATTGTCTCGTTATTTCATTTATGTGCACAAAATACCACAACACTAAATATGTGTATAATAGATGTAAACTTTGTCTTTAAATTATACACACAGTTTCATACCTTACAAAGAGATTATTATCATACATTCCTTTGGCACTCAAAATTACCTCTTCTTCCTAAGGCTAGTTTGTGCCTTTGAAAAGTGAGTTGGATTGCTTGGCCTAATGATTTCAAAATGCTTAGACTACATTAAAGAATTACCTGGCCATGCATACACGTAATGGAGTTCTATGTGGCCAAAATGTGAGGGTCTCTATGGACTGCTACTGAATTATTGCTAGGATAGTTTACGTGAAAAAAAGCAAAGCAAGAAGTGAAAAAATGTATACAGTATTCAACCTTTTCTTTAAGAAACGAGAGGATAGACATGTTTCTACTCATTATTAATACTTGCTGATTTTTCAGGAAGGACAAGCCAAAAGGTAATAAAAATGTTTTCATCTAGAGGATGTGGTTTAAGCTATAGACATGATAGTGAGACTTTGCTAAGTATTATCTTTTTTATATAGTTCTGATTTTTAAACCATGTGATGTTTTACATTTTCGAAGAAAAAGAAAACACTACAATTGATGAAAAGAAGTACAAAAATTTAAAATGAACCGTATGTCAAAATGATAATACAATCACATAGAAAATATTCATGTGAATTTTAAACGCAGTTCTCTGACTGTGACCCATAGCGGTGTATGTTCTTATGTCAGAAGCATCTACAAAGAGATTTTGAACTTTACTTTGTAGATTTGTTTTTGGTAGTCATATTGATGGAATAATTTGGAAACAGTTCTCTGTGTATTTTAGAAGAGAGCACATGAGTAAATGTATTAAAAATTGTTTGGAATCAGGGTTATCAACATGAGAGAGAAGAGATAAAAATATGGACTAGGGAAAGTGGAGGAAGAACCCCTTCATGTTGGATTGGGATTGAAAGTGACAGTATAAGCTCATGAATTCAATATGAATATTTGCTCACTATGTCCATTCACAGGGCCTAGAAGCAATGCTACCTAGTGGCTACATCTTTGTTGCGAATGCCATTCTCCACCAAAAGAACCAGATTCCTAGGAGAAATGACTGATTTTGGAAAAGGAAATCACAAGATGAGCTTGGAACTTCTTGTGCCAGAAAGGAAGAAAGTGCTCCTTGATGCTTGGAAGCAAGTCAAAAGATCACAGGAACCAACTTGAACAGATCCGAACTGGTCCAAATTGAGACAATTTGAGCATCCAAAACAATAATGGTAATGGATAACAACACATTGAAGTTAAAAATTAAGCCACGAGTTCATAGAATCTAAGATTGGGGAGGGAAGTGCTATAATAAAAATGCGGAGGGAAGCTCTAAATAAAAAGCCCTGCCTAGAGAAAAATGCACTTCCACTGGTGAAAACTAGTTCCTCATCCTCTCAGATCCTGGCAGTGTATTCAGATAGTCTGGTGGCTTGCACTAGTGTGTGGGGAAGAAGAGCCAGAGAAGGAAGTAGGAGGAGGAGCAGGGACAAAAGAAGAAAAGAAAGAGAGAAACCCGGAAAAGTTTAAGAACCGTGTAGTGGGGAGAGAGGCAGCTGGACGCACTCACTTAGCAGTTTATGTCTATGGTTTCATTTATATATGATAACTGAAGTCCCATTCAAGTCAGTGTTTGAATAGCTGAGGGTATAGGGTTAAAGGGGAGTCCAACTATAACTAAGTTATTAGTTTGCTGATAGACATATTTCTATGTATTTGATGGGTTTTCTTTTAATTCTTTCAATTTTTTGGTTTTTCTATGACTGTATCTAGGAAAGACTTAGGGAGTAGTAGCTTTATTTTCAAGCCCTGGTGGCGCAGAGGTTAAGAGCTCAGCTGCTAAACAGAGGTTGGCACTTCAAGTCCACCAGCTGCTCCTTGGAAACCCTACGGGGCAGTTCTACTCTTTCCTACAGGGTAGTTATATGTCAGAATTGACTTGACAGAAACATGTTTGGTTTTTTGATTTCAGATTTATTTCTAGAAGGCAAAAACACGGTTAATTTTCCTCAAACAATATTATTGAGTATCTATCATGCAATTTTCAATAAAAGCTTCTCAGTTTAATTTAAAAAATAATTATTATATTTAGCCACCCATGAATAAATTCCCTAAAGCTAGGTTTTTTTCAAACTCCTCTGCTGTCTACATGCATCACAATCACCAGACAGCTTGGTAAAAAGTAAAGATTCCAGGCACAACAATTGGTCTTTATTTGCCTGCAGCAACATAGGAAAAAGGAGAGTTAGGAAAAAGGACAAAATAGAATGTGTGGCTAATTCCCTCCATGAACATACTGCCTCCTTTGCATTGAGACCAGAAGAAAAGGATTGTGCCTAGCTATATTGTACATGTTGATCAAAGATTGTATAAAAGAATTCCGATCACAGGGGGAAAATGCATGTCATGGATTGAATTATGTCCCCACAAAAATGTGTGTATCAATTTGGATGGGCCATGATTCCCAGTATTCTGTGGTTGTCCTCCATTTTGTGATTGTAATTTTATGTGGAGAGGAATAGGGTGGGATTATAACACCCGCCTTACCCAGGACTCACCCCTGATCCAGTGAAAGGGAGTTTCCCTGGGGTATGGCCTACACCACCTTTTATCTCTCAAGAGAGCAAAAGAAAGGGAAGCAAGCAGAGAGTTGGGGACCTCATACCACCAAGAAAGCAGCACCAAGAGAAGTGCACGTCCTTTGGGCACCGGGTCCCTGCGTCTGAGAAGCTCCTTGACAAGGGGAAGATTGAGGACAAGGACCTTGCTCCAGAGCCGACAATGAGAGAAAGCCTTCCCCTGGAGCTGACACCTTGAATTTGAACTTGGAACCTACTAGACTGTGAGAAAATAAGTTTCCTTTTGTTAAAGCCATCCACTTGTGGTATTTCTGTTATGGCAGCACTAGGTGACTAAGACAATGCAGAACAGAATTTCAGATTCTCATGGTTCAGGTTTTCTGGAACCGAGGAGACTAGATAAACGCCTGAAACTATTGCCCTCAGATCATCTTTAAAACTTCAATAAAACTATCCCCTGAAGACTTCTTAAAACCAAAAAATAGTTTACCTTAACCCGTAAAGAATGTCTGCCTTGAGCATTATGCTCTTTTAAGATCCATTTCTGTGGAAACAAATTGACAAGAGCAACTTAAAACATTAGATAGGAAACTTGGGAGGCAGTGAGTTAACGTTAATGAGGAAGGAACAACTCAGAAAGGAGGATTGCACACCTCAAAAAATGTAACCCGTGTCACTAAATTGTACATGTAGAAACCGTGGAATTGGTATATGTTTGGCCGTATATATTCTCACCACCACCAAGAAATGAAATAAATTAAAAAGAAAACGCAGATTCTATGGCCTCACGGCTATGAAATCACTGGAAGTGGAGCCCAGGAATTTCTCCCAAAAACACTCTGGTAATTCCAGAGCACACATGAATTAAAGAATCATGTGGAGTTTTGTATAATAAACGGTTTGGGGAGCAAAGACCACGTTCTTCAACTTACACCTCAATCACTAGAGTGTGACCTTTTTGAAGGCACAGATTATAGTGCCATCTTTGTACCCTCAGACCAGAACTGGGCACAGAACTAGAAAACTAGATGGGGGGTGGTGGAAAAAACCACAATTACTTACTTACAAATAGTTTTCCTTAAAGCCACTGAAAGGGCTAAACTATTTACCTAGTTCCGTTCCATGTTGAACGTATCACTAAAGCGATAAGTGCAATAACCACCCCTGCAGCATGTCTTACAAGCTGGGAAGTAAGTTCTGCTGTGTTACAGTGGTATGGGACATTTAGAAATAATATTCTTGTCACACTTCCCTATTTTTCTGGCATATGTGAGGAGCCCAGGCAAAGAATCATAACATCACTGTTGATCTGTGATTTGCATGCTGGGCCTTGGACTGGGCACTGGCTCACCACACAGTGGGGAGTCAAGCAACTGAACCTACAGGAAAAGAGTAGCTCTGAGGTGGTACAGATACCCAGTGGTGGTAAAGATGTTAGCAACCATGGCCTTAGGTTCCCAGGAAGGGTGAGGATTGTGGGTAACAATCCGAACAGAGTTGGCAGGAAGCAATCAGTAGGACCCTTAGGCTAGAGCCTGGATGAATCAAGATCCTGTGATCTTCAACTACACCAGCTTCGTGTGCTCAGCTGCGCTCAGCAGTGTCATCTAATGCCAGAAAGCAGTGGGACATCCAAGTAGGTGTGAAGCTGAGCAAAGCGCTGGCAGCTGTAGTGGCCGGGATCTAGACAGAAATAAGAATGTACAGAGACAAAGCGGGAGAGAAGGGTGGGCAGAAGCAGTGAGAATCTGCCTGGAACTGTACACCACATACCACAAATGCATTTATTTAAATTGTCAGTTCATGTTTGTAGGTAGAAATCTAAATTAGGCTTTTAACGGGAGTAAATATAAATATTGACTTTAAGTAAGGTGTTTATTAGTTGCTGTGGAGTTGATCATGACTCGTGGCGACCCCATGTGTGCAGCGTAGAACTGCTCCATAGGGTTTTCAAGGCTGTGACCTTTGGGAAGCAGATCAGTTGTGTTCTGAGGTACCTCTGGCTGGGTTCAAACTGCCTAGTTGAACACTTAGTTCTTTGTTCCAACCAGGGACTCCGTTAAAGAAAAACAAAATGATGGGGGTAGATCAAAGCGACACAGGAGTCCATTGAAAGAGCTCCTAATGTGCAAACTAAAATAATTTTAGCAACAATATAAACACAGTAATATTAGATTACCCCAAAGTATAAAATACACATTCACAAGTTCATATTAATATAAAAAAATTTTGAATAAATAAATATAAATGCCCCCCATTTTCATAAGAATAGATTAACATCCCTTGCAGAAGAATCCCAAATAACTTTGGTACTCTGGGCTCAAAGAGGTGTGGTAAAAAACCCACTACTTAAATGGGGCTACCCATAGTGACTTCCTTCCAAAGAAACAGCCTGGAAGTGGGGGGGGGGGGCGGAGAGCACCTTTACAACAAAGACCTGAGGAACGCTACCTCAACCAGGTGACCAAAATTAACATCAACAGTGCTAAGTCATGTTGATATCATGTGATGGAATAGCATTCTACCTCCCCAAACCCATAACCCCAGTCTAATCATGAGAAAAACATCAGACAAATCCCATTGGAGGGACATTCTTCAGAATACCTGACCAGTACTTCTCAGAATTGCCATGGCACACAAGGGAAGTTTGAGGGATTGTCACAGTTAAGATGAGCTTAAGGAGACATGACAACTAAATATAATGATGTATCCTGGAAGAGAAAAATGAAATCAAGCAAAAGCTAAGACAGCTGAATAAAATATGTACTTCAGTTAATAATAATGTATCCATATTAGTTCATTAATTGTGTCAAATGTACCATCTAAGATATTAACAACAGGGGAAACTGGTTGTGAAATTTCAGTGGTATCATCTCAAATTTTCTGTACATAAAATGTTTATTTAAAAAGTTAAAAAAGTAAAAATTAAGTCAGTTAAAAATAAAGAGGCTCTCTTCACAAAACAGGAATTTTTTTTTTTTTTATAGGATGAGAAATTTATTCTTTCACAGTGCTGGAGGCTAAGAACCCAAATTCAGGGTGTCAGCAGAGCCAAGCTCTCTCTGAAGGCTCTAGTAAAAAATCATCCTTGTCTCTCTTTCAGTTTCGGGTAGCCCCAAGTATTTATTGACATCCCTTGGCTTGTGGATGCATCTTCACATGGCCTTCTTCCCAAAAGAGGATTTTTTAATACCCAAAAGGCATAAGAAAAAATCTTCAACATCATTACTCATAATGGAAACAAAAATTTAGGTCACCATGTGTCTTAGTCATCTAGTGCTGCCATAAAAGAAATACTACAAGTGGATGGCTTTCACAAAGAGAAATTTATTTTCTCACTGTCTAGTAGATTATAAGTCCAAGTTCAGGGCATCGGCTCGAGGGGAAGGCTTTCTTTTTCTCTGTCAGCTCTGGAGGAAGGTCCACGTCCTCAATCTTGCCATCGTCGAGGAGCTTCTCAGGCGAAGGGACTCCCTGACCAAAGGACGCGCTCTGCTCCCGGTGCTGCTTTCCTGGTGGTATGAGGTCTCCAGCTGTCTGCTTGCTTCCCTTTCCTTTTATCTCTTGAGAGATGAAAGATGGTGCAGGCCACACCCCAGGGAAAGTCCCTTTACCTTGGAGCAGGGAGGTGACCTGAGTAAGGGTGGTGTTACAATCCCACCCCAATCCTCTCAACATAAAATTACCATCACAGAATGGAGGACAACCACACAATACTGGGAATCATGACCTAACCACGTTGACATAAATATTTTGGGGGGAACACAATTCAATCCACGACATTCCACCCTTTGAGCCCCTAAAAATCACATCCTTGCAGCAAACAAATCATATCTATTCCAACAAATCATAGCAAAAGTCTTAACTCCAAGTCTAAAACCCAAGCATTCCTTTTCATCTGTGAAATCTAGAATACTAATTATCTGCTTCCAAAGGTACAAGGGCAGAACAAGCACAAGCCAGACATTTCCATTACGAATGGGAGAAACTGGAGGAAAGAAGGGATAACAGGCACCAAGTAAGTCACAGAACACACTACATTAGCCCTCAAAGCTTTAAAAATAATCCTCCGTTCTCTAAGACAACTTCCACAATAACCCTGCCCTCCTGCCTCTAGGTATTGGCCACACTCTCCGGATTCTGAATGGAGACCCCTCGACCCTGGGCTTCAACTCTGCCTTCCAGGCCCACTGGGACAGCAACTCTGCTCCCTTGGCTGTAGGCGCACCCTTTTCCTCAACCATCTGAGTGGCAACTCTACCCTTACAAACACCAGAGGCCATGCGTCCACCCCGTACCTTTTGAGACTGAGGCAGCTCAACTTCTTGTGTTGTCTCTTCAGCTTCTGCTTCCTGGTCTCTTGGCCTCTTGCCTCCTGGGCCTCACACTCACATCTGCCCTACTGGGGCAAGTGTTCCAAAGCTCTGTAGCCCCACCTATAAGTGCCTGGAGGCACCCCCACTCCACCAGGAAGCCTCCTGCGCCCAGGCGCTCAGCTCTCTGGCTCCGTGGGTCGGCTCCAACACCCTCTCGTGCTGGTCTCCAGGTTCTGCTGCTGCTGGTTCTCTGCTGTTGCCCCTTCTCTGCTGCTGCAGGTTCTCTGCTGTCCTGGTCCTCTGCTGCTTTCACAACTCGATCTATTCACAGTTTCAAAACCACTTCCACATTTTCGTATCTGAAAGAGCAGCATTCCACTCTCTCAGTACAAAATTCTGTCTTAGTTGTCTAGTGCTGCCGTAACAGAAATACCACAAGTGGATGGCTTTAACAAAGAGAAGTATATTCTCTCACAGTCTAGCAGGTCACAAGTCCCAGTTCAGAGTGTCAGCTCCACGGGGTGGCTTTCACTCTCTGTGGGCTCTAGAGGAAGATTCCTTGTCCTCAACCTTCCCCTGGTTGAGGAGCTTCTCAGGCAAAGTGACCCTGCATCCAAAGGACAAGTTCTATACCCAGTGCTGCTTTGTTGGTGGTATGAAGTCCCCAACTCTCTGCTTGCTTCCCTTTCCTCTCATCTCTTGAAAGATAAAACGTGGTGGAGACCACACCCCAGGGAGGTGACTTGAGTAAGGGTGGTGTTACAATCCCACCCTAATCCTCTCAACATAAAATTACAATCACAAAATAGAAGACAACCACACAACATTGGGAATCATGGCCTAATCAAGTTGATACACACATTTTTGGGGAGATACAATTGAACCGATGACACCATGGTATACCATCATACACCCATCAGAATGGGTCAAACGTAAAACACAGAAGATGAAGTAGAGAAAAATATATTTCCTTTGGTGTTTTAGTATTGGAAGAGAGAAAACATATTTTTCTAGTGTTTTAGTAGAGCTGTATAAACTGATTAATTTCTAGTTCTTGAAACATAATTCCTTCTTCTAAAGTCTGTCTCACGATTGGCACTTTAAAGAAAAATAAGGTAATCAGTTTTTAGTTGCTGATTAAGCTATGCTGCTCTCCCAAGGAAAAAAACAACCCAAAACCGAGGTAGCTGAACAAAGCTTACATCATCTTGTGATAGAAACCAGGACGGCATGAAGAGACTTGCAGAACTCCAGGATGGCATGAAGAGACTTGCAGGACGTCAATAATAGATCACTTTATCATCGTGTCTACATAAAAGAAAAACCAACATTCCTGAAAACCTCTAAACCCTGACTTTCACCCTATAAAAACCCTCCAATTAGTCGTCTAGGTTTAGACAGAATTTGAGAGAAATTTAATCCCCTCTTTCTCTCGTACACCGGTGTTCATTAAAGGCCTCTTGCTGCTTACCTCCTCCTGTCTCAGTATTGGCTTTGCAGCAGCCGGCTCGAATCCACGATTTACAGTAACAAAAACACCAAGTGCTGACAAGAATGTAGATCACTATATCTCTTGTTCATGTTGAGGCAGCAAAATAGCTCAACCATTCGGGAAAACTACAAAACCCAGCAATTCCAATAATAGGTACATACCCGAAAGAAATGAATCCACATATCCATAAAAAGACTTGTGCAAGAATTTTCATACCAGCCTTAGTCACAGTAGCCAAAACTAGAAATGACCCAATTGTTCATCAGCTGTCTCTTGTTCACACATTGAAATTACACTCATCAATAACACCAAAATGACACACACACATGCATGCAGGGATATAGCTCAAAAACCTTAGGTTGCATTAAAAAAGACAACCACAAAAAGTATAGTCATTTATGTAAATTTCAAGAGTCAAAACTTGTCTATGGACAGAGAAAACAGAATGGTGATTGCCTAAGAGGGAGTGAGGTAGGGAATGACTGGAAAAATGTTCAAAGGATCTTTGTGAGTTGATGGAAACCTTCTGTAACTTGATCGAGGTGATGGTTATCTTTATCAAAATCCATTGGACTGTGTACATAAGATCTGTGCATTTTACTAAGCTCATACCTATCCATAATAACGCTGAATGTAAATGGATTAATGCACCAATAAAGAGACAGAGAGTGGAAGAATGGATTAAAAAGTAACATGAGCCTCTATGCTGCCTACAAGAGACACACCTTAGACTTAGAGACACAAACAAACTAAAATTCAAAGGATGGAAAAAAAGATATCAAGCAAACAACAATCAAAAGAGAGCAGGTGTGGCAGTATTAATTTCTGAAACAATAGACTTTAAAGTTAAATCTACCACAAAGAATGAAGAAGGACACTATATCATGATTAAAGGGACAATATACCAGGAGGATATAGCCATATTACATATTTATGCACCCAATGACAGGGCTGCAAGATACATAAAACAAACTCTAACAGCAATGAAAAGTGAGATAGACAGCTCCACAATTATAGTAGGAGACTTCAACATGCCACTCTCGGTACAGGACAGAACATCCAGAAAGAAGCTCAATAAAGACACAGAAGATCGAAATGCCACAATCAAACGATTTGACCTCATAGACATATACAGAACACTCCACTAAACAGCAGCCAAGTATACTTTTCTTTCTAGTGCACATGGAACATTCTCTAGACTATGCCACATATTAGGTCATAAAGCAAGCCTTAGCAGAATCCAAAATATCAAAATATTGCAAAGTGTCTTCTCTGACCATAAGGCCATAAAAGTGGAAATCAATAACAGAAAAAACAAGGAAAAGAAATCAAACACTTGGAAACTGAGGAACACCCTGCTCAAAAATGACTGGGTTATGGAAGACGTTAAGGATGGAATAAAGAAATTCATAGAATCCAATGAGAATGAAAACACTTCCTGTCAGAACCTTTGGGACACAGTGAAAGCAACACTCAGAGGTCAATTTATATCAATAAAGGCATACATACAAAAAGAAGAAAGGGCCCAAAACAAAGAATTACCCCTACAACTTGAACAAATAGAAAGAAAGAAACAAAAGAAACCCTCAGGCACCAGAAGAAAGTAAATAATAAAAATTAGAGCAGAATTACATGAAATAGACAACAGAAAAAAAATTGAAAGAGTTAACAAGACCAAAAGCTGGTTCTTTGAAAAAATTAACAAACTTGATAAACCATTGGCCAAACTGACAAGGAAAAACAGGAAAGGAAGCAAATAACCCAAATAAGACATGAGATGGGCGATATTACAATAGACCCAACTGAAATTAAAAGAATGATATCAAATAACTGTAAAAAATTGTGCTCTAACAAATTTGAAAACCTAGAAGAGATGGATGAATATCTGGAAACATACTACCTACCTAAACTAATACAAACAGAGGTAGAACAACTAAATAAACCCATAACAAAAGAAGAGATTGAAAAGGTAATAAAAAAAACTCCCCACGAAAAAAAGCCCTGGCCTGAACGAATGGCTTCACTGCAGAGTTCTACCAAACTTTCAGAGAAGAGTTAACACCACTACTACTCAAGGTATTTCAGAGCATAAGGAAGGACGGTATACTCCCAAACTCATTGTATGGAGCCAGCATAACCTTGATACCAAAACCAAGTAAAGACACCAAAAAAAAAAAAAAAAATTACACACCTACATCCCTCATAAATTTAGATGCCAAAATCCTCCACAAAATTCTAGCCAACAGAATTCAACAACATATCAGAAAAATAATTCACCATGACCAAGCGAGATTCATACAAGGTGTGCAGGGATGTTTCAACACAAGAAAAACAATTAATGTAACCCATCATACAAATAAAACAAAAGAGAAGAACCACATGGTCGTATCAATTAATGCAGATGCATTTGACAAAGTCCAACACCCATTCATTATACACACTTTCAGAAAAATAGGAATAAAAGAAAACTTCCTCAACATAATAAAGAGCATTTATACAAAGCCCCAAACCCAACATCACCCCTAAATGCAGAGGGCCTGTAGCATTCCCCTTGCGATTGGGAACCGGACAAGGATGCCCTTTATCACCACACTTATTCAACAGTGTGCTAGAGGTCCTAGCTGGAGCAATTAGGCTAGCTAAAGAAATAAAGGGCATCCAGATTGGTAAGGAAGAAGAAAAAGTATCTCTATTTGCAGATGGCATGATCTTATACACAGAGAACCCTAATGAATCCTCAAGAAAACTACTGAAGCTAAGAGTTCAGCAGATTGTCAGGATACAAGATAAACATACAAGAATCCATTGGATTCCTCTACACCAACAAAAAGAACATCCAAGAAGAAATCACCAAATCAATACCATTTAAATTAGCCCCCAAGAAGATAAAATGCTTAGGAATAAATCGTACCAGAGACATAAAAGACCTATACCAAGAAAAGTGCTAGACGCTCCTCCAAGACGAAAAGACATCTACATAAGTGGAAAAACATACCATGCTCATGGATAGGAAGGCTTAACCTTGTACAAATGTCTATTCTACCAAAAGTGATGTATACACACAATGCAATTCTCATCCAAATTCCAATGAAGTTTTTAAATGAGATGGAGAAGCAAATCACCAGCTTCATATTGAAGGGAAAGAGGCCCCGGGTAAGTAAAGCATTACTGAAAAAAAAAAAAGGAACAAAGTGAGAAGCCTTACTCTACCTGATTTTAGGAACTATTTTACCACCACAATAGTCAAAACAGCCTGCTACTGGTACAACAACAGATACATAGACCAATGGAACAGAATCGAGATTCCAAACAGAAATTCAAGCACATATGAGCACCTGATATTTGACAAAAGCCCAAAATCAGGTAAATGGGGAAAAGACAGTCTCTTTAACAATCATGGTGGCATAACTGGATATCCATCTGCAAAAAATGAAACAAGACCCATACCTCACATCATGCACAAAAACTAACTACAAATGGATCAAAGACATAAATGTAAAATCTACAATGATAAAGATCATGGAAGAATAAAATAGGGACAGCACTAGGAGTCCTAATACACACCATAAACAGTATACAAAACATTACTAACAATGCACAAACACCAAAAGAGAAATTAGATAACTGGGAGCTCCTAAAAATCAAACACCTATGCTCATACAAAGACTTCAACAAAAGTATAAAAAGATTACCTAAAGATCGGGAAAAAGTTTTTAGCTATAACATTCCCGATCATCATCTGATCTCTAAAAGCTACATGATACTGCAAAAATTCAACTACAAAAAGACAAATAACTCTATTAAAAAATGGGCAAATGATATGAACAGGCACATCACTAAAGAAGACATTCAGGTAGCTAACAGATGCATGAGGAAATGCTCACGATCATTAGCCATTAGAGAAATGCAAATCAAAACTACAATGAGATTCCATCTCACTCAAACAAGGCTGGCATTAATCCAAAAAACACAAAACAATGAATGTTGGAGTGGTTGTGGAGAGACTGGAACACTTATACACTGCTGGTGGGAATGGAAAATGGTACAACCACGTAGGAAATCCTTTTGGCACTTCCTTAAAAAGCTAGAACTAGAACTACTGTACGATCCAGCAATCCCACTCCTTGAAATAGAGCCTAGAGAAATAAGACCCTTTATATGAACAGATATATGCACACCCATGTTCATTGCAGCACTGTTTACAATAGCAAAAAGATGGAAGCAACCAAGGTGCCCATCAACGGATGAATGGATAAATAAATTATGGTATATTCACAAAATGGAATACTATGCCTTGGTAAGAACAATGATGAATCTGTGAAACATTTCCTAACATGGAGGAATCTGGAAGGCATTATGCTGAGTGAAAGTATTCAGTTGCAAAGGGACAAATATTGTATGAGACCACTATTAAAAGGAACTCAAGAAAAATTATTTGATGCTTACGAGAGTGTGGAGGGAGAGGGGTATTCACTAATTAGACAGTAGACAAAAACTGCTTTCGGCGAAAGAAAAGATGCTACACAATACAGGAGAAGTCAGCACAACAAGATTAAACCAAAAGCAAAGAAGTTTCCTGAATAAAGTGAATGCTTCGAAGGCCAGCGTAGCAGGGGAGGGGGTTTGGGGACCATGGCTTCAGAGGACATCTGGGTCAATTGGCATAATAAAATCTATTCAGAAAACATTCTGCATCTCACTTTGGAGAGTGGCATCCGGGGTCTTAAATGCTAGCACAGGGCCATCAAAGATGCTTCAGGTGGTCTCAACCAACCTAGAACAGAGGAGAATGAAGAACACCAAACACACAAGGTAATTATGAGCCCCACAAACAGAAAGGGCCACATAAACCGGAGACTACATCAGCCTAATACCAGAAGAACTAGACGGTACCTGGTTATAACCCATGACTGCCCTGACAGGGAACAGAGCAGAGAACCCCTGAAGGGGCGAGAGAGCAGTGGCATTTAGACCTCTAACTCACGTAAAAAGGCCAGACTTAATGGTCTGACTGAGACTAGACGGACCCCGGGGGTCATGGTCTCCAGACCTTCTGTTAGCCCAAGACAGGAACCATTCCCAAAGCCAACTCTTCAGACAGGGATTGGATTGGATTATAGAATAGAAGAAGATACTGGTGAGGAGTGAGCTTCTTGGATCAAGTAGACACATGAGACTATGTGGGCAGCTCCTGTCTGGATGGGAGATGAGAGGGCAGAGGGGGTCAGAAGCTGGCCGAATGGACACGAAAATAGAGAGTGAAAAGAAGGAGTGTGCTGTGTCATTACAGGCAGAGCAACTAGGAGGATATAGCAAGGTGTCTATAAATTTTTCTATGAGAGACTGACTTGAATTGGTAAACTTTTACTTAAAACACCATGAAAACTAAAAAAAAAAAAAAAAAGCACCCCTTTTGAAAGAAGCCTCTCCCATTTATTTGGTCCTTCCCACAACTACCCCAGCCCTTGAGCTGGCTTCAGTGGTGGCCAATTTCCCTGGGCCTGAGATAGGTCCTGCTGTGCACCATGAGCCATTCTCCTGGCCTTGGAGAAGGAATAAATTAACAAATGGAGGAAAAATAAACTGCCAGTTCCCCTAACCTGGGAACTCAGGGCGGAAGCAGCTCCTATCCAGGCACAAGCAGTCTATGGATTTTGAATGCCTTTCCCACTGGGTGGACCTGTGTGGGCCCATTTCAGCAGCTTAGGCCCTTGTTGGCATAGTGCAACAGTGCTCGTGCCTGAGGTCTGACTTCAACTGTTTCAGCTGTGGGGCAGAGAGGCTGAATTTTGACATTTGACACCGCTCTGCCTATTAGGCAGGGTCCTCACCTATCCATATCAGCGGCCCAAGGATTGGTGGCTCCACCCACAGCACCTAGCCACCCACAATAGGGGCCCAAGGATAAGTGCTGCCTGCTAATCCTTACAGCCAAAAGGACTGGGTCCCCATTGTCCAGCTACAGAACCCACCGAACTGTGAGCTCTAGGGCACAGGGACTCCCTTTCCTCACAGACACTCGCTCAGAGTGTGACCCCCTGCTGCAACCAGATATCTGCGCCTACACCGATCACCCTTGCTCCTCTAAGACTGTAGGTGAGAGCCTGCACCAACTACTTGGACACCTCAGCTGAATCCATACAAGAAAAAAAGTGAATGGACTCCTAGGCTTATATACCCTGCAACAGCTCTAGCCATCTGGTGACAGGACGTTAGAGCTTCAAAGGCACCAAGAATCAGGCTAGCTCACTTGAGCAGCCTATTTGGGCATATCAAAACAAAACAAAGCAAGAAGATAAGACACGGTAAGCTAGCATAAAATAAATTAAGACAATAACTTATAGATGACTCAGAAACAATAGTCCAAATCAAATCACATAAAGAAGGAGAACATGTTCGCTTCAACAAGCTCCCAAAACAAAGAATCAAGGAATCTTCTAGACAAAGATATATTCCTGGAATTACCAGAGGTAGAATACAAAAAGTTAATATACAGAACTCTTCAAGAGATCAGGGAGGAGAGCAGGCAAAATGCAGAACAAAAGAAGGATCACACAGATGACGCACTCGAGGAAAATAAGAAGGTTATTGAAGAGCATAATGAGAAATTTAACAGGCTGCAAGAATCCATAGAGAGACAGCAATCAGAAAGTCAGAACATTAACAATAAAATTCTGGAATTAGACAACTCAAAGAAAATCAGAGGAGCAGAATTGAGGAAACGGAGGTCAGAATTAGTGATATCAAAGATAAAACTCTTGGCACCAATATAGTCGATGAAAAATCAGATAAAACCGATAGGGGCACTCACAGCCGGGGAAGAAATGCCTTCTTGTCAACTAGAAGTTCTTTCAGGATCTTCTGGCTATGAAAACACAGGAATTTTTTTTACCAACATTAAGAAGATCATCAAAAATGGTCATGAAGAGAGGGTGGAAGGAGGGAGCGGGCTGTCTCATAGTGGGGAGAGTAATTGGGAATATGTAGCAAGATGTATATAGGTTTTTATGTGAGGGACTGACTTGGTTTGTAAACTTTCACTTAAAGCACAATAAAAATTAATTAGAAAAAAAAAAAAGAGCATGAGCCATGGAATTCTCTCTCCCTCTAGTGTTAGGGATTGAATTGTGTCCCCCAAAGGGAAAGATCCCACTGCTAACTCCTGTACCTGTGAATGTGGCCTTTTTGGGAGTGATAGAGTTTTTCATTGAAGATAAATCCACTGTGGGTGGACTTAATTTTGACTCACAGCGGCCCTATAGGACAGAGTAGAAGCCAACTGCCACATCTTTCTCCTGCTCTTTGAGGAGAGTATCAGTTAAGTAATACCAGAGAAGGGTGGGTCCTAGTCCTAAACCTTTCTGAGTGTTGTTTCATAAAAGAGAAGAGACATGTAGAGAGGGTCAGGCTTGGGAGGTAGACAACATGTGAGAGTCTCTCACAGACCAATGAAAGCCAGGAGATACCAGGGACTACTGGCAAGGACAGTTCTTCCTGCATGGGCCACACCACTGCCCCACACCACTGAACTCCTAGAAATTTCACTGAGGTGGAAGGAGCCTGAATTTTTGTGGGATTTATTTCCGAACTCCTTGCACGCAAGTGTTCTACCAATAAGTCCAGAGTCTTTGGCACTTCGTCCTTACTATGTCCAATCAGCATAGAGTCATTAATGCAATGGTCCAGTATGATGGCCTGAGGAATGGAAATGCAATCAATGTCCCTGAGGTCTAAATTAAGACATAGGGCTGGAGAGCTGATATATCACTGAGGCAGGACAGTGGAGGTGTATTGCTTGCCTTTCCAGCTGAGGAAAAGCTGTTTCTGATGTTTCTTCAAAACTGAAAATAGGAAAACAACATTGGTCAGGCCAATAGCTGGATACCAGGAACCAGGAGATATACTAATTTGCTCAAGCAATGAAACCACATCTGGAATGGCAGCTACAACTAGAGTCACCACCAGGTTAAGTTTACGGTAATCCGCTGCCATTCAGCAAGATGCGTCTGTTTTCTGCACAGGCCCAATAGGAGAGTAGAATGGGGCTGTGGTGGGAATGACTACCCCTGCATTCTTGAAGCCCTTGATGGTGGCAGTACTCTCTGCAATTCCTCCAAGAATGCAGTATTGCTTCTGGTTTACTATTTTGCTAGATAGAGGCAGTTGTAATGGCTTCATCTTGGCTTTTTGTACCCTGAGAGCCCCTATTCCTCTTGTCACGTATCCAGTGTGGAGGTTCCAGGAGTTGCTGAGTAAATCTATTCTGATTATATATTTTGGAACTGGGGAAATCACTACAGGATGGGTTTGGGACACACGAGACCCACTGTGAGACCAATCTGAGCTAAGAGTGCAATAAGAATCTTACCTTGATATGCCCCTACTCTGACTGGTGGGCCTCAGTGATGTTTTGGGTCTCCTGGAATTAGTGTGCGTTTAGACCCAGTATCCAGTAATGCCAGAAAATTCTGATTCTTTCCTTTCCCCAATGAACAGTCCCTCTCATAAAAGCCTGTAGATCACTTTGGGGGAGGCTGGGAGAAATTTCACAGCATAAATTTTTGGCCGTGTAGGGGGTCTTTCCTCAAGGGGACCTGGCTTCCCCTTCATTCAAGGGGTTGTGGGTCAGTAAACTAGCTCTAGGCTGGGAATTGATTGAGAGGCTGCAACTCTCTATTCTGGTGATTCGAGATAGATTACCATTCACTTGGCCTGGAATTCTTCTGCTTGTAGAGATCAAGTAAACATTTAGCAGGTTTCTTGTCTATTTCACCCCGAGGACGCTTGGCTCATTAGTCAACACCATAATTCCATACAAGTCAGACTATTCTGATTACTGCTTTGACTCTGCTGTCCATTGTGGTAACCGCTAACCACTCCCACCTTCTCTTTGTCAATCGAATGCTGACACTTGGCCCCTAACACCACTGGGCCAATCAGCCCCATTGTAGTTAGGTGTTTTAATTCAGTTAGGGCAGTTCTCACTGTCGAAACTTACTCACGTAAAGGAGCAATCACAGCAGTCTTCAAGGATGCCGTGACTCCCTTCACAAATTTGTTTCTCACTGTTGCGGTAAATGGTGTGTCCTCTGGCACTCCATGTGTGGGCATGTGGGTCTAACCTGATAAATACACTCTAATCTACCAATTTCCCTAAGTCTTTGAATACCTTCTTCTACAGTATACCAGGGCAGGTCTTGTACTTCAACTTGATTTACTCTAGGCCACCATGTAATCTGTACTTCATCAACCCAACCAAATAAACTATTAGATCTTTTCCTAACCTCTTGAGCAGAAACACTGAATGAAGAATCTGTGCTTAGTGGGCCCATATCAGTAAACTCACACTGATCCATGTTTATGTTCCTTGCACCACTATCCCACATCCTTAATAGCCATTCTCACACATATTCCCCAGGTTTCTGTTTGTACATATTAGGAGAGTCAAGCAGTTCCTTTGGAGTGTGGCGTGCCTCCTCCTTGTTCACACTTTGTACTTCACGATTTGGGACTTCAGTCTAGTTATAGACCTAGAAGAAAAATAGGTAGTGGGGGTGAGTCACGGGAATATTCAGAAATGTCTTGAGAGACATCTACCTAAGCTGATGCCTCAGGCAAAGACCAGCTGCCTCCTCAGGTGATATCTCGAAGACTCTTCAGACACAGTTGGGTTATTCTCATCAAACGGGGGTGGAAGGTATAACTGTTTTACTGGAGGGCAGTGGCTTCGCCAAAACCCCGGGGCCACAGTGGTTAAGAGTTGGCTGCTAAACAAAAGGCCAGTAGTTCAAATCTGTCAGAAGCTCCTTGAAAACCCTGTGGGGTAGTTCTATTCTGTTGTATGGGGTCACTATGAGTCGGAATCACCCTATTAGCCGGAAATATTTTTTGTTTGTTTGTTTTATTTGTTTTGGTGGCTTAGCAGAAGAAGATGGAGTAATCTCTTCAGATGGGAGTAAGAGTGCTGATTCTCCTGGCAGCAATGATTCAGCAGAATTTAGAGCCTTGGTGTCCGCAGCTCTCTGATTATCTGCCTATATGTTCCCATTCCAAGTTTTGGGGTCTCATTTCTCCTCAATCAATGGCCTCGCTTTAACTTCAGATACCATTCGAGGTTGGGAAGTCAATTACATTGTTATTCAGACACTGTTACAGTAAGACTCTTTGTTAGATTTTCACCAATATCAGCTCTGTTACAACAAGAAATAAGGCTTTCTTTTAGGGCACAAGTTGCACCTTTGAGGTATTTTACAAGGCACTTGTACTGTGACTCTGAAGCCCTGAGCTCATCTCTCTCACCACTTTGTCTAATGAAGGTAGGACCAACCAACCAGCTTCCTTCTTTCCTGACAAAATTGTGGAAAATTTCCAAACATGTGATCACCCAAAGACTCGCTTCTCACCAATACTTGATGTGTTTCTGATAATATTTGGCATATTAAAATTGCCATGGATTAGCAGCACCCTTTTTACACTGGAGGTAGAGTCGTCAGCACTTTTAGGACTAGTCAAACTTGAGAACCAATTGACAAAACTCATCCTTATGATTCTGTTTCTCTGGAGTCACTCTCAGTACCAAGAGTCTTGGGCCAGGTTCTCAAGAGAAGCAAAACTAGTGGAGCGTATGTACGAATGTGTGTGTGTGTTCGTGTGTGTTATGTATGTATGTACATATAACTACGTATATGTATATACAGAGAGAGAGAGCTTTATGTCAAGTAAATTGCTCACATGCTTGTAGAGCTAGCAAGTCCCAAGTCCAAGGGTCAGACATCAGGTTGAAGACTTCTCCCTTCTCCCGTCTCGCGTACCTGCAGGGGCAGGGGAACCCAAGTTCGGCAGAAAAGGAAGCAGGCTGCTGGCTAAAGTCCAAAGAACTGGAGGTCACATGATAACCAGTTGGATGCAGGATCCAGAGCAATCCAGTAAACTTTGCCAAAACTTCTATACATATATTGGATGTAGGCCACACCCCCGAGGAAAATCCCCTTACAACTGATTGGCTGATCATATCAGATCACATCATGCAGGATGACTACATCACTGTATAACTGACAAACCAGTGAGAATCATGGCCCAGCCAAGCTGACACACAACGTTAACCACCACACGTTACAAGCCCAGTCATTACCTTAATAATTTTCCCAACCGGTAGCTAAAACAGCCTACAAATAATTTTATCCACTCCTCTGAAAGTGTTAAGTCCTGTTTAAATATACATTCATCTACTCTACCTTCGCTTTCTAGGAAAGGTAAATCTCATGACAGTCGAACTCAAATAGATGTTCACATTCTAAATTTGCCTCATTCTGGTTTCACTGATGATCTACCCTGATGACAATCCTTCTGAAATATTTTTTGATTATGAAAATGAGCTAATAACACATCCAAGTGTTTAAGTGTTTATACTATTATGGTGTAAATTCCAAATATTCTGGTATTAAATGATATTTAATAAGAGGACATTTTACTCAGGTAACTTTGGTGGGAGAACACCATTTGGCTAAAGGCCTGAGACAATTTCTTTCTGACTGTATAACAGGTTCTTCCTTGAGGGGATCTACCTCTTTTTCATTCGAAGAGCTCTGTGCTTGTGAATTTGTTGAGGGTCTGCGACTGTCTATTGCTGTAATTCAAGTCAGACTATGTTCACCAGACCTAGAGTGTTTCTGCTTATACAAATCAAGTAAGTTGTCCATGTACTGCATTTCTAGAGACACTGACTGAGGAGTTCATGCCAAAGAGGTCTGATGGACAGACCATTCTGATTACTGCTTCAGCTGTGTATTCAATGTAGGAAGTAAGGTCACCTTGTCTTTTAGGCTTAACTGTTGTGACTTGACCCTTCCAATCCCGTCTTCCCCTCATCCCCCTTCATTTCAATGATCCCAGTTCCATGGTAGCAGTTTCCACTGTCTTTCATAAAATAGCCACCACAGAGTTCTTTGAGGATGTGAAAATAGTTCTGTAGGATCTATTTCTCACAGCCTTGTTGAAGGTAGTGTCTTCTGGACCTTTCCAGGGGATAAAAGTAGGGGCGAATGACCATGTCTGTGGAGTGTACAATTAATTTTTACTCAAAGGATTTGGACTTTTCCCCTGGTTTCTGAGAGGTAATCTCTAAACACCTGAGATTTTCCCAGTGACTAGAGTCTTTGTAATTTCTGGAGGGGCTCCAGGTCACACCTGAGAGTTTATGCTGAAGGGGCTAGGGGGCCTCCTTGACAGGACAAAGAGGAAAAGTCCCTAAGAGGCTGGTTTAGAGGGATATTGCCAAAGGAAAGGAGGACCCAAAGGATCTTGAGATATCAGCAAGTTACTCTGAAATTGGGTAGCAAATACATATATATGGAGAGATGGAAAAGGCAAATGTGAAAATGTTCATTGGTAAATGGACATGAAGAATAGATAAAGTCACTACTCTTTCAACTTTTTTATGTTTATAATTGTTTTGAAAAGGAAGATTGGGAGCTCTTGTGGCAGGTTTTACTTTGTTCTCTTGAGATGAACATTCTGAAAGATGAGGACCACAGGAGCGCTGACGGTTCCTCCTGGTTCAGAGCAGAATACAGCTGTTGGGGGCTCCAAGCCGCTGAAGAGCTGCTCATCGCCTCTCACCTCTCCAAGCCTGGGCCATGCTGGGGACTCTTCTGCATCAAACAAGGGTAAAGAAGATTCCTGCGGAGGGGAGATGTCGCAAAACAGCTTTCCCTGACCGGGAATCGAACCCGGGCCGCAGCGGTGAAAGCGCCGAATCCTAGCCACTAGACCACCAGGGAACTCCCAGAGGCCTCTTATCTCTGGCCTCCAGACCGTACATCTCTTTGCACCCAACTCGGGGAAGCCTGGACGCGCCTATCTTCCTGCATGCTGCCCTCTCCTTTAGCGATCTTCCCCCAAGGCCCTTTCCTCCTCGCCTTCTCCAAAACGCGAGACAGCCTGCCACACGCCGAGCGCTGTCAGGTCTTCCCAAGTTTCGGAGCGAGGCGGCTCTGCCCTGCCGCACCTCAGATCTAACCTAGAGATGCGCCTTTGCGCGCGGCAGCGTGTGGAAAGACGGTGGCCGGGTCCAGCGCAAGGGACAAGTCTGCAGGGAGGAGGCGCCCAAGGTGGGAAGGGGACGGAGCACGAGCCCCCGAGAACTCCAATATCAAAAAGGGCTCAGACGGATGCAGAAACGGAGGCAGCCTGGATGAATAACTCTTGGAACCAGCGCCCCGGGACCCCGAGTTGAACTCCGGATTTTCCCCCCTGAAGTCCTCTGCCCCTGCCATTTCCCGGTCTTTGTTGATGGCCACTCCATCCTTCCCTGTGCTCAGGCAAAAAACTGCGAGTTCTCCTTGGCAACGGTCTTTTCCTCAGACCACATATCTAATTACTCAGGGATTTACGTGTTCTCCTTGGTAGTACAATGGTGAAGAGTCGGTAGCTCGAATCCACCAGCCGCTCCGTGGAAACCCTATGGGGCTGTTCTACTGTGCTCACTTTGAGTCGTAATAGACTCGACCGCAACGGATCTTTTGGTTTTTGTCCGTCAAATGTGGACGTTGGTCTACGCAGTTCCTCCCTTTCCTGAGCTCTGAATCTGCACCGACGACTTTCCTGATAAAGGCGGGAGGTCAATTTAAGGCGTAGCCCTCGGCTCGCTCAGACCTTAGGGTTCGAGACCCTTAATTTCCGGGCGTGGAATTCGGCTGCATTTGCCCCTTTTCTTTGGCTCTGTCCCTCAAAATCAGCCTGTTTCTGGCCTGTCTTGAAGAGTTGCGGACATGCCTGGGACCCCTCCGCTCCTCTCCTCTCTCCAGGTTAAGAAACCAACGCCCTTCGGGTTCCTCCTGCAGAGAAGCATCCGAAGGCGCTTTTTTTCCCAGTCTTGAAGTGCGCGCGCCCAGGTGTGCGATACGCGGGGGCGCACGCGGTGAGTTTGTGGTTCTCCAGTAGCCTTCTCTTCTCTCCCCACTGTGTAAGGGAAGGACAACCGCCCTCTTTGTCCAATTCAGGGGGGATCTCAAAGGGTCGTGACCCGACAGAAAGGCGGTGAACCCTCTCCTCTGGGTGGGCGGGGAGGCGGGAGATTGATCCAGAAGGGAAGGGGAAACGCACGTTATGAAATTTCCTGATCTAAAGCTACCGGGAAGGCAGCCTCGTCTGGAACAGGGCCCTAGGTCGCTGAAGAGCGTGAGGTAGTCCGCTTGTGTCCCCGTCTCTACTTTGAGCCAAAAAACAAAGTCCAGCAAGTAATCTGTGCTCTCCCCAGGCCTGGGGAGCACTTGAACTTCCGGTGTGAAGGCAGCGCTGTAACCGCAGCACGTAGAGCAGCAACTGCAGGAGAAAAGGGCACATTCTTGCCCCCAAACTTTTTTTTTTTTAACTTGATTTCTAAAGGAAATCCTATGGAGAATAACATTAAAGCCTATGAGCTACAGAAACTCTTTGCCTATTGGCGGTTGCCCTGAGGCGAAGGTGAAAAACCTGCGCAAACCGCCTCCGTTAACTTTCGCACTCCATGATCTGTTGAGCAGAAAAATAAAAAAAGGCAAACGGAGATGAGTTTCCAGTATTGAAATAAAACTGCCCTTGAAAAAGAATCTCCAAGAGCGAGGAGGAAGAAATCAAGCAATTGTGAATTCTGCATGAACTTCCCCTGGGTCCTGCGGTTTATACTCGGCTTCTTGGTCCGGTGTCCAAAGGAATCCAGTGCAGGCCTTCAAGGCTGGCTTGGTATGTGTTGGTTGTTCGATATTTTCAAAGAGCCAAATGTCCTAAGACACATGTTTTAGCCTTTGCTAAAAAATAAGGCACGGCTAAAACATGAAGGCGTGATTACAGTAGTGGACTGAAATCCAGCCGCGCAGTGGAGAGGTGCTGAGGCAAAAGGGCTTGAGAGGAGAGAGCGCAGGTCAGGCCCCAGGGAGAGTACGCGGCAGGGCCTGCAGGGAGGGTTCTACTGTTCCTGGGTGGACGGGAAGTCTGGATCATTTTGAGTGTGTGTGATAAAATAGGAAACAAAACACTTGCCATTTCAACCTTCAATGAGAGTGCTTAGGTTCACCATGTTGTGGAACCATCACCACGATCCATTTCCAAAGTTTTTCATCACCCTTAACAGAAATCCAGTGCCCCTTAAGCCGTCATTCCTGCCTTTTCCCTCCCACCTGCCCCTGGTAACCATTAGTAAACTTTGGCCTCTCTGCATTTGCTGTTCTAGAGATTCCAAGTAGGTGGGATCATATAATATTTGTCCTTTTTCGTCTGGCTTATTTCATTCAGCATAATTTTTCTAGGTTCATCCATGTCTTAACATGGATCAGGATCTCCTTTCTCTTTATGGCTGAATAATATTCCACTGTATGGATATACCACATTCTGTTTATCCACTCCTCTGTTGATGGACACTTGGGTTGTTTACACCTTTTGGCTCTTGTGAATAACGCTGCAATGAGCATTGGTGTACAAAGATCTGTTTGCCTTTCTGCTTTCAATTCTTTGGGGGTATATACCTAGTAATGGAGGTGTTGGGTCATTTGGGAATTCTATGGTTAACTGTTCTGAGGAACCATCAAACGAATTTCCACAGAGGCTGTACCATTTTACAATCCCACCAGCAATGGGTGAGGGTTCCAATTTTCCACATCCTCAGCAATGCTTGTTTTCTGGTTTATGCCAAAAGGTTGAGCACTCGACTACTAACTGAAAGGTTTGTGGTTGAAACCCACGCAGAGGTGCCTCGGAAGGCAAGTCTGGCGATCTGTTCCTGAAAGATCCAAAACTCCAAGCCGTTGCCATCTAGTCAATTCTGACTCATAGCGGCCCTGCAGGACAGAGTAGAGCTGCCCCATAGGCTTTCCGAGGCTGTGATCTTTACAGAAGCAGGCCGCCACATCTCTCTCCCACAGAGGGGCTGGTGGATTCAAATTGCTGACCTTTCGGTTAGCAGCCGAGCGCTTTAGCCAGTGCACCACCAAGTCACAGCCTTCAGAACCCTATGGAGCAGTTAGTTCTGCACTGCACTCATGAGATGGTCATGAGTCCTAATCAACTCCATGGCAACTAACACCAAGTAGGGGGATGAATAAGGAGTAATGACATTGAACATCTTTTCATGGAAACACGGATCATTTGTCTGGAACACCAGCGCCCTTAAAGGGACCACGGAGGCGCTGGTCCGAAGCCCCAGGGTGAGAGCCTTCACAGCTCCTGGGCTGTGGGGAGCTGGAGAGCCCGAGAGGAGCTTAGTTCTGGAAATGGGAGCTCTAGCGAACTTTGGGCTCCTGAACCTCGGTGGAGCACCCCACCCCACTCCCCCTCCCGAAGTCCTAGCTTCCGGGATAAAAAAAAAAAAAAAAAAAATTCCGGGATAGGTGCAGAAAACTACTTTAAGGTCTAAGGGAAGCCACAGGCTCCTTTGCCTGAAGGGATTGTTGGTGTTTTCCCCGAGGGCTTTTTCCAGCTGCTGGCAGTGGAATTTCAAATGTAGTTGAATTTCGGATGTTGCAAGCCAAAGTACTTGGAGACTGCAGGGCTTACGATTTTCCTGGACAAATTCGTAGGCTAGCTCAGTCACGTGGTTTCCGTAGGGTAGTGGTTCTCACGTTCGGCTCAGGCGGGAAGGGTCCCTGTTTAGAAGGCGGGCTAAAACAGGTTTCTTTTCCTGAAGGGTTAAGCGTTTGCCAATAGCCTTTAAGGAGAAGAAAAAAAAAAAAAAAAAAAAAATGACAGGAGGACTTCATTACGGAGTACCTAAGCCAGACCTCATTTCTCTGCGTTAAGTCAGATGGGAGACCAGGACACAATTCTCATCTGGTTCTTGGGAGGCGGGGCACCAAACTAGACATGCTTTATGTTAGTTTTAGTTCCAGAGAGTTGTAAAGGTTCTCTTTGTTCTCTTCTATCACCTGAACCTTCTCCACAGGCTGACACTGAAGAAGAAAACGGCCTCAGGAAGCACCGAGGGAACCCTTCAGGCAAAGGAGACTGAGACTCCCGATATGCCCTGGCTTAGGGTCCCTCGCCTACCCTGGAAACAAGGACCATGGGGCCCCACACGCTGGATTTGACATCTCACATCAAAAGCAAACTGAAGTGGCAGGAACAAGAGAAAGAGATAAGAAAGGCGTTAAAGCTAAGTCTTGAGAGAAATGACCAGTCAAGGCAAATGCAGTGAGCCTTGGTTCGCTTGGTGCTTACTGAGGCCCTTTCCAGGACTTTGCTGCTGCCAGTCCAATTTCGAAATGGGATTGAATTTGGTACATTGAAAGTCACAAAAGGTCAAGAAGGCCACCATAGAGTTTTCATGGATGTTCCTTAGATTATGTGCACCTCAGGGTTTCCGTAGTGTAGTGGTTATCACGTTCGCCTCACACGCGAAAGGTCCCCGGTTCGAAACCGGGCGGAAACAGTTGCTTGTTTTACTCCTCAGAGCCCATTGCTACTTTTCCCCATTGCTTTAGATCTAGAATCAGACACGAGTCCCGGAAAGTCCCAGAGGGAAATGCACAAACTGTGATGACCCGTAGGAAGGTGCAATACCGCCAGAAGTACTGCAAGGTTTTTGTCACTTTACATGAACCTAAATCCTAGGGTTCGTCTATGGAAATGGATCCTAAGGGAGTAGAAGCAGGGCGGAAGGAATGTAGTGATGGATACGGCCAGGTTTACTGATTGATACAGGTGCACTAGGTAGAAATTCTGGAGCCACTGCATTAGTTTGAGCAGCTGTCGGCAAGTCTACATTGTTCACTTGAACCACTTCACTGAATACGTGCACCCAGAGGAGGCCTACAGTAAATGAACTTGAAATGGCACAACGTCTTTGATACATTTCTTGTAGTGGAAAATATCTAAAGCCTCAGGGGGATTAGAAAGCTACAGTAAATTGACCGTGTAAGACGTGGTCATTCGCCCACATCTATAGCCCCAGGTATTATCAGGAAGACATAACCTTCAACAAGTCTGTGAGAAATAGACTTATGGGAACTGTCCTTGCATCCTCCAAGCATTCTGTGGTGGCGATTTTATGAAGGACGGTGGGAACCGCTGCCATTTCCTGGGATTTCTGAAATTAATGGGAGTGTAAGTCAGGGTTGCTAACGACACAGAACGAGCGAGTATAGGTAGCTAGATAGCTAAAGGTGAGTACAACTTTTTTTGTATTCATAAAACCATAGACCCAACTTGATTTCCAAAATATATATTTTAAAAAAAGGGTTAAATAAATAATACCAAAACCAAACCTGTTGCTGTCGAGTCGATTCCGACTCATAGCGACCCTATAGGACACAGTAGAACTGCCACACAGGGTTTCCAAGGAGCGCCTGGTGGATTCAAACTGCCGACCTTTTGGTTATCAGCCGTAGCACTTAACCACTACAACAACCAGGGTTTCAATAAATAATAGTAGAAGTAAACAAAGTGGAAAAAAAAAACTTGTCAAAAGCAACTCCGATGATTCCTCTCTTTCAATCATTACTGAGTTCTCAGTTTCCAAGCAAAGAGATAGAAGGCTAACTGACGTTGCTCTCTGCCTTTATATAGTAAGATATAAGCAGTAGAAGCTCTGGGGACATCCTAACACATATAAAACCTAAGGAACGTCCCTGGGTGGGCCCGAACCACCAAGCTTTCGGTTAACAGCCGAACGCGCTAACCGATTGCGCCACAGAGACCACAGGTAACCTTCGCCTTTTCAACAACGAGTGAACTCTTGTGAAGCGCTAGGTGGTGCCAGAAGCTTTCTGCCGAGCCATTTGCGCAAAGCCTCGGAAAACCCGACAAGTTGGGGCGACAAACCCTGTTGTTCGTCGCGTTGAAAGCAGTGCGTTTGGGTGAGTCTGAAGCTAGGAGAGCAGCCAAAACGGCCTTCGCCCCTCCTTGCTCCTTGTCCGCCTCAAATGCAAGCGACCCCTGGAGACCCCCGGGTCTGCAACCCCTGTCTGAGCCCAGTGGGGTCCACGACAGGGTTGCTCTGCCTTCGCCCGACCGCCCGCCCGCCCGCGCCGTGGACGTCCCCCGCTCGCCTCGGTTGCGGTCGGTGTGGCGGGAGCGCGGAAAATAAACGGGGAAAGGGGATTGGTGAGGAGCGAAGGAAAGCTGGGAGGCGTGGAGGAGAACCAGACCTCCAGGAGGCTTGTGCAGAGACTCAGGCGAGGTCCTGGGGAGGAGAGAACGCATTTTAAGGTGTAGCACAACGGGCAAGGAGGAGCTGAGAGAAGGCAGGAAATGGGAGAAAAGCGGCGCACCTGTGGCTGTTCAAGAACAAAACGACAAAACAGAGTGAATGTTTTTCTGTCAATACAGTGTAAGAAGACCAGAGAATGCTGGTAGGTTTGTGGCGCGCCGTGGTCGTATAGTGGTGAGTACTCTGCGTTGTGACCGCAGCAACCGTGGTTCGAATCCGAGTCACGGCAGTGTCCGACGTAGCGGCGCGCTTCTTTTGGTTTGGTTTGCATTTCATTCCCGCATCTGCATCACTCCCTACCTGCGGCAAGAAGGCAGCAAGCCTTCCAGCTAGGGGTCAGAAGGACAGGAACTCTGACAGTGAGCATGCCTGGAGCCTAGTCTAAGGGAAACCTTGCGTGCGCCCCATATCTGGGCAAAAGGTGAAATGCCTCTCACTCGGCCTTAGAAGCATCTTCCACTGTTGAGATGATGTGGTCATAACCGTTTTCTTGGTAAAGGTATTTCAAATAGCAACTGGGCTTTTTTACACGACACCAGAATCAACTTTTGATGCGTTTACAGTAAAATCCAAACTCCCTGCCATAATCCGTGTGCGAGCCATGTCCCTCAGTTTTTTTGCTAACAGCACTTTACTGAAGTGTACTTCGCACTGAGTATAATGCAGAAATCTTTAGTGAACAATTATCGAATTTTGACAAATGTAATCAAGTTATAGAAAGTTTCCATCATCCCAGCAAGGTCCACGGAGCTCCTTTCCAGGTAATCCCCGTCCCCCATCCCTTCCCCGGTTTAGTTAATCACTCTTCTGAGGTCTGTCACCAGAGATTAGTTTTGCCTATTCTTGAAATGCACTTGAATGAATGCACATTTTTTTGGATCTGACTCTTGTTCGTTTTTTTCTTTTGTCACGCAACATTGTTTTCAAGGTATAGCCATGTTGTTGCGTTTATCACTTCTTCATTGTGGTATTGTTGATAAGTGAGTTATTCCAATGTGTGAATACACCACAGTTGATGGACAATTGGGTTATTTCCAGTTTTGACTTTTGTGAAAAGGCTGCTATGAGCCTGCTTATCTGAGTCTTTGTGTGGACATGTGCATTCATTCATGTGCATTTCAAGAATAGGCAAATCTAATCTCTGCTGAGAGTCCTCAGAAGAGTGATTTTTTGCCAGCTTCCAACTCTCTCTATCCTCCCATCCCCCCTCCAGACAGGAGATGCCAACACAGTCTCAAGTGTCCACCTGATATTGTTAGTTCACTCTTCATCAGCATCTCTCTCCCACCCACTGTCCAGTCCCTTCCATGTCTGATGAGTTGTCTTTGAGAATGGTTCCTGTCCTGTGCCAACAGAAGGTTTGGGGACCATGACCGCCGGGATTCCTCTAGTCTCAGTCAGACCATTAAGTATGGTCTTTTTATGAGAATTTGGGGTCTGCATCCCACTGATCTCCTGCTCCCTCAGGGGTTCTCTGTTGTGCTCCCTGTCAGGGCAGTCATCGGTTGTGGCCGGGCACCAACTAGTTCTTCTGGTCTCAGGATGATGTAGGTCTCTGGTTCATGTGGCCCTTTCTGTCTCTTGGGCTCTTAGTTGTCGTGTGACCTTGGTGTTCTTCATTCTCCTTCGCTCCAGGTGGGTTGAGACCAATTGATGCATCTTAGATGGCCGCTTGTTAGCATTTAAGACCCCAGACGCCACATTTCAAAGTGGGATGCAGAATGTTTTCATAATAGAATTATTTTGCCAATTGACTTAGAAGTCCCCTTAAACCATGGTCCCCAAACCCCCGCCCTTGCTCCGCTGACCTTTGAAGCATTCATTTTATCCTGGAAACTTCTTTGCTTTTGGTCCAGTCCAATTGAGCTGACCTTCCATGTATTGAGTGTTGTCCTTCCCTTCATGTAAAGCAGTTCTTAGCTACTAATTAATCAGTAAAAAACCCTGTCCCTCCCTCCTCCCTCCCTCCCCCGTTCGTAACCACAAAAGTATGTGTTCTTCTCAGTTTTTACTATTTCTCAAGATCTTATAATAGTGGTTTTATACAATATTTGTCCTTTTGCCTCTGACTAATTTCGCTCAGCATAATGTCTTCCAGGTTCCTCCATGTTATGAAATGTTTCACAGATTCTTCACTGTTCTTTATCGATGCGTAGTATTCCATTGTGTGAATATACCACAATTTATTTACCCCATTCATCCGCTGATGGACACCTTGGTTGCTTCCAGCTTTTTGCTATTGTAAACAGAGCTGCAATAAACATGGGTGTGCATATATCTGTTTGTGTGAAGGCTCTTGTATCTCTAGGGTATATTCCGAGGAGTGGGATTTCTGGGTTGTATGGTAGTTCTATTTCTAACTGTTTAAGATAACGCCAGATAGATTTCCAAAGTGGTTGTACCATTTTACATTCCCACCAGCAGTGTATAAGAGTTCCAATCTCTCCGCAGCCTCTCCAACATTTATTATTTTGTGTTTTTTGGATTAATGTCAGCCTTATTGGAGTGAGATGGAATCTCATTGTAGTTTTAATTTCCATTTCTCTAATGGCTAATGATCGAGAGCATTTTCTCATGTATCTGTTAGCTGCCTGAATATCTTCTTTAGTGAAGTGTGTGTTCATATCCTTTGCCCACTTCTTGATTGGGTTGTTTCTCTTTTTGTGGTTGAGTTTTGACAGAATCATATAGATTTTAGAGATGAGGCGCTGGTCGGAGATGTCATAGCTGAAAATTCTTTCCCAGTCTGTAGGTGGTCTTTTTACTCTTTTGGTGAAGTCTTTAGATGAGCATAGGTGTTTGATTTTTATGAGCCCCCAGTCATCTGGTTTCTCTTCGTCATTTTTGGTAATGTTTTGTATTCTGTTTATGCCTTGTGTTAGGGCTCCTAGGGTTGTCCCTATTTTTTCTTCCATGATCTTTATCGTTTTAGTCTTTATGTTTAGGTCTTTGATCCACTTGGAGTTAGTTTTTGTGCATGGTGTGAGGTATGGGTCCTGTTTCATTTTTTTGCAAATGGATATCCAGTTATGCCAGCACCATTTGTTAAAAAGACTATCTTTTCCCCAATTAACTGACACTGGGCCTTTGTCAAATATCAGCTGCTCATACGTGGATGTTTTTATATCTGGGTTCTCAATTCTGTTCCATTGGTCTATGTGCCTGTTGTTGTACCAGTACCAGGCTGTTTTGACTACTGTGGCTGTATAATAGCTTCTGAAATCAGGTAGAGTGAGGCCTCCCACTTTCTTCTTCTTTTTCAGTAATGCTTTGCTTATCCGAGGCTTCTTTCCCTTCCATATGAAATTGGTGATTTGTTTCTCTATCACCTTAAAATAAGACATTGGAATTTGGATTGGAAGTGCGTTATATGTATAGATGGCTTTTGGTAGAATAGACATTTTTACTATGTTAAGTCTTCCTATCCGAGAGCAAGGTATGTTCTTCCACTTAAGTATGTCCTTTTGAATTTCTTGTAGTAGAGCTTTGTAGTTTTCTTTGTATAGGTCTTTTACATCCTTGGTAAGATTTATTCCTAAGTATTTTATCTTCTTGGGGGCTACTGTGAATGGCATTGATTTGGTTATTTCCTCTTCGGTGTTCTTTTTGTTGATGCAGAGGAATCCAAGTGATTTTTGTATGTTTATTTTATAACCTGAGACTCTGCCAAACTCTTCTATTAGTTTCAGTAGTTTTCTAGAGGATTCCTTAGGGTTTTCTGTGTATAAGATCATGGCATCTGCAAATAGAGATAATTTTACTTCCTCCTTGGCAATCCGGATGCCTTTTATTTCTTTGTCTAGCCTAATTGCCCTGGCTAGGACTTCTAGCACGATGTTGAATAAGAGCGGTGATGAAGGGCATCCTTGTCTGGTTCCTGTTTTCAAGGGAGATGCTTTCAGGTTCTCTCCATTTAGAGTGATATTGGCTGTTGGCTTTGCATAAATGCCCTTTATTATGTTGAGGAATTTTCCTTCAATTCCTATTTTGGTGAGAGTTTTTATCATAAATGGGTGTTGGACTTTGTCAAATGCCTTTTCTGCATCAATTGATAAGATCATGTGGTTTTTGTCTTTTGTTTTATTTATGTGATGGATTACATTAATGGTTTTTGTGATATTAAACCAGCCTTGCATACCTGGTATAAATCCCACTTGATCGTGGTGAATTATTTTTTTGATATGTTGTTGAATTCTATTGGCTAGAATTTTGTTGAGGATTTTTGCATCTATGTTCATGAGGGATATAGGTCTGTAATTTTCTTTTTTTGTAATGTCTTTACCTGGTTTTGGTATCAGGGAGATGGTGGCTTCATAGAATGAGTTGGGTAGTATTCCGTCATTTTCTATGCTTTGAAATACCTTTAGCAGTAGTGGTGTTAACTCTTCTCTGAAAGTTTGGTAGAACTCTGCAGTATAGCCATCCGGGCCAGGGCTTTTTTTTTGTTGGGAGTTTTTTGATTACCGTTTCAATCTCTTTTTTTGTTACTGGTCTATTTAGTTGTTCTAGTTCTGAATGTGTTAGTTTAGGTAGGTAGTGTTTTTCCAGGAATTCATCCATTTCTTCTAGGTTTGCAAATTTGTTAGATTACAATTTTTCGTAAAAATCTGATATGATTCTTTTAATTTCAGTTGGGTCTGTTGTGATGTGGTCCTTCTCGTTTCTTATGTGGGTTATTTGTTTCCTTTCCTGTATTTCTTTAGTCAGTCTAGCCAATGGTTTATTAATTTTGTTAATTTTTTCAAAGAACCAGCTTTTGGCTTTGTTAATACTTTCAATTGTTTTTCTGTTCTCTAATTCATTTAGTTCAGCTCTAATTTTTATTATTTGTTTTCTTCTGGTGCCTGATGGATTCTTTTGTTGCTCGCTTTCTATTTGTTCAAGTTGTAGGGACAGTTCTCTGATTTTGGCTCTTTCTTCTTTTTGTATGTGTGCATTTATCGATATAAATTGGCCTCTGAACACTGCTTTTGCTGTGCCCCAGAGGTTTTGATAGGAAGTATTTTCATTCTCGTTGCATTCTATGAATTTCCTTATTCCCTCCTTGATGTCTTCTATAACCCAGTCTTTTTTCAGGAGGGTATTGTTCATTTTCAAGTATTTGATTTCTTTTCCCTAGTTTTTCTGTTATTGATTTCTAGTTTTATTGCCTTGTGGTCTGAGAAGATGCTTTGTAATATTTCGATGTTTTGGACTCTGCAAAGGTTTGTTTTATGACCTAATATGTGGTCTATTCTAGAGAATGTTCCATGTGCGCTAGGAAAAAAAAGTATACTTTGCAGCAGTTGGGTGGAGAGTTCTGTATAAGTCAATGAGGTCCAGTTGGTTGATTGTTGTAATTAGGTCTTCCGTGTCTCTATTGAGCTTCTTACTGGATGTCCTGTCCTTCTCCGAAAGTGGTGTGTTGAAGTCTCCTACTATAATTGTGGAGGTGTCTATCTCACTTTTCAATTCTGTTAAAATTTGATTTATGTATCTTGCAGCCCTGTCATTGGGTGCATAAATATTTAATATGGTTATGTCTTCCTGATCAATTGTCCCTTTTATCATTGTGTAGTGTCCTTCTTTATCCTTTGTGGTGGATTTAAGTCTAAAGTCTATTTTGTCAGAAATTAATATTGCTACTCCTCTTCTTTTTTGCTTATTGTTTGCTTGATATATTTTTTTCCATCCTTTGAGTTTTAGTTTGTTTGTGTCTCTAAGTCTAAGGTGTGTCTCTTGTAGGCAGCATATAGACGGATCGTGTTTCTTTATCCAGTCCAAGACTTTCTGTCTCTTTATTGGTGCGTTTAGTCCATTTACATTCAGCGTAATTATAGATAAATACGTATTTAGTGTTGTTATTTTGATGCCTTTTTATGTGTGTTGTTGACAATTTCATTTTTCCAAATACTTTTTTGTGTTGGGACGTTTTTCTTAGTAAATTGTGAGATCCTCATTTTCGTAGTGTTTGACTTTATGTTTGTTGAGTCGTTACGTTTTTCTTGGCTTTTATCTTGAGTTATGGAGTTCTTATACCTCTTTGTGGTTACCTTATTATTTACCCCTATTTTTCTAAGTAAAAACCTAACTTGTATTGTTCTATATCGCCTGGTATCACTCTCCATATGGCAGTTCTATGCCTCCTGTATTTAGTCCCTCTTTTTGATTATTGTGATCTTTTACATATTGACTTCCCTGATTCCCTGTTATGAGTTTTTTTTTTAATTAATCTTAATTTGTTTTTGTGATTTCCCTATTTGAGTTGATATCAGGATGTTCTGTTTTCTGACCTTGTGTTGTGCTGATATCTGATATTATTGGTTTTCTGACCAAACAATATCCTTTAGTATTTCTTGTAGCTTTGGTTTGGTTTTTGCAAATTCTCTAAACTTGTGTTTATCTGTAAATATCTTAATTTCGCCTTCATACTTCAGAGAGAGTTTTGCTGGATATATGATCCTTGGCTGGCAGTTTTTCTCCTTCACTGCTCTGTATATGTCGTCCCATTCCCTTCTTGCCTGCATGGTTTCTGCTGAGTAGTCTGAACTTATTCTTATTGATTCTCCCTTGAAGGAAACCTTTCTTTTCTCCCTGGCTGCTTTTAAAATTTTCTCTTTATCTTTGGTTTTGGCGAGTTTGATGATGATATGTCTTGGTGTTTTTCTTTTTGGATCAATCTTAAATGGGGTTCGATGAGCATCTTGGATAGATATCCTTTCGTCTTTCATGATGTCAGGGAAGTTTTGTGTCAGGAGTTCTTCAACTATTTTCTCTGTGTTTTCTGTCCTCCCTCCCTGTTCTGGGACTCCAATCACCCGCAAGTTATCCTTCTTGATAGAGTCCCACATGATTCTTAGGGTTTCTTCATTTTTTTTAATTCTTTTATCTGATTTTTTTTTTCAGCTATATTGGTGTTAATTCCCTGGTCCTCCAGATGTCCCACTCTGCATTCTAATTGCTCGAGTCTGCTCCTCTCACTTCCTATTGCGTTGTCTAATTCTGTAATTTTATTGTTAATCTTTTGGATTTCTACATGCTGTCTCTCTATGGATTCTTGCAACTTATTAATTTTTCCACTATGTTCTTGAATAATCTTTTTGAGTTCTTCAACAGTTTTATCAGTGTGTTCCTTGGCTTTTTCTGCAGTTTGCCTTATTTCGTTTGTGATGTCTTGAAGCATTCTGTAAATTAGTTTTTTATATTCTGTATCTGATAATTCCAGGATTGTATCTTCATTTGGGAAAGATTTTGATTCTTTTCTTTGGGGGGTTGTAGAAGCTGTCATGGTCTGCTTCTTTATGTGGTTTAATATGGACCGCTGTCTCCGAGCCATCACTGGGAAATTAGTTTTTCCAGAAAATCCGCTGACTGGGACGCTGGCTCCAGGCTCTGAAAACAATCGCTGCTTCCCCGTATTTGTTCGTTTTCCCTCTCTAAATCTGTGTTTGTTGTTCAGGGTTCGTAGATTGTTATGTACGTGATCGATTCACTTGTTTTTCCGGGTTTCTCTTGCAAGAGGGATCCGAGGTAGCGTCTACCTAGTCCGCCATCTTGGCCCCGCCTCCCGGAGTTGCTTTTGCCAAGTGTTTTTCTTTTTTCCACTTTGTTTACTTCTACTATTATTTATTGAAACCCTGGTGGTGTAGTGGTTAAGTGCTACGGCTGATAACCAAAAGGTCGGCAGTTTGAACCCACCAGGCGCTCCTTGGAAACCCTGCGTGGCAGTTCTACTGTGTCCTATAGGGTCGCTATGAGTCGGAATCGACTCAACAGCAACAGGTTTGGTTTTGGTATTACTTATTTAACCCTTTCCATATACTTTGAAATTAAGTTGAGTATATGGTTTTATGGACAAAAAGAAAGTTGTAATCACCATTAGCTATCTGTTTACAATCCCTCGTTCTGTGTCTTTAGCAACCCTGACTTACACTCCCATTAATTTCAGAAATCCCAGGAAATGGCAGCGGTTCCCACCGTCCTTCATAAAATCGCCACCACAGAATGCTTGGAGGATGCAAGGACAGTTCCCATAAGTCTATTTCTCACAGACTTGTTGAAGGTTATGTCTTCCTGATAATACCTGGGGCTATAGATGTGGGCGAATGACCATGTCTTACACGGTCAATTTACTGTAGCTTTCTAATCCCCCTGAGGCTTTAGATATTTTCCACTACAAGAAATGTATCAAAGACGTTGTGCCATTTCAAGTTCATTTACTGTAGGCCTCCTCTGGGTGCACGTATTCAGTGAAGTGGTTCAAGTGAACAATGTAGACTTGCCGACAGCTGCTCAAACTAATACAGTGGCTCCAGAATTTCTACCTAGTGCACCTGTATCAATCAGTAAACCTGGCCGTATCCATCACTACATTCCTTCCGCCCTGCTTCTACTCCCTTAGGATCCATTTCCATAGACGAACCCTAGGATTTAGGTTCATGTAAAGTGACAAAAACCTTGCAGTACTTCTGGCGGTATTGCACCTTCCTACGGGTCATCACAGTTTGTGCATTTCCCTCTGGGACTTTCCGGGACTCGTGTCTGATTCTAGATCTAAAGCAATGGGGAAAAGTAGCAATGGGCTCTGAGGAGTAAAACAAGCAACTGTTTCCGCCCGGTTTCGAACCGGGGACCTTTCGCGTGTGAGGCGAACGTGATAACCACTACACTACGGAAACCCTGAGGTGCACATAATCTAAGGAACATCCATGAAAACTCTATGGTGGCCTTCTTGACCTTTTGTGACTTTCAATGTACCAAATTCAATCCCATTTCGAAATTGGACTGGCAGCAGCAAAGTCCTGGAAAGGGCCTCAGTAAGCACCAAGCGAACCAAGGCTCACTGCATTTGCCTTGACTGGTCATTTCTCTCAAGACTTAGCTTTAACGCCTTTCTTATCTCTTTCTCTTGTTCCTGCCACTTCAGTTTGCTTTTGATGTGAGATGTCAAATCCAGCGTGTGGGGCCCCATGGTCCTTGTTTCCAGGGTAGGCGAGGGACCCTAAGCCAGGGCATATCGGGAGTCTCAGTCTCCTTTGCCTGAAGGGTTCCCTCGGTGCTTCCTGAGGCCGTTTTCTTCTTCAGTGTCAGCCTGTGGAGAAGGTTCAGGTGATAGAAGAGAACAAAGAGAACCTTTACAACTCTCTGGAACTAAAACTAACATAAAGCATGTCTAGTTTGGTGCCCCGCCTCCCAAGAACCAGATGAGAATTGTGTCCTGGTCTCCCATCTGACTTAACGCAGAGAAATGAGGTCTGGCTTAGGTACTCCGTAATGAAGTCCTCCTGTCATTTTTTTTTTTTTTTTTTCTTCTCCTTAAAGGCTATTGGCAAACGCTTAACCCTTCAGGAAAAGAAACCTGTTTTAGCCCGCCTTCTAAACAGGGACCCTTCCCGCCTGAGCCGAACGTGAGAACCACTACCCTACGGAAACCACGTGACTGAGCTAGCCTACGAATTTGTCCAGGAAAATCGTAAGCCCTGCAGTCTCCAAGTACTTTGGCTTGCAACATCCGAAATTCAACTACATTTGAAATTCCACTGCCAGCAGCTGGAAAAAGCCCTCGGGGAAAACACCAACAATCCCTTCAGGCAAAGGAGCCTGTGGCTTCCCTTAGACCTTAAAGTAGTTTTCTGCACCTATCCCGGAATTTTTTTTTTTTTTTTTTTTTATCCCGGAAGCTAGGACTTCGGGAGGGGGAGTGGGGTGGGGTGCTCCACCGAGGTTCAGGAGCCCAAAGTTCGCTAGAGCTCCCATTTCCAGAACTAAGCTCCTCTCGGGCTCTCCAGCTCCCCACAGCCCAGGAGCTGTGAAGGCTCTCACCCTGGGGCTTCGGACCAGCGCCTCCGTGGTCCCTTTAAGGGCGCTGGTGTTCCAGACAAATGATCCGTGTTTCCATGAAAAGATGTTCAATGTCATTACTCCTTATTCATCCCCCTACTTGGTGTTAGTTGCCATGGAGTTGATTAGGACTCATGACCATCTCATGAGTGCAGTGCAGAACTAACTGCTCCATAGGGTTCTGAAGGCTGTGACTTGGTGGTGCACTGGCTAAAGCGCTCGGCTGCTAACCGAAAGGTCAGCAATTTGAATCCACCAGCCCCTCTGTGGGAGAGAGATGTGGCGGCCTGCTTCTGCAAAGATCACAGCCTCGGAAAGCCTATGGGGCAGCTCTACTCTGTCCTGTAGGGTCGCTATGAGTCAGAACTGACTAGATAGCAACGGCATGGAGTTTTAGATCTTTCAGGAGCAGATCGCCAGACTTGCCTTCCGAGGCGCCTCTGCATGGGTTCCAACCACAAACCTTTCAGTTAGTAGTCGAGTGCTCAACTTTTTGGCATAAACCAGAAAACAAGCATTGCTGAGAATGTGGAAAATTGGAACCCTCACCCATTGCTGGTGGGATTGTAAAATGGTACAGCCTCTGTGGAAATTCGTTTGATGGTTCCTCAAAACAGTTAACCATAGAATTCCCAAATGACCCAACACCTCCATTACTAGGTATATACCCCCAAAGAATTGAAAGCAGAAAGGCAAACAGATCCTTGTACACCAATGCTCATTGCAGCGTTATTCACAAGAGCCAAAAGGTGTAAACAACCCAAGTGTCCATCAACAGAGGAGTGGATAAACAGAATGTGGTATATCCATACAGTGGAATATTATTCAGCCATAAAGAGAAAGGAGATCCTGATCCATGTTAAGACATGGATGAACCTAGAAAAATTATGCTGAATGAAATAAGCCAGACGAAAAAGGACAAATATTATATGATCCCACCTACTTGGAATCTCTAGAACAGCAAATGCATAGAGGCCAAAGTTTACTAATGGTTACCAGGGGCAGGTGGGAGGGAAAAGGCAGGAATGACTGCTTAAGGGGAACTGGATTTCTGTTAAGGGTGATGAAAACCTTCGGGAACGGATAGTGGTGATGGTTCCACAACATGGTGAACCTAAGCCCTGTCACTGAAGGTTGAAATGGCAAGTGTTTTGTTTCCTATTTTATCACACACACTCAAAATGATCCAGACTTCCCGTCCACCCAGGAACAGTAGAACCCTCCCTGCAGGCCCTGCCGCGTACTCTCCCTGGGGCCTGACCTGCGCTCTCTCCTCTCAAGCCCTTTTGCCTCAGCACCTCTCCACTGCGCGGCTGGATTTCAGTCCACTACTGTAATCACGCCTTCATGTTTTAGCCGTGCCTTATTTTTTAGCAAAGGCTAAAACATGTGTCTTAGGACATTTGGCTCTTTGAAAATATCGAACAACCAACACATACCAAGCCAGCCTTGAAGGCCTGCACTGGATTCCTTTGGACACCGGACCAAGAAGCCGAGTATAAACCGCAGGACCCAGGGGAAGTTCATGCAGAATTCACAATTGCTTGATTTCTTCCTCCTCGCTCTTGGAGATTCTTTTTCAAGGGCAGTTTTATTTCAATACTGGAAACTCATCTCCGTTTGCCTTTTTTTATTTTTCTGCTCAACAGATCATGGAGTGCGAAAGTTAACGGAGGCGGTTTGCGCAGGTTTTTCACCTTCGCCTCAGGGCAACCGCCAATAGGCAAAGAGTTTCTGTAGCTCATAGGCTTTAATGTTATTCTCCATAGGATTTCCTTTAGAAATCAAGTTAAAAAAAAAAAAGTTTGGGGGCAAGAATGTGCCCTTTTCTCCTGCAGTTGCTGCTCTACGTGCTGCGGTTACAGCGCTGCCTTCACACCGGAAGTTCAAGTGCTCCCCAGGCCTGGGGAGAGCACAGATTACTTGCTGGACTTTGTTTTTTGGCTCAAAGTAGAGACGGGGACACAAGTGGACTACCTCACGCTCTTCAGCGACCTAGGGCCCTGTTCCAGACGAGGCTGCCTTCCCGGTAGCTTTAGATCAGGAAATTTCATAACGTGCGTTTCCCCTTCCCTTCTGGATCAATCTCCCGCCTCCCCGCCCACCCAGAGGAGAGGGTTCACCGCCTTTCTGTCGGGTCACGACCCTTTGAGATCCCCCCTGAATTGGACAAAGAGGGCGGTTGTCCTTCCCTTACACAGTGGGGAGAGAAGAGAAGGCTACTGGAGAACCACAAACTCACCGCGTGCGCCCCCGCGTATCGCACACCTGGGCGCGCGCACTTCAAGACTGGGAAAAAAAGCGCCTTCGGATGCTTCTCTGCAGGAGGAACCCGAAGGGCGTTGGTTTCTTAACCTGGAGAGAGGAGAGGAGCGGAGGGGTCCCAGGCATGTCCGCAACTCTTCAAGACAGGCCAGAAACAGGCTGATTTTGAGGGACAGAGCCAAAGAAAAGGGGCAAATGCAGCCGAATTCCACGCCCGGAAATTAAGGGTCTCGAACCCTAAGGTCTGAGCGAGCCGAGGGCTACGCCTTAAATTGACCTCCCGCCTTTATCAGGAAAGTCGTCGGTGCAGATTCAGAGCTCAGGAAAGGGAGGAACTGCGTAGATCAACGTCCACATTTGACGGACAAAAACCAAAAGATCCGTTGCGGTCGAGTCTATTACGACTCAAAGTGAGCACAGTAGAACAGCCCTATAGGGTTTCCACGGAGCGGCTGGTGGATTCGAGCTACCGATTCTTCACCATTGTACTTCCAAGGAGAACACGTAAATCCCTGAGTAATTAGATACGTGGTCTGAGGAAAAGACCGTTGCCAAGGAGAACTCGCAGTTTTTTGCCTGAGCACAGGGAAGGATGGAGTGGCCATCAACAAAGACCGGGAAATGGCAGGGGCAGAGGACTTTAGGGGGGAAAATCCGGAGTTCAACTCGGGGTCCCGGGGCGCTGGTTCCGTTTCTGCATCCGTCTGAGCCCTTTTTGATATTGGAGTTCTCGGGGGCTCGTGCTCCGTCCCCTTCCCACCTTGGGCGCCTCCTCCCTGCAGACTTGTCCCTTGCGCTGGACCCGGCCACCGTCTTTCCACACGCTGCCGCGCGCAAAGGCGCGTCTCTAGGTTAGATCTGAGGTGCGGCAGGGCAGAGCCGCCTCGCTCCGAAACTTGGGAAGACCTGGCAGCGCTCGGCGTGTGGCAGGCTGTCTCGCGTTTTGGAGAAGGCGAGGAGGAAAGGGCCTTGGGGGAAGATCGCTAAAGGAGAGGGCAGCATGCAGGAAGGTAGGCGCGTCCAGGCTTCCCCGAGTTGGGTGCAAAGAGATGTACGGTCTGGAGGCCAGAGATAAGAGGCCTCTGGGAGTTCCCTGGTGGTCTAGTGGCTAGGATTCGGCGCTTTCACCGCTGCGGCCCGGGTTCGATTCCCGGTCAGGGAAAGCTGTTTTGCGACATCTCCCCTCCGCAGGAATCTTCTTTACCCTTGTTTGATGCAGAAGAGTCCCCAGCATGGCCCAGGCTTGGAGAGGTGAGAGGCGATGAGCAGCTCTTCAGCGGCTTGGAGCCCCCAACAGCTGTATTCTGCTCTGAACCAGGAGGAACCGTCAGCGCTCCTGTGGTCCTCATCTTTCAGAATGTTCATCTCAAGAGAACAAAGTAAAACCTGCCACAAGAGCTCCCAATCTTCCTTTTCAAAACAATTATAAACATAAAAAAGTTGAAAGAGTAGTGACTTTATCTATTCTTCATGTCCATTTACCAATGAACATTTTCACATTTGCCTTTTCCATCTCTCCATATATATGTATTTGCTACCCAATTTCAGAGTAACTTGCTGATATCTCAAGATCCTTTGGGTCCTCCTTTCCTTTGGCAATATCCCTCTAAACCAGCCTCTTAGGGACTTTTCCTCTTTGTCCTGTCAAGGAGGCCCCCTAGCCCCTTCAGCATAAACTCTCAGGTGTGACCTGGAGCCCCTCCAGAAATTACAAAGACTCTAGTCACTGGGAAAATCTCAGGTGTTTAGAGATTACCTCTCAGAAACCAGGGGAAAAGTCCAAATCCTTTGAGTAAAAATTAATTGTACACTCCACAGACATGGTCATTCGCCCCTACTTTTATCCCCTGGAAAGGTCCAGAAGACACTACCTTCAACAAGGCTGTGAGAAATAGATCCTACAGAACTATTTTCACATCCTCAAAGAACTCTGTGGTGGCTATTTTATGAAAGACAGTGGGAACTGCTACCATGGAACTGGGATCATTGAAATGAAGGGGGATGAGGGGAAGACGGGATTGGAAGGGTCAAGTCACAACAGTTAAGCCTAAAAGACAAGGTGACCTTACTTCCTACATTGAATACACAGCTGAAGCAGTAATCAGAATGGTCTGTCCATCAGACCTCTTTGGCATGAACTCCTCAGTCAGTGTCTCTAGAAATGCAGTACATGGACAACTTACTTGATTTGTATAAGCAGAAACACTCTAGGTCTGGTGAACATAGTCTGACTTGAATCACAGCAATAGACGGTCGCAGACCCTCAACAAATTCACAAGCACAGAGCTCTTCGAATGAAAAAGAGGTAGATCCCCTCAAGGAAGAACCTGTTATACAGTCAGAAAGAAATTGTCTCAGGCCTTTAGCCAAATGGTATTCTCCCACCAAAGTTACCTGAGTAAAATGTCCTCTTATTAAATATCATTTAATACCAGAATATTTGGAATTTACACCATAATAGTATAAACACTTAAACACTTAGATGTGTTATTAGCTCATTTTCATAATCAAAAAATATTTCAGAAGGATTGTCATCAGGGTAGATCATCAGTGAAACCAGAATGAGGCAAATTTAGAATGTGAACATCTATTTGAGTTCGACTGTCATGAGATTTACCTTTCCTAGGAAGCAAAAGTAGAGTAGATGAATGTATATTTAAACAGGACTTAACACTTTTAGAGGAGTGGATAAAATTATTTGTAGGCTGTTTCAGCCACCAGTTGGCAAAATTATTAAGGTAATCACTGGGCTTGTTACATGTGGTGGTTAACGTTGTGTGTCAGCTTGGCTGGGCCATGATTCTCACTGGTTTGTCAGTTATACAGTGATGTAGTCATCCTGCATGATGTGATCTGATATGATCAGCCAATCAGTTGTAAGGGGATTTTCCTCGGGGGTGTGGCCTACATCCAATATATGTATAGAAGTTTTGGCAAAGTTTACTGGATTGCTCTGGATCCTGCATCCAACTGGTTATCATGTGACCTCCAGTTCTTTGGACTTTAGCCAGCAGCCTGCTTCCTTTTCTGCCGAACTTGGGTTCCCCTGCCCCTGCAGGTACGCGAGACGGGAGAAGGGAGAAGTCTTCAACCTGATGTCTGACCCTTGGACTTGGGACTTGCTAGCTCTACAAGCATGTGAGCAATTTACTTGACATAAAGCTCTCTCTCTCTGTATATACATATACGTAGTTATATGTACATACATACATAACACACACGAACACACACACACATTCGTACATACGCTCCACTAGTTTTGCTTCTCTTGAGAACCTGGCCCAAGACTCTTGGTACTGAGAGTGACTCCAGAGAAACAGAATCATAAGGATGAGTTTTGTCAATTGGTTCTCAAGTTTGACTAGTCCTAAAAGTGCTGACGACTCTACCTCCAGTGTAAAAAGGGTGCTGCTAATCCATGGCAATTTTAATATGCCAAATATTATCAGAAACACATCAAGTATTGGTGAGAAGCGAGTCTTTGGGTGATCACATGTTTGGAAATTTTCTACAATTTTGTCAGGAAAGAAGGAAGCTGGTTGGTTGGTCCTACCTTCATTAGACAAAGTGGTGAGAGAGATGAGCTCAGGGCTTCAGAGTCACAGTACAAGCGCCTTGTAAAATACCTCAAAGTTGCAACTTGTGCCCTAAAAGAAAGCCTTATTTCTTGTTGTAACAGAACTGATATTGGTGAAAATCTAACAAAGAGTCTTACTGTAACAGTGTCTGAATAACAATGTAATTGACTTCCCAACCTCGAATGGTATCTGAAGTTAAAGCGAGGCCATTGATTGAGGAGAAATGGTATCTGAAGTTAAAGCGAGGCCATTGATTGAGGAGAAATGAGACCCCCAGAAATGGGAACATATAGGCAGATAATCAGAGAGCTGCGGACACCAAGGCTCTAAATTCTGTTGAATCATTGCTGCCAGGAGAATCAGCACTCTTACTCCCATCTGAAGAGATTACTCCATCTTCTTCTGCTAAGCCACCAAAACAAATAAAACAAACAAAAAATATTTCCGGCTAATGGGGTGATTCCGACTCATAGTGACCTCATACAACAGAATAGAACTACCCTACAGGGTTTTCAAGGAGCTTCTGACAGATTTGAACTACTGGCCTTTCGGTTAGCAGCCAACTCTTAACCACTGTGGCCCCGGGGTTTTGGTGAAGCCACTGCCCTCCAGTAAAACAGTTATACCTTCCACCCCCGTTTGATGAGAATAACCCAACTGTGTCTGAAGAGTCTTCGAGATATCACCTGAGGAGGCAGCTGGTCTTTGCCTGAGGCATCAGCTTAGGTAGATGTCTCTCAAGACATTTCTGAATATTCCCGTGACTCACCCCCACTACCTATTTTTCTTCTAGGTCTATAACTAGACTTAAGTCCCAAATCGTGAAGTACAAAGTGTGAACAAGGAGGAGGCACGCCACACTCCAAAGGAACTGCTTAACTTTCCTAATATGTACAAACAGAAACCTGGGGAATATGTGTGAGAATGGCTATTAAGGATGTGGGATAGTGGTGCAAGGAACATAAACATGGATCAGTGTGAGTTTACTGATATGGGCCCACTAAGCACAGATTCTTCATTCAGTGTTTCTGCTCAAGAGGTTAGGAAAAGATCTAATAGTTTATTTGGTTGGGTTGATGAAGTACAGATTACATGGTGGCCTAGAGTAAATCAAGTTGAAGTACAAGACCTGCCCTGGTATACTGTAGAAGAAGGTATTCAAAGACTTAGGGAAATTGGTAGATTAGAGTGTATTTATCAGGTTAGACCCACATGCCCACACATGGAGTGCCAGAGGACACACCATTTACCACACAGTGAGAAACAAATTTGTGAAGGGAGTCACGGCATCCCTGAAGACTGCTGTGATTGCTCCTTTACGTGAGTAAGTTTCGACAGTGAGAACTGCCCTAACTGAATTAAAACACCTAACTACAATGGGGCTGATTGGCCCAGTGGTGTTAGGGGCCAAGTGTCAGCATTCGATTGACAAAGAGAAGGTGGGAGTGGTTAGCGGTTACCACAATGGACAGCAGAGTCAAAGCAGTAATCAGAGTAGTCTGACTTGTATGGAATTATGGTGTTGACTAATGAGTCAAGCGTCCTCGGGGTGAAATAGACAAGAAACCTGCTAAATGTTTACTTGATCTCTACAAGCAGAAGAATTCCAGGCCAAGTGAATGGTAATCTATCTCGAATCACCAGAATAGAGAGTTGCAGCCTCTCAATCAATTCCCAGCCTAGAGCTAGTTTACTGACCCACAACCCCTTGAATGAAGGGGAAGCCAGGTCCCCTTGAGGAAAGACCCCCTACACGGCCAAAAATTTATGCTGTGAAATTTCTCCCAGCCTCCCCCAAAGTGATCTACAGGCTTTTATGAGAGGGACTGTTCACTGGGGAAAGGAAATAATCAGAATTTTCTGGCATTACTGGATACTGGGTCTAAACACACACTAATTCCAGGAGACCCAAAACATCACTGAGGCCCACCAGTCAGAGTAGGGGCATATCAAGGTAAGATTCTTATTGCACTCTTAGCTCAGATTGGTCTCACAGTGGGTCTCGTGTGTCCCCAAACCCATCCTGTAGTGATTTCCCCAGTTCCAAAATATATAATCAGAATAGATTTACTCAGCAACTCCTGGAACCTCCACACTGGATACGTGACAAGAGGAATAGGGGCTCTCAGAGTACGAAAAGCCAAGATGAAGCCATTACAACTGCCTCTATCTAGCAAAATAGTAAACCAGAAGCAATACTGCATTCTTGGAGGAACTGCAGAGAGTACTGCCACCATCAAGGGCTTCAAGAATGCAGGGGTAGTCATTCCCACCACAGCCCCATTCTACTCTCCTATTGGGCCTGTGCAGAAAACAGACGCATCTTGCTGAATGGCAGCGGATTACCGTAAACTTAACCTGGTGGTGACTCTAGTTGTAGCTGCCATTCCAGATGTGGTTTCATTGCTTGAGCAAATTAGTATATCTCCTGGTTCCTGGTATCCAGCTATTGGTCTGACCAATGTTGTTTTCCTATTTTCAGTTTTGAAGAAACATCAGAAACAGCTTTTCCTCAGCTGGAAAGGCAAGCAATACACCTCCACTGTCCTGCCTCAGTGATATATCAGCTCTCCAGCCCTATGTCTTAATTTAGACCTCAGGGACATTGATTGCATTTCCATTCCTCAGGCCATCATACTGGACCATTGCATTAATGACTCTATGCTGATTGGACATAGTAAGGACGAAGTGCCAAAGACTCTGGACTTATTGGTAGAACACTTGCATGCAAGGAGTTCGGAAATAAATCCCACAAAAATTCAGGCTCCTTCCACCTCAGTGAAATTTCTGGGAGTTCAGTGGTGTGGGGCAGTGGTGTGGCCCATGCAGGAAGAACTGTCCTTGCCAGTAGTCCCTGGTATCTCCTGGCTTTCATTGGTCTGTGAGAGACTCTCACATGTTGTCTACCTCCCAAGCCTGACCCTCTCTACATGTCTCTTCTCTTTTATGAAACAACACTCAGAAAGGTTTAGGACTAGGACCCACCCTTCTCTGGTATTACTTAACTGATGCTCTCCCCAAAGAGCAGGAGAAAGATGTGGCAGTTGGCTTCTACTCTGTCCTATAGGGCCGCTGTGAGTCAAAATTAAGTCCACCCACAGTGGATTTATCTTCAATGAAAAACTCTATCACTCCCAAAAAGGCCACATTCACAGGTACAGGAGTTAGCAGTGAGATCTTTCCCTTTGGGGGACACAATTCAATCCCTAACACTAGAGGGAGAGAGAATTCCATGGCTCATGCTCTTTTTTTTTTTCTAATTAATTTTTATTGTGCTTTAAGTGAAAGTTTACAAATCAAGTCAGTCCCTCACATAAAAACCTATATACATCTTGCTACATATTCCCAATTACTCTCCCCACTATGAGACAGCCCGCTCCCTCCTTCCACCCTCTCTTCATGACCATTTTTGATGATCTTCTTAATGTTGGTAAAAAAAAATCCTGTGTTTTCATAGCCAGAAGATCCTGAAAGAACTTCTAGTTGACAAGAAGGCATTTCTTCCCCGGCTGTGAGTGCCCCTATCGGTTTTATCTGATTTTTCATCGACTATATTGGTGCCAAGAGTTTTATCTTTGATATCACTAATTCTGACCTCCGTTTCCTCAATTCTGCTCCTCTGATTTTCTTTGAGTTGTCTAATTCCAGAGTTTTATTGTTAATGTTCTGACTTTCTGATTGCTGTCTCTCTATGGATTCTTGCAGCCTGTTAAATTTCTCATTATGCTCTTCAATAACCTTCTTATTTTCCTCGAGTGCGTCATCTGTGTGATCCTTCTTTTGTTCTGCATTTTGCCTGCTCTCCTCCCTGATCTCTTGAAGAGTTCTGTATATTAACTTTTTGTATTCTACCTCTGGTAATTCCAGGAATATATCTTTGTCTAGAAGATTCCTTGATTCTTTGTTTTGGGAGCTTGTTGAAGCGAACATGTTCTCCTTCTTTATGTGATTTGATTTGGACTATTGTTTCTGAGTCATCTATAAGTTATTGTCTTAATTTATTTTATGCTAGCTTACCGTGTCTTATCTTCTTGCTTTGTTTTGTTTTGATATGCCCAAATAGGCTGCTCAAGTGAGCTAGCCTGATTCTTGGTGCCTTTGAAGCTCTAACGTCCTGTCACCAGATGGCTAGAGCTGTTGCAGGGTATATAAGCCTAGGAGTCCATTCACTTTTTTTCTTGTATGGATTCAGCTGAGGTGTCCAAGTAGTTGGTGCAGGCTCTCACCTACAGTCTTAGAGGAGCAAGGGTGATCGGTGTAGGCGCAGATATCTGGTTGCAGCAGGGGGTCACACTCTGAGCGAGTGTCTGTGAGGAAAGGGAGTCCCTGTGCCCTAGAGCTCACAGTTCGGTGGGTTCTGTAGCTGGACAATGGGGACCCAGTCCTTTTGGCTGTAAGGATTAGCAGGCAGCACTTATCCTTGGGCCCCTATTGTGGGTGGCTAGGTGCTGTGGGTGGAGCCACCAATCCTTGGGCCGCTGATATGGATAGGTGAGGACCCTGCCTAATAGGCAGAGCGGTGTCAAATGTCAAAATTCAGCCTCTCTGCCCCACAGCTGAAACAGTTGAAGTCAGACCTCAGGCACGAGCACTGTTGCACTATGCCAACAAGGGCCTAAGCTGCTGAAATGGGCCCACACAGGTCCACCCAGTGGGAAAGGCATTCAAAATCCATAGACTGCTTGTGCCTGGATAGGAGCTGCTTCCGCCCTGAGTTCCCAGGTTAGGGGAACTGGCAGTTTATTTTTCCTCCATTTGTTAATTTATTCCTTCTCCAAGGCCAGGAGAATGGCTCATGGTGCACAGCAGGACCTATCTCAGGCCCAGGGAAATTGGCCACCACTGAAGCCAGCTCAAGGGCTGGGGTAGTTGTGGGAAGGACCAAATAAATGGGAGAGGCTTCTTTCAAAAGGGGTGCTTTTTTTTTTTTTTTTTAGTTTTCATGGTGTTTTAAGTAAAAGTTTACCAATTCAAGTCAGTCTCTCATAGAAAAATTTATAGACACCTTGCTATATCCTCCTAGTTGCTCTGCCTGTAATGACACAGCACACTCCTTCTTTTCACTCTCTATTTTCGTGTCCATTCGGCCAGCTTCTGACCCCCTCTGCCCTCTCATCTCCCATCCAGACAGGAGCTGCCCACATAGTCTCATGTGTCTACTTGATCCAAGAAGCTCACTCCTCACCAGTATCTTCTTCTATTCTATAATCCAATCCAATCCCTGTCTGAAGAGTTGGCTTTGGGAATGGTTCCTGTCTTGGGCTAACAGAAGGTCTGGAGACCATGACCCCCGGGGTCCGTCTAGTCTCAGTCAGACCATTAAGTCTGGCCTTTTTACGTGAGTTAGAGGTCTAAATGCCACTGCTCTCTCGCCCCTTCAGGGGTTCTCTGCTCTGTTCCCTGTCAGGGCAGTCATGGGTTATAACCAGGTACCGTCTAGTTCTTCTGGTATTAGGCTGATGTAGTCTCCGGTTTATGTGGCCCTTTCTGTTTGTGGGGCTCATAATTACCTTGTGTGTTTGGTGTTCTTCATTCTCCTCTGTTCTAGGTTGGTTGAGACCACCTGAAGCATCTTTGATGGCCCTGTGCTAGCATTTAAGACCCCGGATGCCACTCTCCAAAGTGAGATGCAGAATGTTTTCTGAATAGATTTTATTATGCCAATTGACCCAGATGTCCTCTGAAGCCATGGTCCCCAAACCCCCTCCCCTGCTACGCTGGCCTTCGAAGCATTCACTTTATTCAGGAAACTTCTTTGCTTTTGGTTTAATCTTGTTGTGCTGACTTCTCCTGTATTGTGTAGCATCTTTTCTTTCGCCGAAAGCAGTTTTTGTCTACTGTCTAATTAGTGAATACCCCTCTCCCTCCACACTCTCGTAAGCATCAAATAATTTTTCTTGAGTTCCTTTTAATAGTGGTCTCATACAATATTTGTCCCTTTGCAACTGAATACTTTCACTCAGCATAATGCCTTCCAGATTCCTCCATGTTAGGAAATGTTTCACAGATTCATCATTGTTCTTACCAAGGCATAGTATTCCATTTTGTGAATATACCATAATTTATTTATCCATTCATCCGTTGATGGGCACCTTGGTTGCTTCCATCTTTTTGCTATTGTAAACAGTGCTGCAATGAACATGGGTGTGCATATATCTGTTCATATAAAGGGTCTTATTTCTCTAGGCTCTATTTCAAGGAGTGGGATTGCTGGATCGTACAGTAGTTCTAGTTCTAGCTTTTTAAGGAAGTGCCAAAAGGATTTCCTACGTGGTTGTACCATTTTCCATTCCCACCAGCAGTGTATAAGTGTTCCAGTCTCTCCACAACCACTCCAACATTCATTGTTTTGTGTTTTTTGGATTAATGCCAGCCTTGTTTGAGTGAGATGGAATCTCATTGTAGTTTTGATTTGCATTTCTCTAATGGCTAATGATCGTGAGCATTTCCTCATGCATCTGTTAGCTACCTGAATGTCTTCTTTAGTGATGTGCCTGTTCATATCATTTGCCCATTTTTTAATAGAGTTATTTGTCTTTTTGTAGTTGAATTTTTGCAGTATCATGTAGCTTTTAGAGATCAGATGATGATCGGGAATGTTATAGCTAAAAACTTTTTCCCGATCTTTAGGTAATCTTTTTATACTTTTGTTGAAGTCTTTGTATGAGCATAGGTGTTTGATTTTTAGGAGCTCCCAGTTATCTAATTTCTCTTTTGGTGTTTGTGCATTGTTAGTAATGTTTTGTATACTGTTTATGGTGTGTATTAGGACTCCTAGTGCTGTCCCTATTTTATTCTTCCATGATCTTTATCATTGTAGATTTTACATTTATGTCTTTGATCCATTTGTAGTTAGTTTTTGTGCATGATGTGAGGTATGGGTCTTGTTTCATTTTTTGCAGATGGATATCCAGTTATGCCACCATGATTGTTAAAGAGACTGTCTTTTCCCCATTTACCTGATTTTGGGCTTTTGTCAAATATCAGGTGCTCATATGTGCTTGAATTTCTGTTTGGAATCTCGATTCTGTTCCATTGGTCTATGTATCTGTTGTTGTACCAGTAGCAGGCTGTTTTGACTATTGTGGTGGTAAAATAGTTCCTAAAATCAGGTAGAGTAAGGCTTCTCACTTTGTTCCTTTTTTTTTTTTCAGTAATGCTTTACTTACCCGGGGCCTCTTTCCCTTCAATATGAAGCTGGTGATTTGCTTCTCCATCTCATTTAAAAACTTCATTGGAATTTGGATGAGAATTGCATTGTGTGTATACATCACTTTTGGTAGAATAGACATTTGTACAAGGTTAAGCCTTCCTATCCATGAGCATGGTATGTTTTTCCACTTACGTAGATGTCTTTTCGTCTTGGAGGAGCGTCTAGCACTTTTCTTGGTATAGGTCTTTTATGTCTCTGGTACGATTTATTCCTAAGCATTTTATCTTCTTGGGGGCTAATTTAAATGGTATTGATTTGGTGATTTCTTCTTGGATGTTCTTTTTGTTGGTGTAGAGGAATCCAATGGATTCTTGTATGTTTATCTTGTATCCTGACAATCTGCTGAACTCTTAGCTTCAGTAGTTTTCTTGAGGATTCATTAGGGTTCTCTGTGTATAAGATCATGCCATCTGCAAATAGAGATACTTTTTCTTCTTCCTTACCAATCTGGATGCCCTTTATTTCTTTAGCTAGCCTAATTGCTCCAGCTAGGACCTCTAGCACACTGTTGAATAAGTGTGGTGATAAAGGGCATCCTTGTCCGGTTCCCAATCGCAAGGGGAATGCTACAGGCCCTCTGCATTTAGGGGTGATGTTGGGTTTGGGGCTTTGTATAAATGCTCTTTATTATGTTGAGGAAGTTTTCTTTTATTCCTATTTTTCTGAAAGTGTGTATAATGAATGGGTGTTGGACTTTGTCAAATGCATCTGCATTAATTGATACGACCATGTGGTTCTTCTCTTTTGTTTTATTTGTATGATGGGTTACATTAATTGTTTTTCTTGTGTTGAAACATCCCTGCACACCTTGTATGAATCTCGCTTGGTCATGGTGAATTATTTTTCTGATATGTTGTTGAATTCTGTTGGCTAGAATTTTGTGGAGGATTTTGGCATCTAAATTTATGAGGGATGTAGGTGTGTAATTTTTTTTTTTTTTTTTGGTGTCTTTACTTGGTTTTGGTATCAAGGTTATGCTGGCTCCATACAATGAGTTTGGGAGTATACCGTCCTTCCTTATGCTCTGAAATACCTTGAGTAGTAGTGGTGTTAACTCTTCTCTGAAAGTTTGGTAGAACTCTGCAGTGAAGCCATTCGTTCAGGCCAGGGCTTTTTTTCGTGGGGAGTTTTTTTTATTACCTTTTCAATCTCTTCTTTTGTTATGGGTTTATTTAGTTGTTCTACCTCTGTTTGTATTAGTTTAGGTAGGTAGTATGTTTCCAGATATTCATCCATCTCTTCTAGGTTTTCAAATTTGTTAGAGCACAATTTTTTACAGTTATTTGATATCATTCTTTTAATTTCAGTTGGGTCTATTGTAATATCGCCCATCTCATGTCTTATTTGGGTTATTTGCTTCCTTTCCTGTTTTTCCTTGTCAGTTTGGCCAATGGTTTATCAAGTTTGTTAATTTTTTCAAAGAACCAGCTTTTGGTCTTGTTAACTCTTTCAATTTTTTTTCTGTTGTCTATTTCATGTAATTCTGCTCTAATTTTTATTATTTACTTTCTTCTGGTGCCTGAGGGTTTCTTTTGTTTCTTTCTTTCTATTTGTTCAAGTTGTAGGGGTAATTCTTTGTTTTGGGCCCTTTCTTCTTTTTGTATGTATGCCTTTATTGATATAAATTGACCTCTGAGTGTTGCTTTCACTGTGTCCCAAAGGTTCTGACAGGAAGTGTTTTCATTCTCATTGGATTCTATGAATTTCTTTATTCCATCCTTAACGTCTTCCATAACCCAGTCATTTTTGAGCAGGGTGTTCCTCAGTTTCCAAGTGTTTGATTTCTTTTCCTTGTTTTTTCTGTTATTGATTTCCACTTTTATGGCCTTATGGTCAGAGAAGACACTTTGCAATATTTTGATATTTTGGATTCTGCTAAGGCTTGCTTTATGACCTAATATGTGGCATAGTCTAGAGAATGTTCCATGTGCACTAGAAAGAAAAGTATACTTGGCTGCTGTTTAGTGGAGTGTTCTGTATATGTCTATGAGGTCAAATCGTTTGATTGTGGCATTTCGATCTTCTGTGTCTTTATTGAGCTTCTTTCTGGATGTTCTGTCCTGTACCGAGAGTGGCATGTTGAAGTCTCCTACTATAATTGTGGAGCTGTCTATCTCACTTTTCATTGCTGTTAGAGTTTGTTTTATGTATCTTGCAGCCCTGTCATTGGGTGCATAAATATGTAATATGGCTATATCCTCCTGGTATATTGTCCCTTTAATCATGATATAGTGTCCTTCTTCATTCTTTGTGGTAGATTTAACTTTAAAGTCTATTGTTTCAGAAATTAATACTGCCACACCTGCTCTCTTTTGATTGTTGTTTGCTTGATATCTTTTTTTCCATCCTTTGAATTTTAGTTTGTTTGTGTCTCTAAGTCTAAGGTGTGTCTCTTGTAGGCAGCATAGAGGCTCATGTTACTTTTTAATCCATTCTTCCACTCTCTGTCTCTTTATTGGTGCATTAATCCATTTACATTCAGCGTTATTATGGATAGGTATGAGCTTAGTAAAATGCACAGATCTTATGTACACAGTCCAATGGATTTTGATAAAGATAACCATCACCTCGATCAAGTTACAGAAGGTTTCCATCAACTCACAAAGATCCTTTGAACATTTTTCCAGTCATTCCCTACCTCACTCCCTCTTAGGCAATCACCATTCTGTTTTCTCTGTCCATAGACAAGTTTTGACTCTTGAAATTTACATAAATGACTATACTTTTTGTGGTTGTCTTTTTTAATGCAACCTAAGGTTTTTGAGCTATATCCCTGCATGCATGTGTGTGTGTCATTTTGGTGTTATTGATGAGTGTAATTTCAATGTGTGAACAAGAGACAGCTGATGAACAATTGGGTCATTTCTAGTTTTGGCTACTGTGACTAAGGCTGGTATGAAAATTCTTGCACAAGTCTTTTTATGGATATGTGGATTCATTTCTTTCGGGTATGTACCTATTATTGGAATTGCTGGGTTTTGTAGTTTTCCCGAATGGTTGAGCTATTTTGCTGCCTCAACATGAACAAGAGATATAGTGATCTACATTCTTGTCAGCACTTGGTGTTTTTGTTACTGTAAATCGTGGATTCGAGCCGGCTGCTGCAAAGCCAATACTGAGACAGGAGGAGGTAAGCAGCAAGAGGCCTTTAATGAACACCGGTGTACGAGAGAAAGAGGGGATTAAATTTCTCTCAAATTCTGTCTAAACCTAGACGACTAATTGGAGGGTTTTTATAGGGTGAAAGTCAGGGTTTAGAGGTTTTCAGGAATGTTGGTTTTTCTTTTATGTAGACACGATGATAAAGTGATCTATTATTGACGTCCTGCAAGTCTCTTCATGCCATCCTGGAGTTCTGCAAGTCTCTTCATGCCGTCCTGGTTTCTATCACAAGATGATGTAAGCTTTGTTCAGCTACCTCGGTTTTGGGTTGTTTTTTTCCTTGGGAGAGCAGCATAGCTTAATCAGCAACTAAAAACTGATTACCTTATTTTTCTTTAAAGTGCCAATCGTGAGACAGACTTTAGAAGAAGGAATTATGTTTCAAGAACTAGAAATTAATCAGTTTATACAGCTCTACTAAAACACTAGAAAAATATGTTTTCTCTCTTCCAATACTAAAACACCAAAGGAAATATATTTTTCTCTACTTCATCTTCTGTGTTTTACGTTTGACCCATTCTGATGGGTGTATGATGGTATACCATGGTGTCATCGGTTCAATTGTATCTCCCCAAAAATGTGTGTATCAACTTGATTAGGCCATGATTCCCAATGTTGTGTGGTTGTCTTCTATTTTGTGATTGTAATTTTATGTTGAGAGGATTAGGGTGGGATTGTAACACCACCCTTACTCAAGTCACCTCCCTGGGGTGTGGTCTCCACCACGTTTTATCTTTCAAGAGATGAGAGGAAAGGGAAGCAAGCAGAGAGTTGGGGACTTCATACCACCAACAAAGCAGCACTGGGTATAGAACTTGTCCTTTGGATGCAGGGTCACTTTGCCTGAGAAGCTCCTCAACCAGGGGAAGGTTGAGGACAAGGAATCTTCCTCTAGAGCCCACAGAGAGTGAAAGCCACCCCGTGGAGCTGACACTCTGAACTGGGACTTGTGACCTGCTAGACTGTGAGAGAATATACTTCTCTTTGTTAAAGCCATCCACTTGTGGTATTTCTGTTACGGCAGCACTAGACAACTAAGACAGAATTTTGTACTGAGAGAGTGGAATGCTGCTCTTTCAGATACGAAAATGTGGAAGTGGTTTTGAAACTGTGAATAGATCGAGTTGTGAAAGCAGCAGAGGACCAGGACAGCAGAGAACCTGCAGCAGCAGAGAAGGGGCAACAGCAGAGAACCAGCAGCAGCAGAACCTGGAGACCAGCACGAGAGGGTGTTGGAGCCGACCCACGGAGCCAGAGAGCTGAGCGCCTGGGCGCAGGAGGCTTCCTGGTGGAGTGGGGGTGCCTCCAGGCACTTATAGGTGGGGCTACAGAGCTTTGGAACACTTGCCCCAGTAGGGCAGATGTGAGTGTGAGGCCCAGGAGGCAAGAGGCCAAGAGACCAGGAAGCAGAAGCTGAAGAGACAACACAAGAAGTTGAGCTGCCTCAGTCTCAAAAGGTACGGGGTGGACGCATGGCCTCTGGTGTTTGTAAGGGTAGAGTTGCCACTCAGATGGTTGAGGAAAAGGGTGCGCCTACAGCCAAGGGAGCAGAGTTGCTGTCCCAGTGGGCCTGGAAGGCAGAGTTGAAGCCCAGGGTCGAGGGGTCTCCATTCAGAATCCGGAGAGTGTGGCCAATACCTAGAGGCAGGAGGGCAGGGTTATTGTGGAAGTTGTCTTAGAGAACGGAGGATTATTTTTAAAGCTTTGAGGGCTAATGTAGTGTGTTCTGTGACTTACTTGGTGCCTGTTATCCCTTCTTTCCTCCAGTTTCTCCCATTCGTAATGGAAATGTCTGGCTTGTGCTTGTTCTGCCCTTGTACCTTTGGAAGCAGATAATTAGTATTCTAGATTTCACAGATGAAAAGGAATGCTTGGGTTTTAGACTTGGAGTTAAGACTTTTGCTATGATTTGTTGGAATAGATATGATTTGTTTGCTGCAAGGATGTGATTTTTAGGGGCTCAAAGGGTGGAATGTCGTGGATTGAATTGTGTTCCCCCCAAAATATTTATGTCAACGTGGTTAGGTCATGATTCCCAGTATTGTGTGGTTGTCCTCCATTCTGTGATGGTAATTTTATGTTGAGAGGATTGGGGTGGGATTGTAACACCACCCTTACTCAGGTCACCTCCCTGCTCCAAGGTAAAGGGACTTTCCCTGGGGTGTGGCCTGCACCATCTTTCATCTCTCAAGAGATAAAAGGAAAGGGAAGCAAGCAGACAGCTGGAGACCTCATACCACCAGGAAAGCAGCACCGGGAGCAGAGCGCGTCCTTTGGTCAGGGAGTCCCTTCGCCTGAGAAGCTCCTCGACGATGGCAAGATTGAGGACGTGGACCTTCCTCCAGAGCTGACAGAGAAAAAGAAAGCCTTCCCCTCGAGCCGATGCCCTGAACTTGGACTTATAATCTACTAGACAGTGAGAAAATAAATTTCTCTTTGTGAAAGCCATCCACTTGTAGTATTTCTTTTATGGCAGCACTAGATGACTAAGACACATGGTGACCTAAATTTTTGTTTCCATTATGAGTAATGATGTTGAAGATTTTTTCTTATGCCTTTTGGGTATTAAAAAATCCTCTTTTGGGAAGAAGGCCATGTGAAGATGCATCCACAAGCCAAGGGATGTCAATAAATACTTGGGGCTACCCGAAACTGAAAGAGAGACAAGGATGATTTTTTACTAGAGCCTTCAGAGAGAGCTTGGCTCTGCTGACACCCTGAATTTGGGTTCTTAGCCTCCAGCACTGTGAAAGAATAAATTTCTCATCCTATAAAAAAAAAAAAAAATTCCTGTTTTGTGAAGAGAGCCTCTTTATTTTTAACTGACTTAGTTTTTATTTTTTTAACTTTTTAAATAAACATTTTATGTACAGAAAATTTGAGATGATACCACTGAAATTTCACAACCAGTTTCCCCTGTTGTTAATATCTTAGATGGTACATTTGACACAATTAATGAACTAATATGGATACATTATTATTAACTGAAGTACATATTTTATTCAGCTATCTTAGCTTTTGCTTGATTTCATTTTTCTCTTCCAGGATACATCATTATATTTAGTTGTCATGTCTCCTTAAGCTCATCTTAACTGTGACAATCCCTCAAACTTCCCTTGTGTGCCATGGCAATTCTGAGAAGTACTGGTCAGGTATTCTGAAGAATGTCCCTCCAATGGGATTTGTCTGATGTTTTTCTCATGATTAGACTGGGGTTATGGGTTTGGGGAGGTAGAATGCTATTCCATCACATGATATCAACATGACTTAGCACTGTTGATGTTAATTTTGGTCACCTGGTTGAGGTAGCGTTCCTCAGGTCTTTGTTGTAAAGGTGCTCTCCGCCTCCCCCCGCCCCACTTCCAGGCTGTTTCTTTGGAAGGAAGTCACTATGGGTAGCCCCATTTAAGTAGTGGGTTTGTTACCACACCTCTTTGAGCCCAGAGTACCAAAGTTATTTGGGATTCTTCTGCAAGGGATGTTAATCTATTCTTATGAAAATGGGGGGCATTTATATTTATTTATTCAAAAGTTTTATATTAATATGAACTTGTGAATGTGTATTTTATACTTTGGGGTAATCTAATATTACTGTGTTTATATTGTTGCTAAAATTATTTTAGTTTGCACATTAGGAGCTCTTTCAATGGACTCCTGTGTCGCTTTGATCTACCCCCATCATTTTGTTTTTCTTTAACGGAGTCCCTGGTTGGAACAAAGAACTAAGTGTTCAACTAGGCAGTTTGAACCCAGCCAGAGGTACCTCAGAACACAACTGATCTGCTTCCCAAAGGTCACAGCCTTGAAAACCCTATGGAGCAGTTCTACGCTGCACACATGGGGTCGCCACGAGTCATGATCAACTCCACAGCAACTAATAAACACCTTACTTAAAGTCAATATTTATATTTACTCCCGTTAAAAGCCTAATTTAGATTTCTACCTACAAACATGAACTGACAATTTAAATAAATGCATTTGTGGTATGTGGTGTACAGTTCCAGGCAGATTCTCACTGCTTCTGCCCACCCTTCTCTCCCGCTTTGTCTCTGTACATTCTTATTTCTGTCTAGATCCCGGCCACTACAGCTGCCAGCGCTTTGCTCAGCTTCACACCTACTTGGATGTCCCACTGCTTTCTGGCATTAGATGACACTGCTGAGGGCAGCTGAGCACACGAAGCTGGTGTAGTTGAAGATCACAGGATCTTGATTCATCCAGGCTCTAGCCTAAGGGTCCTACTGATTGCTTCCTGCCAACTCTGTTCGGATTGTTACCCACAATCCTCACCCTTCCTGGGAACCTAAGGCCATGGTTGCTAACATCTTTACCACCACTGGGTATCTGTACCACCTCAGAGCTACTCTTTTCCTGTAGGTTCAGTTGCTTGACTCCCCACTGTGTGGTGAGCCAGTGCCCAGTCCAAGGCCCAGCATGCAAATCACAGATCAACAGTGATGTTATGATTCTTTGCCTGGGCTCCTCACATATGCCAGAAAAATAGGGAAGTGTGACAAGAATATTATTTCTAAATGTCCCATACCACTGTAACACAGCAGAACTTACTTCCCAGCTTGTAAGACATGCTGCAGGGGTGGTTATTGCACTTATCGCTTTAGTGATACGTTCAACATGGAACGGAACTAGGTAAATAGTTTAGCCCTTTCAGTGGCTTTAAGGAAAACTATTTGTAAGTAAGTAATTGTGGTTTTTTCCACCACCCCCCATCTAGTTTTCTAGTTCTGTGCCCAGTTCTGGTCTGAGGGTACAAAGATGGCACTATAATCTGTGCCTTCAAAAAGGTCACACTCTAGTGATTGAGGTGTAAGTTGAAGAACGTGGTCTTTGCTCCCCAAACCGTTTATTATACAAAACTCCACATGATTCTTTAATTCATGTGTGCTCTGGAATTACCAGAGTGTTTTTGGGAGAAATTCCTGGGCTCCACTTCCAGTGATTTCATAGCCGTGAGGCCATAGAATCTGCGTTTTCTTTTTAATTTATTTCATTTCTTGGTGGTGGTGAGAATATATACGGCCAAACATATACCAATTCCACGGTTTCTACATGTACAATTTAGTGACACGGGTTACATTTTTTGAGGTGTGCAATCCTCCTTTCTGAGTTGTTCCTTCCTCATTAACGTTAACTCACTGCCTCCCAAGTTTCCTATCTAATGTTTTAAGTTGCTCTTGTCAATTTGTTTCCACAGAAATGGATCTTAAAAGAGCATAATGCTCAAGGCAGACATTCTTTACGGGTTAAGGTAAACTATTTTTTGGTTTTAAGAAGTCTTCAGGGGATAGTTTTATTGAAGTTTTAAAGATGATCTGAGGGCAATAGTTTCAGGCGTTTATCTAGTCTCCTCGGTTCCAGAAAACCTGAACCATGAGAATCTGAAATTCTGTTCTGCATTGTCTTAGTCACCTAGTGCTGCCATAACAGAAATACCACAAGTGGATGGCTTTAACAAAAGGAAACTTATTTTCTCACAGTCTAGTAGGTTCCAAGTTCAAATTCAAGGTGTCAGCTCCAGGGGAAGGCTTTCTCTCATTGTCGGCTCTGGAGCAAGGTCCTTGTCCTCAATCTTCCCCTTGTCAAGGAGCTTCTCAGACGCAGGGACCCGGTGCCCAAAGGACGTGCACTTCTCTTGGTGCTGCTTTCTTGGTGGTATGAGGTCCCCAACTCTCTGCTTGCTTCCCTTTCTTTTGCTCTCTTGAGAGATAAAAGGTGGTGTAGGCCATACCCCAGGGAAACTCCCTTTCACTGGATCAGGGGTGAGTCCTGGGTAAGGGGGGTGTTATAATCCCACCCTATTCCTCTCCACATAAAATTACAATCACAAAATGGAGGACAACCACAGAATACTGGGAATCATGGCCCATCCAAATTGATACACACATTTTTGTGGGGACATAATTCAATCCATGACATGCATTTTCCCCCTGTGATCGGAATTCTTTTATACAATCTTTGATCAACATGTACAATATAGCTAGGCACAATCCTTTTCTTCTGGTCTCAATGCAAAGGAGGCAGTATGTTCATGGAGGGAATTAGCCACACATTCTATTTTGTCCTTTTTCCTAACTCTCCTTTTTCCTATGTTGCTGCAGGCAAATAAAGACCAATTGTTGTGCCTGGAATCTTTACTTTTTACCAAGCTGTCTGGTGATTGTGATGCATGTAGACAGCAGAGGAGTTTGAAAAAAACCTAGCTTTAGGGAATTTATTCATGGGTGGCTAAATATAATAATTATTTTTTAAATTAAACTGAGAAGCTTTTATTGAAAATTGCATGATAGATACTCAATAATATTGTTTGAGGAAAATTAACCGTGTTTTTGCCTTCTAGAAATAAATCTGAAATCAAAAAACCAAACATGTTTCTGTCAAGTCAATTCTGACATATAACTACCCTGTAGGAAAGAGTAGAACTGCCCCGTAGGGTTTCCAAGGAGCAGCTGGTGGACTTGAAGTGCCAACCTCTGTTTAGCAGCTGAGCTCTTAACCTCTGCGCCACCAGGGCTTGAAAATAAAGCTACTACTCCCTAAGTCTTTCCTAGATACAGTCATAGAAAAACCAAAAAATTGAAAGAATTAAAAGAAAACCCATCAAATACATAGAAATATGTCTATCAGCAAACTAAAATAACTTAGTTATAGTTGGACTCCCCTTTAACCCTATACCCTCAGCTATTCAAACACTGACTTGAATGGGACTTCAGTTATCATATATAAATGAAACCATAGACATAAACTGCTAAGTGAGTGCGTCCAGCTGCCTCTCTCCCCACTACACGGTTCTTAAACTTTTCCGGGTTTCTCTCTTTCTTTTCTTCTTTTGTCCCTGCTCCTCCTCCTACTTCCTTCTCTGGCTCTTCTTCCCCACACACTAGTGCAAGCCACCAGACTATCTGAATACACTGCCAGGATCTGAGAGGATGAGGAACTAGTTTTCACCAGTGGAAGTGCATTTTTCTCTAGGCAGGGCTTTTTATTTAGAGCTTCCCTCCGCATTTTTATTATAGCACTTCCCTCCCCAATCTTAGATTCTATGAACTCGTGGCTTAATTTTTAACTTCAATGTGTTGTTATCCATTACCATTATTGTTTTGGATGCTCAAATTGTCTCAATTTGGACCAGTTCGGATCTGTTCAAGTTGGTTCCTGTGATCTTTTGACTTGCTTCCAAGCATCAAGGAGCACTTTCTTCCTTTCTGGCACAAGAAGTTCCAAGCTCAACTTGTGATTTCCTTTTCCAAAATCAGTCATTTCTCCTAGGAATCTGGTTCTTTTGGTGGAGAATGGCATTCGCAACAAAGATGTAGCCACTAGGTAGCATTGCTTCTAGGCCCTGTGAATGGACATAGTGAGCAAATATTCATATTGAATTCATGAGCTTATACTGTCACTTTCAATCCCAATCCAACATGAAGGGGTTCTTCCTCCACTTTCCCTAGTCCATATTTTTATCTCTTCTCTCTCATGTTGATAACCCTGATTCCAAACAATTTTTAATACATTTACTCATGTGCTCTCTTCTAAAATACACAGAGAACTGTTTCCAAATTATTCCATCAATATGACTACCAAAAACAAATCTACAAAGTAAAGTTCAAAATCTCTTTGTAGATGCTTCTGACATAAGAACATACACCGCTATGGGTCACAGTCAGAGAACTGCGTTTAAAATTCACATGAATATTTTCTATGTGATTGTATTATCATTTTGACATACGGTTCATTTTAAATTTTTGTACTTCTTTTCATCAATTGTAGTGTTTTCTTTTTCTTCGAAAATGTAAAACATCACATGGTTTAAAAATCAGAACTATATAAAAAAGATAATACTTAGCAAAGTCTCACTATCATGTCTATAGCTTAAACCACATCCTCTAGATGAAAACATTTTTATTACCTTTTGGCTTGTCCTTCCTGAAAAATCAGCAAGTATTAATAATGAGTAGAAACATGTCTATCCTCTCGTTTCTTAAAGAAAAGGTTGAATACTGTATACATTTTTTCACTTCTTGCTTTGCTTTTTTTCACGTAAACTATCCTAGCAATAATTCAGTAGCAGTCCATAGAGACCCTCACATTTTGGCCACATAGAACTCCATTACGTGTATGCATGGCCAGGTAATTCTTTAATGTAGTCTAAGCATTTTGAAATCATTAGGCCAAGCAATCCAACTCACTTTTCAAAGGCACAAACTAGCCTTAGGAAGAAGAGGTAATTTTGAGTGCCAAAGGAATGTATGATAATAATCTCTTTGTAAGGTATGAAACTGTGTGTATAATTTAAAGACAAAGTTTACATCTATTATACACATATTTAGTGTTGTGGTATTTTGTGCACATAAATGAAATAACGAGACAATACTGTAAGGCAACTTGGATACACCTACCGTGTGACACAAATGGGTGCCCCTGGATATCTTGATATATTTACATGTTGTAAGAGCCGAAATCAATTCCCACTTCTCTGACGCCAAATATTTATTGATCGACCCAAATCTACCTACATCAATCCAATTCTCTTCCACACTTGTTCTGACACCAGGTGCACATGCAGCATCTTCCACTGACCCTAAACTTCTGGAGCTAGGGCAGACCTCACAAGTAAAGGGCACAGACACCAGCTGCAACCTTGGGAGTCCTCGTGACCCACTCACTTCTGACCTGCTGGCTACATACTCAGAAGTTCCCTCTCCCCCTTCAGGATACCAGCCATAACCTCAGAGATGCTCATTCCCCTCACTTCTGACCTGCTGGTTCTCACTACTCCCTTGGGTTTCATAATTGACTGGAATGACTCACAGAAAATCCTATACTTACAATTACAGTTTTAAAGCATAAAGAATACAAATGAGGAGACACATAGGGCAAGGACTGGGAAGGTTCTAAACATGGTGAGTCCTTGTCTCATAAAGGGCTGCATTACCCTTCCATGTGCATAGATGTCTCTCATCAACAAGGAAGCCTGTGGAGCTTTTCTGTTCAGAGCCTTTTCCTGATCCTCTTTTCTTAGGCATGACTGAATGAAGTTTTCCCCAACCTCTGCACCCCTCGCCCTAGGTTGCCCTACACCAGAAGGTCCTCTTTCTAGCCTTGCCAGCCCCCACTTGAGTCATCTTATAAACCCTCAAGTGTGGTCTGGAGGCCTATAGAAAACAAAGGCACCTCTATTACTCAGCAAGTTCCAAGCATTTAGAGTTATCTCAAGGAGGACTGGAGACACAGTTTTTAAGTGCTGGGCTTCTAAGCAAAAGCTCGATGATTTGAACCCACCAGCCACTCCAAGGGAGAAAGATGTAGGAATGGGTGTCTGTAAAGATTTCCATCCTTGGAAGCCCTACTAGGCTGTTCTATCGTGTCCTATAGAGTTACTATGAGTCAGAATCAACCTGAGAGCCAAGGGGCTTAGTGTTTTGGTTTTTTTTTTTTTTTTTTGAGTTATCTCTGAGAAACAAAGAAAAGATGAATTTCTTTGGATGGAGTTAAATCTTTACTGCACTTCAAAAAACAAATAAAAAACTGTGAAGTTTCTAGGTCATGATACATTGAGAAATTGGAATGTAATGGACATGGCCAAGCTCTCAGAAGACAGACTGGGGCTGAGTAAATGTCAGACCCCTGTCTTGTAGCCTTAACAGCACGTGGTCGATTTTGAGTCACTGCAGATGAGGTTAGTGTGGTTTCTCAGAGTGTATAAATGTTAAAGAAGGTTAATTGTTTTTTGTTGTATATCTAACAAACACATGTTTTTTGTAAGAAAAACTTACCAAAAAAAGAAATCTATAAAGAAGAAAAAGAGAGTTCTCCTGCCTTCAGAACTCACTCCCCAGATAGAACACTGTGGAGACACCTTTCTACATTACACATGGGAAGCTGTGGTGGCTTTGGAGTGTAGTAGATGCTATTTGGACAAGGCACCCTGGAAGTCCCAGGTCCTGCCCTGACAATTATCTGCCCTCCCTGGGCAATGAGTAATGGGTGAAGGCAAGGAAAAGGAAAATAACACTGTTGTTTGCAGAAATTTCACCTTGGGGCAGGAAATGCTGGTAAATGAGGCCACTGTGTGATTTATGACAGAGACTTAAAGAGCTGTGCTATACGCTAAACCCAAAGTGGATTTTACCACAATTTCTTGAGATGCAAATGAAATGATAGAAGTCAATAAAAAGAGAGGTGCAGAGAGAAAGCAAGATGGATGAGTCCACTCACACAGGTCAATGGTCATCAAGTCCTGACTGATAGAGGACTGCCTTGAGATTAGTCGTGGAAGCTATGGATGCTACATGAGTATTCACACACCTCTATTGAGATGCTCATACAGGGTCCCTAGAAGTCAGAATCCATTGGACAGCAAGAGGTTTTTTCTTCTTCTTTTTAACTGAAATGATCATAGATATGAGTCAGAATCGACTTCCCCTGGGCAGTGGACTTGGGGATTCCTACCGCCACACCGGTGCAAAGACTTGTGGTTCCATGGTGTAATGGTGAGCACTCTGGACTTTGAATCCAGCGATCTGAGTTCAAGTCTCGGTGGAACCTTAGTGTTTCCTTTAAGTGAAGGATTGAAAAAACACCTCAAATTGTGAATGAAACTTGTTACTCCCCTTTCCGCGTCCAGCCTCTGATCCTCATTAAGGAGCTAGAAAGGTTTCGGGCCCCCAAGGAAGAAGGGCGAGCTGCTGCAGATCCCTGCTCTCCTCCTGCTCCCCGTGGCCTTGAGGCCCGGCACCCTTTTCCTCACGTCTCCTGAGGAAGGAGGAGAGACTGGAAACAACAGAGAAGAGAACTGGAAAGAAAAAAGGAGGAAGTAGGGAATGGTAGGCCGAGGAACCGGGCGTTCACAGCAGGGGTTTCAGTTGAGGAAGGAGGAGAGACTGGAAACAACAGAGAAGAGAATTGGAAAGAAAAAAGGAGGAAGTAGGGAATGGTAGGCCGAGGAACCGGGCGTTCACAGCAGGGGTTTCAGTTGCTGGGTGTGGACCACCTATGCTCCTTACTCAGGAGCGCCCCCATCGCTTCCTGTCCCACCGGAGAACCCGTTCCACCGATAAACCTCAAAGCTGCTTGCCTGGCTTTTGTTCTTGCAAAGTTTCCTTTCACTGTGTGGACTCGTGAAGTGGATTAAGTTGGTTGGCAAGTGAGTGGAAGCCAAGTGAAGGGCCTTGTGGACTCCCTTGATATTGACTAGTAGGTGGTGCACCCATGCACCCATATGCACAGCGTTTTTCCCTTTGCAGGCAGTCTGCAGGGCCTGCGGTGGAAAACTGGAATATCAAGGCATAACAATGTTTCTTTAGAGGTAAAGAGAGATCGAGACAGATAATTGGTTATATGGGTTGAAACTGGTTATCTCCGGAGAATAGGGAATGTAGCAAATGATCAGGGCACTTACTGTTTTTCATAAAAAAAAAAAAAAAAAAAACAAACCTATTGGGCATATAATAGAGTACTTTGGTAAAAAATACATACAAAATAAAAATAGCTTCTTTGTTATGTAGAGTGTTTTTTATTTGAATTTAAATTTTGATGTACTCCTATGTACCATCACTCTAAAGATTCTGGGGCTTGTGTCACATTCTTCAGTCCTTTCACCGTAAGATTATAAAAATGTTATTGGGCCAACTTTGAAGCAAATGACCCACCATTGTTCCCTTTTTCATGAGCTGAGCAGATGGACTAATAGACTTGAAGATCTTTCCACATATAACTGTCTCTATAGCTCATGCTCTGAAGCATCAGCAACTGAGAGGACTGGACGTGATTTAGTGTAAACAGTCCTGAGACCAAGGAAATCCATTAAACTCTGCAAATCTCAGCTTCCTCATCAGCAACTCGCTAAACCTTGCCTTCAGTGTTGGCTCAGATATAAGCGGGCAATATTCCATGCTAAGGAGAAGAGCAGCTCTCAGCTCTTACTCATCAAGGTAGCTCAGTCCATAGGCCATACAACTTCTCATTTTAAGGTCCTGCACATTGCCTAGTTTTCTTTGTATCTACCCTTGATCCACCTCTTTGCTACCCTCTTTGGTATGGGGTGGCCCCTCAGGTTGTACGATAGATCCTTACCTGCTGTCTCCACAGCGGCCACAAGGAGGAGCCAGGACCTTTCCCCTTGGGACTATTGTTATCTCTTCAAACACTTTTTCTGCCATTCCAGCTGCTCTGTTGCAAGGACTCTAGTTACATGGACATTAGACCACTTGATGTTTTCTCACAGGTCAATGATGCTCTGTTCTTTTCATTTTTAGTTCTTTTTTCCCTCTGGGTTTCATTTTAGATAATTTATGGTCTACAGTGTCCAATTAACTGATAAAGTCATTTAGTGTGTTTTTCAATTCTAGAAGTTCTATTTGAGTCATATATATATGTGTCTTTCATTTCTCTCCTCATCAAGCTCATGCTTTCCTCCATTTTTCTGAATGAATACAGTCTGTTCATAATAGCTTTTTAAATATTTTGTCTATTGATTCTATCAACTAGGTTATTTCTGTGTCTGTTTCTGTTGACTTTTCTCATGGTTATGGATCATATCATCTGGCAGCAGGACTCCAGTACTGGCATACCTAAAAATTTTTATTAGATGCCAGACATTGTGAATTTTATGTTAAGTATTTAAAAAATATTTTTGTATAATCCTTTAAATATTTTGTGGACTTTGCTCTGGGATGCCATTAAGCTTCTTGGGCACAGTTTGATTCTTTCCAGGCTGGTTTTTAAGCTTTGTTTGGTGGGTTCAGAAAATCCTTAGTCTAAGGTTAATGTGGACACAGTGTTCAGGTATTACCCTTCTGAAGACTCTCCTTCATGCCACATGTGTTAGATGCTCTTTCCATTCAGGCTGGTGGGAACACACACTCTTAGGGGCTCAGTCTGAGCTCTGTCCTACACTTCCTGTGGTTCAGTTTCTCCAGAGAGCTCTTTCACATATATTTTGTCTGGTCTTGTAGTGGTTTAAGGTAGAAAAGTAAATGCCATCTCTGTTACTCCATTATGGCCCAAAGCAGAAACATGTACTCTTTTCCTATATTTTAACAATTAAGGGAGGAAAAACTTATCTTCGATGTTATTTCCTATTTCCCATACCTGATATTCAAGGTGTGGTGGCGTAGTGCTGAAGTCCACAGTTCAAATCCACCAGGTGTTCCCTAGGAACTTTATGCAGCAGTTCTACTCTGTCCTATAGGGTCACTACGAGTTGGAATCGACTTGATGGCAATAGGTTTGGATTTTCTTTGGTATACCTAATATGTGCCATACACTATGTTATGTGTATTATTATATCATCCCATTAATCTATACAATAACTCTACGAGACAGTTAATACGATTATTTTCATATGAGACTTGAAACATTGAAGGACTTGGGCCAAGGTCAAACAGAAGGCAAGTAGTGGTGCCAGGACTGGAAGGGAGGCCTTCCCAGAGGTAGTGCCCCTAGCCACAGACCAGACCGAAGATCTTTGTAATAACCTTGGGATATCTGATATGCCTGGAACCCAGTATCTAAGCAGTTCCTAGCCACTGTGTCGATAGGCTCCTTTAGGTCAGAAACTCCTCCCTCAGGGAGCCACAGCATAACTTAGACCTTAAGCTCTGACTCAGGAAAGCCCTTAAACTCTCTGCAAAGCCATGTTTTTTCATTGGAAAGGCACAGAAAATGGACTTCCTTCTTAATTCAGGTATTTTATATTTGGGCAAGGAAATCTCTTGCTCTGGGGAGAAAAGTTCACAGCTCTTCTTCATCGAGCTGTATCACTCTGTAGGATGCACGGCTTGTAGTTCAATGTCGTGAACAATCACTTGGCATCTTTCACGTTTTAGCTGGTTTTCTTTGACCCTGCCCTTGTCTTCTCCCGCCTCCCAGCCACTTACCGCCCCCCTCCCCCAGCATCTAATGGGGCCTTGCAGATCTCTCTGTGCTGTGCCCACAGTAGCCACCAGGGGGCGCCAGGGCCCGTCTTCCCTTTTCTCAGTTTAGATAGTGAAGAAGGATTCCAGGTTATTTCAATTTACTAGGACACTGTGGCTCAGAAGGAGAGAGAGGTGAGCACACACCCTGGGAACTGGTGGCAAAACGCCCACACCTGCCAACACAAGATCTAGGGTTTTCTTCTATAGTTTAACATTCAGCATTTTCAGAGAAGGAGAAATCTAAACTTATTTCTGACAGTGAGAAGATAATGTCCTTTTTATTTAAATTCCTGGAGGCCCTGGATGGTAAAAACAGTCAAACCCTCAACTAGTAGCACGAAGGTTGGTGTTTCAAATCCACCCAGAGGCATCTTGGAAGACACACCCGGCAACCTGCTTCCGAAAGACCACAGCTTTGAAAACCCTATGGAGCAGTTCTGCTCTGCACACAGGGGGTCGTGATGAGTAGGAATCGACTTGACAGCAACTAGCAACAACAGCATTTACAGTCTCCACCAGCATTGAAAGAGAGGGCAGCTGAAGGGATCTTCCTAAGTTTCCAATCTCCTGACGCATGTCAGGTGCAAATCCGAGGCACACGGAGAGCTAATGCTGTCTGCCCATGAAGGAGGTAAGAGAGGCCTTGAGAAAAGGGATGGGGAAAGAGGAAACTGAAGCCATCAACTCACAGGTTCTTGTCAAGCAGGCTAGCCAATTCAAGTCAGCCGGACACAAGGTTGAAAGAACAGAAAGTTTTCTTCACAGTTGCAAACTGGGAGATAGGCAGAGTCTCCTGACCTAAGGCTGCCAGCTCCCTGACCCAGGGCAGATTTGTTCCTCTTATAAGGAGTGACATACATATGTATGAACAGTGAGAGGAGGATCCTCAGTCTTTCGATGCATGCTCAGTCCACATAATTTTAGAGAATTGTTTTTTGCACAGGGCTCTAAAAATACTACACATAACCCTGAAAAAATGGCGATGGCTGGCTACTGCCACCCCGGGAAGGTCATACAGCGGATAGATTCAGAGTCAGTGTGCCTGCACCTTGGTCTCCTGCCAAGAGAAGACAAGAAACCTGGGAATTTGACGAATCATGGTCAAGTGCTGTAAAAGTTTTAACAGAAATGTAGCAAGAGTAGGCGTTTCTGAAAAAAACAATTATGGAATGGTTAATAACCCTTAATAACCCTTTCACGATTGCTTGTTTCAAAACCGGAGCCGCAAAAAAAAAAAAAAAAAAAGAGGCTGCTTTACAAGCCGCGGATGTTGTAAAACGGTGGGAATACTAGCATTGGCGTCAGAACCTTTCAGAATTCATGGGGGATAATGAGCAGGATCAGCCCAAAGCTGATTCCCATGAAGAGGCAGTCAGATATATCTCCACCCTCCAAACTTTTCACCAATTCTAACACCAGCCATCCCTCCCACGGCAGGCTCTACTTCTTTTCTGGGGTTAATGATCTGTTCCCATGTCCACATAGAACCACACTTACAGTTTAGTGGTTTATTAAGGAAGTAACAGGATACAATTCAGGATCAGGATCAACAGGCTGCAATTCAGGGTCAAGATCAGCAACCATGTAGGCAAGACTCCCTTCTTCAGAGTAGGGCATCTCTCTCAGCTCCTCTCAGCCATTGAAGGATCCTCTCGGCCCCCTCAGGACAGGCTCCTCTTGGCTCTGCTGTGTATCACCATTGAGTCTGCACTGGGCCCCTTCCAGGCCTGTCACCATGTTCAGTGTTACAGCCCTTGACCTGTGTTACAGCCCTTTTAAGAACTTCTTTACCTCTTCTCTCTCTCTCTCTGCTCCTTCTCTCTTCTTTCTTCCTTCTGCTTCTTCCTGTCCAAAAAACCTCTGAGGGGTTTAATATATATATATATATATAGATAGATATAGATATATAGATATACATATAGATATACATATACATACATACATATATATATATATATATATACACAAATTCCTCATCAGTTTCAAGGCATGGCCCTCCCACCAAGGCCATGAATTGAACAACCCCTCTTGGTAGACCACAGACACTTCATTTGCATAGTAGCCTACAGCTACCCCATTTGCATGGTAGCCTATAGATACTCCATTTGCATAGCCTATAGTCACTGCATTTGCGTGGTATATTGACCAATCCAGGAAGGTGCATACTAATTACAGGATAGACTGCAAGCAGCTCAGGGCCAGACAAAAAGTATCAAACATCAAGTTGTTTACAGCTTACTCAGGAAATGTCAATCAGCCTGAAAAAGAGTAACAAACCCTTTGGGGATAGAAAACTAGGGCAAATGTAATGCCTCAGGCTTTAGGGGGAAAAGAATCTCTCAAGCTGTTTTACCAAAGAACCAAGGCAAAAGGTCACTTAAAGGATCTCATGTCACCACAGGTGTGTTGGGGTGGTATCTGGGGAAGCTGTATGACAATAAATGTAGGAATTGAGAGCAAGACATCAAGCAGGACAGCTGTCACCCAAGGAGAGAAGTCCAAGGAAAGTTTAGAGGTGGAAAGAGCATCTGACGAAGTGTTGCCACCAGGCTCATGATACCAATGCTATTTCTCATCTCTACAAAGAAGGCATCAAAGTGGGCTTGATGTGCCTGTTATGCATGTTGGGTATGAGTACGGAATTAGATACATACTTATTCATGTTAAAATACTCATCACTCATCGTTGTACCACCTAAAATTATCTCAAGTACTACCAGTGCTACCCATACCACATACAGGGAAACTGGCTATTGAAAAGTAAAAAAGGAGCCCCACCTGGGGGTAAAAACTTATTTGTTGTGATGGAATCTCCTAATGCAATCTCTGAGGCCAAGGGCACAAAAAACACACTAAGTCCCAAGGAAACACAGCCAATCATAGTTCTTCAGAGAATTATTAGAGAGCCTGAGAAATCTGAGGAATCTCTAGAAACTATGGCAGACACCCTCTTATTTACAGACAGAGAACATGGTTCTGAGTTGAGGTCCAACTCTACCCCAAGACATGTGTCAAGGGTGACGCAGATGGAGCAGGTTCTTGGTCCCCCAGAGTCTGGGAAGATGTAGCTCAGAGGCGTATGAATTCACTCAGGACAAGGCCACAACATGATAGCCTACTGGTGGGACATGTGAATGAGGCCCAGGGCTATATATTTCCAGAGTGATCCTACCAGAGAGTCCATTGTTATACTCTTAGGTCAATGAGGAATTCCAGGTCTTTATCCTTTTACTACGTTTGGTGTTCCAATCTCCAAATCCTGGCATTTTTCCTACCTTACACCTCTTTCATTAGGTTTTTAAGCTGATTTTGGTATGTGAAATTCTCAAGCATAAAGGGAGTGCAGCTAATTTACTTCTACATCGATTGAATTCAACTGATGTCTTCACAGGCTGGTTGGGATCCCCATTCTTTTCTTTTCTTTCTTTCTGTATCTTTTTGCCTGACTGTAGGCTGAAACCCTGGTGGCGTAACGGTTAAGTGACACAGCTGCTAACCAGAAGGTCGGCAGTTTGAATCTCCCAGGAGCTCTTTGGAAACTCTAGGGAGCAGTTCTACCCTGTCCTATAGGGTCACTATGAATCGGAATCGACTCGATGGTGACGGGGTTTTTCTGGGTAAGTAGGCTGCAACTCCACAGTAATATCAATATCAGTTTCTCTGTGGAAAAGAATAGCTAAGCAATCTAGAAATGGGCATAAACTGCAGGACTTTAATGAAATAGAAGTCTCACAAGGAAAAAAATGCTTTGACTGTCCAGAAACTGACCACCAATCTCTGAGTGTCTTCATGTGAGTTGGGGGTCTGGAATTTAATTCAACAGGAGCTGGAGTTATTGAGGCGGGAAATCTTGTGAAGAATGAATCTCTTCCTGCTACTGACGACTGTGGGTCCCAGGTAAATTAAAAAAATAGAAGCCCCAAAGTCATTGACTAAGTCTGGATTGAAATAATGGATAAAGTCAGAGACCACACGTCTCAATTAGTAGTTAATGAGGACTTTGAAAGAGAGTGAAAGCTGTACGCGAAGGTATTATCCACCTGTCATCTCCCATAGGCTCTGGTTCTCTGGATAGTCGTGTTGTGTGGAGGCTTCTCTACTCCCTGAGGGTGTTTGAACTCTTATTGGCACCTGGCCTTGGACCCTATACAGGGCTGACTTCATGGGCATGTGACCTGTACACTCACAGATGGCCCTACGCTCAAAATTCTCACACTCGATTTAATGTTCTGCTGTCACCGTCTTGGAATTATTTATGATTTTAACTTTGAACATATGTTTTGTAAGTGAAATTCAATGGGAAAAGGAAGCATGCATGCAAGAAGAGGAAATGTGCACAATACATATGTCCGCTGCAGTTCCTTGCTGGTTCGTTACATACCACATTCTTGATAACCCCATGAGCGCAGAATTAAAGAAAACTGAAAATGCATGGAGGTTCACCAAGAATCAAAGTGAGTACAAGATGTCAAGCACAAGAGAAAGTAAAGTCAAAGCATAACAGATTCAGATGGTTAAAAAAAATTCTTTTTTGGATTTAGATACTTTATTACTTACAGAAGCAATAAAAGGAAAAATTGTCAAAGGTGCTGACCCCTCATGGCTGTCTCACCAGACAACACTAAAAGAGGGCCAGATGAGTGCAAAATAATTATTAGGACACTGTTGCAGAGGAGTCAATGCCTTGCTTCAGCTTAGCTGTTTTATATCCTGTGGCAGTGCCCTAAGGAGAGCTAGGTGAAAAATTCCACACCTCACTAGAAACAGGGAGGTGAATGTAAAAACTGTCTAGTGGCAGCCCCCCACAAGAAAGAGAGGCAGATGTGAAAGTGTCAAGCACCTCACAAGACCATCTATCTTATATTCCTGGGCGGAATTCCACCAAGACATGGGTTCTGACCTGCATGGCCTATGCAGATATGTAGGAGATAGCCTGAACACCATGGCAGAGCCGTTTCCCTGCAAAAGGTATGTCTAAAACTGACAGGGGGAGGTGGGGCCAGGATGGTGGAGTCGTCAGATGCTTCTGGTGGTCCCTCTTACAACAAAGACCCAAAGAAACAAGTGAGTCAATAATATATATGAAAAGCTAAGAGCCCTGAACATCAAAGGCAAAGTTAAGAAATCAGACTGAGCAGCATGGAGAAAGAGTGACAGTTCAGAAGAAGTGAGGAGTTGCCACAACTGACTCGGTAGACACCAGCACCCCTCAAACCTGATCCCCTGGTAGGACCGCGGCGGGGTTAGTGGTAACATCTGAGATACATTTTCCACAGTGAGAGAGAGAGAGCGCAACCGGCAGAGAATACTCACATCTCCAAAATCAGCGAAAAACAGCGCTCTCAGCAAAAGATAAGCGCTTGTGTCTAATTTACTCTGTGGATCAAATAGCACATCTTGGAGGTGGGGCCAAGATGGCGCAGAGTATTCAGACCCTTCCAGTGATCCCTCTTACAACAAAGACCTGAAAAAACAAGTGAAACACTTATATTTATGACACGCTAGCAGCCCTGAACATCAAAGTCAAAGAAATCAGACTGAGTGGCAGGGGGAGGGAGATATGATTCAGGAGCGGAGAGGAGTTGCCAGACCTGAATTGCCTGGAAGCTTCAGGTACCATTCCTGGAAGTGACTGGGGCGGGCTGGTGGTAGCATTCAGCTACAGCTTCCCCAGGGAGAAACAGCCAGCCACAAAGCCTACTCACACCTCCAGAACCAGAGAAGAATGGTGCTTTCAGCAAAAGCTAAGTATTAAAGAAATAAAGGGCATCTAGATTGGTAAGGAAGAAGTAAAAGTATCTGTATTTGCAGATGACATGATCGTATACACAGAAAACCCTAAAGAATCCTCAACAAAACTGCTGAAACTAATACTTCCGGAAAGTATCAGAATACTAGATAAACATACACAAATCAGTTGGATTCCTCTATACAAAAAGAAAGAACATCAAAGAGGAAATCACCAAACCAATACCATTCACACTGGCCCCAAGAAAATAAAATACGTAAGAATAAATCTTACCAGAGATGTAGAAGACCTATAGAAGGAAAACTACAAGACACTACTGCAAGAAACCAAAAGACACCTATAGAATTGGAAAAAAATACCTTGCTCATGGATAGGAAGACTTAATGTTGTAAAAATGTCCGTTCTGCCAAAAGCAATGTATAGATACAATATTTCTGATCCAAATTCCAAAGACATTTTTTAATGAGATGAAGAAACAAATCACCAACTTCATATGGAAGAGAAAGACGCCCTGGATAAGTAATGCATTGCTGAAAAAGAAGAACAAAGTGGGAGGCCTCATTCTACCCAATATCAGAACCTATTATACGGCCACAGTAGTTAAAACAGACTGCTACTAGTACAATAACAGATACATAGAACAATGGAACAGAATTGAGAATCGAGACGTAATTCCATCTACCTGTGAGCAGCTGATGTTTGACAAAGGTCCAAAGTGAGTTAAATGTGGAAAAGACAGTCTCTTTAACAAATGGTGCTGGCATAACTGGATACGCATCTGCTAAAAAATGGAAACGAAACCCATACCTCACACCATGCACAAAAATGAACTCAAACTGGATCAAAGACCAAACTATAAAATCTAAAACAATAAAGATCATGGAAGAAAAAGTAGGGACTATGCTAGGAGCCCTAATACATGGCATAAACAGTATACAAAACATTATTAACAATGTACAAACACCAGAAGAGAAACTAGATAACTGGGAGCCCCTAAAAATCAAACATCTATGCTCATCCAAAGACTTCACTAAAAAGAGTAAAAAGATTACCTACGGACATGGAAAAAATTTTTAGCTATGACATTCCTGATCAGCATCTGATCTGATCTCTAAAGTCTACACGATACTGCAAAAACTGAACTACAAAAAGACCAATAAGCCAATTAAAAAATGAGCAAAGGATACGAACAAGCACGTCACTAAAGAAGACATTCAGGTAGCTAACAGATACATGAGGAAATACTCACGATCAGTAGCCGTTAGAGAAATGCAATTCGAAATTATAATGAGATTCCATCTGACCCCAACGAGGCTGGCATTAATCTAAAAAACACACAATAATAAATGCTGGAGAGGTTGTGGAGAGACTGGAACACTTATACACTGCTGGTGGGAATGGAAAATGGTACAACCACGTAGAAAATCAATTTGGCGCTTCCTTAAAAAACTGGAAATAGAACTACCATAGGATCCAACAATCCCACTCCTTGGAATATATCTAGAGAAATAAGAGCCTTTACATAAACAGATATATGCACACCCGTGTTCGTTGCAGCACTGTTTACAATAGCAGAAAGATGAAAGCAACCAAGATGCCCATGAACGGATGAATGGATTAATAAATTATGGTACATTCACACAATGGAATACTATGCATCCACAAAGAACAATGATGAATCCGTGAAACACTTCATAATGTGGAGGAATCAGGAAGACATTATGCCGACTGAAATTAGTCAGTTGCAAAAGGAAAATATTGTATGAGTCCACTATTATGAGAACTCAAGCAAAAGTTTAAACACACAAGAAAATATTCTTTGACTGTTACAATAGTGGGGAGGGAGGGAGGGAGAGGGGTATTAACTAATTAGATAGTGGACAAGAACTATTTTAGGTAAAGAGAAAGACAAACACAACAAACAAGGGGTCAGCACAACTGCATTACACCAAAAGCAAAGAATTTCCTGAATAAACTGAACACTTTGAAGGCCAGCATAGCAGGGATAGGAGTTTGGGCCATGGCTTCAGGGGACATGTAGGTCAATTGGCATAATAATATCCATTAAGAAAATATTCTGCATCCCACTTTGAAGAGTGGCATCTGGGGTGTTAAACACTAGCAAGGGGCCATCTAAGATGCATCAATTGGTCTGAACCAACCTGGAGCAAAGGAGAATGAAGAACACTAAGCACACAAGGTAATTAGGAGCCCCAGAGACAGAAAGGGGCACATAAACCAAAGACTACATCAGCCTGAGACCAGAAGAACTAGATGGTGCCCGGCTACAACCGATGACTGCCCTGACAGGGAACAGAACAGAGAAACCCTGAGGGAGCAGGACAGCACTGGGATGCAGACCTAAAATGCTCATAAAAAGACCAGACTGAATGGTCTGATTCAGACTAGAAGGACCCTGGAGGTCATGGTCCCCAGACCTTCTGTTAGCCCAAGACGGGAACCATTCCCAAAGCCAACTCTTTGGACAGGGATTGGATTGGACTATGGGATAGAAAATGATGCTGGTGAGGAGTGAGCTTCTTCAATCAAGTAGACGCATGAGACTATGTGGGCAGCTCCTGTCTAGATGGGAGATGAGAGGGCAGAGGGGTCATAAATTGGCCCAATGGACACAAAAATAGACAGTAGAGAGGAGTGTGCAGTCTCATGAGGGCAAGAGCAACTAGGAGTATATAAAAAAAAAAATAGCAAGGTGTATATAAATTTTTGTATGAAAGACTGACCTGATTTGTAAACTTTCACTTAAAGCACAATAAAAGGTTAAAAAAAAAAAAGCACCCCTTTCAAAAGAACGCTCCCCTTTATCTGATCCCTCCTCCCTCTGCCCCAGGCCTCAAGCTGACTTCAGTAGCATTTGATTTGCCTGGACCTGAGACAGGTCCTGCTGTGCACTCCAAACCATTCTCCCAGACTTGGAGAAGGAACAAATTAGCAACTGGGGGGAAAATGATCTGCTGGCTCCCCTAAGCTGGGAACTCAGGGCAGAAGAAGCTCCTATCCAGGCACAAGCAGTCTATGGACTTTGAATGCCTTGAACCCCTGCATAGACCTGTGTGGGCCCATTTCAGCAGATTAGGCCCTTGTTGGTGCTCGGCTTGGGTGTATGTGCCCCAGGTCTGACTTCAACTGTTTCAGCTGTGCAGTGGAGAGGCAGGTTTTTGACATTTGACACTGCTCCTCATGTTGTCCATTGCCTTAAAATCAGTGCATTGGGTGAGTCTGAAGCTAGGAGGGCAGCTGAATGGCCTTCACCCCTCCTTGCTCCTCATCCGCCTCAGGTGTCAGCGACCCCCAGAGACCCCCGGGTCTCCAACCTTCCCTGAGCCCAAGAAGACACACGACACAGCTGCTCTGCCTTAGCCCACCTGCCCGTGTCATGGACGCCCCACATTTGCCCCGGTTGCGGTCGGTGGGGCGACCGTGGAAATTAAGTGAGGAATGGGGAATGGTGAAGAAGAGCAAAGGAAGGCAGGGAGGCATGGGTTAGAACGAGACCTCCAGGAGGCCGTGCAGAGACTCAAGCGAGGTGCTGGGGAGCAGAGAATGGTTTCTATTGTGTAGCACAATGGGGAGGGAGGAGCCGAGAGACCCCAAGAAGTGGGACAAAAGCAAAGCAGCAGTGGCTGTTCAAGAACAAAACAGTAAATTAAGACAATAATTTATAGATGGATCAAAAACAATAGTCAATATCAAGCCACATAAAAAAGCAGAACTTGATCACTTCAATGTGCTCCCAAAACAAAGAATCAAGGAGTCTTCTGGATGAAGATATATTACTGGAATTACCAGAGGCTGAATACGAAAGATTAATACACAGAACTCTTCAAGAGATCAGGAAGGAGATCAGGCAAAATGCAGAATGAGCCAAGTATCACACAGATAACGCAGAGGAGAAAATTAAGAAGGTTAGGAAGAGCATAATGACAACTTTAATAGGATGCAAGAATCCATAGAGAGACAGCAATCAGAAATTCAGAAGATTAACAATAACATTTCAGAATTAGACAACTCAATAGAAAGTCAGAGGAGCAGAATTCAGGAAATGGAAGTCAGAATTAGTGAGATCAAAGATAAGACACTTGGCACCAATACATTTGAAGAAAAATCAGATAAAACTGATGGAGGCACTAACAGCCTTGGAAGAAATGCTTTCTTTTCAACTAGAACTCGTTTCAGGATCTTCAGGCTATGAAAACAGGATTTCTTCCCAATATTAAGAGGAGCATCAGCCGTGGTATCCTCTCTCCCTCTAGTGTTAGGGATTGAATCGTGTCCCCCAAAGGGAAATGTCCAAGTCCTAACCCCTATACCTATAATGTTACCTCCTTGGGGTAATAGAGTATTTCTTTGAAAATAAATCCACAGTGGGTAGACACAACTCCGACTCACAGTGACTGTATACAACAGAGCAGAAGCCGACTACCACATCTTTCTCCAGCTCTTTGAATAGAGTATCAGTTAAGTAATACCAGAGAAGGGTGGGTCTTAGTCCTAATCCTTTCTAAGTGCTGTTTCATAAAAGAGAAGAGACCTGCAGAGAGGGTGAGGCACGGGGGTAGAACACATGTGAGGCTCCCTCACAGACCAATGAATGTCAACAGATACTGGGGGACTACTGACAAGGATGGTTCTTCCTGCCTGAGCCACACCACTACCCCACACCACTGGACTCCTAGAAATTTCACTGAGGTGGAAGGAGCCTGAATTTTTATGGGATTTACTTCCCACCTTCTAGCACACAAGTGTTTTACCAGTAAGTCCAGAGTCATTTACACTTCTTCCTTGCTAGGTCCAATCAGTGTAGGGTCATCAATGTAATGGACCAGTGTGACATCTTCTGGAATGGAAAGGTAATCAAATCCCTGAAGACTAAATTAAGACATAGGGCTGGAGAGCTGATATATCACTGAGATAGGACAGTGGAGGTGTATTGCTGGCCTTTCCAGCTGAAGAAAAGCTGCTTCTGGTGTTTCTTCAGAACTGAAAATGGGAAAAGAGCACTGGTCAGACCAATAGCTGCATACCAGGTACCAGGAGATATATTAATTTGCTCAAGCAATGAAACCACGTCTGGAACAGCAGCTACAATTAGAGTCACCATTTGGTTAAGTTTACAGTAATCCACTGTCATTCAACAAGATGTATCTGTTTTTTGCACAGGCCCAATAGGTGAGTTGAATGGGGATGTGGTGGGAATCACTACCCCTGCATTCTTGAAGCCCTTGATGGTGGCAGTACTCTCTGCAGTTCCTCCAAGAATGCAGTATTGCTTCTGGTTTACTATTTTCCTAGATAGGGGCAGTTCTAATGGCTTCATCTTGGCTTTTCCTAACCTGATAGCCCTTATTCCACTTGTCAGAGATCCAGTGTGGGGGTTCTGCCAGTTGCTGGGGAAATCTATCACGCATTTTGGAATGGGGGAAATCACTACAGGATGGGTTTCGGGATGCACTGTGAGGTGAATCTGAGCTAAGAGTGCAATAAGAATCTCACTTTAATATGCCCCTACTCTGACTGGTGGGCCACAGTGATGTTTTGGGTCTCCTGGAATTAGTGTCAGTCTAGAGCCAGTATCCAGGAATGCCCCCAAAGTCTGGTTATTTCCTTTGCCCCAGTGAACACTCACTCTCATAAAAGGCTGTAGATCACTTTGGGGAAGGCTCGGAGAAATTTAACAGCATAAATTTTTGGCAGTGTAGGGGGCCATTCCTCAAGGGGACCTGGCTTTCCCTTCATATAAGGGTTGTGGGTCTGTAAATAGGCTCTAAGATGGGGATCGATTGAGAGGCTGCAACTCTCTATTCTGGTGATTTGAGTTAGACTGCTGTTCCCTTGACCTAGAATTCTTTCACTTCTAGAGGATGAAGCAAATAATTGGTAGATTTCTTATTTCACTTCTAGGACACTATGACTCAGTAGCCAATGCCATAAGTCCATACAAGTCAGACTATTCTGATTATTGCTTTGACTCTGCTGTCCATTGTGGTAACTACTAACCACTCCCACCTTGTCTTTGTTGATTGAGTGCTGCCACTTGGCCCCTACAACCTCGGAGTCCAATCAGCCCCATTGTAGTTAGGTGTTTTAATTCAGTTAGGGCAGTTCTCACTGTCAAGCCTTACTCACATAAAAGGGCAATCACAGCAGTCTTCAAGGATTCTGCCCCCCCCCTTCGTAAATTTGTTTCTCAGTGTTGTGGCAAATGGTGTGTCCTCTGGCACTCCGTGGGTGGGCATGTGGGTCTAACCTGATAAATACACTCTAATGTACCAGTTTTTCTAAGTCTTTGAATACCTTCTTCTACAGTATACCAGGGCAGGTCTTGTACTTCAACTTGATTTACTGTAGTCCACCATGCAATCTATACTTCATTGACCCAACCAAATAAACTATTTGATCTTTTCCTAACCTCTTGAGCAGAAACACTGAATGAAGAATCTGTGCTTAGTGGGCCCATATCAATAAACTCAGACTGATCCATGTTTATGCTCCTTGCACCATTATCCCACACCCTTAATAGCCATTCTCACACATATTCCCCAGGTTTCTGTTTGTACGTATTATGAAAGTCAAGCAGTTCCTTTGGAGTGTGGCATGCCTCCTCCTTGTTCACACTTTGTACTTTACCTTTTGGGGTTTTCTAAGACTTAAGTCTACTTATAGGCCAAAAGCAAAAATGAATAGTGGCAGTGAGGCCTGGAAATATTCAGCAATGCCTTGAAAGGCATCTACCTCAGGTGATAAATCAGGCTAGGTACCAGGTGCCAGCTCAGGTGATATCTCAGACAAACACTCTTCAGGAACAGTTGGGTTAATCTCATCAGAAGGGGATGGAAGGTATAATGGTTTTACTGCAGGATGGCAGCTTCGCCTAAACCCTGGTGCCATAGTGGGTATGAGTTCAGCTGCTAACCAAAAGGTCGGTAGTTCAAATCCACCAGATGGGCCCCGGAAACCCTGTGGGGTAGTTCTATTCAGTCCTATGGGGTCACTATGAGTCGGAACCAACTCCTATGAAACAGCAATGGGGTTTTTTTTTTTTTTCTTGGCTTACCAGAGAAAGATGGGATGTTCTTGTCAGTTGGGTGTAAGAGTGCTGATTCTGCTGGCAGGAATGATTCAACAGAATTTAGAGTCTCAGTGTCCCCAGCTCCCTGATTATCTGCCCATATGTTCCCATTCCACGTTTCGGGGTCCCATTTCTTCTCAATCAATGCCTCACTTTAACTTTAGACACCATTCGAGGTTGGGAATTCAATTAGGATTGTAATTCAGGCACTCTTATAATAAGACCCTGCGTTAGATTTTTGGCAATATCAGCTCTGTTACTACAAGAAATAAGGATTTCTTTCAGGGCGCAAGTTGCAACTTTGAGGAGTTTAATACGGTGCTTGAACTGTGACTCTGATGCCCTGAGATCATCTCTCTCACCACTTTGTCTAATGAAAGTAAGACCAACCAATCAGCTTCCTTATAATTCTCATTCTGACCAAATTGTGGAAATATTTCAAACATGTGATCATCCAAAGCCTCGCCTCTCACCAATACATGATCTATTTCTGATAATTTGCGTATTAAAATTGCCACCTCATGCCATGGATTAGCATCACCCTTTTTGCTACTGGAGGCAGAGTCGTCAGTGCTTTTAAGACTAGTCAGACTTGAGAACCAACTTAGAAAACTCATCCTGATGATTCTGTTTCTCTGGAGCCACTCTCAGTACCAAATGTATCAGCAGGGTTCTGAAGAGATGCAAAACCAATGAAGTGTGTGTATGGGTGTGTGTGTGTGTATAACTGTATGGTTATATATATATATATATATATATATATATATATTTATATATAGCCATAGAGTTAGACAGAGAGAGACACAGGGAGAGCTTTATCTCAAGGAAATTGCTCACATGGCTGTAGAGGATCGCAAGCCCCACGTCCATGGATCAGAGTTCTCCCACCTCACAAACCTACAGGGGCTGAGGATCCCAACATCAGCAGGTAAGGTGGCAGGCTGCTGGCTAAAGTCCCAAGAACTGGAGGTCAGATGATGATTAGCTGGATGCAGAATCCAGAATAAGCAAGCATGCTTTCCCAAAACATCTATACATATATTGGATGCAGGCCACACCACCGAGGAAAATCCCCTTGCAACTGACTGGCTGATCATGTCTGATCACTGCTTTACTATACAACTGCCAAATTACATCACTACATAACTGCCAAATCACTGAGAATGATGGCCCAGCCAAGCTGACACACAAACTTAACCACCACACGTTACAAGCCCAGTGATTACCTTAATAATTTTTTCAACTGGTAATGGAAAAAACCTGCAAATAAATCTATCTATTCCTCTAAAAATGTTAAGTCCTGTGTAAATATACATTTATCTACTCCACTTTTGCTTCCTAGGAAAGGTAAATCTCATGATAGTCGAGGTCAAATAGATGCTCGCTCTCTAAACTTGCCTCATTCTAGTTTCACTGATGATGAACCTTGATGACAATCCTTCTAAAATATTTTTGGATTTTGAAAATGAACTAATAACACACGTAAGTATTTATACTATTGTGGTGTAAATTCCAAATATTCTGGTATGAAATAATATTTACTAAGAGGTCATTCTACTCAGATAACTTTGGTAGGAATATGCCATTTGGCTAAAGGCCTAAGAGAATTGATTTTTGACTATATAAACGGGTTCTTCCTTGAGGGGATCTACCTCTCTTTCTTTCAAAGAGCTCTGTACTTGTAAATTTTTTGAGGGTCTGTGGCTTTCTATTGCTGTGATTCAAGTAGGACTATATTCACCAGACTTAGAGTGTTTATGCAAATCAAGTCAGACTTTAATAGGTTGCCCATCTATGGCATTTCCAGATGCACTGACCAAGGAGTTAATGCTAAAGAGCTTTGAGAGACAGACCATTCTGATTACTGTTTCAGCTCTGTACTCAATGTAGCAACTGAGGTCACCTTGTCTTTTAGGCTTAAATGTTGTGACCTGACCCTTCCAATCCCATCTTCCCATCATCCCCCTTCATTTCAATGATCCCAGTTCCATGGTAGCAGTTCCCACTGTCTTTCATAAAATAGCCACCACAGAGTTCTTTGAGGATGTGAAAACAGTTCTGTAGGGTCTATTTCTCACAACCTTGTTGAAGGTAGTGTCCCTTCTGAATCTTTCCAGGGGATAAAAGTAGGGGCGAATGACCATGTCTGTGGAGTGTACAATTAATTTTTACTCAAAGGATTTGGAGTTTTTCCCTGGTTCCTGAGAGGTAATCTCTAAACACCTGAGATTTTCCCAGTGATTGGAGTCTTTGTAATTACTGGAGGGGCCCCAGGTCGCACCTGAGAGTTTATGCTGAAGGGGCAAGAGGGGCCTCTTTGAGAGGACAAAGAGGAAAAGTCCCCAAGAGGCTGGTTTAGAGGGATATTGCCAAAAGAGTAACCAGAGGATCCTGAAGTATCTGCAAGTTACTCTGAAATGGAGTAGAAAATACATATACCCCAAGAGACAGAGAAACCAAAAGTGGAAAATGTTCATTGGTAAATGTATATGAAGAATATATACATACAACTCTTTCAGCGTTTTTATGTTTGAAATTGTTTTGAAAAGAAAGATTTAGAGGTCTCCTCCCAGCTTCTACTTTGTTCTCTTGAGATGAACGTTCCGAAAGCCAAAGGATAGGTTTTTACGATGAGGCCCACAGCAGCAGTGGAGTTTCCCGGTGGCCCAGAGCAGGATGTAGTTCTTGGGGGCTCGGAGCCGCTGAACAGCTTCTCATCGCCTCTCACCTCTGCAAGGCTGGGCGATGCTGGGACTCTTCTGCATCAAACAAGGCTAAAGAAGATTTCGTGCAGTGGGGAGACATGCGGTAACAGCTTTCCCTGACCGGGAATCGAACCACTGCTGCGGCGGTGAAAGCGCAGAATCCTAGACGCTAGGCCACCAGGGACCTGCCTGGAAGTCTGTAATCTCGTGCTTTGAGTAATTACATCTCTTTGCACTAAACTCGAGGAAGCCAGGATTCCTAACTTCCTGGATGTTTCCATCCCATCTAGGGATCGTCTCCCAAGGCCCTTTCCTCCTTGCCTTCTCCAGAACGCGAGCCAGCTTGCCGCACGCCGAGCGCTGTCAGGTCTCCACAAGTTTCAGAGCGAGGTGGTTTTTCCCCGCCTAACCTCAGACCTGACCTAGAGATGGGCCTTTGCGCGGCGGCACCGTATGGAGAGACGGTGGCCAGGTCCAGCCCAGGGGACAAGCCTGCAGGGAGGAGGCGCCCAGGATGGATAGGGGGCCAAGCATGAGCCCCCGAGAACTACAACATGAAAAAGGGCTCAGATGGATGCAGAAACCGAGACAGCCTGGATGAATAACTCTTTGAACCAGGACCCCGGGACCCCGTATGGAACTCCGGAATTCCCCCTAAAGTCCTCTGCCCCTGCCGTTTTCTCATCTTTGTCGGTGGCAAATCCACCCTTCCATGTGCTCAAGCAAAAAACTGCAAAATCTCCTTGCCTCAGGTCTTTTCCTCAGACTCCACATCTCATTGTTTGAGGACGAAAGCGTTCTCGTTGCTGGTACAGTGGTTGAGAGCTTAGGCTGCTATCTAAAGAATCCACAGTTCGAATTCACCACCCGCTCATTGGTGAACCCCAAGCGGGTGATCTACTCTGCTCGCTATGAGTCAGAATAGACTCGACCACAATGGACCTTTTGGTTTTTTGTCCGTCAAATGTGGACGTTGGTCCACGCAGTTCCTGCATTTCCTGAGCTCTGAATGTGGACCAACAACTCTCCTGATAAAGGAAGGAGATCAAATTAAGGCGTGTCCCTCCCCTCGCTCAGAATTTAGGGTTCCAGACTTAATTTCAGAGCGTGGGGTTGGGCTGCCTTTGCCTCCTTTCTTTGGCTCTGTCCCTCAAAATCAGCCGTTCCTGGCCTCTCTTGGAGAGTTGGGGACATGTCTGAGACCCCTCCGCTCGACTGGCCTCTCCGGGTCAAGAAACCAACTCCCTTCGGGTTCTATCTGCAGATACGCTTCAGAAGGCGCTTTTTTTTCCGGTTCTTGAACTGGGCTTGGCCCAGGTGTGCGATATGCGGGGGCGCACGCGGTGAGTTTGTGGTTCTCCAGTAGCCCGCTCTTCTCTGCATCTGTAAAGAATCCAGTGCAGGTCTTCAAGGCTGGCTTGGCCTGTGTTGCTTGTTAGACATTTTCAAAGAGCCAAGTGCCCTAAGGCACATGTTTCAGCCTTTGCTAAGGTAAGGCTAAAACATGAGGACATGATTAGAGTAGTGGACTGAAATTGAGTGGCACAGAACAAGAGACTCCACAAGTGTCAGAGGGGGGACAGAGGGGAGGTGCTGAGGCAAAAGGTCTTCTGAGGAAAGAGCACAGGGTAGGGCCTGGAGGGAGGGTTCTACTGTTTCTGGGTGGACAGGAAGTGTGGGTCATTTTGAGAGTGTGTGATGAAATAGATAACAAAACACTTGCCATTTCAACCACTTTATGTGCACAGTTCACTGACAGTAATTACGTTCACCATGTTGTGGAACCATCACTACTATCCGTTTCCAAACTTTTTCATCATCCTTAAACAGGAATTCAGTGCCCCTTAAGCAATCTTTCCTGCCTTTTCCCTCCCACCTGCCCCTGGTAACCATTAATAAACTTTGATCTTCATGCATTTGCTATTTCAGAGATTCCAAGTCAGGGAGATCATATAATATTTGTCCTTTTGTGTCTGGCTTCTTTCATTCAACATAATTTTTCTAGGTTCATCCATGTCTTAACATGTATCACAACTTCCTTTTTGTTTATGGCTGAATAATATTCCATTGTATGGATAGACCACATTTTGTTCATCCATTCATCTGCTGATGGACACTTGGGTTGTTTACACCTTTCGGATAATGTGAATAATGCTACAATGAGCATTGGTGTGCAAGTATCTGTTTGCATTCTTGCTTTCAATTTTGGGGGCTATATACCTAGTAGTGGAAGTATTGGGTCATTTGGTAATTCTATGGACAACTCTTGAGGAACTGCCAAACAGATTTCCACAGAGATTGTGCCATTTTACAATCTCACCAGCAATGGGTGTGGGTTCCAATTTTCCACATCCTCAGCAATGCTTGTTTTCTGGTTTTCTACCAAACAATTGAGCACTTGACTCCTAACTGAAAGGTTTGTGGTGGGAACCTACACAGAGGCGCCTCAGAAGACAAGACTGGCGATCTGCTTCTGAAAGATCCAAAATTCGAAGCCATTGCCATGGAGTCCGCTCTGACTCATGTCCTCCCTATAGGACACAGTAGACTTACCCCATAGGGTTTCCAAGGCTGTGATCTTTACAGAAGCAGACTGCCACATCTTCCTCCCGCAGAGCAGCTAGTGGATTTGAACTGTTGACCTTTCAGTTAGCAGCCGAGCGCTTTAACCATTGCACCACCAAGTTACAGCCTTCAAAACCCTATGGGGCACTTCTGCACTGCACTCATGTGGTCGCCATGAATCCTAATCTACTCCTTGGCAACTAACAGCAAGTGTGGGAAGAATAACCAGTAATGACGTTGAACATCTTTTCATGGAAACAGGGATCATTTGTCAAGAGCACCAGCGCCCTTAAAGGGGCCACCGAGGCGCTGGTCCGATGCCCCAGGGTGACTGCCTTCACAGCTCCTGCGCTGTGGGGAGTTGGAGAGTCCCAGAGAGCTTAGTTCTGAAAATGGAAACTGTAGTGAGCTGGGCGGTCCCATAGCCTGGGGGAGGGCATCACCACTCCTCCCCTCCCCCCGCCCCCTTAGTCCTAGCTTCCTTGTTTGGCACAGAAAACCATCTTAGGGCCTAAGGGACGCCTTAGACTCCTTTGCCTGAAGGAATTGTTAGTGATTTTCCGGAGTGATTTCTGCAGCACTTTGCTGCTTACAGTCGAATTTTAAATGTAGTTGAATTTCGTTTGTTGGAAGCCTAAGTACTCAGACAGCGGGTCTTAAAATTTTCAAGGAAAAATTCTGAGGCAAGTCCACTTACGTGGTTTCCGTAGTGTAGCAGTTACCACGTTCGCCTCACACGCGAAAGGTCCTCGGTTTGAAACCGGGCTGAAACAGTTGCGTTTTTACTCCTCAGAGCCCATTGCTGCTTTTTCCCATTGCTTAAGATCTAGAATCAGAGTCCTGGAAATTCCCAGAGGGAAATGCACAAACTGTGATGATCCATAGGAAGGTGCAATACAACCAGTAGTACTGCAAGATTTATGCCAGTTTAAAAAACCAAGAAAACCCAGTGCCACTAAATCCTAAAGTGCATCTATGGAAATGGATCCACAGGGGATAGAAGCAGAGCAGAAGGAATATAATGTTGGATACGGCTAGGTTTACTTATTGATATTGGTGCAAGAGGTAGAAATTCTGGAGCCAAAGTATTTGTTTGAGCAGCTGTCAGCAATTCTAAATTGTCCACTTGAAACAGTTGACTGAAAACTTGCACCCAAAGGTGGCCTACAGTAAATGCAGTTGAACTGCCAGAGCGTCTTTGAGGCATTTATTTCAGAGGAAAAAACCGAAAGCTACAGTAAATTTATCACCTAAGGCCTGTTCATTCGCCCACATCTACAGTCCCAGGTATGATCAGGAAAACATAACCTTTGACAAGTCCGTGAGAAATACATGCAAGGGAACTATCCCTGCATCCTCAAAGCATTCTATGGTGGTGATTTTGTGAAGAACGGTGGGAACCGCTGCCATCGACCTGGGATTTCTGAAATTGATGAGAGTGTCTTAGTCAGGGTTGCTAAAGAAACAGAACAAGGGATTGTAAACAGATAGCTAGATAGCTAATGGTGAGTGCAGATTTATTTGTAATCATGAAACCATAGGCCCAACTTAACTTCCAACGTATATGGAAAGGGTTAAATAAATAATACCAAAACCAAACCTGTTGCTGTCGAGTGGATTCCGACTCATAGCGACCATATAGGACACAGTAGAACCGCCACACAGGGTTTCCAAGGAGCGCCTGGTGGATTCAAACCTCCAACCTTATGGTTAGCAGCCATAGCTCTTAACCACTACACCACCAGGGTTTAAATAAAAATAGTGCAAACAAATAAAAATAAAAATAAAACAAACTTCTTAGTCCACAAACAACTCCGAGGATTCCTCTCTTTCAATCATTTGCGAGCTCTCAGTTTCCAAAAAAGGAGGATAGAAAGCTAACTGAGGTTGCTCTCTGCCTTTATATAGTAAGATGTAAGGAGCAGAAACTCTGGGGACATCTTAACACTTATAAAATCTGAGGCCCGTCCTTGGGTGGGCTCCAACCACCAACCTTTCAGTTAAGAGCCGAACCGGTAACTGATTGCACCACAGAGACCACAAGTAACCCCTCCTGTTTCAATACGGTGCCAGCGGCTTTCCGCGGTACGACTTGAGCAAAGCCTCCACATCACCGGAGGTTGGGCATCGCCTTAAAATCAGTGCGTTGGGTGAGCCTGAAGCTAGGAGAACAGCAGAATGGCCTTCGCCCCTTCTTGCTCCTCGTCCGCCCCAGATGCCAGCGACCCCGTGGACCCCCGGGTCTGGACACTTGCCTGAGGCCAAAGGGGCCCACGATACGGCTGCTCCGCCTTCGCCCACCCGCCCGGCTCTGGACGCCCCCCGCTTGCCGCGGTTGTGGTCGGTGGGGCGGGAGAGCGGAAAATAAGTGGGGAATGGGGCACAGTGAAGAAGAGCGAAGGAAAGCAGGGAGGCGTGGAGGAGAACCAGACCTCAAGGAGGCCTGTGCTGAGACTCAGGCGAGGTGCTGGGGAGGAGAGAATGGTTTCCATATTGTAGCACAGTGGAGAGGGAGGAGCTGAGAGACCGCGAGAAGTAGGGCAAAAGCAGAGCGCCTGTGGCTGTTGAAGAACAGAAGAGAAAGCAGTACGAATATTTCTATGTCAATAAAGTTTAAAGAAGATCAGTGAGCGCTGGTAGGTTTGTGGTGCGCGGTGATCGTACAGTGTTGAGTACAGCGTTGTGGCCGCAGCAACCTCGGTTCGAATCGGAGTCACCGCTGTGCCTGGCGCTTATTTTATTACGCACTGGCTAGCTTCTTTCGGTTTGCGGTTCATTCCCGCACCGGCATTGCTCCCCATCTGCGGCTAGAAGGCAGCAATCCTTATAGCTAGAGGTAGAAGAGAAGGAACCCTGACAGTGTGCATGCCTGGAGCCAGGTCTAAAGGAAACCTTGCTTGCGCCCCACATCCGGGGAAAAGGTAAAATGCCTCTCACTCAGCCTTACAAGTACCTTCCACTGTTGAGATGATGTGGTCATAACCGTTTTCCTGGGAAAGGTATTTCAAATACCATCTGGGCTTTTTTACAGGAAACCAGAATAAACTTTTAATGCGTTTACAGTAAAATCCAAACTTTCCTACCATACTCCGTGTGTGGGCCATGTCCCTCACCCCTTGTCCCTCCGTTTTTATGCTAAAAATACATTAAAATGAAGTGTAATTCACACTGAGTCTAATGCAGAAGGAAACTCTGGTGGCTTAGTGGTTAAGTTCTATGGCTACTTACCAAAGGGTCCACACTTTGAATCTGCCAGGCACTCCTTGGAGGCTCTATGGGGCAGTTGTACCTTGTCCTATAGGTTCGCTATGAGTCGGAATCGACTCGAAGGCACTGGGTTTTGTTTATTGTTTTGATAGTGCAGAAATCCTTAGTGAACAAGTATTGAATTTTGACAGACATAATTAAGTTATGGAAAGTTTCCATCATCGCAGGAAGGTCCAAGGAGCTCCTTTCCAGGTAATCCCCATCCCCCACCCCCATCCCGATTTAATTAATCACTCTTCTGAGGTCTCTCACCACAGATTACTTTTCCCTGTTCTTGAAATGCACAGGATTGAATGCACATTTTTTGCATCTGACTCTTGTCTGTTTTTGTCTTTTTTCACTCAACATTATGTTTTCAAGACGTAGCTATGTTGTTGCATTTATCACTTCTTAATTGTGGTAGTGTTGAAGAATGTTGTTCCAATGTGTGAATACACCACAATTAATTCACATTGGGGTTATTTCTAGTTTTGGCTATTGTGAAAAGGCCGCTAGGAGCCTGCTTGTCTGAGTCTTTGTGTGGACATGTGCATCTATTTCCCTTGAAGTACTGGAGTTGCTGGGTCAAGGGATAGGTGCATGTATAACTCTGATAGAAGCTGCCAAAGGGCTCCCTACAATGGTTTCTCACCAGCAAAGTCGGTTGGAGTTGCTCCATATTTTTGTCAACACTTGTTCTCTGTCTTTTAAATTTACCATTCTGATGGGCTTGTAAGGGTACCTTTTCATGGTTTAAATTTGTGTTTCCCTAATAAGTGTTGGCGTAGAGCTTGTTTTCTTAAAGCTTTTGGCTGTTTATAAATCCTCCTTTGTGAAGAAAGCTTATTCGATATTTTGTGCACTGTTATTTGGCTCCATTTTTTATTACTGATCTCTGAAAGTTCCGTGTACAAGATTTGAGTCATTTTGCAGATAATCATGTTGTAAATATTTTCTCCCAGGCCGTGGCTTGCTTTTCACTTTCTCAGGTGGTTTTTCACGAACAAAGGCTTTTAATTTCAATGATATCTAATGTATCTTTAAAAGAAACTTTTAATATATATTTATATATATATTTTATTGTTTTCTCTAAGAAATCCTTTTACCTCAGGATGGTGACCACATTTTCCTGAATTTACTTCAAGGAGCTTTACCATTTTTGTTTTACTTTTTGAATCTTTGACATCTCAGATTCCTCTCCTGATCACAGTAAGCTTGTCAACTACCAATTCGATGGCCTCCCAGAAATCTTCCCCATATTGCAAAAACATCCACAGTAGTTACCTACTTTGCTCTCTGACAGCTACAGGGGCCATGCATCCCTCCATCTCTCTGACATTCTGTTTCTCCTTTTCTGTAGCTGAGAAACCCGTAAAAAAATGAATGAGAGAGACCTAGTCCAGTCTGTGCTCAGGAGCTCAGACTCTGGGTTAGGAATCTGACTCACCCTTGTATGCTCTGAATATGTGTCTTAAACTTCATGTGCCTCACAGTTTCATCCTTTGACTTTAAGTTTAAAGAAACAAACAAAAAGCAAAAACAAACAAACAAACAAAAAAACACAGGTGGGTAAGAATATGCCCTTTCCTCCAGCAGTTGTTGTTCTTGGTGCAGTGCTTACACCACATTGCCTTCACACCAGAAGTTCAAGGGCTCTCACTCTGGGAAAGGCCCGGACTGGCCTGCTCACTGGAAACCAGGATGCCTTGCTTGGCCTTGTTCTGCTTTGGTTCAAACTGGAGACCGGGATACAACTGGACTAGATCACCCATCCCCCTCCCCCAGCGACTGAGGGCCCCGTTCCAGAGAGTGCTGACTTCACCTTAGCTTTAGATCAGGAAATTTCATGACATGTTTTTTTCCCTTTCCTTCCTTCCTTGATCTGTTTCCTGCCCCCTTCCCCCACCACGACCCCCACCCTGTGGAAAGGATTCACAGCTACTCTGTCCCAGTGTCCCTTTGGTGTTCTTTTGGACAGGGCAAAGGGGCCAGTTTTCCTTCCCCTACAGGAGCAGAAAGAGAATAGAAAGAGCAGCGGGCCCCAGGAAACCACAACTCACTGAACAAGTCTTTGTGCATCACACACGTGTGCTTGGCAGGGTTTGAACAAACTCGATACAGCAGGGTCTCAAGTTTCTCTGCAGGTTTCACCAGAACGGTGTGGTGGTTCCAGATCACCAAGACACGACCCGCAGAACAGGCTTTTTTTCAGTGACACACACAGACAATGAACAGGTGTGAGGGCAGACCAAACCCAGGGTCCCAATATTAAGGTAACAAACACTAAGGTCTGAGCTAGCTGAGGGTCTGGAGTTATATTGATCTCCCCTTTATCAGGAGAGTCCTTTGCTCAGTTCAGGGATAGAAAAGACAAGGTTGTGTAGACCACCTTCCAAGCTTCACTGGCAAGAAAACGCAGATTCATGACTAACTAGATGTGGAGTCTGAGGAAGAGATTGCTGTCAAGAAAAACTCTAAATTTGTGCCCTGAGTATTGGAAGGATGGAGTTGCCATCAACTAACATGGAAACACTACCTCTGCAGAAGATTTTAGGGAGGGGGACATTCGCAGTTGGTTTCAGGCCTGAGGTCTTGGTCTAAAGAGATTTCCATCTAAGGTATCTACCTTTCTACATATATATCCCTTCCAGCCCCCACCGTTTTTTTCTTTTTCTTTTTTTCTTTTGAGCTAAAGGAAGGGCAGTGCTAGGCCCTTCTCAACCTGGGCTCCTCTCCTTCCACCTTCCCCTCCCTCCCACCCACAACCTCATCCAGGGCCCTGGATCCTGCAATCACCTCCCCACATGCTGCTGCCTAGCAAAGGCATAGTCCAGAAGAGCCAACTCCCTCCACAACTTTTGGACTTGGCAGACCTTTTGAAGAAAGCAGAGAGGGAATGACTTGTAGACAAAATCCCTGCAGGCTGGGTCCTCGCCTAGAAAGGTGAGAGAACTCAGACCTCTCAGAGCTTAATGCAAGGGGCCAGACGATTCAGAGAAAGAATTTAACTTAAGGGTCTCTGGCGTCTACTGCTTAGGATATGGCATATTCATCCTGAGGTCTGGATTTGATTCCCTCAGGGTCAGGGAAATCTTTAGGCAATGTCTCTCTTCTGACAAGACCCTTCCTCTTTACCCCCGCAGTGCTACAAGGGCCAAGTGTAGAAGAGCCACACACACAGAGTGCCAAAACTCTGGTGAAGGAGGAGACATAATGGCTGACTGTTGGTCACTTCTCAAACCCAGGGATAGACACCACGCCACTCAGGCTTCCAGCAGCAGGCCCTATTAAGTGTGCTCCCTCTTTTCTTCTTCAGGGCACATGGTTTTTGCCTTTTCTCCTTTTCACACAAGGGAGGAGTGTCTTTAGAGAGCTGCTAAGTATGTTGCCCAAGGGTATATAGTCATGCAGAAATTCCATCTGCAGGAGCCTCTCGCCCAATGGCTATCAAAATACCAAACCAAACCCATTGCCCTCAAGTGGAATCTGACTCATAGACACTCTATAGGGCAGAGTGGAGCTGCTCCATAGGGTTCCCAAAGCTTTAATCTTTACAGTTTGAAGCGAGCAGATAACCACTGTGCCACCAGGTCTTCTGCTCAGTGTGCTAAACCAACATAATAAAGATAATAAAACCAAAACTGATTCTGACTCATAGCGAACCAATAGAACCAAGTAGAACTGCCCCATGGAGTTTCTGAGGAGCACATGTTGAATTTGAACTGCCTTTTTGGTTAGGGGCCATAGCTCTTAACCACTAAGCCAAGGAGGCTCTCCCCCACCATCCCCTCCCCACCACCCCTGTGCATGGCTGCTGTTATTTTGAGAGGGAGTTTGGCTTCTGGCAATGGCTGTTTACTCTTTACAGAGCCACTCCACCAGATAACATTTATAAAATGTAGACAAAATATATATTTTTAAATCATCTGAAGTTTCTGGGAGACTGAACAAATGCAGGCAGGCTCATGGAGGAAAGGATGACAGGGAGCGACTTTTCATACTTCAGATTTTTGTCTGAGGGCAAAGCTTAGTCTGCTGTATTTGGGTCAGCAAAATTCAAAAACCAAGCTGTCTTGCTGACTAAAAGGATCAGAGGACAATGTTGGGGCAACAAAGTTGGAAAATCAAGGGGGAAAACCCCACTGTGGTGCAATTAATTGCTTTTGTGTGTGGTCTTTCTAGCCAAGGTCTTCCAATTCCTACCTTGGTGACTGTGTGATAGGGTAGTTGTGGTTTACCAAAGGGATTGGTCAGTTTTGCCTTAAAAGAGAGCCAGTTCCAAAGCAGAGAGGAGGAGATGCCCACCACCATCACCAAGGAAGGAGGAACCAGCAGGGAGACCCAGCAGCAGAGACTAAGCAGCAGGAGACTGCACAGTGGACTTCCTAGCCCATGAAGAGAGAAAGCGGAGTGCCTTTGGGCAGAGACTGAGGGCCAGGGAGAGGTGGTGCCTGTAAGCAAGGCTGGGGAGAGGCTATCCTGATGAAAGAACTATATCCCGAGCGTTCCTAAGCCTGAATTACAACTATTACTTCCCTTAGAATAAACCTCAGAAACGTGAGTTTGGTCTTTGAGTGCTTTGTGGCCATCTCAATGAATTATCAAACCTAGTAGAGAGTGCTGTGGGAGGGACAGTTGGTGTCAGAATTGGTAAAGATGGTGGACAGAAAAGCCTGTGTGGCCTCCACCTCATAGGAGCCAGCCTTATGCTATGGAACTTGATTCTCCTTTCCCCTTGTGAAGTGAGAGGAGGTCAGACATCACCCCTATGTGGTTTTTACACCCAGAAAGGGAGAATTCATGGAAGGGAAGCACCAAGCTCTGTGTAAAAACTCTGCCCAAATTTCTGACTGACCCCTGAATTATGCTTGTATGGGCAGCACCCTCCAAGCAGTCCAGCTGTGGCTAAAGGACTGAAATGAGATTTCGCCTGCTCTCCATTGCAGAGGAGACAGTGTTTGCAATTTGATATAAACCAAAGTAACAGACTGCTTTTAAAAAGAAACAGAAAAATTCAGTACACTTCATAATACATAAAAGCCAAGAGTCTCTACCTTTATCATTCATAACATCTACAATACAATCCAAAATTACATATATTACTCTATGAAATTATTACATAAGAGAAAGCAGAAAGGTGGTGCATGGTCAAGACAAGACAATCACGGGAGACTGACCATGAGAGGTCAGCTAAATGTTGGAAGTAGGAAGCAAGAAGTTGTAACCTATAATTACAACTATGGTCCAGATCGTAAAGTAGAAGAGGACCATAATAAGTGAAAAGATAGTAAATCTCATCAGGAAATAAAAATTATAAAGTAAGACATCAGCACCTATAATTGAGGTGTCCCAATGAATGGAGAATAGCAAAGAGTATAACAATGCCTGTCACCAGCAGCAACAACACTAGGATGTCTAACCCACTCCAAGGCTTGCAGGCATCCCAATATAAACACAACACACTCAGGCATTCATAATGTCCAGTGAAGCATCAAAACAACTCTTTACTCACATAGGGAAGAGACAGCATGGCCAACTTCAATAGTAGGTGTCAGCCCTCTGTGGTCAGCAAATCTCACTCAGCAGCCTACTTAGGGAGATGGCCTGCATGCTCCCCTCTGGTGCAGCAAGAGAGTGATCCATTTCCTCCTCTCCGGGAAGAGAGCTAGAAGTGGGATAATGCACACCCTTAGCTAAGTAGTTTCTAGAAATGTTGACAAGCTCTCATCTTCTCCTCTGCCTCCTCCTATGGCAGAGATTTGAGGTTCTGTGCAGGGGCTCTTCTGCGTCTGACCCTTCTTGCAGTGCACCACAACTGCAAGAATAAGGAGGAAGATTCCCCTGCCTGACAGTTGCTGTGTGCCCTCAAATCCATGCCAGCTGATAGCAACCTTTTATGACAGAGCTCAACTGCTCCATGGGGTTTCCTAGGCAGTATCTTTAAGATCTGTAGGAGCCCCAGGTATTTCTCTCCTGAAGGGTGACCTTTGGCTAAACTGCCATGCGCTTAACCCTTACAACAGCAGGGCTCCTTTGCCTGATAACAGACATTGCAAAGGAATTTCCTGACCCAAAATAGCGAAAGCTCTAACCCCTAACCATTAGACCATCAAGGAGCTACATCTGGCTATTTTCTTAAAGCCTCAGGGAGTAACTAACTCTCCATGAGCTGAGCTCTAGGAAACCCAGGCTCGTCTATTCTTCTGGTGGTGCGCTGCTCCTCTAGGGATCTTCCCGCACCGGTCACTATCCTCCTGCTTTCTTAAAAAGCGAGCACTCACCAAATTAGAATGAAGAACATAAACTTAACGTATTATATTATGCCAATTGAGTTGTCCCACAAGACTATATGGTCCTAAGCCTTCAGGCCCCATAAACCAATCCCACAAGGTGTTTAATAAGCATCCGTGTTTGTGCCACCTGTGTGTTCTATTGCATATATGCATATATATGGACCCATACACTTACATGTATATATATGAACACCTGCATATACTAAAACAAAACAACTGTTGCCATCGAGTCAATTTGGACTCATAGGAACCCTATAGGTAAGAGTACAACTGCCCCATAGGGTTTCCAAGGAGTGGCTGGTGAATTCAAACCGCCAACTCTTTGGCTAGCAGCTGAATGCTTAATCACTGCACCACCAGGGCTCCTACACCTGTTTTGCTGTGTATATGCTCAACAACAACAACAAAATAAAAATCTCACCTAGAATGAAACAAACAAACAAAAAAACACCTCAATGAGATAACATTACATACCCACCAGCACAGGCAACACTGAAAAGACAGAGAACACAAAGCCCTGACAAGATACGAAGTAAGTTATTGCTGGTTAGAATTCCGTCCTAGAAAACTGTTTAGCACCTTCTGATGAAGTGAAACTTGCACCTACCCCATGACCCAGCCATTCCAGTACTTGGTATATGTGTACTGAATAAAAACGCAACATATCAAAATCCGTGGGGAGCAGGTAAAGCAGTGCTGGGAGGGAAATTTATGGCACTAAATGCTTATATTAGAAAAGAGTCTCAAGTCAAGAGCTTTAAACTATCACCTCAAGAAAGAAGAAGAGTAAGATTGACTCAATACAAACACAGCAGGAAATAAAAATAAGAGCAGAAACCACTGACATTAAAAAGTGAAAAAACAACAGAGAAAACTGAAGGAACAAAAGTCGGTTTTCTTCATGGAAATGCTTGGCTCTGGAGGTTTGGAGGAGGAGACTCTGGAAAAGGCATATCTGGGGGCATGTGGTTTGTCCACACCGTTTTCATCAACTCTTTTCTTCAGCAAAGCTGTGTAGTCCCCAGATATCATATCAGAGCTACCACATTGCTGGTTTCAATGCACCTGATTCTTTCTTGTTTGAGCACGAAGTGATTGACCGGGGCCATTGGAGTGCGATGTAAGCACAGGACTTCAAATGCTTTTCTCCATCTTGTCCTATGTCTGCTACTTCTGCACCTGACCTTTCACACAATGGCTCAAAATAGCCCATAGTCTCTTTGTTGTTGTAGTTGTGGCATGCCGTGGAGTCGATCTCGAATCATGGCAAGCCCATGAGACAGAGTAGACCTGCCCATAGGGTTTCCTAGGTTATGATCTTTATGGAAGGAGCCCTGCTGGTGCAGTAGGTAAGTGTTTGGCTGTTAACCAAGAAGTCAGCGGTTGGAACCCTCCAGCCCTCCGCGCAAGTAAGATGTGGTCTTGGAAACCCTATGGGGTAGTTCTACTCTGTCGTATAAGGGTTTGATGAGTCGGAAGGAAGTCATCGAGAACGGATTCAGTTTTCCTTCAATCTTTAAGGGAGCAGATCACTAGATCTTTCTCCTGTGGAGCCTCTGGATAGGTTCGAACAGTAAGCTGAGCAGTTAAGCAGCCGAGTGCTTAACTGTTGCACCCCATGGGCTCCATTGCAGTCTCTCAAAAGGTTTACAATTCTTCATACTTCCTGGAAGTAATGTTTCCCTCTTAATCCTATAATTCCTCCAGGACTGACTCTTCTAGAGAGCCAATCAGTATCCCAGACTAGTTCCACATCCTGAATTATCTGAATTTCCCAAACTGCCATAATTATCACATTTACAAAACCATAACTCATATAACCCATCATCTGGCTCTACCACTCTTAATCTCTAAAGAAATATTGTTATGCCTTGATATTCCCCTTTTCCACTCCAGGCCCTGCAGACAGCCTGCAAAGGGAAAAAAACTGTGCATATACGTGGATGGGTACACCACCTGCTAGTCAACAGCAAGGGAGCCCACAAGGCCCTTCACTTGGCTTCCACTCACTTGCTAACCAACTTAATCCACTTCACCAGTCCACACAGTGAAAGGAAACTTTGCAAGCACAAATGCCAGGCAAGCAGCTTTGAGGTTTCTCAGTGGAACTGGCTTCTCCTGTGGGACAGGAAGCTATGGAAGAGCATAGGTGGTCCACACCCAGCAAATGAAACCCTTGCTGTGAACTCCCAGTTCCTCTGCATCCCGTTCCCTACTTCCTCCCTTTTTCTTTCCAATTCTCTTCTCTGTTCTTTCCAGTCTCTCCTCCTTCCTCAGCTATTTTCTGAGGGTTTCTGGGACCCCAGTTCCTGAGGAGGAGACTAGTGGAAGAGGAGACCGGGCCGCGAGGCAGAAAACCCCCCCTGAGCAGGAGGGCAGCTGGGATCTGCAGCAGCTCGCGCTTCTTCCCTCCAGGCCCGAAACCTTTCTAACTGCTAAAAGAGGATCAGAGGCAGGACAGGGAAAGTGGAGTAACAAGTTCAATTCCCAATTTAAAGAGGTTTTTTTTTTTCAGTCCTTCATTTAAAGGAAACACTAAGGTTCCACCAAGACTTGGACTCGGATCGCTGGATTCAGAGTCCAGAGTGCTCACCATTACACCATGGAACCACCGCAACTCCTTGCAGTCCTATGGCAGTGGGAGTCCTCAAATCCACAGCCTGGAGTGAGAGGATTCGGACTCATATTTATGATCATTTCAATTAAGAAAAAAAAAAAAAGGGCAAACCTGTTGCGGACTCTTAGGGGACAGTGCATGAGTATCTCAGTAAAGGTGTTTAAATACTCTTTTAGCATCCAGAGTTTCCACGACTAATCTCAAGGCAGTCCTCTATCAGAGGCGACTTGAGGATCCTTGACATGTGTGAGTGGACTCATCCATCTTGCTTTCTCTCTGCATCTCTCTTTTTATTGACTTCTATCATTTCATTTGCATCTCAGGAAATTGAGGTAAAATCCACTTTGGGTTTAGAGCGATGGCACACTCTTTAAGCCTCTGTCAGAAATCATATTCTCGGCCTCATTTACCAGAGTTTCCTGACCCAAGGTGAAATTTCTGCAAACAACACTGTTATTTTCCTTTTCTTTTCCTCCACCCATTTGTCATTGCCCAGGGAGGGCAGATGATTGTCACGGTAGGACTTGGGAGTTCCGGGGTGCCTTGTCCAAACAGCACCTATTACGCTCCAAAGCCACCACAGCGTCCTACGTGTAATACAGAAAGGTGTCTCAGCAGTGTTTTATCTGGGGAGTGAGTTCACCAAGCAGGAGAACTCTCATTTTCTTCTTTATACATTTCTTTTTTGGTAAGGTTTTCTTACAACAAACATGTTTCTCAGATATACAACAAAAAACAATTAACCTTGTTTAACATCTATACACTCAGACAAACCAGAAGAACCACATCTGCTGTGATTCAAAATCGACCACATGCTGTTGAGGCTACAAGACAGGGCTCTGACACCTATACAGCCACAGTCTGTTTTCTGAGAGCTTGGCCAGGTCCATTACATTCCAAATTCCCAATGTATCATGACCGAGAAACGTCACAGTTTTTTATTTGTTTTTTGAAGTGCAGAAAAGATTTAACTTCATGCAAAGAAAGTACTCTTTGTGCTTGGTTTCTCGAAGATAACTCTAAACCAAAGACAAGCAAGCAAACAAACAAACAAAAAACTAAACACCTTCCTGTCAGGTTGATTCTGACTCCTAGTAACTCTATAGGACAGGGTAGAACAGCCCAGTAGGGCTTCCAAGGTTGGAAATCTTTACAGACACCCATTGCTCCATCTTTCTCCCTCGCAGTGGATGGTGGGTTCAAACCATCAAGCCTTTGGTTAGAAGCCCAGCACTTACGCACTGTTTCTCCAGTGCACCTTGACATAACTTTTAAGTGTTTGGAATTTGCTGAGTAATTGAGGTGCTTTAGTTTTCTATAGGTCTCCAGACTACACTTGAGGGTTTATGCTAATAAGTTGACTCAAGTGGGGGCTGGCAAGGCTAGAAAGAGGACCTCCTGATATCAGCCAACCTGGGGTGAGGGGTGCAGAGGCTGGGGGAAAATTCACTCAGTCATGCCTAAGTAATGAGGCTCAGAAAAAGGCTGTGGACACAGAAGCTCCATGGGCTTCCTGGTTGGTGAGAGACATCTATGCACATAGAAGGGTAGTGCAGCCCTTTTTGAGACAAGGACTCTCCATGTTCAGAACCTTCCCAGTCCTTCCCTACGTGTCTCCTCATTTGTATCCCTTTTGCTATAAAACTGTAATTGTAAGTATAGGACTTTCTGTGAGTTCTGTGACTCATTCCAGCGAATTATCAAACCCAAGGTGGTAGTGAGAGCCAGTAGGTCAGAAGTGAGGGGAATGAGCACCTCCAAGCTTAGGGCTGGTATCCTGAAGGGGTAGAGGGAACTTCTGAGTATGAAGCCAGCTGGTCAGAAGTGAGTGGGTCACGAGGACTCCCAAGGTTGCAGCTGGTGTCTGTGCCCTTTACTTGTGAGGTCTGGTGTAGCTCCAGATGGTTAGTTAGGGTCAGAGGAAGATGCTGCATGTGCACCTGGTGTCAGAACAAAAGTGGAAGGGAATTGAATTGATAGTAGGTAGCTTTGGGTTGATCAATAAATATTTGGTGTTAGAGAAGTGGGAATTGATCTGGGCTTTTCCTACATGTAAATATATCAAGATATGCAGGGACGCCCATTGCTGTGTCACAGGATAGGTGTATCCAAGTTGCCTTACAGTATTCTCATTATTTCATTTATGAACACAAAACACCACAACACTAAATCTGTGTGTAATAGATGTAAACTTTGTATTGAAATTATACACAAAGTTTCAATACCTTACAAAGAGATTATTATCATGCATTCCTTTGGCAGACAAAATTGCCTTTCTTCTTCCTAATGCTACTTTGTGCCTTCGAAAATTGAGTTGGATCTCTTGGGCTAATGATTCCAAAACGGTTAGACTGCATATAAGACATTAAAGAATGACCTGGTCATGCATACACATAATGGAGTTCTACGTGGCCAAAACGTGAGGGTCTCTATGGACTGCTGCTGACTTATTGCTAGGATAAATTGTTTATGTGAAAAAAAGCAAAGCAAGAAGTACAAAAATGTATACATTATTCTACCTTTTCTTTAAGAAAGGAGAGGATAGAAGTTTTTGTACTCATTATTAATACTTGCTGATTTTTCAGGAAGGATAAGCAAGAAGGTAATAAAAGCGTTTTCATCTAGGGAATGTGGTTTAAGCTATAGAAATGATGGTGAGACTTTGCTAGGTATTATCTTATTTATATAGTTTTGATTTTTAAACCATGTTATGTTTTCCATTTTCAAAAAAGAGAAGAAAAAGGAAACACTACAATTGATAAACAAAAGTAGAAAATTTTTAATTTACCTGTTTATCAGAATGATAATACAATCACCCTGAAAATAATCAAGTAAATTTTAAATCCAGTTCTCTGACTGTGATCCACAGCCTTGTATGTTCTTATGTCAGAAGCATCTGCAAGGAAATTTTGAACTTTACTTTGTAGATTTATTGTTGGTAGTAGTATTGATGGAATAATTCGGAAACAATTTTGTGTGTATTATAGGGTAGAGCACATGAGTAAGTGTATTAAAACTTGTTTGGAATCAGGGTTATCAACATGAGAGAGAAGAGATAAAAATACGGACTAGAGGAAGTTCAGAAAGAACCTCATGGTGTTGGATTGGGATTGAAGGTATCAGTATAAGCTCATGAATTAAATAGGAATATTTTCTTACCATGTCCATTTACAGAGCCTAGAAGCAATGCTACCTAGTGGCTACAACTTTGTTGCGAATGCCATTCTCCACGAAAAGAACCAGATTCCTTGGAGAAATAACTGATTTTGGAAATGGCAATCACAAGTTGAGCTTGGAACTTCTTCTGCCAGAAAGGAAGAATGTGCTCCTTGATTCTTGGAAGCAAGTCAAAAGATCACAGGAGCCAAATTGAACAGATCCAAAGTGGTCCAAATTAAGACAATTTGAGAATCAAAAACAATAATGGTAATGCATAATAACACATTGAAGTAAAAAAAGGAAGCTACGAGTTCATAGGATCTAAGATTGGGGAGGGAAGTGCTATAATAAAAACGCAGAGGGAAGCTCTAAATAAAAAGCCCTGCCTAGAGAAAAATGCACTTCCACTGGTGAAAACTAGTTCCTCATCCTGTCAGATCCTGGCAGTGCATTCAGATATTCTGGTGGCTTGCAGTAGCATGTGGAGAAGAAGAGCCAGAGAAGGAAGTAGGAGGAGCAGCAGGGAGGAAAGAAAAGAAAGAGAGAAACCAGGAAAAGTTTAAGAACTGTGCAGTGGGGAGAGAGGCAGCTGGACTCACTTACGTAGCAGTTTATGTCTATGGTTCCATTTACATATGATAACTGAAGTCCCATTGAAGTCAGTGTTTGAATAGCTGAAGGTATAGGGTTAAAGGGGAGTCCAACTATAACTAAGGTATTAGTTTGCTGATAGACTTATTTCTATGTATTTGATGGGTTTTCTTCTTATTCTTTCAATTTTTTGGTTGTTCTATGACTGTATCTAGGAAAGACTTAGGGAGTGGTAGCTTTATTTTGGATCCCTGGTGGTGCAGATGTTAAGAGTTCAGCTGCGAAACAGGTTGGCACTTGAAGTCCACCAGCTGCTCCTTGGAAACCCCTCGAGGCAGTTCTATTCCATCCTATAGGGTAGTTATGAGTCAGAATTGACCCGACAGAAACATGTTTGTTTTTTTTTTTATTTTAGATTTATTTCTAGAAGGCAAAAACATGGTGAATTTTCCTCAAACAATTTTACTGAGTGTCTATCATGCAAATTTCAATAAAAGCTTCTCAATTTAATTTAAAAAATAATTATTATATTCCGTCATGCATGAATCAATTCCCTAAAGCGCTGATTTTTCAAACTCCTCTGCTATCTACATGCATCACAATCACCAGATAGCTTGGTAAAAAGTAAAGATTCCAGGCACAAGGATTGGTCTTTATTTCCCTGCAGCAACAAAGGAAAAAGGAGAGTTAGGAATAAGAGGACAAAATTCTGTCTTAGGTATCTAGTGCTGCCATAACAGAAATACCACAAGTGGATGGCTTTAGCAAAGAGAAGTAAATTCTCTCACAGTCTAGCAGGTTACAAGTCCCAATTCAGGGTGTCAGCTCCAGGAGGTGGCTTTCATTCTCTGTCATAGCGGGAGGAAGATTCCTTGTCCTCAACATTCCCCTGGACTAGGAGCTTCTCAGACAAGATGACAATGTGTCCAAAGGACACGTTCTATACCCAGTGCTGCTTTGTTGGTGGTATGAAGTCCTTTCTATACCCAGTGCTGCTTTGTTGGCGGTATGAAGTCCCCAACTCTCTGCTTGCTTCCCTTTCCTTATATCTCTTGAAAGATAAAAGGTGGTGGAGACCACACCCCAGGGTAACTCCCTTTACCTTTGGTCAGGGAGGTGACCCGAATAAGGGTGGTGTTATAATCCCACCCTAATCCTCTCAACATAAAATTACAATCACAAAATAGAGGACAACCACACAATACTAGGAATCATGCCCTAATCAAGTTGATACACACATTTTGGGGGGGGACACAATTCAACCCATGACACCATGGTATACCATCATACACCCATCAGAACGGGTAAAACGTAAAACACAGAAAATGAAGTAGAGAAAATATATTTCCTTTGGTGTTTTAGTATTGGAATAGAGAAAATATATTTTTTAGGGTTTTAGTATAGCTGTATAAACTGTGATTAATTTCTAGTTTTTGAAACTTAATTACTTCTTCTGAAGTTTGTCTCATGATTGTTCCTTTAAAGAAAAATAAGGTAATCAATTTTTAGTTGCTGATTAGGCTACGTTCCTCTCCCAAGGAAAAAAATACCCAGAACCGAGGTAGCTGAACAAAGCTTACATCATCTTGTGATAGAAACCAGGGAGCCATGAAAAGACTTGCAGGGCTCCAGGATGGCATGAAGAAACTTGCAGGACTTCAATAATAGATCACTTTATCATCGTGTCTACCTCAAAGAAAAACGAACATTCCTGAAAACCTCTAAACGCTGGCCTTCCCGCTATAAAAACCCTACAATTAGTCGTCTAGCTTTAGACAGAATTTGAGAGAAATTTAACCCTCTCTTTCTCTCGTATGCGGGTGTTCAATAAAGCTCTCTTGCTGCTTACTTCCCCTGGTCTCAGTTTTGGCTTTGCAGCAGCTGGCTCGAACCCACGATTTACAGTAAAAAAAAAAAACACCAAGTGCTGACAAGAATGTAGGTCAATGTATCTCTTGTTCATGTTGAGGCAGTAAAATAGTACAACCATTCTGGAGAACTCCAAAACCCAGTGATTCCAATAATAGGAACATACCCGAAAGAAATGAATCCACATATCCACAAAAAGACTTGTAGAAGAATTTTCATACCAGCTTTAGTCACAGTAGCCAAAACTAGAAATGACCCAATTGTTCATCAACTGTCTCTTGTTCACACATTGAAATTACACTCATCAATTACACCAAAATAACATACACACATGCATGCAGCGATATATCTCAAAAAAATTAGGTTGCGTTAAAAAAAAGGCAACCACAAAAAAATATAGTCATTTACGTAAATTTCAATAGTCGAAACTAGTCTGTGGAGATAGAAAAGAGAATGGTGATTGCTTAAGAGGGAGTGAGGTAGGGATTGACTGGAAAAGTGTTCAAAGGATCTTTGTGAGTTGATGGAAACCTTCTGTAACTTGATCGAGGTATGTTTGTCAAAATCCATTGGACTGTGTACATAAGATTTGTGCATTTTATGTAGCTCCTACCTATCCATAATAATGCTGAATGTAAAAGGATTAATGCACCAATAAAGAGACAGTGAGTCGCAGAAAGGATTAAAAAATAACATGAGTCTGTATGCTGCCTACAAGAGAAATACCTTAGACTTAGAGACACAAACAAACTAAAAATTCAAAGGATGGAAAAAAAGTATCAACCAAACGACAATCAAAAGAGAGCAGGTGTGGCAGTATTAATTCCTGACAAAATAGACTTTAAAGTTAAATCTACCACAAAGAATGAGGACGGACACTATATAATGATTAAAGGGACAATATACCAGGAAAATATAACCATATTAAATATTTATGCACCCAACGACAGGGCTGCAAGATACATAAAAAAAAAACTCTAAGAGCATTGAAAAGTGAGATAGACAGCTCCAGAGCTATAGTAGGAGTCTTCAAAACGCCACTCTCGGTGAAGGACAGAACATCCAGAAAGAAGCTCAATAAAGACACAGAAGATTTAAATGCCACAATCAACCGATTTCACCTCATCGACATATACAGATCACTCCAATGAAGAGCAGCCAAGTATATTTTCTTTCTAGTGCACATGGAACATTATCTAGAATACGCCACATATTAGGTCATAAAGCAAGCCTTAGCAGAATCCAAAATATCGAAATATTACCAAGCATCTTCTCTGACCATAAGGCCATAAAAGTAGATATCAATAACAGAAAAAGCAAGGAAAAGAAATCAAACACTTGCAAAGTGAACAACACCCTGCTCATAGACGACTGGCTTATAGAAGATGTTCAGGATGGAATAAAGAAATTCATAGAATCAAATGAGAATGAAAACACTTCCTACCAGAAGGGTTTTCATTCTCATTTGATTCTATGAATTCCTACCTGTGGGACACAGCGAAAGCAGTGCTCAGAGGCCAATTTATATCAATAAAGGCACACATACAAGAAGAAGAAAGGGCCAAAATCAAAGAATTATCCCTACAACTTGAACAAATAGAAAGAAAGAAACAAAAGAAACCCTCAGGCACAAGAAGAAAGCAAATAATAAAAATTACAGCAGAATTACGTGAAATAGACAACAGAAAAACAATCGAAAGAGTTAACAAGACCAAAAGCTGGTTCTTTGAAAAAATTAACAAAACTGATAAACCATTGGCCAAATTAAAAAATAAAAACAGGAGAGGAAGCAAATAACCTGAAGAAGACATGAGATGGGTAATATTACAATAGACCCAACTGAAATTAAAAGAATCATATCAAAGTATTAAAAAAAATTGTACTCTAACAAATTTGAAAACCTAGGAGAGATGGATGAATTACTGGAAACATACTACCTATCTATACTAATACAAACAGAGTTAGAACAACTAAATAAACCCATAGCAAAAGAAGAGATTGAAAAGGTAATTAAACAAAACTCCCAAGGAGTAAAAGCCCTGGCCTGAACGGCTTCACTGCAGAGTTTTACCAAACTTTCAGAGAAGACTTAACACCACTACTACTCAAGGTATCTCAGAGCATAAAGAAGGAAGATATACTGCCAAACTCATTCTATGGAGCCAGCATATCCTTGATACCAAAACCAAGCAAAGACACACACACACACACAAAAATTACACACCTATATCCCTCATGAGCTTAGATGCAAAAATCCTCAACAAAATTCTAGCCAACAGAATTGAGCAACATATTAGAAAAATAATTCACCATGACCATGTGAGATTCATACAAGGTGTGCAGGGATGGCTCAACATAAGAGAAAAAATTAATGTAATCCATCATACAAATAAAACAAAAGACAAGAACCACATGGTCTTATCAATTAATGCAGATGCATTTGACAAAGTCCAACACCCATTCATGATACAAACTCTCAGAAAAATAGGAATAAAAGAAAACTTCCTCAACATAATAAAGAACATTTATACAAAGCCAACACCGAACATCACCCTAAATGGAGAGAGTATGTAGCATTCCCCTTGAGACTGGGAACCAGACAAAGATGCCCTTTATCACCAGTCTTATTCAACAGTGTGCTCGAGGTCCTAGCCAGAGCAATTAGGTTAGCTAAAGAAATAAACGGCATCCAGATTGGTAAGGAAGAAGAAAAAATATCTCTATTTGCAGATGGCATGGTCTTATACACAGAGAACCTTAAAGAATCCTCAAGAAAACTGCTGAAGCTAAGAGTTCAGCAGATTGTCAGGATACAAGATAAACATACAAGAATCCATTGGATTCCTCTACACCAACAAAAAGAACATCCAAGAAGAAATCACCAAATCAATACCATTTAAATTAGCCCCCAAGAGGATTAAATGCTCAGGAATAAATCGTACCAGAGACATAAAAGACCTATACCAAGAAAAGTACTAGACGCTACTGCAAGATGAAAAGACATCTACATAAGTGGAAAAATATACCATGCTCATGGATAGGAAGGCTTAACATTGTACAAATGTCTCTTCTACCAAAAGCGATGTATACACACAATGCAATTCCCATCCAAATTCCAATGAAGTTTTTTAACGAGATGGAGAAGCAAATCACCAGCTTCATATGGAAGGGAAAGAGGCCGCAGGTAAGTAAAGCATTACTGAAAAAAAAAAAAAAAAAGAACAAAGTGAGAGGCCTTACTCTACCTGATTTTAGAAACTATTTTACCGCCACAATAGTCAAAACAGCCTGCTACTGGTACAACAACAGATACATAGACCAATGGAACAGAATTGAGATTCCAAACAGAAATTCAAGCACATAGGAGAACCTGATATTTGACAATGGCCCAAAATCAGTAAAATGGGGGAAAAGACAGTTTCTTTAAGAAATGGTGCTGGCATAACTGGATATCCATCTGCAAAAAAAACTGAAACAAGACCAATACCTTACACCACACAGAAAAACTAACTACAAATGGATCAAAGACATAAATGTAAAATCTACAACGATAAAGATCATGGAAGAATACAATAGGAACAGCGCTAAGAGTCCTAATACACAGCATAAACATTTCACCTTTTGCCCAGATGTTGGGCACACGCAAGGTTTCCCTTAGACCAGACTCCAGGTATGCTCACTGCCAGGGTTCCTGTCCTTCTGACCCCTAGCTGGAAGGCCTTCTAGCCGCAGGTGGGGAGCGATGTAGTGCGGGAATGAAATGCAGACCAAGCCATAAGAAGCGCGCCGGTACGTGACAAAACAAGCGCCAGACACTGCCAAGACTCGGATTCCAAGCGAAGTTGCTTCGGCCACAACGCAGAGTACTCACCACTATACGATCACGGCGCACCACAACCCTACCAGCGCTCGCTGGTCTTCTTAAACTGTATTGACAGAAAAACATTCACACTATTTTGTTTTGGAACAGCCACAAGTGCTTCGCTTTTCTCCGATTTCCTGCCTTCTCTCAGCTCCTCCTTTCCCGTTGCGCTACACCTTAAAAACCATTCTCTCCTCCCCAGGACCTCGCCTGAGTCTCTGCACAGGCCTCCTGGAGGTCTGGTTCTCCTCCACGTCTCCCAGCTTTCCTTCTCTCCTCTTCACCAATCCCCTTTCCCCGTTTATTTTCCGCGCTCCCGCCACACCGACCGCAACCGAGGCGAGCGGGGGGCGTCCACGGCGCGGGCGGGCGGTCGGGCGAAGGCAGAGCAACCCTGTCGTGGACCCCACTGGGCTCAGACTGGGGCTGCAGACCCGGGGGTCTCCGGGGGTCGCTGGCATCTGAGGCGGACAAGGAGCAAGAAGGGGCGAAGGCCGTTTTGGCTGCTCTCCTAGCTTCAGACTCACCCAAACGCACTGCTTTCAACGCGACGAACAACAGGATTTGTCGCTCCAACCTGTCGGGTTTTCCGAGGCTTTGCGCAAATGGCTCGGCAGAAAGCTTCTGGCACCACCTAGCGATGCACAGGCGTTCACTCGTTGTTGAAAATGGAAAGTTTACCCGTGGTCTCTGTGGCGCAATCGGTTAGCGCGTTCGGCTGTTAACCGAAAGCTTGGTGGTTCGAGCCCACCCAGGGACGTTCCTTAGGTTTTATAAGAGTTAAGATGTCCCCCGAGCTTCTGCTCCTTACATCTTACTATATAAAGGCAGAGAGCAACGTCAGTTAGCCTTCTATCTCTTTGCTTGGAAACTGAGAACTCAGTAATGATTGAAAGAGAGGAATCATCGGAGTTGCTTTTGACAAGTTTTTTTTTTCCACTTTGTTTACTTCTACTATTATTTATTGAAACCCTGGTTGTTGTAGTGGTTAAGTGCTACGGCTGATAACCAAAAGGTCGGCAGTTTGAATCCACCAGGCGCTCCTTGGAAACCCTGTGTGGCAGTTCTACTGTGTCCTATAGGGTCGCTATGAGTCGGAATCGACTCGACAGCAACAGGTTTGGTTTTGGTATTATTTATTTAACCCTTTCCATATACTTTGGAAATTAAGTTGGGTCTATGGTTTTATGGACAAAAAAAAAGTTGTAATCACCATTAGCTATCTGTTTACAATCCCTCGTTCTGTGTCTTTAACAACCCTGACTTACACTCCCATTAATTTCAGAAGTCCCAGGAAATGGCAGCGGTTCCCACCGTCCTTCATAAAATCGCCACCACAGAACGCTTGGAGGATGCAAGGACAGTTCCTATAAGTCTATTTCTCACAGACTTGTTGAAGGTTATGTCTTCCTGATAATACTTGGGGCTATAGATGTGGGCGAATGACCATGTCTTACACGGTAAATTCCCTGTAGCTTTCTAATCCCCCTGAGGCTTTAGATATTTTCCACTACAAGAAATGTATCAAAGACGTTGTGCCATTTCAAGTTCATTTACTGTAGGCCACCTTTGGGTGCAAGTTTTCAGTGAATTGGTTCAAGCGAACAATGTAGAATTGCTGACAGCTGCTCAAACTAATACAGTGGCTCCAGAATTTCTACCTAGTGCACCTGTATCAATCGGTAAACCTAGCGGTATCCGTCACTATATTCCTTCCGCCCTGCTTCTACTCCCTTAGGATCCATTTCCATAGACGAACCCTAGGATTTAAAAAAAAAAAATTTAGGTTCATATAAAGTGGCAGAAATCTTGCAGTACTTCTGGTGGTATTGCACCTTCCTATGGGTCATCACAGTTTGTGCATTTCCCTCTGGGACTTTCCGGGATTCGTGTCTGATTCTAGATCTAAAAAAAAAAAAGATCTAAAGCAACGGGGAAAAGTAGCAATGGGCTCTGAGGAGTAAAACAAGCAACTGTTTCCGCCCGGTTTCGAACCGGGGACCTTTCGCGTGTGAGGCGAACGTGATAACCACTACACTACGGAAACCCTGAGGTTCACATAATCTAAGGAACATCCGTGAAAACTCTATGGTGGCCTTCCTGAACTTTGGTGACTTTCAATGAACCAAATTCAATCCCATTTCGAAATTCGACTGGCAGCAGCAAAGTCCTGGAAAGGGCCTCAGTAAGCACCAAGCGAACCAAGTCTCACTGCATTTGCCTTGACCGGTCATTTCTCTCAAGACTTAGCTTTAAGGCCTTTCTTATCTCTTTCTCTTGTTCCTGCCACTTCAGTTTGCTTTTGATGTGAGATGTCAAATCCAGCGTGTGGGGCCCCATGGTCCTTGTTTCCAGGGTAGGCGAGGAACCCTAAGCCAGGGCATATCGGGAGTCTCAGTCTCCTTTGCCTGAAGGGTTCCCTCGGTGCTTCCTGAGGCCGTTTTCTTCTTCAGTGTCAGCCTGTGGAGAAGGTTCAGGTGATAGAAGAGAACCAAGAGAACCTTTACAACTCTCTGGAACTATAACTAACATAAGGACTGTCTCGTTTGCTGCCCCGCCTCCCAAGAACCAGATGAGAATTGTGTCCTGGTCTCCCATCTGACTTAACGCAGAGAAATGAGGTCTGGCTTAGGTACTCAGTAATGAAGTCCTCCTGTCATTTTTTTTTTTTCCTCCTTAAAGGCTATTGGAAAACGCTTAACCCTTCAGGAAAAGAAACCTGTTTTAGCCTGCCTTCTAAACAGGGACCCTTCCCGCCTGAGCCGAACGTGATAACCACTACCCTACGGAAACCACGTGACTGAGCTAGCCTAAGAATTTGTCCCTGAAAATCGTAAGCCCTGCAGTCTCCAAGAACTTTGGCTTGCAACATACGAAATTCAACTACATTTGAAATTCCACTGGCAGCAGCTGGAGAAAGCCCTCGGGGAAAACACCAACAATCCCTGCAGGCAAAGGAGCTTGTGGCTACCGTTAGACCTTAGTTTTATCCCGAAAGCTAGGACTTCGGGAGGGGGAGGGGGGTGGGGTGCTCCGCCGGGGTTCAGGAGCCCAAAGTTCGCTAGAGTTTCCATTTTCAGAACTAAGCTCCTCTCGGGCTCTCCAGCTCCCTACAGCCCAGGAGCTGTGAAGGCTCTCACCCTGGGGCTTCGGACCAGCGCCTCGGTGGCCCCTTTAAGGGCGCTGATGTTCCAGACAAATGATCCGTGTTTCCATGAAAAGATGTTCAATGTCATTACTCCTTATTCATCCCCCCACTTGGTGTTAGTTGCCATGGAGTTGATTAGGACTCATGACCATCTCATGAGTGCAGTGCAGAACTAACTGCTCCATAGGGTTCTGAAGGCTGTGACTTGGTGGTGCACTGGCTAAAGCGCTCGGCTGCTAACTGAAAGGTCAGCAGTTTGAATCCACCAGCCCCTCTGCGGGAGAAAGATGTGGCGGCCTGCTTCTGTAAAGATCACAGCCTCGGAAAGCCTATGGGGCAGCTCTACTCTGTCCTGTAGGGTCGCTATGAGTCAGAATTGACTAGATGGCAATGGCTTGGAGTTTTGGATCTTTCAGGAACAGATCGCCAGACTTGCCTTCCGAGGCGCCTCTGCGTGGGTTCCAACCACAAACCTTTCAGTTAGTAGTCGAATGCTCAACCTTTTGGCACAATACCAGAAAACAAGCATTGCTGAGGATGTGGAAAATTGGAACCCTCACCCATTGCTGGTGGGATTGTAAAATGGTACAACCTCTGTGGAAATCCACTTGATGGTTCCTCAAAACAGTTAACCATAGAATTCCCAAATGACCCAACACCTCCATTACTAGGTATATACCCCCAAAGAATTGAAAGCAGAAATGCAAACAGATCCTTGTACACCAATGCTCATTGCAGCATTATTCACAAGAGCCAAAAGGTGTAAACAACCCAAGTGTCCATCAACAGAGGAGTGGATAAACAGAATGTGGTATATCCATACAGTGGAATATTATTCAGCCATAAAGAGAAAGGAGATCCTGATCCATGTTAAGACATGGATGAACCTAGAAAAATTATGCTGAATGAAATAAGCCAGACGAAAAAGGACAAATATTATATGATCCCACCTACTTGGAATCTCTAGAACAGCAAATGCATAGAGGCCAAAGTTTACTAATGGTTACCAGGGGCAGGTGGGAGGGAAAAGGCAGGAATGACTGCTTAAGGGGCACTGGATTTCTGTTAAGGGTGATGAAATACTTCGGAAACGGATCGTGGTGATGGTTCCACAACATGGTGAACCTAAGCACTGTCACTGAAGGTTGAAATGGCAAGTGTTTTGTTACTTATTTTATCACAAACACTCAGAATGATCCACACTTCCCGTCCACCCAGGAACAGTAGAACCCTCCCTGCAGGCCCTAGCGTGCACTCTCCCTGAGGCCTGACCTGCGCTCTCTCCTCCAAAGCCCTTTTGCCTCAGCACCTCTCCACTGTGCGGCTGCATTTCACTCCACTACTTTAATCACGCCTTCATGTTTTAGCCGTACCTTAGCAAAGGCTGAAACATGCGTCTTAGGACATTTGGCTCTTTGACAATATCGAACAACCAACACAGGCCAAGCCAGCCTTGAAGGCCTGCACTGGATTCCTTTGGACACCGGACCAAGAAGCCCAGTATAAACCGCAGGACCCAGGGGAAGTTCATGCAGAATTCACAATCGCTTGATTTCTTCCTCCTCACTCTTGGAGATTCTTTTTGAAGGGAAGTTTTATTTCCATACTGGAAACTCATTTTCGTTTGCCTTTTTTGTTTTTCTCCTCAACGGATCGTGGAGTGCGAAAGTTAACGGAGGCGGTTTACACAGGTTTTTCACCTTCGCCTCAGGGCAACCGCCAATAGGCAAAGAGTTTCTGTAGCTCACAGGCTTTAATGTTATTCTCCATAGGGTTCCCTTTAGAAATCAAGTTAAAAAAAAAACTGGGGGACAAGAATGTGCCCTTTTCTCCTGCAGTTGCTGCTCTAGGTGCTGAGGTTACCGCTCTGCCTTCACACCCGAAGTTCAAGTGCTCCGCCGCCCTAGGGAGGGCGCAGATTCCTTGCTCACTGGAAACCAGGACTCGGTGCTCCACTTTGTTTTTTGGCTCAAAGTGGAGACGGGGACACAACTGGACTACCTTAAGCGCTTCAGCGACCTACGACCTTGTTCCAGACGAGGCTGACTTCCCAGTAGCTTTAGATCAGGAAATTTCATAACGTGCATTTCCCCTTCCCTTCTGGATCCCCCTTTCTGTCGGGTCACGACCCTTTGGGATCCCTCCTGAATTGGACGAAGAGGGCGGTTGTCCTTCCCTTACAGAGGGGGGAGAGAAGAGAAGGCTACTGGAGAACCGCAAACTCACCACGTGCGCCCTCGCGTACCGCACACCTGGGCGCGCACACTTCCAGACTGGAAAAACAGCGCCTTCCGAAGCTTCTCTGCAGGAGGAACCCGAAGGGGGTTGGTTTCTTAACCTGGAGAGAGAAGAGGAGCGGAGGGGTCCCAGGCATGTCCGCAACTCTTCAAGACAGGCCAGAAACAGGCTGATTTTGAGGGACAGAGCCAAAGAAAAGGGGCAAATGCAGCTGAACCCCACGCCCGGAAATTAAGGGTCTCGAACCCTAAGGTCTGAGCGAGCCGAGGGCTACGCCTTAAATTGACCTCCCGCCTTTATCAGGAAAGTCGTTGGTGCAAATTCAGAGCTCAGGAAAGGGAGGGACTGCGTAGACCAACGTCCACATTTGACGGACAAAAACCAAAAGATCCATTGCGGTCGAGTCTATTACGACTTATAGCGAGCACAGTAGAACACCCCATAGGGTTTCCACCGAGCGGCTGGTGAATTCGAGCTACCAACTCTTCACCATTGTACCACCAAACAGAACAAGTAAATCCCTGAGTAATTAGATGTGGGGTCTGAGGAAAAGGCCATCGCCAAGGAGAACTCGCAGTTTTTTGCCTGAGCATAGGGAAAGATGGAGTGGCCATCAACACAGATGGGGAAATGGCAGGGGCAGAGGACTTCAGGGGGAAAATTCGGGGTCCCGGGGCCCTGGTTCCAAGAGTTATTCATCCAGGCCGCCTCTGTTTCGGCATCCGTCTGAGCCCTTTTTGATATTGGAGTTCTCCGGGCCTCGTGCTCGGCCCCCTTCCCACCCTGGGCGCCTCCTCCCTGCAGGCTTGTCCCCTGCGCTGGACCCGGCCACCGTTTCTCCACACGCTGCCGCGTGCAAAGGCGCATCTCTAGGTCAGGTCTAAGGTGCCGCAGGGCAGAGCCGCCACCCTCCTAAACTTGGCAAGACCTGACAGCGCGAGGCGTGTGGCAGGCTGTCTCGTGTTTTGGAGAAGGCGAGGAGGAAAGGGCCTTGGGGGAGGATCGCTGAAGGAGAGGGCAGCATCAAGGACGGTAGGCGTCCAGGCTTTCCCGAGTTGGGTGCAAAGAGATGTACAGTCTGGAGGCCGGAAATAACAGGCCCCCAGCAGGTCCCCGGTGGTCTAGTGGCTAGTATTCGGCGTTTTCACCGCCGCGGCCCGGATTCGATTCCCGGTCAGGGAAAGCTGTTTTGCGACGTCTGTCCTCCGCAGGAATCTTCTTTAGCACTGTTTGATGCAGAAGAGTCCCCAGCATGGCCCAGGCTTGGAGAGGTGAGAGGCGATGAGCAGCTCTTCAGAGGCTTGGGGCCCCCAACAGCTGTATCGTGCTCTGGGCCACTAGGAACTATCACTGCTCCTGTGGTCCTCATCTTTCAGAAAGTCCATCTCAAGAAAACGAAGTAGAACCTGGGACAAGAGCTCCCAATCTTCCTTTTCAAAACAATTATAAACATAAAAAAGTTGAAAGAGTAGTGACTTTATCTATTCTTCATGTCCATTTACCAATGAACATTTTCCACATTTGCCTTGTCCATGCCTCTATACATATGTATTTGCTACCCCATTTCAGAGTAACTTGCTGATATCTCAAGATCCTTTGGTTACTCCTTTCCTTTGGGAATATCCCTCTAAACCAGCCTCTTAGGGACTTTTCCTCTTTGTCCTGTCAATGAGGCCCCCCTTGCCCCTTCAGCATAAACTCACAGGTGTGACCTGGAGCCCCTCCAGAAATTACAAAGTCTCCAGTCACTGGGAAAAATCTCAGGTGTTTAGAGATTACCTCTCAGGAACCAGGGGAAAAGTCCAAATCCTTTGAGTAAAAATTAATTGTACACTCCACAGACATGGTCATTCGCCCCTACTTTTATCCCCTGGAAAGGTCCAGAAGACACTACCGTCAACAAGGCTGTGAGAAATAGATCCTACAGAACTATTTTCACATCCTCAAAGAACTCTGTGGTGGCTATTTTATGAAGGACAGTGGGAACTGCTACCAGGGAACTGGGATCATTGAAATGAAGGGGGATAATGGCAAGACGGCATTGGAAGGGCCAAGTCACAACATTTAAGCCTAAAAGACAAGGTGATCTTACTTCTTACATTGAATACACAGCTGAAACTGTAATCAGAATGGTCTGTCCATCAAACCTCTTTGGCATGAACTCCTTGGTCAGTGTCTCTGGAAATGCAATAGATGAGCAACTTACTTGATTTGTATAAGCAGAAACCCTCTAGGTCTGATGAACACAATCTGACTTGAATCACAGCAATAGACAGTCTCAGACCCTCAACAAATTCACAAGCACAGACCTCTTCGAATGAAAAAGAGGTAGATCCCCTCAAGGAAGAACCTGTTATACAGTCAGAAAGAAATTGTCTTAGACCTTTAGCCAAATGGTGTTCTCCCACCAAAGTTACCTGAGTAAAATGACATCTTAGTAAATATCATTTAATACCAGAATATTTGGAATTTACACCATAGTAGTATAAACACTGCGGTGTGTTATTAGCTCATTTTCATAATAAAAAATATTTCAGAAGGATTGTCATCAGGGTTGATCATCAGTGAAACGAGAATGAGGCAAATTTTGAACGTCAACATCTATTTGACTTTGACTATCATGAGATTTACCTTTCCTAGGATGCAAAAGTAGAGTAGATAAATGTATATATATATATATTTTTAACACTTTTAGAGGAGTAGATATTTATAGGCTGTTTTAGCTACCGGTTGGGAAAGTTATTAAGGTAATCACTGGACTTGTAACGTGTGGTGGTTAACTTTGTGTGTCAGCTTGGCTGGGCCATGATTCTCACTGGTTTGGGAGTTATATAGTGATGTAGTCATCCTGCATGATGTGATCTGATATGATCAGCCAATCAGTTGCAAGGAGATTTTCCTCGGGGGTGTGGCCTGCACCCCATATATGTATAAAAGTTTTGGCAAAGCTTACTGGATTGCTCTGGGTCCTGCATCCAACTGGTTATCATCTGACCTCCAGTTCTTTGGACTTTAGCCAGCAGCCTGCTTCCTTTCCTGCCTAACTTGGGTTCCTCTGCCCCTACAGGTATGTGAGATGGGAGAAGTCTCCAACCTGAGTCTGACCCATGGACGTGGGACTTGCTAGCTCTACAATCACGTGAGCAATTTACGTGACATAAAGCTCTCTCTCTCCTTCTCTACACATATACATAGTTATATGTACATACATACACACACACAAACACACACACACACACACATCCATACATAGGCTCCACTACTTTTGCTTCTTTTGAGATCCTATCCCAAGACACTTGGTACTGAGCGTGGTTCCAGACAAACAGAATCGTAAGGATGAGTTTTCTCAATTGGTTCTCAAGTTTGACTAGTACTAAAAGTGCTGACAACTCTACCTCCAGTTCTAAAAAGGGTGCTGCTAATCCATGGCAAGAGGAGACAATTTTAATGTGCCAAGTATCATCAGAAAGAGATCAACTGTTGGTGAGAAGCGAGGCTCTGGGTGATCACATGTGTGAAAATCTTCCACGATTTTGCTGGGAAGTAAGAGATCTGGTTGGTTGGTCCTACTTTCACCGGAAAAAGTGATGAGAAAGATGAGCTCAGGGCTTCAGAGTCACAGTTCAAGTGCCTTATAAAATACCTCAAAGTTGCAACATGTGCCCTGAAAGAAAGCCTTATTTCTTGTAGTAACAGAGCTGATATTGAGGAAATCTAACTCAGAGTCTTATTGTAAGAGTGGCTGAATAACAATGTAATTAACTTCCCAACCTCGAATGGTGTCTGAAGTTAAAGCGAGGCCATTGATTGAGGAGTTTGGGACCCCGAAACTTGGAAAGGGAACATATGGGCAGATAATCAGGGAGCTGGGGACACCAAGGCTCTAAATTCTGTTGAACCATTGCTGCCAGGAGAATCAACACTCTTACTCCCATCTGAAGAGATTATGCCGTCTTCTTCTGCTAAGCCACCAAAACAAATAAAACAAACAAACGAAAAAACCCATTTCTGGCTAATAGGAGGTAATTCTGACTCATAGTGACCCCATACAACAGAATAGAACTACTCCCATAGGGTTTTCAAGGAGCTTCTGGTAGATTTGAACTACTGGCCTTTTGGTTAGCAGCCAACTCTTAACCACTATGGCACCAGGGTTTCGGCGAAGCTACTGCCCTCCAGTAATACCGATATACCTTCCACTCCCGTTTGATGAGATTAACCCAACTGTGTCTGAAGAGTCTTTGAGATATCACCTGAGGAGGCAGCTGGTCTTTGCCTGAGGCATCACCTTAGGTAGATGTCTTTCAAGACATTTCTGAATATTTCCAGCGCTCACCACCACTACCCATTTTTCATCTAGGTCTATAACTAGACTTATGTCCCAAAAGGTGAAGTACAAAGTGTGAACAAGAAGGAGGCACGCCACACTCCAAAGGAACTGTTTGACTTTTCTAATATGTACAAACAGAAACCTGGGGAATATGTGTGAGAATGGCAATTAAGGGTGAGGGATAATGGTGCGAGTAACATAAACATGGATCAGTCTGAGTTTACAGATATGGGCCCATAAAGCACAGATTCTTCATTCAGTGTTTCTGCTCAAGAGGTTAGGAAAAGATCTAATAGTTTATTTGGTTTGGTCGATGAAGAACAGATTACATGGTGGCCTAGAGTAAATCAAATTGAAGTAAAAGACCTGCCCTGGCATACTGTAGAAGAAGGTATTCAAAGATTTAGGGAAATTGGTATATTAGAGTGTATTTTTCAGGTTATACCCACATGCCCACACATGGAGTGCCAGAGGACACACCATTTACCACAACAGTGAGAAACAAATTTGCTAACAGGGTCACAGCATTCTTGAAGACTGCTGTGATTGCCCTTTTATGTGAGTAAGGCTTGACAGTGAGAACTGCCCTAACTGAATTAAAACACCTAACTCCAATGGGGCTGATTGGACCCCGTGGTTTTAGGGGCGAAGTGGCAGCACTCAACTGACAAAGACAAGGTGAGAGTGGTTTTGACTTGTATGGAATTATGGTGTTGGCTAATGAGTCAAGTGTCCTCGGAGTGAAATAGACATGAAACCTGCTAAATGTTTACTTGATCTCTACAATGAGAAGAATTCCAGGCCAAGTGAATGGTAACCTATCTTGAATCACCAGAATAGAGAGTTGCAGCCTCTCAATCACTTCCCACCCTAGAGCTAGTTTACTGACCCACAACCCCTTGAATGAAGGGGAAGCCAGGTTCCCTTGAGGAAAGACGCCCTACACTGCCAAAAATTTACGCTGTGAAATTTCTCCCAGCCTCTCCCAAAGTGATCTACAGGCTTTTATGAGAGTGACTGTTCATTGGGGAAAGGAAATAATCAGAATTTTCTGGCATTACTGGATACTGGGTCAAAACACACACTAATTCCAGGAGACCCAAACCATCACTGTGGCCCACCAGTCAGAGTAGGGGCATATGAAGGTAAGATTCTTATTGCACTCTTAGCTCAGATTCACCTCACAGTGGGTCCGATGTGTCCCAAAACCCATCCTTTAGTGATTTTCCCGGTTCCAAAATACACGATCAGAATAGATTTACTCAGCAACTCCCAGAACCTCTACACTGGATACGTGACAGGAGGAGTGGGTCTCTCAGGGTACGAAAAGCCAAGATGAGGCCAATAAACCTGCCCCTAACTAGGAAAATAGAAAACCAGAAGCAATACCACATTCGTGGAGGAATTGCGGAGAGTACTGCCACCATCAAGGGCTTGAAGAATGCAGGGTAGTGAGTCCCACCACATCCCCATTCTACTCGCCTATTGGGCCTGTGCAAAAAACAGATGGACCTTGCTGAATGGCAGCGGATTACCATAAACTTAACCAAGTGGTGACTCTAATTGTAGCTGCCGTTCCAGATGTGGTTTCATTGCTTGAGCAAATTAATATATCTCCTGGTACCTAGCATCCAGCTATTGGTCTGAACAATATTGTTTTCCTATTTTCAGTTTTGAAGAAACATCAGAAACAGCTTTTCCTCAGCTGAAAACGCAAACAATGCACCTCCACTGTCCTACCTCAGTGATATATCAGCTCTCCAGCCCTATGTCTTCATTTAGACCTCAGGGACATTGATTGCATTTCCATTCCTCAGGCCATCATACTGGTCCATTGCATTGATGACCCTACGCTGATTGGACATAGTAAGGACGAAGTGCCAATGACTCTGGACTTATTGGTAGAATACTTGCGTGCTAGGAGTTGGGAAATAAATCCCACAATATTTCAGGCTCCTTCCACCTCAGTGAAATTTCTAGGAGTTCAGTGGTGTGGGGCAGTGGTGTGGCCCATGCAGGAAGAACTGTCCTTGTCAGTAGTCCCCAGGTATCTCCTGGCGTTCATTGGTCTGTGAGAGACCCTCACATGTTGTCTCCCTCCCAAGCCTGACCCTCTCTACACGTCTCTTCTCTTTTATGAAACAGCACTCAGAAAGGATTAGGACTAGGACCCACCCTCCTCCGGTATTACTTAACTGGTACTCTCTTCAAAGAGCAGGAGAAAGATGTGGCAGTTGGCTTCTACTCTGTCCTATAGGGCCGCTGTGAGTCAAAATTGAGTCCACCTGCAGTGGATTCATCTTCATCGAAAAACTCTATTACCCCAAAAAAGGTCACATTCAGAGGTACAGGGGTTAGGAGTGTGATCTTCCCCTTCGGGGGACACAATTCAATCGCTAACACTAGAGGGAGAGAGGATTCCATGGCGGATGCTCTTTTCTTTTTTAATTAATTTTTATTGTACTTTAAGTGAAAGTTTACAAATCAAGTCAGTCTCTCACATAAAAACCTATATACACCTTGCTACATACTCCCAATTACTCTCCCCCCATGAGACAGCCCATTCCCTCCTTCCACTCTCTCTTCACGACCATTTTTGATGATTTTCTTAATGTTGGTAAAAAAAAAAAAAAAAAAAAAAATCCTGCGTTTTCACAGCCAGATGATCCTGAAACAACTTCTAGTTGACAAGAAAGCATTTCTTCCCCAGCTGTGAGTGCCCCTGTCGGTTTTATCTGATTTTTCATGGAATATATTGGTGCCAAGAGTTTTATCTTTGATATCACCAACTCTGATCTCCATTTCCTCAGTTCTGTTCCTCTGATTTTCTATTGAGTTGTCTAATTCCAAAATTTTATTGTTAATGTTCTGAATTTCTGATTGCTGTCTCAGTACGGATTCTTGCAGCCTGTTAAATATGTCATTATGCTCTTCAGTAACCTTAATTTCCCTGAGCAGATTATCTGTGGGATCCTTGGTTTGTTCTGCATTTTGCCTGCTCTCCTCCCTGATCTCTTGAAGAGTTCTGTATATTAATCTTTTGTATTCTACCTCTGGTAATTCCAGGAATATATCTTTGTCCAGAAGATTCATTGATTCTTTGTTTTGGGAGCTTGTTGAAGCGAAAATGTTCTCCTTTTTTAATGTGATTTGATTTGAACTATTGTTTCTGGGTCATGTATGTTATTGTCTTAATTTATTTTATGTTAGCTTACTGTGTCTTATCTTCTTGCTTTGTTTTGTTTTCATATGCCCAGATAGGCTGCTCAAGTGAGCTAGCTTGATTATTGGTGCCTTTGAAGCTATAACATCCTGTCACCAGATGGCTAGAGCTGTTGCAGGGTATATAAGCCTAGGAGTCCATTCACTTTTTTTCTTGTATGGATTCAGCAGAGGTGTCCAAGTAATTGTTGGAGGCTCTCGCCTACAGTTTTAGAGTGGCAGGGGTGACTGGTGTAGGTGCAGCTATCTGGTTGCAGCAGGGGTCACACTCTGAGCAAGGCAGGGGCTGGCAACTGTCCCCCGAGTGTCTGTGAGGAAAGGGAGTCCCTGTGCCCTAGAGCTCACAGTTCGGTGGGTTCTGTAGCTGGACAATGGGGACCCAGTCCTTTTGGCTGTAATGATTAGCAGACAGCACTTATTCTTGGGCCCCTGTCGTGGGTGGCTAGGTGCTGTGGGTGGAGCCACCAATCCTTAGGCCACCTGTTATGGGTAGGTGAGGACCCTGCTTAATAGGCAGGCCGGTGTCAAATGTCAATATTCAGCCTTTCTGCCCCATAGCTGAAACAGTTGAAGTCAGAGCTCAGGCACGTACACTGTTGCACTACACCAACAAGGGCCTAAGCTACTGAAATGGGCCCACAGAGGTCCACCCATTGGAGAAAAGGCATTCAAAGTCCATGGACTGCTTGTGCCTGGATAGGAGCTGCTTCTGCCCTGAGTTCCCAGGTTAGGGGATCTGGCAGGTTGTTTTTCCTCCATTTGTTAATTTATTCCTTCTCCAAGGCAAGGAAAATGGCTCATCCTGCACAGCACCACTGAAGCTGGCTCAAGGGCTGCAGTAGTAGGGGGAAGGATCAGATAAATGGGAGAGGCTTCTTTCAAAAGGGGTGCTTTTTTTTTTTTTGATTTTCATGGTGTTTTAAGTAAAAGTTTACCAATTCAAGTCAGTCCCTCATACAAAATTTATAGACACCTTGGTATATCCTCCTAGTTGCTCTCCCTGTAATGAGACAGCACACACCTTCTTTCTACTCTCTATTTTTGTGTCCATTTGGCCAGCTTCTGGCCCCCTCTGCCCTCTCATCTCCCATCCAGACAGGAGCTGCCCACATAGTCTCATGTGTCTACTTGATCCAAGAAGCTCACTCCTTACCAGTATAATTTTCTATTCTATAATCCAATCCAATCCCTGTCTGAAGAGTTGGCTTTGGGAATGGTTCCTGTCTTGGGCCAACAGAAGGTCTGGAGACCATGAGCCCCGGGGTCCCTCTAGTCTTAGTCAGACCTTTAAGTCTGGCCTTTTTACATGAATTTGAGGTCTAAATGCCACTGCTCTCCTGCCCCTTCAGGGGTTCTCTGCTTTGTTCCCTGTCAGGGCAGTCATGGGTTATAACCAGACATGGGTTCTAACTTCTGGTGTCAGGCTGATGTAGTCTCTGGTTTATGTGGCCCTTTCTGTTTGTGGGGCTCATAATTACCTTGTGTGTTTGGTGTTCTTCATTCTCCTTTGCTCTAGGTTGGTTGAGACCAATTGATGCATCTTTGATGGCCCTGTGCTAGCATTTAAGACCCCGGATGCCACTCTCCAAAGTGGGATGCAGAATGTTTTCTGAATAGATTTTATTATGCCAATTGACCTAGATGTCCTCTGAAGCCATGGTCCCCAAACCCCCTCCCCTGCTACGCTGGCCTTCGAAGCATTCACTTCATTCGGGAAACCGCTTTTGGTTTAATCATGTTGTGCTGACGTCTCCTGTATTGTGTAGCATCTTTTCTTTCACCTAAAATAGTTCTTGTCTACTATCTGTTTAGCGAATACACCTCTCCCTCCACACTCTCGCAAGCATCAAAGAATATCCTCTTCTCTGTGTAAACTTTTTCTTGAGCTCCTGTAATAGTGGTCTCATACAATATTTGTCCCTTTGCAACTGAATACTTTCACTCAGCATAATGCCTTCCAGATTCCTCCATGTTATGAAATGTTTCACAGGTTCATCATTGCTCTTACCAATGCATACTATTCCACTGTGTGAAAAAAAAAATATATGTATATACCATAATTTATTTATCCATTCATCCTTTGATGAGCACCTTGGTTGCTTTCATCTTTTTGCTATTGTAAACAGTGCTGCAATGAACATGGGTGTGCATATATCTGTTCATATAAAGGGTCTTATTTCTCTAGGCTATATTTCAAGGAGTGGGTTTGCTGGATCGTACAGTAGTTCTATTTCTAGCTTTTTAAGGGAGCGCCAAAAGGATTTCCTACGTGGTTGTACCATTTTCCATTCCCACCAGCAGTGTATAAGTGTTCCAGTCTGTCCACAACCACTCCAACATTCATTATTCTGTGTTTTTTGGATTAATGCCAGCCTTGTTTGAGTGAGATGGAATCTCATTGTAGTTTTGATTTGCATTTCTCTAACGGGTAATGATCACGAGCATTTCCTCATGTATCTGTTAGCTACCTGAATGTCTTCTTTAGTGATATGCCTGTTCATATCATTTGCCCATTTTTTAATAGAGTTATTTGTCTTTTTGTAGTTGAATTTTTGCAGTATCATGTAGCTTTTAGAGATCAGATGATGATTGGGAATGTTATAGCTAAAAACTTTTTCCCAAACTTTAGGTAATCTCTTTACACATTTGTGGAAGGCTTTGTATGAGCATACGTGTTTGATTTTTAGGAGCTCCCAGTTATCTAATTTCTCTTCTGGTGTCCGTGCATTGTTAGTAATGTTTTGTATACTGTTTATGGCGTGTATTAAGACTCCTAGTGCTGTCCCTATTTTATTCTTCCATGATCTTTATCACTGCAGATTTTACATTTATGTCTTTGATCCATTTCTAGTTAGTTTTTGTGCATGATGTGAGGTATGGGTCTTGTTTCATTTTTTGCAAATGGATATCCAGTTATGCCAGCACGACTGTTAAAGAGACTGCCTTTTCCTCATTTAACTGATATTGGGCCGTTGTCAAATATCAGGTTTTCATATGTGGTTGAATTTCTATTTGGAATCTCAATTCTGTTCCATTGGTCTATCTATCTGTTATTGTACCAGTAGTAGTCTGTTTTGACTATTGTGGCGGTAAAATAGTTCCTAAAATAGGGTAGAGTAAGGCTTCTCACTTTGTTCGTTTTTTTTTTTTTTTTCAGTAATGCTTTACTTATCCGGGGCCTCTTTCCCTTCCACATGAAGCTGGTGATTTGCTTCTCCATCTCGTTAAAAAACTTCATTGGAATTTGGATGGGAATTGCATTCTGTGTATACATCGCTTTTGGTAGAAGAGACATTTGTACAATGTTAAGCCTTCCTATCCATGAGCATGGTATGTTTTTCCACTTATGTAGATGTCTTTTCATCTTGCAGGAGCGTCTACTACTTTTCCTGGTATAGGTCTTTTATGTCTCTGGTACAATTTATTCCTAAGCATTTTATCTTCTTGGGGGCTAATTTAAATGGTATTGATTTGGTGATTTCTTCTTGGATGTTCTTTTTGTTGGTGTAGAGGAATCCAATGGATTCTTGTATGTTTATCTTGTATCCTGACAACCTGCTGAACTCCTAGCTTCAGTAGTTTTCTTGAGGATTCTTTAGGGTTCTCTGTGTATAAGATCATGCCATCTGCAAATAGAGATACTTTTTCTTCTTCCTTACCAATCTGGATGCCCTTTATTTGTTTAGCTAACCTAATTGCTCTAGCTATGACCTCCAGCACACTGTTGAATAAGACTGGTGATAAAGGGCATCCTTGTCTGGTTCCCAATCGCAAGGAGAATGCTACAGACCCTCTGCATTTAGGGGTGATGTTGGGTTTTGGGCTTTGTATAAATGCTCTTTATTATGTTGAGGAAGTTTTCTTTTATTCCTATTTTTCTCAGAGTTTGTATCATGAGTGGGTGTTGGACTTCGTCAAATGCATCTGCATTAATTGATACGATCATGTGGTTCTTCTCTTTTATTTTATTTGTATGATGGGTTACATTAATTGTTTTTCTTGTGTTGAACCATCCCTGCACAACTTGTATGAATCTCACTTGGTCATGGTGAATTATTTTTCTGATATGTTGTTGAATTCTGTTGGCTAGAGTTTTGTGGAGGATTCTGGCATTTAAATTTATGAGGGATGTAGGTGTGTAATTTTTTTTTTTTTTTTTTTGGTGTCTTTACTTGGTTTTGGTATCAAGGTTATGCTGGCTCCATACAATGAGTTTGGGAGTATACCGTCCTTCTTTATGCTCTGAAATACCTTGAGTAGTAGTGGTGTTAACTCTTCTCTGAAAGTTTGGTAGAACTCTGCAGTGAAGCCATTCGTTCAGGCCAGGGCTTTTTTTCGTTGTGAGTTTTTTTTTATTACCTTTTCAATCTCTTCTTTTCTTATGGGTTTATTTAGTTGTTCTACCTCTGTTTGTATTAGTTTAGGTAGGTAGTATGTTTCCAGATATTGATCCATCTCTTCTAGGTTTTTAAATTTGTTAGAGTACAATTTTTTGTAGTAATTTGATATCATTCTTTTAATTTCAGTTGTGTCTATTGTAATATCGCCCATCTCATGTCTTATTTGGGTTATTTGCTTCCTTTCCTGTTTTTCTTTGTCGGTTTGGCCAATGGTTTATCAAGTTTGTTAATTTTTTCAAAGAACCAGCTTTTGATCCTGTTAACTCTTTCAATTGTTTTTGTTGTCTATTTCATGCAATTCTGCTCTAATTTTTATTATTTGCTTTCTTCTGGTACCTGAGGGTTTCTTTTGTTTCTATTTGTTCAAGTTGTAGGGGTAATTCTTTGATTTTGGTCCTTTCTTCTTTTTGTATGTATGCCTTTATTGATATAAAGTGACCTCTGAGTGCTGCTTTCACTGTGTCCCAAAGGTTCTGATAGGAAGTGTTTTCATTCTCATTGGATTCTATGAATTTCTTTATCCCATCCTTAACGTCGTGTATAACCCAGTCATTTTTGAGCTGGGTGTTGCTCAGTTTCCAAATGTTTGATTTCTTTTCCTTGTTTTTTCTGTTATTGATTTCCACTTTTATGGCCTTATGGTCAGAGAAGATGCTTTGTAATATTTCGATATTTTGGATTCTGCTAAGGCTTGCTTTATGACCTAATATATGGCATATTCCAGATAATGTTTCATGTGCACTAGAAAGAAAAGTATACTTGGCTGCTGTTTAGTGGAGTGTTCTGTATATGTCTATGAGGTCAAATCGGTTGATTGTGGCATTTCGATCTTCTGTGTCTTTATTGAGCTTCTTTCTGGATGTTCTGTCCTTTACCAAGAGTGGCGTGTTGAAGTCTCCTACTATAATTGTGGAGCTGTCTATCTCACTTTTCAATGCTGTTAGAGTTTCTTTTACGTATCTTGCAGCCCTGTCATTGGGTGCATAAATATTTAATATGGCTATATCCTCCTGGTATATTGTCTCTTTAATCATGATACAGTGTCCTTCCTCATTCTTTGTGGTAGATTTAAATTTAAAGTCTATTGTTTCAGAAATTAATACTGCCACACGTGTTCTCTTTTGATTTTCCTTTGCTTGATATATTTTTTCCATCCTTTGAATTTTAGTTTGTGTCTCTAACTCTAAGGTGCTTCTCTTGCAGGCAGCATAGAGACTCATGGTATTTTTTAATCCATTCTTCCACTCTCTGTCTCCTTATTGGTGCATTAACCCATTTACATTCAGCGTTATTACGGATAGGTATGAGCTTAGTAAAATGCTCAGATCTTATGTACATGGTCCAATGGTTTTTGATAAACATAACCATCACCTCGACCAAGTTACAGAAAGTTTCCATCAACTCACAAAGATCCTCTGAACACTTTTCCAGTCAATCCCTACCTCACTCCCTCTTAGGCAATCACCATTCTGTTTTCTCTGTCCATAGACAAGTTTTGACTCTTGAAATTTACATAAATGACTATAATTTTTGTGGTTGTCTTTTGTTTTTTAATGCAACCTATGGTTTTTGAGCTATATCGCTTCATGCATGTCTGTGTCTCATTTTGGTGTTATTGATGAGTGTAATTTCAATGTGTGAACAAGAGACAGTTGATGAACAATTGGGTCATTTCTGGTTTTGGCTACTGTGACTAAGGCTGGTATGAAAATTCTTGTACAAGTCTTTTTATGGATATGTGGATTCATTTCTTTCGGGTATGTATCTATTATTGGAATCACTGGGTTTTGTAGTTTTCCAGAATGGTTGAGCTATTTTACTGCCTCAACATGAACAAGAGATACATTGATCTACATTCTTGATACCAATTGGTGTTTTTGTTACTGTAAATCGTGGATTCGAGCCGGCTGCCACAAAGCCAATACTGAGACAGGAGGAGGTAAGCAACAAGAGGCCTTTAATGAACACCGGCGTATGAGAGAAAGAGGGGATTAAATTTCTCTCAAGTTCTGTCTAAACCTAGATGACTAAATGGAGAGTTTTTATAGCAGGAAGGCCAGGATTTAGAGGTTTTCAGGAATGTTGGTTTTTCTTTTACGTAGACACGATGATAAAGTGATCTATTATTGAAGTCCTGCAAGTCTCTTCATGCCATCCTGGTTTCTATCACAAGATGATGTAAGCTTTGTTCAGCTACCTTGGTTTTGGGTTTTTTTTCCTTGGGAGAGGAACATAGCTTAATCAACAACTTAAAATTGATTACTTTATTTTTCTTTAAAGGAACAATCATGAGACAGACTTCAGAAGAAGGAATTATGTTTCAAAAACTAGAAATTAATCACAGTTTATACAGCTATACTAAAACACTAGAAAAATATATTTTCTCTATTCCAATACTAAAACACCAAAGGAAATATATTTTCTCTACTTCATTTTCTGTGTTTTACGTTTTACCCATTCTGATGGGTGTATGATGGTATACCAGGGTGTCATGGGTTGAATTCTATCCCCCAAAAAATATGTGTATAAACTTGATTAGGCCATGATTCCCAGTATTGTGTGATTGTCCTCAATTTTGTGATTGTAATTTTATGTTGAGAGGATTAGGGTGGGATTGTAACACCATCCACACTCAGGTCACCTCCCTGACCAAAGGTAAAGGGAGTTTCCCTGGGGTGTGGTCTCCACCACCTTTTATCTTTCAAGAGATGAAACTACAGGGAAGCAAGCAGAGAGTTGGGGACTTCATACCACCAACAAAGCAGCACTGGGTATAGAACGCGTCCTTTGGACACAGGGTCACTTTGCCTGAGAAGCTCCTTGACTAGGGGAAGGTTGAGCACAAGGAATCTTCCTCCAGAGCCCACAGAGAGTGAAAGCCACCCCCTGGAGCTGACACCTTGAATAGGGACTTGTAACCTGCTAGACTGTGAGAGAATATACTTCTCTTTGTTAAAGCCATCCACTTGTGGTATTTCTGTTACGGCAGCACTAGACAACTAAGACAGAATTTTGTACTGAGAGAGTGGGATGCTGCTCTTTCAGATACCGAAAATGTGGAAGCGGTTTTGAAACCGTGAATAGATCGAGTTGTGAAAGCAGCAGAGGATCAGGACAGCAGAGAACCTGAAGCAGCAGAGAAGGGGCAACAGCAGAGAACCAGCAGCAGAACCTGGAGACCAGCACGAGAGGGTGCTGGAGCCAACCCACAGAGCCAGACAGCTGAGTGCCTGGGCGCAGGAGGCTTCCTGGTGGAGTGGGGTGCCTCCAGGCACTTATAGGTGGGGCTACAGAGCTTTAAAAAAAAAAAAAAATTTTTTTTTTTTTTTTTTACAGAGCTTTGGACACTTGCCCCAGTAGGGCAGATGTGAGTGTGAGGCCCAGGAGCCAAGAGGCCAAGAGACCAGGAAGCAGAAGCTCAAGAGACAACACAAGAAGTTGAACTGCCTCAGTCTGAAAAGGTATGGCCGTGACCTCAGGGGTTTCAAAGGGTGGACCCATGGCCTCTGGTGTTTGTAAGGGTAGAGTTGCCACTCAGATGGTTGAGAAAAAGGGTGCGCCTACAGCCAAGGGAGCAGAGTTGCTGTCCCAGTGGGTCTGGAAGGCAGAGTTGAAGCCCAGGGTCAAGGGGTCTCCATTCAGAATCCAGAGAGTGTGGCCAATACCTAGAGGCAGGAGGGCAGGGTTATTGTGGAAGTTGTCTTAGAGAACGGAGGATTATTTTTAAAGCTTTGAGGGCTAATGTAGTGTGTTCTGTGACTTACTTGGTGCCTGTTATCCCTTCTTTCCTCCAGTTTCTCCCATTCGTAATGGAAATGTCTGGCTTGTGCTTGTTCTGCCCTTGTACCTTTGGAAGCAGATAATTAGTATTCTAGATTTCACAGATGAAAAGGAATGCTTGGATTTTAGACTTGGAGTTAAGACTTTTGCTATGATTTGTTGGAATAGATATGATTTGTTTGCTGCAAGGATGTGATTTTTAGGGGCTCAAAGGGTGGAATGTCGTGGATTGAATTGTGTTCCCCCAAAAATATTTATGTCAACTTTGTTAGGTCATGATTCCCAGTATTGTGTGGTTGTCCTCCATTTTGTGATTGTAATTTTATGTTGAGAGGGTTAGGGTGGTATTGTAATACCACCCTTACTCAGATCACCTCCCTGATCCAAGGTAAAGGGGCTTTCCCTGGGGTGTGGCCTGCACCATCTTTCATCTCTCAAGAGATAAAAGGAAAGGGAAGCAAGCAGACAGCTGGGGACCCCATACCACCAGGAAAACAGCACCGGGAGCAGAGCGTGTCCTTTGGTCAGGGAGTCCCTTCGCCTGAGAAGCTCCTCGATGAGGGGAAGATTGAGGACATGGACCTTCCTCCAGAGCTATCAGAGAAAACGAAAGCCTTCCCCTGGAGCCGGTGCCCTGAACTTGGACTTATAATCTACTAGACAGTGAGAAAATAAATTTCTCTTTGTGAAAGCCATCCACTTGTAGTATTTCTTTTATGACACCACTAGATGACTAAGACACATGGTGACCTAAATTTTTGTTTCCATTATGAGTAATGATGTTGAAGATTTTTTCTTATGCCTTTTGGGTATTAAAAAATCCTCTTTTGGGAAGAAGGCCATGTGAAGATGCATCCACAAGCCAAGGAACATCAATGAATGCTTGGGGTTACCCAAAACTGAAAGAGAGACAAGGATGATTTTTTACTAGAGCCTTCAGAGAGAGCTTGGCTGTGCTGACACCCTGAATTTGGGCTTAGCCTTCAGAACTGTGAAAGAATAAATTTCTCATCTTATATATATATAAAAAAAAAAATCCTCTTTTGTGAAGAGAGCCTCCTCAATTTCAAATGACTTAACTTTTATTTTTTTAACTTTTTAAATAAACATTTTATCTTAGGATACATTTATACATACAGAAAAGTTGAGATGATACCACTGAAATTTCACAACCAGTTTCCCCTGTTGTTAATATCTTAGATGGTACATTTGACACAATTAATGAACTAATATGGATACATTATTATTAACTGAAATACATATTTTATTCAGGTATTTTAGCTTTTGCTCGATATCGTTTTTCTCTTCCAGGATACATCATTATATTTAGTTGTCATGTCTCCTTAAGCTCTGCTTAAACGTGACAATTTCTCAAACTTCCCTTGTGTGTGATGGCTTGGCAATTCTGAGAAGTACTGGTCAGGTATTTTGAAGAATGTCCCTCCAATGGGATTTTTCTGATGTTTTTCTTATGATTAGACTGGGGTTATGCGTTTCGGGAGGTAAAATGCTATTCCATCACATGATATCAACATGACTTAGCACTGTTGATGTTAATTTTGGTCACCTGGTTGAGGTAGTGTTCCTCAGGTCTTTGCTGTAAAGGTGCTCTTCCCCTTCCCTTCCAGGCTGATTCTTTGGAAGGAAGTCACTATGGGTAGCCCCATTTAAGTAGTGTTTTTTTTACCACACCTCTTTGAGCCCAGAGTACCAAAATTATTTGGGATTCTTCTGCAAGGGATGTTAATCTATTCTTATGACAGTGGGTGGCATTTATATTTATTTATAAAATCATTTGTTTATATTAATATGAACTTGTGAATGTGTATTTTATACTTTGGGTTAATCTAATATTACTGTCTTTATATTGTTGCTAAAATTATTTTAGTTTGCACATTAGGAGCTCTTTCAATGGACTCCTGTGTCCCTTTGATCTACCCCTATCATTTTGTTTTTTTTTAAAGAAGTCCCTGGTTGGAGCAAAGAGCTAAGTGTTCAACTAGACAGTTTGAACTCAGGCAGAGGCACCTCAGAACACAGGTGATTTGCTTCCCAAAGGTCACAGCCTTGAAAACCCTATGGAGCAATTCTACTCTGCACACATGGAGTCACCATGTGTCATAATCGACTCCACAGCGACTAATAAACACCTTAGTTAAAGTCAATATTTATATTTACTCCCGTTAAAAGCCTAATTTAGATTTCTACCTACAAACATGAACTGACAATTTAAATAAGTGCACTTATGGTATGTGGTGTACAGTTCCAGGCAGATTCTCACTGCTTCTGCCCACCCTTCTCTTCCACGTTGTCTCTGTACATTCTTATTTCTGTCTAGATCCCGGCCACTACAGCTGCCAGTGCTTTGCTCAGCTTCACACCTACTTGGATGTCCCACTGCTTTCTGGCATTAGATGACACTGCTGAGGGCAGCTGAGCACACGAAGCTGGTGTAGTTGAAGATCACAGGATCTTGATTCATCCAGGCTCTGTTCTAAGGGTCCTACTGATTGCTTCCTGCCAACTCTATTGGAATTATTATCCACAATCCTCACCCTTCCTGGGACCCTAAGGCCATGGTCACTAACACCTTTACCACCTCTGGGTATCTGTACCACCTCAGAGCTACTGTCTTTCGTGCAGGTTCAGTTGCTTGATTCCCCACGGTGTGGTGATCACAGTGCCCAATCCAAGGCATCGGCTCCAGGGGAAGGTTTTACTCATTGTCCGCTCTGGAGGAAGGTCCTTATCCTCAATCTTCCCCTGGTCAAGGAGCTTCTCAGACGCAGGGACCCGTTTCCCAAAGGACGTGCTCTTCTCTTGGTGCTGCTTTCTTGGTTGTATGAGGTCCCCAACTCTCTGCTTGCTTCCCTTTCCTTTTCTCTCTTGAGAGATAAAAAGTGATGCAGGCCACACCCCAGGGAAACTCCCTTTGCACTGGATCAGGGGTGAGTCCTGGGTAAGGGTGGTGTTATAATCCCACCCTAATCCTCTCAACATAAAAGTGCAATCACAAAATGGAGGACAACCACAGAATACTGGGAATCATGGCCCATCCAAATTGATACACACATTTTTGTGGGGACATAATTCAATGCATAACATGCATTTTCCCCCTTTGATCAGAATTATTTTATACAATCTTTGATCAAAATGTACAGTATAGCTAGGCACAATCCTTTTCTTCTGGTCTCAGTGCAAAGGAGGCAGTATGTTCATGGAGGGAATTAGCCACACATTCTATTTTGAACTCTTTTTCCTATCTTTCCTTTTTCTTTTGTTGCTCCAGGCGAATAAAGACCAATCCTTGTGCCTGGAATCTTTACTTTTTACAAAGCTATCTGGTGATTGTGATGCATGTAGACAGCAGAGGAGTTTGAGAAAACAGTGATTTAGGGAATTGATTCATGCGTGACTGAAGATAATAATTTTTTTTTAATTAAATTGAGAAGCTTTTATTGAAAATTGCATGATAGACACTAAATAATATTGTTTGAGGAAAATTAACCATGTTTTTGCCTTCTAGAAATAAATCTAAAATCAAAAAAACCAAACATGTTTCTGTCGAGTCAATTCTGACTCATAACTACCCTGTAGGAAAGAGTCAAAATGCCCTGTAGGGTTTCCAAGTAGCAGCTGGTGGATTTGAAGTGCCAACCTCTGTTTAGCAGCCGAGCTCTTAACCTCTGTGCCACCAGGGCTCCAAAATAAAGCTACTACTCCCTAAGTCTTTCCTAGATACAGTCATAGAAAATTGAAAAAATTCAAAGAATAAAAAGAAAACCCATCAAATACACAGAAATAAGTCTATCAGCAAACTAATACCATAGTTATAGATGGACTCCCCTTTAACCCTATACCTTCAGCTATTCAAACACTGACTTGAATGAGACTTCTGTTACCATATGTAAATGAATCCGTAGATATAAACTGCTAAGTGAGTGGGTCCAGCTGCCTCTCTCCCCACTGTGCGGTTCTTAAGCTTTTCCTGGTTTCTCTTTCTTTTCTTCTTTCTTCCCTGCTGCTCCTTCTGCTTCCTTCTCTGCCTCTTCTTCACACACTAGTACAAGGCACCAGAATATCTGAATACACTGCCACGATCTGAGAGGATGAGGAACTAGTTTTCACCAGTGGAAGTGCATTTTTCTCCAGTCAGAGCTTTTTATTTAGAGCTTCCCTCCGCATTCTTATTTTATTATAGCACTTCCCTCCCTAATCTTAGATTCTATGAACTTGTAACTTCTTTTTTTTACTTTAATGTGTTATTAGTAATTACCATTATTGTTTTTGATGCTCAAATTGTCTCAATTTGTACCAGTTTGGATCTCTTCGGGTTGGTTCCTGTGATCTCTTGACTTGCTTCTAAGAATCAAGGAGCACGTTCTTCCTTTCTGGCACAAGAAGCTCTAAGCTCAACTTGTGATTTCCTTTTCCAAAATCAGTCATTTCTCCTAGGAATCTGGTTCTTTTGGTGGAGAATGGCATTCACAACAAAGATGTAGCCACTAGGTAGCATTGCTTCTAGGTTCTGTAAATGGACATGGTAAGAAAATATTCATATTTAATTCACGAGCTTATACTGACACTTTCAATCCCAATTCAATACCACGAGGTTTTTTCTCAACTTCCCCTAGTCCATATTTTCATCTCTTCTCTCTCATGTTCATAACCCTGATTCCAAACAATTTTTAATACATTTCTCATGTGCTCTTCCCTATAATACACACAAAATTATTTTGAAATTATTCCATCAATATTACTACCAACAATAAAACTACAAAGTTAAGTTCTAAATTTCTTTGTAGATGCATCTGACTTAAGAACTTACACCACTGTGGATCACAATCATGGAACTGCATTTAAAATTCATATGAGGAGGTGGAGCCAAGATGCGGAATAGACACATGGTTCCCTTGAGCCCTCTTCAGAACAAAGACCAAAAAAAACAAGTGAAACAAGTATATTTGTGACAAGCTGGGAGCCCTGAGTATCAAAGGCAAGCTTAGACAACAAACTGAGGGGCATGGAAAGGAAGAGGCCGTTCAGAAGTGGGGAGGAGTTACCGCATCTGAATCACGGGGAGTCGTCAGGCACCATTCCAGGAGCAGCAACGGTGGCAGCGGGCTGCTCCTCACATTGGGCTGCAGCTTCCCCAGGGAGAAGCAGGCAGCCACATAGCCCACTCACACCTCCGGAACCTGATGAAAACGGCACCCTCTTGGCAAAAGCTAAGTACTTGTGTATGTTTTACTGTGCCCCCCTCCCCAAGTTAGCTTCAGTGGCGGAATCCCTGGGCCTAAGATAGACCCTGATGAGCACCTGGGGTCGTCCTCCCAGTCTTGGGGTGGAACAAATTTGCAACTGGGGGCAAAAGATAATTTCCTACCTGAATTAACTGGGGGAGCTCAGGACAGAAGTGGCTCCTTTCCAGGCATAAACCGTCCATGTCCCATGAGCACCTTTCCCTTCTGCATGGACCTGTGTGGGCCTATTTCGGGAGAATACGCCCTTGTTGGCAAACTCCAACCATTTCAGCGGTGTGGTGGAGAGGTGGGTGTTTGACATTTGACATTGCATTACCTATTAAACAGGGTCCTCACCTGCCCACAACAGGGAACTCAGGACTGGTGACTCCACTTGGGTTGCCCACCACCCACGTCAGGGGCCCAGGGGTAACTGGTACCTCCCAGTCCTTACAACTAAAACTTTGGGTGCCCATGGTCCCTCTTCAGAGTCCACCCACCAGCAGGCTCTAGGGAACAGAGATGCATTTTCCTCAGAGACACTTCGGGGTCAGTTCTCAGCACCCTGCATTGTTCAGATAGTGATCCCCTGCTGCAGTCAGATATGGGTATATACACCAATCACCCCTGCCCCTCTAAGACTGTAGGACAGAGCCTGTACCACACACGTGATATCAGCTACCTGGAAACCTGAGCTGAATTCATACAAGAGAACTGAATCGACTCCTAGACTGATATACGTGATAACAGCTCTAGCCAGCTGGGGACAGGACACCAGAGCACCAAAGACGAAAATAATCAAGCTAGCTGACTGAAGCAACCCATAGGGGTATACCAAAACAAAACAAAGCAAGCAGCTATGACACAGTAAGCAAGTATAAACTAATACAATAACTGATAGATGGCTCAGAGACATCAGTCAATATCAAGTCACGTAAAGAAACAGACCATGATCACCTCAACAGGCTCTCAAAACAAAGAATCCAGGGATCTTTTCACTGAAAGTGCATTCCTGGAATTACCAGATGCAGATAATGAAAGTTTAATATACAGAACCCTTCAAGACATCAGGAAGGAAATGAGGCAATACACAGAACAAGCCAAGGAACACACAGATAAAGCAACTGAAGAAATTAGAACGATTATTCAGGAACCTAATGAAAAGTTTAATAAGCTGGAAAAATTCATAGACAGACAGCAATCAGAAATTCAGAAGATTAACAATAAAATAACAGAAGTAGACAACTCAATAGAAAGTCAGAGGAGCAGAATTGAGCGAGTAGAAGCCAGAATTTCTGAACTCGAAGATAAATCTCTTCACACTAATATATTTGAATAAAAATCAGATAAAAGCATTCAAAAAAATGAAGAAACCTTAAGAATCATGTGGGACTCTACCAAGAGAAATAACCTACGAGTGATTGGAGTACCAGAACAGGGAGAGATAACAGAAAATACAGAGAAAATTGTTGAAGATTTGTTGGCAGAAAACTTCCCTGATATAGTGAAAGGTGAGAAGATATCTATTCAAGATGTTCATCAACCTCCACATAAGGTAGATCTTAAAAGAAAGTCACCGAGACATATTATAATCCAGCTGGCCAAAACCAAAGATAAAGAGACAATTATAAGAGCAGTGAGGGGTAAAAGAAAAGTCACCTATAATGGAAAGCCAATAAGAATAAGCTCGGACTACTCGGCAGAAACCTTCCAGGCAAGAAGGCAATGGGATGACATATTTAAAAAATTGATGGAAAAAAATTGCCTGCCAAGAATCATATATCCATCAAAACTGTCTCTTAAATATGAAGGTGAAATTAAGACATTTCCAGATAAACACAAGTTGAGGGAATTCGTAAAAACCAAACCAAAACTACAAGAAATACTAATGGGAGTTCCTTGGTTAGAAAATCAATAATATCAGGTATCAACCCAAGACTAAAACAGTGGGCAGAGCAACCAGAAGTCAACCCAGACAGGGAAATCCAAAAAAAAAAAAAAAAACTAAGCAAGATTAAAAAAAAAACAAAAAAAGCCCAGCACAGGGTAATGGTGATGTTATTATATAAAAGAAGACAACATTAAAATAATAAAGAGGGACTAAAATGTAATCATACATCTTCCATATGGAGAGAAAGGTATGGCGAAACAAAGAAATAAAAGTTAGTTATAAATTTACAGAAATAGGGGTAAATAATAAGGTGACCACAAAGGAGACAAACTGTCCTGCTCACCAAAATAAAATACAAGGGAAAAATACAGACTCAGCAGAAACAAAATCAACAACAACAAATATGAGGAAAGGACAATATATAAAGAAATCTACTGAGCACATCAAATCAAGTGGGAAAAAGAAGCTGTCAACACACAAAAAAAGACATCAAAATGATATCACTAAATTCATACCTCTCCATAATTACCCTGAATGTAAATGGAGTAAATGCACCAATAAAGAGACAGAGAGTGGCAGAATGGATTAAAAAACAAGATCCATCTATATGCTGCCTACAAGAGACACACCTTAGACTTAGAGACACAAACAAACTAAAACTCAAAGGATGGAAAAAAATATATCAAGTGAACAACAACCAAAAAAGAGCAGGAGGAGGTGGGTCCAAAATGGCTGACTAGGTAGAAGCTACCTCAGATCCCTCTTGCAACAAAGACTCAGATAAAGAAGTGAATCGATCACATACATGACAATCTACGAACCCTGACTATCAAACACAGATCTAAAGAGTTGACCTGAGTGACACAGACTCAGCCAGCGCAAGCAGGCTGCACACTGACGGGGCTAACAAGAGAACAAACAACCATGGGGAAGCAGCGACTGTTTTCAGAGCCTAGAGCCAGCGTCCCAGCCAGAAAACCTTGGCGCTGGGCTTTGAACTGGCCGCAGGGGAGCTGAGCACGGCATCCTGAGACGGCGGAAACATGGGATGCAGCCCTAGCCCCCAGAAGTGCATGCAGGTGGCGCAGTGATGAGGCTGACACGAGGAGAAGTCACTGGGAGGCAGTGACTGGTTTTGGTGCCTGGAATGTGGCGTCCCAGCCAGGGAACCTTGGCACTGGCCATTGGACTGGGAGCGGAGGAACTAACCACCGCTTCTGAGACAGCACAAGCACAGGACGCGGGCCTGACCCTCCGGGGCAATCTCGACCCAGCCAACACACAGGCTACACACCTCTCCAGAATCTCAGATAAAACGGTCATCGCCAAGCAAGATAAGTAACTCTGTCTATATTCCTGGGTGCTACTCTCTCCTATCTATCTGATCCCTCCCCTCCCCTTCCCAGGCGGCTTCATTAACATTGGAATTTCCTGGGCCAGAGAGTGAAGTGCTCTGCGGTTTTTTTTTTGTCTTTTCGTAACCCATTCTCCTGGCCTGAGAGAAGCAGCTACAAAAAACCCAGGGACCAAAAATCCTTCCCTGACTTCCCGAAATTGGACTAAAAATACCGAACCAGCTCCAGCCAAGCATATGAGATCCAATGTCTTGGGCTTTCATCCCTACAGGGAACAAGGTGGCTATTATAATGCAAAGGCAATTCTGATAGTGATCTGACTGTAATTGTTTTAGCAGATTACTGGAAAGACAAGTTTCCCAGGTCTGATATCTCTACCTATTAAACAGAGCCCTCACTGACCCACAATGGGGAACTGAGGGCTGAAGCTCCACCCAAACCACCTAACCTCCTGCCATAGGGGTCTGAGGATAGTGACACTTACCAATCTGTAGAGGTACATGCATTGGGTGCCTAAGGTACAGCTGCAGAGCCCACCCACCAAAGTGCTTCAGAAATAGAGACACACCGACATCACTGGCACCTGGGGGAAGCCTGTCAGCATCCTGCCCCCCTTGGAGTGTGACCCCCTGCTGCTACTAGAATATGATGCACACAACTATCACCACTACTCCTCTAAGTGAATAAGTGACAGTCTACACCACACCCTTGATGACCCAAAATCAGATTCTACTCAAGAATAGTGAATGGACTCTAAGACTTATACATCTGGTAACAGCCCATACCAGCTGGTAATAGGACATAAACGATTCAAAGGCTACAACAATCAAGACAGCACAATCTAACAACCTATCTACGTATATGAAAGAAAACAAAACAAGATAAGACTCAGTGAGCAAATATAAAATAAATCATTACAAAATCTCATACATGGCTCAGAGACAGCAGTCGATATCATGATTTCTTCTACAACTCCCCAAATTAAAGAATCAAAATCTTTCCCAAATGAAGATACAATCCTGGAATTGCGAGATGCAGAATATAAAAAACTAATTTACGGAATGCTTCAAGACATCAGGGATGACCTCAGAAATGAAATAAGACAATCTACAGAAAAAGCCAAGGAATACACTGATAAAGCAGTTGAAGAAATCAAAAAGATTATTCAAGAACATAGTGGAAAAATTAATAAGCTGCAAGAATCCATAGAGAGAAAACATTCAGAAATCCAAAAGATTAACAGTAAAATTACAGAATTAGACAACTCAGTAGGAAGTCGGAGGACCAGAATTGAGCAATTGGAATGCTGAGTGGAGGAGTTGGAGGATAAGGCAATTGACACCAATATAGTTGAAGAAAAATCAGATAAAAGAATTAAAAGAAATGAAGAAACCCTAAGAATCAAGTGGGACTCTATCAAGAATAACTTGCGTGTGAGTGGAGTTCCAGAACAGGGACGGATAGCAGAAAATACAGAGAGAATAGTTGAAGATCTGTTGGCAGAAAACCTCGCTGACATCATGAAAGACGAAAGGATATCTATCCAAGATGCTCATCGAACCCCATACAGGATTGATCCAAAAAGAAAATCACCAAGATACATTATCATCAAACTTGCCAAAACCAAAGATAAAGAGAAAATTTTAAAAGCAGCCAGGGATAAAAGAAAAGTCTCCTACAAAGGAGAATCAATAAGAATAAATTCAGACTACTCAGCAGAAACCATGCAGTCAAGAAGGCAATGGGACGACATATATAGAGCACTGAAGGAGAAAAACTGCCAGCCAAGGGTCATATATCCAGCAAAACTGTCTCTGAAATATGAAGGTGAAATTAAAACATTTACAGATAAACACAAGCTTAGAGTATTTGCAAAAACCAAAACAAAGCTACAAAGCTACAAGAAATACTAAAGGAAATTGTTTGGTCAGAAAATCAATAATATCAGATACCAACACAACACAAGGTCACAGAAAAGAACATCCTGATATCAACTCAACTACGGAAATCACAAAAACAAAGATTAATTTTAAAAAGAAAAAATGCTCAAAACAGGGAATCATTGAAGTCAATATGTAAAAGATCACAACAATCAAAAAGAGGGACTAAATACAGGAGGTATAGAACTACCATATGGAGAGGAAAACAAGGCGATATAGGATGATACAAGTTGGGTTTTTCTTAGAAAAATAGGGGTAAATATTAAGGTAACCACAAAGACGTCTAACAATTCCATAACTCAAACTAAAAACCAAGAAAAACATAACAATGCAGCAAACAGAAAGTCAACTACTATGAAAGTGAGGAACACACAATTTACAAAGAAAAACATTTCAGCACAAAAAAGTAAGTGGAAAAATGAAATATTCAACAACACACATAAAACGGCATCAAAATGATAGCACTAAACACATACTCATCTATAATTACACTGAATGTAAATGGACTAAATGCACCAATAAAGAGACAGAGATCCTCAAACTGTATAAAGAAACACAATCAGTCTATATGCTGCCTACAAGAGACACACCTTAGTCCTAGAGACACAAACAAACTAAAACTCAAAGGATGGAAAAAAATATATCAAGCAAACAACAAGCAAAAAAGAAGAGGAGTAGCAATATTAATTTCTGACAAAATAGACTTTAAAGTCAAATCCACCACAAAGGATAAAGAAGAACACTACGTGATGGTTAAAGGGACAATTGACCAGGAAGATATAACCATATTAAATATTTATACAGCCAATGACAGGGCTGCAAGATACATAAAACAAACTTTAACAGCATTGAAAAGTGAGGTAGAGACCTCCACAATTATAGTAGGAGACTTCAACACACCACTTTCGGAGAAGGATAGGACTTCCAGTAAGAAGCTCAATACAGACACGGAAGACCTAATTGCTACAATCAACCAACTTGACCTCATAGACTTATACAGAACACTCCACCCAACAGCTGCAAAGTATACTTTTTTTCTTGTGCACATGGAACATTCTCTGGAATAGATCACATATTAGGTCATAAAACAAACCTTTGCAGAATCCAAAACATCAAAATATTACAAAGCATCTTCTCAGACCACAAGGCCATAAAAGTGGAAATCAATAACAGAAAAATCAGGGAAAAGAAATCAAATACTTGGAAACTGAACAATACCCTGCTGAAAAAAGACTGGGTTATAGAAGACATTAAGGAGGGAATAAAGAAATTCATAGAATGCAATGAGAATGAAAACACTTCTTATCAAAACCTCTGGGACACAGCAAAAGCAGTGCACAGAGGTCAATTTATAAAGATAAATGCACACATACAAAAAGAAGAAAGAGCCAAAATCAGAGAACTGTCCCTACAACTTAAACAAAGAGAAAGCGAGCAACAAAAGTAGCCATCAGGCACCAGAAGAAAAGAAATAATAAAAATTAGAGCTGAACTAAATGAATTAGAGAACAGAAAAACAATTTAAAGAATTAACAAAGCCAAAAAAGCATGTTCTTTGAAAAAATTAACAAAATTGATAAACCATTGGCCAGACTGACTAAAGAAATACAGGAAAGGAAACAAACAACCTGAATAAGAAACGAGATGGGCCATATCACAACAGACCCAACTGAAATTAAAAGAATCATATCAGATTATTACGAAAAATTGTACTCTAACAAATTTGCAAACCTAGAGGAAATGGATGAATTCCTAGAAAAACACTACCTACCTAAACTAACACAATCAGAAGTAGAACAACTAAATAGACCCATAACAAAAAAAGAGATTGAAAATGTAATAAAAAAACTCACACACACACACACACACACACACACACAAAAAGCCCTGGCCCGGACGGCTTCACTGCAGAGTTCTACCAAACTTTCAGAGAAGAGTTAACACCAGTACTACTCAAGGTATTTCAACGCATAGAAAATGACGGAATACTACCTAACTCATTCTATGAAGCCACCATCTCCCTGATACCAAAACCAGGTAAAGACATCACAAAAAAAGAAAATTACAGACCGATATCCCTCATGAACATAGATGCAAAAATCCTCAACAAAATTCTAGCCAATAGAATTCAACAACATGTCAACAAAATAATCCACCACGACCAAGTGGGATTTATACCAGATATGCAAGGCTGCTTTACCATTAGAAAAACCGTTAATGTAATCCACCATATAAATAAAACAAAAGACAAAAACCACATGATCTTATCAATTGATGCAGAAAAGGCATTTGACAAAGCCCAACACCCATTCGTGATAAAAACTCTCACCAAAATAGGAATTGAAGGAAAATTCTTCAACATAATAAAGGGCATCTATACAAAGCCAACAGCCAACATCATTGTAAATGGAGAGAGCCTGAAAGCATTTCCGCTGAGAACGGGAACCAGACAAGGATGCCCTTTATCACCGCTCTTATTCAACATTGTGCTGGAGGTCCTAGCAAGAGCAATTAGGCTGGGCAAAGAAAAAAGGGCATTCGGATTGGCAAGGAAGAAGTAAAATTATCTCTATTTGTAGATGACATGATCTGATACACATAAAACCCTAAGGAATCCTCCAGAAAACTACTGAAACTAATAGAAGAGTTCAGCAGAGTCTCAAGTTATAAGATAAACATACAAAAATCACTAGGATTCCTCTACGCCAACAAAAAGAACATTGAAGAGGAAATCACCAAATCAATACCGTTCACAGTAGCCCCCAAGAAGATAAAATACTTAGGAATAAATCTTACCAAAGATGTAAAAGACCTATACAAAGAAAACTACAAAGTACTAGTGCAAGAAACTAAAAGGGACCTACATAAGTGGAAAAACATACCTTGTCCATGGATAGGAAGACTTAACATAGTAAAAATGTCTATTCTACCAAAAGCCATCTATGCATACAATGCACTTCCGATCCAAATTCCAATGACATTTTTTAATGTGATGGAGAAACAAATCACCAACTTCATATGGAAGGGAAAGAAGCCCCGGATAAGTAAAGAATTACTGAAAAAGAAGAAGAAAGTGGGAGGCCTCAATCTTCCTGATTTTAGAATGTATTATACAGCCACAGTAGTCAAAACAGCCTGGTACTGGTACAACAACAGGCACATAGACCAATGGAACAGAATTGAGAACACAGATATAAATCCATCCACATATGAGCAGCTGATATTTGACAAAAGCCCAGTGTCAGTTAATTGCGGAAAAGATCGTCTTTTTAACAAATGGTGCTGGCATAACTGGATATCCATTTGCAAAAAAATGAAGCAGGACCCATACTTCACACCATGCACAAAAACTAACTCCAAATGGATCAAAGACCTAAATATAAAGATTAAATCGATAAAGATCATGGAAGAAAAAATAGGGACAGCCTTAGGAGCCCTAATACAAGGCATAAACAGAATACAAAACATTACTAAAAATGAGGAAGGCAAACCAGAAAACTGGGAGCTCCTAAAAATCAAACACCTATGCTCATCTAAAGAATTCACCAAAAGAGTAAAAGACCACCTACAGATTCGGAAAGAATTTTCAGTTATGACATCTCCGACTAGCACCTGATCTCTAAAATCTATATGATTCTGTCAAAACTCAACCACAAAAAGACAAACAACCCAATCAAAAAGTGGCCAAAGTATGTGGACACACACTTCACTAAAGAAGATATTCAGGCAGCTAACAGATGCATGAGAAAATGCTCTGGATCATTAGCCATTAGGGAAATGCAAATTAAAATTACGATGAGATTCCATCTCACTCCAACAAGGCTGGCATTAATCCAAAAAACACAAAATAATAAATGTTGGAGAGGCTGTGGAGAGATTGGAACTCTTATACACTGCTGGTGGGAATGTAAAATGGTACAACCACTTTGGAAATCTATCTGGCGTTTTCTTAAAAAGTTAGAAATAGAACTACCATACAACCCAGAAATCCCAATCCTCGGAATATACCCTAGAGAAATGAGAGCCTTCACACAAACAGATATATGCATACCTGTGTTTATTGCAGCACTGTTTACAATAGCAAAAAGCTGGAAGCAACCAAGGTGTCCATCAATGGATGAATGGTTAAATAAATTATGTTAGATTCACACAATGGAATACTACGCATTGATAAAGAACAGTGAGGAATCTGTGTAACATTTCATAATATGAAGGAGCCTGGAAGGCATTATGCTGAGTGAAATTAGTCAGATGCAAAAGGACAAATATTGTATAAGACCACTATTATAAGATCTTGAGAAATAGTATAAACTGAGAAGAACACATTCTTTTGTGGTTACGAGGAGGGGAGGGAGGGAAGGTGGGAGAGGGTTATTTACTGATTAGTTAGTAGATAAGAACTGCTTTAAGTGAAGGGAAGGACAATACTCAATACCGGAAAGGTCAGCTCAACTGGACTGGACCAAAAGCAAAGAAGTTTCCAGGATAAACTGAATGCTTCGAAGGTCAGTGGAGCAAGGGCAAGGGTTTGGGGACTTTGGCTTAAGGGGACTTCTAAGTCAATTGGCAAAATAAATTCTATTATGAAAACATTCTGCATTCCACTTTGAAGTGTGGCGTCTGGGGTCTTAAATGCTAACAAGCGGCCATCTAAGATGCATCAATTGGTCTCAACCCACCTGGATCAAAGGAGAATGAAGAACAGCAAGGTCACACGATAACTGTGAGCCCAAGAGACAGAAAGGGCCGCATGAACCAGAGCCTACATTATACTGAGACCAGAAGAACTAGATGGTGCCCAGCCACAACTGATGACTGCCCTGACAGGGAGCACAACAGAGAACCCCTGAGGGAGCAGGAGAACAGTGGGATGCGGACGTCAAATTCTCATAAAAAAACCAGACTTAATGGTCTGACTGAGACTAGAAGAATCCCGGTGGTCATGGTCCCCAAACCTGCTGACCCAGCACAGGAACCATTCCTGAAGACAACTCATCAGACATAGAAAGGACTAGAAAATGGATTGGAGAGAGATGCTAATGAAGAGTGATCTACTTGTATCAGGTGGACGCTTGAGACTGTGTTGGCATCTCCAGTCTGGAGGGGAGATGGGAGGGTAGAGAGGCTTAGAAACTGACACAGTCACGAAAGCAGAGACTGGAAGGAGGTAGTAAGCTGACACATTAGGGGAAAAGTACATGGGAGTATGTAGTAATGTGTATATAAGCTTACATGTGACAGACTGACTTGATTTGTAAACTTTCACTTAAAGCACAATAAAAATTATTTAAAAAAAGAGCAGCAGTGGCAATATTAATTTCTGACAAAATAGACTTTTAAAGTTAAATCCATCAGAAAGGATAAGGAAAGACACTATATAATGATGAAAGGGACAATACACCAAGAAGATATAAGCATATTAAATATTTATATACCCAATGACAGGGCTGCAAGATACATAAAACAAACTCTAACAGCATTGAAAAGTGAGATAGACAGCTCCACAATAATGGTAGAAGACTTCAACACGCCACTTTCAGAGAAGGACAGGGCATCCAGAAAGAAGCTCAGTAAAGACAGAAAAGATCTAAATCCCACAATCAACCAACCTGACCTCGTGGACATATACAGAACACTCTACCCAACAGCAACAGACTATACTTGCTTTTCTAGTGCACATGGAACATTCTCTAGAATAGACCACATATTAAGTCATAAAGCAAGCCTTAGCAGAATCCAAAATATCGAAATATTACAAAGCATCTTCTCTGACCATAAGGCCATAAAAGTGGAAATCAATAACAGGAAAAAGAAATCAAACACTTGGAAACGAACAATAGCCTGCAAAAAAAAAGCCTGTATTATAGAAGACATTAAGGTTGGAATAAAGAAATTCATAGAATCCAATGAGAATGAAAACACTTTCTATCAGAACCTTTGGGACACAGCAAAAGCAGTGCTCAGAGGCCAATTTATATCAATAAATGCACACATCCAAAAAGAAGAAAGGGCCAAAATCAAAGAACTATCCCTACAACTTGAACAAATAGAAAGAGAGCAACAAAAGAAACCCACAGGCACCAGAAGAAAACAAATAATAAAAATTAGAGCTGAACTAAATGAAATAGAAAACAGAAAAACAATTGAAAGAATTAACAAGACCAAAAGGTGTTTTTTTTGAAAAACTCAACAAAATTGATAAACCATTGGCCAAACTGACAAAACAAAAAGAGGGAAGGAAATAAATAACCTGAATAAGAAATGAGATGGGTGATATCACAACAGACCCAACTGAAATTAAAAGAATCATATCAGATTACCATGAAAAACCACACTCAAATTTGAAAACCTAGAAGAAATGGATGAATTCCTAGAAACACACCACCTACCTAAACTAACACAAACAGAGGTAGAACAGCTAAATAGACCCATAACAAAAGAAGAGATTGAAAAGGTTATCAAAAACTCCCAACCAAAAAAAATCCCTGGTCCGATGGCTTCACTGCAGAGTTGTACCAAACTTTCAGAGAAGAGTTAACACCACTACTACTGAAGGTATTTCAGAGCATAGGAAAGGATGGAATACTACCAAACTCATTCTATGAAGCCACCATATGCATGATACCAAAACCAGATAAGACACCACAAGAAAAGAAAATTATAGACCTATATCCCTCATGAATATAGATGCAAAAATCCTCAACAAAATTCTAGCCAATAGAATTCAACAACATATCAAAAAAATCATTCACCATGAGCAAGTAGGATTCATACCAGGTATGCAGGGATGGTTCAACATTAGAAAAACAATTAATGTAATCCGCCGCATAAATAAAACAAAAGACAAGAATCACACGATTTTATCAATTGATGCAGAAAAGGCACTTGACAAAGTTCAACACTCATTCATGATAAAAACTCTGAGCAAAATAGGAATAGAAGGAAAATTTCTCAACATAATAAAGGGCATCTATACAAAGCCAACAGCCAACATCACCCTAAATGGAGAGAGCCTGAAAACATTCCCACTGAGATTGGGAACCAGACAAGGATGTTCTTTATCACCACTCTTATTCAACATTGTGCTGGAAGTCCTAGCCAGAGCAATTAGGCTGGATAAAGAAATAACTAACTCTCCTTTTTCCTATGTTGCTGCAGGCAAATAAAGACCAATCCTTGTGCCTGGAGTCTTTACTTTTTACAAGCTATCTGGTGATTGTGATGCATGTAGACAGCAGAGGAGTTTGAAAAAACTTTGCTTTAGGGAATTTATTCATGGGTGGCTAGATATAATAATAATTTTTTTAATTAAATTGAGAAGCTTTTTTTGAAAATTGCATGATAAACACTCAATAATATTGTTTGAGGAAAATTAACCATGTTTTTGCCTTCTAGAAATAAATCTAAAATCAAAAAAACCAAACATGTTTCTGTCAAGTCAATTCTGACATACAACTACCCTGTAGGAAAGAGTAGAACTGCCCCGTAGGGTTTCCAAGGAGCAGCTGGTGGACTTGAAGTGCCAACCTCTGTTTAGCAGCTGAGCTCTTAACCTCTGTGCCACCAGGGCTCCAAAATAAAGCTACTACTCCCTAAGTCTTTCCTAGATACAGTCATAGAAAAATGAAAAAATTCAAAGAATAAAAAGAAAACCCATCAAATACATAGAAATAAGTCTATCAGCAAACTAATACCTTAGTTATAGATGGACTCTCCTTTAACCCTATACCCTCAGCTCTTCAAACACTGACTTGAATGGGACTTCAGTTATCATATATAAATGAAACCATAGACATAAACTGCTAAGTGAGTGTGTCCAGCTGCCTCTCTCCCCACTACACGGTTCTTAAGCTTTTCCTGGTTTCTCTCTTTCTTTTCTTCTTTTGTCCCTGCTCCTCCTCCTACTTCCTTCTCTGGCTCTTCTTCCCCACACACTAGTGCAAGCCACCAGAATATCTGAATACACTGCCAGGATCTGAGAGGATGAGGAACTAGTTTTCGCCAGTGGAAGTGCATTTTTCTCTAGGCAGGGCTTTTTATTTAGAGCTTCCCTTCACATTTTGATTATAGTACTTCCCTCCCCAATCTTAGATTCTATGAACTCGTGGCTTGTTTTTTTACTTCAATGTGTCGTTATCCATTACCATTATTGTTTTTGATGCTCAAATTGTCTCAATTTGGACCAGTTCGGGATCTGTTCAAGTTGGTTCCTGTGATCTTTGGCTTGCTTCCAAGAATCAAGGAGCACATTCTTCCTTTCTGGCACAAGAAGTTCCAAGCTCATCTTGTGATTTCCTTTTCCAAAATCAGTCATTTCTCCAAGGAATCTGGTTCTTTTGGTGGAGAATGGCATTCGCAACAAAGATGTAGCCACTAGGTAGCATTGCTTCTAGGCCCTGTAAACGGACATAGTGAGCAAATACTCATATTGAATTCATGAGCTTATACTGTCACTTTCAATCCCAATCCAACATGAAGGGGTTCTTCCTCCACTTTCCCTAGTCCATATTTTTATCTCTTCTCTCTCATGTTGATAACCCTGATTCCAAACAATTTTTAATATATTTACTCATGTGCTCTCTTCTAAAATACACAGAGAATTGTTTCCAAATTATTCCATCAATATGACTACCAACAACGAATCTACAAAGTTCAAAATTTCTTTGTAGATGCTTCTGACATAAGAACATACCCCTCTATGGATCACAGTCAGAGAACTGCGTTTAAAATTCACATGAATATTTTCTGTGTGATTGTATTATCATTTTGACATATGGTTCAATTTAAATTTTTCTACTTCTTTTCATCAATTGTAGTGTTTTCTTTTTCTTCTTTTTTTGAAAATGTAAAACATCACATGGTTTAAAAATTAAAACTATATAAAAATGATAATACTTAGCAAAGTCTCACCATCATTTCTATCGCTTAAACCACTATTCCCTAGATGAAAACATTTTTGTTACCTTTTGGCTTGTCCTTCCTGAAAAATCAGCAAGTATTAATAATGAGTACAAACACATCTATCCTCTCCTTTCTTAAAGAAAAGGTTGAATACTGTATACATTTTTTCACTTCTTGCTTTGCTTTTTTTCACATAAACTATCCTAGCAATAACTCAGTAGCAGTCCATAGAGACCCTCACATTTTGGCCACATAGAACTCCATTATGTGTATGCATGTCCAGGTCATTCTTTAATGTCTTATATGCAGTCTAACCATTTTGAAATCATTAGGCCAAGCGATCCAACTCACTTTTCAAAGGCACAAACTAGCCTTAGGAAGAAGAGGTAATTTTGAGTGCCAAAGGAATGTATGATAATAATCTCTTTGTAAGGTATGAAACTATGTGTATAATTTAAAGACAAAGTTTACATCTATTATACACATATTTAGTGTTGTGGTATTTTGTGCACATAAATGAATAACAAGACAATACTGTAAGGCAACTTGGATACACCTACCCTGTGACACAAATGGGTGTCCCTGGATATCTTGATATATTTACATGTTGGAAAAGCCCAAATCAATTCCAACTTCTCTAACACCAAATATTTATTGATCAACCCAAATCTACCTACATCAATCCAATTCTCTTCCACACTTGTTCTGACACCAGGTGCACATGCAGCATCTTCCACTGACCCTAAACTTCTGGAGCTAGGGCAGACCTCACAAGTAAAGGGCACAGACACCAGCTGCAACCTTGGGAGTCCTCGTGACCCACTCACTTCTGACCTGCTGGCTACATACTCAGAAGTTACCTCTACCTCTTCAGGATACCAGCCATAACCTCAGAGATGCTCATTCCCCTCACTTCTGACCTGCTGGTTCTCACTACTCCCTTGGGTTTCATAATTGACTGGAATGACTCACAGAAAGTCCTATACTTACAATTACAGTTTTAAAGCATAAAGAATACAAATGAGGAGACACATAGGGCAAGGACTGGGAAGGTTCTAAACATGGCGAGTCCTTGTCTCAAAAAGGGCTGCATTACCCTTCCATGTGCACAGATGTCTCTCATCAATAAGGAAGCCTGAGGAGCTTTTCTGTTCAGAGCCTTTTTCTGAGCCTCATTTCTTGGGCATGACTGAACGAAGTTTTCCCCAATCTCTGCACCCCTCGTCCTAGGTTGCCCTACATCAGAAGGTCCTCTTTCTAGCCTTGCCAGCCCCCACTTGAGTCATCTTATAAACCCTCAAGTGTGGTCTGGAGGCCTATAGAAAACAAAGGCACCTCTCCAAGCATTTGGAGTTATCTCAAGGAGGACTGGAGACACAGTTTTTAAGTGCTAGGCTTCTAATCAAAAGCTCAATGATTTGAACCCACCAGCCACTCCAAGGGAGAAATGTAGGAATGGGTGTCTGTAAAGATTTCCATCCTTGGAAGCCCTACTGGGCTGTTCTACCCTGTCCTATAGAGTTACTAGGAGTCAGAATCAACCTGAGAGCCAAGGGGCTTAGTGTTTTGTTTTTTGTTTTTTTTTTTTTTCCGAGTTATCTCTGAGAAACAAAAGACAAAGATGAATTTCTTTGGATGGAGTTAAATCTTTACTGCACTTCAAAAAACAAATAAAAAACTGTGAAGTTTCTAGGTCATGATATATTGAGAAATCGGAATGTAATGGACATGGCCAAGCTCTCAGAAAACAGACTGGGGCTGAGTAAGTGTCAGACCCCTGTCTTGTAGCCTCAACAGCACGTGGTCAATTTTGAGTCACTGCAGATGAGGTTAGTCTGGTTTGTCAGAGTGTATAAATGTTAAAGAAGGTTAATTGTTTTTTTGTTGTATATCTAACAAATACATGTTTTTTGTAAGAAAAACTTACCAAAAAAGAAATCTATAAAGAAGAAAAAGAGAGTTCTCCTGCCTTCAGAACTCACTCCCCAGATAGAACACTGTGGAGACACCTTTCTACATTACACATGGGAAGCTGTGGTGGCTTTGGAGTGTAGTAGATGCTATTTGGACAAGGCACCCTGGAAGTCCCAGGTCCTGCCCTGACAATTATCTGCCCTCCCTGGGCAATGAATAATGGGTGAAGGCAAGGAAAAGGAAAATAACACTGTTGTTTGCAGAAATTTCACCTTGGGGCAGGAAATGCTGGTAAATGAGGCCACTGTGTGATTTATGACAGAGACTTAAAGAGCTGTGCTATACGCTAAACCTAAAGTGGATTTTACCACAATTTCTTGAGATGCAAATGAAATGATAGAAGTCAATAAAAAGAGAGGTGCAGAGAGAAAGCAAGATGGATGAGTCCACTCACACCGGTCAATGGTCATCAAGTCCTGTCTGATAGAGGACTGCCTTGAGATTAGTCGTGGAAACTATGGATGCTACATGAGTATTCACACACCTCTATTGAGATGCTCATACAGGGTCCCTAGAAGTCAGAATCCATTGGACAGCAAGAGGTTTTTTCTTCTTCTTTTTAACTGATATGATCATCGATATAAGTCAGAATCGACTTCCCCTGGGCAGTGGACTTGGGGATTCCTACCGCCATACCGGTACAAAGACTTGTGGTTCCATGGTGTAATGGTGAGCACTCTGGACGGTGAATCCAGCGATCTAAGTTCAAGTCTCGGTGGAACCTTAGTGTTTCCTTTAAGTGAAGGATTAAAAAAACACCTTAAATTGTGAATGAAACTTGTTACTCCCCTTTCCGCGTCCAGCCTCTGATCCTCATTAAGGAGCTAGAAAGGTTTCGGGCCTCCAAGGAAGAAGGGCGAGCTGCTGCAGATCCCTGCTCACCTCCTGCTCCCCGTGGCCTTTTCCGCCTCGCGGCCCTGCACCCTTTTCCTCACATCTCCTCTTCAGGAACTGAGGTCCCAGAAACCCTCAGAAAATACCTGAGGAAGGAGGAGAGACTGGAAAGAACAGAGAAGAGAATTGGAAAGAAAAAAGGAGGAAGTAGGGAATGGTAGGCAGAAGAACAGGGCGTTCACAGCAAGGGTTTCAGTTGCTGGGTGTGGACCACCTATGCTCCTTACTCAGGAGCGCCCCCATCGCTTCCTGTCCCACTGGAGAACCCGTTCCACCGATAAACCTCAAAGCTGCTTGCCTGGCATTTGTTCTTGCAAAGTTTCCTTTCACTGTGTGGACACGTGAAGTGGATTAAGTTGGTTGGCAAGTGAGTGGAAGCCAAGTGAAGGGCCTTTTGGACTCCCTTGGTATTGACTAGTAGGTGGTGCACCCATGCACCCATATGCACAGCGTTTTTCCCTTTGCAGGCAGTCTGCAGGGCCTGCAGTGGAAAACTGGAATACCAAGGCATAACAATGTTTCTTTAGAGGTAAAGAGAGATCGAGACAGATAATTGGTTATATGGGTTGAAACTGGTTATCTCCGGAGAACAGGGAATGTAGAAAATGATCAGGGCACTACTGTTTTTCATTAAAATAAAACTACTGGGCATATAATAGAGTACTTTGGTAAAAAAAATATACAAAATAAAAATAACTTCTTTGTTATGTAGAGTGTTTTTTATTTGAATTTAAATTTTGATGTACTCCTACGTACCATCACTCTAAAGATTCTGGGGTTTGTGTCACATTCTTGAGTCCTTTCACTGTAAGATTATAAAAATGTTATTGGGACAACTTGGAAGCAAATGACCAACCATTGTTCCCCTTTTCATGAGCTGAGCAGATGGACTAATAGACTTGAAGATCCTCCTACATATAACTGTCTCTATAGCTCATGCTCTGAAGCATCAACAACTGAGAGGACTGGATGTGATTTAGTGTAAACAGTCCATTAAACTCTGCAAATCTCAGCTTCCTCATCATAACTCGCTAAGCCTTGCCTTCAGTGTTGGCTCAGATATAACTGGGCAATCTTCCATGCTAAGGAGAAGAGCAGCTCTCAGCTCTTACTCATCAAGGCAGTTCAGTCCATAGGCCATACAACTTCTCATTTTAAGGTCCTGCACATTGCCTAGTTTTCTTTGTATCTACCCTTGATCCACCTCTTTGCTACCCTCTTTGGTATGGGGTGGCCCCTCAGGTTGTACTGATAGGTCCTTACCTGCTGTCTCCACAGCGGCCACAAGGAGGAGCCAGGACCTTTCCCCTTGGGACTATTGTTATCTCTTCAAACACTTTCTCTGTCACTCCAGCTGCTCTGTTGCAAGGACTCTAGTTACATGGACATTAGACCACCTGATGTTTTCTCACAGGTCAATGATGCTCTGTTCTTTTCATTTTTAGTTCTTTTTTCCCTCTGGGTTTCATTTTAGATAATTTATGTTCTACACTGTCCAATTAACTGATAAAGTCATTTAGTGTATTTTTCAATTCTAGAAGTTCTATTTGAGTCATATATATATATATATATGTCTTTCATTTCTGTCCTCATCAAGCTTATGCTTTCCTCCATTTTTCTGAATGAATACAGTCTGTTCATAATAGCTTTTAAAATATTTTGTCTATTGAGTCTATCAACTAGGTTATTTCTGTGTCTGTTTCTGTTGACTTTTCTCATGGTTATGGATCATATCATCTGGCAGCAGGACTCCAGTATTGGCATACCCAAAAATTTTTATTAGATGCCAGACATTATGAACTTTATGTTAAGTATTTAAAATATATTTTTGTATAATCCTTTAAATATTTTTGGACTTTGCTCTGGGATGCCTTTAAGCTGCTTGGAAACAGTTTGATTCTTTCCAGGCTGGTATTTAAGCTTTGTTTGGTGGGTTCAGAAAATCCTTAGTCTAAGGTTAATGTGCACACAGTGTTCAGGTATTACCCTTCTGAAGACTCTCCTTCATGCCACATGTGTTAGATGCTCTTTCCATTCAGGCTGGTGGGAACACACACTCTTAGGGGCTCAGTCTGAGCTCTGTCCTACACTTCCTGTGGTTCAGTTTCTCCAGAGAGCTCTTTCACATATATTTTGTCTGGTCTTGTAGTGGTTTAAGGTAGAAAAGTAAATGCCATCTCTGTTACTCCATTATGGCCCAAAGCAGAAACATGTACTCTTTTCCTATATTTTAACAATTAAGGGAGGAAAAACTTATCTTCGATGTTATTTCCTATTTCCCATACCTGATATTCAAGGTGTGGTGGCGTAGTGCTGAAGTCCACAGTTCAAATCCACCAGGTGTTCCCTAGGAACTTTATGCAGCAGTTCTACTCTGTCCTATAGGGTCACTACGAGTTGGAATCGACTTGATGGCAATAGGTTTGGATTTTCTTTGGTATACCTAATATGTGCCATACACTATGTTATGTGTATTATTATATCATCCCATTAATCTATACAATAACTCTACGAGACAGTTAATACGATTATTTTCATATGAGACTTGAAACATTGAAGGACTTGGGCCAAGGTCAAACAGAAGGCAAGTAGTGGTGCCAGGACTGGAAGGGAGGCCTTCCCAGAGGTAGTGCCCCTAGCCACAGACCAGATCGAAGATCTTTGTAATAACCTTGGAATATCTGATATGCCTGGAACCCAGTATCTAAGGAGTTCCTAGCCACTGTGTCGATAGACTCCTTTAGGTCAGAAACTCCTCCCTCAGGGAGCCACAGCAAACTTAGACCTTAAGCTCTGACTGAGGAAAGCCCTTAAACTCTCTGCAAAGCCATGTTTTTTCATTGGAAAGGCACAGAAAATGGACTTCCTTCTTAATTCAGGTATTTTATATTTGGGCAATGAAATCTCTTGCTCTGGGGAGAAAAGTTCACAGCTCTTCTTCATCGAGCTGTATCACTCTGTAGGATGCACGGCTTGTAGTTCAATGTCGTGAACAATCACTTGGCATCTTTCACGTTTTAGCTGGTTTTCTTTGACCCTGCCCTTGTCTTCTCCCGTCTCGCAGCCCCTTACCGCCCCCCTCCCCCAGCATCTAATGGGGCCTTGCAGATCTCTCTGTGCTGTGCCAACAGTAGCCACCAGGGGGCGCCATGGCCCGTCTTCCCTTTTCTCAGTTTAGATAGTGAAGAAGGATTCCAGGTTATTTCAATTTACTAGGACACTGTGGCTCAGAAGGAGAGAGAGGTGAGCACACACCCTGGGAACTGGTGGCAAAACGCCCACACCTGCCAACACAAGATCTAGGGTTTTCTTCTATAGTTTAACATTCAGCATTTTCAGAGAAGGAGAAATCTAAACTTATTTCTGACAGTGAGAAGATAATGTCCTATTTATTTAAATTCCTGGAGGCCCTGGATGGTAAAAACAGTCAAACCCTCAACTAGTAGCACAAAGGTTGGTGTTTCAAATCCACTCAGAGGCATCTTGGAAGACACACCTGGCAACCTGCTTCCGAAGGACCACAAGCCTTGAAAACCCTATGGAGCAGTTCTACTCTGCACACAGGGGGTCGTGATGAGTAGTAATCGACTTGACAGCAAGTAGCAACAACAGCATTTACAGTCTCCACCAGCATTGAAAGAGAGGGCAGCTTAAGGGACCTTCCTAATTTTCCAATCTCCTGATGCATGTCAGGTGCAAATCCGAGGCAGACGGAGAGCTAATGCTGTCTGCCCATGAAGGAGGTAAGAGAGGCCTTGAGAAAAGGGATGGGGGAAGAGGAAACTGAAGCCATCAACTCACAGGTTCTTGTCAAGCAGGCTAGCCAATTCAAGTCAGCCGGACACAAGATTGAAAGAACAGAAAGTTTTCTTCACAGTTGCAAACTGGGAGATAGACAGAGTCTCCTGACCTAAGGCTGCCAGCTCCCTGACCCAGGGCAGATTTGTTCCTCTTATAGGGAGTGACATACATATGTGCGAACAGTGAGGGGAGGATCCTCAGTCTTTCGATGCATGCTCAGTCCACATAATTTTAGAGAATTGTTTTTTGCACAGGGCTCTAAAAATACTACACATAACCCTGAAAAAATGGCGATGGCTGGCTACTGCCACCCCGGGAAGGTCATATAGTGGACAGATTCAGAGTCAGTGCACCTGCACCTTGGTCTCCTGCCAAGAGAAGACAAGAAACCTGGGAATTTGACGAATCATGGTCAAGTGCTGTAAAAGTTTTAACAAAAATGTAGCAAGAGTAGGTATTTCTGAAAAAAAAAACTATTATGGGATGGTTAATAACCCTTAATAACCCTTCCATGACTGCCTGTTTCAAAACCGGAGGCGGAAAAAAAAAAGAGTCTGCTTTACGGGCCACGGATGTTCTAAAAAGGTGGGAATACTAGCATTGGCGTCAGAACCTTTCAGAATTCATGGGGGATAATGAGCAGGATCAGCCCAAAGCTGATTCCCATGAAGAGGCAGTCAGATATATCTCCACCCTCCAAACTTTTCACCAATTCTGACACCAGCCGTCCCTCCCACGGCAGGCTCTACTTCTCTTCTGGGGTCAATGATCTGTTCCCATGTCCACATAGAACCACACTTATAGTTTAGTGGTTTATTAAAGAAGTAACAGGGTACAATTCAGGATCAGGATCAACAGGCTGCAATTCAGGGTCAAGATCAGGAACCATGTAGGCAAGTCTCCCTTCTTCAGTGTAGGGCATCTGTCTCAGCTCCTCTCAGCCATTCAAGGATCCTTTTGGCTCCCTCAGGACAGGCTCCTCTTTGCTCTGCTGTGTATCACCATTGAGTCTGCCACTGGGCCCCTTCCAGGCCTGTCACCATGTTCAGTGTTACAGCCCTTGACCTGTGTTACAGCTCTTTTAAGAACTTCTTTACCTCTTCTCTCTCTCTCTCTGCTCCTTCTCTCTTCTTTCTTCCTTCTGCTTCTTCCTGTCCAAAAAACCCCTGGGGGGTTTACTGTATATATATATATACAAATTCCTCATCAGTTTCAAGACATGGCCCTCCAACCAAGGCCATGAATGGAACAATCCCCTCTTGGTAGACCACAGACACTTCATTTGCATAGTAGCCTACAACTACCCCATTTGCATAGTAGCCTACAGATACTCCACTTGCATAGCCTATAGTCACTGTATTTGCATGGTATATTCACCAATCCAGCAAGGTGCATACTAATTACAGGACAGACTGCAAGCAGCTTAGGGCCAGACAAAAAGTATCAAACATCAAGTTGTTTACAGCTTACTCAGGAAATGTCAATCAGCCTGAAAAAAAGTAACAAACCCTTTGGGGATAGAAAACTAGGGCAAATGTAATGCCTCAGGCTTTAGGGGGAAAAAAATCTCTCAAGCTGTTTTACCAAAGAACCAAGGCAAAAGGTCACTTAAAGGATCTCATGTCACCACAGGTGTGTTGGGGTGGTATCTGGGGAAGCTGCATGACAATAGATGTAGGACTTGGGAGCAAGACATCAAGCAGGACAGCTGTCACCCAAGCAAAGAAGTCCAAGGAACGTTTAGATGTGGAAAGGGCATCTGATGAAGTGTTGCCACCAGGCTTATGATACCAATGCTATTTCTCATCTCTACAAAGAAGGCATCAAAGTGGGCTTGATGTGCTTGTTATGCATGTTGGGTATGAGTATGGAATTAGATACATACTTATTCATGTTAAAATACTCATCACTCATCGTTGTACCACCTAAAATTATCTCAAGTACTACCAGTGCTACCCATACCACATACAGGGAAACTGGCTATTGAAAAGTAAAAAAGGAGCCCCACCTGGGGGTAAAAACTTATTTGTTGTGATGGAATCTCCTAATGCAATTTCTCAGGCCAAGGGCACAAAAAACACACTAAGTCCCAAGGAAACACAGCCAATCATAGTTCTTCAGAGAATTATTAGAGAGCCTGAGAAATCTGAGGAATCTCTAGAAACTATGGCAGACACCCTCTTATTTACAGACAGAGAACATGGTTCTGAGTTGAGGTCCAACTCTACCCCAAGACATGTGTCATGGATGACATAGATGGAGCAGGTTCTTTGTCCCCCAGAGTCTGGGAAGATGTAGCTCAGAGGCGCATGAATACGCTCCGGACAAGGCCACAACATGATAGCCTACTGGTGGGACTTGTGAATGAGGCCCAGGGCTATATATTTCCAGAGTGATCCTACCAGAGAGTCCATTGTTATACTCTTAGGTCAATGAGGAATTCCAGGTCTTTATCCTTTTACTAAGTTTGGTGTTCCAATCTCCAAATCCTGGCATTTTTCCTACCTTACACCTCTTTCGTTAGGTTTTTAAGCTGATTTTGGTATGTGAAATTCTCAAGCATAAAGGGAGTGCAGCTAATTTACTTCTACTTCGATTGAGTTCAACTGATGTCTTCACAGGCTGGTTGGGATCCACATTCTCTTCTTTTCTTTCTTTCTGTATCTTTTTGCCTGACTGTAGGCTGAAACCCTGGTGGCGTAACAGTTAAGTGATACAGCTGCTAACCAGAAGGTCGGCAGTTTGAATCTCCCAGGAGCTCCTTGGAAACTCTAGGGAGCAGTTCTACCCTGTCCTATAGGGTCACTATGAACTGGAATCGACTCGATGGCAATGGGGTTTTTTGGGTAGGCTGCAACTCCACAGCAATATCAATATCAGTTTCTCTGTGGAAAAGAATAGCTAAGCAATCTAGAAATGGGCATAAATTGCAAGACTTTAATGGAATAGAAGTCTCACAAGGAAAAAAATACTTTGACTGTCCAGAAACTGACCACCAATCTCTGAGTGTCTTCATGTGACTTGGGGGTGTGGAATTTAATTCAACAGGAGCTGGAGTTATTGAAGCGGGAAATCTTGTGAAGAATGAATCTCTTCCTGCTACTGACGACTGTGGGTCCCAGGTAAATTAAAAAAATAGAAGCCCCAAAGTCATTGACTAAGTCTGGATTGAAATAATGGATAAAGTCAGAGACCACACGTCTCAATTAGTAGTTAATGAGGACTTTGGAAGAGAGTGAAAGCTGTATGTGGAGGTATTATCCACCTGTCATCTCCCATAGGCTCTGGTTCTCTGGATAGTCGTGTTGTGTGGCGGCTTCTCTACTCCCTGAGGGTGTTTGAACTCTTATTGGCACCTGGCCTTGGACCCTATACAGGGCCAACTTCATGGGCATGTGACCTGTACACTCACAGATGGCCCTACGCTCAAAATTCTCACACTCGATTTAATGTTCTGCTGTCACCGTCTTGGAATTATTTATGATTTTAACTTTGAATATATGTTTTGTAAGTGAAATTCAATGGGAAAAGGAAGCGTGCATGCAAGAAGAGAAAATGTGCACAATACATATGTCCGCTGCAGTTCCTTGCTGGTTCGTTACATACCACATTCTTGATAACCCCAGGGGCGCAGAATAAAAGAAAACTGAAAATGCATGGAGGTTCAGCAAGGATCAAAGTGAGCACAAGATGTCAAGCACAAGAGAAAGTAAAGTCAAAGCATAACAGATTCAGATGGTTAAAAAAAATTCTTTTTTGGATTTAGATACTTTATTACTTACAGAAGCAATAAAAGGAAAAATTGTCAAAGGTGCCGACCCCTCATGGCTGTCTCATCAGACAACACTAAAAGAGGGCCAGATGAGTGCAACATAATTATTAGGACACTGTTGCAGAGGAGTCAATGCCTTGCTTCAGCTAAGCTGTTTTATATCCTGTGGCAGTGCCCTAAGGAGAGCTAGGTGAAAAATTCCACACCTCACTAGAAACAGGGAGGTGGATGTAAAAACTGTCTAGTGGCAGTCCCCCACAAGAAAGAGAGGCAGATGTGAAAGTGTCAAACTCCTCACAAGACCATCTATCTTATATTCCTGGGCATAGGGCAGGGTATTCCACCAAGACATGGGTTCTGACCTGCATGGCCTATGCAGATATGTAGGAGATGGCCCGAACACCATGGCAGAGTCATTTCCCTGCAAAAGGTATATCTAAAACTGACAGGGGGAGGTGAGGCCAGGATGGTGGAGTAGTCAGATGCTTCTGGTGGTCCCTCTTACAACAAAGACCCAAAAAAACAAGTGAGTCAATAATATATATGACAAGCTAAGAGCCCTGAACATCAAAGGCAAAATTAAGAAATCAGACTGAGCAGCATGGAGAAAGAGTGACAGTCCAGAAGAAGTGAGGAGTTGCCGGACCTGACTTGGTAGACACCAGCACCCCTCAACCCTGATCCCCTGGTAGGAGCGCGGCGGGGTTGGTGGTAACATCTGAGATATAATTTCCACAGTGAGAGAGAGAGAGCACAACTGGCATTGTCTACTCACATCTCCAAAATCAGGGAAGAACAGCGCTCTCAGCAAAAGATAAGCGCTTGTGTCTAATTTACCCTTTGGATCAACTAGCACACCTTGCAGGTGGGGCCAAGATGGCACCGAGTATTCAGACCCTTCCAGTGATCCCTCTTACAACAAAGACCTGAAAAAACAAGTGAAACACTTATGTTTATGACAAGCTAGCAGCCCTGAACATCAAAGTCAAAGAAATCAGACTGAGTGGCAGGGGGAGGGAGATATGATTCAGAAGCGGAGAGGAGTTGCCGGACCTGAATTGCCTGGAAGCCTCAGGTACCATTCCTGGAAGTGACTGGGGTGGGCTGGTGGTAGCATTCAGCTACAGCTTCCCCAGGGAGAAACAGCCAGCCACAAAGCCTACTCACACCTCCAGAACCAGAGAAGAATGGTCCTTTCAGCAAAAGCTAAGTATTAAAGAAATGAAGGGCATCTTTTTTTTTTTTTAGATTGGTAAGGAAGAAGTAAAAGTATGTCTGTTTGTAGATGACATGATCGTATACACAGAAAACCCTAAAGAATCCTCAACAAAACTACTGAAACTAATAGTTCAGCAGAGTATCAGAATACTAGATAAACATACACAAATCAGTTGGATTCCTCTATACCAACAGAAAGAACATCAAAGAGGAAATCACCAAACCAATACCATTTACATTGGCCCCAAGAAAATAAAATACTTAAGAATAAATCTTACCAGAGATGTAGAAGGCCTATACAAGGAAAACTACAACACACTACTGCAAGAAACCAAAAGACACCTATAGAATTGGAAAAAAATACCTTGGTCATGGATAGGATGACTTAACATTGTAAAAATATCCATTCTACCAAAGCAACGTATAGATACAATATTTCCAATTCAAATTCCAAAGACATTTTTTAATGAGATGGAGAAACAAATCACCAACTTCATATGGAAGAGAAAGACGCCCTGGATAAGTAATGCATTGCTGAAAAAGAAGAACAAAGTGGGAGGCCTCATTCTACCCAATTTCAGAACCTATTATACGGCCACAGTAGTTAAAACAGACTGCTACTAGTACAATAACAGATACATAGAACAATGGAACAGAATTGAGAATCGAGACGTAATTCCATCTACCTATGAGCAGCTGATGTTTGACAAAGGTCCAAAGTCGGTTAAATGTGGAAAAGACAGTCTCTTTAACAAATGGTGCTGGCATAACTGGATACCCATCTGCTAAAAAATGGAAACGAAACCCATACCTCACACCATGCACAAAAATGAACTCAAACTGGATCAAAGACCAAACTATAAAATCTAAAACAATAAAGATCATGGAAGAAAAAGTAGGGACTATGCTAGGAGCCCTAATACATGGCATAAACAGTATACAAAACATTATTAACAATGTACAAACACCAGAAGAGAAACTAGATAACTGGGAGCCCCTAAAAATCAAACATCTATGCTCATCCAAAGACTTCACGAAAAAGAGTAAAAAGATTACCTACAGACATAGAAAAAGTTTTTAGCTATGACATTCCTGATCAGCATCTGATCTGATCTCTAAAGTCTACACGATACTGCAAAAACTGAACTACAAAAAGACCAATAAGCCAATTAAAAAATGAGCAAAGGATACGAACAAGCACGTCACTAAAGAAGACATTCAGGTAGCTAACAGATAAATGAGGAAATACTCACGATCATTAGCCATTAGAGAAATGCAATTCGAAATTATAATGAGATTCCATCTGACCCCAACGAGGCTGGCATTAATCTAAAAAACACACAATAATAAATGCTGGAGAGGTTGTGGAGAGACTGGAACACTTACACACTGCTGGTGGGAATGGAAAGTGGTATAAGCACTTTGGAAATCAATTTGGCACTTCCTTAAAAAACTGGAAATAGAACTACCATAGGATCCAACAATCCCACTCCTTGGAATATATCTATAGAAATAAGAGCCTTTACATGTACAGATACATGCACACCCATGTTCATTGCAGCACTGTTTACAATAGCAGAAAGATGAAAGCAACCAAGATGCCCATGAACGGATGAATGGATTAATAAATTATGGTACATTCACGCAATGGAATACTATGCATCCACAAAGAACAATGATGAATCCGTGAAACACTTCATAATGTGGAGGAATCAGGAAGACATTATGCCGACTGAAATTAGTCAGTTGCAAAAGGAAAATATTGTATGAGTCCACTATTATGAGAACTCAAGCAAAAGTTTAAACACACAAGAAAATATTCTTTGACTGTTACAATAGTGGGGAGGGAAGGAGGGAGGGAGAGGGGTATTAACTAATTAGATAGTGGACAAGAACTATTTTAGGTAAAGAGAAAGACAAACACAACAAACAAGGGGTCAACATAACTGCATTACTCCAAAAGCAAAGAATTTCCTGAATAAACGGAACACTTTGAAGGCCAGCATAGCAGGGATAGGAGTTTGGGCCATGGTTTCAGGGGACATGTAGGTGAATTGGCATAATAATATCTATTAAGAAAATATTCTGCATCCCACTTTGAAGAGTGGCATCTGGGGTGTTAAACACTAGCAAGGGGCTGTCTAAGATGCATCAATTGGTCTCAACCAACCTGGAGCAAAGGAAAATGAAGAACACCAAACACACAAGGTAATTATGAGCCCCAGAGTCAGAAAGGGCCAGATAAACCAGAGACTACATCAGCCTGAGACCAGAAGAACTAGATGGTGCCCGGCTACAACCGATGACTGCCCTGACAGGGAACAGAACAGAGAAATCCTGAGGGAGCAGGACAGCACTGGGATGCAGACCTAAAATTCTCATAAAAAGACCAGACTGAATGGTCTGACTCAGACTAGAAGGACCCCAGAGGTCATGGTCCCCAGACCTCCTGTTAGCCCAATACAGGAACCATTCCCAAAGCCAACTCTTTGGACAGGGATTGGATTGGACTATGGGATAGAAAATGATGCTGGTGAGGAGTGAGCTTCTTCAATCAAGTAGACGCATGAGACTATGTGGGCAGCTCCTGTCTAGATGGGAGATGAGAGGGCACAGGGGTCATAAATTGGCCCAATGGACACAAAAATAGACAGTAGAGAGGAGTGTGCAGACTCATGAGGGCAAGAGCAACTAGGAGTATATAGCAAGGTGTATATGAATTTTTGTATGAAAGACTGACCTGATTTGTAAACTTTCACTTAAAGCACAATAAAAGGTTAAAAAAAAAAGCACCCCTTTCAAAAGAACACTCCCCTTTATCTGATCCCTCCTCCCTCTGCCCCAGGCCTCAAGCTGGCTTCAGTAGCATTTGATTTGCCTGGGCCCAGACAGGTCCTGCTGTGCACTCCAAACCATTCTCTCAGACTTGGAGAAGGAACAAATTAGCAAATGGGGGGAAAATAATCTGCCGGCTCCCTTAAGCTGGGAACTCAGGGCAGAAGAAGCTCCTATCCAGGCACAAGCAGTCTATGGACTTTGAATGCCTTGAACCCCTGCATGGACCTGTGTGGGACCATTTCAGCAGATTAGATCCTTGCTGGTGTTTAGCTTGGGTGTATGTGCCCCAGGTCTGACTTCAACTGTTTCAGCTGTGCAGTGGAGAGGCTCGTTTTTGACATTTGACACTGCTCCTCATGTTGTTCATTGCCTTAAAATCGGTGCATTGGGTGAGTCTGAAGCTAGGAGGGCAGCTGAATGGCCTTCGCCCCTCCTTGCTCCTCGTCCGCCTCAGGTGCCAGCGACCCCCAGAGACCCCCGGGTCTCCAACCTTCCCTGAGCTCAAGGAGGCCCACGAGATGGCTGCTCTGCCTTAGCCCACCTGCCCGTGCCATGGACGCCCCACATTTGCCCTGGTTGCGGTCGGTGGGGCAACCGTGGAAATTAGTTGAGGAATGGGGAATGGTGAAGAAGAGCAAAGGAAAGCAGGGAGGCATGGATGAGAATGAGACCTCCAGGAGGCCGTGCAGAGACTCAAGTGAGGTGCTGAGGAGCAGACAATGGTTTCTATTGTGTAGCACAATGGGGAGGGAGGAGCCGAGAAACCCCAAGAAGGGGGACAAAAGCAAAGCAGCAGTGGCTGTTCAAGAACAAAACAGTAAATTAAGACAATAATTTATAGATGGATCAAAAACAATAGTCAATATCAAGTCACATAAAGAAGCAGAACATGATCACTTCAACAAGCTCCCAAAACAAAGAATGAAGGAGTCTTCTGTACGAAGATATATTACTGGAATTACCAGAGGCTGAATACGAAAGATTAATACACAGAACTCTTCAAGAGATCAGGAAGGAGATCAGGCAAAATGCAGAACAAGCCAAGTATCACACAGATAACGCAGTGGAGAAAATTAAGAAGGTTATGAAGAGAATAATGACAACTTTAATAGGCTGCAAGAATCCATAGAGAGACAGCAATCAGAAATTCAGAAGATTAACAATAACATTTCAGAATTAGACAACTCAATAGAAAGTCAGAGGAGCAGAATTCAGGAAATGGAAGTCAGAATTAGTGAGACCAAAGATAAGACACTTGGCACCAATACATTTGAAGAAAAATCAGATAAAACTGATGGAGGTACTAATAGCCCTGGAAGAAATGCTTTCTTTTCAACTAGAACTTGTTTCAGGATTTTCAGTTTATAAAAACAGGATTTCTTTCTGTTATTAAGAGGAGCATCAGCCGTGGTATCCTCTCTCCCTCTAGTGTTAGGGATTGAATCGTGTCCCCCAAAGGGAAATGTCCAAGTCCTAACCTCTATACCTATAATGTTACCTTCTTTGCGGTAATAGAGTATTTCTTTGAAAGTAAATCCACAGTGAGTAGACACAATTCTGACTCACAGTGACTGTATACGACAGTGTAGAGAACGACTACCAGCTCTTTGAATACAGCGTCAGTTAAGTAATACCAGAGAAGGGTGGGTCTTAGTCCTAATCCCTTCTAAGTGCTATTTCATAAAAGAGAAGAGACCTGCAGAGAAGGTCAGGCATGGGGGTAGACAACATGTGAGGTTCCCTCACAGACCAGTGAATGTCAACAGATACTGGGGGACTACTGACAAGGATGGTTCTTCCTGCCTGAGCCACACCACTACCCCACACCACTGGACTCCTAGAAATTTCACTGAGGTGGAAGGAGCCTGAATTTTTATGGGATTTACTTCCCACCTTCTAGCACACAAGTGTTTTACCAGTAAGTCCAGAGTCATTTACACTTCTTCCTTGCTAGGTCCAATCAGTGTAGGGTCATCAATGTAATGGATCAGTGTGACATCTTCTGGAACGGAAAGGTAATCAAATCTCTGAAGACTAAATTAAGACATAGGGCTGGAGAGCTGATATATCACTGAGATAGGACAGTGGAGGTGTATTGCTGGCCTTTCCAGCTGAAGAAAAGCTGCTTCTGGTGTTTCTTCAGAAACGAAATTGGGAAAAGAGCACTGGTCAGACCAATAGCTGCATACCAGGTACCAGGAGATATATTAATTTGCTCAAGCAATGAAACCACATCTGGAACGGCAGCTACAATTAGAGTCACCACTTGGTTAAGTTTACGGTAATCCGCTGCCATTCAGCAAGATGTATCTGTTTTTTGCACAGGCCCAATAGGTGAGTTGAATGGGGATGTGGTGGGAATCACTACCCCTGCATTCTTGAAGCCCTTGATGGTGGCAGTACTCTCTGCAGTTCCTCCAAGAATGCAGTATTGCTTCTGGTTTACTATCTTCCTAGATAGAGGCATTTCTAATGGCTTCATCTTGGCTTTTCCTAACCTGATAGCCCTTATTCCACTTTTCAGAGATCCAGTGTGGGGGTTCTGCCAGTTGCTGGGGAAATCTATCACGCATTTTGGAATGGGGGAAATCACTACAGGATGGGTTTCGGGATGCACTGTGAGATGAATCTGAGCTAAGAGTGCAATAAGAATCTCACTTTCATATGCCCCTACTCTGACGGTGGGCCCTGGTGATGTTTTGGGTCTCCTGGAATTAGTGTCAGTCTAGAGCCAGTATCCAGGAATGCCCCCAAAGTCTGGTTATTTCCTTTGCCCCAGTGAACACTCACTCATAAAAGGCTGTAGATCACTTTGGGGAAGGCTGGGAGAAATTTAACAGCATAAATTTTTGGCAGTGTAGGGGGCCTTTCCTCAAGGGGACCTGGCTTTCCCTTCATATAAGGAGTTGTGGGTCTGTAAATAGGCTCTAGGCTGGGAATTGATTGAGAGGCTGCAACTCTCTATTCTGGTGATTTGAGTTAGACTGCTGTTCCCTTGACCTAGAATTCTTTCACTTCTAGAGGATGAAGTAAATAATTAGTAGATTTCTTATTTCACTTCTAGGACACTATGACTCAGTAGCCAATGCCATAAGTCCATACAAGTCAGACTATTCTGATTATTGCTTTGACTCTGCTGTCCATTGTGGTAACCACTAACCACTCCCACCTTGTCTTTGTTGATTGAGTGCTGCCACTTGGCCCCTACGACCTCGGGGTCCAATCAGCCCCATTGTAGTTAGGTGTTTTAATTCAGTTAGGGCAGTTCTCACTGTCAAGCCTTACTCACATAAAAGGGCAAACACAGCAGTCTTCAAGGATTCTGGGACCCCCCCTCCTTCGTAAATTTGTTTCTCAGTGTTGTGGCAAATGGTGTGTCCTCTGGCACTCCATGGGTGGGCATGTGGGTCTAACCTGATAAATACATTCTAATGTACCAATTTCCCTAAGTCTTTGAATACCTTCTTCTACAGTATACCAGGGCAGGTCTTGTACTTCAACTTGATTTACTGTAGTCCACCATGCAATCTATACTTCATTGACCCAACCAAATAAACTATTAGATCTTTTCCTAACCTCTTGAGCAGAAACACTGAATGAAGAATCTGTGCTTAGTGGGCCCATATTGGTAAACTCAGACTGATCCATGTTTATGCTCCTTGCACCATTATCCCACACCCTTAATAGCCATTCTGACACATATCCCCCCGGTTTCTGTTTGTACGTATTATGAAAGTCAAGCAGTTCCTTTGGAGTGTGGCATGCTTCCTCCTTGTTCACACTTTGTACTTTACCTTTTGGGTTTTTCTGAGACTTAAGTCTACTTATAGGCCAAAAGCAAAAATGAATAGTGGCAGTGAGTCCTGGAAATATTCAGCAATGCCTTGAAAGGCATCTACCTCAGGTGATAAATCAGGCAAGGTACCAGGTGCCAGCTCAGGTGATATCTCAGACAAAGACTCTTCAGGAACAGTTGGGTTAATCTCATCAGAAGGGGATGGAAGGTATAATGGTTTTACTGCAGGACGGCAGCTTTGCCTAAACCCTGGTGCCGTAGTGGGTATGAGTTCAGCTGTTAACCAAAAGGTCGGTACTTCAAATCCACCAGATGGTCCCCGGAAACCCTATGGGGTAGTTCTATTCAGTCCTATGGGGTCACTATGAGTCGGAACCAACTCGTATGAAACAGCAATGGTTTTTTTTTTTTTTTTTCTTGGCTTACCAGAGAAAGATGGGATGTTCTTGTCAGTTGGGTGTAAGAGTGCTGATTCTGCTGGCAGGAATGATTCAACAGAATTTAGAGCCTCAGTGTCCCCAGCTCCCTGATTATCTGCCCATATGTTCCCATTCCAAGTTTTGGGGTCCCATTTCTTCTCAATCAATGCCTCACTTTAGACACCGTTCGAGGTTGGGAATTCAATTAGCATTGTAATTCAGGCACTCTTATAATAAGACTCTGTGTTAGATTTTTGGCAATATCAGCTCTGTTACTACAAGAAATAAGGATTTCTTTCAGGGCACAAGTTGCAACTTTGAGGAGTTTTACATGGCGTTTGAACTGTGACTCTGATGACCTGAGATCATCTCTCTCACCACTTTGTCTAATGAAAGTAGGACCAACCAATCAGCTTCCTTATAATTCTCATTCTGACCAAATTGTGGAAATATTTCAAACATGTGATCACCCAAAGCCTCGCCTCTCACCAATACATGATCTATTTCTGATAATTTGCATATTAAAATTTCCACCTCATGCCATGGATTAGCATCACCCTTTTTGCTACTGGAGGCAGAGTCGTCAGTGCTTTTAAGACTAGTCAGACTTGAGAACCAACTTACAAAACTCATCCTGATGATTCTGTTTCTCTGGAGCCACTCTCAGTAGCAAATGTATCGGCTGGGTTCTGAAGAGACGCAAAGCCAATGAAGTGTGTGTATGGGTGTGTGTGTGTATAACTGTATGGTTATATATGTATATATATATATATAGCCATAGAGTTAGAGAGAGAGAGAGACAGGGAGAGCTTTTTCTCAAGGAAATTGCTTACATGGTTGTAGAGGATCGCAAGCCCCACGTCCGTGGTTCAGAGTTCTCCCGCCTCATATACCTGCAGGGGCTGAGGATCCCAAGATCAGCAGGTAAGGTGGCAGGCTGCTGGCTAAAATCCCAAGAACTGGAGGTCAGATGATGATTAGCTGGATGCAGAATCCAGAATACGCAAGCACGGTTTCCCAAAACATCTACACATATATTGGATGCAGGCCACACCACTGAGGAAAATCCCTTTACAGCTGACTGGCTGATCATGTCTGATCACTGCTTTACTGTGTAACTGCCAAATTACATCACTACATAACTGCCAAATCACTGAGAATGATGGCCCAGCCAAGCTGACACACAAACTTAACCACCACATGTTACAAGCCCAGTGATTACCTTAATAATTTTTTGAACTGGTAACGAAAAAAAACCTACAAATAAATCTATCTATTCCTCTAAAAATGTTAAGTCTTGTTTAAATATACATTTATCTACTCCACTTTTGCTTCCTAGGAAAGGTAAATCTTATGATAGTCGAAGTCAAATAGATGTTCACGCTCTAAACTTGCCTCATTCTAGTTTCACTGATGATCTACCTTGATGACAATCCTTCTAAAATATTTTCAGATTATGAAAATGAACTAAAAACACACCTAAGTATTTATACTATTGTGGTGTAAATTCCAAATATTCTGGTATGAAATAATATTTACTAAGAGGTCATTCTACTCAGATAACTTTGGTGGGAATATGCCATTTGGCTAAAGGCCTAAGAGAATTGATTTTTGACTGTATAAACAGGTTCTTCCTTGAGGGGAGCTACCTCTCTTTCTTTCAAAGAGCTCTGTGCTTGTAAATTTTTTTTGAGGGTCTGTGGCTTTCTACTGCTGTGATTCAAGTAGGACTATATTCACCAGACTTAGAGTGTTTATGCAAATTAAGTAAGACTTTAATAGGTTGGCCATCTATGGCATTTCCAGATGCACTGACCAAGGAGTTAATGCTAAAGAGCTTTGAGAGACAGACCATTCTGATTACTGTTTCAGCTCTGTACTCAGTGTAGCAACTGAGGTCACCTTGTCTTTTAGGCTTAAATGTTGTGACCTGACCCTTCCAATCCCATCTTCCCATCATCCCCCTTCATTTCCATGATCCCAGTTCCATGGTAGCAGTTCCCACTGTCTTTCATAAAATAGCCACCACAGAGTTCTTTGAGGATGTGAAAACAGTTCTGTAGGGTCTATTTCTCACAACCTTGTCGAAGGTAGTGTCCCTTCTGAATCTTTCCAGAGGATAAAAGTAGGGGTGAATGACCATGTCTGTGGAGTGTACAATTAATTTTTACTCAAAGGATTTGGAGTTTTTCCCTGGTTCCTGAGAGGTAATCTCTAAACACCTGAGATTTTCCCAGGGATTGGAGTCTTTGTAATTACTGGAGGGGCCCCAGGTTGCACCTGAGAGTTTATGCTGAAGGGGCAAGAGGGGCCTCTTTGAGAGGACAAAGAGGAAAAGTCCCCAAGAGGCTGGTTTAGAGGGATATTGCCAAAGGAGTAACCAAAGGATCCTGACATATCTGCAAGTTACTCTGAAATGGAGTAGAAAATACATATACCCCAAGAGACAGAGAAACCAAAAGTGGAAAATGTTCATTGGTAAATGTACATGAAGAATATATACATACAACTCTTTCAGCGTTTTTATGTTTGAAATTGTTTCGAAAAGAAAGATTTAGAGCTCTCCTCCCAGCTTCTACTTTGTTCTCTTGAGATGAACGTTCCGAAAGCGAAAGGATAGGTTTTTAAGATGAGGCCCACAGCAGCAGTGGTGTTTCCCGGTGGCCCAGAGCAGGATGTAGTTCTTGGGGGCCCCAGAGCAGGATGTAGTTCTTGGGGGCCCGGAGCCGCTGAACAGCTCCTTATCGCCTCTCACCTCTCCAAGGCTGGGCGATGCTGGAACTCTTCTGCATCAGACAAGGCTAAAGATTTCCTGTACTGGGGAGACATAGAATAACAGCTTTCCCGGACAGGGAATCGAACCGCTGTCAAGGCGGTGAAAGCGCAGAATCCTAGCCGCTAGGCCACCGGGACCTGTCTGGAAGCCTGTAATCTCCTGCTTTGAGGAAGTACATCTCTTTGCACCAAACTCGGGGAAGCCAGGATTCCTACCTTCCTGGATGCTTCCATCTCATCTAGGGATCTTCTCCCAAGGCCCTTTCCTTCTTGCCTCCTCCAAAACGCGAGCCAGCTTGCGGCACGCCGAGCGCTGTCAGGTCTCCGCAAGTTTCGAAGCGAGGTGGCTTTGCCCCGCCTCACCTCAGACCTGACCTAGAGATGGGCCTTTGCGCGGCGGCAGCGTATGGAGAGACGGTGGCTGGGTCCAGCGCAGGGGACAAGCCTGCAGGGAGGAGGTGCCCAGGATGGATAGGGGGCCAAGCATGAGCCCCCGAGAACTACAACATCAGAAAGGGCTCAGATTGAAGCAGAAACTGAGACAGCCTGGATGAATAACTCTTTGAACCAGGACCCCTGGACCCCGTATGGAACTCCGGAATTCCCCCTAAAGTCCTCTGCCCTTGCCGTTTTCCCATCTTCGTAGGTGGCAAATCCACCCTTCCATGTGCTCAGGCAAATAACTGCAAAATCTCCTTGCCTCGGGTCTTTTCCTCAGACTCCACATCTCATTGTTTGAGAACGAAAGCGTTCTCGTTGCTGGTACAGTGGTTGAGAGCTTAGGCTGCTATCTAAAGAATCCATACTTCGATTTCACCACCCGCTCATTGGTAAGCCCCAAGCGGGTGTTCTACTCTGCTCGCTATGAGTCAGAATAGACTCGACCACAATGGACCTTTTGGTTTTTTGTCCGTCAAATGTGGACGTTGGTCTACGCAGTTCCTGCATTTCCTGAGCTCTGAATTTGGACCAACAACTCTCCTGATAAAGGAAGGAGATCAAATTAAGGCGTGGCCCTCCGCTTGCTCAGAACTTAGGGTTCCAGACTTAATTTCAGAGCGTGGGGTTGGGCTGCCTTTGCCTCCTTTCTTTGTCTTTGTCCCTCAAAATCAGCCGTTCCTGGCCTCTCTTGGAGAGTTGGGGACATGCCTGAGACCCCTCCGCTCGACTGGCCTCTCCGGGTCAAGAAACCAACTCCCTTCAGGTTCTGTCTGCAGAGAAGCTTCAGAAGGTACTTTTTTTCCGTTTCTTGAACTGGGCTCGGCCCCGGTGTGCGATATGCGGGGGCGCACGCGCTGAGTTTGTGGTTCTCCAGTAGCCCGCTCTTCTCTGCCTCTGTAAAGAATCCAGTGCAGGTCTTCAAGGCTGGCTTGGCCTGTGTTACCTGTTAGATATTTTCAAAGAGCCAAGTGCCCTAAGGCACATGTTTCAGCCTTTGCTAAGGTACGGCTAAAACATGAGGACATGATTAGAGTAGTGGACTGAAATTGAGTGGCACAGAACAAGAGACTCCACAAATGTCAGAGAGGGGACAGAGGGGAGGTGCTGAGGCAAAAGGTCTTCTGAGGAAAGAGCACAGGGTAGGGCCTGGAGGGAGGGTTCTACTGTTTCTGGGTGGACAGGAAGTGTAGGTCATTTTGAGAGTGTGTGATGAAATAGATAACAAAACACTTGCTATTTCAACCACTTTATGTGCACAATTCAGTGACAGTAATTACATTCACCATGTTGTGGAACCATCACTACTATCCGTTTTCAAACTTTTTCATCATCTTAAACAGGAATTCAGTGCCCCTTAAGCAATCTTTCCTGCCTTTTCCCTCCCACCCGCCCCTGGTAACCATTAATAAAATTTGATCTCCATGAATTTGCTATTTTAGAGATTCCAAGTGAGTGGGATCATATAATATTTGTCGTTTCGTGTCTGGCTTCTTTCATTCAGCATAATTTTTCTAGGTTCATCCATGTCTTAACATGTATCACAAGTTTCTTTTTGTTTATGGCTGAATAATATTCCATTGTATGGATAGACCACATTTTGTTCATCCATTCATCTGCTGATGGACACTTGGATTGTTTACACCTTTCGGGTAATGTGAATAATGCTACAATGAGCATTGGTGTACAAGTATCTGTTTGCATTCTTGCTTTCAATAAGTGTTGGGTCATTTGGTAATTCTATGGACAACTCTTGAGGAACTGCCAAACAGATTTCCACAGAGATTGTGCCATTTTACAGTCTCACCAGCAGTGGGTGTGGGTTCCAATTTTCCACATCCTCAGCAATGCTTGTTTTCTGGTTTTCTACCAAACAATTGAGCACTTGACTCCTAAATGAAGGTTTGTGGTAGGAACCTACGCAGAGGTGCCTCAGAAGACAAGTCTGGCGATCTGCTTCTGAAAGATCCAAAGTTCGAAGCCATTGCCATGGAGTCCGCTCTGACTCATGTCCTCCCTATAGGACACAGTAGACTTACCCCATAGGGTTTCCAAGGCTGTGATCTTTACAGAAGCAGACTGCCACATCTTCCTCCCGCAGAGCAGCTAGTGGATTTGAACTGTCGACCTTTCAGTTAGCAGCCGAGCGCTTTAACCATCGCACCACCAAGTTACAGCCTTCAAAACCCTATGGGGCACTTCTGCATTGCACTCATGTGGTCGCCATGAATCCTAATCTACTCCTTGGCAACTAACAGCAAGTGTGGGAAGAATAACCAGTAATGACGTTGAACATCTTTTCATGGAAACAGGGATCATTTGTCAAGAGCACCAGCGCCCTTAAAGGGGCCACCGAGGCGCTGGTCCGATGCCCCAGGGTGACTGCCTTCACAGCTCCTGCGCTGTGGGGAGTTGGAGAGTCCCAGAGAGCTTAGTTCTGAAAATGGAAACTCTAGTGAGCTGCGCGGTTCCAAAGCCAGGGGGGAGGGCATCACCCCCCCACCCCCCGTAGTCCTAGCTTCCTTGTTTGGCACAGAAAACCATCTTAGGGCCTAAGGGACGCCTTAGACGCCTTTGCCTGAAGGGATTATTAGTGATTTTCTGGAGTGATTTCTGCAGCACTTTCCTGCGTGCAGTCAAATTTTAAATGGGGTTGAATTTCATTTGTTGGAAGCCAAAGTTCTCAGACCGCGAGTCTTAGAATTTTCAAGGAAAAATTTTGAGGCAAGTCCACTTTCGTGGTTTCCGTAGTGTAGCGGTTATCACGTTCGCCTCACACGCGAAAGGTCCTCGTTTCGAAACCGGGCTGAAACAGTTGCGTTTTTACTCCTCAGAGCCCATTGCTACTTTTTCCCATTGCTTAAGATTTAGAATCAGAGTCCCGGAAGTTCCCAGACGGAAATGCACAAACTGTGATGACCCATAGGAAGGTGCAATACAACCAGTAGTACTGTAAGATTTATGCCAGTTGAAAAAACAAGAAAACCCAGTGCCACTAAATCCTGAGGTGCATCTATGGAAATGGATCCACAGGGGATAGAGGCAGAGCAGAAGGACTATAATGTTGGATACCGCTAGGTTTACTTACTGATATTGGTGCAAGAAGTAGAAACTCTGGATCCAAAGTGTTTGTTTGAGCAGCTGTCAGCAATTCTAAATTGTTCACTTGAAACAGTTGACTGAAAACTCGCACCCAAAGGTGGCCTACAGTAAATGCAGTTGAACTGCCAGAGTGTCTTTGATGCATTTATTTTAGAGGAAAAAACCGAAAGCTACAGTAAATTTATCACCTAAGGCCTGCTCATTCGCCCACATCTACAGCCCCAAGTATGATCAGGAAAACATAACTTTTGACAAGTCCGTGAGAAATACATGCAAGAGAACTATCGTTGCATCCTCAAAGCATTCTATGTTGGTGATTTTATGAAGGACGGTGGGAACCGCTGCCGTTGACCTGGGATTTCTGAAATTAATGACAGTGTCTTAGTCAGGGTTGCAAAAGAAACAGAACAAGGGATTGTAAACAGATAGCTAGATAGCTAATGGTGAGTGCAGATTTATTTGTAATCATGAAACCATAGACCCAACTTAATTTCCAAAGTATATGGAAAGGGTTAAATAAATAATACCAAAACCAAACCTGTTGCTGTCGAGTGGATTCCGACTCATAGCGACCATATAGGACACAGTAGAACCGCCACACAGGGTTTCCAAGGAGCGCCTGGTGGATTCAAACCTCCAACCTTATGGTTAGCAGCCATAGCTCTTAACCACTAGATCACCAGGGTTTAAATAAAAAACAGTACAAACAAATGTAAAAAAAAAACTTAGTCCAAAAACAACTCCCAGGATTCCTCTCTTGCAATCATTTCCGAGCTCTCAATTTCCAAAAAGGAGGATAGAAAGCTAACTATGGTTGCTCATCTTATATAGTAAGATGTAAGGAGCAGAAGCTCTGGGGACATCTTAACACTTACAAAATCTGAGGCTTGTCCTTGGCTGGGCTCCAACCACTAACCTTTCAGTTAAGAGCCGAACCGGTAACTGATTGCGCCAAAGAGACCACAAGTAACCCCTCCTGTTTCAATACGGTGACCGTCTATGAACCACTAGGCAGTGCCAGCGGCTTTCTGCTGTAGGACTTGAGCAAAGCCTCCACAACACCGCAGGTTGGGGCGACACATCGTGTTGTTCAACGCCTTAAAATCAGTGCGTTGGGTGAGCCTGAAGCTAGGAGGACAGCAGAATGGCCTTCGCCCCTTCTTGCTCCTCGTCCGCCCCAGATACCAGCGATCCCCGTGGACCCCCGGGTCTGGACACTTGCCTGAGCCCGAGGGGGCCCACGAAAAGGCTGTTCCGCCTTCGCCCGCCCGCCCCGCTCTGGACGGCCCCCGCTTGCCGCGGTTGCGGTCGGCGGGGCGGCAGAGCGGAAAATGAGTGGGGAGTGGGGACAGTGAAGAAGAGCGAAGGAAAGCAGGGAGGCGTGGAGGAGAACCAGACCTCAAGGAGGCCTGTGCAGAGACTCAGGCGAGGTGCTGGGGAGGAGAGAATGGTTTCTATTTTGTAGCACAATGGGGAGGGAGGAGCTGAGAGACCGCAAGAAGTGGGAGAAAAGCAGAGCACCTGTGGTTGTTCAACAACAGAAGAGTAAAGCAGTACGAATATTTTTATCTCAATAAAGTTGAAAGAAGATCAGTGCGCGCTGGTAGGTTTGTGGTGCGCGGTGATCCTATAGTGGTGAGTACTGCGTTGTGGCCGCAGCAACCTCGGTTCGAATCCGATCCACGGCTGTGTCTGGCGCTTATTTTATTACGCACTGGCTAGCTTCTTTCGGTTTGCGGTTCATTCCCGCACCGGCGTTGCTCCCCATCTGCGGCTAGAAGGCAGCAATCCTTATGGCTAGGGGTAGAAGAGAAGGAACCCTTGACAGTATGCATGCCTGGAGCCAGGTCTAAGGGAAACCTTGCGTGCGCCCCACATCAGGGAAACAGTGAAATGCCTCTCATTCAGCCTTACAAGTACCTTCCACTGTTGAGATGATGTGGTCATAACCGTTTTCCTGGTAAAGGTATTTCAAATACCAGCTGGACTTTTTTTTTTTTTTACAGGAAACCAGGGTAAACTTTTAATGCGTTTACAGTAAAATCCAAACTTCCTGCCATACTCCGTGTGTGGGCCATGTTCCTCACCCCTTGTCCCTCAGTTTTTATGCTAACAGTACATTAAAGAAGTGTAATTCACACCGAGTCTAATGCAGAAGGAAACTCTGGTGGGTTAGTGGTTAAGTGCTATGTCCGCCAGCTACTCTTTGGAGACCCTATGGGGTAGTTCTACCTTGTCCTATAGATTCCCTATGAGTCGAAATCGACTCGAGGACACTGGGTTTTGTTTTTTGTTTTCTTTTGATACTGCAGAAATCCTTAGTGAACAAGTATGGAATTTTGACAGACATAATCAAGTTATGGAAGGTTTCCATCATCCCAGGAAGGTCCAGGTAATCCCCATTCCCCGCCCCATCCCGATTTAATTAATCACTCTTCTGAGGTCTCTCACCACAGATTACTTTTGCCTGTTCTTGAAATGCACAGGAATGAATGCATATTTTTTCTATCTGACTCTTGTCTGTTTTTCTCTTTTTTCACGCAACATTATGTTTTCAAGATGTAGCTATGTTGTTGCATTTATCACCTCTTAAATGTGGTATTGTTGAAGAATGTTATTCCAATGTGTGAATACACCACAGTTAATTCACATTTGGGTTATTTCTAGTTCTGGCTATTGTGAAAAGGCTGCCAGAAGCCTGCTTGTCTGAGTCTTTGTGTGGACATGTGCATCTATTTCCCTTCAAGTACTGGAGTTGCTGGGTCAGCAGATAGGTGCATGTATAACTCTGATAGAAGCTGCCAAATGGTCCCCTACAATGGTTTCTCACCAGCAAAGTCGGTTGGAGTTGTTCCATATTCTTGTCACCACTTGGTGTTCTCTGTCTTTTAATTTTACCATTCTGGTGGGTTTGTAAGGGTACCTTTCCATGGTTTAAATTTGTGTTTCCCCAATAAGTAATGACTTAGAGCTTGTTTTCTTAAGCCTTTTGGCTGTTTAGAAATCCTCCTTTGTGAAGAAAGCTTATTCGATATTTTGTGCACTGTTATTTGGCTTGGCTTTTTATTACTGATCTCTAAAAGTTCCGTGTACAAGATTTGAGTCATTTTGCAGATAATCATGTTGTAAATAATTTCTCCCAGTCTATGGCTTGCCTTTTCACTTCCTTAGGTGGTTTTTCATGAACAGAGGCTTTTAATTTCAATGACATGTAATGTGTCTTTAAACAAAAACTTATATATATATATATAAGGCTTATTGTTTTCTCTAAGAAATCCTCTTATCCCAGGATGGTGACCGCATTTTTCTAAATTTACTGCAAGGAGCTTTACCATTTTTGTTTTACTTTTTGAATCTTTGGCATCTCAGATTCCTCTCCTGATCACAGTAAGCTTGTCAACTACCAATTCGATGGCCTCCCAGAAATCTTCCCCATGTTGCAAAAAACATCCACAGTAGTTACCTACTTTGCTCTCTGACAGCTACGGGGGCTATGCATCCCTCCATCTCTCTGACATTCTGTTTCTCCTTTTCTGTAGCTAAGAAACCCAGAAAAAAATGAAAGAGAATGAGGGAGACCTAGTCTAATCTGTGCTCAAGAGCTCAGACTCTGGGTTAGGAGTCTGATTCACCTTTGTGTGGTCTGAATATGTGTCTTAAACTTCATGTGCCTCAACATTTTCATCTTTTGACGTTAAGTTTAAACAAACAAACAAAAAGCAAAAACAAACAAATAAAAAAACACAAGTGGGGAAGAATGTGCCATTTCCTCCAGCGCTTGCTGTTCTTGGTGCAGGGCTTACACCACATTGCCTTCACACCAGAAGTTCAAGGGCTCCCACCCTGGGAAAGGCCCAGACTGGCGTGCTCACTGGAAACCAGGACGCCTTGCTTGGCCTTGTTCTGCTTTGGTTCAAACTGGAGACCGGGATACAACTGGACTAGATTGCCCGTCCCCCTCCCCCAGCAATTGAGGGTCCAGTTCCAGAGGGTGCTGACTTCACCTTAGCTTTAGATCAGGAAATTTCATAACATGTTTTTTTTCCCTTTCCTTCCTTCCTTTATCTGTTTCCTGCCCCCTCCCCCCACCCTCACCCTCACCACCCCCCTGGTGGAAAGGATTCACAGCTACTCTGTCCCAGTGTCCCTTTGGTGTTCTTTTGGACAGGGCAAAGGGGCCAGTTTTCCTTCCCCTACAGGAGCAGAAAGAACATAGAAAGAGCAGCGGGTCCCCAGGGAACCACAACTCACTAAACTCGCCTTTGTGCATCACACGTGTGTTTGGCAGGGTTTGAACAAACTCAGTACAGCAGGGTATCAAGTTTCTCTGCAGGCTTAACCAGAAGGGTGTGGCGGTTCCAGATCACCAAGACAAGACCCAGGGAAGAGGCTGTTTTTCAGGAACACACACAGACAATAAACAGGTGTGAGGGCAGACCAGACCCAGGGTCTCAATATTAAGATAACAAACCCTAAGGTCTGAGCTAGCTGAGGGTCTGGAGTTATACTGATCTCCCCTTTATCAGGAGAGTCCTTTGCTCAGTTCAGAGAAAGAAATGACAGGGTTGTGTAGACCACCTTCCAAGCTTCACTGGCAAGAAAACACAAATTCATGACTAACTAGAAGTGAAGTCTGAGAAAGAGATGGCTCTCAAGAAAAACTCTAAATGTGTGCTCTGAGTATTGGAAGGATGGAGTTGCCATCAACTAACATGGAAGCACTACCTCTGCAGAAGATTTTAGGGGGACATTCGCAGTTCATTTCAGGCCTGAGGTCTTGGTCTAAAGAGATTTCCATCTAAGGTATCTACATTTCTGCATATATGTCCCTCCCATTTTTTTCTTTTTCTTTTTTTGTTTTGGGCTAAAGGAAGGGCAGTGCTAGGCCCTTCTCAATCTGGGCTCCTCTCCTTCCACCTTCCCCTCCCTCCCACCCACAACCTCATCCAGAGCCCTGGATCCTGCAATCACCTCCCCACATGCTGCTGCCTAGCAAAGGCATAGTCCAGAAGAGCCAACTCCCTCCACAACTTTTGGACTTGGCAGGCCTTTTGGAGCAAGCAGAGAGGGAATGACATTCAGACACAATCCCTGCAGGCTAGGTCCTCGCCTAGAAAGGTGAGAGAACTCAGACCTCTCAGAGCTTAATGCAAGGGGCCAGATGATTCAGACAAAGAATTTAACTTAAGGGTCTCTGGCGGTCTACTGGTTAGGATTTGGCATATTCATCCTGAGGTCTGGATTTGATTCCCTCAGGGTCAGGGAAATCTTTAGGCAATGTCTCTCTTCTGACAAGACCCTTCCTCTTTACCCCCGTAGTGCTACAAGGGCCAAGTGTAGAAGAGCCACACACAGAGTGCCAAAACTCTGGTGAAGGAGGGGACATAATAGCCGGTCATTGGTCACTTCTCAAACCCAGGGATAGACACCATGCCACTCAGGCTTCCAGTAGCAGACCCTACTAAGTGTGCTCCCTCTTTTCTTCTTCAGGGCACATGGTTTTTGCCTTTTCTTCTTTCCACACAAGGGAGGAGTGTCTTTAGAGAGCTACTAAGTATGTTGCCCAAGGGTATATAGTCATGCAGAAATTCCATCTGCAGGAACCTCTCCCCAATGGCTATCAAAATACCAAACCAAACCCATTGCCCTGGAGTGGATTCTGACTCATAGCCACTCTATAGGACAGAGTGGAGCTCCTCTATAGGGTTCCCAAGGCTTTAATCTTTACAGTTTGAAGCGAGCACATAACCACTGTGCCACCAGGGCTTCTGCTCAGCATGCTAAACCAACATAATAAAAATAATAAAACCAAAACTGATTCTGACTCATAGCGAACCAATAGAACCGAGTAGAACTGCCCTATGGAATTTCTGAGGAGCACATGGTGAATTTGAACTGCCTTTTTGGTTTTTTTTTTTCATACCTCTTAACCACTAAGCCAAGGAGGCTCTCCCCTACCGTCCCCTCCCCGCCAAGTGCATGCTAGGCTGCTGTAATTTTGAGAGGGAGTTTGGCTTCTGGCAATGGCTGTTTACTCTTTTCAGAGCCATTCCACCAGAAAAAATTTATAAAATGTGGACAAAATATATATTTTTAAATTATCTGAAGTTTCTGGGAGACTGAACAAAAAAAAAGCAGGCAAGCACATGGAGGAAAGGATGACAGGGAGTGAGTTTTCATACTTCAGATTTTTGTCTGAGGGCAAAGCTTAGTCTGCTGTCTTTGGTCAGTGAAATTGCAAAACCAAGCTGTCTTGCTGACTGAAGAAGGATCAGAGGACAAAGTTGGGGCAACAAAGTTGGAAAATCAAGGGGGGAAACCCCACTGTGCTGCAATTAATTGCTTTTGTGTGTGGTCTCTCTAGCCAAGGTCTTCCAATTCCTACCCTGGTGACTGTGTGATAGGGTAGTTGTGGCCTACCAAGGGGATTGGTCAGTTTTGCCTTAAAAGAGAGCCAATTCCAAAGCAGAGAGGAGGAGATGCCCACCATCATCACCAAGTTAGGAGGAACCAGCTGGAGACCCAGCAGCAGAGACCCAGCAGCAGGAGTCTGCACAGTGGACTTCCTAGCCCATGAGGAGAGAAAGTGGAGTGCCATTGGGCGAGGCTGAGGGCCAGGGAGAGGTGGTGCCTGTAAGCAAGGCTGACAAAAGAACTGTATCTTGAGTGTTCCTAAGCCTGAATTACAACTATTACTTCCCTTAGAATAAACCTCATAAACATGAGCTTGGTCTTTGAGGTCTGTGTGGCCATCTCAATGAATTATCAAACCCAGTAGAGAGTGCTGTGGGAGGGACAGTTGGTGTCAGAATTGGTAAAGATGGTGGACAGAAAAGCCTGTGTGGCCTCCACCTCATGGGAGCCAGCCTTATGCTATGGAACTTGATTTTCCTTTCCCCTTGTGAAGTTAGAAGAGGCCAGACATCACCCCTATGTGGTTTTTAAACCCAGAAAGGGAGCATTCATGGAAGGGAAGCACCAAACTCTGGGTAAAAACTCTGCCCAAATTTCTGACTGACCCCTGAATTATGCTTGTATGGGCAGGCACCCTCCAAGCAGTCCAGCTGTGGCTAAAGGACTGAAATGAGATTTCGCCTGCTCTCCATTGCAGAGGAGACAGTGTTTGCAGTTTGATATAAAGCAGAGTAACAGCCTGCTTTTAAAAACAAAAAAATTCAGTACACTTTATAATGCATAACAGCCAAGAGTCTCTACCTTTATCATTCATAACATCTACAATACGATCCAAAATTACATATATTACTCTACGAAATCATTACATATGAGAAAGCAGAAAGGTGTCACATGGTCAAGACAAGACAATCATGGGAGACTGACCGTGAGAGGTCAGCTAAATGTTGGAAGTAGGAAACAAGAAGTTGTAACCTATAATTACAGCTATGCTCCAGATTGTAAAGTAGAAGATGACCATAATAAGTGAAAAGATAGTAAATCTCATCAGGAAATAATAATTATAAATTAAGACATCACCACCTACAAGTGAGGAGTCCCAATGAATGGAGGATAGCAAAGAGTATAGCAATGCCTGTCACCAGCAGCAACAACACTAGGATGTCTAACCCACTCGAAGGCTTGCAGGTGTTCCAATATAAACACAACACACTCAGGCATTCCTAATGTCCAGTGAAGCATCAGAACAACACTTTACTCACATAGGGAAGAGACAGCATGGCCAACTTCAATAGTAGGTGTCAGTCCTCTGTGGTCAGCAAATCTCACTCAGCAGCTGAGTTGGGGAGATGGTCTACATGCTCCCCTCTGGTGCTGCAAGAGAGTGACCCATTCCCTCCTCTCCAGGAAGAGACCTAGAAGTGGGATAATGCACACCCTTAGCTAAGTAGTTTCTAGCAATGTTAACAAGCTCTCATCTTCTCCTCTGCCTTCTCCTTTGGCAGAGATTTGAGGTTGTGTGCAGGGGCTCTTCTGCATCTGGCCCTTGCAGTGCACCACAACTGCAAAAATAAGGAGGAAGATTCCCCTGCCTGACAGTTGCTGTGTGCCCTCAAATCGATGCCAACTGATAGCGACCCCTTATGACAGAGCTCAACTGCCCCATGGGGTTTCCTAGGCAGTATCTTTAAGATCCCTAGGATCCCCAGGTATTTCTCTCCTGAAGAGTGAGCTTTCTCTAAACTGCCACGCGTTTAATCCTTGCAACAGCAGGGCTCCTTTGCGTGATAATACACATTGCAAAGGAATTTCCTGACCCAGAATAGCGAAAGCTCCAAACCCTAACCATTAGACCATCAAGGAGCTACATCTGGCTACTTAAGCCCTCAGGGAGTAACTAACTCTCCTTGAGCTGAGCTCTGGGAAACCCAGGCCCGTCTATGCTTCCAGTGGCGAGCTGCTCCTCTAGGGATCTTCCCTCACAGGTCACTATGCTCCTGCTTTCTTAAAAAGCGAGGCACCGAGCCCTCCGGAAGTCCACTGACTCACACGCGAAGCTCAGAAGGTCCACGAGTCGCAGAGCGAGTTGGCTCGTACCGCCTGGCCTCAGAATCAACCTAGAGATAGGCCTTTGCGAGGCAACAGCGCGAGAAGAGATGACCCTCAGATGCACAACAGTGGACCGGGTTGCTGGGAGGAGGTGTGGAGGGAGGACGCCCAGGGTGAAAAGGGCCCCAGCACAGAGTCCGCGGGGTCGCCCTCATCTTAAAGGACGCAGGTGGATGCGGGAGCGGAGGTAGCCTGGATAGAAAACTCTTTCAAGCAGGGCCGCGGGACCCTGAACTGGGTGTGCTCCTAAAACGTGCCGCAGCTGCACTTTTCCATTTTATTTGACGGCAACTCCATCCTTCCACAAGTTCGGGCCGGTTATTTCATCAGACTCCATAACCAATTAGTCAGCAATTAGTAATGTCTCCTTGGTTAAGGGTGGACACTGATATGCTCCACGGTTTCTCTTCCCCGGCACTACTGATGTTTTGGATCAGATAATTCTTTATTGTGGAGAGCTCTCCCGTGTAATGCAGGATGTTTAGCAACACCCCGGGTTTTGCCCACTAGATGCCGGTAGAATCTACAGACCCCCAAGTCATGACAATCAAAATGTCTTCAGACACTGCCAAATGTTCCAGCGGGTGCGGCAGGGTACGAAATCGCCCTCTTGTCAGAAATAGTTAGAACTATTGACGTGCACAATCCCTCTTGTTCTTGGTTTCCGAGATTGGACTAAGGACTCTCTTGATGAAGGCGCGGTTTCGGTTCAATTCGTGCCCCTCGCTCACTCAGAGGTCAGGATTTCAGACCTCCGTGTGTGGCGAGGATTGGCGCCAGATCGGTTGGTTGCCAATGTGGTGGCAACACCATTGTACCGTTTCCTTGGCTGCTCTTTAGAATTGGAGCCCTGGTTGCACAGTGGTTAAGAGCTCTGCTGCTAAGCAAAAGGGTGGCAGTTGGAATGCACCAGCCGCCCCTCGGAAACCCTATGGGACGGTTCTACTTGGTCCTATAGGGTCGCTTTGAGTCGAAATCCACTCGAAGAAAAAGGGTTCGATTTTTTTGTTCTGTTTTGTTTGGATTGGTCTTTGAAATTAGCCCGTTTGGCGCTTGTCCTCCAGGGCTTAGCAGGGGGCTGGGTTCACCCAGCAAGCTCTTCTCTTTTGGAACCTTTCTCTTCTTTTGGTTCAGTCTCGGGGAAAACAAAGAAACAAACTTGAGGGGCCAAGTTTTCCTTTTCCCCCTACCGGGAGGAGCAGGTGAAATGGTGCAGGCTAGCCAGCAAAGTCAGAGCGCAGTCATCCCAGCATTCGCTGCCCTCGAGGCTTTTCTTGGTCCCACAGGTTAGCACCTGAGTCAGCCTGAGCTCTACAGACGCCCAGGCGGCTGAGGGAGGACATGGAGGAGAAATCAGCGCACCGCAGTCCAGGAAGTCCCCAAAAGGGTCCTGAAGCTAAAGGAAGGTGGTGAATCCTCTCTTTTTGCGGGAGAGGGAGGCATGAAATAGAACACAGAAAAGGAAAGAAATCCTAGAAATTTCCACTTCTGAAGATACCAACAAGTGGGCCTCCTCTGCAATCAGAGAGTCATCTAGTGACTGGTGAAGGTGAGTTGAGTCCCATTTCCAGTTGCCAAAGAACACAAAAAGAGACACCCTTGGCCCATTGCCAGTGAGGAAGCAATCCCCCTGTTTTCCCAGTTGAGTAGCACTTGAACTTCCCCACCCCAAGTTTCTCTGAATTTCAAAGATGAAACTGAATTTTTTTTTTCAATTACCCTTATCTGAAGAAAGAATTAGGTATGAAGGAAATATGAAAGTCACCGCAGTGGGGAAAGCAACTATAGTTGAGAATGTCACATTCCCCCCCTCCCTTTAATTACAACTCCACTTTTCCACTAGATCTCCTAGATGGGGCCCAATGCAGAGTCTGTGGAACCTTAGGTGAGTCTAGGTTAGAGGAGTCTGGGAGGTCCACTAATGACTATTTGCAGTGTGAGAAGTCACTTTATATAGACATGCATATGCATTTAAAAAAAAATTAACAAGTAAATCAAGCACGCCTGCATCATATTAGGAACATGGCAAAGAAAAATTGTGTATAAACAAATGAAAAGCAAACAAAATCTGACATTCACTACCAAACCCTAAAACCAGTTTCCTTGTTCTAGGCTATTTTTCCATTCTGTATCTCAGCTTCTTCCTGCATCTTCTTACAAGTGCAGAAAGAATCAACTCTCCCTCAACTTTTAATCTCCAACATCATACCCAACAAAGAGTGAAGCAAATTATGGGCACTTGTAGGGCACTTTCTTCCCAGAAAAAAAGAGAGAATTATAAATAACATAAGGGTTTGCAAATTCTATGGTTAAAAATAAGGAAAACATCTTATGTGAATAAATGACTCAAATCTTAAATATATAGAGAATTTTTTAGAAATTGATAATAAACAGCCAAGGTAATTAAAAGTGTGAAAATACTTGAGTAGGCCTTCTTCACGAAACAGGGTTTCTTAATGGCCAAAATATACAAGATAGTACGTTTCAACATCATTGCTTGCTATGGAAACGCAAGTTAAAAGCTCGAAGATGAACAACTGCCGCCTTTGCCATGAGACCGGAAGAACCGGATGGTGCCTGGCTACCACTACTGAACATTTTCATCCATCATTCTATAAAGGAATCCTGATCAAAAGGGGGAAAAGCAGAACAAACTTTCAAATTCTCATGGACTCTAGACTTCCTAGGGCCATGGAGGGTGGATGAACCCCTGAAACTGTTACCCTGAGACAATCTTTAAACCTTAAACCAAAAACACCCCCCTGAAGTCCTCTTAAAAACAAACAATACTTTAGCTTATCTAGTAGAAAACATCTGCCCTGAGCGTTATGTTCTTTTTTAAAAAATAACATTCTGGCAGTTGGAAGTAAGGATGAAACCAGGTCCTAGTAGTGGTGTAAAGGCTTAAGGAAACAACTGAACAATGTGGAAAGCCGATGCCAGGCAGCCAGGGCCAAATCCATGTCCCCCTAACACTGGGTACCCTGGAGGTTCCAACACTGTCCTCCCGGCCTCTTTCCCACTCTCCCAGAAGTTCCCCAGAGGAATCCAGCTTTCCCCCCATGTGTACCCCCTGGACCTGTGCCACAACCAGGGTACCCAGGATGCCAACCCCCAGGACCCTACCTACCTCCTGGCCCCTGCCCTCCTCCATACCCACCACCTGCCCCTGGAGTGATTCCAATGAATCCCTTGTCTCCTGGCATAGTAGGACCAGGAATAGTGAAGGACAAGAAGATGCAGAAGAAAACGAAGAAAGCTCATAAAAAGATGCACAACACCACAAGCATGGCAAGCATTCCTCTCCCCCCTCCTCCTCCTCCTCCTCTTCCAGCAGTGACCCTGACTGAATACAGGGCCTGGACCCTTCCCTCAAGTCTCACCAGTTCTGCTCTCCCATCAAGCTTCAGCTGCCATGTTGTACTGAGGAAAATTAACCCTTGTGCCTCTAGCCTGAACCTCACCCTGTCTCTCAGCCCTAACTGCCTAGGGAAAGTGAGAAAAGGATTGCCGGAGGGCTAGCAAAGGCCTTCTTGCTTCCTGGATAGAATTTTTAACTAATGAGTTTAGCAGGGGAGTTGTTTTTTGAAGATGGTGAGCCCTTCGAACTAAATGCTGAAGACAAGTTTAAGATCTGTAAAATGTGATTAAAAAAAAAAAAAAAACTTTTGTAATGGTGGTTGGGGGTGTGTTTGGAAATTTAACTATGTAAAAAAAAATCCTGTACCTTTTTCGTAACGGTGGTGTAACCGGAAGCCATTCAGTTTCTTGTTCTGTCTTATTAGCAGATTGAAATAAGGCGGACGCTGACTGCAAAGGAAAACAGAAAATGGCAAGTTTTCTGTCTGCGTATACAAGAAGCACATGGGGTCTGGTGACCATAAGGCCACCTGCTCCCTGCCAAAGGGGCTGGGGATCTTTTTGTTTCCAGTGGGGTCGGAGGTTGGGTTTGGTACCTCGAACTTTCTTCCCTTAGCCCGCCCATGACCATATTTGGGGTTGGGGGGGTGGTCAGTTGAAGGATGTGATTTCTGCAATCTGTGCATGCTTCAAGGTGTAACTGGGGCTAGTTCAGTGGATGGGGCCACTACCTGCTGTGACTTCCTGAAAAATGTTGCTCAAAACAAGCTTGTGGTTAGCAAGACAAAGTGGGGGGGAAGGGGTGTTGATTGGGGTTTTCAATATTACTAAGCAGCCTTTTTCAGTGGCATAATTCAGTGGTTCAGTGGCAAATACATTTCCCAGCAAGCCTTTCATTGTTTCTACTAACTGCAAGCCTGCTGGGAAGTGGAGTCCCTTTGGTTGGTGAGCTCTGACTGCCATTTGGGAACTTCATCTCTACTCTTCAGCTCAGTAAGGTATCTCAGGTCCTACTCTCATTCTCCAGCTCTCAGTCCAAATAAAGCTATTTCTCCTGGAAAATAAAAAAACAACATTCAATTGTGTTTTCAGTGAAAGTTTATACAGCAAACGAGGTTCCCACTTAACAATTTCTCCCCGATGTGTTCAGTAACAATGGTTACATTTTACACAGCGTGTCAACTTTCTTATCTCCATTGGGTTGTTCCGTTTCCACTAATCTAGTATCCCTGTCCCCTTGCCTTCTCGTCTTTGCTTTAGAGTCAGTTTTGACATTTTGGTCTCATACAGATGATTTTTTTTTTTTAATTTTTAAGGAGTATAGTACTCACAGGTGATATCGTAACCGAATGCCACTCGGGTTCTTGTCCTGTCTTATTAGCAGATTGAAATAACACGGACACTGATTGCAAGGGAAACAGAAAGTGGCAAGTTTGTCGTCTGTGCATACAAGGAGCACGTGGGGTCTAGTGACCTTAAGGCCACTTGCTCGCTCACTAAGGGGGCTGGGGAGCTTTTTGCTTTCAATGGCTTCAGGGGGTTGGGTTTGGTACTGGTAATTTTCTGGCTTTAGCCCTCCATGCCTATATTTGGGGGTGGGCTGGGGGGGGGTCAGTTGAAGGATGTGATTTCAATCTGTGCATGCTGTGCATGCTTCTAGGTGTAACTAGGGCCAGTAAGTGGACAGAGCCACACTACCTGCTGAGACTACCTGCTCAAAACAGGCTTGTGGTTAACAAGACAAAGAGAGGGGGGAAGGGGTGTTGATTGGGGTTTTCAATATGGTTGAGCAGCCTGTTTCAATATCATTTATTTTATGAGCCCATGTATTATTTAGCTACATGATGACATCAAGGAATAGTTTTGGTTCAAGGTTTAAGAGTATCTTGTGGCGATAATCATGGGGAGTCTAGTAAGTGTGGAGTTTTTAAGAACTTGAGTTGTGTTCCATATTTTGCTTCCATTCTATCAGAATCCATCAATTGTGCCCCTGATCAGAACAGTCGGTAGTGGTAGCTAGGTACCATCTAGTTCTTCTGGTCTCCGGGTAGATGAGGTCGTAGTTTATGTAACCTATTTGTCCTGTGGACTAATTTCTTCTGTGAGTTTTGGTATCCCTCATTCTCTTTTGCTCCAGGTGCATAAAGACCAATAGTGGTATCTCAGATGGCTGCTCACAAGCTTTTAAACCCTAGACTCTACTCACCAAATTAGAATACAGAACATAAACTTAACATACTATATTATGCCAATTGGCTGAGTTGGCCCCATAAACCAATCCCATAAGGTGTTTAATAAGCATCTGTGTTTGTGCCACCTGTGTGCTCTATTCCATATATGCATATATACGGATGCATACACTTACATGTATATATATGAACACCTGCATATACTAAAAACAAAACAACTGCTGCCATTGAGTCCATTTGGACTCATAGGAACCCTATAGGACAGAGTACAAATGCCCCATAGGGTTTCCAAGGAGTGGCTGGTGAATTCAAGCTGCCAACTCTTTGGTTAGCAGCTGAATGCTTAATCACTGCACCACCAGGGCTCCTACACCTGTTTTGCTGTGTATATACTCAACAACAACAACAAAATAAAAATCTCACCTAGAATGAAACAAACAAAAAACCTCAATGAGACAGCATTACACACCCACCAACACAGGCAACATTGAAAAGATAGAGAACAAAAAGCCCTGACAAGATACGAAGTAAGTTATTGCTGGTTAGAATTCCGTCCTAGAAAACTGTTCAGCACCTTCTGATGAAGTAAAACTTGCACCTACCCCATGACCCAGCCATTCCAGTACTTGGTGTATATGTACCGAATAAAAATGCAACATATCAAAATTTGTGGGGAGCAGGTAAAGCAGTACTGGGAGGGAAATTTATGGCACTAAACGCTTATATTAGAAAAGAATCTCAAGTCAATAACTTTAAGCTATCACCTCAAGAAACAAGAAGAGTAAGATTAACTCAATGCAAACACAACAGGAAATAAAGATAAGAGCAGAAACCACTGACATTAAAAAGTGAAAAACAACAGAGAAAACTAACGAAACAAAAGTCGACTTTCTTCATGGCAATGCTTGGCTCTAGAGGTTTGGAGGAGGAGACTCTGGAAAAGGCATACCTGGGGGCATGTGGTTTGTCCACACTGTTTTCATCAACTCTTTTCTTCAGCAAAGCTTCAGTAGTCCCCGGATATCATATCAGAGCTACCACATTGGTGGTTTCAGTGCACTTGATTCTTTCTTGAAGGAGCAAGAAGTGATTGACCAAGGCCATTGGACTGAGATGTAAGCACAGAACTTCAAATGCTTTTCTCCATCTTGTCCTATGTCTCCTACCTCTGCACCTGACCTTTCACACAACGGCTCAAAATAGCCCATAGTCTCTTTGTTGTTGTAGTTGTGGGGTGCCATGGGGTCGATCTCGAATCATGGCAACTCCATGAGACAGAGTAGACCTGCCCATAGGGTTTCCTAGGTTATGATCTTTATGGAAGGATCCTTGCTGGTGCAGTAGATAAGTGTTTGGCTTTTAACCAAGAGGTCAGCAGTTGGAACCCTCCAGCCCTCCGCGCAAGTAAGATGTGGTCTTGGAAACCCTATGGGGTAGTTCTACCCTGTCCTATAAGGGTTTGCTGAGTCGGAAGGAAGTCATCGGCAACGGATTTAGTTTTCCCTCAGTCTTTAAGGGAGCAGATTGCCAGATCTTTCTCCTGTGGAGCCTCTGGATAGGTTCGAACAGCCAGCTGAGCAGTTAAGCAGCTGAGTGCTTAACGTTGCACCACCTGGGCTCCTTTGCAGTCTCTCAAAAGGTTTACAATTCTTCATATTTCCTGGAAGTAATGTTTCACTCTTAATCCTATAATTCCTCCAGGACCGACTCTTTTGGAAAGCCAATTAGTATCCCGGACTAGTTCAACATCCTGAATTATTTGAATTTCCCAAACTGCCATAATTATCACATTTACAAAACAATAACCCATATAACCAATCATCTGGCTCTACCGCTCCTTATCTCTAAAGAAATATTGTTTTGCCTTGATATTCCAGTTTTCCACTCCAGGCCCTGCAGACAGCTTGCAAGGGGAAAAACGCTGTGCATATGGGTGGATGGGTGCACCTCCTGCTAGTCAACAGCAAGGGAGCCCACAAGGCCCTTCACTTGGCTTCCACTCAACTTGCCAACCAACTTAATCCACTTCACGCGTCCACACCGTGAAATGAAACTTTGCAAGCACAAATGCCAGGCAAGCAGCTTTGAGGTTTATCGGTGGAACCGGCTTCTCCGGTGGGACAGGAAGCGATGGGGGCGCTCCTGAGTGAGGAGTTGAGGTGGTCCACACCCAGCAACTGAAACCGCTGCTGTGAACTCCCAGCTCCTCTGCGTCCCATTCCCTAATTCCTCCCTTTTTCTTTCCAATTCTCTTCTGTTCTTTGCAGTCTCTCCTCCTTCCTCAGCTATTTTCTGAGGGTTTCTGGGAGTTCAGTTCCTGAGGAGTAGACTAGTGGAAAAGGAGACCAGGCAGCGAGGCAGAAAAGCCCGGGGAGAGCAGAAGGGGAGCCGGGATTTGCTCTCGCTTTTTCCCTCCGGGCCCGAAACCTTTCTACCTCCTAAAAAAGGATCAGCGGTGGCACGCGGAACAGGGAGTAACAAGTTCTGTTCCCAATTTAAAGAGGTTTTCTTTCTTTTTTTTTTTTAATCCTTCATTTAAAGGAAACACTAAGGTTCCACTGAGACTTGAACTCAGATCACTGGATTCAGAGTCCAGAGTGCTCACCATTACACCATGGAACCACCACAGGCTTTGCAATCCTCTGGAGGTAACCCAGAAAAATCCCAGTGCCTTTGAGTCCATTCCGACTCATAGCGACCCTATAGGACAGAGCATAACTGCCCCATAGAGTTTCCAAGGAGTGTCTGGTGGATTTGAACCCCCAAATCCACAGCCCCAAGGGAGTCTATTCGGACTCATATCTATAATCATTTCAATTGAAAAAAATAAATAAAAGAAAGAACAAATCTCTTGCAGACTCTTAGGGACAGTGCATGAGTATCTGTGTAAATACTCATTTAGCATCCATAGTTTCCACGACTAATCTCAAAGCAGTCCTCTATCAGAGGCGACTTGAGGATCCTTGACCTGTGTGAATGAACTCATCCATCTTGCTTTCTCTCTACATCTCTCCTTTTATTGACTTCTGTTATTTCATTCGCATCTCAGGAAATGGAGGTAAAATCCACTTTGGGTTTCAGGCGATGGCACAGCTCTTTAAGCTTCTGTCAGAAATCATATTCTCGGCCTCATTTACCAGAGTTTCCTGCCTCAAGGTGAAATTTCTGCAAACAACAGTGTTATTTTCCTTTTCTTTGCCTCCACCCATTTCTCATTGCCCAGGGAAGGCAGATGATTGTAACAGCAGGACTTGGGAGTTCCGGGGTGCCTTGTCCAAACAGCACCTATTACGCTCCAAAGCCACCACAGCTTCCTATGTGTAATATAGAAAGGTGTCTCAGCAGTGTTGTATCTGGGGAGTGAGTTCACCAGGCAGAAGAACTCTCATTTTCTTCTTTATACATTTCTTTTTTGGTAAGTTTTTCTTACAACAAACATATTTGTTAGATATACAACAAAAAACAACTAACCTTGTCTAACATTCATAGACTCAGACAAACCAGACTAACCACATCTGCTGTGACTTAAAATCAACCATATGCTGTTGAGGCTACAAGACAGGGCTCTGGCACTTAACACAGCCACAGTCTGTTTTCTGAGAGCTTGGCCACGTCCATTACATTCCAATTTCCCAATGTATCATGGCCAAGAAACTTCACAGTTTTTTATTTGTTTTTGAAGCGCAGTAAAGATTTAACTTCATTCAAAGAGAGTACTCTTTGTCCTTGGTTTCTTGAAGATAACTCTAAACCAAAGACAAGCAAGCAACAAACAAACAAAAAACTAAACACCTTCCTGTCAGGTTGATTCTGACTCCTAGTAACTCTATAGGACAGGGTAGAACAGCCCAGTAGGGCTTCCAAGGATGGAAATCTTTACAGACACCCATTGCTCCATCTTTCTCCCTCGGAGTGGCTGGTGGGTTCAAACCATCAAGCCTTTGGTTAGAAGCCCAGCTCTTCCCACTGTTTCTCCAGTGCTCCTTGACTTAACTTTAAATGTTTGAAATTTGCTGAGTAATTGAGGTGCTTTTGTTTTCTATAGGCCTCCAGACCACACTTGAGGGTTTATGCTAATAAGGTGACTCAAGTGGGGGCTGGCAAGGCTAGAAAGAAGACCTCCTGATATCAGCCAACCTGGGGTGAGGGGTGCAGAGGCTGGGGGAAAGGTAGGAAAGGAAGGGTAGTGCAGCTCTTTTGGAGACAAGGACTCTGCATGTTCAGAACCTTCCCAGTCCTTCCGTATGTGTCTCCTCCTTTGTATCCTTTTTGCTATAAAACTGTAACTGTAAGTACAGGACTTTCTGTGAGTTCTGTGACTCATTCCAGTGAATTATCAAACCCAAGGTGGTAGTGAGAGCCAGTAGGTCAGAAGTGAGGGGAATGAGCACCTCCAAGCTTAGGGCTGGTATCCTGAAGGGGTAGAGGGAACTTCTGAGTATGTAGCCAGCAGGTCAGAAGTGAGTGGGTCACGAGGACTCACAAGGTTGCAGCTGGTGTCTGTGCCCTTTACTTGTGAGGCCTCCTCTAGCTCCAGATGCTTAGTTAGGGTCAGAGGAAGATGCTGCATGCGCACCTGCTGTCAGAACAAAAGTGGAAGAGAATTGAATTGATAGTAGGTAGATTTGGGTTGATGAATAAATATTTGGTGTTAGAGAAGTGGGAATTGATTTGGGCTTTTCCTACATGTAAATATATCAAGATACTCAGGGGCACCCATTGCTGTGTCACAGAGCGGGTGTATCCAAGTTGCCTTACAGTATTGTCTGATTATTTCATTTATGAACACAAAACACCGCAACACTAAATATGTGTGTAATAGATGAAAACTTTGTATTTAAATTATACACATAGTTTTAATACATTACAAAGAGATTATTATCATGTATTCCTTTGGCAGTCAAAATTGCCTTTCTTCTTCCTAAAGCTAGTTTCTGCCTTCGAAAAGTGAGTTGGATCTCTTAGGCTAATGATTTCAAAATGGTTAGACTGCATATAAGACACTAAAGAATGACCTGGTCATGCATACACATAATGGAGTTCTATGTGGCCAAAACGTGAGGGTTTCTATGGACTGCTGCTGAGTTATTGCTAGGATAAATTGTTTATGTAAAAAAAAGCAAAGCAAGAAGTGAAAAAATGTATACAGTAATCTACCTTTTCTTTAAGAAAGGAGAGGATAGAAGTGTTTGTACTTATTATTAATACTTGCTTATTTTTCAGGAAGGATATACCAGAAGGTAATAAAAACGTTTTCATCTAGGGAATGTGGTTTAAGCTATAGGCATGATGGTGAGGCTTTGCTAAGTATTATCTTTTTTATATAGGTTTGATTTTTAAACCATGTGATGTTTTCCATTTTCAAAAAGGAGAAGAAAAAGAAAACACTACAATTGATAAACAAAAGCAGAAAATTTTAAAATTACCTGTTTATCAGAATGATAATACAATCACACAGAAAATATTCATGTGAATTTTTTCATCTCTTTCCAAATGCTCTCCTATATCAGCATCCATTTATTTTATTATTTTTTTAATAATTTTTATTGTGCTTTAAGTGAACGTTTACAAATCAAGTCAGTCTCTCACACAAAAACCCATATGCACCTTGCTACACACTGCCAATTACTCTCTCCCTAATAAGACAGCCCGCTGTTTTCCTCCGCTCTCTCTTTTCGTGTCCTTTTCACCAGCTTCTAACCCCCTCCACCCTCTCATCTCCCGTCCAGGGAGGAGATGCCAACATAATCTCAAGTGTCTACCTGATCCGAGAACCTCACTCCTCACCAGCATCCCTCTCCAACCCATTGTCCAGTCCAATCCATGTCTGAAGAGTTGGCTTTGGGAATGGTTCCTGTCCTGGGGCAACAGAAGGTCTGCGGGCCATGACCACCAGGGTCCTTCCAGTCTCAGTCAGACCATTAAGTCTGGTCTTATGAGAATTTGGGATTTGCATCCCACTGTTCTCCTGCTCCCTCAGGGGTTCTCTGTTGTGTTCCCTGTCAGGGCAGTCATCGATTATAGCCAGGCACCACCTAGTTCTTCTGGTCTCAGGATGATGTAGTCGCTGGTTCATGTGGCCCTTTCTGTCTCTTGGGCTCGTCCTCGTAAATCACCTTGTGTCTTTGGTGTTCTTCATTCTCCTTTGATCCAGGTGGGTTGAGACCAATTGATGCATTGTAGATGGCTGCTTGCTAGTGTTTAATACCCAAAACTCCACTCTTCAAAGCTGGATGCAGAATGTTTTGTTAATAGATTTTATTATGCCAATTGACTTAGATGTCCCCTGAAACCATGGTCCCCAGACCCCTGCCTCTGCTACGCTGGACTTCGAAGCATTCAGTTTATTCAGGAAAATTCTTCGCTTTTGGTTTAGTCCAATTGTGCTGAACTCCCCTGTATCGTGTGCTGTCTTTCCGTTCACCTAAAGTAGTTCCTATCTACTATCTCATTAGTAATACCCCTCTCCCACCCTTCCTCCCTCCCCTCTCTTGTAACCACAAAAAATGTTTTCTTCTCAGTTTGAACTGTTTCTCAAGTTCGTATAATAGTGGTGTTGTACAATATTTGTCCTTTTGCAACTGACTAATTTCACTCAGCATGATTCCCTCCAGGTTCCTCCATGTGATGAAATGTTTCACAGATTCCTCACTGTTCTTTATCGATGCGTAGTATTCCATTGTGTGAATATACCATAATTTATTTATCCACTCATCCATTGATGGGCACCTTGGTTGCTTCCATCTTTTTGCTATTGTAAACAGAGCTGCAATAAACATGGGTGTGCATGTATCTGTTCTTGTAAAGGCTCTTATTTCTTAGGATACATTCCAAAGAGTGGGATTGCTGGATCATATGGTAGTTCTATTTCTAACTTTTTGAGGAAGCGCCAAATCGATTTCCAAAGTGGTTGTACCATTTGACATTCTCACCAGCAGTGTAGAAGTGTTCCAATCTCTCCACAGCCTCTCCAACATTTATTATTTTGTTTTTTGGATTAATGCCAGCCTTGTTGGAGTGAGATGAAATCTCATTGTAGTTTTGATCAGCATTTCTCTAATGGCTAATGATTGTGAACATTTCCTCATATATCTGTTAGCTACCTGCATGTCGTCTTTAGTGAAGTGTCTATTCATATCTTTTGCCCATTTTTTAATTGGGTTATTTGTCTTTTTGCAGTTGAGTTTTTGCACTATCATGTAGATTTTAGAGATCAAGCGCTGATCAGAAATGTCATAGCTAAAAACTTTTTTCTAGTCTGTAGGTAGTCTTTTTACTCCTTTGCTGAAGTCTTTGGATAAGCATAAGTGTTTGATTTTTAGGAGCTCCCAGTTATTTAGTTTTTCTTCTACGTTCTTTATAATATTTTCTACACTTTTTATACCATGTATTAGTGCTCCTAACGTTGTCTTTGTTTTTTCTTCCATAATCTTTATCGTTTTAGATTTTATATTTAGGTTGTTGATCCATTTTGAGTTAGTTTTTGTGCATGGAGTGAGGTATGGGTCTTGTTTCATTTTTTTGCAGATGGACATCTAGTTATGCCAGCACCATTTGTTAAAAAGACTGTCTTTTCCCCATTTAACTGTTTTGGGGCCTTTGTCAAATATCAGCTGCTCATATGTGGATGGATTTATGTCTGGATTCTCAATTCTGTTCCATTGGTCCATGTATCTGCTGTTGTGCCAGTACTAGGCTCTTTTGACTACTGCGGTGGTATAATAGTTTCTAAAATCAGGTAAAGTAAGGCCTCCCACTTTGTTCTTCTTTTTCAGTAGTGCCTTATTTATCCGGGGCCTCTTTCCCTTCCATATGAAATTGGTGATTTGTTTCTCCATCTCATTAAAGAATGTCCTTGGGATTTGGATCAGAATTGCATTAAATGTATAGATCGCTTTTAGTAGAATAGATATTTTTATAATGTTAAGTCTTCCTATCCAAGAGCAAGGTATGTTCTTCCACTTATGTAAGTCTCTTTTGCTTTCTTGCAGAAGCGTACTGTAGTTTTCTTTGTGTAAGTCTTTTACATCTCTGGTAAGATTTATTCCTAAATATTTAATCTTCTTGGGGGCTACTGTAAACGGCATTGATTTGGTGATTTCCTCTTCGATGTTCTTTTTGTTGGTGTAGAGGAATCCAACTGATTTTTGTATGTTTATCTTGTACCCCGATACTCTGCTGAACTCTTCTATTAGTTTCAGTAGTTTTCTGGAGGATTCCTTAGGGTTTTCTGTGTATAAGATCATGTCATCTGCAAAGAGAGATACTTTGACTTCTTCCTTGCCAATCTGGATGCCCTTTATTTCTTTATCTAGCCTAATTGCTCTGGCTAGGACTTCCAGCACAATGTTCAATAAGAGTGGTGACAAAGAGCATCCTTGTCTGGTTCCCAGTCTCAGTGGGAGTGTTTTCAGGCTCTCTCCATTTAGGGTGATGTTGGCTGCTGGCTTTGTGTAAATGCCCTTTATTATGTTGAGAAATTTTCCTTCTATTCCTATTCTGCTGAGCGTTTTTATCATGAATGAGTGTTGAACTTTGTCAAATGCCTTTTCTGCATCAGTTGATAAAATCATGATTCTTGTCTTTTATTTATATGGTGGATTACATTAATTGTTTTTCTAATGTTGAACCATCCCTGCATACCTGGTATGAATCCCACTTGTTCATGGTCAATGATTTTTTTGATATGTTGTTGAATTCTATTGGCTAGAATTTTGTTGAGGATTTTTGCATCTATATTCATGAGGGATATAGGTCTATAATTTTCTTTTCTTGTGGTGTTTTTACCTGGTTTTGGTATCAGGGATATGGTGGCTTCATAGAATGAGTTTGGTAGTATTCCGTCCTTTCCTATGCTCTGAAATACCTTCGGTAGTAGTGGTGTTAACTTTTCTCTGAAAGGTTGATAGAACTGTGCAGTGAAGCCGTCTGGACCAGGGCTTTTTTTCTGCTGGGAGTTTTTTGATTACCTTTTCAATCTCTTCTTTTATTATGGGTCTATTTAGCTGTTCTACCTCTGTTTGTGTTAGTTTAGGTAGGTAGTGTGTTTCTAGGAATTCATCCATTTCTTCTAGGTTTTCAAATTTGTTTGAGTTTAGTTTTTCGTAGTAATCTGATATGATACTTTTAATTTCAATTGGGTCTGTTGTGATATCACCCATCTCATTTCTTATTCAGGTTATTTGCTTCCTCTCCTGTTTTTCTTTTGTCAGTTTGGCCAGTGGTTTATCAATTTTGTTGAGTTTTTCAAAAAACCAGCTTTTGGTCTTGTTAATGCTTTCAATTGTTTTTCTGTTTTCTATTTCATTTAGTTCAGCTCTGATTTTTATTATTTGTTTTCTTCTTGTGCCTGTGGGTTTCTTTTGTTGCTCTCTTTCTATTTGTTCAAGTTGTAGGGATAGTTCTTTGATTTTGGCCCTTTCTTCTTTTTGGATGTGTGCATTTATTGATATAAATTGGCCTCTGAGCACCGCTTTTGCTGTGTCGCAAAGGTTCTGATAGGAAGTGTTTTCATTCTCATTGGATTCTATGCATTTCTTTATTCCAACCTTAATGTCTTCAATAATCCAGGCTTTTTTGAACAGGGTATTGTTCAGTTTCCAAGTGTTTGATTTCTTTTCCCTCCTTTTCCTGTTATTGATTTCCACTTTTATGGCCTTTTGATCAGAGAAGATGCTTTGTAATATTTCAATGTTTTGCATTCTGCTAAGGCTTGCTTTATGACCTAATATGTGATCTATTCTAGAGAATGTTCCATGTCCACTAGAAAAGAAAGTATAGTTGGTTGCCGTTGGGTGGAGTGTTCTGTATATGTCTACAAGGTCAAGTTGGTTGATTGTGGCATTTCGATGTTTCGTGTCTTTACTGAGCTTCTTTCTGGATGTCCTGTCCTTCTCCCAAAGTGGTGTGTCGAAGTGAAGTCTCCTACTATTATTGTGGAACTGCCTATCTCACTTTTCAATGCTGTTAGAGTTTGTTTTATTTATCTTGTAGCCCTGTCATTGGGTGCATAAATATTTAATATGGTTATATCTTCTTGGTGTATTGTCCCTTTAATCATTACATAGTGTCCTTCCTTATCCTTTCTGATGGATTTAACTTTAAAGTTTATTTTGTCTGAAATTAATATTGCCACTCCTGCTCTTTTTTGATTGTTGTTTGCTTGATATATTTTTTTCCATCCTTTGAGTTTTAGTTTGTTTGTGTCTCTAAGTCTAAGTTGTGTCTCTAAGTCTAAGGTGTGTCTCTTGTAGGCAGCATATAGATGGATCTTGTTTTTTAATCCATTCTGCCACTCTCTGTCTCTTTATTGGTGCATTTAGTCCATTTACATTCAGGGTAATTATGGATAGGTATGAATTTAGTGATATCATTTTGACGTCTTTTTTTGTGTGTTGACAGCTTCTTTTTCCCACTTGATTTTATGTGCTTAGATTTTCTTTATATATTGTCCTTTCCTCATATTTGTTGTTGTAGGTTTTATTTCTGCTGAGTCTGTATTTTTCACTCATATTTTATTTTGATGAGTAGGATAGTTTGTCTCCTTTGTGGTTACCGTATTATTTACCCCATTTCCTAAATTTATAACTAACTTTTATTTCTTTGTATCGCCATACCTTCCTCTCCATATGGAAGGTGTATGATTACCTTTTAGTCCCTCTTTATTATTTTAATGTTGTCTTCTTTTATATAATATCATCGCCGTTACACTATGTTGTACTTTTTTTTTTAAATCTTGCTTAGTTTTTTTTTTTTTTAATCGTGCTTTGTTTTTTTGGATTTCCCTGTCAGGGTTGACTTCCGGTTGCTCTGCCCAGTGTTCTAGTCTTGGGTCGATACCTGATATTATTGATTTTCTAACCAAAGAACTCTCTTTAGTATTTCTTGTAGTTTTGTTTGGTTTTTACGAATTCCCTCAACTTGTGTTTATCTGGAAATGTCTTAATTTCACCTTCATATTTAAGAGACAGTTTTGATGGATATATGATTCTTGGCAGGCAATTTTTTTCCATCAATTTTTTTAATATGTCATCCCATTGCCTTCTTGCCTACATGGTTTCTGCCAAGTTGTCTGAGCTTATTCTTATTGGCTCTCCTTTGTAGGTGACTTTTCTTTTATCTCTTCTTGCTCTCTTAATTGTCTCTTTACCTTTGGTTTTGGCAAGCTGGATTATAATGTCTTGGTGACTTTCTTCTAAGAACTACCTTATGTGGAGTGCGATGAGCATCTTGGATAGATATCTTCTCATCTTTCACAATATCAGGGGAGTTTTCTGCCAACAAATCTTCAACAATTTTCTCTGTATTTTCTGTTATCCCTCCCTGTTCTGGTACTCCAATCACTCGTAGGTTATTTCTCTTGGTAGAGTCCCACATGATTCTTAAGGTTTCTTCATTTTTTAAAATTCTTTTATCTGATTTTTCCTCAAATATATTAGTGTCAAGTGATTTATCTTCAAGTTCAGAAATTGTGACTTCTACTTGGTCAGTTCTGCTCCTCTGACTTTCTATTGAGTTATCTAATTCTGTTGTTTTCTTGTTAATCTTCTGAATTTCTGATTGCTGTCTATGGAATTTTCCAGCTTATTAAACTTTTCATTGTGTTCCTGAATAATTTTTCTAATTTCTTCAGTTGCTTTATCTGTGTGTTCCTTGGCTTGTTCTGCATATTGCCTCATTTCCTTCCTGATGTCTTGAAGGGTTCTGTATATTCAACTTTTGTATTCTGCATCTGGTAATTCCAGGAATGCACTTTCATCGAAAGTGGATTCTTTGTTTTGAGAGTCTGTTGAGGTGATCATGGTCTGTTTCTTTACGTGACTTGATATTGACTGTCTCTGAGCCATCTATAAGTTATTGCATTAGTTTATGCTTGCTACTGTATCATAGCTGCTTGCTTTGTTTTGTTTTGGTATACCCCTATGGGTTGCTTGAGTGAGCTAGCTTGATTATTTTCGCCTCTGGAGCTCTGATGTCCTGTCCCCAGCTGGCTAGAGCTGTTATCAGGTATATCAGTCTAGGAGTCCATTCATTTTTCTTGTATGAATTCAGCTCAGGTTTCCAGGTAGCTGATATCAAGTGTGTGGTACAGGCTCTGTCCTAAAGTCTTACAGGGGCAGGGGTGACTGGCGTATACACCCGTATCTGATTGCAGCAGGGGATCATGCTCTGAACAATGCAGAGGGCTGAGAACTGACCCCCTAGTATCTCTGTGGAAAATACGTCTCTGTTCCCTAGAGCGTGCTGGTGGGTGGGTTCTGCAGAGGGACCATGGTCACCCAAAGTTCTTGTTGTAAGGACTGGGAGGTACCAGTTACCCCTGGACCCCTGACGCGGGTGGCTGGGCAACCCAAGTGGAGCCACCAGTCCTTAGCTCCCTGTTGCGGGTAGTGGAGGGCCTTGTTTAATAGGCAATGCAATGTTAAATATGAAACACGTACCTCTCCTCCGCACCAATGAAATGGTTGGAGTTTGCCAACAAGGGCCTATTCTCCCAAAACAGGCCCACACAGGTCCATGCAGAAGGGAAAGGTGCTCATGGGACATAGACGGTTTATGCCTGGAAAGGAGTCACTTCTGTCCTGAGCTCCCCCAGTTAATTCAGCTAGCAAATTATCTTTTGCCCCCAGTTGCAAATTTTTTCTTTCCCCAAGGCTGGGAGGACAGCCCCAGGTAATCACCAGGGTCTATCTCAGGCCCAGGGATTCAGCCACTGAAGCTGGCTTGGGGGTGAGGGTGGGGGTGTGGCACGGTAAAACATACACAAGTACTTAGCTTTTGCGAAGAGCGCGCCATTCTCATCAGGTTCCAGAGGTGTGAGTGGGCTGTGTGGCTGGCTGCTTCTCTGTGAGGAAACTGCCGCCCAATGCTAGGAGCAGCCCGCCGCCACCATTGCTGCTCCTGGAATGGTGCCTGAGCGCTCCCCGTGATTCAGGTCTGGTAACTTCTCCCCACTTCTGAACGGCCTCTTCCTTCCCCTGCCCCTCATTTGGTTGTCTAAGCTTGCCTTTGATACTCAGGGCTCCCAGCTTGTCACAAATATACTCGATTCACTTGTTTTTTTGGGGTCTTTGTTCTAAAGAGGGCTCAAGGGAACCATGTGTCTATTCCGCATCTTGGCTTCACCTCCTCACGTGAATTTTATTTTTTTTTGTTAACTTTTATTGAGCTTCAAGTGACTTTACAAATCAAGTCAGACTGTCACATATAAGTTTATATACACCTTACTCCGTTCTCCCACTTGCTTTCCCCCTAATGAGTCAGCCCTTCCAGTCTCTCCTTTCGTGACAATTTTGCCAGCTTCCAACTCTCTCTATCCTCCCATCCCCCCTCCAGACAGGAGATGCCAACACAGCCTCAAGTGTCCACCTGATATCATTAGCTCACTCTTCATCAGCATCTCTCTCCTACCTACTGTCCAGTCCCTTTCATGTCTGCTGAATTGTCTTCGGGAATGGTTCCTGTCCTGGGCCAACAGAAGGTTTGGGGACCATGACCACCAGGATTCCTCTAGTCTCAGTCGGACCATTAAGTATGGTCTTTCTGTGAGAATTTGGGGTCTGTATCCCACTGATCTCCTGCTCCCTCAGGAGTTCTCTGTTGTGCTCCCTGTCAGGGCAGTCATCGGTTGTAGCCGGGCACCATCTAGTTCTTCTGGTCTCAGGATGATGTAAGTCTCTAGTTCATGTGGCCCTTTCTGTCTCTTGGGCTCTTAGTTATCGTGTGACCTTGGTGTTCTGGTGTTCTTCATTCTCCTTTGATCCAGGTGGGTTGAGACCAATTGATGCATCTTAGATGGCCGCTTGTTAGCATTTAAGACCCCAGACGCCACATTTCAAAGTGGGATGCAGAATGTTTTCATAATAGAATTATTTTGCCAGTTGACTTAGAAGTCCCCTTAAGCCATAGTCCCCAAACCCGCGCCCTTGCTCCGCTGACCTTTGAAGTATTCAGTTTATCCCGGAAGCTTCTTTGCTTTTGGTCCAGTCCAATCCAGTTGAGCTGAGCTTCCATGTATTGAGTATTGTCCTTCCCTTCACCTAAAGCAGTTCTTATCTACTAATTAATCAATAAAAAACCCTCTCCCACCCTCCCTCTCTCCCACCCTCGTAACCACAAAAGTATGTGTTCTTCTCAGTTTATACTATTTCTCAAGATCTTATAATAGTGGTCTTATACAATATTTGTCTTTTGCCTCTGACTAATTTCGCTCAGCATAATGCCTTCCACGTTCCTGCATGTTATGAAATGTTTCATAGATTCGTCACTGTTCTTTGTCGATGCGTAGTATTCCATTGTGTGAATATACCACAATTTATTTACCCATTCATCCGTTGATGGACTCCTTGGTTGCTTCCAGCTTTTTGCTATTGTAAACAGAACTGCAATAAACATGGGTGTGCATATATCTGTTTGTGTGAAGGCTCTTGTATCTCTAGGGTATATTCCGAGGAGTGGGATTTCTGGGTTGTATGGCAGTTCTATTTCTAACTGTTTAAGATAACGCCAGACAGATTTCCAAAGTGATTGTACCATTTTACATTCCCACCAGCAGTGTATAAGAGTTCTAATCTCTCCGCAGCCTCTCCAACACTTATTAGTTTGTGTTTTTTGGATTAATGCTGGCCTTGCTGGAATGAGATGGAATCTCATCATAGTTTTAATTTGCATTTCTCTAATGGCTCATGATCGAGAGCATTTTCTCATGTATCTGTTAGCTGCCTTAATATCTTCTTTAGTGAAGTGTGTGTTCATATCCTTTGCCCACTTCTTGATTGGGTTGTTTGTCTTTTTGTGGTTGAGTTTTGACAGAATCATATAGATTTTAGAGATCAGGTGCTGGTCGGAGATGTCATAGCTGAAAATTCATTCTCAGTCTTTAGGTGGTCTTTTTACTCTATTGGTGAAGTCTTTAGATGAGCATAAGTGTTTGATTTTTAGGAGCTCCCAGTTATCTGGTTTCTCTTCGTCATTTTTTGTAATGTTTTGTATTCTGTTTATGCCTTGTGTTAGGGCTCCTAAGGTTGTCCCTATTTTTTCTTCCATGATCTTTATCGTTTTAGTCTTTGATCCACTTGGAGTTAGTTTTTGTGCATGGTGTGAGGTATGGGTCCTGTTTCATTTTTTTGCAAATGCATATCCAGTTATGCCAGCACCATTTGTTAAAAAGACTGTCTTTTCCCCAATTAACTGACACTGGGCCTTTGTCAAATATCAGCTGCTCATATGTGGATGGATTTATATCTGGGTTCTCAATTCTGTTCCATTGGTCTATGTGCCTGTTGTTGTACCAGTACCAGGCTGTTTTGACTACTGTGGCTGTATAATAGGTTCTGAAATCAGGTAGAGTGAGGCCTCCCACTTTCTTCTTCGTTTTCAGTAATGCTTTGCTTATCCGAGGCTTCTTTCCCTTCCATATGAAGTTGGTGATTTGTTTCTCTATCACCTTAAAAAATGACATTGGAATTTGGATCGGAAGAGCATTTTATGTATAGATGGCTTTTGGTAGAATAGACATTTTTACTATGTTAAGTCTTCCTATCCATGATCAAAGTATGTTTTTCCACTTAAGTATGTCCTTTTGAATTTCTTGTAGTAGTGCTTTGTAGTTTTCCTTGTATAGGTCTTTTACATCTTTGGTAAGATTTATTCCTAAGTATTTTATCTTCTTGGGGGCTACTGTGAATGGTATTGATTTGGTTATTTCCTCTTCGGTGTTCTTTTTGTTGATGTAGAGGAATCCAAGTGATTTTTGTATGTTTATCTTATAACCTGAGACTCTGCCAAACTCTTCTATTAGTTTCAGTAGTTTTCTGGAGGATTCCTTAGGGTTTTCTGTGTATAAGATCATGTCATCTGCAAAGAGAGATACTTTGACTTCTTCCTTGCCAATCTGGATGCCCTTTATTTCTTTATCCAGCCTAATTGCTCTGGCTAGGACTTCCAGCACAATGTTCAATAAGAGTGGTGATAAAGAACATTCTTGTCTGGTTCCCAATCTCAGTGGGAGTGTGTTCAGGCTCTCTCCATTTAGGGTGATACTGGCTGTTGGCTTTGTATAATTGCCCTTCATTACGTTCAGAAATTTTCCTTCTTTTCCTATTTTCCTCAGAGTTTTTATCATGAATGAGTGTTGAACTTTGTCAAATGCCTTTTCTGCATCAACTGATAAAATCGTGTGGTTCTTGTCTTTTGTTTTATTCATGTGGTGGATTACATTAATTGTTTTTCTAATGTTGAACCATCCCTGCATACCTGGTATGAATCCCACTTGCTCATGGTGAATGATTTTTTTGATGTGTTGTTGAATTCTATTGGCTAGAATTTTGTTGAGGATTTTTGCATCTATATTCATGAGGGATATAGGTCTATAATTTTCTTTTCTTGTGGTGTCTTTACCTGGCTTTGGTATCATGGATATGGTGGCTTCATAGAATGAGTTTGGTAGTATTCCATCCTTTCCTATGCTCTGAAATACCTTCAGTAGTAGTGGTGTTAACTCTTCTCTGAAAGTTTGGTAGAACTCTGCAGTGAAGCCATCGGACCAGGGCTTTTTTTTTTTGGCGGGGGGGAGTTTTTTATTATCTTTTCAATCTTTTCTTTTGTTTTGGGTCTGTTTAGCTGTTCTACCTCTGTTTGTGTTAGTTTAGGTAGGTAGTGTGTTTCTGGGAATTCATCCGTTTTTCTAGGTTTTCAAATTTGTTTGAGTATAGTTTTTCATAGTAATCTGATATGATTCTTTTAATTTTCAGTTGGGTCTGTTGTGATATGGCCCATTTCGTTTCTTATTTGGGTTATTTGCTTCCTCTCCTGTTTTTCTTTTGTCAGTTTGGCCAATGGTTTATCAATTGTGTTGAGTTTTTCAAAAAAACAGCTTTTGGTCTTGTTAATGCTTTCAATTGTTTTTCTGTTTTCTATTTCATTTAGTTCAGCTCTGATATTTATTCTTTGTTTTCTTCTGGTGCCTGTGGGTTTCTTTTGTTGCTCTCTTTCTATTTGTTCAAGTTGTAGGGATAGTTCTTTGATTTTGGCCCTTTCTTCTTTTTGGATGTGTGCATTTATTGATATAAATTGGCCTCTGAGCACTGCTTTTGCTGTGTCCCAAAGGTTCTGATAGAAACTGTTTTCATTCTCATTGGATTCTATGAATTTCTTTAGTCCAACCGCAATGTCTTCTATAATCCAGGCTTTTTTTTTCCCCCGCAGGCTATTGTTCAGTTTCCAAGTGTTTGATTTCTTTTACCTGTTATTGATTTCCACTTTTATTGCCTTATGGTCAGAGAAGATGGTTTGTAATATTTCAATGTTTTGCATTCTGCTAAGGCTTGCTTTATGACCTAATATGTGGTCTATTCTAGAGAAAGTTCCATGTGCACTAGAAAAGCAAGTATAGTTGGTTGCTGTTGGGTGGAGGGTTCTGTATATGTCCACGAGGTCAAGTTGGTTGATCGTGGCATTTAGATCTTTCGTGTCTTTACTGAGCTTCTTTCTGGATGTCCTGTCCTTCTCCGAAAGTGGTGTGTTGAAGTCTCCTACCATTATTGTGGAGCTGCCTATCTCACTTTTCAATGCTGTTAAGAGTTTATGTATCTTGCAGCCCTGTCATTGGGCGCATAAATATTTAATATGGTTATATCTTCTTGCTGTATTGTCCCTTTAATCATTATATAGTGTCCTTCCTTATCCTTTCTGATGGATTTAACTTTAAAGTCTTTTTTGTCAGAAATTAATATTGCCACTCCTGCTCTTTTTTTTTGAATAATTTTTATTGTGCTTTAAGTGAAAGTTTACAAATCAAGTCAGTCTGTCACATATAAGCTTATATACACCTTACTACACACTCCCATTTACTTTCCCCCTAATATGTCAGCCCACTCCCTCCTTCCAGTCTCTTCTTTCGTGACCGTGTCAGTTTCTAACCCTCTCTACCCTCCCATCTCCCCTCCAGACAGGAGATGCCAACACAGTCTCAAGTGTCCACCTGATACAAGTAGATCACTCTTCATTAGCATCTCTCTCCAACCCATTTTCCAGTCCCTTCCATGTCTGATGAGTTGTCTTCGGGAATGGTTCCTGTCCTGGGCCAGCAGGTTTGGGGACCATGACCGCCGGGATTCTTCTAGTCTCACTCAGACCATTAAGTCTGGTCTTTTTATGAGAGTTTGAGGTCTGCATCCCCCTGTTCTCCTGCTCCCTCAGGGGTTCTCTGTTGTGCTCCCTGTCAGGGCAGTCATCAGTTGTGGCTGGGCACCATCTAGTTCTTCTGGTCTCAGGATGATGTAAGTCTCTGGTTCCTGTGGCCCTTTCTGTCTCTTGGGCTCAAACTTATCGTGTGATCTTGGCGTTCTTCATTCTCCTTTGATCCAGGTGGGTTGAGACCAATTGATGCATCTTAGATGGCCGCTTGTTAGCATTGAAGACCCCAGACGCCACATTTCAAAGTGGGATGCAGAATGTTTTCATAATAGAATTTATTTTGCCAATTGACTTAGAAGTCCTCTTAAGCCAAAGTCCCCAAACCCTCACCCTTGCTCCGCTGACCTTCGAAGCATTCATTTTATCCCGGAAACTTCTTTGCTTTTGGTCCAGTCCAGTTGAGCTGACCTTTCTTGTATTGAGTATTGTCCTTCCCTTCACTTAAAGTAGTTCTTATCTACTAACTAATCAGTAAATAACCCTCTCCCACCCTCCCTCCCTCCCCCCCTCGTAACCGCAAAAGAATGTGTTCTTTCAGTTTATACTATTTCTCAAGATCTTATAATAGTGGTCTTATACAATATTTGTCCTTTGGCATCTGACTAATTTCGCTCAGCATCATGCCTTCCAGGTTCCTCCATGTTATGAAATGTTTCACAGATTCCTCACTGTTCTTTATCAATGTGTAGTATTCCATTGTTTGAATATACCATAATTTATTTAACCCATCATCCAATGATGGACACCTTGGTTGCTTCCAGCTTTTTGCTATTGTAAACAGTGCTGCAATAAACACGGGTATGCATATATCTGTTCATGTAAAGGCTCTTATTTCTCTAGGGTATATTCCGAGGAGCGGGATTTCTGGGTTGTATGGTAGTTCTATTTCTACCTTTTTAGGAAAATGCCAGATAGATTTCCAAAGTGGTTGTACCGTTTTACATTCCCACAACCAGTGTATAAGAGTTTCAATCTCTCCACAGCCTCTCCAACATTTACTACTTTGTGTTTTTTGGATTAATGCTGGCCTTGTTGGAGTGAGATGGAATCTCATCGTAGTTTTGATTTGCATTTCTCTAATGGCTAATGATCGAGAGCATTTTCTCATGTATCTGTTAGCTGCCTGAATATCTTCTTTAGTGAAGTTCGTGTTCATATCCTTTGCCCACTTTTTGATTGGGTTTTTTGTCTTTTTGTGGTTGAGTTTTAACAGAATCTTATAGATTTTAGAGATCAGGTACTGGTCAGAGATATCATAACTGAAAATTCTTTCCAAATCTGAAGGTGGTGCTTTTACTCTTTTGGTGAATTCTTTAGATGAGCATAGGTGTTTGATTTTTAGGAGCGCCCAGTTATCTGGTTTCTCTTCCTCATTTTTAGTAATGTTTTGTATTCTGTTTATGCCTTGTATTAGGGCTCCTAAGGTTGTCCCTATTTTTTCTTCCATGATCTTTATCGTTTTAGTTTTTATGTTTAGGTCTTTGATCCATTTGGAGTTAGTTTTTGTGCATGGCATGAGGTATGGGTCCTGTTTCATTTTTTTGCAAATGGATATCCAGTTATGCCAGCACCATTTGTTAAAAAGGCGATCTTTTCCCCAATTAACTGACACTGGGCCTTTGTCAAATATCAACTGCTCATATGTGGATGGATTTATATCTGGGTTCTCAATTCTGTTCCATTGGTCTATGTGCCTGTTGTTGTACCAGTACCAGGCTGTTTTGACTACTGTGGCTGTATAATAGGTTCTGAAATCAGGTAGAGTGAGGCTTCCCACTTTCTTCTTCTTTTTTGGTAATACTTTCCTTATCCGGGGCTTCTTTCCCTTCCATATGAAGTTGGTGATTTGTTTCTCCATCACATTAAAAAATGTCATTGGAATTTGGATCAGAAGTGCATTGTATGTATAGATGGCTTTTGGTAGAATAGACACTTTTACTATGTTAAGTCTTCCTATCCATGGACAAGGTATGTTTTTCCACTTATGTAGGTCCTTTTTAGTTTCTTGCACTAGTACTTTGTAGTTTTCCTTGTATAGGTCTTTTACATCTTTGGTAAGATTTATTCCTAAGTATTTTATCTCCTTGGGGGCTACTGTGAATGGTATTGATTTGGTGATTTCCTCTTCGATGTTCTTTTTGTTGGTATAGAGGAATGCAAGTGATTTTTGTATGTTTATCTTATAACCTGAGACTCTGCTGAACTCTTCTATTAGTTTCAGTAGTTTTCTGGAGGATTCCTTAGGGTTTTCTGTGTATAAGATCATGTCATCTGCAAAGAGAGATAATTTTACTTCTTCCTTGCCAATCCGAATGCCCTTTTTTCTTTGTCTAGCCTAATTGCTCTTGCTAGGACCTCCAGCACAATGTTGAATAAGAGCGGTGATAAAGGGCATCCTTGTCTGGTTCCCGTTCTCAAGGGAAATGCTTTCAGGCTGTCTCCATTTAGAATGATGTTGGCTCTTGGCTTTGTATAAAAAAAAATTTTTTTTAATAGATGCGTTTTATTATGTTGAGGAATTTTCCTTCAATTCCTATTTTCCTGAGAGTTTTTATCATGAATAGGTGTTGGACTTTGTCAAATGCCTTTTCTGCATCAATTCATAAGATCATGTAGTTTTTGTCTTTTGTTTTATTTATATGGTGGATTACATTAATGGTTTTTCTAATATTAAACCAGCCTTGCATATCTGGTATAAATCCCACTTGGTCGTGGTGGATTATTTTTTTGATATGTTGTTGAATTCTATTGGCTAGAATTTTGTTGAGGATTTTTGCATCTATGTTCATGAGGGATCTAGGTCTGTAATTTTCTTTTTTTGTGGTGTCTTTACCTGGTTTTGGCATCAGGAATATGGTGGCTTCATAGAATGAGTTAGGTAGTATTCCGTCATTTTCTATGCTTTGAAATACCTTTAGCAGTAGTGGTATTAACTCTTCTCTGAAAGTTTGGTAGAACTCTGCAGTGAAGCCGTCCGGGCCAGGGCTTTTGTGTGTGTGTGTGTGTGTGAGTTTTTTGATTACCATTTCAATCTCTTTTTTTGTTATGGGTTTTTTAGTTGTTCTACTTCTGATTGTGTTAGTTTAGGTAGGTAGTGTTTTTCTAGGAATGCATCCATTTCTTCTAGGTTTACAAATTTGTTAGAGTGCAATTTTTCGTAATAATCTGATAGGATTCTTTTAATTTCAGTTGGGTCTGTTGCGATATGGCCCATCTTGTTTCTTATTCGGGTTGTTTGTTTCCTTTCCTGTATTTCTTTAGTCAGTCTGGCCAATGGTTTATCAATTTTGTTAATTTTTTCGAAGAACCAGCTTTCGGCTTTGTTAATTCTTTCAATTGTTTTTCTGTTCTCTAATTCATTTAGTTCAGCTCTAATTTTTATTATTTCTTTTCTTCTGGTGCCTGATGGATTCTTTTGTTGTTCGCTTTCTCTTTAAGTTGTAGGGGCAGTTCTCTGATTTTGGCTCTTTTTTCTTTTTGTATGTGTGCATTTATCGATATAAATTGACCTCTGTGCACTGCTTTTGCTGTGTCCCAGAGGTTTTGATAAGAAGTGCTTTCATTCTCGTTGCATTCTATGAATTTCTTTATTCCCTCCTTAATGTCTTCTATAACCCAGTCTTTTTTCAGCAGGGTATTGTTCAGTTTCCAAGTATTTGATTTCTTTTCCCTGATTTTTCTGTTATTGATTTCCACTTTTATGGCCTTGTGGTCTGAGAAGATGCTTTGTAATATTTTGATGTTTTGGATTCTGCAAAGGTTTGTTTTATGACCTAATATGTGGTCTATTCCAGAGAATGTTCCATGTGCACTAGAAAAAAAGTATACTTTGCAGCTGTTGGGTGGAGTGTTCTGTATAAGTCTATGAGGTCAAGTTGGTTGATTGTAGCAATTAGGTCTTCCGTGTCTGTATTGAGCTTCTTACTGGAAGTCCTATCCTTCTCCGAAAGTGGTGTGTTGAAGTCTCCTACTATAATTGTGGAGGTGTCTATCTCACTTTTCAGTTCTGTTAAAGTTTGTTTTATTTATCTTGCAGCCCTGTCATTGGCTGTATAAATATTTAATAGGGTTATATCTTCCTGGTCAATTGTCCCGTTAATCATCACGTAGTGTTCTTCTTTATCCTTTGTGGTGGATTTAACTTTAAAGTCTATTTTGTCAGAAATTAATATTGCTACTCCTGCTGTTTTTTGCTTGTTGTTTGCTTGATATATTTTTTTCCATCCTTTGAGTTTTAGTTTGTTTGTGTCTCTAGGACTAAGGTGTGTCTCTTGTAGGCAGCATATAGACTGATCGTGTTTCTTTATCCAGTTTGAGGATCTCTGTCTCTTTATTGGTGCATTTAGTCCATTTACATTCAGTGTAATTATAGATAAGTATGTGTACAAGTGCTGTCATTTTGATGCCTTTTTGTGTGTGTTGTTGACAGTTTCATTTTTCCACTTACTTTTTTGTGCTGAAACGTTTTTCTTTGTAAATTGTGTGTTCCTTATTTTCATAAAGTTGACTTTCTGTTTGTTGCGTTGTTATGTTTTTCTCGGTTTTTAGTTTGAGTTATGGAATTGTTAGACCTCTTTGTGGTTACCTTAATATTTACCCCTATTTTTCTAAGTAAAAACCCAACTTGTATCATCCTATATCGCCTTGTTTTCCTCTCCATATGGCAGTTCTATACCTCCTGTATTTAGTCCCTCTTTTTGATTATTGTGATCTTTTACATATTGACTTCAATGATTCCCTGTTTTGAGCATTTTTTCTTTTTAAAATTAATCTGAGTTTGTTTTTGTGATTTTGGTATTTGAGTTCATATCAGGGTGTTCTTTTTTGTGACCTTGTGTTGTGTTGGTATCTGATATTTTTGATTTTCTGACCAAACAATTTCCTTTAGTATTTCTTGTAGCTTTGGTTTGGTTTTTGGAAATTTTCTAAGCCTGTGTTTATCTGTAAATGTTTTAATTTCACCTTCATATTTGAGAGAGAGTTTTGCTGGACATATGATCCTTGGCTGGCAGTTTTTCTCCTTCAGTGCTCTATATATGTCATCCCATTGCCTTCTTGACTGCATGGTTTCTGCTGAGTAGTCTGAATTTATTCTTATTGATTCTCTTTGTAGGAGACTTTTCTTTTATCCCTGGCTGCTTTTAAAATTTTCTCTTTATCTTTGGTTTTGGCAAGTTTGATGATAACATGTCTTGGTGATTTTCTTTTTGTATCAGTCTTATATGGGGTTCGATGAGCATCTTAGATAGATATCCTTTCATCTTTCATGATGTCAGGGAAGTTTTCTGCCAACAGATCTTCAACTATTCTCTCTGTATTTTCTGTTATCCGTCCCTGTTCTGGAACTCCAATCACATGCAAGTTATTCTTGATAGAGTCCCACATGATTCTTAGGCTTTCTTCATTTTTTTTTAATTCTTTTGTCTGATTTTTCTTCAACTATATTGGTGTCAATTGCCTTATCCTCCAACTCTGCCACTCAGCATTCCAATTGCTAAATTCTGGTCCTCTGACTTCCTACTGAGTTGTCTAATTCTGTAATTTTACTGTTAATCTTTTGGATTTCTGAATGCTGTCTCTCTATGGATTCTTGCGGCTTATTTATTTTTCCACTATGTTCTTGAATAATCCTTTTGATTTGTTCAACTGCTTTATCGGTGTGTTCCATGGCTTTTCTGTAGATTGCCTTATTTCATTTCTGAGGTCATCCCTGATGTCTTGAAGCAGTCTGTAAATTAGTTTTTTATATTCTGCATCTCGCAATTCCAGGATTGTATCTTCATTTGGGAAAGATTTTGATTCTTTAATTTGGGGGGTTGTAGAAGCAATCATGATATCGGTGCTGTCTCCGAGCCATCTATAAGATATTGTAATGACTTATCTTATATTTGCTCACTGAGTCTTATCTTGTTTTGTTTTCTTTCAATATACGTAGATAGGTTATTAGATTGTGCTGTCTTGATTGTTGTAGCTTTTGAATAACTTATGTCCTATTATGAGCTGGTTTGGGCTGTTACCAGATATATAAGTCTTAGAGTCCATTCACTATTCTTGAGTAGAATCTGATTTTGGGTCATCAAGTGTGTGGTGTAGACTGTCACCTACTCACTTAGAGGAGTAGTGGTGATAGTTGTGTGCACCAGATTCTAGTAGCAGCAGGGGGTCACACTCCGTGGGGGGGGCAGGATGCTGACAGGCTTCCCCTCAGTGCCAGTGAGGTAGGTGTGTCTCTATTCCTAAAGCACTTTGGTGGGTGGGCTCTGCAGCTGTACCTTAGGCACCCAATGCATGTACCTCTACAGATTGGTAAGTGTCACTATCCTCAGACCCCTATGGCAGGAGTCTAGGTGGTTTGGGTGGAGCTTCAGCCCTCAGTTCCCCATTGTGGGTCAGTAAGGGCTCTGTTTAATAGGTAGAGATATCAGACCTGGGAAACTTGTCTTTCCAGTAATCTGCTAAAACAATTACAGTCAGATCACTATCAGAATTGCCTTTGCATTATAATAGCCACCTTGTTCCCTGTAGGGATTAAAGCCCAAGACACTGGATCTCATATGCTTGGCTGGAGCTGGTTCTGTATTTTTAGTCCAATTTCGGGAAGTCAGGGAAGGATTTTTGGTCCCTGGATTTTTTGTAGCTGTTTTTCTCAGGCCAGGAGAATGGGTTAGGAGCACTTCACTCTCTGGCCCAGGAAATTCCAATGTTAATGAAGCCCCCTGGGAAGGGGAGGGGAGGGGAGGGATCAGATAGATAGGAGAGAGTAAAAAAAGCACCCAGGAATATAGACAAAGTTACTTATCTTGCTTGGCAATGACCGTTTTATCTGAGATTCCAGAGAGGTGTGTAGCCTGTGTGCCTTGGCTGGGTCGAAATTGCCCCGGAGGGTCAGGCCCGTGTCCTGTGCTTTTGCTGTCTCAGAAGCCGTCGTCAGTTCCTCCGCTCCCAGTCCAAAGACCAGTGCCAAGGTTCCCTGGCTGGGACGCCACATTCCAGGCACCAAAACCGGTCACTGCCTCCCGGTGACTTCTCCTCCTGTCAGCCGTGTCACTGCGCCACCTGCATGCACTGGCTGGGCTTCCCTGGAGGTCACTTCTGGGGGCTAGGGCTGTGTCCGCATTTCCGCCATCTCAGGATGCTGGGCTCAGCTCCCCTGCGCCCAGTCCAAAGCCCAGCGCCAAGGTTTTCTGGCTGGGATGCTGGCTCCAGGCTCCGAAAACAGTCGCTGCTTCCCCGTGGTTGTTTGTTCTCTTGTTAGCCCCCTCAGTGTGCAGCCTGCTTGCGCTGGCTGAGTCTCTGTCACTCAGGTCAACTCTTTAGATCTGTGTTTGATAGTCAGGGTTCATAGATTATCATGTATGTGATCAATTAACTTCTTTTTCTGAGTCTTCGTTGCGAGAGGGATCCGAGGTAGCTTCTACCTAGTCAGCCATCTTGGACCCGCCTCCTCCTGCTCTTTTTTGCTTGTTGTTTCCTTGATATATTTTTTTTCATCCTTTGAGTTTTAGTTTGTTTGTGTCTCTAAGTCTAAGGTGTGTTTCTAAGTCTAAGGTGTGTCTCTTGTAGGCAGCATATAGATGGATCTTGTTTTTTAATCCATTCTGCCACTCTCTGTCTCTTTATTGGTGCATTTACTCCATTTACATTCAGGGTAATTATGGAGAGGTATGAATTTAGTGATATCATTTTGATGTCTTTTTTTGTGTGTTGACAGCTTCTTTTTCCCACTTGATTTTACGTGCTGAGTAGATTTCTTTATATATTGTCCTTTCCTCATATTTGTTGTTGTTGATTTTGTTTCTGCTGAGTCTGTATTTTTCCCTTGTATTTTATTTTGGTGAGCAGGATAGTTTGTCTCCTTTGTGGCTATCTTATTATTTACCCCTATTTCTCTAAATTTATAACTAACTTTTCTTTCTTTGTATCGTCATTCCTTTCTCTCCATATGGAAGGTGTATGATTACATTTTAGTCCCTCTTTATTATTTTAATGTTGTCTTCTTTTATATAATAACATCACCTGTGTTGGGCTTTTTTTTTTTTTTTTTTCATCTTGCTTAGTTTTTTTTTTTTTTTTTGGATTTCCCTGTCTGGGTTGACTTCTGGTTGCTCTGCCCAGTGTTCTAGTCTTGGGTCGATACCTGATATTATTGATTTTCTAACCAAGGAACTCCCTTTAGTATTTCTCGTAGTTTTGGTTTGGTTTTTACGAATTCCCTCAACTTGTGTTTATCTGGAAATGTCTTAATTTCACCTTCATATTTAAGAGACAGTTTTGATGGATATATGATTCTTGGCAGGCAGTTTTTTTCCATCAATTTTTTTAATATGTCATCCCATTGCCTTCTTGGCTACATGGTTTTTGCCGAGTAGTCTGAGCTTATTCTTATTGGCTTTCCTTTGTAGGTGACTTTTATTTTAATCCTCGCTACTCTTATAATTGTCTCTTTATCTTTGGTTTTGGCAAGCTGGATTATAATATGTCTCAGTGACTTTCTCTTAAGATCTACCTTATGTGGAGTTCGATGAGCATCTTGAATAGATATCTTCTCACCTTTCACTATATCAGGGAAGTTTTCTGCCAACAAATCTTCAACAATTTTCTCTGTATTTTCTGTTATCCCTCCCTGTTCTGGTACTCCAATCACTCGTAGGTTATTTCTCTTGGTAGAGTACCACATGATTCTTAAGGTTTCTTCGTTTTTTTGAATGCTTTTATCTGATTTTTATTCAAATATATTAGTGTCAAGAGATTTATCTTCAAGTTCAGAAATTCTGGATTCTACTCGCTCAATTCTGCTCCTCTGACTTTCTATTGAGTTGTCTACTTCTGTTATTTTATTGTTAATCTTCTGAATTTCTGATTACTGTCTCTCTATGGATTTTTCCAGCTTATTAAACTTTTCATTAGGTTCCTGAATAATCTTTGTAATTTCTTCAGTTGCTTTATCTGTGTGTTCCTTGGCTTGTTCTGCATATTGCCTCATTTCCTTCCTGATGTCTTGAAGGGTTCTGTATATTAAACTTTCATTATCTCCATCTGGTAATCCCAGGAATGCACTTTCAGTGAAAAGATCCCTAGATTCTTTGTTTTGAGAGTCTGTTGAGGTGATCATGGTCTGTTTCTTTATGTGACTTGATATTGACTGCTGTCTCCGAGCCATCTATCAGTTATTGTATTAGTTTATGCTTGCTTACTTTGTCATAGCTGCTTGCTTTGTTTTGTTTTGGTATACCCCTATGTGTTGTTTGAGTGAGCTAGCTTGATTATTTTTGCCTTTGGAACTCTGGTGTCCTGTCCCCAGCTGGCTAGAGCTGTTATCAGGTATATCAGTCTAGGAGTCGACTCAGTTCTCTTGCATGAATTCAGCTCAGGTTTCCGGGTAGCTGATATCAAGTGTGTGGTACAGACTCTGTCCTATAGTCTTAGCGGGGCAGGGGTGATTGGCATATATACCCGTATCTGATTGCAGCAGGGGCTCATGCTCTGAACAACACAGGGGGCTGAGAACAGACCCCGAAGTGTCTCTGAGGAAAATGCATCTCTGTTTCCTAGAGCCTGCTGGTGGGTAGGTTCTGAAGAGGGACCATGGGCACCCAAAGTTTTTGTTGTAAGAACTGGGAGGTACCAGTTACCCCTCGGCCCCTGACACAGGTGGCTGGGCAACCCAAGTGGAGTCACCAGTTCTTAGGTCCCTGTTGTGGGCAGGTGAGGACCTTGTTTAATAGGCAATGCAATGTAAAATGTCAAACACCCACCTCTCCACCGCACCACTGAAATGGTTGGAGTTTGCCAACAAGTGCCTATTCTCCCAAAATAGGCCCACACAGGTCCATGCAGAAGGGAAAGGTGCTCATGGGACATAGACGGTTTATGCCCGGAAAGGAGCCTCTTCTGTCCTGAGCTCCCCCAGTTAATTCAGGTAGCAAATTATCTTTTGCCCCCAGTTGCAAATTTGTTCCACCCCAAGACTGGGAGGACGACCCCAGGTGCTCACCAGGGTCTATCTCAGGCCCAGGGATTCAGCCACTGAAGCTGGCTTGGGGGTGGGGGTGGGGCGCAGTAAAACATACACAAGTACTTAGCTTTTGCCAAGAGCCTACCATTCTCATCAGGTTCCGGAAGTGTGAGTGGGCTGTGTGGCTGCCTGCTTCTCCCTGAGGAAGCTGTGGCCCAATGTGAGGAGGAGCAGCCTGCTGCCATCGTTGCTGCTCCTGGAATGGTGCCTGACAGCTCCCCGTGACTCAGATCCGGTAACTCCTCCCCACTTCTGAAAGGCCTCTTTATTCCCCTGCCCCTCAGTTGGTTGTCTAAGATTGCCTTTGATACTCAGGGCTCCCAGCTTGTCACAAAAATACTTGTCTCACTTGTTTTTTTGGGTCTTTGTTCTAAAGAGGGCTCAAGAGAACCATGTGTCTTTTCCGCATCTTGGCTCCACCTCCTCACGTGAATTTTAAATGCAGTTCTATGATTGTGCTCCACAGTGGTGTAAGTTCTTAAGTCAGAAGCATCTACAAATTTTGAACTTTGTAGTTTTATTGTTGGTAGTAATATTGATGGAATAATTTCAAAACAATTTTGTGTGTATTATAGGGTAGAGCACAGGAGAAATGTATTAAAAATTGTTTGAAATCAGGGTTATCAACATGGGAGAGAAGAGATGAAAATATGGACTGGGGAAGTTGAGAAAGAACCTCGTGGTGTTGAATTGGGATTGAAAGTGTCAGTATAAGCTCATGAATTAAATATGAATATTTTCTTACCATGTCCATTTGCAGAACCTAGAAGCAATGCTACCTAGTGGCTACATCTTTGTTGTGAATGCCATTCTCCACCAAAAGAACCAGATTCCTAGGAGAAATGACTGACTTTGGAAAAGGAAATAAAAGTTGAGCTTGAAACTTCTTGTGCCAGAAAGGAAGAATGTGCTCCTGATTCTTGGAAGCAAGTCAAAAGATCACAGGAACCAACCTGAAGAGATCCAAACTGGTCCAAATTGAGACAATTTGAGCATCAAAAACAATAACCGTAATGCGTAATAACACACTGAGGTAAAAAAAGAAACCACGAGTTCATAGAATCTAAGATTGGGGAGGGAAATGCTATAATAAAATAAGAATGCAGAGGGAAGCTCTAAATAAAAAGCTCTGACTAGAGAAAAATGCACTTCCACTGGTGAAAACTAGTTCCTCATCCTCTCAGATCATGGCAGTGTATTCAGATATTCCGGTGGCTTGCACTAGTGGGCGGAGAAGAAGAGCCAGAGAAGGAAGTAGGAAGAGCAGTAGGGAGGAAAGAAGAAAAGAAAGAGAAACCAGGAAAAGTTTAAGAACCGCACAGTGGGGAGAGAGGCAGCTGGACCCACTCACTTAGCAGTTTATATCTACGGATTCATTTACATATGGTAACAGAAGTCTCATTCAAGTCAGTGTTTGAATAGCTGAGGGTATAGGGTTAAAGGCGAGTCCATCTATACCTAAGGTATTAGTTTGCTGATAGACTTATTTCTATGTATTTGATGGGTTTTCTTTTTATTCTTTGAATTTTTTCATTTTTCTATGACTGTATCTAGGAAAGACTTAGGGAGTAGTAGCTTTATTTTGGAGCCCTGGTGGCACAGAGGTTAAGAGCTCGGCTGCTAAACAGAGGTTGGCACTTCAAGTCCACCAGCTGCTCCTTGGAAACCCTATGGGGCAGTTCTGTTCTTTCCTACAGGGTAGTTATGAGTCAGAATTGACTCGACAGAAACATGTTTGGTTTTTTTGATTTTAGATTTATTTCTAGAAGGCAAAAACATGGTTAATTTTCCTCAAACAATATTTTTGAGTGTCTATCATGCAATTTTCAATAAAAGCTTCTCAGTTTAATTAAAAAAATAATTATTATATTCAGTCACGCATGAATCAATTGCCTAAAGCACTGTTTTTTCAAACTCCTCTGCTGTCTACATGCATCACAATCACCAGATAGCTTGGTAAAAAGTAAAGATTCCAGGCACAAGGATTGGTCTTTATTTGCTTGGGGCAACAAAAGAAAAAGGAAAGTTAGGGATAAGAGGACAAAATAGAAATGTGTGGCTAATTGCCTCCATGAACATACTGCCTCCTTTGCATTGAGACCAGAAGAAAAGGATTGTGCCTAGGTATACTGTATATTTTGGTCAAAGATTCTATAAAAAGAATTCTGATCAAAGGGGGAACATGCATGTTATGCATTGAATTATGTCCCCACAAAAATGTGTGTATCAATTTGGATGGGCCATGATTCCCAGTATTCTGTGGTTGTCCTCCATTTTGTGATTGTAATTTTATGTGGAGAGAATTAGGGTGGGATTATAACACCACCCTTACCCAGGACTCACCCCTGATCCAGTGAAAGGGAGTTTCCCTGGGGTGTGGCCTACACCACCTTTTATCTCTCAAGAGAGAAAAGGAAAGGGAAGCAAGCAGAGAGTTGGGGACCTCATACCACCAAGAAAGCAGCACCAAGAGAAGAGCACGTCCTTTGGACTCCGGATCCCTGCGTCTGAGAAGCTCCTTGACCAGGGGAAGATTGAGGACAAGGACCGTTCTCCAGAGCGGACAATGAGTAAAGCCTTCCCCTGAAGCCGATGCCTTGGACTGGGCACTGTGCTCACCACACATTGGGGAATCAAGCAACTGAACCTGCACGAAAGTGTATGTCTCTGAAGTTGTACAGATACCCAGTGGTGGTAAATGTGTTAGTGACCATGGCCTTAGGGTCCCAAGAAGGGTGAGGATTGTGGATAATAATCTGAATAGAGTTGGCAGGAAGCAGTCAGTAGGACCCTTTGGCCAGAGACTGGATGAATCAAGATCCTGTGATCTTCAACTTCACCAGCTTCCTGTGCTCAGCTGCTCTCAGCAGTGTCATTTGATGCCAGAGAGGAGTGGGACATCCAAGCAGCTGTGAAGCTGAGCAAAGCACTGGCAGCTGCAATGGCTGGGATCTACACAGAAATAAGAATGTACAGAGACAAAGTGGAAGAGAAGGGTGGGCAGAAGCAGTGAGAATCTGCCTGGAACTGTACACCACATACCATAAAAAAAATAAGTGCATTTATTTAAATTGTCAGTTCATGTTTGTAGGTAGAAATCTAAATTAGGCTTTTAACGGGAGTAAATATAAATATTGACTTTAACTAAGGTGTTTATTAGTCGCTGTGGAGTCGATTATGACACATGGCGACTTCATGTGAGCAGAGTAGAACTGCTCCATAGGGTTTTCAAGGCTGTGACCTTTGGGAAGCAGATCACCTGTGTTCTGAGGTGCCTCTGCCTGGGTTCAAACTGCCTAGCTGAACACTTAGCTCTTTGCTCCAACCAGGGACTCCTTTTAAAAAAACAAAATGATGGGGGTAGATCAAAGGGACACAGGGGTCCATTGAAAGAGCTCCTAATGTCCAAATTAAAGTAATTTCAGCAACAATATAAACACAGTAATATTAGATTAACCCAAAGTATAAAATACACATTCACAAGTTCATATTAGTATAAACAAATGATTGAATAAATAAATATAAATGCCACCCATTGTCATAAGAATAGATTAAGGTCCCTTGCAGAAGAATCCCAAATAATTTTTGGTACTCTGGGCTCAAAGAGGTGTGGTAAAAAAAAACCCACTACTGAAATGTGGCTACCCACAGTGACTTCCTTCCAAAGAATCAGCCTGGAAGTGGGGCGGGGGGGAGGGGAAGCACCTTTACAACAAAGACCTGAGGAACACTACCTCAACCAGGTGACCAAAATTAACATCAACAGTGCTAAGTCATGTTGATATCATGTGATGGAATAGCATTTTACCTCCCCAAACCCATAATCCCAGTCTAATCATAAGAAAACCATCAGACAAATCCCAGTGGAGGGATATTCTTCAAAATACCTGACCAGTACTTCTCAGAATTGCCAAGCCATCACACACAAGGGAAGTTTGAGAAATTGTCACGTTTAAGCAGAGCTTAAGGAGACATGACAACTAAATATAATGATGTATCCTGGAAGAGAAAAACGATATCGAGCAAAAGCTAAAATACCTGAATAAAATATGTATTTCAGTTAATAATAATGTATCCATATTAGTTCATTAATTGTGTCAAATGTACCATTTAAGATGTTAATAACAGGGGAAACTGATTGTGAAATTTCAGTCAAATTTCAGTGGTATTGTCTCAACTTTTCTGTATGTATAAATGTATCCTAAGATAAAATGTTTATTTAAAAAGTTAAAAAAATAAAAGTTAAGTCAATTAAAATTGAGGAGGCTCTCTTCACAAAGGAGGATTTTTTTTTTTTTTATAAGATGAGAAATTTATTCTTTCACAGTTCTGGAGGCTAAGAGCCCAAATTCAGGGTGTCAGCAGAGCCAAGCTCTCTCTGAAGGCGCTAGTAAAAAATCATCCTTGTTTCTCAGTTTCGGGTAGCCCCAAGCATTCACTGACGTTCCTTGGCTTGTGCATGCATCTTCACATGGCTTTCTTCCCAAAAGAGGATTCTTTAATACCCAAAAGACATAAGAAAAAATCTTCAACATCATTACACGCAATGGAAACAAAAATTTAGGTCACAATGTGTCTTAGTCATCTAGTGCTGCCGTAAAAGAAATACTACAAGTGGATGGCTTTCACTAAGAGAAATTTATTTTCTCACAGTCTAGTAGATTATAAGTCCAAGTTCAGGACACCGGCTCTAGGGGAAGACTTTCGTTTTCTCTGTCAGCTCTGGAGGAAGGTCCATGTCCTCAATCTTCCCCTCGTCAAGGAGCTTCTCAGGCGAAGGGACTCACTGACCAAAGGACACGCTCTGCTCCAGGTGCTGTTTTCCTGGTGGTATGGGGTCCCCAGCTGTCTGCTTGCTTCCCTTTCCTTTTGTCTCTTGAGAGATGAAAGATGGTGCAGGCCACGCCCCAGGGAAACTCCCTTTACCTTGGATCAGGGAGGTGACCTGAGTAAGGTGGTGTTACAATTCCAACTTAATCCTCTCAACATAAATTTACAATCACAAAATGGAGGACAACCACACAATACTGGGAATAATGACCTAACCAAGCTGACGTAAATATTTTTGGGGGGTCCCAATTCAATCCATAACGTTCCACCCTTTGAGCCCCCAAAAATCACATCCTTGCAGCAAACAAATCATATCCATTTTCCAACATATCATAGCAAAAGTCTTAACACCAAGGCTAAAATCCAAAAATTCCTCTTCATCTGCAAAATCTAGAATACTAAGTATCTGCTTCCAAAGGTACAAGGGCAGAATGGGCACAAGCTAGACATTTCCATTACGAATGGGAGAAACTGGAAAAAAGAAGGGATAACAGGCACCAAGTAAGTCGCAGAACACACTACATTGGCCCCCAAAGCTTTAAAAATAATCCTCCGTTCTCTAAGACAATTTCCACAATAACCCTGCCCTCCTACCTCTAGGTATTGGCCACACTCTCTGGATTCTGCATGGAGACCCCTTGACCCTGGGCTTCAACTCTGCCTTCCAGGCCCACTGGGACAGCAACTCTGCTCCCTCGGCTGTAGGCGCACATTTTTCCTCAACCATCTGAGTGGCAACTCTACCCTTACAAACACCAGAGGCCATGGGCCCACTCTTTGAAACCCCAGAGGTCATGGCCATACCTTTTGAGACTGAGGCAGCTCAACTTCTTGTGTTGTCTCTTCAGCTTCTCCTTCCTGGTTTCCTGGCCTCTTGCCTCCTGGGCCTCACACTCACATCTGCCCTACTGGGGTAAGTGTTCTAAAGCTCTGTAACTCCACCTATAAGTGCCTTGAGGCACCCCACTCCACCAGGAAGCCTCCTGAGCCCAGACACTTAGCTCTCTGGCTCTGTGGGTCGGCTCCAGCACCCTCTAGTGCTGGTCTCCAGGTTCTGCTGCTGGTTCTCTGCTGTTGCCCCTTCTCTGCTGCTGCAGGTTCTCTGCTATCCTGGTCCTCTGCTGCTTTCACAACTCGATGTATTCACAGTTTCAAAACCGCTTCCACATTTTCGGTATCTGAAAGAGCAGCATCCCACTCTCTCAGTACAAAATTCTGTCTTAGTTATCTAGTACTGCCATAACAGAAATACCACAAGTGGATGGCTTTAACAAAGAGAAGTAAATTCTCTTGCAGTCTAGCAGGTTACAAGTCCCAATTCAGGGTGTCAGCTCCAGGGGGAGGCTTTCACTCTCTGTGGGCTCTGGAGGAAGATTCCTTGTGCTCAACCTTCCCCTAGTCGAGAAGCTTCTCAGGCAAAGTGACCCTGTGTCCAAAGGACGCATTCTATACCTAGTGCTCCTTTGTTGGTGGTATGAAGTCTGTTCTATACCCAGTGCTGCTTTTTTGGTGGTATGAAGTCCCCAACTCTCTGCTTGCTTCCCTTTACTTTCATCTCTTGAAAGATAAAAGGTGGTGGAGACCACACCCCAGGGAAACTCACTTTACCTTTGGTCAGGGAGGTGACCTGAGTGTGGATGGTGTTACGATCCCGCCCTAATCCTCTCAACATAAAATTACAATCACAAAATAGAGGGCAACCACACAATACTGGGAACCATGGCCTAATCAAGTTGATACACATATTTTTGGGGGGATACAATTCAACCCATGACACCGTGGTATACCATCATACACTCATTAGAATGGGTAAAACGTAAAACACAGAAAATGAAGTAGAGAAAATATATTTCCTTTGGAGTTTTAGTATTGGAATAGAGAAAATATATTTTTCTAGTGTTTTAGTATAGCTGTATAAACTGTGATTAATTTCTAGTTTTTGAAACATAATTCCTTCTTCTGAGTCTGTCTCATGATTGTTCCTTTAGAGAAAAATAAGGTAATCAATTTTTAGTTGTTGATTAAGCTATGTTCCTCTCTCAAGGGAAAAAAAAAAACCCAAAACCGAGGTAGCTGAACAAAGCTTACATCATCTTGTGATAGAAACCAGGACGGCATGAAGAGACTTGCAAAACTCCAGGATGGCATGAAGAATCTTGCAGGACTTCAATAATAGATCACTTTATCATCGTGTCTACCTCAAAGAAAAACCAACATTCCTGAAAACCTCTAAACCCTGACCTTCCCCGTATAAAAACCCTCCAATTAGTCATCTAGGTTTAGACAGAATTTGAGAGAAATTTAACCCCCTCTTTCTCTCATACGCCGGTGTTCATTAAAGGCCTCTTGCTGCTTACCTCCTCCTGTCTCAGTATTGGCTTTGCGGCTACCGGCTCGAATCCACGATTTACAGTAACAAAAACACCAGTTGCTGAAAAGAATGTAGATCGATGTATCTCTTGTTCATGTTGAGGCAGTAAAATAGCTCAACCATTCTGGAAAACTACAACCCAGCGATTCCAATAATAGGTACATACCCGAAAGAAATGAATCCACATATCCATAAAAAGACTTGTACAACAGTTTTCATACCAGCCTTAGTCATAGTAGCCAAAACTACAAATTACCCAATTGTTCTTCAACTGTCTGTTGTTCACACATTGAAATTACACTCATCAATAACACCAAAATGACACACAGACATGCATGAAGCGATATAGCTCAAAAAACCTTAGGTTGCATTGAAAAACAAAAGGCAACCACAAAAAAGTATAGTCATTTATGTAAATTTCAAGAGTCAAAACTTGTCTATGGACAGAGAAAACAGAATGGTGATTGCCTAAGAGGGAGTGAGGTAGGGATTGACTGGAAAAGTGTTCAAAGGACCTTTGTGAGTTGATGGAAACCTTCTGTAACTTGATCGAGGTGATGGTTCTGTTTATCAAAATCCATTGGACTGTGTACATAAGATCTGTGCATTTTACTAAGCTCATACCTATCCGTAATAACGCTGAATGTAAATGGGTTAATGCACCAATGAGGAGACAGAGAGTGAAAGAATGGATTAAAAAACAAGATCCATCTATATGCTGCCTACAAGAGACACACCTTAGACTTAGAGACACAAACAAACTCAAATTCAAAGGATGGAAAAAAAATACATCAAGCAAAGGACAATCAAAAGAGAGCAGGTGTGGCAGTACTAATTTCTGAAAAAAATAGACTTTAAAGTTAAATCTACCAAAAAGAATGAGGAAGGACACTATATCATGATGAAAGGGACAATATATCAGGAGGATATAGCCATATTAAATATTTATGCACCCAATGGCAGGGCTGCAAGATACATAAAACAAACTCTAACAGCATTGAAAAGTGAGATAGACAGCTCCACAATTATAGTAGAAGACTTCAACACGCCTCTCTTGGTAAAGGACAGAACATCCAGAAAGAAGCTCAATAAAGACACAGAAGATCAAAATGCCACAATCAACTGATTTGACCTCATAGACATGTACAGAGCACTCCACTGAACAGTAGCCAAGTATACTTTTCTTTCTAGTGCACATGGAACATTCTCTAGAATACACCACATATTAGGTCATAAAGCAAGCCTTAGCAGAATCCAAAATATCGAAATATTACAAAGCATCTTCTCTGACCATAAAGCCATAAAAGTAGAAATCAATAACAGAAAAAGCAAGGAAAAGAAATCAAACACTTGGAAATTGAGCAACACCCTGCTCAAAAATGGCTGGGTTATAGACGACGTTAAGGATGGAATAAAGAAATTCATAGAATCCAATGAGAACACTTCCTATCAGAACCTTTGGGACACAGTGAAAGCAGCACTCAGAGGTCACTTTATATCAATAAAGGCATACATACAAAAAGAAGAAAGGACCAAAATCAAAGAATTACCCCTACAACTTGAACAAATAGAAAGAAACAAAAGACACCCTCAGGTACCAGAAGAAAGCAAATAATAAAAATTAGAGCAGAATTCCATGAAATAGACAACAAAAACAATTGAAAGAGTTAACAAGACCAAAAGCTGGTTCTTTGAAAAAATTAACAAAATTGATAAACCATTGGCCAAACTGACAAAGAAAAACAGGAGAGGAAGGAAATAACCCGAATAAGACATGAGATGGGCGATATTACAATAGACCCAACTGAAATTAAAAGAATGATATGAAATTACTACAAAAAATTGTACTCTAACAAATTTAAAAACCTAGAAGAGATGGATGAATATCTGGAAACATACTACCTACCTAAACTAATACATACAGATGTAGAACAACTAAATAAACCCATAACAAAAGAAGAGATTGTAAAAGTAATAAAAAAAAAAAAAAAAAAACTCCCAGTGAAAAAAAGCCCTGGCCTGAATGAATGGCTTCACTGCAGAGTTCTACCAAACTTTCAGAGAAGAGTTAACACCACTACTACTCAAGGTATTTCGGAGCATAAAGAAGGACGGTATACTCCCAAACTCATTGTATGGAGCCAGCATATCCTTGATACCAAAACCAAGTAAAGACACCAAAAAAAAAAAAAAAAAATTACACACCTACATCCCTCATAAATTTAGATGCCAAAATCCTCCACAAAATTCTAGCCAACAGAATTCAACAACATATCAGAAAAATAATTCACCATGACCAAGTGAGATTCATACAAGGTATGCAGGGATGGTTCAACACAAGAAAAACAATTAATGTAACCCATCATACAAATTAAACAAAAGAGAAGAACATCATGGTCTTATCAATTAATGCAGATGCATTTGACCAAGTCCAACACCCATTCATGATACAAACTCTCAGAAAAGTAGGAATAAAAGAAAACTTCCTCAACATAATAAAGAGCATTTATACAAAGCCCAAAACCCAACATCACCCCTAAATGCAGAGAGTGTATAGCATTCCCCTTGCGATTGGGAACCAGACAAGGATGCCCTGTATCACCAGTCTTATTCAACAGTGTGCTGGAGGTCCTAGCCAGAGCAATTAGGCTAGCTAAAGAAATAAATGGCTTCCAGATTGATAAGGAAGAAGAAAAAGTATCTCTATTTGCAGATGGCATGATCTTATACACAGAAAACCCTAAAGAATCCTCAAGAAAACTACTGAAGCTAAGAGTTCAGCAGATTGTCAGGATACAAGATAAACATACAAGAATCCGTTGGATTCCTCTACACCAACAAAAAGAACATCCAAGAAGAAATCACCAAATCAATACCATTTAAATCAGCCCCGAAGAAGATAAAATGCTTAGGAATAAATCGTACCAGAGACATAAAAGACCTATACCAAGAAAAGTACTAGACACTCCTGCAAGAAGAAAAGAGATGTACATAAGTGGAAAAACATACCATGCTCAGGGATAGGAAGGCTTAACATTTTACAAATGTCTATTCTACCAAAAACGATGTATACACACAATGCAATTCCCATGCAAATTCCAATGAAGTTTTTTAACGAGATGGAGAAGCAAATCACCAGCTTCATATGGAAAGGAAAGAGGCCCTGGATAAGTAAAGCATTACTGAAAAAAAAAAAAAAAAAAAAAGAACAAAGTGAGAGGCCTTACTTTACCTGATTTTAGGAACTATTTTACCACCACAATGGTCAAAACAGCCTGCTACAGGTACAACAACAGATACATAGACCAAAGGAACAGAATTGAGATTCCAAACAGAAATTCAACCACATACGAGCACCTGATATTTGACAAAAGCCCAGAATCAGTTAAATGCAGAAAAGACAGTCTCTTTAACAATCGTGCTGGCATAACTGGATATCCATCTGAAAAAATGAAACAAGACCCATACCTCACATCATGCACAAAAACTAACTACAAATGGATCAAAGACATAAATGTAAAATCTACAATGATAAAGATCATGGAAGAATAAAATAGGGACAGCACTAGGAGTCCTAATACACACCATAAACAGTACACAAAACATTACTAACAATGCACAAACATCAGAAGAGAAATTAGATAACTGGGAGCTCCTAAAAATCAAACACCTATGCTCATACAAGGACTTCAACAAAAGTGTAAAAAGATTACATAAAGATCGGGAAAAAGTTTTTAGCTATAACATTCCTAGTCATCATTGATCTCTAAAAGCTACATGATACTGCAAAAATTCAACTACAAAAAGACAAATAACTCTATTAAAAACTGGGCAAAGGATATGAACAGGCACATCACTAAAGAAGACATTCAGGTAGCTAACAGATACATGAGGAAATTCTCACGATCATTACCCACGAGACAAATGCAAATCAAAACTACAATGAGATTCCATCTCACTCCAACAAGGCTGGCATTAATCCAAAAAAACACAAAATAATGAATGTTGGAGTGGTTGTGGAGAGACTGGAACACTTATACACTGCTGGTGGGAATGGAAAATGGTACAACCACATAGGGAATCATTTTGGCACTTCCTTAAAAAGCTAGAACTAGAACTACTGTACAATCCAACAATCCCACTCCTTGAAATATAGCCTAGACAAATAAGACCCTTTTTATGAACAGATATATATGCACACCCATGTTCATTGCAGCACTGTTTACAATAGCAAAAAGATGAAAGCAACCAAGGTGCTCATCAAAGGATGAATGGATAAATAAATTATGGTATATATATATATTTTTTTCACACAATGGAATACTACGCATTGGTAAGAGCAATGATGAATCTGTGAAACATTTCATAACATGGAGGAATCTGGAAGGCATTATGCTGAGTGAAAGTATTCAGTTGCAAAGGGACAAATATTGTATGAGACCACTATTACAGGAGCTCAAGAAAAAGTTTACACACAGAAGAGGGTATTCCTTGATGCTTACGAGAGTGTGGAGGGAGAGGGGTATTCACTAATTAGATAGTAGACAAGAACTATTTTAGGCAAAAGAAAAGATGCTACACAATACAGGAGAGGTCAGCACAACAAGATTAAACCAAAAGCAAAGAAGTTTCCTGAATAAAGTGAATGCTTCGAAGGCCAGCGTAGCAGGGGAGGGGGTTTGGGGACCATGGCTTCAGAGGACATCTAGGTCAATTGGCATAATAAAATCTATTCAGAAAACATTCTGCATCCCACTTTGGAGAGTGGCATCCGGGGTCTTAAATGCTAGCACAGGGCCATCAAAGATGCTTCAATTGGTCTCAACCAACCTAGAGCAAAGGAGAATGAAGAACACCAAACACACAAGGTAATTATGAGCCCCACAAAGAGACTGGGCCACATAAACCAGAGACTCCATCAGCCTGACACCAGAAGTTAGAACCCATGTCTGGTTATAACCCATGACGGCCCTGACAGGGAACAAAGCAGAGAGCCCCTGAAGGGGAGGAGAGCAGTGGCATTTAGACCTCAAATTCACTTAAAAAGACCAGACTTAAAGGTCTGACTGAGAGTAGAGGGACCCCGAGGGTCATGGTCTCCAGACCTTCTGTTAGCCCAAGACAGGAACCATTCCCAAAGCCAACTCTTCAGACAGGGATACGATTGGATTATAGGATAGAAAATGATACTGGTGAGGAGTGAGCTTCTTGGATCAAGTAGATACATGAGACTATGTGGGCAGCTACTGTCTGGATGGGAGAGGAGAGGGCAGAGGGGGTCACAAGCTGGCCAAATGGAAACGAAAATAGAGAGTAGAAAGGTGTGTGCTGTCTCATTACAGGGAGAGCAACTAGGAGGATATAGCAACATGTCTATAATTTTTGTATGAGAGATAGACTTGAATTGGCAAACTTTTACTTAAAACAGCATAAAAAAAAAAAAAAGCACTCCTTTTGAAAGAAGCCTCTCCCATGTATCTGATTCTTCCCCCCACTACCACAGCCCTTGAGCCAGCTTCAGTGGTGCTGTGCACCATGAGCCATTCTCCTGGCCTTGGAGAAGGAATAAATTAACAAATGGAGAAAAAACAACCTGCCAGTTCCCTTAACCTGGGAACTCAGGGCAGAAGCAGCTCCTATCCAGGCACAAGCAGTCCATGGACTTTGAATGCCTTTCCCCAGTGGGTGGACCTGTGTGGGGCCATTTAAGCAGCTTAGGCCCTTGTTGGCATAGTGCAACAGTGTAGGTGCCTGAGGTCTGACTTCAACTGTTTCAGCTGTGGGGCAGAGAGGCTGAATTTTGACATTTGACACCACTCTGCCTATTAAGCAGGGTCCTCACCTACCCATATCAGGGGCCCAAGGATTAGTGGCTCCACCTACAGCACCTAGCCACCCACAACAGGGGCCCAAGGATAAGTGCTGCCTGCTAATCCTTACAGCCAAAAGCATTGGGTCCCCATTGTCCAGCTACAGACCCCACCCAACTGTGAGCTCTAGGGCACAGCGACTCCCTTTCCTCACAGACATTCGGGAGACAGTTGTCAGCCCCTGCCTTGCTCAGAGTGTGACCCCCTGCTGCAACCAGATATCTGCGCCTACACCAATCACCTCTGCTCCTCTAAGACTGTAGGTGAGAGCCTGCACCAATTACTTGGACACCTCAGCTGAATCCATACAAGAAAAAAAGTGAATGGACTCCTAGGCTTATATACGCAGTAACAGCTCTAACCATCTGGTGACAGGATGTTATAGCTTCAAAGGCACCAATAATCAAGCTAGCCCACTTGAGCAGCCTATTTGGGCACATCAAAACAAAACAAAGCAAGAAGATAAGACACAGTAAGCTAACATAAAATAAATTAAGACAATAACTTATAGATGACTCAGAAACAATAGTCTAAATCACATAAAGAAGCAGAACATGTTCGTTTCAACAAGCTCCCAAAACAAAGAATCAAGGAATCTTCTGGACAAAGATATATTCCTGCAATTACCAGAGGTAGAATACAAAAGATTAACATACAGAACTCTTCAAGAGATCAGGAAGGAGAGCAGGCAAAATGCAGAACAAACCAAGGATCCCACAGATAATGTGCTCAAGGAAATTAAGAATGTTACTGAAGAGCATAATGGCATATTCAACAGGCTGCAAGAATCCATACTGAGACAGCAATCGGAAAGTCAGAACATTAACAATAAAATTTTGGAATTAGACAACTCAATAGAAAATCAGAGGAACAGAACTGAGGAAATGGAGGTCAGAATTAGTGATATCAAAGATAAAGCTCTTGGCACCAATATATTCGATGAAAAATCAGATAAAACTGACAGGGGCACTCACAGCCAGGGAAGAAATGCTTTCTTGTCAACTAGAAGTTGTTTCAGGATCTTCTGGCTGTGAAAACACGGGGTTTTTTTTTTTTACCAACATTAAGACGATCATCAAAAATGGTCATGAAGAGAGAGTGGAAGGAGGGAGCGGGCTGTCTCATAGAGGTGAGAGTAATTGGGAATATGTAGCAAGGTGTATATAGGTTTTTACGTGAGAGACTGACTTTATTTGTAAACTTTCACTTAAAGCACAATAAAAATTAAAAAAGAAAAAAAGAGCATGAACCATGGAATTCTCTTTTTTTTTTTTTTTTTTCTAGTGTTAGGGATTGAATTGTGTCCCCCGAAGGAAAGATCACACTCCTAACCACTGTACCTGTGAATGTGACCTTTTTGGGGGTAATAGAGTTTTTCGTTGAAGATAAATCCACTGTGGGTGGACTCAATTTTGACTCACAGCGGCCCTATAGGACAGAGTAGAAGCCAACTGCCACATCCTTCTCCTGCTCTTCGAAGGCAGTATCAGTTAAGTAATACCGGAGGAGGGTGGGTCCTAGTCCTAATCCTTTCTGAGTGCTGTTTCATAAAAGAGAAGAGACGTGTAGAGAGGGTCAGGCTTGGGAGGGAGACAACATGCGAGAGTCTCTCACAGACCAACGAATGCCAGGAGATACCCGGGGACTACTGACAAGGACAGTTCTTCCTGCATGGGCCACACCACTGCCCCACACCACTGAACGCCTAGAAATTTCACTGAGGTGGAAGGAGCCTGAAGTTTTGTGGGATTTATTTCCCAACTCCTAGCACGCAAGTGTTCTACCAATAAGTCCAGAGTCATTGGCACTTCGTCCTTACTATGTCCAATCAGCGTAGGGTCATCAATGCAACGGACCAGTATGATGGCCTGAGGAATGGAAATGCAATCAATGTCTCTGAGGTCTAAATTAAGACATAGGACTGGAGAGCTGATACATCACTGAGGTAGGACAGTGGAGGTGTACTGTTTGCCTTTCCAGCTGAGGAAAAGCTGTTTTTGATGTTTCTTCAAAACTGAAAATAGGAAAACAACATTGGTCAGACCAATAGCTGGATACCAGGTACCAGGAGATATATTAATTTGTTCAAGCAATGAAACCACATCTGGAACGGCAGTTACAATTAGAGTCACCACCAGGTTGAGTTTACGGTAATCTGCTGCCATTCAGCAAGATCCATCTGTTTTCTGCACAGGCCCAATAGGCGAGTAGAATGGGGATGTGGTGGGAATCACTAGCCCTGCATTCTTCAAGCCGTTGATGGTGGCAGTACTCTCTGCAATTCCTCCACGAATGTGGTATTGCTTCTGGTTTACTATTTTCATAGATAGGGGTAGTTATAACGACTTCATCCTGGCTTTTCGTACCTTAATAGCCCCTATTCCTCTTGTCACGTATCCAGTGTGAAGGTTCTGGGAGTTGGTGAGTAAATCTATTCTGATTATGTATTTTGGAACTGGGGAAATCACTACAGGATGGGCTTGGGGACACATCGGACCCACTGTGAGGCGAATCTGAGCTAAGAGTGCAATAAGAATCTTACCTTCATATGCCCCTACTCTGACTGGTGGGCCACAGTGATGGTTTGGGTCTCCTGGAATTAGTGTGCGTTTAGACCCAGTATCCAGTAATGCCAGAAAATTCTGATTATTTCCTTTCCCCAATGAACAGTCACTCTCATAAAAGCCTGTAGATCACTTTGGAGGAGGCTGGGAGAAATCTCACAGCATAAATTTTTGGCAGTGTAGGGGGTCTTTCCTCAAGGGAACCTGGCTTCCCCTTCTTTCAAGGGGTTGTGGGTTAGTAAACCAGCTCTAGGCTGGGAATTGATTGAGAGGCTGTAACTCTCTATTCTGGTGATTCAAGATAGATTACCATTCACTTGGCCTGGAATACTTCTGATTGTAGAGATCAAGTAAACATGTAGCAGGTTTCATGTCTATTTCACCCCGAGGACACTTGACTCATTAGCCAACACCACAATTCCATACAATTCAGAACCACTCCCACCTTGTCTTTGTCAATTGAGTCCTGCCACTTGGCCCCTAACACCACTGGGCTAATCAGCCCCATTGTGGTTAGGTGTTTTAATTCAGTTAGGGCAGTTCTCACTGTCAAGTCTTACTCACATAAAAGGGCAATCACAGCACTCTTCAAGAATGCTGTGACCCCCTTAGCATATTTCTTTCTCACTGTTGTGGTAAATGGTGTGTCCTCTGGCACTCCATGTGTGGGCATGTGGGTCTAACCAGATAAATACACTCTAATGTACCAATTTCCCTAAGTCTTTGAATACCTTCTTCTACAGTATACCAGGGCAGGTCTTGTACTTCAACTTGATTTACTCTAGGCCACCATGTAATCTGTACTTCATCAACCCAACCAAATAAACTATTAGATCTTTTTCTAACCTCTTGAGCAGAAACACTGAATGAAGAATCTGTGCTTAGTGGGCCCATATCAGTAAACTCAGACCGAACCATGTTTATGTTCCTTGCACCATTATCCCACACCCTTAATAGCCATTCTCACACATATTCCCCAGGTTTCTGTTTGTACATATTAGGAAAGTCAAGCAGTTCCTTTGGAGTGTGGTTTGCCTCCTCCTTGTTCACACTTTGTACTTCACCTTTTGGGACTTAAGTCTAGTTATAGACCTAGAAGAAAAATGGGTAGTGGTGGTGAGTGCTGGGAATATTCAGAAGTGTCTTGAAAGACATCTGTCTAAGGTGATGCCTCAGGCAAAGACCAGCTGCCGCCTCAGGTGATATCTCAAAGACTCTTCAGACACAGTTGGGTTAATCTCATCAAACAGGGGTGGAAGGTATAAGGGTTTTACTGGAGGGCAGTGGCTTCGCCAAAACCATGGTGCCACAGTGTTTAAGGTTGGCTGCTACCCAAAAGGCCAGTAGTTCAAATCTACCAGAAGCTCCTTGAAAACCCTATGGGAGTAGTTCTATTCTGTTGTATGGAGTCACTATGAGTCAGAATTACCTCCTATTAGCCGGAAATGTTTTTTTTTCATTTGTTTGTTTGTTTTATTTGTTTTGGTGGCTTAGCAGAAGAAGATGGAGTAATCTCTTCAGATGGGAGTAAGAGTGTTGATTCTCCTGGCAGCAATGATTCAACAGAATTTAGAGCCTCAGTGTCCCCAGCTCCCTGATTATCTACCCATAGGTTCCCATTCCAAGTTTTGGGGTCCCATTTCTCCTCAATCAATGGCCTCGCTTTAACTTCAGACACTATTCAAGGTTGGGAAGTTAATTATGTTGTTATTCAGCTACTCTTAGAATAAGACTCTGTGTTAGATTTTCAGCAATATCAGCTCTGTTACTACAAGAAGTAAGGCTTTCTTTCAGGGCACATGTTGCAACTTGGAGGTATTTTATAAGGCATTTGAACTGTGACCTGAAGCCCTGAGCTCATCTCTCTCACCACTTTGTCCAATGAAAGAAGGACCAAACAACCAGATTCCTTACTTCCCAACAAAATCGTTCAAGATTTTCAAACATGTGATCACCCAGAGCCTCGCTTCTCACCAATAGTTGATCTATTTCTGATGATACTTGGCATATTAAAATTGCCACCTCTTGCCATGGATTAGCAGCATCCTTTTTACTACTGGGGGTAGAGTCGTCAGCACTTTTAGTACTAGTCAAACTTGAGAACCAATTGAGAAAAATCATCTTTACGATTCTGTTTCTCTGGAACCACGCTCAGTACCAAGTGTCTTGGGCCAGGTTCTCAAGAGAAGCAAAACTATTGGAGCGTATGTATGGATGTGTGTGTGTGTGTTTGTGTGTGTGTATGTATGTACATATAACTATGTATACGTGTAGAGAGAGAGAGAGCTTTATGTCAAGTAAATTGCTCACATGGTTGTACAGCTAGCAAGTCCCAAGTCAATGGGTCAGATTCAGGTTGGAGACTTCTCCCGTCTCACGACCTGCAGGGGCAGAGGAACCTAAGTTCGGCAGGAAAGGAAGCAGGTTGCTGGCTAAAGTCCAAAGAACTGGAGGTCAGATGATAACCAGTTGGATGCAGGACCCAGAGCAATCCAGTAAGCTTTGCCAAAACTTTTATACATATATTGGGTGCAGGCCACACCCCCGAGGAAAATCTCCCTACAACTGATTGGCTGATCATATCAAATCACATCATGCAGGATGACTACATCACTACATAACTGCCAAACCAGTGAGAATCACGGCCCAGCCAAGCTGACACACAACGTTAACCACCACACGTTACAAGTCCAGTGATTACCTTAATCATTTTCCCAACTGGTAGCTAAAACAGCCTATAAATAGTTTTATCTACTCCTCTAAAAGTCTTAAGTCCTGTTTAAAGATACATTTATCTACTCTACTTGCTTCGTAGGAAAGGTAAATCTCATGACAGTCGAAGTCAAATAGATGTTCACATTCTAAATTTGCCTCATTCTGCTTTCACTGATGATCAACCCTGATGACAATCCTTCTGAAATATTTTTGATTATGAAAATGAGCTAATAACACACCTAAATGTTTATACCATTATGGTGTAAATTCCAAATATTCTGGTATTAAATGATATTTACTAAGAGGTCATTTTACTCAGGTAACCTTGGTGGGACAACACCATTTGGCTCAAGGTCTAAGACAATTTCTTTCTGACTGTATAAACAGGTTCTTCCTTGAGGGGATCTACCTCTTTTTCATTCGAAGAGCTCTGTGCTTGTGAATTTGTTGAGGGTCTGAGACTGTCTATTGCTGTGATTCAAGTCAGACTATGTTCATCAGACCTAGAGTGTTTCTGCTTATACAAATCAAGTAAGTTGCCCATCTATTGCATTTCCAGAGACACTGACCAAGGAGTTCATGCCAAAGAGGTTTGATGGACAGGCCATTCTGATTACAGTTTGATCTCTGTATTCAATGTAGGAAGTAAGGTCACCTTGTCTTTTAGGCTTAAATGTTGTGACTTGGCCCTTCCAAGGCTGTCTTGCCGTCATCCCGTTCATTTCAATGATCCCAGTTCCATGGTAGCAGTTCCCACTGTCCTTCATAAAATAGCCACCACAGAGTTCTTTGAGGATGTGAAAATAGTTCTGTAGGATCTATTTCTCACACCCTTGTTGAAGGTAGTGTCTTCTGGACCTTTCCAGGGGATAAAAGTAGGGGCAAATGGCCATGTCTGTGGAGTGTACAATTAATTTTTACTCAAAGGATTTGGTCTTTTCCCCTGGTTTCTGAGAGGTAATCTCTAAACACCTGAGATTTTTCCCAGTGACTGGAGACTTTGTAATTTCTGGAGGGGCTCCAGGTCACACCTGAGAGTTTATGCTGAAGGGGCAAGGGGGGCCTCATTGACAGGACAAAGAGGAAAAGTCCCTAAGAGGCTGGTTTAGAGGGATATTGCCAAAGGAAAGGAGTAACCAAAGGATCTTGAGATATCAGCAAGTTACTCTGAAATGGGGTAGCAAATACATATATAGGAAGGCATGGACAAAGCAAATGTGGAAAATGTTCATTGGTAAATGAACACGAAGAATATATAAAGTCACCACTCTTTCAACTTTTTTGTTTCTACTTGTTTTGAAAAGGAAGATTGGGAGCTCTTGTCCCAGGTTCTACTTTGTTTTCTTGAGATGGACTTTCTGAAAGATGAGGACCACAGGAGCAGTGACGGTTCCTAGTGGCCCAGAGCAGGATACAGCTGTTGGGGGCTCCAAGCCGCTGAAGAGCTGCTCATCACCTCTCACCTCTCCAAGCCTGGGCCATGCTGGGGACTCTTCTGCATCAAACAAGGCTAAAGAAGATTCCTGCGGAGTAGAGACGTCCCAAAGCAGCTTTCCCTGACCGGGAATCAAACACGGGCCGCGGAGGTGAAAACGCCGAACCCTAGCCACTAGACCACCAAGGACCTGCTGGGGGCCTGTTATTTTCGGCCTCCAGACTGTACATCTCTTTGCACCCAACTCCGGGAAGCCTGGACGACTACCTTCCTGCATGCTGCCCTCTCCTTCAGCGATCTTCCCCCAAGGCCCTTTCCTCCTCGCCTTCTCCAAAACGCGAGACAGCCTGCCACACGCCGAGCGCTGTCAGGTCTTCCCAAGTTTCGGAGGGAGGTGGCTCTGCCCTGCCACACCTCAGATCTGACCTAGAGATGAGCCTTTGCGCCCGGCAGCGTGTGGAGAGACGGTGGCCCGGTCCAGCGCAGGAGACAAGCCTGCAGGGAGGAGGCGCCCAGGGTGGGAAGGGGACCGAGCACGAGTCCCCGAGAACTCCAATATCGAAAAGGGCTCAGACGGATGCAAAAACGGAGGCAGCCTGGATGAATAACTCGTGAAACCAGGGCCCCGGGACCCCGAATTGAACTCCGGATTTTCCCCCCTAAAGTCCTGTGCCCCTGCCATTTCCCCATCTTTGTTGTTGGCCACTCCAGGCTTACCTATGCTCAGGCAAAAAACTGCGAGTTTTCCTTGGCGACGGTCTTCTCCTCAGACCCGGTATCTAATTACTCAGGGATTTACGTGTTCTCCTTGGTGGTACAATGGTGAAGAGTCGGTAGCGCGAATCCGCCAGCCGCTCCGTGGAAACCCTATGGGGCTGTTCTACTGTGCTCGCTATGAGTCGTGATAGACTCGACCGCAACGGATCTTTTGGGTTTTGTCCGTCAAATGTGGACGTTGGTCCACGCAGTCCCTCCCTTTCCTGAGCTCTGAATTTGCACCGACGACTTTCCTGATAAAGGCGGGAGGTCAATTTAAGGCGTAGCCCTCGGCTTGCTCAGACCTTAGGGTTCGAGACTCTTAATTTCCGGGCGTGGGATTCGGCTGCATTTGCCCCTTTTCTTTGGCTCTGTCCCTCAAAATCAGCCTGTTTCTGGCCTGTCTTGAAGAGTTGCGGACATGCCTGGGACCCCTGCGCTCCTCTCCTCTCTCCAGGTTAAGAAACCCTTCGGGTTCCTCCTGCAGAGAAGCTTCGGAAGGCGCTTTTCTTCCAGTCTGGAAGTGCGCGCTCCCAGGTGTGCGATACGCGGGGGCTCACGCGGTGAGTTTGTGGTTCTCCAGTAGCCTTCTCTTCTCTCCCCCCTGTGTAAGGGAAGGACAACCGCCCTCTTCGTCCAATTCAGGAGGGATCCCAAAGGGTCGTGACCCGACAGTAAGGCGGTGAACCCTCTCGGTGGCGGGGAGGCGGGAGATTGATCCAGAACGGAAGGGGAAATGCAGGGCATGAAATTTCCTGATCTAAAGCTACCGGGAAGGCAGCTTCGTCTGGAACAGGGTCCTAGGTCGGTGAAGAGCGTGAGGTAGTCCACTTGTGTCCCCGTCTCCACTTTGAGCCAAAAAACAAAGTGGAGCACCGAGTCCTGGTTTCCAGTGAGCAAGGAATCTGCGCCCTCCCTAGGGCGGCGGAGCACTTGAACTTCGGGTGTGAAGGCAGAGCGGTAACCTCAGCACCTAGAGCAGCAACTGCAGGAGAAAAGCGCACATTCTTGCCCCCAAACCTTTTTTTTTTTTTTTAACTTGATTTCTAAAGGAAATCCTATGGAGAATAACATTAAAGCCTGTGAGCTACAAAAACTCTTTGCCTATTGGCGGTTGCCCTGAGGCGAAGGTGAAAAACCTGCGCAAACCGCCTCCGTTGACTTTCGCACTCCATGATCTGTTGAGCAGAAAAATAAAAATAGGCAAACGAAGACGAGTTTCCAGTATTGAAAGAAAACTGCCCTTCAAAAAGAATCGCCAAGAGTGAGGAGGGAGAAATCAAGCGATTGTGAATTCTGCATGAACTTCCCCTGGGTCCTGCGGTTTATACTCGGCTTCTTGGTCCGGTGTCCAAAGGAATCCAGTGCAGGCCTTCAAGGCTGGCTTGGCCTGTGTTGGTTGTTCGATATTTTCAAAGAGCCAAATGTCCTAAGACACATGTTTCAGCCTTTGCTCAGGTACGGCTAAAACATGAAGGCGTGATTAAAGCAGTGGACTGAAATATAGTCGCACAGTGGAGAGGTGCTGAGGCAAAAGGGCTTGAGAGGAGAGAGCGCAGGTCAGGCCCCAGGGAGAGTGCACGCTAGGGCCTGCAGGGAGGGTTCTACTGTTCCTGGGTGGGCCGGAAGTGTGGATCATTCTGAGTGTGTGTGATAAAATAGGAAACAAAACACTTGCCATTTCAACCTTCAGTGACAGTGCTTAGGTTCACCATGTTGTGGAACCATCACCACTATCCGTTTCCGAAGTTTTTCATCACCCCTAACAGAAATCCAGTGCCGCATAAGCAGTCGTTCCTGCCTTTTCCCTCCCACCTGCCCCAGGTAACCATTAGTAAACTTTGGCCTCTATGCATTTGCTGTTCTAGAGATTCCAAGTAGGTGGGATCATATAATATTTGTCCTTTTGCGTCTGGCTTATTTCATTCAGCATAATTTTTCTAGGTTCATCCATGTCTTAACACGGATCAGGGTCTCCTTTCTCTTTACGGCTGAATAATATTCCATTGTATGGATATACCACATGTTCTTTATCCACTCCTCTGTTGATGGACACTTGGGTTGTTTACACCTTTTGGCTCTTGTGAATAATCCTGCAATGAGCATTGGTGTACAAGGATCTGTTTGCCTTTCTGCTTTCAATTCTTTGGGGTTATATACCTACTAATGGAGGTGCTGGGTCATTTGGGAATTCTATGGTTAACTTTTTTGAGGAATCATCAAATGGATTTCCACAGAGGTTGTACCATTTTACAATCCCACCAGCAATGGGTGAGGGTTCCAATTTCCCACATCCTCAGCAATGCTTGTTTTCTTGTTTATGCCAAAAGGTTGAGCACTCGACTACTAACTGAAAGGTTTGTGGTTGGAACCCACGCAGAGGCACCTCGGAAGGCAAGTCTGGCGATCTGCTCCTGAAAGATCCAAAACGTCGCCATCTAGTCAATTCTGACTCATAGCGACCCTACAGGACAGAGTAGAGCTGCCCCATAGGCTTTCCAAGGCTGTGATCTTTACAGAAGCAGGCCGCCACATCTTTCTCCCACAGAGGGGCTAGTGGATTCAAACTGCTGACCTTTCAGTTAGCAGCCGAGCGCTTTAGCCAGTGCACCACCAAGTCACAGCCTTCAGAACCCTATGGAGCAGTAGTTCTGCACTGCACTCATGAGATGGTCATGAGTCCTAATCGACTCCATGGCAACTAACACCAAGTGGGGGAATGAATAAGGAGTAATGACATTGAACATCTTTTCATGGAAACACGGATCATTTGTCTGGAACATCAGCGCCCTTAAAGGGGCCACCGAGGCGCTGGTCCGAAGCCCCAGGGTGAGAGCCTTCACAGCTCCTGGGCTGTGGGGAGCTGGAGAGCCCGAGAGGAGCTTAGTTCTGAAAATGGAAACTCTAGCGAACTTTGGGCTCCTGAACCCCGGCGGAGCACAGCACCCCCCTCCCCCTCCCGAAGTCCTAGCTTTCGGGATAAAACTAAGGTCTAACGGTAGCCACAAGCTCCTTTGCCTGAAGGGATTGTTGGTGTTTTCCCCGAGGGCTTTCTCCAGCTGCTGGCAGTCGAATTTCAAATGTAGTTGAATTTCGGATGTTGCAAGCCAAAGTACTTGGAGACTGCAGAGTTTACCATTTTCATGGACGAATTCTTCGGCTAGCTCAGTCACGTGGTTTCCGTAGTGGAGTGGTTATCACGTTCGGCCCAGGTGGGAAGGGTCCCTGTTTAGAAGGCGGGCTAAAACAGATTTCTTTTCCTGAAGGGTTAAGCTTTTGCCAGTAGCCTTTAAGGAGAAAAGAAAAAAAAAAAAAGGACAGGAGGACTTCATTACTGAGTACCTAAGCCAGACCTTATTTCTCTGCGCTAAGTCAGATGGCAGACCAGGACACAATTCTCATCTGGTTCTTGGGAGGCGGGGCAGCAAACGAGACATACTTTATGTTAGTTTTAGTTCCAGAGAGTTGTAAAGGTTCTCTTGGTTCTCTTCTATCACCTGAACCTTCTCCACAGGCTGACACTGAAGAAGAAAACGGCCTCAGGAAGCACCGAGGGAACCCTTCAGGCAAAGGAGACTGAGACTCCCGATATGCCCTGGCTTAGGGTTCCTCGCCTACCCTGGAAACAAGGACCATGGGGCCCCACACGCTGGATTTGACATTTCACATCAAAAGCAAACTGAAGTGGCAGGAACAAGAGAAAGAGATAAGAAAGGCGTTAAAGCTAAGTCTTGAGAGAAATGACCAGTCAAGGCAAATGCAGTGAGCCTTGGTTCGCTTGGTGCTTACTGAGGCCCTTTCCAGGACTTTGCTGCTGCCGGTCGAATTTCGAAATGGGATTGAATTTGGTACATTGAAAGTCACAAAAGGTCAAGAAGGCCACCCTAGAGTTTTCACGGATGTTTCCTTAGGTTACGTGAACCTCAGGGTTTCCGTAGGGAAGTGGTTATCACGTTCGCCTCACACGCGAAAGGTCCCCGGTTCAAAACCGGGCGGAAACATTGCTTGTTTTACTCCTCAGGGCCCATTGCTACTTTTTCCCATTGCTTTAGATCTAGAATCAGACACAAGTCCCGGAAAGTCCCAGAGGGAAATGCACAAACTGTGATGACCCATAGGAAGGTGCAATACCACCAGAAGTACTGCAAGATTTCTGCCACTTTATATGAACCTAAATTTTTTTTTTTAAATCCTAGGGTTCGTCTATGGAAATGGATCCTAAGGGAGTAGAAGCAGGGCGGAAGGAATATAGTGATGGATACCGCTAGGTTTACCGATTGATACAGGTGCACTAGGTAGAAATTCTGGAGCCACTGTATTAGTTTGAGCAGCTGTCAGCAAGTCTACATTGTTCGCTTGAACCAGTTCACCGAAAACTTGCAGCCAAAGGTGGCCTACAGTAAATGAACTTGAAATGGCACAACGTCTTTCATACATTTCTTGTAGTGGAAAATATCTAAAGCCTCGGGGGCATTAGAAAGCTACAGTAAATTTATCATGTAAGACATGGTCATTCGCCCACATCTATAGCCCCAGGTATTATCAGGAAGACGTAACCTTCAAGAAGTCTGTGAGAAATATACTTATAGGAACTGTCCATGCATCCTCAAAGCATTCTGTGGTGGCGATTTTATGAAGGACGGTGGGAACCGCTGCCATTTCCTGGGATTTCTGAAATTAATGGGAGTGTATTTTTTTTTTTTTTAAGGCAGGGTTGCTAAAGACACAGAACGAGCGATTCAGCACTTAACCACTACATCACCAGGGTTTAAATAAATAATAGTACAAGAAAACAAAGTGGAAAAAAAAAAACTTGTCAAAAGCAACTCCAATGCTTCCTCTCTTTCAATCATTACTGAGTTCTCAGTTTCCAAGTAAAGAGGATAGAAGGCTAACTGACGTTGCTCTGTGCCTTTATATAGTAAGATGTAAGGAGCCGAAGCTCGGGGGACATCTTAACACTGATAAAACCCAAAGTGCGTCCCTGAGTGGGCTCGAACCACCAACCTTTCGGTTAACAGCCGAACGCGCTAACCGATTGCGCCACAGAGACCACGGGTAAACTTTTCTTTTTCAACAACGAGTGAACTCCTGTGAAGCGCTAGGTGGTGCCAGAAGATTTCTGCCGAGCCATTTGCGCAAAGCCTCAGAAAACCCGATAGGTTGGGGCGACAAATCCTGTTGTTCGTCGCTTTGACAGCAGTGCGTTTGGGTGAGTCTGAAGCTAGGAGGGCAGCCAAAACGGCCTTCGCCCCTCCTTGCTCCTTGTCCGCCTCAGATGCCAGCGACCCCCGGAGACCCCCGGGTCTGCAACCCCTGTCTGAGCCCAGTGGGGTCCACGACACGGCTGCTCTGCCTTCGCCCGCCCGCCCGCGCCGTGGACACCTCCCGCTCGCCTCGGTTGCGGTCGGTGTGGCGGGAGCGCGGAAAATAAACGGGGAAAGGGGATTGGTGAAGAGGAGCGAAGGAAAAGCTGGGAGGAGTGGAGGAGAACCAGACCCCCAGGAGGCCTGTGCAGAGATTCAGGCGAGGTCCTGGGGAGGAGAGAATGGTTTTTAAGGTGTAGCACAACGCGGAAGGAGGAGCTGAGAGACGGCAGGAAATGGGAGAAAAGCGGAGCACCTGTGGCTGTTCCAGAACAAAACAGTGTGAATGTTTTTCTGTCAATACAGTTTAAGAAGACCAGCTAGGGCTGGTAGGTTTGAGGTGCGTCGTGATCGTATAGTGGTGAGTTCTCTGCGTTGTGGCCGCATTAACTGCGCTTGGAATCCGAGTCTTGGCAGTGTCTGGCGCCATGTTTTGTCACGTACCGGCGCGCTTCTTACGGCTTGGTTTGCATTTCATTCCCGCACTACATCGCTCCCCACCTGCAGCTAGAAGGCAGCAAGCCTTCCAGCTAGGGGTCAGAAGGACAGGAACCTGACAGTGAGCATACCTGGAGCCTGGTTTAAGGGAAACCTTGCGTGCACCCCACATCTGGGCAAAAGGTGAAATGCCTCTCACTCGGCCTTAGAACCTGGAAGGCATTATGCTGAGTGAAATTAGTCAGTTGCAAAAGGACAAATATTGTATAAGACCACTATTATAAGAACTTGAGAAATAGTTTGAACTGAGAAGAAAACATTCTTTTGTGGTTACGAGAGGGAGGAGGGAGGGAGGGAGGGAGGGAGGGTGGGAGAGGGACATTCACTAATGAGATAGTAGATAAGAACTACTTTAGGTGAAGGGAAAGACAGCACACAATACAGGGGAGGTCAGCACAATTGGACTAAACCAAAAGCAAAGAAGTTTCCTGAATAAACTGAATACTTCGAAGGCCAGCGTAGCAGGGGCAGCGGTCTGGGGACCATGGTTTCAGGGGACATCTAAGTCAATTGGCATAATAAAATCTATTAAGAAAACATTCTGCATCCCACTTTGAAGAGTGGAGTCTGGGGTCGTAAACGCTAGCAAGCAGCTACCTAAGATGCATTAATTGGTCTCAACCCACCTAGATCAAAGGAGAATCAAGAACACCAAAGACACTAGGTGATTACCAGCCCAAGAGACAGAAAGGGCCACGTGAACCAGCGACTACATCATCCGGAGACCAGAAGAACTAGATGGTGCCCAGCTGCAACCAATGACTACCCTGACAGGGAACACAACAGAGAACCCCTGAGGGAGCAGGAGAACAGTGGGATGCAGATCCCAAATTCTCGTAACACCAAACTTAATGGTCTGACTGAGACTGGAAAGATCCCGGTGGTCATGGCCCCCAGACCTTCCGTTGGCACAGGACAGGAACCATTCCCGAAGCCAACTCTTCAGACATGGATTGGACTGGACAACGGGTTTGAGAGGGATGCTGGTGAGGAGTGAGGTTCTTGGATCAGGTTGGCACTTGAGATTATGTTCGTATCTCCTGCCTGCAGGGGAGATGAGAGGGTGGAGGGATTAGAAGCTGGTGAAAAGGACATGAAAAGAGAGAGTGGAGGAAGCGAGCGGGCTGTCTCATTAGGGGGAGAGTAATTGGCAGTGTGTAGCAAGGTGCATATGGGTTTTTGTGTGAGAGACTGACTTGATTTGTAAACGTTCACTTGAACCACAATAAAAATTGTTAAAAAATAAAATAAAATAAACGGATGCTGATATAGCAGAGCATTCTGGAAAGAGATGAAAAAAATTCACGTGAATATTTTCTGTGTGATTATCATTGTGATAAACAGGTAAATTTAAAATTTTCTACTTTTGTTTATCAATTGTAGTGTTTTCTTTTTCTTCTGTTTTTTGAAAATGGAAAACATCACATGGTTTAAAAATCAAAACATTATAAAAAAGGTAATATTTAGCAAAGTCTCACCATCATGCCTATATAGCTTAAACCACATTCCCTAGATGAAAACTTTTTTATTACCTTCTGGTATATCCTTCCTGAAAAATAAGCAAGTATTAATAATAAGTACAAACACTTCTATCTACTCCTTTCTTAAAGAAAACGTAGATTACTGTATACATTTTTTCACTTCTTGCTTTGCTTTTTTTCACATAAACAATTTATCCTAGCAATAACTCAGCAGCAGTCCATAGAGACCCTCATGTTCAGGCCGCGTAGAACTTCATTACGCGTGTGCGTGACCAGATCATTCTTTAATGTCCTATATGCAGTCTAACCATTTTGAAATCATTAGCCCAAGAAATCCAACTCACTTTTCGAAGGCACAAACTAACCTTAAGAAGAAGAAAGGCAATTTTGTCTGCCAAAGGAATGCATGATAATAATCTCTTTGTAAGGTATTGAAACTATGTGTATAATTTGAATACAAAGTTTACATCTATTACACACATATTTAGTGTTGTGGTGTTTTGTGTTCATAAATGAAATAATGAGACAATACTGTAAGGCAACTTGAATACACCTGCCCTGTGACACAGCAATGGGTGCCCCTGGATATCTTGATATATTTACATGTAGGAAAAGCCCAAACCAATTCTCACTTCTCTAACACCAAATATTTATTGATCATCCCAAATCTACTGAGACTGGAGGACCCCGGTGGTCATGGCCTCCAGACCTTCTGTTGGCCCAGGACAGGAACCATTCCCGAAGCCAACTCTTCAGACATGGATTGGACTGGACAATGGGTTGGAGAGGGATGCTGATGAGGAGTGAGATTCTTGGATCAGGTTGGCACTTGAGATTAAGTTGGCATCTCCTGCCTGCAGGGGAGATGAGAGGGTGGAGGGGTTAGAAGCTGGCAAAAAGGACATGAAAAAAGAGAGTGGAGGAAGAGAACGGGCTGAAAAAAAGCAAAGCAAGAAGTGCAAAAATGTACTACTATCAATTCAATTCTCTTCCACTTTTATTCTGACACCAGGTGCACATGCAGCATCTTCCTCTGACCCTAACGAACCATCTGGAGCTAGAGCAGACCTCACAAGTATAGGGCACAGACACCAGCTGCAACCTTGGGAGTCCTCGTGACCCACTCACTTCTGACCTGCTGGCTTCATACTTAGAAGTTCCCTCTACCCCTTCAGGATACCAGCCCTAAGCTTGGAGGTGCTCATTCCCCTCACTTCTGACCTACTGGCTCTCACTACCACCTTGGGTTTGATAATTCACTGGAATGAGTCACAGAACTCACAGAAAGTCCTGTACTTACAGTTACAGTTTTATAGCAAAAAGGATACAAAGGAGGAGACACATACGGAAGGACTGGGAAGGTTCTGAACATGCAGAGTCCTTGTTTCCAAAAGGGTGCACTACCCTTCCATGTGCATAGATGTCTCTCACCAACCAGGAAGCCCATGGAGCTTCTGTGTCCACAGCCTTTTTCTAAGCCTCACTACTTAGGTATGGCTGATTGAATTTTCCCCCAGCTTCTGCACCCCTCACCCCAGGTTGGTTGATAAAAGGAGGTCCTCTTTCTAGCCTTGCCAGCTCCCACTTGAGTCACCTTATTAGCATAAACCCTCAAGTGTGGTCCGGAGGCCTATAGAAAAAAAAAAAGGCACCTCAATTACTCAGCAAATTCCAACCATTTGAAGTTATGTCAAGGTGCACTGGAGAAACAGTGGGTAAGTGCTGGGCTTCTAACCAAAGGCTTGATGGTTTGAACACACCAGCCACTCCGAGGAAGAAAGATGGAGCAGTGGGTGTCTGTAAAGATTTCCATCCTTGGAAGCCCTACTGGGCTGTTCTACCCTGTCCTATAGAGTTACTAGGAGTCAGAATCAACCTTGACAGGAAGGTGTTTAGTTTTTTGTTTGCTTGTCTTTGGTTTAGAGTTATCTTCGAGAAACCAAGGACAAAGAGTACTTTCTTTGAATGAAGTTAAATCTTTACTGCGCTACAAAACAAATAAAAAATTGTGAAGTTTCTCGGTCATGATACATTGGGAAATTGGAATGTAATGGACGTGGCCAAGCTCTCAGAAAACAGACTGTGGCTGTGTAAGTGCCAGAGCCCTGTCTTGTAGCCTCAACAGCACGTGGCCGATTTTGAGTCACAGCAAATGTGGTTAGTCTGGTTTGTCTGAGCGTATAAGTGTTAAACAAGGTTAATTGTTTTTTGTTGTGTATCTAAGAAATATGTTTGTTGTAAGAAAAACTTACCAAAAAGAAATGTATAAAGAAGAAAATGAGAGTTCTTCTGCCTGCCGAACCTACTCCCCAGATAAGACACTGCTGAGACACCTTTCTGTATTACACATAGGAATTTGTGGTGGCTTTCTTTTTTTGGAGTATAATAGGTGCTGTTTGGACAAGGTGCCCCGGAACACCCAAGTCCTACCCTGACCATCGTCTGCCCTTCCTGGGCAATGCGAAATGGGTGGAGGCAAGGAAAAGGAAAATAACACTGTTGTTTGCAGAAATTTCACCTTGGGGCAGGAAACTCTGGCAAATGAGGCAGAGTATAGGATTTATGACAGAGGTTTAAAGAGCTGTGCCATCGCCTGATACCCAAAGTGGATTTTACCTCAATTTCCTGAGATGCGAATGAAATAATAGAAGTCAATAAAAGGAGAGATGCAGAGAGAAAGCAAGATGGATGAGTCCACTCACAGCGGTCAAGGATCCTCAAGTCGCCTCTGATAGAGGACTGCCTTGAGATTAGTAGTGGAAACTATGGATGTTAAATGAGCGTTTACAAAGCTCTTTTTTTTATTATTATTGAGATACTTATGCACTGTCCCTAAGATTCGGCAAGAGATTTGTTCTTTTTTTTTTTTTAATTGAAATGATCATAGACATGAGAAAAAAACTTTTTTTTTTTTTTTTTTATGAGTCAGAATCGACTTCCTTGGGGCTGTGGATTTGGGGATTCTTTTTTTTTTTTTTTTTTACCGCCCTACGAGTGGAAAGACTTGTGGTGGTTCCATGGTGTAATGGTGAGCACTCTGGACTCTGAATCCAGCGATCCGAGTTCAAGTCTCGGTGGAACCTTAGTGTTTCCTTTAAATGAAGGATTAAAGAAAAAAAAACCTCTTTAAATGGGGAATTGAACTTGTTACTCCCCTTTCCGCGTCCTGCCTCTGATCCTCTTTTAGCAGCTAGAAGGGTTTGGGGCCCGGAGGGAAGAAGCGCGAGCTGCTCCAGATCCCATCTCTCCTCCTGCTCCCCGTGGGCTTTTCTGCCTCGTGGCCCGGTCTCCTTTTCCACTAGTAACCCTCGTGGCGTAGTGGTTAAGTGCTATGGCTACTAACCAAAGGGTCCGCAGTTCAAATTCGCCAGGTTCTCCTTGGAAACTCAATGGGGCACTTCTACTCTGTCCTATAAGGTCGCTATGAGTCGGAATCCACTAGTTGGCACTGGGTCCTCTTCAGGAACTGAGGTCCCAGAAACCCTCAGAAAATACCTGAAGAAGGAGGAGAGACTCCAAAGAACAGAGAAGAGAATTGGAAAGAAAAAAGGGAGGAACTAGGGAATGGAACATAGAGGAACTGGGCGTTCCCAGCAGGGGTTTCAGTTGCTGGGTGTGGACCACCTATGCTGCTCACTCAGGAGCGCCCCCATCGCTTCCTGTCCCACCGGAGAACCCGGTTCTACGGATAAACCTCAAAGCTGCTTGCCTGGCATTTGTTCTTGCAAAGTTTCCCTTCAGTGTGTGGACGTGTGAAGTGGATTAAGTTAGTTGGCAAGTGAGTGGAAGGCAAGTGAAGGGCCTTGTGGGCTCCCTTGCTGTTGACTAGCAGGTGATGCACCCATCCACCACCCTTATGCACAGCTTTTTTCCCCTTGCAGGCTGTCTGCAGGGCCTCGAGTGGAAAACTGGGACATCAAGGCATAAGAATATTTCTTTAGAGATGAAGAGCAGTAGAGTCAGATGATGGGTTATATGGGTTATATGGGTTATTGTTTTGTAAATGTGATAATTATGGCAGTTTGGGAAATTCAGGTAATTCAGGATGTTGAACTAGTCTGGGATACTGACTGGCTCTCTAAAAGAGTCAGTCCTGGAGGAATTATAGGATTAAGAGGGAAACATTACTTCCAGGAAGTATGAAGAATTGTAAACCTTTTGAGAGACTGCAAGGGAGCCCAGGTGGTGCAAAGGTTAAGCACTCGGCTGCTTAACTGCTCAGCTGGCTGTTCGGGCCTATTCAGAGGCTCCAGAGGAGAAAGATCTGGCGATCTGCTCCCTTAAAGATTGAAGGAAAACTAAACCCGTTCCCGATGACTTCCTTCTGACTCATCAAAACCTTACAGGACAGGATAAGAACTACCCCCATAGGGTTTCCAAGGCCACATCTTAATTGCACAGAGGGCTGGAGAGTTCCAACTGCTGACCTCTTGGTTAAAAGCCAAACACTTATCTACTGCACCAGCAAGGATCCTTCCATAAAGATCATAACCTAGGAAACCCTATGGGCAGGTCTACTCTGTCTCATGGAGTTGCCATGATTCGAGATCGATCACACGGCACCCCACAACTACAACAACAAAGAGACTATGGGCTATTTTGAGCCATTGTGTGAAAGGTCAGGTGCAGATGTAGCAGACATAGGACAAGATGGAGAAAAGCATTTGAAGTTTTGTGCTTACGTCTCACTCCAATGGCCTGGGTCAGTCACTTCTTGATCCTTCAAGAAAGAATCAGGTACATTGAAACCACCAAAGTGGTAGCTCTGATATGATATCCAGGGACTACACAGCTTTGCTGAAGAAAAGAGTTGATGAAAATGGTGTGGACAAACTACATGCCCCCAGGTATGCCTTTTCCAGAGTCTCCTCCTCCAAACCTCCAGAGCCAAGGATTGCCATGGCCTCCTCCCAGTGCTGCTTAACCATAAGCTTTAAAAACCATACCCTGATGTGCAGATTTACCCGGTGGAGTGTTAAAAATGCAGGAGTGAGAAAAGTGATTTTCCTGTACATGTTGCTAACCACTTACGGCTCATTTTTGTCTGTAATTTTACCAAGAGTAGCAGAGCATCAGGAAGGAAGGTCTCAGGCCCCTCTGCACAGCTCTCCTCTTCTTCAGAATTTCCTCTGCCACAAACCTCCCTCTTCTTTGGGCACCAGAGGCCTCCCCCACAGGGTATCTGCCCAGCCCATGGCTTCTCTCTTTTCAGGAAATTTCATTTCTTGTTCCCCACTCCATAGTGAGACATGGTCCATAGGTCAGTTCAAGTTCTAAGTTTAAATCAATGACCAAAGGACACTTCAGATTCCAGGCATTGGTGAGGTTTAGAAAAGATAAAAGTAACAACGGTTTGTATTTCAAGTATATAAAACTGCAGAGACCCACCCACCTTACCTGTCATTTCAAAGACCAGGTCTGGCCATGTGGTTCCTGCTCTGCATGCCCAATACTAACCCCTACAGGATCACCACTCGTCCCAGTTCAGATGGACCCAACGTGCCTGTTCAGATCGACTCCTTAATGTTTTCTGCTCCGGAAATAACTCCAGGTGTATAGTTCTCATCTTCCTTTCCCGCTCCTGAGTGGGACGGCAAAATGACTTGTGCTGGTGGTGCAACGGATAATCCAGCAGAGCAGGAAGTGGAACTGTTTTGGGCACATGAAGGAGGGAGGGGGACAAGTAATTCGTGTTGTGCATGGGCCTGGAATCGAACCCGGGTTTCCCTCGTGGGAGGCGAGAATTCTACCACTGAACCACCAATGCTTGTGCACGGGTGCTTCCTCTACTTATAGTCCTATGGCTATTCAGAAAACGACTCCCACGGGACTTGGAAAAAGCAGTTCTAAAATGGATTTAAACAGTATTCTCTTTGGAAGAAACAGTTAACACACATAAAAGACGCCCAGAATGCAGGGTTTCAGGCAACACTCTAAATTAAAGTTATTGCATTCAAATAAAATGATTCGCCTTAAAAGAGACTAATTCGGAAATTGGCTCTTCCCAACTGAATGATACCCGTTGCCCTCGAATCGATTCCCACTCATACAAGAGCAACCCTTTAGAACAGAGTAGGGCTGCCCGGTAGGGTTTCCAAGAAGCATCTGGTGGATTCAAATTGCGGAATTGGTTACTGAAGGTATTTCAGAGCATAGGAAAGGATGGAGTACTACCAAACTCATTCTATGAAGCCACCATATCCATGATACCAAAACCAGGTAAAGACACCACAAGAAAAGAAAATTATAGACGTATATCCCTCATGAACATAGATGCAAAAATCCTCAACAAAATTCTAGCCAATAGAATCCAACAACACATCAAAAAAATAATTCACCCTGATCAAGTGGGATTTATACCAGGTATGCAAGGCTGGTTTAATATCAGAAAAACCATTAATGTAATCCATCACATAAATAAAACAAAAGATAAAAACCACATGATCTTATCAATTGATGCAGAAAAGACATTTGACAAAGTCCAACACCCATTTATGATAAAAACTCTTACCAAAATAGGAATTGAAGGAAAATTCCTCAACATCATAAAGGGCATCTATGCAAAGCCAACAGCCAATATCACTCTAAATGGAGAGAACCTGAAAGCATTTCCCTTGACAACGGGAACCAGACAAGGATGCCCTTTATCACCGCTCTTATTCAACATCGTACTTGAAGTCCTAGCCAGGGCAATTAGGCTAGACAAAGAAATAAAGAGTATCTGGATTGGCAAGGAGGAAGTAAAGTTATCACTATTTGCAGATGACATGATCTTATACACAGAAAACCCTAAGGAATCCTCCAGAAAACTACTGAAACTAATAGAAGAGTTTGGCAGAGTCTCAGGTTATAAAATAAACATACAAAAATCACTTGGATTCCTCTACATCAACAAAAAGAACACCGAAGAGGAAATAACCAAATCACTACCATTCACAGTAGCCCCCAAGAATATAAAATACTTAGGAATAAATCTTACCAAGGATGTAAAAGACCTATACAAAGAAAACTACAAAGCTCCACTACAAGAAATTCAAAAGGACATACTTAAGTGGAAAAACATACCTTGCTCATGGATAGGAAGACTTAACATAGTAAAAATGTCTATTCTACCAAAAGCCATCTATACATATAACGCACTTCCAATCCAAATTCCAATGTCATATTTTAAGGGGATAGAGAAACAAATTACCAATTTCACATGGAAGGGAAAGAACCCCCGGATAAGCAAAGCATTCCTGAAAAAGAAGAAGAAAGTGGGAGGTCTCACTCTACCTGATTTCAGAACCTATTTTAGAGCCACAGTAGTCAAAACAGCCTGGTACTGGTGCAACAACAGGCACATAGACCAATGGAACAGAATTGAGAACCCAGATATAAATCCATCCACATATGAGCAGCTGATATTTGACAAAGGACCAGTGTCAGTTAATTGGGGAAAAGATAGTCTTTTTAACAAATGGTGCTGGCGTAACTGGATATCCATTTGCAAAAGAATGAAACAGGACCCATACCTCACACCATGCACAAAAACTAACTCCAAGTGGATCAAAGACTAAAACGATAAAGATCATGGAAGAAAAAATAGGGACAACCCTAGGAGCCCTAATACAAGACATAAACAGAATACAAAACATTACCAGAAATGATGAAGAGAAACCAGATAACTGGGAGCTCCTAAAAATCAAACACCTATGCTCAACTAAAGACTTCACCAAAGGAGTAAAAAGACCACCTACAGACTGGGAAAGAATTTTCAGCTATGACATCTCCGACCAGCGCCTGATCTCTAAAATCTACATGATTTTGTCAAAACTCAACCACAAAAAGACAAACAACCCAATCAAGAAGTGGGCAAAGGATATGAACACACATTTCACTAAAGAAGATATTCAGGCAGCCAACAGATACATGAGAAAATGCTCTCGATCATGAGCCATTAGAGAAATGCAAATTAAAACTACGGTGAGATTCCATCTCACACCAACAAGGCTGGCATTAATCCAAAAAACACAAAATAATAAATGTTGGAAAGGCTGCGGAGAGATTGGAACTCTTATACACTGCTGGTGGGAATGTAAAATGGTACAACCACTTTGGAAATCTATCTGGCGTTATCTTAAACAGTTAGAAATAGAACGACCATACAACCCAGAAATCCCACTCCTCGGAATATACCCTAGGGATACAAGAGCCTTCACACAAACAGATATATGCACACCCATGTTTATTGCAGCTCTGTTTACAATAGCAAAAAGCTGGAAGCAACCAAGGTGTCCATCAACGGATGAATGGGTAAATAAATTGTGGTATATTCACACAATGGAATACTACGCATCGATAAAGAACAGTGACGAGTCTGTGAAACATTTCATAACGTGGAGGAACCTGGAAGGCATTATGCTGAGCGAAATTAGTCAGAGGCAAAAGGACAAATATTGTATAAGACCACTATTATAAAATCTTGAGAAATAGAAAAAATGGAGAAGAACACATACTTTTGTGGTTACGAAGGGGGGAGGGAGGGAGGGAGGGAGAGGGTTTTTTATTGATTAATCAGTAGATAAGAACTGCTTTGGGTGAAGGGAAAGACAACACTCAATACATGGAAGGTCAGCTCAATTGGACTGGACCAAAAGCAAAGAGGTTTCCGGGATAAAATGAATGCTTCAAAGGTCAGCGGAGCAGGGGCGGGGGTCTGGGGAACATGGTTTGAGGGGACTTCTAAGTCAATTGGCAAAATAATTCTATTATGAAAACATTCTGCATCCCACTTTGAAATGTGGCGTCTGGGGTCTCAAATGCTAACAAGTGGCCATCTAAGATGCATCAATTGGTCTCAACCCACCTGGAGCAAAGGAAAATGAAGAACACCAAGATCACACGACAACTAAGAGCCCAAGAGACAGAAAGGGCCACAGGAACCAGAGACCTACATCATCCTGAGACCAGAAGAACTAGTTGGTGCCCGGCCACAATAGATGACTGCCCTGACAGGGAGCACAACAGAGAACTCCTGAGGGAACAGGAGATCAGTGGGATGCAGACCCCAAATTCTCATAAAAAGACCATACTTAATGGTCTGACTGAGACTAGAGGAATCCCGGCGGCCATGGTCCCCAAACCTTCTGTTGGCACAGGACAGGAACCATCCCCGAAGACAACTCGTTAGACATGAAAGGGACTGGTCAGCGGGTGGGAGAGAGATGCTGATGAAGAGTGAGCTAATGATATCAGGTGGACACTTGAGAGTGTGTTGACAACTCTTGTCTGGAGGGGGGATGGGAGGATAGAGAGAGAGGGAAGCTGGCAAAATTGTCACGAAAGGAGAGACTGAAAGGGCTGACTCAATAGGGGGAGAGCAAGTGGGAGTATGGAGAAAGATGTACGTAAACTTATATGTGACAGACTGGATTTGTAAACGTTCACTTGAAGCTTAATAAAAGTTAATAAAAAAAAAAAAAAAGAGAGAGACTAATTCGGAAACTGGCTCTTCCCAACTGCATAATACCTGTTGCCCTCAAATCGATTCCCACTCATACGAGAGCAACCCTTTAGGACAGAGTAGGGCTGCCCGGTAGGGTTTCCAAGAAGCATTTGGTGGATTCAAATTGCGGAATTGGTTACTAGCTAGGCTCTTAACCAGGGCGTCACCCGGGCTCCACGGGGACGATAGGCCTTGTCTTAGTTTCTTAGGGCCCCTGTATCAAGAATATCACAAGGAGAAGGCCTTCATGGACAGGAATTTATTTTCTCATATTTTCAGAGGCTAGAAGTCCGAATATAGGACCCTGGCTCTGGGAGAAGGCTCTGTCTGTGAGCTCTGGGAAAAAATCCTTGTCTCTTTCAGCTTCTCTTCCTTGGTTTCTTGGTAATCTCCGAGTGGCATCAGTCTTTCTCCATCTGTGCTTCCTTGCTTCAAGGCCTAATCTGCTCTTTTTATATCTCAAAATTGATTGGTTTAAGACGCAGCCTATAGTGATTCCGCCTCATTAACATGACAAAGGAAACTATTCCCAATTGGAATTACAAACACAATATAGGGGTTAGGCTTTACACCACAAATCTTTGCCTGACACAATACAAACCATAGGAAACCTCAGTACAAAAACATCAGAAATCACTGAGTCTCTTGTATCTGGTCCTAAATCTGCATGAACCTAAGGAATCCGCATTTATTCACTGGCTGATGCAACCTCTTTGCCCCCTGATTGTTTGGTGCCTCCCATGGCTTTCCTTCCAAGCTTGAGATGGGTTCCAGTTCTTTCCCAGACAGGTATTCAGTACCCAGTGGTGGTTCAGGAGGCTGGATGTTTGGGGATGTGTCTGAGGTACTGCAGGAGGTCTGGGTGATTCTTGAGCTTCTCTTCTCTGATGCCCCTTTTGAGTCCCTGAAAAAGACCAAAGATTGAAAGGTCCTGTTTTTAGCAGCTGTTTGAATGGACACAGGAAATGCAGGGTGGAGAGGAGTGTGCTGTCACATTGTAGGGAGAGCAAATAGGGTCATATAACCATGTGTGTATAAGTTTTTGTAGGAGAAACTGACTTGAATTGTAAACTTTCCCTTAAAGCACACACACACACAAAAAGTCCTGTTTTTAACAGTTATATGTTACAAAGACCTACAAAACAGCAAGTAAGTGAGAATTCACTCCAAGATTTCTCCCTTTAACCACTCCTCTTTAGTCACCCAAGGATGTCGGTTCAGGGAAAAACAAGGCTATTGGGGATGTTATGATCTAGGCAGGCAACTTGAATTTGGAACGCTGGTGGTTCAATGGCTGTACAGGTGCACTCAATTTTGATTCCTGGCCAATGCGTGGTTCGTATTCTTTCCACCACAGTTCATTTACCACATCTGGGTGCAACTGCACAAGTTTTTATTGTGCATACCAGACCAGAACAGCAACTGTTTTTCTACCTCCGCTGGAACTTAATTTCATACACAAAGCTAGTCTACTCTGACATAAAGCAGCTTCAGTGAGGAAGTTGTGGAGAACCAGGCAGTGATATTAGAATAAAAGATATTCAAGAGTTTGCCTACACAGTAGTTTTGTAGCCTGGGTGGCCAGGGTGTGACGCTGAAGGAATTAGTGCTTGGCCTGAAGTGCAATAAGCACCCCTGCAGCGTATCTTACAAGCTGGGAAGTAAGTTCTGCTGTGTTACAGTAGCATGAGACATTTAGAAATAATATTCTTGTCACATTTGCCTATTCTCCTGGCACATACAGGGAGCCCAGGCAAAGAATCATAACTTCACTGTTGATCCGTGATTCGCATGGTGGGCCTTGGACTGGGCACTGTGCTCATCACACAGTGTGGAGCAAGCAACTGAACCTCCAAGAAAGAGAGTAGCTCTGAGGTGGTACAGATACCTAGTCGCGGTAAAGATGTTAGAGACTAAGGCCTTAGGGTCCCGGGAAGGGTGAGGATTGTGGATAACAATCCTAACAGAGCTGGCAGGAAGTAGTCAGTAAGACCCTTAGGCCAGAGCCTGGATGAATCAAGAGCCAGTGATCTCCAAGGACACCAGCTGCGTGTGCTAAGCAGCTCTCTGCAGCGTCATTTGATGCCAGAGAGTAGTGGGGCACCCAAGGAGGAGAGAAGAGAAGCTGAGCAAAGCGCTGGCAGCTGCAGTGGCCCTGTCTAGATAGAAATAAGCATGTACAGAGACAAAGCGGGAGAGAAGGGTGGGTAGAAGCAGTGAGACTCTGCCTGGATCTGTACACCACATAGCATAAGTGTATTTATTAAAACGGTCAGCTTATGTTTGCAGGTAGAAATATAGATTAGGCTTTTGACTGGAGTATATATAAATATTGACTTTAAGAAAGGTGTTAAATAGTTACTGTGGAGTTGATTATGATTCATGGCGACCCCATGTGTGCAGAGTAGAAGTGCTCCATAGGGTTTTCAAGGCTGTGACCTTTGGGAAGTAGCTCACCTGTCTTCTGAGGCGCCTCTGGCTGTGTTCAGACTGCCTAGTTGAACACTTAGCTCTTTGTGCCAACCAGGGACTCCTTTAAAAAGGCCAAAATGATGGGGGTAGGTCAAAGGGACACAGGAGGCAATTGAAAGAGCTTCCAATGGCCCAACTAAAATAATAGGCACAATATAAACTCAGTAGTATTAGATTTTTTTTTTTGTTTAGTATTAGATTAACCCAGAGTATAAAATATATATTCACGAGTTCGTATTAATAGAAACAAATGATTGAATAAGTAAATATAAATGCCCCCCATTGTCATAAGAATAGGCTAACATCCCTTGCAGAAGAATCCCAAATAATTTAGGGTGTAGTGGTTAAATGCTACGGCTGCTAACCAAAGGGTGAGGAGTTCAAATCCACCAGGCGCTCCTTGGAAACTCTATGGGGCAGTTCTATAGGGTCGCTATGAGTTGGAATCGACTCGACAGCACTGGGTTTGATTTTTTTGGTTTTGGGCTCAGGGAGGTGTGGCACAAAACCCACTACTTAAATGTGGCTACTCACAGTGACTTTCTTCCAAAGAAACAGTCTGGAAAAGGGGGGGGAGGGTCGTGTGGGGAAGAGCACCTTTACAACGAAGACCTGAGGCATGCTGCCTCAACCAGGTGACCAAGATTAACAACAACAGTGGTAAGTCATGTGGATTTGATGTGACGGAATAGCGTTTTACCACACCAAACCCATACTCCCAGTCTCATCATGAGGAAAACATCAGATAAAACCCAATTGAGGGACGTTCTTCAAAATACCTGACCAGTACTCCTCAGAACTGTGTAGCCATCATACACAAGGAAAGTTTGAGGAATTGTTACAGTTAAGAGGAGCTTAAGGAGACATGACAACTAAATGTAATGATGTATCCTGGAACAGAAAAAGGATATTAAGCAAAAGCTAAGGATACCTGAATAAAATATGTACTTCAGTTCATAATAATGTATCCACATTGGTTCATTAATTGTGTCAAATGTACCATCTAAGACATTAATAATAGGGGAAACTGGTTGTGAAATATATGTGAATTTTCAATGCTATCGCCGAGCTTCTCTGTACATATAAATGTATTCTAGCATAAAATACTTGTTTAAAAAGTAGAAGCAAAAATATAGTTAAACCAATTAAAAGTGAAGAGGCTCTCTTCTCAAAAGAGGATTTTTTAATACTCAAAAGGCGTAAGAAAAGACCTGCAACATCATTACTCACAATAGAAGCAAAAATTTAAGTCACCATGGTATACCATCATACACCCACCAGAATGGGTAAAACGTAAAAAAAAAAGTGAACACCAGGTGCTGAGAAAAGAGTGGATTAACGGCATCTCTTGTTGCTGTTGAAGCTGTAAAATAGCATAACCATTCTGGAAAACTCCAAAACCCAGCGATTCCACTAATAGGTACATACACAAAAGAAGTGACTGCACAGATACGCAAAAAGACTCTTGTACAAGAATTTTCATAGCAGCCTTATTCACAATAGCCAAAACTAGAAATGACCCAATTGTTTATCAACTGTCTTTTATTCACACATTGAAATTACACTCATCAATAGCACCAAAATAATACACACACAGGTATGCAGCAACATGGATATAGCTCATAAACATTAGGTTGCATTAAAAAAAAAAAAAAGACAACCACAAAAATTTAGAGTCATTTGTGTAAATTTCAAGAATAGCCAAAACTAATTTATGGAGATAGAAAACAGAATGGTGATTGCCTATGTGGGAGTGAGGTAGTCATGGACTGGAAAAGTGTTCAAAGGATCTTTGTGGGTTGATGGAAACTTTCTGTAACTTGATCTAGGTGGTGGTTACATTTGTCAGAATTCACCGGACTGTGTACATAAGATTTGTGCATTTTGCTCTATGTGAATTATACTTCAATAATTTACTGTTAGCATAAAAAGTGGGGGGCCTGTGATAGCATCAAGTTTAGATTTTCTTGGAATTATTAGATTTTTTTGTAAAAATTTCCTGTTGGAGTGGGAATTCTTATTTCATTTCTCTTTTCATCTCTAAGGTCCCCACTGATATTTGAAATACCTCCACCAAAAAAAAAAAAAGAAAAAAGAAAGAAAGAAAAGAACAAGCAAAAGGGGGGTTATGACTACACATTTCATTAGTGGAAGCTATGGACAGCCTTTATTTTGGGGATGGTTTGTGCACGTGCTCAGACATTGGGCAAGTCTGGGGTTTCCAGATGACCACGACTCAGGTGTGTGCAATGTAAGGCTTACTTCTCCTCTCCTGACAGCCACGTGCTCGAGAGCCAGCAGCATCCTGAACTCGCTGGCCTCAGGTAACGTGTGCATCCAGTACAGAAATGAAAAGCAAAAGCAAGAGATAGGCCAGGCTCAGCCATGGTAGACACCAGACAGTGCCATGACTCGGATTCGAACCGAGTTGCTGCGGCCACAGGCAGAGTACTGAGGACTATACTATCAGCGTGCACCGCAAGCTCCTGGCAGCCTCTATGCTTCCTTTAATATTTTTGATATAAAAACATTTGCAATATGTTCCTAATTTATTCTTGGACAGGTACAGGTCCTAGAGCTTTTCTCCCTTTCATGTCTTCTCGTCCCCTGCCGCACCCGCTGGAACATTTGGCAGTGTCTGAAGATATTTTGATTGTCATGACTTGGGGGTCTGTAGATTCTGCTGGCATCTAGTGGACAAAACCAGTGATGTTGCTAAACATACTACATTTAACGGGAGAGTCCTCCACAATAAAGAATTATCTGATGGAAAACATCAGTAGTGCCGGGGATGAGAAACCTTGGAGCAGATCAGTGTCCACACGTGACCAACAAGACATTACTAATTGCTGACGAATTGGATACGGAGTCTGATGAAATTACCGGCCGGAGCATACGGAAGGATGGAGTTGCCCTCAAACAAAATGGAAAAGTGCAGCTGTGGCACGTTTTAGGGGCACATCCAGGTCAGGGCCCCGCGGCCCTGCTTGAAAGAGATTTCCATCCAAGCTATCTCAGTTCCCGCATCCACCTGCGTCCTTTATGGTGAGGGCGACCCCGCGGGCTCTGAGCTGGGGCCCTTTGAACCCTGGGTGTCCTCCCTCCACACCTCCTCGAGGCAATCCCGTCCACTGTTGTGCACCTGAGGATCATCTCTTCTCGCGCTGTTGCCTCACAAAGGCCTATCTCTAGGTCGATTCTGAGCGGAGGCCGGGATCAGCCAACTCGCTCTGCGACTCCTGGGCCGTGGGAGCTTCGCGCGTGAGTCAGTGGACTTCCGGAGGGCTTGGCGCCTCGCCTGCTGGCTCGCTTTTTTGAGAAAACAGGAGGAATGCGACCTTCACGGAATTATCCCTGGAGAGACAGAGCGCATCGGCAAGGGTAGGCGGGCCTGGGTTTCCCAGAGCTCAGCTCAAGGAATATTAGTTACTCCCAGAGGGTTCAAGAAAAGTAGCGAGATGTAGATCCCTGATGGTCTAGTGGTTAGGATTTGGAGCTTTCGCTGCTACCACCCGGGCTTGATTCTCCGTCCAGGAACTCGTTTGCAACGTCTATTATCACGCAAAGGAGCCCTGCTGGTGCAATGGTTAAGCGCTCAGCAGTTAAGTGAAAGGTTGTCCGTTTGAACCCCCCAGCCGCTCCGCCAGGGAAAAGACCTAGCGATCTTAGGAATCTTAAAGATACTGCCTAGGAAACCCCATGGGGCAGTTGAACTCTGTCAAAAAAGATCCCTATCAGTTGGCATCGATTTGAGGGAACACAGCAACTGTCACGCAGAGGAATCTTCCTCCTTAGTTTTGCAGTTGTGGTGCTCTGCAAGGGTCAGATGCAGAAGAGCCCCTACACAGAACCTGAAAAGTTGGTCAAAGAAGAAGACAGAGGAGAGGATGAGAGCTTGTCAACATTTCTAGAAACTACTTAGCTGAGTGTGTGCATTGTCCCACTTCTAGGTCTCTTCCTGGAGAGGAGGGAATGGATCACTCTCTTGCAGCACCAGAGGAGAGCATGCAGACCATCTCCCTAAGTAGGCTACTGAGTGAGATCTGCTGATCATGGAGGGCTGACACCTACTATTGAAGTTGGCCATGCTGTCTCTTCCCTACGTGAGCAAAGCCTTGTTCTGACGCTTCACCGGACATTATGAATGCCTGAGTGTGTGGTGTACATATTGGGATGCCGGCAAGCCTCTTAGTGGGTTAGACATCCTAGTGTTGTTGCTGCTGGTGACAGGCATTGTTATACCCTTTGCTATTCTCCATTCATTGGGACACCTCGCTTGTAGGTGGTGATGCCTTAACTTGTAATTTTTATTTCCTGATGAGATTTCCTATCTTTTCACTTATTGTGGTTATCTTCTACTTTACAATCTGGAGCATAGTTGTAATTATAGCTTATAACTTCTTGCTTCCTACTTCCAACATTTAGCTGACCTCTCATGGTGACTCTCCCGTGATTGTCTTATCTGGACCATGCACCACCTTTCCTCTTTCTCTTATGTAATTATTTTGTAGAGTAATTTATACAATTTTGGATTGTATTGTAGATGTTATGATTGATAAAGGTAGAGACTTTCAATTGTTATGTATTATAAAGAGAACTGTATTTTTTTGTTTGTTTGTTTTTAAAAGCAGGCTGTTACTTTGGTTTATATCAAATGGCAAATACTGTCTCCCTTGCAATGGATGGCAGGTGAAATCTCAGTTCAGTCCTTCAGCCATAGCTGGACTGCTTGGAGGCTGCCTGCCCATACAAGCATAATTCTGGGGTCAGCCAGAAATTTGGGCAGAGGTTTTACACACAACTTGGCACTTCCGTTCCATGAGTTCTTCCTTTCTGGGTGTAAAAACCACATAGGGGCAATGTCTGACCTACTCTACCTCACAAGGGGAAGGGAGAATCAAGTTCAACAGGAAAAGACTGGCTTCCATGAGTTGGAGACCAGACAAGCCTCCTCACTCCACCATCTTTACCAGTTCTGACACCAACCGTCATGCCCACAGCACTCTCTCCTGGGTTCGATAATTCATTGAGATGGGCACACAGAACTCAAAGACCAAACTCAAGTTTATGGGGCTTATTCCGAGGGAAATAATAGTTGTAATTCAGGCTTAGAAACACTCAGGATATAGTTCTTTCATCAGGATCGCCTCTCCCCAGCCGTGCTTGCAGGCACTGCATCTCTCTGGCCCTCAGTCTCTACCCAAAGGCACTCTACTTTCTCTCTCCGTGGGCTGGGAAGTCCACTGTGCAGTGTCCTACTGCTGCGTCTCTGCTGCTGGGTCTCTCCTGCTTGTTCCTCCTTCCTTGGTGGTGGTGGTGGGCATCTCCTCCTCTCTGCTTTGGGATTGGCTCTCTTTTAAGGCAAAACTGACAAACTCCCTTTGTAGGCCACAACTACCATATCACACAGTCACCTGGGTGAGAGGTAGAAGGCCTTGGCTAGAAACACCGCACACAAAAGTAATTAATTTCACTTCATTGGGGTTTTCCTCCTTGATTTTCCAACTGCTCTGGTTGTCCCAACTTTGTCCTCTGATCCTTTCGGTCAGCAAGACAGCTTGGTTTTTTTAATTTCACTGTCCCTCGGACAGAAATCTGAAATAGGAAAAGTCATTCCCTGTCATCCTTTCCTCCATGTGCCTGCAAGCTTTTGTTCTGTCTCCCAGAAACTTCAGATAAATATATATATATATATATATATATATATATATATTCTGTCCATATTTTATAAATGTTATCTGGTGGAGTGGCTCTGTAAAGAGTAAACAGCCATTGCCAGAATCAGAACTCCCTCTCACAATTATATCAGCCTAGCAGGTGGATGTGGGGGCAGGGCGGTGGGGGAGAACTTCGGTGGCTTAGTGGTTAAGAGCCATGGCCACTAACCAAAAAGACAGTTCAAATTCACCATGGACTCCTCTGAAACTCCATGAGGCAGTTCTACTCTGTCCTATGAGTTCGCTATGAGTCGGAATCGGTTTTGGTTTTATTATTATTATTACATTGGTTTAGCATGCTGAGGAGAAGCCCTGGTGGCACAGTGGTTAAGTATTCGCTGCAATCAGTAAAGATTAAAGCCTCGGGAACCCTATGGAGCAGTCCCACTCTGTCCTATAGAGTGCCTATGAGACATAAGCTACTCCATGGCCATGGGTTTGGTTTGGTATTTTGAAAGCACACTGGGGAAGAGGCTCCTGCAGATGGAATTTCTGCATGACTATATACCCTTGGAAAAGTTCTACTCTGTCCTATAGGGTCCCTATGAGTCAGAATCGACTCGATGGCAGTGGGTTTTACATACCCTTGGGCAACATGCTTACTAGCGCTCTAAAGATCCTCCACCCTTGTGTGAAAAGGAGAAAAGGCAAAAAACATGTGCCCTGAGGAAGAAAAGAGGGACTGCACCTAATAGGGTCTGCTGCTAGAAGCCTGAGTGGTCTGGTGTCCAGCTCTGGGTTTGAGAAGTGACCAACGGCCCACCATTATGTCCCCTCCTTCACCAGAGTTTTGGGACTCTGTGTGGGGCTTTTCTACACCTGGCCCTTGTAGTGCTAAGGGGATAAAGAGGAAGGGTCCTGTGAGAAGAGAGACATTGTCTAAAGATTTCCCTGACCCTGAGGGAATCAAATCCAGGACTCAGGATGAATGTGCCAAATCCTAATCAGTAGACCGCCAGAGACCCTTAAGTTAAATACTTTCTCTGAAATTGTCTGGCAGTAGAGCCCCTTGCACTAAGCTCCCAGAAGTCCGTGTTCTCTCACCTTTCTCAGTGAGGACCTCACCTGCAGGGATTGTCTCCGAAAGTCATTCCCTCTCTGCTTTCTCCAAAAGACCCTTCAAGTCCAAAAGTCATGGAGGGAGTTGGATCTTCTGGACTATGCCTTTGCTAGGCAGCAGTGAGTGGGGAGGCGATTGCAAGATCCAGGGCCATGGATGAGGTTGTGTGTGGGAGGGAGGGGAAAGTGGACGGGGAGGAGCCTAGGTTGAGAAGGCCCTAAGACTGGTTCCTCTAGTTCAAAAAAAAAAAAAAAAAAGGAAAGAAAAAGAAAAAATAATGGCTGGGGGCACAGGGACATATATGTAGAAAGGTGCATGCCTTAGATGGAAATCTCTTTAGACCAAGTCCTTGGGCCTGAAATGAACTGCAAATGTCCCCTCAAAATCTTCTACACCCACAGTTTTTCCATGTTAGTTGTTGGCAACTCCATCCTACCAATGATCAGAGCACAAATATAGAGTTTTTCTTGACAGTGATCTCTTCCTCAGACTCCACATCTAGTTAGTCACGAATTCCAGTTTTTTTGCGGGGAAGCTTGGAAGTTGCTCTACACAGTCCTTGTCCTGCCTATCCCTGAACTGAGCAAACGACTGTCCTGATAAAGGGGAGATCAGCTTAACTCCACACCCTCGGCTAGCTCAGACCTTAAGGTTTGATACCTTAATATTGGGACCATGGGTTGGGTCTGCCCTTACGCCTGTTCATTATCTCTACGTGTCACTCAAAAACAGCCTCTTCCTGGCCTGGCCTGTATGCCCAGGGACAGATGTCCGAGTCCTCCGCGTGGCTTGTCTTGGTGATCTGGAACCGCCACACCCTTCTGGTTCAGCCTGCAGAGAAACCTGAGACCACGCTGTACTGAATTTGGCCCAGCACTGCCAAGCACACGTGTGTGATGTGCAGGGCGCATTCGGTGAGTTGTGGTTCCCATGGTGGCCTGCTGCTCTTTCTGCTCCTGTAGCGGAAGGAAAACTGGCCCTTTTGTCCTGTCCAAAAGAATACCAATGGGACACTGGGACAGAATAGTGGTGTATCCTTTCCTCTGGGTGGGCAGGGGGAAGGGGCGGGAGACAGATCAAGGAAGGAAGGAAAGGGAAAAAAACATGTTATGAAATTTCCTGACCTAAAGCTACTGCAAAGTCAGCATCCTCTGGGACTGGGCCCTCAGTCGCTAGGGGAGGGGGATGGGCGATGTAGTCCAGTTGTATCCAGGTCTGAGTTTCAACCAAAGCGGAATAAGGCCAAGCACCTTGTCCTGGCTTCCAGTGAGCAGACAGGTCTGGGCCTTCCCCAGGGTGGCAGCTCTTGAACTTCGTTTGTGAAGGCAACGTGGTGTAAGCACTGCACCAAGAACAGCAACTGCTGGAAAAAATGGCATGTTCTTCCCAACCTGTCTTTTTTGTTTGTTTGTTTAAACTTAAATTCAAAGGATGAAAATGCTGAGGCACATGAAGCTTAAGACACATATTCAGACCATACAAGGGCTGAAAGAGATTCCTGACCCAGAGCCTGAGTTCTTGAGCAGAGATTAGACAAGGCCTCTCTCATTCTCTTTCATTTTTTTTCTGGGTTTCTCAGCTACAGAAAAGGAGACACAGAATGTCAGAGAGATGGAGGGATGCATGGTCCCCGTAGCTGTCAGAGAGCAAAGCAGGTAACTATTGTGGATGTTTTTGCAATACAGAGAAGATTTCTGGGAGGCCGTAGAATTGGTAGTCGACAAGCTTACTGTGATCAGGAGAGGAATCTGAGATGTCAAAGACTCAAAAAGTAAAACAAAAATGGTAAAGCTCCCAGAAGAAAATTTAGGAAAATATATTCACCATCCTGGGGTAAAAAAGTTTCTTAGAGAACACAATAAGTCTCATGCGTAAAAAATGTTTTTCTTAAAGATACATTAGGTGTCATTAAAATTAAAAGCTTCTGCTCATGAAAAACCACCTAAGAAAGTGAAAAGGCAAGCCACGGGCTGGGAGAAAATATTTACCACTTGATTATCTGCAAAGTGACTCAAATCTTGTATACAGAACTTTTAGAGATTAATAATAAAAAGCCAAGGCAAATAACAGTGTGCAAAATATCGAATCAGCTTTCTTCACAAAGGAGAAGTTCTAAACAGCCCAAAGTCTTAATAAACCAAGCTCCACATCATTACTCTTTAGGGAAATGCAAATTTAAACCATGAATATGCACCTTACAAACCCACCAGAATGGTACATTTAAAAGACAGAGAACACCATGTGTTGACAAGAATGTGAAACAACTGCAACCAACTTTGCTGGTGAGAAACCATTGTAGGGGACAGTTTGGCAGCTTCTATCAAAGTTAAACTTGCACCTATCCCTTGACCCAGCAATTCCAGTACTTGAAGGGAAATGGATGCACATGTCCACACAAAGACTTAGACAAGCATGCTCGTTGCGGCCTTTTCAAAATAGCTAAAACTGGAAATAACCCAAATGTGAATCAACTGCTGTGTATTCACACATTGGAATAACACTCGTTAACAATACCACATTTAAGAAGTGATAAACGCAACAACATAGGTATATCTTGAAAACATAATGTTGCGTGAAAAAAGAAAAAACGAACAAGAGTCAGATACAAAAAATGTGCATTCATTCCTGTGCATTTCAAGAATAGGCAAAACTAATCTCTGGTGAGAGACATCAGAAGAGTGATTAATTAACCCGGGAGGAGATGGGAGATGGGCATTACCTGGAAAGGAGCTCCTTGGACCTTGCTGGGATGACAGAAACTTTGCATAACTTGATTACATTTGTCAAAATTCAGTAATTGTTCACTAAAGATTTCTGCATTATACTTAGTGTGAATTTCACCTCAGTCTGGGAATGTAGTGTTAGGATAAAAACTGAGGGACAAGGGATGAGGGACATGGCCCACATACGGACTATGGCAGGGAGTTTGGATTTTACTGTAAACGCATTAAAAGTTTATTCTGGTTTCCTGTGAAAAAGCCCAGCTGCTATTTGAAATATCTTTACCAGGAAAATGGGTATGACCACATCATCTCAACAGTGGAGGGTACTTCTAAGGCTGAGTGAGACGTGGTTCACCTTTTCCCCAAATGTGGGGTGCACTTAAGGTTTCCCTTAGACCTGGCTCCTGGTATGCATACTGTCAGGTACCTTCCCTCCTGACCCCTAGCTTATACACTGCTGGTGGGAAGTAAAATGGTACAACCAATTTGGAAATCGGTATGGCGCTTCCTTAAAAAGCTAGAAATAGAAGTACCATGCAATCCAGCAATCCCACTCCTTGGAATACATCCTGCAGAAATAAGAGCTGTCACATGAATAGATATGTGCACACCCATGCGACTTGACGGCACTGGGTGGTGAGTTCATTGCAGCACTGTTCACAACAGCAAAAAGAGGGAACCAATCTAGGTGCCCATCAATAGACGAATGGATAAACAAATTATGGTATATACACACAGTGGAATACTACGCAACAATAAAGAGCAATGAGGAATCTGAGTAACATCTCACAACATGGATCAGTTGGGAAGGCATTATGCTGAGTGAAATTAGTCAGTCACAAAAGGACAAATATTGCATGAGACCACTATTATAAGAACTCAAAAAAAGGTTTAAACACAGAAGAAGACATTCTTTGATGGTTACAGATGTGGGGAGGGAGGGAGACAGGAATTCACTAACTAGATAGTAGACAAAAACTATCCAAGGTGAAGAGAAGGACAACACACAATACAGGGGAAGTCAGCACAACCGGAGTAAACCAAAAGCTAAGAAGTTGCCTGAACACAACCAAACATTTTGAGAGACAGAGTAGCAGGGGCTGGGGACCACGGTTTCGGGGGACATTTGGGTCAACTGGCATAAAAAAGTTTATTAAGAAAATGTTCGGCACTTTGGTGTGTGGCATCTGAGGTCTTAAAAGCTTGTGAGGGGCCATCTAAGATGCACCAATTTGTCCCAACCCACCTGGAACAAAGCAGAATGAAGAACACCAAAGACACAAGGAAAATATTAGCCCGAGAGACCAAAGGGCCACATAAACCAGAGACTCCATCAGCTTAAGACCAGAAGAACTAGATGGTGCCCGGCCACCATCAATGACCTCCCTGACAGGGAACACAACAGAGAGTCCCTGAGGGAGCAGGAGAAAAGTGTGGCCCAGAACTCAGATTCACTTCAAAAGACCAGACTCGATGGTCTGACCGAGACTGGAGGCACCTTCGAGGACATGCCCCGGAAGCTCTGTTAGCCCAGAACTGGAGCCATTCCTGAGGCTAACTCTTGGTGTAATCAAACGAGGGTTCTTGTCCTGTCCTATTAGCTGATTGAAATAAAACGGATACCACACCACCAGCTGCAAGGGAAACAGAAAGTGGAAATTTATTGTCTGCGGAAACAAGGAGCAAGGCTCCTGGGGCCTAGCACCGGAAAAAAGCACAGCACTCCCAGCCCCAGGGGAGCTTGGAGCTTGATTGGCGCACAAAATCCAACACCCCATCCCTCCCATGTCCACATTTGGAGATCCAGGTTCTGAGTCAAGTCTGTAAGGGAAAGAAACTTTCGCTTTGCAAATTGGCTCAGGTGCAGCTGTGTGCAGGAGAACATCTTCCTTTCCAGGGAAGTTCAAGTCCGGAGTCACGTTTGGAGCCACTGCTGTTCTTGGTTTGCGCATGCTCCGGATTTTGGCGCCAAATTCAAAGCGCGGTTACGGCTGGTGAAGAGGGTCGGGCCAAGCCTCAGTTAGAAACTGGGGCTTGGCGGGCTACGAGGGGTGAGGGGAACTGCGGAGGAGCAGGGGAAGCCTGGGCGGCGGCTTCATTAGGACTGGACTGTAAATCGTAAAATGATACTCCTGAGGAGTGTGCTGCTTGATTCAAGCAGATACATGAGACTGAATGGGTGGCTTCTCTGAGAGTCTGGATGGGAACTCAGAAATGGAAAAAAAAAAAAAAAATTGTTTTTTGAGGGGCTGGTTAAATGGACACAGGAAACCCGGGGTGGAGGAGGGGAGTGTGCTGTCACATTGTGGGAATGGCAACTAGTGTCACATAACAATGTGTGTATAAATTTTTGTATGAGGAATTAACTTGAGCTGGAAACGTTCACCGAAAGCGTGATAAAAAATAAAAAAAGAGAAAGAAAGGAGCATTCAGCGAAAAAATACCTTGGAAATTAAAACCCTAATAATGGGAGTAGAGTTGCAGGAACAACGTCAAAAATATTTCCAAGGAAAAAAAGCAGAAAGAGCAAGAAAGGAACAAGTAAATCTGATCTCCACAGGCAGCATCTCCTGGACTTCCTTGCCATCTTGGTTCCTGTTGGTTGCAGCCAAGGGGAGGTAGAGGAAGGTAATCAATGGGTAGGAACAGAGAGAGTTCCTGGTATTTTTAAATGCCCTAGGGGTCCCTCCCTGCCAGGGCTAGGTTTAGCTGTCACCCAGGGTCTAGTAAAGACTCCTCCAACTTCCCTCCTTCCTCCCCACCACCCCAGGCCTAGAGGTGTTAATGGCCGCCTTGCTGTTTCCAGACCCCAGATGCTTCACTGTCCTATACTGAATTATTTTAATCCTGCCGGCACTTCTCACAGGATTAAATATTTCCTCCATAAGACTTCCTTTAAATCACTCAGTTTGAATGTAGCTTCTGTTTCCTGTCAGAGGCGTGAGTGATATGAGATGATTTTCTCAGGTAAATCTGGTCATCTCTAGTTGAGAGAAGAGACCTAAAAAGCCAACAGAAAGCTCCGAGTGGAATTTGCCACCTTTGAGCTTCACTGTAGGGTGATGCCAGGTTTTTTCACTCCGTTTGGTCAGATTGCCAAGAAAGTTGTCCCGGAGGATTTTTATCTTAAGTATAAATAAAGAAGAGCAGAAGAGAAAAAGGAAACCGAAGACTCAAAGAAGACACTAGTCTCCAGGACTCATAGTCTAGGCGAAGCACAGCCTCATCTACCTTGAGAGCAGAATACCGAGATGGTGCCCAGGTACAATTACCGACCATTCTGACTAGGGATATAATAGATGGTCCAGGATAGAATGGAACGAAAACATAAAACAAAACTCAAGTTCCTAAAAACAGTCAATACTTAATGGATCGGTAGAGACTAGAGGAAGGCCTGAGACTAGCCCTTATACTTGGATCTCAAACCAGTCCTGGTGTTCCCTTATCAGCCAAGAGTGGCTCATAAAATAAATAATATCACCTGCGACTACTGTGCTCCTCTAAATAATGAGAACGAGCAGTCAAAATTTACCCCAGGCCGATGATGAGACGGCAAGGGGGTCAAGGAAGCAATGAAAACAGAACCATCACGATGGAAAAAACGAGAATGCTGACACATTGTGAAAAGTGTAACCCATGTCACTGAGCAACAGGAGGGTAAGTCAAAAAGTCTTGCTGCTAGGGTTCCAGTTCATACATGCACGGGTGTATTCCACACAAAACGTGTTTAAACATGTCTCTGTGACCCGTGGATGGCTGCAAATTCTCTCGGTAACACACTTGTCTTGGTCTCCTTAAGGTGCCTTCGAAAAAAAAAAGGATACCTCTTATGCCATGGAAAAAAAATGATTTTGAGGCAGGGCTAATATCAATTTTTGCTCTATTCTACGTATTAAGAGCCACTCATTATTCCGAGAAGGTTGCACAGGCTTCAGCCGAACGCCCAAGAGGTGTGGGAAGGAGAGGTGAAGAAGCCGCGCAGTCCGGGAGAGACGCGGCTGAGCCAGGCCCCCGACTCCGCTCGCCGCGCAAACGGTGGCCGTTGGGGCGGGGGAAGGGAGACGTCACTTCCTCCTCCGACTGCCGGCCCGTTCATTGGCCGTCTGGGAGGGACGGGAGGGGGAAAACGCGGGGAGGGGGCGGGCCGTGGGTAGGCGGGAAGAGCGCGGTCGGTGATGTCACTGACGGGGCACTGTCTTATGTAGATACAGCAGCGCAGTGGCTGCTGGATCGGCATTGCTGCTTAAAGACGTTATGACTGTTGGTGGTGTGGGAAGGAGTCAAGGTCTGTCCATGAAATCGTGTGCTGTAGGAGCGTAGAAGGGCTCTGAGGGTCCGGGAGTGAGGCTAGCGAAATGAGCGTCTGCGTAAAGAGTAAGGAGTGCGAGTTTGCGTGGGGGCGGCAGAGGAACAACTCATACTTACCTGGCAGGGGAGATACTCTGATCACGAAGGTGGTTTTCCCAGGGCGAGGCTTATCTATTGCACTCCGGATATGCTGACCCCTGCGATTTCCCCAAATGTGGGAAACTCGACTGCATAATTTGTGGTAGTGGGGGACTGCGTTCGCGCTTTCCACTGATCTTTGTTGTTTTCCAAAGATAGATCTGCTGTGGTTCCACCCTGCACTTACCTCTTAAAAAAAAAAACTGGATATTTCGCGAGCACTTACCTCGGAGCTACGTGTTTTCTCTTTTTTGCCTGTGGCCAAGTTGTAGGATCGCGCCTCATCAGCACATATAGAGCGATCTCTTTATGTGTGACGAAACTGCTAAGTGCTTCTTAGTTGGAATTTTTCCATGTATAACAAAACACTTTGCTCCTTAGTTACCGAGAGACCCGCTCAAAAGAAGGCTTGAGATTCTCTACTGGGTCATCGGTAGCGTTGCTCAAAGTTTCTTACCGAGACCTGCTGCAATGAAAACGCAGCTAAGTTTCTGGTTTTCAGAGCGCGTGTTTGTTTACCTCAGTGCTCTGGGGGCTAGGAGAGGAGTCCATCCCAATTTAGGGCGTTGGCGGGGCTATCCTCCCTGTGGGCTCCTAGGGGAAAGAGCCTTCCTTGTCGGTGGTGCCTAGAAGTTCGATCTCTTGGCCTTCCTTGGTCTGTGAGAGATCTTGCTCACATGGTTATCTTCCTTCTGTGCCTGACCCTCACTGCGCATCTCTTCCGTTTTATGAAACAGCACTCAGAAAGGATTAGGACTAGGACTCACCCTCCTCTGGTATTACTTAACTGCTGTCTTCAAACAGTGGGAGCAAGAAGTGGCAGTCGGCTTCTGGTAAAGATTTACAGCCTTGAGAATGGAGAAAACCAAAGACACAAGGGAAAGGTTAGTCCAAAAGCCTAATGGATCACAAGTACCACAGCCTGAGTCTAGCACAAGTAGATGATGCTGGGCTACCACCACCACCTGCTCTGACAGGAATCACAATAGGGGGTCCCGGACAGAGCCAGAGAAAAACTCAGGACAAAATTCTAACTCAGAAAAAAAAGACCAAACTTACTGGTCTGACAGAGACTGAAGAAACACTAAGTCAAGGACAAGAAGGCAAGAAGGGACGGGAAAGCTGGTCATGGAGAACCCACGGTGGACAAGGGGAGAGTGCTGACCTGTCGTGGGGTTGGCAACCAATGTCACAAAACAATATGTGTATTAATTTTTTAATGAGAAGCTAGTTTGCTCTGTAAACGTTCACCTAAAGTACAATTTTTACAAAAAGAACAAACAACAACAAAAAGAGTAGACTCGCCTAGAAAACAAACAACCACATATGTGAGGCATGAGCTTCTTAGTTCAATCAAGTATAGGAGACCTAATGGACAACACCTGCCCCAGAGCAAAGACGAGAAGGCAGGAAGGGACAGGAAACCTAGAGGAAAAGACACGGGGAACCCGGGGCCTAAAGGGAAAGGGGGAGAATGCTGACACGTTGTGAGGATTGCAACCAATGTCACAAAACAATCTGTGTATAAATTTTTGAACGAGAAAGTAATTTGTGCTGTAAACTTTCACCTAAAAAGCAGTTAAAAAAAAAAATAAGATTTACAGCCTCGGAAACCCAACGGGGCAGTTTTCTTCTCGGTCCTATACAGTTGCTGTGAGTCGGAAGTGACTCCACCGCAGTCGGTTTATCTTCAAAGACCTTATTGCCCCCAAAAAGGTCACGTTCACAGGTACAGGGGTTAGGACTTCAAGATATCTCTTTGGCGGACACAATTCAATCCCTAACCCTAGAAAAAAAGAGGGAGAGAGAATTCCATGGCTGACGTTCTTAATGTCAGTAAAAAATCCTGTCTATTTTCACAGCCTGAAGATCCTGAAACAAGTTCTGGTTGACAAGAAAGCATTTCTCCCCAGGGCTCTTAGTGCTCCCATCAGTTTTAGACACACCCCTGGAGGGAGGGGAGCGGCTCTGCCATGGTGTTCTGCCCACCTTGTACATGTCCACATAGGCCAGAACCCAAGTGTCATGGATTGAATTGTGTCCCCCCCAAAACAGGTGTCAGCTTGGTTAGGCCATGATTCCCAGTATTCTGTGGTTGTCCCCCATTATGTGATTGTAATTTTATGTTAAAAGAGGATTAGGGTGGGATCTTAACACCACCCTTACCCAGGTCACATCCCTGATCCAAGGTAAAGGGAGTTTCCCTGGGGTGTGGGAGGGGGAAGATATAAAGAGATAAAAGCAAACAGAAGGAAGCAGAGAATGGGGACCTCATACCACCAGCAGCAGCGGGAGCAGAATATGTCCTTTGGACCCTGGGGTCCCTGCGCCTGAGAGGCTCCCCACCCAGGGGAAGATTGATGAGAAGGGATCTCCCTCCAGAGCCGACAGAGAGAGAAAACCGTCCCCTGAAGGTGACACCCTGAATTTGGACTTGAAACCTACTAGACTGTGAGAGAATAAATTTCTCTTTGTTAAAGCCATCCACTTGGGGTATTTCTGTTACGGCAGCACTAGATGACCAAGACACCAAGTCCTCCGCCCGGGAACAGAGGACAGACAGTCTTGTGAGGAGCTTGACCCTTTTCTCATCTGCCTCTCTTTCTTGTGGGAGGCCGCCGCTAGACAGTTTTCCCATCCACCTCCCTGCTTCCAGTGAGGGGTGGGACTTTTCACCTAGCCCTCCTTAGGGCACAGCCATAGGACATAAAACTGCTCAGCTGCAGCGAGGCATTGACGCCTCAGCAACAGAGCTTCCAATTACTTATGTTGCAGTGATCTGGCCACCTTTTTTGAATGTCGACTTAGGAGAGGGCCATGAGCAGCTGGCACCTTTGACAGCTTCTCCTTTCACTGCCTGTGTAAGTAAAAAACTATCTGAATGTAAAAAGGATCTTTTTTTTTTCTTTACCATCTGCATCTGTCATGCATTGACTCTGCCTTGTCTTGTGCTTGACACCTAGTAGTGACTCTGAGTCTTGCTGAATCTCCATGCATTGTTGGTGCACCTTAATTCTGTGCTCATGGGGTTATCAAGATTACTGTACGTAAATGAGCCAGCGAGGAACTGTGGCAGACAGACGTATTGTGCGCATTTCCCGTACTCATGTGCCTGCTTCCTTGTCCAACTGACCTTCACTTACAAAACACAAGTTCAAAGATAAACTTATAAGTAATTCCAAGACGATGACAGCAGAACATTAAACCAAGCGTGAGGATCCTTCTGAGTGTGGGGCCCTCGGTGACTGTACAGGTCACGTGCCCATGAGGCTGGCCCTGCATGGAGGTCCACGGCCAGGTGTCACTAAGAATTCAAACACTCTTCTCTATGCAGAGAAGAACCAGAACCTATAGGAGATGACAGGTGGAGAGTACCTTTGCATACAGCTTTCCCTTTCTTTCAAAGTTCTCCATTAGCTACTAATTGTGGTCTCTGACTTTATCCGTTATCTCAATCCAGACTCAGTCAATGACTTTGGGGCTTCTATTTTTAGGTTTACCCAGAACCCACAGCCCTCAGTAGCAAAGACATGTTCCTCCTCATAAATGATTTCCAGCTTCAAGAAGCTCCAGCTCCTGTTGACTTAAATTTCAGACCCTCAAGTCACATGAAGACACCCAGAGATTGGTGGTCAGTTGCTGAACAGTCAAAGCATTTTGTTTGCTTGTCAGACTTCTGTTCCGTTACAATAAATCCCTGCGATTTATGTGTGTTTCTTGATTGCTTAGCCAGATTGTTTTCCACAGAGAAATTGATATTGACATTGCCGTGGAATTACAGTTTACGGTGAGTCAAAAAAAAAAAAAGAAGAATGTGGATTCCAACCAGCCCATGAAGACGTCAGGTGAATTCAATCGATGTTGAAAGAAGTTAGCTGTAATCCCTTTATTCCTGAGAATTTCATGTACCAAAATCTGCTTAAAAATCTAAGAAAAAAGGTGTAAGGCAGAAAAAGTGCCCAGGGTTTGGAGATTGGAACACCAAACTTAGTAAAAGGACAAAGACTTGAAATTCCTCATTGACCTGAGAGTATAAGAATGGGCTTTCTGGTAGGATCGCTCTGAAAATAAACAGCCCTTAGATCCTGGGTCTCAGTCTCAAATGTCCCACCAGTAGGCTCTTTTGTTGGGGCCTTGTCCTGAGTGAATCCATCTGCATCCTAGCTACATCTTCCCAGACTCGGGCGGACCAAGAACTTGCTCCATCAGCACCAGTCTTGCCACATACCTTGGGGAAGTCATGGACCTCAACTCAGAACCAGTTTCTCTGTAAATGAGAGAGAGGCTGCCTGCAATAGTTCTTGGAGATCCATCTAGCTCTCTAATTCTTCTCGGAAGAATTATGATGGGCTACGTTTCCTTGGTCTTTAGTGGTTTTTGTGCCCTTGGCCGGAGAGGTCGCATTAGGAGATTCCATGACAGCAAGTAACTTTGTACCCCCAGGTGGGGCTCATTTTTTTTTTCTTTTCAATAGCCAGTTTCCCTGTATGTGGTATGGGTAGAACTGGTAGTACATGAGATAATTTTAGGTGGTACAAGGATGAGTATTTTAATATAAGTATGTATCTAATTCCATATTCATACCCACCACGGATAACAAGCGCATCGAGCCCACTTTGATGCCTTCTTTGTAGAGATCAGAAGCAGCATTGGTATCACAAACCAGGTGGCAACACTTCATCAAATGCCCTTTAAATATCTAAACTTCCCTCAGACTTCCTTCCCTGGGTGACAGCTGCCCCGCTTGAGATCTTGCTCCCAAGTCCTAAATCTATTGCCAGACAGCTCTCTCCAGATAACACCCCAACACACCTGTAGTGACATGAGATCCTTTAAGTGACCTTTTGCCTTGGTTCTTTGGTGAAAGAGCTTGAGAGATTCCTCCCCCCCACCCCCCCACCAAGGCCTGAGGAGTTAAATGATCTGAGTGAAAGAAAGAGTGAATCAAATGAATACATACAGATAGATAGCTTTCCAGTCAAGATGTGATACAGGCCCAAAGACCGCAAACCCATTGTGGAAATACAGACTTTCAAAAAAAAAAAAAAAAAAACAACAACAACAAAAAACCTTATTTGACACCCAAATTCAGCCAATGACAGAATTAATCACAACAAAGTCTTAAGAATGAAAAAGCCGTGTGTGCTGGGTATTCTGCATCTGTTTTCTAGATCTATTCTCACCGCTATCCACTCCATTTTATATCCGAGGAGGCTGACCCCTGCATAAGAAGTTTCCCTTGCCCACTTGATTCTTCATGGATGCAGCCAATGGGATGCATTAATTGGAGATGGAAGGGTGGCAAGAATACGATGTAGGAATTAATTATTCCCTGCAGGCTAGCAGAGTTTGTGTTCCCTCCATGAAGTCCACAGCTTTTGTCCAGGGACACTCTATGACAGCTGCAGACTCAGCTACAACTACAACTTCTTCCAGGTTCCAGAAGTATCTCTCTTTCCTTGCCCCACCAGGTCTAGGGATGATAATGACTCTTCACTGTTGCTAGTCCTGGGATGTTGCACCAAGAGTCCAGTCATCTTCAGCTGGAGGTCCCAGGAAATTCCCTCAATTCTCAGCAGGTAAGGCTTTCAGAGAACCTCAGGGAATGTGTCACAGAAGTTCTGGAAGCTAATTGTGTCTCTAGTCAACTCATTAGCAGAAAAATAAATATACCCTTCTTCCTTCAAAACTACCTCCAGTGAAAATTTCATAGTCTCATAGGCAGAGCCATTCCCATACAAAAGTCAAAAGACAAGAAACTGGTAAAATACTTGAAAAGCCTTTCTAAGCCTGAGAGAAAACTCAGAATTCTTAAGGGGAAGGTTGATACATTTAACTACATAAAAATTTTAAGAATTCATACGGCAATAAAAAAAATCATAAACAAATTTGTCAAGCCCACAACAGCACATAAAATGTAAGGATGGTGTGGGGGTGGTGTCTGACCTCCTCTAACTTCACAAGGGGAAAGGAGAATCAAGATTAACAGCCCAAGGTTGATTCCTATGAGGCAGAGGTCAGACATGCCTCCTCTCTTTGCATCTTTACCAATTCTGTCACAAACAGTCCCTCCCATGGTGCTCTCTACTTCTCTGTTGGGTTCCATAATTCATTCCAATGGCCACACAGAACTCACAGACCATACTCATGATTATGAGGTTTATTAGGGAAGTAACAGATTAGATTCCTGCTTCCAGGAGCTACTAAGAGCAAGGATTCCAGGCCCAAAAGTCATGCTGGCTCCTGGCTGTTCTCCCTTATTGGTAGTGGTATTCTCTCTTTCCTATCTCTGGGGTGGCTCATTTCAGTCCTACAAGATGGCAAAACAAACCAATCCCCTTGGTTGGCCACAATTACCTTATTACACAGTCCCACCCAATCACTTGGGCGAGAGTTAAAAGATCTTGTCTGGAAAGGCCACACAAAAGTGATCCATCACACCAAACAAGGCCAAGGCCTGGGTGGTTTAGATTCAGACAATTTATTATGTAAACAAACAAAAGGAGATGTAGCCAAAGGTGCCTTGGTTCTAATCCCACACACCAAAAAGAAAGACATGGGAACAAAAGGGGCCTGATGACTACAACAAGAGCTGTGGGACACCTGTTGGTGATAAGCCAATTTTAGACAGCAGCTAAGCAGTTTTATAGTTTGCAGCTATAGCCTGAGGGTGAACAGAACATAAAACCTCGAATCTCATCAGAACCTGGAATGCAATGAGAAACTGTCCCATGACTGCCTCCCAGGGAAGATAGGGAGGCAAGAGGAGAGACGGTCTCAGAGTAGTTCTTCACAAGCCTCAGGGCTGTTCTTTACATGCCTCCAAGTTCTCTTGTTCTGGGAGAATCACTTTTTATGTTTAAGGATAAATCATTTCCCAGCAAAATGACTGGGAAAAGGATGGTAACAATGGTTGCACAGCTTGAAGACTGTAATCAATGTCACCGAGTTGTACTTGTAAAAATCGTTGAATAGGCATAGGTTTTGTTATGTGTATTTTCACCACACGCACTAAAATACATTTTTCTTCTCTCTCTCTCTTTTTTTCCTGATGTGTCGAAAATATATTGTTGCTGTTGCTAGGTGCCGTCGAGCGGGTTCCGACTCTTGGTCACAGAATGTACAACGGAATGAAACACTGCCAGGTCCTGCAGCATGCTCACAATCGTTGCTATGTTTGAGTCTATTCTTGTAGCCACTATATCACTCCACATCGTTGAGGATCTTTTTTTTCTTCACAGACCCACAACCAAGCATGATGTCCGTCTCCAGGGAGTGGTCACTCCTAATAACATGTCCAAAATAATGAGAGAAAGTCTCAGTGGCAGCACCTGGCAATTTAGAAGCTCCTAAAAAAAAAAAAAAAAAAAAAAAAAAAAAAAAATTTTTTTTTTTTTAATTCCGTTGGTGGAGCTGAGGTCGCAAAGTGGTTAAGACCTCGGCGTCTAATCAAAAGGTCTGCAGTTCAAATCCACCAGCGGTTCTTGGAAACCCTATGGGGCAGTTCTACTATGTTCTATAGCGTCGCTATAAGTCTTAATTCACTCGACGGCAACGGGTTTTTCTTTTCCTTTTAAAAATATTCTGTAGGTAAGCTACTACAGAACATTCTGTAACAATGGAAAAAAAATTTTTTAAACAGTGGAAGGGAGGGCAAAGCACCCTCCCAACATGGGGCTCGAACCCACGACCGCGAAGTTAAGAGTCTCATACACTACCGACTGACCTACTCGGGCACTGAAGCTGTTCCTTTTCTACATGCATATCATTGTATTTAGAGGGCTAGAATCAATGGTCTAATTAACTGCTCACTGTGAAAGTAACCCCTCAGCGTAGATTTTCACGGACCCAACCTCTACCTGTTACCTCTGAAAAACTCGAGGCTCCAAGACAGAGTTTGCGCAGGGTCCGGTGGACTCACCGGACGTGGGAATCAAGAGTCCTGAAACCCCAGTATTTCTTGAAAATTCCTTCTGGACCCGGACACTCTGAAAACTCGGTTTTGAGGACTCCGGCTCCGAAAAGCGCAAGGGGAGGGGAAGGGAATGAGTGCCGCAAACAACCAGGAGGAGCAGGAAGGGAGCGGAAACTCTTAGTCCTGGACCTTGGAGCTGCAGCCCAAGCTCCTTCTTCCCGGTCAAAAACCCTTTTCTCCCCTAAACCGTGGTGGGGGAGGGGGCAGAAGGAAGAGGGCGAAGTGTTATTGGAAAGTAGGTCCAATACACTATATATTTGGGAGCACAATTTTGTTTTTAAATACTAAAATTTTGTGTGGACTGAATAGAAGTGCATATTCTTTGCGTATAAAGGTCCCACCGAGTTTTAAACTCAGGTCGGATTCAGGGCCTCATGCGTACTTGCTCGCGGGATCCTTGGCTCCTCGCCCCAGAGCGTTCAGATCTCCAGTCTCTGAAAGAAGCGGTGAGCTCTGGGGTCATCCTCTGGAAGGGTCCTCTCCGCTGCTCCCGGGAAGGCCGAAGGAGACTGTCCTTGGAGCCTTGGTTACTGCTCCCGCGGATTTTCATTTTGCCCTGAAGCGTCTCTCCGTGCAGGTGGTAGAAACTATTATTCACCAGTTCTTTGACTGGAGAGGCTGCCTCCAGCAAAAGCAGAATTACAACTTTTAAAAAGTAAGCCTGGTGGAGGGGGCCAAGATGGCGGACTAGGTGGACGCTACCGCGGATCCCTCTTGCAACAAAGACTCGGAAAAACAAGGGAATTGATCACATACATAACAATCTACGAACTCTGAACAACAAGCACAGACTTAGAGACGGAAAACGAACAAATACGGGCAGACAGCGACCCTTTTCAGAACTAAGAGCCATCGTACCAGGCAGGTGACCTTCGGAGCCCGATCTGGGGCAGAGCCCAGGGGGGCAGACGGCACAGAAGGGGGGCGCAGCCCTTCCCCCCCCAACCCATCCCGGGAGGAACTCTAGCTGGTTGGCTCCGGCGACGTAGCGGCGCAGCCGGAGGGAGAAACACCCGGGAGGCAGTGACTGATCTGGGAGGGTAAAGCAGCGTCCCAGCCGGGGACCCGTCCCGCCCGGATTTTGGCGGACCGGGGTGGAGCGTGAAGGCGGTGTTCAGCTCTATATTCTGTGGTGCTACACTCCTAGCTCTCTGATCCCTCCCCCACCCTCCCCAGGCGGCTCCATTAACATCTGAATACCGGAGCCAGAGGGAGAATTCAGATAGGGATCTGACTGCATTTTTTTTAGCTGATTACCTGGAAAATCTAGTTTCCCAGTGATGGCTCGGAGACAGCAGTCCATATCAAACCACATAAAGAAACAGGCCATAACAGCTTCTCCAACCCCCCAAACAAAAGAATCAAAATCTTTCCCAAATGAAGATACAATCCTGGAATTATCAGATACAGAATATAAAAAACTAATTTACAGAATGCTTAAAGATATCACAAATGAAATTAGGATAAATGCAGAAAAAGCCAAGGAACACACTGATAAAACTGTTGAAGAACTCAAAAAGATTATTCAAGAACATAGTGGAAAAATTAATAAGTTGCAAGAATCCATAGAGAGACAGCATGCAGAAATCCAAAAGATTAACAATAAAATTACAGAATTTGACACCGCAATAGAAAGTCAGAGGAGCAGACTCGAGCAATTAGAATGTAGACTGGGACTTCTGGAGGACCAGGGAAACAACACCAACATAGCTGAAAAAAAATCAGATAAAAGAAAAAAAAATGAAGAAACCCTAAGAATCATGTGGGACTCTATCAGGAAGGATAACTTGCGAGTGATTGGAGTCCCAGAACAGGGAGGGGGGACAGAAAACACAGAGAAAATAGTTGAAGAACTCCTGACACAAAACTTCCCTGACATCATGAAAGACGAAAGGATATCTATCCAAGATGCTCATCGAACCCCATTTAAGATTGATCCAAAAAGAAAAACACCAAGACATATTATCATCAAACTTGCCAAAATCAAAGACAAACAGAAAATTTTAAAAGCAGCCAGGGAGAAAAGAAAGGTTTCCTTCAAGGGAGAATCAATAAGAATAAGTTCAGACTACTCAGCAGAAACCATGCAGGCAAGAAGGGAATGGGACGACGTATACAGAGCACTGAACGAGAAAAACTGCCAACCAAGGATCATATATCCAGCAAAACTCTCTCTGAAATATGAAGGAGAAATTAAGATATTTACAGATAAACACAAGTTTAGAGAATTTGCAAAAACTAAACCAAGACTGCAAGAAATGCTAAAGGAGATTGTTTGGCCTGATGACCAATAATATCAGGTACCAGCGCAATACAAGGTCACAAAACAGAACGTCCTGATATCAACGCAGCTCAAATACAGAAAGCACAAAAATAAACAAATTAAGACTAATTCTAAAAAATAAATAAATAAAATAATACACATAACAGGAAATCATGGAAATCAATAGATAAACGATCACAATAATCAAAAAGAGGGACTAAATATAGGAGGTATTGAACTGCCAGATGGAGAGTAATACAAGGCGATATAGAAGGATACAAGTTAGGTTTTTACTTAGAAAAACAGGGGTAAATAATAAGGTAACCACAAAAAGGAATATCAACTCCATAACTCAAGAAAAAAGCCAAGAAAAATGTAACGACTCAACAAACACAAAGTTAAACATTATGAAAATGAGGATCTCAGAAGCTACTAAGAAAAACGTCTCAGCACAAAAAAGCATGTGGAAAAAGGAAATGGCCAACAACACACATGAAAAGGCATCAAAATGACAGCACTAAAAACTTATTTATAATTACGCTGAATGTAAATGGACTAAATGCACCAATAAAGAGACAGAGAGTCATGGACTGGATAAAGAAACACGATCCATCTATATGCTGCCTACAAGAGACACACCTTAGACTTAGAGACACAAACAAACTAAAACTCAAAGGATGGAAAAAAATATATCAAGCAAACAATAAGCAAAAAAGAAGAGGAGTAGCAATATTAATTTCTGACAAAATAGACTTTAGACTTAAATCAGCCACAAAGGATAAAGAAGGACACTATATAATGATAAAAGGGACAATTGATCAGGAAGACATAACCATATTAAATATTTACGCACCTAATGACAGGGCTGCAAGATACATAAATCAAATTTTAACAGAATTGAAAAGTGAGATAGACACCTCCACATTTATAGTAGGAGACTTCAACACACCACTTTCGGAGAAGGACAGGACATCCAGTAAGAAGCTCAATAGACACACGGAAGACCTACTTACAACAATCAACCAACTTGACCTCATTGACTTATACAGAACTCTCCACCCAACTGCTGCTGCAAAATATACTTTTTTTTCTAGTGCACATGGAACATTCTCTAGAATAGACCACATATTAGGTCATAAAGCAAACCTTTGCAGAATCCAAAACATGGAAATATTACAAAGCATCTTCTCAGACCACAAGGCAATGAGGCTAGAAATCAATAACAGAAAAACTAGGGAAAAGAAATCAAATACTTGGAAAATGAACAATACCCTCCTGAAAAAAGACTGGGTTATAGAAGACATCAAGGAGGGAATAAGGAAATTCTTAGAAAGCAACGAGAATGAAAATACTTCCTATCAAAACCTCTGGGACACAGCAAAGCAGTGCTCAGAGGCCAATTTATATCGATAAATGCACACATACAAAAAGAAGAAAGAGCCAAAATCAGAGAACTGTCCCGACAACTTGAACAAATAGAAAGTGAGCAACAAAAGAATCCATCAGGCACCAGAAGAAAACAAATAATAAAAATTAGAGCTGAACTAAATGAATTAGAGAACAGAAAAACAATTGAAAGAATTAACAAAGCCAAAAGCTGGTTCTTTGAAACAATTAACAAAATTGATAAACCGTTGGCTAGACTGACTAAAGAAATACAGGAAAGGAAACTAATAACCCGAATAAGAAACGAGAAGGACCACATCACAACAGAGCCAAATGAAAATAAAAGAATCATTTCAGATTACTACGAAAAATTGTACTCAAACAAATTTGAAAACCTAGAAGAAATGGATAAATTCTTGGAACAATACTACCTACCTAAACTAACACATTCAGAAGTAGAACAACTAAATAGACCCATAACAAAAAAAGAGATTGAAACGGTAATCAAAAAACTTCCAACAAAAAAAAGTCCTGGCCCAGACGGCTTCACTGCAGAGTTCTACCAAACCTTCAGAGAAGACTTAACACCATTACTACTGAAGGTATTTCAAAGCATAGAAAATGACGGAATACTACCCAACTCATTCTATGAAGCTACCATCTCCCTGATACCAAAACCAGGTAAAGACATTACAAAAAAAGAAAATTATAGACCTATATCCCTCATGAACATAGATGCAAAAATCCTCAACAAAATTCTAGCCAATAGAATCCAACAACACATCAAAAAAATAATTCACCCTGATCAAGTGGGATTTATACCAGGTATGCAAGGCTGGTTTAATATCAGAAAAACCATTAATGTAATCCATCACATAAACAAAACAAAAGATAAAAACCACATGATCTTATCAATAGATGCAGAAAAGGCATTTGACAAAGTTCAACACCCATTTATGATAAAAACTCTCACCAAAATAGGAATTGAAGGAAAATTCCTCAACATAATAAAGGGCATCTATGCAAAGCCAACAGCCAATATCACTCTAAATGGAGAGAACCTGAAAGCATTTCCCTTGAGAACGGGAACCAGACAAGGATGCCCTTTATCACCACTCTTATTCAACATCGTACTTGAAGTCCTAGCCAGGGCAATTAGGCTAGACAAAGAAATAAAGGGTATCCAGATTGGTAAGGAGGAAGTAAAGCTATCACTATTTGCAAATGACATGATCATATACATGGAAAACCCTAAGGAATCCTCCAGAAAACTACAGAAACTAATAGAAGAGTTTGGCAGAGTCTCAGGTTATAAAATAAACACACAAAAATCACTTGGATTCCTCTACATCAACAAAAAGAACACCGAAGAGGAAATAACCAAATCAATACCATTCACAGTAGCCCCCAAGAAGATAAAATACTTAGGAATAAATCTTACCAAGGATGTAAAAGACCTATACGAAGAAAACTATAAAACTCTGCTACAAGAAATTCAAAAGGACATACTTAAGTGGAAAAACATACCCTGCTCATGGATAGAAAGACTTAACATAGTAAAAATGGCTATTCTACCAAAAGCCATCTATACATATAACGCACTTTCAATCCAAATTCCAATGTCATACTTTAAGGGGATAGAGAAACAAATCACTAATTTCATATGGAAGGGAAAGAACCCCCGGATAAGCAAAACATTACCAAAAAAGAAGAAGAAAGTGGGAGGCCTCACCCTACCTGATTTCAGAACCTATTATATAGCTACAGTAGTCAAAAGAGCCTGGTACTGGTACAACAACAGGCACATAGACCAATGGAACAGAATTGAGAACCCAGATATAAATCCATCCACGTATGAGCAGCTGATATTTGACAAAGGACCAGTGTCAGTAAATTGGGGAAAAGATAGTCTTTTTAACAAATGGTGCTGGCGTACCTGGATATCCATTTGCAAAAGAATGAAACAGGACCCATACCTCACACCATGCACAAAAACTAACTCCAAGTGGATCAAGGACCTAAACATAAAGACTAAAACGATAAAGATCATGGAAGAAAAAATAGGATCAACCCTAGGAGCCCTAATACAGGGCATAAACAGAATACAAAACATTACCAAAAATGATGAAGAGAAACCAGATAACTGGGAGCTCCTAAAAATCAAACACCTATGCTCATCTAAAGACTTCACCAAAAGAGTAAAAAGGCCACCTACAGACTGGGAAAGAATATTCAGCTATGACATCTCAGACCAGCGCCTGATCTCTAAAATCTACATGATTCTGTCAAAACTCAACCACAAAAAGACAAACAACCCAATCAAGAAGTGGGCAAAGGATATGAACACACACTTCACTAAAGAAGATATTCAGGCAGCCAACAGATACATGAGAAAATGCTCCCGATCATTAGCCATTAGAGAAATGCAAATTAAAACTACGATGAGATTCCATTTTTTTTTTTAGTTAGACTGGCATTAATCCAAAAAACACAAAATATTAAATGTTGGAGAGGCTGCGGAGAGATTAGAACTCTCATACACTGTTGGTGGGAATGTAAAATGGTACAACCACTTTGGAAATCCATCTGGCGTTATCTTAAACAGTTAGAAATAGAACTACCATACAACCCAGAAATCCCACTCCTCAGAATATACCCTAGAGATACAAGAGCCTTCACACAAACAGATATATGCACACCCATGTTTATTGCAGCTCTGTTTACAATAGCAAAAAGCTGGAAGCAACCAAGATGTCTGTCAAGGGATGAATGGGTAAATAAATTGTGGTATATTCACACAATGGAATACTACGCATCGATAAAGAACAGTGACGAATCTCTGAAACATTTCATAACATGGAGGAATCTGGAAGGCATTATGCTGAGCGAAATGAGTCAGTTGCAAAAGGACAAATATTGTATAAGACCACTATTATAAGATCTTGAGAAATAGAAAAAACGGAGAACACATACTTTTGTGGTTACAAAGGGGAGAGGGAGGGAGGGAGGGAGAGGGCTTTTTATTGATCAATCTGTAGATAAGAACTGCTTTGGGTGAAGGGAAAGACAACACTCAATACAAGGAAGGTCAGCCTAATTGGACTGGATTAAAAGCAAAGAGGTTTCTGGGATAAAACGAAAGCTTCAAAGGTCAGCGGAGCAGGGGCTGGGGTCTGGGGAACTTGGTTTGAGGGGACTTCTAAGTCAATGGGCAAAATAATTCTATTATGAAAACACTCTGCATCCCACTTTGAATTGTGGCACCTGGGGTCCTAAATGCCAACAATCGGCCATCTAAGATGCATCAATTGGTCTCAACCCACCTGGAGCAAAGGCAAAGGAAGAACACCAAGGTCACACGACAACTAAGAACCCAAGAGACGGAAAGGGCCACATGAACCAGAGACCTACATTATCCTGAGACCAGAAGAACTAGTTGGTGCCCGGCCACAATCGATGTCTGCCCTGTCAGGGAGCACAACAGACAACTCCTGAGGGAGCAGAAGACCAATGGGATACAGACCCCAAATTCTCATGAAAAGACCATACCTAATGGTATGATTGCGACTAGAGGAATCCCAGAGACAATGCTCCCCAGAACTTCTGATGGCACAGGACAGGAACCATCCCCGAAGACAAATCATCAGGCATGAAAAGGACTGGTCAGTGGGGAGAGAGATGCTGATGAAGAGCGAGCTAATTAAATCAGGTGGACACTGGAGAGTGTGTTGGCAACTCTTGACTGGAGGGGGGATGGGAAGATAGAGAGAGAGGGAAGATGGCAAAATTGGCACGAAACGAGAGACTGTAAGGGCTGACTCAATAGGGGGAGAGCAAGTGGGAGAAGGGAGTAAGATGTATGTAAACCTACATGTGACAGACTGATTGGAATGGTAAATGTTCACTTGAAGCTTAATAAAAATTAAAAAAAAAAAAAAAAGTAAGCCTGCCGAAACAAGTTGCAACCACCTGCCGTGACTGGGATTTGAACTGTGACCGGGATTTGAACTGACGTTGTTGAGGCCACAACGCAGAGACCTAACCAGTATTCTATCAAAGCCACCGCACAAAATGACGGTACTTAAGTCCTCAAGGGAAATGGATGCACATGTCCACAAGAGACTCATCCAAAAGTAGTCATGCAGCCTTGGTCACGAGGAAACAGTAGAAATAACCCAACTGCCCATCCCGTATTCACACTTTGGAATAACCTGCATTAATATTGTAGAAATTAACTAGTGAAGCAGGCAGGCAACAATGTGGATCGATCTATTTCAAAAACACGACACTGCTTGACTGAAAAAAAAAAAAAAAAAGCCGGGTACTACAAGATATACCTTAATTAATGTGAAATCCAAGAGAAGGCAAAACTAACCCTCTGGTGATAGAAATCATAAGAGTGAATAACTAAGCGGAGGAGAGCGGAGATTGATTGGCAAAGGGTTCTACAGACCTTGCTGGGATGATGGAAATTTTCTATAACTCGATCTGGGTGATGGTTACATTTTCCATTTTAATGAGCCGTCCAGTTAAGGTTTTTACATTTCACACTATGTGAGTTATAGTTGAAGAATTAACTGTTAAGAAAAACACGGGGGATGGAAGATGGGGATAAGATTGTGTATTATGTGGATTATGTTTTAAACTCCCTAAAAATTCATTTTTCTTTGGTCTAAAAAAGTCATATTGATAGCTGAAATATCTCAGTCAGAAAAATGGTTATGACCACACTCTCATTACACTCAGCAAGAGGCAGCATTTCACCTTCTCCTCACTCGTGGGGAACGTCTGTAGTTTCCGAATGACCAGACCCCAGGTTTGTATCTTTGGCTTCTGCTGACTCGCAGCTCCGAGTGCTGCCGCTCTATGGCCTCATAGAAGGGGTGCAGACTGCTCAAGAATTGAAGGCAAACCTCAAGAGGAGTCAGTTCCTGCCAAGACAGACGCCTGACACAGCCGAGGTTACTGCGGCCACGACGAAGAGTACCAACCACTCACTATCTGATCACCGCATGCCATAAACTTGGTGACAGATGATGCGTGTCCTTGAATATTTTTGAAGTAAAAACATTCACAATATTTCGTTGCTTTGTTATTGGATAGCAACAGAGAGTTTGCTTTTCTCTCTTTCAAGTCTTCTCTGGGCTCCCTCTGTCTCCTTCCTCCCTACACCGCTAAGTCAGAAAAATCTTTTTTTTTTTTTTAATTCCCAGGATCCCACCTGAGTCTCTGCAGAGAGCCTCCTGGAGGTCTCGTCTTCACCCACGCCTTCCTGCTGTCCTTCGCTCCTCTTCGCGGTTCCCCTTTCCCCCGTTATTTTCCCACCTCCTGCCCCAAGGACTACAACCAGGTTCAGCCAGGGACATCCAGAGGCGCGGGCCTGCTGGCGAAGGCGGAGCGGAAAACGTGAAGGGGCTAAGCTGGTCGTGGGACCCGCCCGGGTCGGGCGGGGGTTGCAGAGTAGGGCGTCTCCGGTGGTCGCTGGCTTCTGAGGACAGAGAGGAGGAAGGAAGGGCGAAGGCCATTCAGCGGCTCTTCCTGCTTGAGACATACCCAAAGCACAAGTTTCAAATGTGAAGAACAACGCGATTTGTCGCCCCAGCTCTTCTGGTTTTTCGAGGCTGTGGAACCTGCGCAGTTGTGCCCTGGAAAGCGGGCGGCATCGTGGTTAGTGAGAAACTCCTGTTTATTCAGACCAGGAACAGTGGCTACTGAAGGCTCTGTGGCGCAGCCGGTTAGGGCGTCCGGATGTTAACCAAAAGGTTGGTAGTTCGAGACCACCCAGGGAAGCGGAAACCTCCCTTACCCTCCTGTCCTCTCAGATCCTACCAGAAGAGTCATTGAACACAAAGTAGGAGTGCGCCTGGGAATCTGGAAATGCTTGAAAGAATGAAATCATCACTAAACAGGCTTTTCCCATTGTTTATTTGTACCATTATTTATTGTACGAACACTTTCATCATTCTTGTACACATATCTTTGGCGACTTGTGCAGGTATTTCTATAGGGGATAGTCTGGAAGAGCAATTGCAGAACAGGCAGTATGCTGGGGCAATCAGAGGGCTCACCTTGTTTGTTTCCTGGTTTTCAAGGGTTGGCCACACTTGTTGCCTGATTTCCAGTGCTTTGAAAACCGGTCTTTCATTAAATTCCTCTTTTTTTGTTCAGGAGCCCCGTTGCCGCAGTGGTTAAGCGTGCTCGCCTGACAACCAAAAGTTGGAACCCACTAGTTATTGTGCGGGAGAAAGATGTGGCAGAGGGAGAAAGATGTGGAAATCAGCTTCATAAAGACCACAGCATTGAAAAACCTGTGGGGCAGTTCTGTTTTGTTCTATAGGTTCCCTATGAGTCAGAATCTACTCCAGGGCAACAGGTTTGGTTTTGGTTAGACCATCTTTGTCAAAAGTGGAAAGCATATGTTTAAATGGTTTTCATTTGAGTTCAATAGTTGTTTAAATGCATTTGCATTTCAATTTATTTTTCCAGCTCAATGAGTCCTTTTCTTCATGCATTTTCCAGCACAACAGATTTTTTATACACGTGTGGTGAAATGAATTCCTTTATGTGGCCTTTTGCCTTGGTTCTTTGGAAAAAACAGCTTGAGAGGTTTTTTTCCCTAGCCTTGATGAGTTGTTACTTTTACCCTAGTTTTTTGAAATAACTACTTGAGGGACCTCCAAGGTTGCTTTCTAGCCCAGAGGGCTGGTACCCTTGCCCAGGAAAGAAGCCGGTCTCTACAGGGAGAAAGACCTGGTGATCTGCTCCTGTAAAGATTAACAACAACAACAACAACCTAGTGCCCTAGAGTCCATTCTGACTCAGACCTGCCCATCCTTGGGTTAGCAGCTGTAGCACTTAACCACTAGGCCACCAGGGTTTCCTGTAAAGATTAGCACCTAGGAAACCTCACGGGGCAGTTCTACTCTATCAAGTGAGGTCACTATGAGTCAAAATCCACTTGATTGCACCTCACAACATGTTTGGTTAAAAATTGTAGATAGACATAGAAGTTTCCACGTTGCAAGCACTAATACAAAAATTGATGCAGGCAGGGACCATCAACAAACATTAAAACTTTTCAGGATACACATGTGCACACATATTGTATATTTACAAGATCGCTAAGTATTATCCCACAAACTATTTAAAAATTATGAAGTGAGAAAATGTCTCTTTACAGTAGAGAGGACAGACACATCCTTTCACTAAGAATCAGTAACTGATGAACACACTGACCCCTCTTTCCTTCCTGACAGGATGCTGTACAAAGCACACAGCACTACATATGCAGTGTGCTTGACCAAAGTGTTTAGCTTAAACAGGACGTAGGGCAAGACAATGGGTCTGTCTTCTTCAAAAATTTAATAGCCTCAAAAAACACACCAACAAAGGAGTAGGAAGGAGGCTAGGGAGACAGTTCGATGTAATTAGGAATAAAGAGATATAACAATCAAGTGCCATTTAGGAGCCTTGATTGGAGCTTGGAGAAACAAGAACACCACAACTCTCAGTTTGCTTTTACTCTGGCTCTTGCTCTCTCACTCTCAGGATATGTTTATATCTATCTACAAACCCCCCATGTACCTGCCAGTTTGTCTTATTGTGGGGGCTTGTGTGTTGCTGTGATGCTGGAAGCTATGCCACCAGTATTCAGAGACCAGCAGGGTCACCCATGGAGGACAGGTTTCAGCTGAGCTTCCAGACTAAGACGGACTAGGAGGAAACACCCGGCAGTCTACTTCTGAAAAGTATTAGCCAGTGAAAACCTTATGAATAGCAGCGGAACTTTGTCTGATACAGTATTGGAAGATGAGTCCCCCAGGTTGGAAGGCACTCAAAAGATGACGGGGGAAGAGCTGCCTCCTCAAACTAGAGTCGACCTTAATGACATGGATGGAGTAGAGCTTTTGGGACCTTCATTGCTGATGGGGAGTGACTCAAAATGAGAAGAAACAGCTGCAAACATCCATTAATAGTTGGAACTTGGAATGTATGAAGTATGAATCTAGGAAAATTGGAAATTCTCAAAAATGAAATGGAATGCATAAACATCTATATCCTAGGTATTAGTGAGCTGAAATGGACTGGTATTGGCCATTTTGAATCGGACAATTATACAGTCTACTATGCTGGGAATGACAACTCGAAGAACGTTTCAAGATGTATCTTGAAGTACAACGCTGTCAGTGATAGAATAATATCCATATGCTTACAAGGAAGACCAGTTAATACGACCATTATTCAAATTTACACACCAACTACTAGGGCCAAAGATGAAGAAATAGAAGATTTTTATCAGCTGCTGCAGTCTGAAATTGATTGAACATGCAATCAAGATGCATTGATAATTACTGGTGATTGGAATGTGAAAGTTGGAAACAAAGAAGAAGGATCAGTAGTTGGAAAATATGGCCTTGATGATAGAAACAATGCCAGAGATCAAATGATAGAATTTTGCAAGACCAACGACTTCTTCATTGTAAATACCTTTGTTCACAACATAAGAGACGACTATACACATGGACCTCGCCAGATGGAGCACACAGAAATCAAATAGAGTACACCTGTGGAAAGAGACGATAGAAAGCTCAAAATCATAAGTCAGAACAAGGCCAGGGGCCAACTGTGGAAAAGACCATCAGTTGCTCATATGCAAGTTCAAGCTGAAACTGAAGAAAATCAGAGCAAGTCCACGAGAGCCAAAATATGACCTTGAGTATATCTCACCTGAATTTAGAGACCATCTCAAGAATAGATTTGACGCATTGAACACTAGTGACCGCGGACCAGACGAGTTGTAGAATGACATCAAGGATATCATACGTGAAGAAAGCAAGAGGTCATTGAAAACATAGGAAAGAAAGAAAAGACCAAGATGGATGTCGGAGGAGACTCCTGAACTTGCTCTCGAACATCAAGCAGCTAAAGCAAAAGGAAGAATTGATGAAGTAAAAGAACTGAACAGAAGATTTGAAAGGGTGTCTAGAGAAGACAAAGTAAAGTATTATAATGACATGTGCAAAGAGCTGGAGATGGAAAACCAAAAGGGAAGAACAAGCTCGGCGTTTCTCAAGCTGAAAGAACTGAAGAAAAAAATTCACCCTCGAGTTGCAATAGTGAAGGATTCCATAGGGAAAATATTAAACGATGCAGGAAGCATCAAAGAAGATGGAAGGAATACACAGAGTCATTATACCAAAAAGAACTAGTCGATGTCCAAACATTTCAAGAGGTGGCATATGATCAGGAATGGATGGTACTAAAGGAAGAAGTCCAAGCTGCTCTGAAGGCATTGGTGAAAAACAAGGCTCCAGGAATTGATGGAATATCAATTGAGATGTTTCAACAAACAGATGCAGCACTGGAGGTGCTCGTTTGTCTATGCCAAGAAATATGGAAGACAGCTTCCTGGCCAACTGACTGGAAGAGATCCATCTTTATGCCTATTCACAAGAAGGTGATCCAACCAAATGTGGAAATTATAGAAAAATATCATTAATATCACACACAAGGAAAATTTTGCTGAAGATCATTCAAAAATGGCTGCAACAGTGTATCAACAGGGAACTGCCAGAAATTCAGGCCCGTTTCAGAAGAGGACGTGGAACCAGGGATATTATTACTGATGTCAGATGGATCCTGGCTGAAAGCAGAGAATACCAGAAGGATGTTTACTTGTGTTTTATTGACTATGCAAAGGAATTCAACTGTGTGGATCATGACAAACTATGGATAACATTGTGAAGAATGGGAATTCCAGAACACTTAATTGTGCTCATGAGGAAGCTTTACATGGATCAAGAGGCAGTTCTTTGGACAGAACAAGGGAATACTGATTGGTTTAAAGGCAGGAAAGATGTGCGTCACGGTTGTATTCTTTCACCGTACCTATTCAATCTGTGTGCTGAGCAAATAATCCAAGAAGCTGGACTATATTAAGAAGAACGGGGCATCAGGGTTGGAGGAAGACTCATTAACAACCTGTGTTGTACAGATGACACAACCTTGCTTGCTGAAAGTGAAGAGGACTTGAAGCATTTACTAATGAAGATCAAAGACCTCAGGCTTCAGTATGGATCACACCTCAAAATAAAGAAAACAAAAATCCTCACAAATGGACCAATGAGCAACGTCATGATAAACGGAGAAAAGATTGAAGTTGTCAAGGATTTCATTTTACTTGAATCCACAATCAACAGCCATGGAAGCAGCAGTCAAGAAATCAAATGACGCATTGCACTGGGTAAACCTCCTGCAAAGGACCTCTTCAAAGTGTTGAAGAGCAAAGATGTCACCCTGAAGACTAAGGTGCGCCTGACCCAGCCATGGTATTTTCAATCCCATCATACGCATGTGAAAGCTGCACAATGAATAAGGAAGACTGAAGAAGAATTGACACCTTTGAATTGTGGTGTTGGCGAAGAATATTGAGTATACCATGAACTGCCAAAAGAAAGAACAAATCTGTCTCAGATGAAGTACAGCCAGAATGCTACTTAGAGGCAAGGATGGCGAGACTGTGCAGTACATACTTTGGACATGTAGTCAGGAGGGATCAGTCCCTGGAGGAGGACATTATGCTTGGCAGCGTACAGGGTCAGTGGAAAAGAGGAAGGCCCTCAAGGAGGTGGATTGGACACAATGGCTGCAACATGGAGCTCAAGCATAACAATGATTGTTAGGATGGCTCAGGACAGGGCAGTGTTTCCTTCTGTTGTGCATAGAGTTGCTATGAGTTGGAGCCCACTGGGGGGCACCTGACAACAACAACAACATGGGTTGTCACAGTTTGTGCAATTCTCTCTGGGACTTTCCGGGACTGGAGTCTGATTCTAGATCTAAAGCAATGAGAAAAAGTAGCAATGGGCTTTAAGGAGTGAAAAGTAACTGTTTCCGCCCCGTTTCGTACCTGGAACCTTCCCTGTGTGTGGCAAACGTGATAACCACTATGCTTTGGAAACCACGTGAATGAGCTAGCCTAAGATTTTGTCCTTGAAAATCCTAAGACGTGCAGTCTTTAAGTATTTTAGCTTCCAACATACGAAATTCAAATTCAACTGCATTTGAAATTCGACTGCCAGTAGCAAAGTGTGGGAGAAAGCCCGGGGGGGGGGGGGTGAGGGGAACAACAATAGTTCCTTCAGTCAGAGGAGACTGTGGCTTCCTTTAGGCCCTAAATTTTTTTATCTGGGAAGCTAGGACATGGCGGGGGGGCTGGAGGGGGTGCTCCCCCGGGATGCGGGATCCCACAGCTCACTAGAGTTTTCATTTTCAGAACTAAGCTCCTCTCGGGCTCTCCAGCTCCGCACAGCCCAGGAGCTGTGAAGGCTCTCACGCTGGGGTTTCGGAAAGGCGCCTAGGTGGACCTTTAAAGGCACTGGTGCTCTTGACAAATGATCCGTGTTTCCATGAAAAGAAGTTCAATGTCATTACTCATTATTCATCCATGCACTTTGCATTAGTTGCCATGGAGTCAATTAGGACTCATGACTCCATAGGTTCTGAAGGCTGTGACTTGGTGGTGCATTGGTTAAAGTGCTCAGCTGCTAACTGAAAGGTCAGCAGTTTGAATCCACCAGCCACCCTGTGGGAGAAAGATGTGGTGGCCTGCTTCTGTAAAGATCACAGCCTTGAAAACCCTATGGGGCACCTCTACTCTGTCCTATAGGGTCACTATGACTCAGAATTGACTCGATGACAACGGCTTGGACTTTTGGATCTTTCAGAAGCAGATTGCCGGACTTGCCTTCTGAAGTGCCTCTGCGTGGGTTCCAACCACAAACCTTTCAGTTAGTAGTTGAGTGCTCAACCGTTTGGCAGAAATTTGGAAAATGAGCATTGTTGAGGATGTGGAAAATTGGAACCCTCACCCTTTGTTGGTGAGATTGTAAAATGGTACAGCCTCTGTGGAAATCCGTTTGATGGTTCCTCAGAAAAGTTAACCACAGAATTCCCAAATGACCCAACACCTCCACTACTGGGTATATACCCCCAAAAAATTGAAAGCAGAAATGCAAACAGATCCTTGTACACCAATGCTCATTGCAGCATTATTCACAAGAGCCAAAAGGTGTAAACAACCCAAGTGTCCATCAACAGAGGAGTGGATAAACAAAATGTGGTATATCCATACAATGGAATATTATTCAGCTGTAAAGGGAAAGGAAATTCTAATATATGTTAAGACATGAATGAACCTAGGAAAATTATACTGAATGAAATAAGCCAGATGCAAAAAGACAAATATTATATGATTCCCACTTACTTGGAATCTCTAGAACAGCAAATGCATAGAGGCCAAAGTTTACTAATGGTTACCAGGGGCAGGTGGGAGGGAAAAGACAGGAATGACTGCTTAAGGGACACTGAATTTCTGTCAAGGATTATGAAAACCTTTGGAAACGGATAGTGGTGATGGTTCCACAACATGGTGAACCTAAGTAGTGTCACTGAATTGTGCACATAAAGTGGTTGAAATGGCAAGTGTTTTGTTACCTACTTTATCAAACGCACACACACTCAAAATGATCCACACTTCCTGTCCACCCAGGAACAGTAGAACCCTCCCTCCAGGCCCTACTGTGCCCTCTCCCTGGGGCTTGACCTGCACTCTTTCCTCTCAAGCCCTTTTGCCTCAGCACCTCTCCACTGTCCTCCATCTGACAATTGGGCTGTCTCTAGTTCTATGCAACTCAGTTTAAGTCCACTGCTTTAATCAAGCCTTCATGTTTTAGCCGTACCTTAGCAAAGGCCGAAACATGTGTTTTAGGACATTTGACTTTTGGAAAATATTGAACAACCAACACAGGCCAAGCCAACCTTGAAGGCCTGCACTGGATTCTTTTGGACACCAGACCAAAAAGCCGAGTATACACCGCAGGACCCAAGGGAAGCTCATGCAGATTTCACAATCCCTTGATTTCTCCCCCCTCACTCTTGGAGATTCTTTTTGAAGGGCAGTTTTATTTCAATACTGGAAACTCATCTTCGTTTGCGTTTTTTATTTTTCTGCTTAACAGATCACGGAGTGGGAATGTTAACGCAGGTGGTTTGCACAGGTTTTTCACCTTTGCCTCAGGGCAACTGCCAATAGGCAAAGAGTTTTTGTAGCTCACAGGCTTTAATGTTATTCTCCATAGGATTTCCCCTAGAAATCAAGTTTAAAAAAAAAAAATTGGGGGGGCAAGAATGTGCCCTTTTCTCCTGCAGTTGCTGCTCTAGGTGCAGGGGTTACCTTGCAGCCTTCACACCTGATGTTCAAGTGCTCCCCCACCCTGGGGAAGGCATGGATACCTTGCTCACTGGAAACCAGGACTCAGTGCTCGACTTTGTTTTTTGTCTCAAAGTTGAGAAGGGGACACAACTGTACTACATCACGCTCACCAGCGACCTAGGACCCTGTTCCAGACGAGGCTGCCTTCCAGGTAGCTTTAGTTCAGGAAATTTCATAATGTGCATTTCCCCTTCCTTTCCAGAACAATCACCTGCCTCCCCGCCCACCCAGAGGCTAGGGTTCACCGCCTTTCCGTTGAGTCACGACCCTTTGGGATCCCTCCTGAATTGGACAAAGGGGAAGGTTGTCCTTCCCTTACACAGGGGGAGAAAAGAGCAGGCTACAGGAGGTCCTCAAACTCACCTCGTGTGTCCCCCCGTATAGCACACCTGGGCCGCGCCCAGCCCAAGACAGGAAAAAAAGGGCCTTCTGAAGCTTCTCTGCAGGCGGAACACGAAGGGAGTTGGTTTCTTAACCTGGAGAGAGGAGTGGAGAGGCGGGGTCCCAGGCATGTCCGAAACTCTCCAAGACAGGCCAGAACAGGCTGATTTTGAGGGACAGAGCCAAAGAAAAGGGGCAAATGCAGCCGAATCCCACGCCCTGAAATTAAGGGTCTTGAACCCTAAGGTCTGAGCGAGCCGAGGGCTATGCCTTAAATTGACCTCCCGCCTTTATCAGGAAAGTTATCGGTCCAAATCCAGAGCTCAGGAAATGGAGGGACTGGGTAGATCAACGTCCACATTTGACGGACTAAAACCAAAAGATTCGTTGCCCTTGAGTCTATTACGATTCATAGGGAGCAGAGTAGAACAGCCCCATAGGGTTTCCACAGAGCGGCCAGAGATTCGAACTACTGACTGTCTTCTATCACCAAGGAGAACCCGTAAATCCCTGAGTAATTAGATGTGGGGTCTGAGGAAAAGACCGTCGCCAAGGAGAACTCGCTGTTTTCTTCCTGAGCATAAGAAAGATTGGAGTTGCCATCAACAAAGATGGGAAAACGGCAGGGGCAGAGGACTTTAGGGGGAAATCTGAAGTTCAATTTGGGGTCCTGGGGCCGTGGTTCAAGGAGTTTTTCCTCCAGTCTGCCTCCGTTTCTGCATTCTGAGCCATTTTTTAAAATACATATATAGATTTTTTATTGTGCTTTAAGTGAAAGTTTACAAATCAAGTCAATCTTACACACAAAAGCCCACATTCACCTTGCTACACACTCCCAATTACTTCCCCTCCCATGAGACATCCCACTCTCTCCCTCCACTCTCTACTCCTGCGCATTTTGCCAGCTTCTAACCCCCTCCACCCTCTCATCTCCCCTCCAGGCAGGAGATGCCAACACAGTCTGGAGTGTCTACCTGATCCAAGAAGCTCACTCCTCACCAGCATCCCTCTCCAACCCATTGTCCAGTCCAATCCATGTCTGAAGAGTTGGCTTCGGGAATGGTTCCTGTCCTGGGGCAACAGAAGGTCTGGGGGCCATGACCACCGGGGTCCTTCCAGTCCCGGTCAGACCATTAAGTCTGGTCTTATGAGAATTTTGGGTCTGCATCCCACTGCTCTCCTGCTCCCTCAGGGGTTCTCTGTTGTGTTCCCTGTCAGGGCAGTCATAGGTTGTAGCCGGGCACCATCCAGTTCTTCTGGTCTCAGGATGATGTAGTCTCCGGTTCATGTGGCCCTTTCTGTCTCTTGGGTTAGTAATCACCTAGTGTCTTTGGTGTTCTTCATTCTCTTTTGATCCAGGTGGGTTGAGACCAATTGATGCACCTTAGATGGCTGCTTGTTAGTGTTTAAGACCCCTGTCTGAGCCTTTTTTTTTTCTTTTTTTTTACTGAAACATAACACATGTGCCACAAAATGCATCTATTTAAGGTGTACAAGTAAATGGTTTTTACTGTATTCATACAGTTGTGCAACCATCCCACAATCTAAGTTTAGAAAACTTTCACCACCCCAAAGAAACATCATTAGCACTCACTCTCCATCACTTTCCACTTCCCCAATACCCAGTTCTATGCAGTCATTAATCTATTTTCTATCTGTATAAATTTGCTTGTTCTGGACTTTTCATATAAATGGAATCATATAATATATGGCTGTTGGTGACTAGATTTTTAAACTCAGCATAATATGTTTTAGGTTTATTCACGTTGTAGCAAGTATCGGTGTTTCATTACTTTTTTAAAAAATAAGTTTTATTGTGCTTTGAGTGAAAGTTTACAAATCAAGTCAGTCTGCCACATATAAGCTTATATACACCTTATTCCATACTCCCACTTACTCTTCCCCTCATGAGTCAGCCCGCTCCCTCCTTCCAGTCTCTCCTTTCGTGACGATTTTGCCAGTTTCTAACCCTCTCTAACCTGTCTGAGCCGTTTTTGATGTTGGAGTTCTCCGGGGCTCGTGCTCTGCCTCCTTCCCACCCTGGGGGCCTTCTCCCTGCAGGCTAGTTCCCTGCTCTGGACCCGGCCACCTTCTCCCCACACGCTCCCGCCCAGCAAAGCCGCATCTCTGGGCGGGGAAGAGCCACCTCGCTCCGAAACCTGCGGAGACCTGTCAGCGCTCGGCGTGTGGCACGCTGTCTCGCGTTTTGGAGAAGGCAAGAAGGAAAAGGCCTTAGTGGAGGATCGCTGGAGAAGAGGGCGGCATCAGAGAGGGTAGGCATCCTGCCTTCCGAGGGTATGGTGCAAAGAGATGTCCTGTCTGGAGGCGGGAGATGTGAGCCCTCCCGGCAGGTCCCTGGTGGTCTAGTGGCTAGGATTCGGCGCTTTCACCGCCGTAGACCGGGTTCGGTTCCCGGTCCGACTCCTCTCCTCCGCAGGAATCTTCTTTAGCCTTGTTTCATGCAGAAAAGTCCCAGCATCGCCCAGGCTTGGAGAGGTGATCTTCAGCGGCTTGGGGCCTCCAACAGTTGTATCCTGCTCTGGGCCACCGGGAACCGCCACGGCTTCTGTAGTCCTCGTCTTAGAAACCTAACCTTTCTCTTTCAGAATATTCATCTCAGGAGAACAAAGCAGAACCTGGGACAAGAGCTCCAAATCTTCCTTTTCAAAGCAATTTTAAATATAAAAAAGTTGAAAGAGTAGTGATTTTATATGACCAAAGAGCATTTTCCACATTTGTTTTGTCATCCCTCCATATATATCTATTTGGTACCCCATTTCAGAGTAACTTGCAGATATCTCAAGATCCTTTGGTTCCTCCTTTCCTTTGGCAATACCCCTCTAAACTAGACTTTTGGGGACTTTTCCTCTTTGTCCTCTCAAAGACGCCCCTCTTGCCCCTTCAGCATAAACTCTCACGTGTGACCTGGAGCCCCTCCAGAAATTACAAAGACTCCAGTCACTGGGAAAATCTCAGGTGTTTAGAGATTACCTCTTAGGAACCAGGGAAAAAGTCCAAATCCTTTTTGAGTAAAAATTATTTGTATACTCCACAGACATGCTCATTTGCCCCTACTTTTATCCCCTGGAAAGGTCCAGAAGACACTACCTCCAAAGAGGCCGTGAGAAATAGATCCTACAGAACTGTTTTCTCATCCTCAAAGAACTCTGTGGTGGCTATTTTATGAAGGACAGTGGGAACTGCTACCGTGGACCTGGGATCATTGAAATGAATAGGGATGATGGGAAGATGGCATTGGAAGGGTCAAGTCACAACATTTAAGCCTAAAAGACAAGGTGACCTCAGTCACTACATTGAATACAGAGCTGAAGCAGTAATCAGAATTGTCTGTCCCTCAAAGCTCTTTGGCATTAACTCCTTGGTTGGCATCTCTAGAAATGCAGTAGATGGGCAATCTATTAAAGTCTTACATGATTTTTATAAGCAGAAACACACTAGGTCTGGTGAACCCAGTCTGACTTGAAACACAGCAACAGACAGTCACAGACGCTGAACAAATTCACAAGCACAGAGCTCTTTGAATGAAAGCGAGAATAGATTCCCTCAAGGAAGAACCTGTTTATACAGTCAAAAATCAACTCCCTTAGGCCTTTAGCCAACTGGTGTATTCCCACCAAAGTTACAGGAGTAAAATGACCTCTTAGTAAATATTATTTCATACCAGAATATTTGGAATTAACACCATAATGTAAGTACTTAGGTGTGTTATTAGCTCATTTTCATAATCAAAAAATATTTTAGAAGGATTGTCATCAGTGCAGATCATCAGTGAAACTAGAATGAGGCAAGTTTAGAATGTGAACATATATTTGACTTTGACTCTCATGAAATTTAAGTAGAGTAGGTAAATATACATTTAAACAGGACTCAATATTTTTAGAAGAGTAGACAAAATTATTTATAGGTGGTTTTAGGTACCAGTTGGGAAAATTATTAAGGTAATCACTGGGCTTGTAATGTGTGGTGGTTAAGGTTGTGTGTCAGCTTGGCTGGGCCATGATTCTCAGTGGTTTGGCAGTTATGTAATGATGTAAATTGGCAGTTATATAGTGATGTAGTTATCCAGAATGATGTGATCTGACATGATCAGCCAATCAGTTGTAAGGGGATTTTCCTGAGGGGTGTGGCCTGCATCCAATATATGTATAGACATTTTGACAAAGGTTGCTCGATTGCCCTAGATCCTGCATCTACCTGGTCATCATCTGACCTCCAGTTCTTGGGACTTTAGCCAGCAACCTGCTTCCTTTCCTGCCCATCTTAGGTTCATCAGACCCTGCAGGTACATGAGACAGGAGAAGTCTCCGACCTGATGTCTGACCCATGGTCTTGGGACTTGCTACCTCTACAACCATGTGAGCAATTTTCTTGAGATGAAGCTCTCCCTCTGTCTCTGTCTCTGTTTACACAGTTATATATATATATATGTATATACACACACACACACACCCATACACAATCGCACTGGTTTTGCTTCTCTTGAGAACCGGCCTAAGACAATTTGTACTGAGAGAGGTTCCAGAGAAACAGAATCATAAGGATGAGTTTTCTCAGTTGGTTCTCAAGTTTGACTAATCCTAAAATTGCTGACGACTTCACCTCCAGTAGTAAAGAGGGTGCTGCTAATCCATGGGACGAGATGGCAATTTTAATATGCCAAATATCATCAGAAATAGATCAAGTATTGGAGGGAAGCAAGGCTCTGAGTGATCATATGTTTCAAAATTTTCCACAATTTTGTCAGGAAGTAAGGAAGCTGGTTGTTTGGTCCTACTTTTATTAGACAAACTGGTGAGAGGGATGAGCTCAGAGCTTCATAGTTACAGTTCAAAGGCCTTATAAAATACCTCAAAGTTGCAACTTGTCCCCTGAAAGAAAGCCTTATTTCTTGTAGTAACAGAGCTGCTATTGTGGAAAATCTAACACAAAGTCTTATTTTAAGAGTGGCTGAGTAACTATGTAATTAACTTCCTAACCTCGAATGGTGTCTGAAGTTAAAGTAAGGCCATTGATTGAGGAGAAATGGGACCCGAAACTTGGAAAGGGAACATACGGACAGATAATCAGGGAGCTGAGGACACTGAGGCTCTAAATTCTGTTGAATCATTGCTGCCAGGAGAATCAGCACTCCTACTCCCATCTGAAGAGATTACTCCATCTTCCTCTGCTAAGCCATTAAACCAAAAAAACAAAACAAAAAAAACCCATTGCCTTCTTATAGGAGTTGATTCTGACTCAGAGTGACCCCATACAACAGAATAGAACTACCCCATTGGGTTTTCAAGGAGCATCCGGTGGATTTGAACTATTGGCCTTTTGGTAAGCAGCTGAACTCTTAACCACTATGGCACCAGGATTTTGGTAAAGCCGCTGACCTCCAGTCAAACCATTATACCTTCCACCCCCATCAGATGAGATTAACCCAACTGTGTCTGAAGAGACTTTGAGGTATCACCTGAGGTGGCACCTGTTGCCTTGCCTGAGGCATTACCTGAGGGAGATGCCTTTCAAGACATTGATGAATATTCCCAGGAATCACCCCCACTGCCCATTTTTGCTTCTAGGTCTATAACTAGACTTAAGTCCCAAAAGGGGAGGTACAAAGTGTAACCGAGGAGAAGGCACACCACACTCCAAAGGAACTGCTTTACTTTTCTGATATGTACAAACAGAAACCTGAGGAATATGTGTGAGAATGGCTATTAAGGATGTGGGATAATTGTGCAAGGAACATAAAGATAGATCAGTTGGAGGTTATTAATATGGGCCTACGAATCACAGATTCTTCCTTCAGTGTTTCAGCTCAAGAGGATAGGAAAAGATCTAATAGTTTATTTGGTTGGGTGGATGAAGTATGGATTATGTGGTAGCCTACACTAAATAAAGTTGAAGTACAAGACCTGCCCTGGTATACTGTAGAAGAAGGAATTCAAAGGCTTAGGGAAATTGGCATGTTGGAGTGGATTTATCAGGTTAGACCCACATGCCCACACATGGAGTGCCAGAGGACACACCATTTACCACAACAGTGAGAAACAAATTTGCAAAGGGAGTCACGGCATCCTTGAAGACTGCTGTGATTGCTCCTTTATTTGAGTAAGTTTCGACAGTGAGAACTGCCCTAACTGAATTAAAACACCTAACTACAATGGGGCTGATTGGACCCCGTGGTGGTAGGGGCCAAGTGGCAGCACTCAATCCACAAAGACAAGGTGGGAGTGGTTAGTGCTTACCACAATGGACAGTGGAATCTAAGCAGTAATCAGAGTAATCTCACTTGTATGGACTTATGGTATTGGCTAATGAGTCATAGTGTCCTAGGAGTGAAATAGACAGGAAATGTACTAAATATTTACTTGATCTCTACAAGCAGAAGAATTCTAGCTCAAGGGAACGGCAGTCTAATTTGAATCACCAGAATAGAGAGTTGCAGCCCCTCAATCAAGGGCTTGAAGAATGCCACCATCGAGGGCTTGAAGAATGCAAGGGCCATGATTCCCACCACATCCCCATTCAGCTCATCTGTTGGGCCTGTGGAAAAAACAGATGGATCTTGTAGAAAGACAGAGGGTTACTGTAAACTTAACCAAGTGGTGACTCTAATTATAGCTCCCATTCCATATGTGGTTTCATTGCTTGAGAAAATTAATATATCTCCGGGGAACTGATATGCAGCTATTGGTCTGACCAATGCTGTTTTCCCATTTTCAGTTCTGAAGAAACACCATAAGCAGCTTTTCTTCAGCTGGAAAGGCTAGCAATATACCTAAACTGTCCTACCTCAGTGATATATCAACTCTCCAGCCCTATGTCTTAATTTAGACCTCAGGGACCTTGATTGCCTTTCCATTTCACCAACCGTCACACTGGTCCACTACATTGATGACCCTACACTGACTGGACCTAGTAAGGAAGAAGTGTGAATGACTCTGGACTTACTGGTAAAACACTTGTGTGCTAGGAGTTGGGAAATAAATCCCACAAAAATTCGGGATCCTTCCAACTGAGTGAAATTTCTAGGAGTTCAGTGGTGTGGGGCAGTGGTGTGGCTCATGCAGGAAGAACCATCCTTGTTGGTAGTCCCTGCATATCTCCTGGCATTCACTGGTCTGTGAGGGAACATCACATGTTGTTTACCTCTTATGCCTGACCCTCGCTGCACGTCTCTTCTCTATTACGAAACAGCACTCAGAAAGGATTAGGAGTAGGACCCACCCTTCTCCAGTATTACAAAACTGATACTCTCTTCAAAGAGTGGGGCAAAAATGTGGCAGTTGGCTTCTATTTTGTCCAATAGGGCCACTGTGAGTTGCAATTGAGTCCACCCACAGTGGATATCTTCAAAGAAGAACTCTATTACCCCCAAAAAGCTCACATTCACAGGTATAGGGGTTAGGACTTTGATATTTCCCTTAGAAGGACACGATTCAATCCTTAACACTAGAGGGAGAGAGAATTCCATGGCTGATGGTCTTCTTAATGTTGGTAAAAAATCCTGTCTGTTTTCACAGCCTGGAGATCCTGAAACAAGTTCTAGTTGACAAGAAAGCATTTCTTCTGGGGCTGTGAGTGACCCCGTCAGTTTTATCTGAATTTTCTTGAACTAAGTTTATCTTTGTTATTACTAATTCTGACATCCAGTTCCTCAATTCTGTTCCTCTGATTTCCTATTGAGTTGTCTAATTACGAAATTTTATTGTTAATTTTCTGAATTTCTGATTTCTGTCTCTCTATGGATTCTTGCAGCCTATTAAATTTGTCATTACGCTCTTCAATAACCTTCTTAATATCCTCGACTGCGTTATCTGTGTGATCCTTGGCTTGTTCTGCATTTTGCCTAACCTCTTTCCTGATCTCTTGAAGAGTTCTGTGTATTAACCTTTAGTATTCGACCTCTGGTAATTCCAGGAATAAATCTTTGTCCAGAAGACTTCTTGATTCTTTGTTTTGGGAGCTTGTTGAAGTGATCATGTTCTGCTTCTTTATGTGATTTGATATTGACTATTGTTTTTGAGCCATCTATAAGTTATTGTCTTAATTTATTTTGTGCTTGCTTGCTGTGTCCTGGCTTCTTGCTTTGTTTTGTTTTGATATGCCCAAATAGGCTGCTCAAGTGAGCTAGCTTGATTGTTGGTGCCTTAGAAGCTCTAATATCCTGTCACCAGATGGCTAGGGCTGTTACCGGGTATATGAGCCTAGGAATCCATTCACTTTTCTTGTATGGATTCAGCTGAGGTGTCCAAGTAGTTGGTGCAGGCTCTCACCTACAGTCTTAGAGGAGCGGGGTGATTGGTGTAGGCACAGGTTTCTGGTTGCAGCACTGGGTCACACTCTGAGCAAGGCAGGGGCTGACAACTGTCCCCTGAGTTTCTGTGAGGAAAGCACATCCCTGTGCCCTAGAGCTCACAGGTGGGTGGGCTCTGCCGCTGGACAATGGGCATCCAGTGTTTTTGGCTGTAAGGACTGGGAGTCACCACTTATCCTTGGACTCTTGTCGGGGGTGGCTAGGTGGCGTGGGTGGAGCCACCAGTCCTCAGGCCCCTTATATGGGTAGGTGAGGACCCTGCTTAATAAGCAGAGTGGTGTCAAATGTCAAAATCCTGTCTCTCTGCCATGCAGCTGAAACAGTTGAAGTCAGGCCTCAGCCACGTACACTGTTGCACTATGCCAACAACGGCCTAAGCTACTGAAATGGGCCCACACAGGTCCCCCCAGTGGGGAGAGACATTCAAAGTCCATAGACTGCTTGTGTCTGGATAGGAGCTGCTTCTGCCCTGAGTTCCCAGGTTAGGGGAACTGGCAGTTTGTTTTTCCTCCATTTGTTAATTTGTTCCTTCTCCCAGGCCAGGAGAAGGGTTCATGGTGCACAGCAGGACCTATCTCAGGCCCAGGGAAATGGGCCACCACGAAATCTGGCTTGAGGGCTGGGGTAGTGGGGGGAGGGATCAGATAAATGGGAGAGACTTCTTTCCAAAGGGTGCTTTTTTTTTTTTTAGTTTTTATTGTGCTTTAGGTGGAAGTTTACAAATTCAAGTCAGACCCTCACATAAAAGTTTATAGAAACCTTCCTATATCCTCCTAGTTGCTCTCCCTGTAATGAGACAGCACACTCCTTTCCACTCTATTTTCGTGTCCATTCGGCCAGCTTTTGACCCCCTCTGCCCTCTCCTCTCCCCTCCAGACAGGAGCTGCCCACATAGTCTCATGTGCCTACTTGATCCAAAAAGCTCACTCTTTACCAGTATCATTTTCTATCCCATAGTCCAATCCAATCCCTGTCTGAAGAGTTGGCTTTGGGAATGGTTCCCATTTTAGGCTAACAGAAGGTCTGTGGACCATGACCTCTGCGGTCCTTCGAGTCTCAGTCAGACCATTAAGTCTGGTCTTTTTAAGTGAATTTGAGGTGTAAATGCCACTGGTCTCCTGCCCCCTCAGGGGTTCTGTGCTGTGTTCCCTGTCAGGGCAGTCATCGGTTATAGCTGGGCACCATCTAGTTCTTCTGGTCAAATGGCTGATGTAGTATCTGGTTTATGTGGCCTTTTCTGCCTCTTGGGCTCATAATTACCTTGTGTCTTTGGTGTTCTTCATTCTCCTTTGCTCCAGGTTCTTTGAGAACAATTGATGCATCTTTGATGGCCATGTGCTAGTGTTTAAGACCCCAGACGCCACTCTCCAAAGTGGGATGCAGACTGTTTTCTGAATAGATTTTATTTTGTCAATTGACCTAGATGTCCTCTGAAACCATGGTCCCCAAACCCCCTTCCCTGCTATGCTGGCCTTTGAAGCATTCAGTTTATTCAGAAAATCCTTTGCTTTTGGTTTAATCCAGTTGTGCTGACCTCTCCTGTATTGTGTAGTGTCTTTTCCTTCACCTAAAATAGTTCTTGTCTACTATCTAATTAGTGAATACCCCTCTCCCTCGACACTCTTGGAATCATCAAAGAATATTGTCTTCTGTGTTTATACTTTTTCTTGAGTGCTTATAATAGTCTTCTCATACCGTATTTGCCCTTTTGTAACTGAAGAATTTCACTCAGCATAGTGGCTTCCAGATTCCTCCATGTTATGAAATGTTTCACAGATTTATTATTGTTCTTATGGATCCATAGAATTCCATTGTGTGAATATACCATAATTTATATATCCATTCATGCATTGATGGGCACCGGGGTTGCTTCCATCATTTTGCTGTTGTAAACAGTGCTGCAATGAACATGGGTGTGCATATATCTGTTCATATAAAGGGTCTTATTTCTCTAGGCTATATTTGAACGAGTGGGATTGTTGGATCGTACAGTAGTTGTATTTCTAGCTTTTTAAGGAAGTGCCAAAATGATTTCTCATGTGGTTGTACCATTTTCCATTCCCACCAATAGTGTATAAGTGTTGCATCCTCTCCACAAACTCTCGAACCTTTATCATTTTGTGTTTTCTGGATTAATGTCAGCCTTGTGGGAGTGAGATGGAATCTCATTGTAGTTTTGATTTGCCTTTCTCTAATGGCTAATGACCATGAGCATTTCCTCATATATCTGTTAGCTACCTGAATGTCTTCTTTAGTGAAGTGCCTGTTCATATCATTTGCCCATTCTTTAATGGAGTTATTTGTCTTTTTGCAGTTGAGTTTTTGCAGTATCATGTAGATTTTAGAGATCAGATGATGATCGGGAATGTCCTAGTAAAATCTTTTTCCCAATCTTTAGGTAATCTTTTTACACATTTGGTGAAGTCTTTCGATGAGCATAGCTGTTTTATTTTTAGGAGCTCACAGTTATCAAATTTCTCTTCCGGTGTTTGTGCATTGTTAGCAATGTTTTGTACACTGTTCATGCTTTGTATTAGGACTCCTAGCGCTGTGCCTATTTTTTTCTTCCATGATCTTTATCATTTTAGATTTTACATTTAGCCCTTTGATGCATTTTCAGTTAGTTTTTGTGCACAGTGTGAGGTATGGGTCTTGTTTCATTTTTTTGCAGATGCCAGCACGATTGTTAAAGAGACCGTTTTTTCCCTATTTAACTGATTTTGGGCCTTTGTCAAATATCAGTTGCTCAAATGTGGATGGATTTATCTCTGGATTCCCAATTCTTTTCCATTGGTCTATGTATCTGTTGTTGTACCAGTACCAGACTGTTTTGCTCTTGTGGTGGTGAAATAGTTTCTAAAATCAGGTAGAGTAAGGCCTCTCACTTTGTTCTTCTTTTTCAGTAATGCTTTACTTCTCTGGGGTCTCTTTCTCTTCCATATGAACCTGGTGATTTGTTTCTCCATGTCGTTAAAAAAACGTCATTTTAATTTGGACGGGAATTGTACTGTATGTATACATCACTTTTGGTAGAATAGACATTTTTACAATGTTAAGCCTTTCTATCCGTGAGCAAAGTATGTTTTTCCACTTGTGTAGGTCTAGGTCTCTTTTGGTTTCTTGCAATAGTGTCTAGTAGTTTTCTTTGTATAGGTCTTTTACGTCTCTGGTACGATTTAGTCCTAAGCATTTTATCTTCCTGGGGGCTACTATAAATGGTATTGATGTGGTGATTTCCTCTTTGATGTTGTTTTTGTTGGTGTAAAGGAATCCAACTGATTTTTGTATGTTTATCTTTTATCCCGATACTCTGCTGAACTCTTCTATTAGTTTCAGTAGTTTTCTTGAGGATTCTTTAGGGTTTCTGTGTATAAGATCATGTCATCTGCAAATAGAGACACTTTTACTTCTTTCTTACCAATCTGGGTGCCCTTTATTTCTTTATCTAGCCTAATTGCTCGGTCTAGGACCTCCAGCACAATGTTGAAGAAGAGTGATGATGAAGGGCATTCTTTTCTGGTTCCCAATCTCAAGGGAATGCTTTCAGACTCTCTCCTTTTAGGGTGATGTTGGGTGTTGCCTTTGTATAAATGCTCTTTATTATGTTGAGGAAGATTCCTTCTATTCCTATTTTGCTGAGAGTTTCTATCATGAATGGGTGTTGGACTTTGTGAAATGCATCTGCATCAATTGATAAGAGCATGTGGTTCTTGTTTTTCTTTTATTTGTATGATGGATTACATTAATTCTTTTTCTAATGTTGAACCATGCTGGCACACCTGGTATGAATCCCACTTGGTCATGGTAAATTATTTTTTTGATATGTTGTTGAATTTTATTGGCTAGAATTTTGTTGAGGATTTGTGCATCGAAGTTCATGAGGGATATATGTCTGTAATTTTCTTTTTTGGTGGTGTCTTTACATGGTTTTGGTATCAGGGATATGCTGACTTCAGACATATTCCCAAACATCCAGCCTTCTGAACTATCACTGGGTACTGAATACCTGTCTGGGAAAGAACTGGAACCCATCTCAAGCTTGAAAGGAAAGCGATGGGAGGCACCAAGCAATGTAAGGGCAAAGAGGTTGCATCAGCAGTGAATAAATGAGGGTTCCTTAGGTTCACGCAGATTTAGGACCAGAGACAAGAGACTCTATGATTTCTGATGTTTTTGTACTGAAGTTTGTTATGGATTGAATTGTGTCTACCAAAGATGTGTGGTGTAAACCTAACACCTATACTTGTGTTTGTAATTCCAGTTGGGAATAGGGTTTTCTTTGTTATGTTAATGAGGTGCAATCCGTATAGGCTGCATGTGAAAGCAATCAATTTTGAGATATAAAAGGATCAGGTTAAGCCTAGAAGCAAGGAAGCACAAATGGAGAATGAATGATGCCACTCGGAGATTACCAAGAAACCAACGGAGAGAAGCTCAAAGAGACGAGGAGGATTTTTTTCCCAGAGGTGACAGACGGAGCCTTCTCCTGGAGCTGGTGCCTTGAATTCAGACTTCTAGCCTCTGAAAGTACGGGAAAATAAGAAAATGAGTTCCTGTCAGTGAACGCCTTCTCCTTGTGGTAGTCCTGTTGTAGGAGCACTATGAAAATAACATGAGGTGTATTGCCCACCTGGAGCCCTGGTGATGCGGTGATTAAGAGCTTGGGTGGTAACCAATTCCGCAGTTTGAATCCACCAGCTGCTCCTTGGAAACCCTACAGGGCAGGCAACTCTACTCTGTCCTAAAGTGTTTCCAAATTAGTCTCTTTCAAGTTCAATCAGTTTATTTGAATGCAATAACTTTAGAGTGTTGCCTGAAACCATGTGTTCTCGGTATCTTTTATATGTGCTAGCTGTTTCTTCCGAAGAGAACACTGTTTAAACCCATTTTAGAGCTGCTTTTTCCAAGTCCTGCCGGAGTCATTTTCGGAATAGCCATAGCACCGTAAGTAGGGAAAACGCAGTGGTAGAATTATCGCCTCCCACACGGGAGAACCAGGTTCGATTTCCCGGCAAACATAAAGGTTTGCCCCTCCTCTTCAGGTGCCCAAAATCGTTCCACTTCCTGCTCAGCTAGATTATCCATTGCGGTAGCAACACAGGTCATTTTGCTGTCCCTCTGAGGAGCGGGAAAGGAAGGAAAATGAGAACTACGCACCTGGAGTTATTTCTGGAGCAGAAGACATTGAGGAGTCAACCCAAACTGGCACTTTGGGTCAATCTGAAATGGGACATGCCGTAATCCCGTAGGGGTTAGTACTGGGCATGCAGAGCAGCAACCACATGGCAAGACCTGGTCTTTGAAATGACAAGTGAGCTAAGTGGGTCTCTGCGGTTTTATGTACTTGAAATCCAAACCACTGTTACTTTTATGTTTTGTCCTCGTGAATCCCTGGAATCTAAAGTGTCATTTGGTCATTGATTCAAGTCCTAGAACTTGAACTGACCACTGGGCAACATCTCACTATGGAGTGGAGAACAAGAGATGAAATTCCTGAAAGCAGAGAAGCTGTGGGCTGGGCAGATACCCCAGTCGGGGAGGCCTTTGGTGTCCAAAGAAGAGGAAGGCTTGTGGCAGAGGAAATTCTCAAGATGAGGTGCACTGTGCAGAGGTACCTGAGACCCTCCTTCCTAATGCTCTGTTGCTCTTGGTAAAATTAAGGACAAAAATGAGCTGCAAGTGGAGAGCAACATGTACAAGAAAATCACTTTTCACACTCTTGTTTGTTTCATAGTCCACCAGGTAAATCTTCATGTCGAGGTATCATTTTTAATGCTTACAATTAAGCAGCATTGGGGGGAGGCCATTGCAATCCTTAGCTCTCGAGGTTTGAAGGAAAAGGAATACCTGGGGGCATGTGGTTTGTCCACACCATTTTCATCACCTCTTTTCTTCAGCAAAGCTTGTGTAGTCCCCAGATATCATATCAGAGCTACCACATCGGTGGGTTCAGTGTACCTGATTCTTTCTTGAAGGGGCAAGAATTAATTGACGATTGGAATGGAGTGGAGGCCATTGGAGTGAGATGTAAGCACAGAACTTCAAAGGCTTTTCTCCATTTTGTTCTATGTCTGCTACCTCTGCACCTGACCTTTCACATATGGGTTCAAAATAGCCCGTAGTCTCTTTGTTGTTGTAGTTGTGGGGTGCTGTGGAGTCGATCTCGACTCATGGCAACCCCATGTGACAGAGTAGAACTGCCCATAGGGTTTCCTAGGTTACAATCTTTATGGAAGGAGCCCTGGTTGTGCAGTAGTTATGTGCTTGGCTGCTAATCTAAAGGTCAGCAGTTGGAACCCTCCAGCCACTCCGCAGAAATGAGATGTGGCCTTGGAAACCCTGTGGAGGCAGTTCTACCCTGTCCTATAAGGGTTCTATGAGTCAGAAGGGAATCATCAGGAGCAGGTTTAGTTTTCCTTTAATCTTTAAGGGAGCAGAGCCCCAGATCTTTCTCCTGTTCAGCTGCTGGATAGGTTCGAACTGCCTGCTGAGCAGTTAAGCAACCAAGCACTTAACTGTTGTGCCACCAGGGCTCCTTTGGAGTGTCTCAAAAGGTTTACATTTCTTTATACTTCCTGGAAGTAATGTTGCCCTCTTGATCCTATAATTCCTCCAGGGTTGATTTTTGGGGAAGCTAGTCAGCATCGCAGACTAGTTCAACATCCTGAATTATTTGAATTTCCCAAACTGCAGTAAATATCACATTAAAAAAAAGAGAAAAGAAAAAAAAAGTGTTGCCTGGGAGATGATTCTGACTTATAGTGGCCGTATAGGACACAGTAGAACTGGCCCATAGAGTTTCCAAAGAGCACCTGGTAGATTCAAACTGCTAGCCATTTGGTTGGCAGGCATAGCTCTTAACCACTACACCACCGTAGTCATGTGACATAATGCTCTGTTTTAATTTTTTTCCAGACACTTCCTACATGATATCTCTACCCTTCTGCACAGATCTCCTGTGATTGCTCTCTAGCCCAGCTGCATGCCTGTCATGCTGGGGTTCCCTTCCCTCCTCTATGGTGTTGGAACTCCTGTTTCTTAGATTCCAGCCTTCCTCGTTTTTGCTTTTCACTCTCATTTCACTAGAAGCAAATGTCTCTAATACACTCTAACGTGTGTTTGACAGTTTGGTTGCATATAAATTTCTAGCTTCAAGGTAGTTGTCCTTGATTTATCTTCTGGCATTAATAATGTTATTAAAAACTTTAAGGACATTCTGACACCTTATTTTTGTGTGGAGTCTCCCCCACCCCGGAAGACCTTAGGGTCTTCATTCTTGATGTTCAGACATTCCAGAATACTGCCCTTCAATTGTTCTTCTTGGTCTTCTCCGCTGAGCTTTTCAATAACGGACTGTAAGTCTGAATGTTCCAGAGTATTTTCTTATAACGATTATTGGATAACTACCTCTACTTTGTTTTCTTAGCAGACAGGAGAAATAGTTTCCATTGCGTAGTGGTGTATCATTCCTTTTTCACAGGAAATCATTTTGTGTGTGTGTGTGAGTGATTCATTTACTGTCTATGGAAATTATTACTGTATATCTAATTACAAAACATACACACAGAGTTACACCTCAAACTCTGGGTAGATACCAAAAGGAGATCATATTAGAGAAGCTCATTTACACACCCACCTTATCTCTATGATTTTTCATTGGTTTCAAGAACACTAATCAATGCCTTCTAAAAGAAGGAAATGTGTCATATAACATTTTCTCGTACTATATATATATATTAAAGTTTTTCAGGATTTTTTGTTTCTCTCTCTCACATACTTTTCAGTCCTTGAAACTTGCTGGAATCGGTAGACAGATCAAAGTGGAGTGTGTTCCTACCTTTCAAAAAACGTTGATTCCTCAAAAAGTTAAACATAGACCTACCATATGACTCAGCTATTCCACTCCTAGGTATATACTCAAGAGCCTTAAAAGTTGTGATGCACAAACAGACACATGTATACCAATGTTCATTGCAGCACTCTTCACAGCAGTCAGAAGGTGGGAGCTACCTACATGTGTATCATCTGATGAATGAATAAACAAAATGTGGTAAATACATACAGTGAAATACTACTCAGCCAAAAAAGAAAGGACTTCCTGATACGTGCTACAACTTAAGTCAAACTTGAAAACATTATGCTGAGTGGACTAAGTCAATTACAAAAGGACAGATATTGTATGATCACACTTACATGAAATAACAAAACTAGGCAAATGGATAGAGACTGAAGTTTATTAGTAGTTACCAGAGGTGGGACGGAGGGGGCAAAGGGGAGTCATTATTTAGGAAGCAGTGAGTTTCTCTTCATGATGATGACAGACTTGGCAAGGATTATGGGTGAGGGTTGCACATATGAATATCCTATTTCAGCACAGTAAATTGTACACCTGAAAAATGTTGAACTGGCAAATGTTGTGTTTTATATATTTTTACAACAATAAAGAAAAGATGTTGCCATATCAGATGACACCAGCCCTAGGGACTCCACTAAACAAACCAAATAAGGGAATCTATTGGCTGTCAGAAAAAATTGGTCAAGACTTGGGTATGGGCAAAGGAGATCTCTGGGTGCCCTTCCTGTGGAGTGTTGGGCATTGTTAGTACAGAGGTCAGCAAACTTTTTTTCTGTAATGGACCAGATCGTAAATATTTTAGGATTTGTGGGCCAGGAGGCAAAATCAAGGATACTACAAAGGTACTCACACAACAAGGAAGCAAATTTGGACCAATTTTTTTATTGACAGAGCTCAAAATAAAGGATAATAATTGAGTGCGACCCCTCGGGTGATGATAGCCTTTGTATGAAGACCCTGGAATTGCCCTGCTTGCCCTGGCTCCCGGGTGCGGCCCTCCCTGCACTCCCCACAGAACGTTTCCTCCCTGCTTCCACCAAAAGAGGAGTCGGCAAGCGAAGAGCCTATCTGCTCTGCCCACCAGTGGGCGCCAGAAAGGCCCATCAGGCCCACAAATCTTGGAGCGAGCTGGCTAGTCCGGGCCGCTGCAACTCAGGCCTGACCTAGACATGTGCCTTTGCTCCTCTGCAGCTGGTGCAGAGGGCGCTGCGCAGCCTGGCAGCCTGCGAGGTTGCCGCCAGAGGCGGGAGGGGAGGCGTCCTGGATGAGAAGGAAGAGAAGGCCCAGCACCTAGACCCCTTACCTCCCAACTCAAAAAGGACTCCGATGCAGAAACGGAGGCGGGCTGGATAGAAAGCGCTTTCGTGGGGAAAGTGGAAACCCTGCGTGGAACTTCAGATCTTCCCCCTAAAATTTGCAACGCCTGAAGTTTTTCCCCAACTAGTTGGTGCCAACTCGATCATCCTTCCATCCACCAAAATAACCAAACTGAACTGTTTTTGTGGAGTCAATTCCAACCCATGCTGATAGTTCTGTTTGACACAGGTCTTTCTGTCTCATTACACATGTAATTAGTCAGGAATTCTTATTTTCCTCCACAGTAAGGTTCACGCTTTCATCTACCCTATCCCGTTTTTCTGGTCTCTGAACTTGGGCAAAAGATTCTCCTGGTAAAGGTGCAGGGATCTCCTCAACCCAGGAACCTGTGTCCATTCAGACCTTAGGTTTTGAGACCCTCAGCTGCAGGATTATAGGGTTGAGCTAGAGTTGCACTTCTGTTTTTGTTTTGTTTTATTGGCTCAGTTCTCAAAATGCACTTCTTCTGGGCCTTTTCTCCAGGGCAAAGGAGACCGCTGGGTCCACGAGGTAAGGCTACTTTCCTCCTTCAGATTTTCAGGAGAGTTCCTCAATCAGCAGGAATCCAGTTTCCCTTTTCTGTAGAAAAAGGTCTGTAAGTTTTTTCCAGCATTAGTCAGTGTCAGGTCTACAAGCGATACCTAAGAGTATTATTCTCTGGCTGAAAGGCACTTTCCTAGAAATGGTATGATTACAATCCTCCCTGGAATCATGACCCACTTACGAACACCCCTTGTGTTTACTATCATCTTCCCCTATTTCCATTTATTATCTGTTTTGATGCAAACTTTCTCCACATGGTTATGCTATTTGGCTCAGATTTACGTTTTAAATCCTAGAGGTAGGAGCCTTTCTAACACTTTTTGGACCCATCTCACTGGGAAATCATAGAACCTGACAGGTAAAGACTCATATACTCCAGCCCTGCAAACTGTCTACCTGGAGCCAAGCAGGTAGAAATGAAGGCCTGCCCTCATAGTGCTAGAGTGATACGTTCAGCATGGAAGGCAACTAGGTAAATAGTTTAGCCCTTTCAGTGGCTTTAAGGCAAACTATTTATAAATAAGTAATTGTGGGTTTTTTTTCCCCCTCCTATTTTGTTTTCTACTTCTGGGCCAGATTCTAGTCTGAGGGTACAAAGTCGGCAAAACAATCACTGCCTTCAAAAATGTCACACTCTAGTGATTGATTGAGGTGTAAGTTGAAGAATGTGGTCTTTGCTCCCCAAACCTTATATTATACAAAAGTCCACACGGTTCTCTAATTCATGTGCTCTGGAATTACCAGAGTGTATTTGGGAGAAAAATTCCTGGCCTCACTTCCAGTGATTTCATAGGCCTGAGGTCTTAGAATCTGCTTTTTTTTTTTTTTTTAAAAAATAGTTTATTTTTTGTTGTTGGTGGTGAGAATATACACAGCAAAACATATACCAGCTCCAGTTTCTGCGTGTACAATTTAGTGACATGGATTACATTCTTTGAGTTGTGCAACCCTCCATTCTGAGCTGTTCCGTCCCCATTAACATGAACTCACTGCCTCCCAAGTTTCCTATCTAATCTTTTAAGTTGATTCCATATAAATAGATCTTAAAAGAGCTTGATGCTCAAGGCAGACGTCCTTTACTGATTGAGCTAAACTATTTTTTGGCTTTAAGATGACTTCAGGGGATATTTTTACTGAAGGTTTAAAGGTTATCTGAGGGCAATAATTTCAGGGGTTCATCCACCTCCGTGGTTCCAGAAAATGATTCCATGATAATTTTAAATTCTGTTTGGCATTTCTCCCTTTTCATCAGGATTCTTTTATATAATCTTTGATCAAAATGTACAGTACAGCTAGGCACAATCCTTGTCTTCTGGTCTCAATGCAAAGGAGGCAGTTGTTCATGGAGGCAGTTAACCACACATTCTATCTTGTCCCCCTATTCCTGACTCTCCTTCTTCCTTTCTTGCTGAAGGCAAATAAAGACCAATCCTTGTGCCTGGAACCTTTACTTTGTACCAAGCTATCTGGGTTATTCTGATGCATGTAGGCAGCAGATGAGCCTGAAAAACAGTGCTTTAGGGAACTGATTCATGTGTGAGTAAATATAATAGCTTTTTTAAAAAGTAAATTGAGAAGCTTTTATTGAAAATTCCGTGATAGACACCCAATAATATTATTTGAGGAAAATTAACCATATTTTTGCCTATTAGAAGGAAAACGAAGCTAAAACAAGAAAAAAACACACACGTTGACATCGAGTCAATTCTGACTCATGACGACCCTATAAGACAGAGTGAAACTGCCCCGTAGGGTTTCCAAGGAGCAGCTGGTGGACTTGAACTGCCAACCTCTCATTTAGCAGCCGAGCTCTTAACCACTGCGCCATCAGGGCTTCAAAATAAAGCTACCACTCCTTAAGTGTTTCCTAGATGCAGTCATAGAAAAACCAAAAAATGGAAAGAAGAAAAACCAAACCCATCAGAAACACAGAAATATGTCTGTCAGCCTACTCACACCTTAGTTATAGATGGCCCCGCCTTTAACTCTATTACCCTCAGTCATTCCGACATTGATATGAATGAGATTTCAGTTGTCACATATAAATGAAAACATTGGCATAAACTGCTGAGTGGGTCCAACTGCCTCTCTCCCCACTGCTTTGGCTCTTAAACTTTTCCTGGTTTCTCTCTTTCTTTTCTTCTTTCCTTCCTGCTTGTTCTCCTGCTTTCTTCTCGGGCTCTTCTTCTCCACACGCTAGTGCAGGCCACCAGGATATCGGAATACACTCCCAGAGCCTGAGAGGGTGAGGGGCTATTTTTCATCAGTGGAAGTGCGGTTTTCTCTAGTCAGGACTTTTCATTTAGAGGTTCCCCCACCCCATTCTTATTTTATTATAGCACTTCCGTCCCCAATCTTAGATTCTATGAACTCGTGGCTTCTTTTTTTAGTTCAACGTGTTATTATCCATTACCATTATTGTTTTTGATGCTCAAACTCTCTCAGTTTGGACCACTTTGGATATTTCAAGCTGGTTCCTGTGGTCTTTTGATGTGCTTCCATGATCAAGGGGCACATTCTTTCTTTCTGGCACAAGAAGTTCCAAGCTCAATTTGAGATTTCCATTTTGAAAATCAGCCGTTTCTCCAAGGAATCTGGCCCTTTTGGTGAAGAATGGCATTCACAACAAAGATGTAGCCACTAGGTAGCATTGCGTTTCAGCTCTGTAAATGGACATAATGAGCAAACATTCATATTAAATTCATGAGTAAATGCTGACACCTTCAATCCCAATCCAACACCAAGAGGTTCTTCCTCAACTTCCCCTAGTCCGTATTTTTATCTCTTCTCTCTCGTGTGGAAAACCATGATTCCACACAATTTTCAATACATTTACTCATGTGCTCTATGCTATAATACACACAAAATTTTTTCCAAATTATCCATCAATATGACTACCAACAATAAATCTACAAAGTAAAGTTCAAAATTTCCTTGCAGATGCTTCTGACATAAGAACATACACCACTGTGGACCACACTCAGAGAACTGCATTTAAAATTTACTTGATTATTTTCAGTGTGATTGTATTATCATTTTGATATACAGTTCAATTTAAATTGTTCTACTTTTGTTTATCAATTGTAGTGTTTTCTTTTTCTTCTTTTTTTTGAAAATGTAAAACATCACATGGTTTAAAAATCAAAACTGTATAAAAAAGATAATACTTAGCAAAGTCTCACCATCATTTCTACAGCTGAACCACGCTCCTTAGATGAAAACCTTTTTATTACCTTCTGGCTTATCCTTCCTGAAAAATAAGCGTGTATTAATAATAAGTACAAACACGTCTATCCTCTCCTTTCCTAAAGAAAAGGTAGAATACTGTGTACAGTTTTGCACTTCTCACTTTTTTTGTTGTTCCTGCATAAACAATTTATCCTAGCAATAACTCAGCACCAGTCCATAGAGACCCTCACATTTTGGCCACATAGAACTCCATTATGTGTATGCATGACCAGGCCATTCTTTAATGTCTCATATGCAGTCTAACCATTTTGAAATCAGTAGCCCCAATGAAACAAACTCACTTTTCAAAGGCACAAACTAGCCTTAGGAAGAAGAAAGGGAATTTTGACTGCCAAAGTAATGCATGATAATAATCTCTTTGTAATGTATTCAAACTATGTGTTTACCTCTATTATACACACATTTAGTGTTGTGGTGTTTTGTGTACATAAGTAAAATAATGAGACAATACTGTAAGGCAACTTGGATACACCTACCCTGTGACACAACAATGGGTACCACTAGATATCTTGATATATTTACATGTTGGAAAAGCCCAAATCACTTCCCACTTCTCTAACACCAAATATTTATTGATCGACCCAAATCTACCTACTACCAATTCAGTTCTGTTCCAGTTTTGTTCTGACACCAGATGCACATGCAGTCTCTTCCCCTGACCCTAACCATCTGGAGCTAGAGCAGACCTCACGAGTAAAGGCCTCAGACACCAGCTGCAATCCTGGGAGTCCTTGTGACCCAATCACTTCTGACCTGCTGGCTACATATTCAGAAGTTCCCTCTACCCCTTCAGGTTATCAGCCCTAAGCTCGGAGGTGTTCATTCCCTTCACTTCGGATCTGCTGGCTCTCACTACTCCCTTGGGTTTGATAATTCACTGGAATGACTCACAGAACTCACAGAAAGTCCTATATTTACAGTTTTATAGCCAAAAGGATCCAAATGAGGACACACATAGGGCAAGGACTGGGAAGGTTCTGAACATGGAGCGTCCTTTTCTCAAAAAGGGCTGCACTACCCTTCCATATGCATAGATGTCTCTCACTAACCAGGAAGCCCAGAGCCTTTTTCTGAGACTCATTACTTAGGCATGACTGAATGAATTTTTCCCCGTTGACTCCACTCCCAGGCCCCAGGTTGGCTGATATCAGGAGGTCCTCTTTCTAGCCTTGCCAGCCCCTACTTGCGTCACCTTATTAGCATAAACCCTCAGATGTGGTCTGGAGGCCTACAGAAAGCAAACAAACAAATAAACAACACAAAACAAAACAAACCCACTGGCCATGGAGTGGATTGCGATTCATAGTGACCCCATAGGACACTAGAACTGCTCCAAAGAGTTTCCAAGGAGCACCGGTCGAATTTGAACTGCGGACCCGAATTTGAACTGCGGACCCCCTGGTTAGCAGCCTTAGCACTTAACCACTATGCCATAAGGGTTTCCACAGAAAACAAAACAAAAAAAAGGCACCTCAATTAGTCAAGAATTCCAAGCATTTAGAGTTATCTCAAGGAGCACTGGAGACACAGTGGGTAAGTGCTGGGCTTCTAACCAAAAGCTCCGTGGTTTGAACCCACCCAGTCATGCAGAAGGAGAAAGATACAGTAATCTGTATCCGTAAAGATTTACGTCCTTGGAAACCCTACTGGGCTGGCCTACCCTGTCCTATAGGGTTCCTAGGGGTCAGAATCAACTTGGCAGCAAGGGGTTTAGTTTTTTTTTTAGAGTTGTCTCCAAGAAAGCAAGGACAAAGGCTAATTTCTTTGGATGAACTTTAATCTCTACTGCACTTCAAAAAACAAATAAAAAACTGTGAAGTTTCTGGGTCAAGACATATTGAGAAACTGGAATGTAATGAATGTGGCCAAGCTCTCAAAGAACGGACTGGGGATGTATAAGTGTCAGAGCCCTGTGTTGTAGCCTCAACAGCATGTGGTTGATTCTGAGTCACAGCACACGAGGTTAGTCTGGTTTGTCTGAGTGTATAAATGTTCAGCATGGTTAATTGTTCTTTGTTGTATATCTAACAAATATGTTCGTTGTAAAGAAAAACTTACCAAAAAAGAAATGTATAAAGAAGAAAATGAGCAATCTCCTGCCTGCCGAACCCACTCCCCAAATAAAACACTGCTGAGACACCTTTCTACATTACACATAGGGAGGTGTGGTGGCTTTGCAGGGCAATAGGTGCTGGTTGGACAAGCCATCCAGGAAGTCCCAAGTCCTGCCCCGACAATCATCTGCCCTCCCTGGGCAATGAGTAATCGGTGAAGGCAAAGAAAAGGAAAATAACACTGTTGTTTGCAGAAATTTCACCTTGGGATAGGAAACGCAGGTAAATGAGGCCAAGTATGTGATTTATGACAGAGGCTTAAAGAGTGTGCCATTGCCCTAAACCCGAAGTGGGTTTTACCTCATTTCCTGAGATGCAAATAAAATGATAGAAATCAATAAAAAGGGAGGTGCAGTGAGAAAGCAAGATGGATGAGTCCACTCACAGGGGTCAATGGTCCTCAAGTCCCAAGTGATAGAGGACTGCCTTGAGATTCATCATATAAACTATGGATGCTAAATGAGTATTCACACACCTTACTAAGATGCTCATACAGGGTCCCTACTAGTCAGAATCTATTGTACGGCAAGAGATTTTCTTTTTTTTTTTTTTAATTCAAAGATCATAGGTATGAGTCAGAGTCGACTTGGGAGGCACTGGATTCGGGGATTCATACTGACATACAGTTGCAAAGTTTCCTGGTGGCTCCATGGTGTAATGGTGAGTGCTCTGGACTCTGAATCCAGCGATCCCAGTTCAAGTGTCGGTGGAACCTCAGTGTTCCCTTTAGATGAAGGATTTAAAAAAAAAAAAAAAAAAACTTCTTAAATTGTGAATGAAACGTGTTACTCCCCTTTCCTGATCACGCACCTGACCGCCATTTAGGAGCTAGAAAGGTTTTCGGGCCAGAAGGGAAGAAGCAGGATGGGAGCCCCAGGCACCGCGCAGTGCGAGCAGCTCCAGATCCCCGCTCCACTACTGCTCCTCATGCCCTTTTCCACCTCGCGGCCCGGTCTCCATTTCCTCTCATCTCCTCCTCAGGAACTGAGGTCCGAGAAACCAGCAGAAAATAGCTGAGGAAGGAGGAGGGACAGGAAAGAACAGAGAAGCCAATAGGAAAGAAAAGGGAGAAGAAAGTAGGGAAGGCAGAGGAACTGGGCGTTCACAGCAGGGGCTTCAGGTGCTGGGTGTGGACCACCTCAGCTCCTCACTCAGGAGCGCACCCATCCCTTCCCTGTCCCACCGGAGAACCCGGTTCCACCGCTAAACTTCAAACTTCAAAGCTGCTTGCCTGCCATTTGTTCATGCAAAGTTTCCCTTCACTGTGTGGATGGGTGAAGTGGATTAAGTTGGTTGGCAAGCGAGTGGAAGCCAAGTGAAGAGTCTTGTGGACTCCCTTGGTGTTGACTAGCAGGTGGTGCACCATCCACCCAAATGCACAGAGTTTTTCCCCTTGCAGGCTGTCTGCAGGGCCTGGGGTGGAAAACTGGAAAATGAAGGTGTAACATTGTTTCTTTAGAGATAAAGAGAGAAAGAGCCAGATGACTGGTTATATGGGTTGAAAGTGGTTGTATCCGGAGAACAGAAAATGTAGAAAGGGTTCAGGGCACTACTGTTTTTCAGAACAAACTTTTGGGCATATAGTACTTTGATAAAATCTATACTAAATAAAAATAATTTCTTTGTTATGTAGAATGTTTTTTATTTGAATTGAAATTTTGATGTTCTCCAATGTATCACTCTTTAAAGATTCTGGAATTTGAGTCACATTCTAGTCCTTTCACTGCAAGATTATAAAAATGTTATTGGGGGCAATTTTGAAACAAACAACCAATCATTATTCCCCTTTTCATGAGCTGAGCAGATGGACTAATAGACTTGAAGATCCTCCCACATGTAACTATTTCCATAGCACACGCCCTGAAGCATCAACAAGTGAGAGGACTGGACATGATTTATGGCTAAACCGTCCTGAGACCAAGGAAATCCATTAACCTCTGCAAATCTCAGCTTCCTCATCAGCAACTCGCTAAACCTTGCCTTCAGTGTTGGCTCAGACATAACTGGGCAACCTTCCATGCTAAGGAGAGGAGAAGCTCTCAGCTTTTACTTATCAACGTAGCTCAGTCCATAGACCATACATTTTCTCATTTTAGGGTCTGCCCATTGCCTCCTTTTCTTTGTATCTACCCTTGATTGACCTATTTCCTATCCTCTTTGGTATCCTTCGGCTCCTCAGGTAGTACAGATAGATCCCCATGTGCTGTCTCCACAGAAGCCACAAGGAGGGGGCTGGACCCTTCCCCTTGGGACTATTGTTATCATTTTAAATGTTTTTTTCTGTCTTTCCAGCTGCTTTTTTTCCAGGACTCCAATTACATAGGTATTAGGCCACTTGATGTTTTCTTACAGGTCCGTAATGCTCTGCTCTTTTCATTATTCGTTCTTTTTTTCCCTCTGGGTTTCATTTTGGATAATTTATGTTGCTATGTCTCCTACAGTGTCCAATTAACTGACAAAGTCATCCAGTGTCTTATTCAATTCTGGAAGTTCTATTTGAGTCATGTATATATATATGTCTTTCCTCATCAAGCTCATGCTTTCCTCCATTTTTTTGAACATATATGGTGTGTTTATAATAGCCGTCTTAATATTTTATCTATTGGTTCTATCATCTAATTTACTTCTGTGTCTGTTTCTGTTGATTGACTTTTCTCACGGCAATAGGACTCCACTTCTTTGCATACCTAATAACTGTTATTAGATGCCAGACATTATGAATTTTATGTTAAGTATTTAAAAAATATTTTTATATAATTCTTTAAATATTTTTGGACTTTGCTCTGGAATGCCATTAAGTTGCTTGGAAACAGTTTGATTCTTTCCAGGCTGGCTTTTAAGCTTTGTTAGGTGGGTTCAGAAAATCCTTAGTCTAAGGCTAATTTGCACACAATTTTAGGGTATTAACCCTTCTGGAGACTCTCCATTCTGTCACATGTGCTAGATGCTCTTTCCATTCAGGCTGGTGGGAACACACACTGTTACTGGCTCACTGAGCTCTGTCCTATACTTCTGTGGTTCAATGTCTCCAAAGAGCTGTTTCACATATTTTGTCTTGTCTTCTAGCAGTTTAAGGTGGAAAAGTAAATACCATCTCTGTTACTCCATCACGGCCCAAAGCAGAATCCTGTACACTTTTCTTATACATCACAATAAAGGGGGAAAAACACTTATCTTTGATGTTATTTCCTATCTTCCATACCTAAAATACAAACTGTGCTGGCCTAGTGGCTAAGTACTAAGGTTCCTAACCAAAAGTCCACATTTCAAATCCACCAGGCACCCCCTCGAAACGTTGTGCGGAAGTTCTACTCTGACCTATAGGGTCACTATGAATTGGAATCGACTTGATGGCAATAGGTTTGGCGTTTCTTTGGTATACCTAATATGTGCCATACACTATGCTATGTGTATTTTTATATCATCCCATTAATCTATGCAATAACTCTAAGAGACAGGTAATACCATTATTTTCGTATGAGACTTGAAACATTGAAGGGTCTGGCCCAAGGTCAAACAGAAGGCAAGTAGAGGTGCCAGGACTGGAAGGGGGGCCTTCCCAGAGGTAGTGCCCCTAGCCACAGACCAGACCAAAGGTCTTTGCAATAACTTTGGTATATCTGATATGCCTGAAATCCAGTATCCAAAGAGATCCTAGGCACTGTGTAGATAGACTTCTTTTGGTCAGAAACTCCTCCATCAGGGAGCCAGAGAGCAACTTAGCCCTTAAGCTCTGACTGAGGAAAGCCCTTAAACTCTCTGCAAAGCTATGTTTTCTCATTGGAAAGGCACTGAAAATGGACTTTGATCATCATTCGATATTTTACATCTGGGCAAGGAAACCTCCTGATGCTGGCGAAAAAGTTCACAGCTCTTCTTCAGTGAGCTTTATCAGCCTGTAGGATGAACGGCTTGTATTTTCAATGTCTTGAACACTCACTTGGCATCTTGCAGGTTTTAGCTAGTTTTCTTTGAATCTGCCCTTGTCTTATCCTCCGTTGCCCCCTCCCCACCCTCCCTAGCATCTTCTGCGACCTTGCAGACCTCTGTGCAGTGTGCTCGCAGTAGCTAGTAGTGGGGGGCCATGGTCATTCCTGCCTTTTCTGAGTTTGGATAGTGAAGAAAGGTTCAAGGTTATTTCAATTCGCCAGGATAGTGTAGCTCAGAGGTGAGAGCGCGGAGGAGGAGCCAAGAGGGCAGAATAGACAATCGCTTCCCGCCAGCCCTCTTTACAACAAAGACCTGAAAAAACAAGTGAAATGAGTATATTTATGACAAGGTAGGAGCCCTGAGCATCAAAGGCAAGCTTAGAAAATGAACAGAGGGGCAGGAGGAGGAAGAGACGGTTCAGGAGCAGAGAGGCATTACCGGACCTGAATGGCGGGGAGCCCTCGGGCACCATTCAGGGAGTGACGGCAGCAGGTTGGTACTACCGTTAAGCAGCAGTTTCCTCAGGGAGAAGCAGCTAGCCACACAGCCTACTCACACCTCCAGAACCAGAGAAAAACGGCGCTTTTGGCAAAAGCTAAGTACTTGTATATGTACTACCGTGCCCCTCACCCCCCACCCGCAAGCCAGCTTCAGCAGCTAAAATCCCTGGGCCTAAGATAGGCACTATTGAGCACATAGAGCCATCCTTCCATCCTTGGAGAAGGAAAAAATTTGCAATCGGGGGAAAAGAAAATTTGCCAGCTCCACTTACCAGGGGAGCTCAGGACAGAAGTGCCTCCTGCCCAGGCATAAAGAGTCCGTGGACTTTGAGCAACTTTCCCCACTGCATGGACCTATGTGGGTCTATTTCAGGAGAATAGGGCCTTGTTGGCAGACTCCAACCGCTTCAGCTGTGTGGTGTGCCTGCAATAGTCACGAGGGTGCGCCGGGGTCATTCCTGCCTTCTCTCAGTTTGGATAGTGAAGAAAGATTCCAGGTTATTCAATTTACTAGGACAGTGTTGCTCAGAAGTGAGAGTGAGGTGAGAACACACCCTGGGAAGGGTTGGCAAAATGCCCACACCTACCAACAAAAGACCTAGAGTTTTATTCTGAAGCGTATTTAATATCTAGCATTTTCAGATAAGGAAAAATCTAAAGTTATTTCTGACAGTGAGAAGATTATGTCCTATTTATTGAAATTCCTGGGGGCCCTGTGTGGCAAAAGCAGTTAAACCCTCGACTACTAGCCCAAAGGTTGGTTACCTTAATAAACAGCCATGCCAACTCATTGATTAGCAATAGTCTGATTTGCATGGACTCATGGCATTGGCTGCTGAATCATGGTGTCCCTACCAATGAGATAGATGGGAAATCTACTAAATATTTACTTCATCTGTACAAGCAGAAGATTTCTAGGTCAAATGAACTGCAGCCTAATTTGAATCACCAGAATAGAGAGTCATGTCCCTTCAATCAATTCCCAGACTTGAGCCAGTTATAGATCTACAACCCCTTGAATATAGGGGAGGCCTTGTCACCTTGAGGAAAGGCCCCACTACACTGCCAAAAATTGATACCGTTAATCTTTCTCCCAGCCTTCCCAAAAGTGTTCTATGACCTTTTATGAGAGTGAGTATTCATTGTGAAAAAGGAAATAATCAGACTTCTTGGGGATTACTGGATACTGGCTCTGAAATTACACTAATTTCAGGAGACCCAAGACATGTCTGTGATCCTAGAGTCAGAGTAGGGGCATATGGAGGTCAGATTAGTATTGGAGACTTAACTCAGGTTCATCACGCAGTGGGTCCTGTGGGTCCCGAATCCATTCTGTAGTGATTTCCCCACTTTCAGAATCCATAATTGGAATAGATTCACTCAGCAACTGGCAGAACCCTAACATCAGATGCCTAAAAACAGGAGTAAGGACTATTATGATAGGAAAAGTCAAGTGGAAGCCATTAGAACTGCCTGTACCTAGGAAAATAATAAACAAAACAATACTACATTCCTGGAAGGACTGGAGAAACCACTGCCACCATCAAGGATTTGAAGGCTGCAAGGGTGATGATTCCCACCACATCCCCATTCAACTTGCCTATTTGGCCTATGCAAAAAGCAGACGGATCTTGGAGAATGACAGTGGATTATCTTAAATTTACTCAGGTGATAAGTCCAATTGCAGCTGCTGTTCCAGATGTAGTTTCTTTCTTTAGCGAGTTAATACATCTCCTGTTACCTGATATGTAGCTATTGATCTGCCAATGCCATTTTCTTGATTACAGTTTCAAAAGAACGCCAGAACCAATTTGCCTTCAGCTGGCAAGGCCAGAAATACACCTTCACTGGCTACCTCATGAGTATATCAACTCACCAGCCCTACGTCATAAATTAGTCTGCAGGAAACTCGATTGCCTTTCCCTTTCTCAAGATGTCACACTGGTCCATTACATGGATGACAATATGCTGAATGGATGTATTAAGAAAGAAGTGTCAATGATAATGAAATTATTGGTAAAACATTTGGATGCTAGAGGATGGAAAATCAATTCCACAAAATTTCAGGCTGCTCTCAAGCCACTCTGCCTCTTGGGCCATGTTATCCACTGATCAAATGGTGCTTAAAGTGTCAGTGGCAGATACAAATGCTCTTCGGAATCTTTGGCTGGCCTCTATTGGTGAGCCACAGTGCAAATCCTTAGGATTTTGGAGCAAAGCCCTGCCATCCTCTGCAGACAATACTTCCATTTTGAGAAACAACTTTTGGCTTGTTACTGGACCTTAGTAAAGACTGCTTAACCATGGGCCACCAAGTCACCATGCAGCCTGAGCACCCATCATGAACTGGGTGTTGTCTGACCCACAGAGGCATAAAGTCGGATATAACATTGCATCATGAAATGAAAGTGGTATATACAAGATCGGGCATGAGCAGGACCTGAAGGTACAAGTAAGTTGCATGAGGAAATGGTGCTAATGCCCATTGTCTCCACTCCTACCACATTACCTGCCCTCTCCCAGTCTGTACCTATGGCCTTATGGAGAGTTCCTTCTGATCAGTTGTCTGAGGAAGAGAAAACTCATGTGTGGTTTATACATGGTACCTTAGTCATCTAGTGCTACTATAAGAGAAATACGAAAAGAGGCTGGCTTTAACAAAAGTTTATTTCCTCAAAAAAGTACATAAAAAGTCCAAATTCAGGGCATCAGCTCCAGGGGAATGCATTGTCTCTCTGTCGGCCTTCTCATCAATCTTCCCCTGGACTAGGAGCTTCTCCCCGCAGTGGCCCTAGGTCCAAAGGACTCGCTGTGTTCCTGGCACTGCTTCCTTGGTGGTATGAGGTCGCCCTGTCTCTCTGTTAGCTTCTCTCTTTTATATCTCAAGAGATTGCCTCCAGACACAATACAATCTTGTAGATTGAGTCCTGCCTCACTAACACAGCTGCCGCACGTCCTCACTCATTAACATCGTAGAGGCAGGACTTACAACATATAGACAAATCACACAATACCCGAAATCATGGCACAGCTAAAGTGGTACATTTTTGCCGGGACATAATTCAAACCATGATAGATAGTTCTGTCCTAAGCACAAGCACCACTCGAAAGTGGACAGCCTCAGCAATGCTGCCCCTTTCTGGGACCTCCCTGAAGGACTGTGGTGAAGGGACATCTTCCCAACAGTCAGAACTTTGAGCAGTGCACCTCCTTGTTAACTTTGCCTAGAAGGGAAAATGGCTAGATGTGTCATTGTATACTGATTCGTGGGCTGTGGTCGACGGTTTGGCTGGTTGGTCAGGGACATGGAAGGAACATGACTGGAAAACTGGAGACGAGGTGTGGGGAAGAGATATGTGGGCAGACCTCTCTGAATGGGCCAAAGAGATGAAGATATTTGTGTCTTATGTGAATGGTCACCAAGGATGACCTCTGCAGAGGAGGATTTTAATTATCAAAAGGATAGGATGACTCATTCTGTGGAAACCAGTCACCTTCCTTTCCCAGCCACTCCCACCATTGCCCAATGGGCTCATGAACAAAGTGGTCATGGTGGCATTAATGGAGGTTTTGCATGGGCTCAGCAACATGGCCTTCAACTCATTAAGGCTGACTTGGACTACAGTCAATGCTGAATGCCAAATATGCCAGCAGCAGAGACTAACCTTGGGTCCACTATATGGCACAATTCCTCGAGGTGATCAGCCAGCAACCTGGTGGAAGGTTAATTACATTGGACAACTTCCATGATGCAAAGGACAGAGTTTCATTCTTACTGGGATAGACACTTACCCTGGACACGGATTAGCCTTCCCTGCATGCATGACTACGATCGGTGGACTCATAGAATGCCTTCTCCACGGTCATGATATCCCACAGAGCATCACCTCGGATCAAGGGACTCCCTTCACAGCAAATGAAGGATAGCAATGGGCCCATGCTCATGGAATTCACTTGTCTTACCATGTTCACATTATCCTGAAGCAGCTGGCTTGATGGAACAATGGAATGGCCTTCTGAAGACACAATTATGGCATCAACGTGGTGGCAACACTTTGCAGGATTGAGGGAATGTTCTCCAGGAGGCTGTATATGTTCTAAACCAGCATCCAATACGTGGTGCTGTTTCCCCCATAAGTAGGATTCATGGTTGCAGGAATCAGGGGTGGAGATGGGAGTGGTACCAGTCACTATTACTAGTATTGCCCAACTGTCAAAAATCTAGACCTCTTAGATCCAAAGGGAGGAATGCTCCCACGTGGAGACACACCAAAGATTCCTCTAAAGTGGAATTTAAGAATGCCAACTGACCATTTGGCCTACTGATGCCTCTGGATCAACAGGCAAACAAGGGGATTACCATACTGGCTGGTGTGATTCACCCTGACAACCAAGGGGAAATTGGATTGATGTTGCGTAACGGAGCTAAAGAAGAGCATGTCTGGAATACAGGAGATCCATTAAAGCATCTCTTAGTATTACCATGCCCTGTTATTAAAGTCAATGAAAAATGCAGCAACCCAATTCCAACATGACTACTAATGGTCCAGACCCTTTACGAATAAAGGTTTAGGTCACCTCACCAGGCAAAGAACAATGATGTGCTGAGGTGCTTGCTGAAGGTAAAGGGAATACAGAACGGGGGGTGGAAGAAGGTAGTTCTAAATACCACCTATGACCATGTGCCTAGTTGCAAAAACAAGGACTGTAATTGTTATAAGCATTTCTTTCTTCTGTGTGTGCATCGAATGCTTTTGTTTTTCTCACTTATAAAATATGAGAGGTAAACAGGGCTAGTGCGCTCTTGGTTGTCCACGTAAGATGTGTCATTTTAGGTGCAACTACAACTTTGTAATTGTCTTTATTTAGGTTGACAAGGGGTGGACTGTGATCGTTCAGATTCTGTGTCAGCTTGACTAAAGTGAGGAACTGAAGGGGCATCATTTTAAAGCAAAGTTAGTAAAAGAAATATACTCAAGGCTGTTTCCTCATTCCTTCTGCCATAGGAAAGTCGAACACCTTGTGCAGGAATTCAACTTGGAGACTTCCTTGGGGGTGTTCTAAGTGATGTCTCTGATGAACTCTCATGGCCTACCATTCACTAAGTTCCCTCTTATATTTTCCTCTTCTTTCCCGTCTTAGAAAATGTGATTCCCTAATTCAGTCTCAGGCTCAAGAACTGATCCATTTACATCAGAAGATACAGGAAGGAATTGATGGATGTTACCTTTTCACAGAGCATTTGAAAAACACCATCAAGTCTTTTGAGGACTTCTTTGGGAATAGTAACTTTGCCAACTACCAGAGACAGAGATTCTGTGATCAACTGGCCCATGGAAGCCAGCTGGCAGAGAGCCTCAGGAGCAAACTCACCACGGGCAAGTTGGCCACAGGCTCTGAAAGGCCGTAGCTCCTACCAAGATCCTGGTCTCACAGAAGATTCTATGCCTTCACAAGTCTATGAGTGACTTTTTAACCAGATGTCCTGCTTTTTTTCGCACATTCTAGGGGCCACGACAATATCGGGAAAGGCAAGGTATGAGTACAGTGGTGAAATACATAGAGCTGGAGGTCACATTATTATAACTGGCTCCTTCATCACAGGCTTTTGGGGCAGGAGGCAGCAGCCATCTCATCTTCTTTGCTTGTTTGTTTTCTGTCAGCGCTGTCCTTACTAAGGAGCCGCGGTTGCACAACGGCTAAGAGCTTGGCTGCTAACCAGAAGGTGGGCAGTTCGAACCCACCAGCTGCTCCTTGGAAAACCAATGGTGCAGTTCTTCTCTGTCCTATATGGTCGCTATGAGTCAGAATTGACTCGACAGCAATGGGCTGGGCTTGGGCTTGGTCTTTACTAACTTTCTGTGAGTGATTTATCCTTTCTGGATTTCTGTTCCCCCATACGTAAAATGGGTGAGATCATGCATTCCGTGATTGCTGTAGACATCAAATGAAGTGATGTTCCTGAGTGTATTTGAGAAAAGAATAAAGCCCCTCACTGTTTTGGGGTTCTTTGAAACACTGGGTACAGTAGAGCCTACTGATGGTAAAGCTGATTTATACTGGAACAGTATTTATAGAGAAAATTACCCCCTGAGAACACCTGACGAAGCAGAACAGAGGCAGACATGCAGGCACCCTTATAATCCTCTGACTTTGGAGGACAGGTAGGACCTGGTTGTTTCTTCTTTCCTCAGAGACGGGAGTAAGAGTAATAGTGGGACACACAACCATGGTCTAGCAACCAGCTGTAATGCAAATGAAGGATGGATATGCTCAGACAGCAGCCAGGGAAGTATCTTATGGGCTGGGGAACAAAAAATATTTTAATTTTTTTTGCCTGACTCAGGTGGCAGACATGGCAATGATTCATTACATGAGGAACACTGTATGCGGTGGGCTCAGGAAGGCATGCCAGGCCACTTCTCTAAAGGCCAACCTGAGGACTCCTGGAATACTTTTCAGAGCATCCAGACTACACATGTATTTATGTCTCCGACCAGATAGGCCCCTGCATTTTTAATATAGATTCTAGGTCGGCAGTCTTTGATAAAGTGTGAAGAACAGAAGGGTGATATAAACCTGAAAAAGAACAAAAGCCCCAATTTTTAAACTTATGAAAAATAAAAGTAATAAAATATTGGAAGCATAGTTCATGTTGATCCTTCACAAAGTATAAATTGTTTGTATTTGAGCTATAATATCCCAGTTGCATTATGGTATCTAACTCGTGTTACTGAGAAAGAAAGAAAGAAAAAGCAAGCATGTCTTTAGATTGGCAAAAATGTTTACGAACTTACAAAATATCCTCAATTTGCCTTTATTCCCCCAGACTTACTGTTTACTGAGTTGCTGCTGTGTGCAATATCCACCCCATTATCCATGCCTGCACAACATCCACCTTGGATCCCTTTTCCACTCTCATACCTATGACTTCCTTTTGTTTTCAGGGACCCTTCTGAGGAAGTCTACAGTTAGACTACTGGAACTACTGACTCAGGGACCTGGAGTTACCTGAGTGTTTATGTCAGTCCCACAGCAATCAGTTGCTCCCTGCCTGAGAAGTACTCAACAATGACTGACAGATGTTGGAATATGAATTCCATCTACCTGACATGAGGAGACCTTTGTGGTGAACTGGCTTTGGAGAAAGGGAATCTAAAGGTCAACTTTGTAAAGACTCGGATAAATAAATAGAAGGAAAACAAGAACTATCAGGACAATGCTTATCTTAGAAGTCCAAGTGACAGAGTGATTTACCTGAGACTGTGAGAAGGAAGAATAAAATCTTTAGGTGCAATGAGAAAGAAGCCTATGGTGGAAGAGAGGGGTAGAGGCGAAGATAATGATGGGAAATAGGGCGGTTCTAGTAAGAACCTGGTCAGCTTTGAGCTAACACAAATCCTTTGACTCCACACCTAGAGGTTTAGATTTGAATGGTGTGGACTTGGATTTGGGCATCATTATTCCTGAAAGGCTTCCTGGGTGATACTAATATGCAGATAGAGATGAGAGAGACCATTGGTCTATTAGGATCTCAGATCACTAGCACAGGAGTATCCCAAAGGTGTGGCTACCTCATAGAAAAGGCTGAACATCAACTATTGATGAAATTCGCATTCCTCTCTCCACAGTCTTGTTTCTATATAACATTAAAAAAATTGAAGAGAAAACAGGTACATGATACATTAGACCTGTTACTGTCTATGTAGAATAGTCACTCAAAAGTTGACAAGATGCAGTATGAAATATATAATTCTTTGTCACCCAGTGTATGTTAAAAATTTTTTGTGCTCACGGCATGTAATGGATTCTAGTATCGTCCTTTCTGATTCATTAAAGAAAACCTCTAGTCAGTCATGACGTTGATTTCACAATCTGCTAATGGTTCAGAATTGCAATTTGAAAAACCTGCTTTTTATGAACCTTTTTTATTAAACAAAATGCTAAAAAAGAGGTTTTAGGACTTAGTCTCCTAAAGAGAATATGTTGTTGTTGTTGTGTGCCATTGAGTCAATTCTAAATCATAGCAACCCTATAGGACAGAGTAGAACTGCCCCATGGGGTTTCCAAAGAGTGGCTGGTGGATTCGAACTGCTAACCCTTTTGATTAGAAGCCTGAGCACCAAACCACTTTGTTACCAGGGCTCCAAAGAGACTATAACAGTTAAAAAAAAAAAAAAAAAAAACTAAGCATTTAGGGAACATATTACATATTTACATCTCCCATTGTCTACAAGGGCATAAAAGGAGCCCTGTAGGTGGAAATGGTTAAGCAGTCAGCTTTGAAACTCAAGGCTGGTGGTTCCAAACTTAGGCAGTGGCTCCATGGCAGGAAGACCTGACCATCTCCTTCCAAAAAGATTACAGCCAAGAGAACCCTCTGGGACAGTTCTACTCTGTCACATGGAGTCGCTATGAGTCGAAATCGACTCAATGGCACCTAACAACAAAAACACAGTGGCATAAAGTACTTAAAAAACAAACAAAAACACTTCAGTGGTTTCTCAAAAAAAACTACCATATGACCCAGCAACCCCAATTCTAGGTATATACCCAGAAGAAGTGAAAACAGGAATGTAGACAGAAACTTGCACACCAATATTCAGTGCAGCACTTTCACAACAACCAAAATGTTGAAACAACTGAAATGTTCATCAACATGAATGGATAGACAAAATGGATTATTACTCAGCCATAAAGAGAAATGAGGTCATGATGCATGCCACAACATGGATGAAACTTGAAAACATTATGAGTGAAATAAGTCAGTTGCAAAAGGACAAATACCATGTGATCTCACTTAAATAAAACAAGGAAGTATGTGTTGTTGTTGTTTAGTGCTGTCGAGTCAGTTCCTAATCATAGCAACCCAATGCACAACATAACAAAACACTGCCTGCTCCTGCGCTATCCTCGCAATCATTTCTGTGTTCGAGACCATTGTTGTGGCCACTGTGTCAGTCTGTCTCGTCGAGGGTCTTCCTTTTTTTCTGCTGACCCTCTATTTTACAAAGCATGATGTCTTTCTCCAGGGACTTGTCCCTCCTGATAACACGTCCAAAGTACATGAGATGAAGTCTTGCCATCCTCGCTTCTAAGAAGCTTTCTGGCAGTACCTATTCCAAGACAGATTTGTTTGTTCTGGCAGTCCGTGGACTATTCAATATTCTTCACCAATGCCATAATTCAAAGGCATCAATTCTTTGGTCTTCCTTATTCATTGTCCAGCTTTCGCATGCATATGAGGCAATTGAAAACACCATGGCTGGGTCAGACTCACCTTAGTCCTCAAAGTGACTCTTTGCTCTTTAATGCTTTAAAGAGGTCTTTTGCAGCAGATTTGTCCGGTGGAATAAGTCCTTTGATTGCTTGACTGCTGCTTCCATGGACACTGATTGTGGATCCAAGTAAAATGAAATACTTGACAATTTCTCGTCCCTCTCTTTATCATGATGTTGCATATCGGCCCAGTTGTGAAGATTTTTGTTTTCTTCATGTTGAGGTGTAACCTATACCGACGCCTGTGATCTTTGATCTTCATCAGTAAGTGCTTCAAGTCCTCTTCACTTTCAGAAGGGAAGGTTGTGTCAAATCCTGATGCCACATTCTTCTTCATATAGTCCAGCTTCTTGGATTATTTGCTCAGCATACAGGTTGAATAAGTATGGTGAAAGGATACAATCCTGAGGCACACCTTTCCTGATCTTAAAACACGCAGTATCCCCTCATTCTGTTCACGTGACTGCCTCTTGGCCTACGTATAGAATCTGCATGAGCACAATTAAGTGTTCTGGGATTCCCATTCTTCCCAATATTATGCATAATTTGTTATGATCCACACAGTCAAAAGCCTTTGTGTAGTCAATAAAACACAGGAAAACATCTTTCAGGTATTCTCTGCCTTCAGCCAAGATTCTCTGATATCAGCAATGATGTACGTCGTTCCGCTGCCAGACTGACAGATGAGTGGGGGAGGGAAGTATACAGAAAACAAAAGTTATTAGTTACCAGTGGTGGAAGGGAAGGGGAAATGGGAGTTTTTGCTTAGGAGACATTGAGTTTATGTTAACGGTGGTGGAATAATTTGGAAAAGGATAGTGAGAATGGTTGGACAATTGGAAAAATGTAACCAGTGTCAATGATACACACGTAGAAATCGTGGAATGGGAATATGTTTAGTTGTGTGTATTATCACCACAGGTTAGAATTCTTTTTTCTTTCTTTTTGGTCACTAGGAACTCATTTGAAATGAATCAGGCAATAGAGACAACTGAAAACAAGAAATTAGTGGTTCTTCATTTTTCAATTCAAAATTTTGTTAGTTTATCTATTGAAAATATGCTTAGAAATTCCCCAAAGATACAAACCTGATGTGGAAGTAACTTTAGAGAATATTGGCCTCCACAGGGTGAAAATGGATTGGTTCAAGCTTAAAGCCTCACTCTTTATCTGCTAATTCCCATTTTTCACTCTCTGGTGATTCCTTTTTTCCCTGATCTCTTTAGAATAACACTTGCAAGCCTCTTCTGTAAAGCCTTTTTCCTTTCCCTCCCAAGTGACCTAATAGCCTCTGGGGCTCACTGGCTTTATCCAGACTGGAGCCTTTTCTCTCCCTTTTGTCAGACTCTGAGATGCAGTGGAACAGGTCACAGGCCTGAATTCTGGTCCCAGTTTGTCATTAGCAGATCAGGTAGGTTTAGTGGGTCCTTAGCCTCTTGCGACCACTGTCTCCTCATCTGTAACATGTGGAATTGTACTTGGATAGTCCCTGCTGGTTTACACATTCTAGGGTTTTTCTCTTAGCACCACCCTCCTATTTACAAAATATAGGGCATGAATTTAGGAGGCAGATTTTCCTGAAAATATTCTCTCCTAATAACCAACTGTTTCAGAATGTGCATGCTCGAGGCTACGCACATCTCCTTCTGAGAAGTGTGAGAGGTCTTCATTTTCCTCCAGAAGAGTACAATAGAGAGTAAACTGGCAGATGAGGAGGGATCTCACCAATCAACAAGCAGAATCTTTGAGCAGGGCTATCACCAGCACCAGGGGGTAGGACCTAAGTATATTTCAGCCCACATTTCCTCTCCCCTGCTATCATCACTAACTCCTTCCAGACTGTGGCTCATCCACTTACCTGCACTCAGTTGGCACCTGGCCTCCATCACCACTTAGTCCTCACTCTAGCCTCACTTAGCTATCGGTAGGGCCTGATAGAAGATCCTCATTTGGATTTTTTCTTCCTGTTTCTGGTAACAACTAATGCTGGAACTATGAAAACATCTTGTCTAATTTCAACAATGCATAGTCACAAACGTCAGCTTAGTTCCCAAATTGATGACCAACACTAATACAACAAAACAAGTGAAAGTCCAAATCTGAAAGCAAGATGAAAATCGGACGTCAGAGCCACTGAGGATTTTTACTCCAAACAGCTTTTTTCACGGCAGAAACCGCAACCCCTCAGTCTCCTAATGTGATAGCTGCCTGAAGGGCACCATTGGCTACTTTCACAGATACTCTTGGGAGAACCAGATCCTTTTCCCTCCCCAGCCCCATCCTGTGGATGACTGGAGTTAGCAGCAGCTGGAAGAAAATCTCAAGCACTTGGGGTCAAGACTCAGAATCATATCACTGCAGACTATCCATCAGCTTTTCGGCACACGTCCTTTTTCCTAGAAAGATGAGGGTTTTTAAATCTCTGAAAATAAACTTTATTTTATACATGCTCTGTTGCCTAAAATGTTCTTTGTAGATATCAAAATTGTAGTTTTATTTTCCAAGCTAATATAAGAAAATTCCATCATTAATACATCCACTACACTTATATCTCAGAGCTATAGCAACCCAGTTTAGGTGCATCACCTCCTTCCAAACTTAGACGTTACTAAGCACCTGGTATTACTTAGAAAAACAATATTGGGTCTCACACCTAGGAAGAGAGCTAACTCAGCCAACACCATCTGTCCTTGTAGTGAGACACCTGTAAGCGGGGCAGCAGACTCACATGTGTCCAAGCCTGGGTCCTCAAAGAAACAGCAGTAGACTCTCTACCAAAGAGGGATCCTGAGAGCTTGCTGTTTACACATGATGAGGAAAAACCTTCCTGTACAGTTCTAGCAGAAGCTCCATCCTAGAGGTCTCTGCTGAGGACCCACAGAGATACAGAGAATACATCTAGATGAAACTGGGACGTTGCAAATAATTGTACTCTCCTGTTTTGTCCTTGTTTGTTTTTATCCTGGAAATAAATTTCTCATACCCATTGACTTGCCTTTTGCAATCAAGTGTGAAAGCAGGACATCTTATTCAGAAACTTTGAAACATGCAAAGTAGCCTCAGACTTACCAGGCTTCCAGTCTAGAGTAAGCTGATTCACGGAAGAAGGGTGAAGGAGACACTTCTCCCAAATCCTGGGTGGCAGGAAGGGATCCCTTCAGAATAGTTTGTGCAGCAGATTAGTGACCTTTGCCCTATTGCAGCAGTGAGTGGTAATGGGGACTGTCATATCCTACTGCAAGTGCGAGACCCATAAAGACCAATTTTAGTCCAGGATTTTGCCAGAGCTTCACAGCCTGCCATACTGTACAATCGTCCTGTCCCCATCCCCATCAACTATTTCCTTGGAAAACTTTAAAAACCTGTAGATAAAGTTGAAAGAATAATACAATGATCACCGCACACTGTTATACTAAGATCTGCCATTGATATACATTTGCTCTTTCTGTCTCTACGCATACCCACACAAACATACAGATTTCTTTAGTAAATTCAGACCAAAAAAAAAAAAAGCTTCTAAATACTTCAGCATGTGTATCCTGAGATTAAGGACATTATTCTATATCACCATTGACCATAATTCAATTATCAAACTTATGAATATCAACGTTAATTCAATATACCTAACATAGTGTCCAGATACAAAGTTCCTCCATTGTCTTCTAGATAGATAGATAGATATAAACATGTCATGAGAGTGAGAGTGAGAGAGCAGGAACCAGACAGCCAGAGCAAGAGCAGACAGAGAGTTGTGGTGCTGTTGTTTTTTTCTCCAACCTCCAATCAAGGCTCCTAAATGGCACTTGATTGTTATATCTCTTTATTCCCAATTACATTGAACTGTCTCCCCACCCCCTTCTGACTCCTTTGTCCGTGTGCTTTTTAACGATATTAAATTTTTGAAGAGGACAGACCCAATGCCTTGCCCTACATTCTGTTCAAGCTAAACACTTTGGGCAAGAACACTGCATATGTAATGCTGTGTGCTTTGTACAGCACCCTGTCAGGAAGGAAAGAGGGGTCAGTGTGTTCATCAGTTACTGATTCTTAGTGAAAGGATGTATCTGTCCTCTCTACTGCAAAGATACTTTCTTTACCTTGTAATTTTTAAATAGTTTGTGGGATAATACTTAGAGATCTTGTAAATACAATGTATGTGTTCACGTGTGTATCCTGAAAAGTTTTAATGTTTGTTGATGACCCCTGCCTGCCTCAATTGTTATATTATTAGTGCTTGCAACATGGAGACTTCTATGTCTATCTACAATTTTTAACCAAACATGTTATGAGGTGCCATCAAGTGGATTTTGACTCGTAGTGACCTCACTTGACAGAGTAGAATTGCCCCATGAGGTTTCCTAGGCTCTAATCTTTACAGGAGCAGATCACCAGGTCTTTCTCCCTGCAGAGACAGGCTTCTTTCCTAGGCAAGAGTAACACTCCTCTGGGGTAGGAAGCAACCTTGGAGGTCCCTCAAGTAGTTTTTTCAAAGAACTAGGGAAAAAGTTAACAACTCATCAAGGCTGGGAAAAAAACCTCTCAAGCTGTCTTTTTCCAAAGAACCAAGGCAAAAGGCCACATAAAGGAACTCATTGCACCACAGATGTATGAAACATTTGTTGTGCTGGCAGATGCATGAAGAAAAGGACTCATTGAGTTGGAAAATAAGTTAAATGCAAAGACATTTACACAACCATTGAACTAAAATGAAAAACATTTAAATATATGCCTTCCACTTTTGGCAAAGATGGACTAACCAAAACCAAACCCATTGCCCTGGAGTAGATTCCGACCGATAGCGAGCCTATAGAACAGAACAGAACTGCCCCACACGGTTTTCAATGCTGTGATCTTTACGGAAGCTAATTTCCACATCTTTCTCCCTCTGCCACATCTTTCTCCCGCACAGCGACTGGTGGGTTCAAACTTACGGACTTTGGGTTAGCAGGCGAGCGCGCTTAGCCACTGCGGCAACGGGGCTCCTGAACAAAAAAAGACGAATTTTATGAAACACCGGTTTTCAAAACACTGGAAATCAGGCAACAAGGGTGACCAACCCTTGAAAACCAGGAAGCGAACAAGGTGAGCCCTACGATTGCCCCAGCACAGTGGCTCTTCTGCAATTGCTCTTCCAGACTGTACCCTATAGAAATACCTGCACAAGTCGCCAAAGATATGTGTACAAGAATGATGAAAGTGTTCATACAATAAATAATGGTACAAATAAACAATGGGAAAAGCCCTTTTAATGATGATGATTTTCTTCTTTCAAGCATTTCCGGATTCCCAGGCGCACTCCTAATTTGTGTTCAATGACTCTTCTGGGAGGATCTGAGAGGACAGGAGGGTAAGGTAGGTCTCCTCTTCCCGGGGTGGCCTCGAACTACCAGCCTTTCGGTTAACATCCGGACGCGCTAACCGGCGGCGCCACAGAGCCTTCAGTAACCGGTGTTCCTGGTCTCAGTAAACAGGGATTTCTCACAAACTCCAAGGCCATCGGCTTTCCGCGGCACAACTGCGCAGGCGCCACAGCCTCAAAAAACCAGAAGGGTTGGGCCGACAAATCGCGTTGTTCTTCACATTTGAAACCTGGTTTTTGCGTGAGTCCGAAGCTAGAAGGGCCGCAGAATGGCCTTCGCCCTCCTTGCTCCTCTCCCGCCTCAGAAGCCAACGGCCCCCGGAGACCACCGCCTGACCCGAGACACGCTGAGCCCTGTGGGTTTCGGGACGTCCCTTGGCGTCTTCTGCTCCGCCTTTGCCCGCCCGCCAGCCCCGCTGGACGCCACCAGCTCCACTTGGTTGCGGTCGGTGGGGCAGGAGCTGGGAAAATAAGGGGGGAAAGGGGAACCCTGAAGAGGAGCGAAGGACAGCAGGGAGGCGTGGCTGAGGATGAGACCTCCAGGAGGCGGTGTGCATAGACTCAGGTGGGATCCTGGGGAGCAGAGAAGGGTCTTTCTGACGTAGCGGAATAGGGAGGAAGGCGACGGAGGGAACCGAGAGAAGACTTAAAGACAGAAAAGCGGAACTATCTGTAGCTATCCAACAACAAAGCAAGGAAATATTGTGAATGTTTTTACTTCAAAACTATTCAAGGAAACGCATCATCTGTCAGCAAGTTTATGGCATGTGGTGATCGGATAGTGAGTGGTTGGCACTCTTCGTGGTGGCCGCAGTGCTCTGGGCTGTGTCAGGAGTCTTGGCACGAACCGACTCCCCCTGAGGCTAGCCTTTAGTTCTTGCGCAGTCTGCACCCCTCCTTTGAGGCCATAGAGCGGCAGCACTCAGAGCTGCCACTCAGGAGAAGCAAAAGAAACCCGATAGTGCACAAACCTGGGGTCTGGTCATTTGGAAACTGTAGACGTTCCCCACGAGTGAGGAGAAGGTGAAATGCTGCCTCTCACTGAGTCTAATGAGATGTGGTCATAACCATTTTTCTGACTGAGATATTTCAGCTATCAGTACGGCTTTTTTAGACTAAAGAAGAATGAATTTTTAGGGAGTTCAAAATATAATCCAAGCTTTTCGCCATGCTCTGCACAGTCTTATCCCCATCCTCCATCCCCCATGTTTATGCCAACAGTTAACGCTTCAAATATAACTCCCATAGTGTGAAATGTAAAAACCTTAACTGGGCGGCGTATTAAAATGGAACATGTAACCATCACCCAGATCAAGTTACAGGGAATTTCCATCATCCCAGCAAGGTCTGTAGAACCCTTTTCCAATCAATTGCCGCCCGCCCACGCTTAGTTATTCACTATAATGATTTCTATCACCAGAGATTAGTGTTGCCTGCTCTTGGAGTTCACGTTAATGAATGCATATTTTATATAGTACCTGGTTTTTCCCCCCCCCCCCAGGCAAGCAGCGTCGTGTTTTTTTAAACATATTCGTCCACATTGTTGCCTGCCTGCTTCACTAGTTAATTTCTACATTAATGCAGGTCATTCCAAAGTGTGAATGTACCAGTATCGATGGGCAATTGGATTATTTCTAGTTATTTGCTCGTGACCAAGGCTGCTATGAATATTTTTGGATGAGTCTTCTGTGTCCGTGTGCATCCATTTCCCTTGAGAACTCATACACGGTCGTTCTGAGCAGTGGCTTTGACGGTGTAGCGGTTAGGAGTCTGTGTTGTTAGACCTCGGTTCAAATCCCAATCAAGGCAGGTAGTTGCAACTTGCCTCAGCAACCCTGTCTTTTCAAAGTAGTAATTCTGCTTTTGCTGGAGGCAGCCTCTCAGGAGTGCAGTCAAAGAATTGGTGAATAATAGTTTCCAGCATCCACACGGAGAGACGCTTCAGGGTAAAATGAAAATCCGCGGGAGTAGTAACCAAGGCTACAAGGGCAGTCTCCTTTGACCTTCACCGGAACAGCGGAGAGGACCCATCTAGAGGATGACCCCGGAGCTCATCGCCTCTTTCAGAGGTTGGAGATCTGAACGCTCTGGGGCGAGGAGCCAAGTATCCCGCGGGCAAGTACGCATGAGGCCCTGAATCCGATCTGAGTTTAAATCTCGGTGAGACCTTTGTACGCAAAGAATATGCTCTTTCATTCAGTCCACACAAAATTTTAGTATTTAACAACAAAATCGTGCTCCCAAACATATAGTGTATTGGACGTACTTTCCAATATCGCGTGGCCCTCTTCCTTCTGCCCCCACCCCCAACATGGTTTAGGGGAGAAAAGGGTTTTGGGCTGGGAAGAATGAGCTTGGGCTGCAGCTCCAAAGTCCCAGGAGCAAGTTTCCGCTCTCCTCCTGCTCCCCGCGGTTGTTTGCCGCACTCATCCCCCTCCCCTCGTGCTCTTTCGGAGCCGGAGTCCTCGAAACCAGGTTCTCAGAGTGACCGGGTCCGGAAGGAATTTTCGGAAATATCGGGGTTTCAGGACTCTTGATTCCCAAGTCGGGTGAGTTCGCCTGACCCTGCGCAAGCGGTCTTTGAGTCTCTAGTATTTCAGTGGTAAAAGGTAGATGCTGCCTCCCTGAAATTCTGAACTCAGGGATTACTTTCATGCTAAGACTGCTGACTCTCTTTTTTTTTTTTTAAGACAACAATAATTCTGTACCAAAGAAAAGGCTGTGATGCCCGACTAGCTCAGTCGGTAGAGCATGAGACTCTTAATCCTAGGGTCGTGGGTTCGAGCCCCACGTTGGGCGAGCACTTTTGTACTCCCTTCCATTGTTAGAGAATCTTCTCTAGTCGCTTACCAACAGAATGAAAGAGAAAAGCAAAGCAAAGCCCATTGCCATCGCGTGAATTACGATTTACAATGACCCTGTAGAACAGAGTAGAACTGCCCCATAGGGTTTCCAAGAACCTCTGGTGAATTTGAACTCCCGACCTTTTGATTAGCAGCGGAGGTCTTAACCACTTCCCAACCTGAGCTCCACCAATAGGATTAAATTTAGGAGCTTCTAAATTGCCAGTTGCTGCCATTGAGACATCCTCTCACTTACTCTGGACATGTTATTAGGAGGGACCACTACCTGGAGACAGACATCATGCTGGGTAGAGTGTCTGTGAAAGAGAGGAAGAACCTCAGAGAGGTGGATTGACACAGTGGCTACAACAATGGGCTCAAACATAGCAAGGATTGTGAGCCTGGTGCAGGACTGGCAATGTTTCATCCTGTTGTAGGTAGGGTGGCCAAGAGTAGGAACCCACTGGAGGGCACCTAACAACAGCAACAATGTATTTTTGAGAGAGGGAAGAAATATATATTTGACTGCATGGGGTGAAATTTTACATAATAAAACCTACGCCTACTCAATGACTTCTACAAGTACAATTCAGTGACACTGATTACATTCTTCAAGCTGTGTAACCGTTCTCACTATCCTTTTCCAAATCGTTTTGCTGGGAAATGATTTATCCTTACACATAAAAAGTGATTCCCCAAGAACAAGAGGCCTTGGAGGCATTTAAAGAACTGCCCTGAGGCTTGCGAACAACCACCCTGAGACCAGCTCTCCACTTGCCTCCCTATCCTCCCTGGGAGGCAGCCATGGGACAGTTTCTCATCGCCTTCCAGGTTCTGATGAGATACCAGGTTTTATGGTCTGCTCACCCTCAGCCTATAGCTGCAACTATAAAACTGCTTAGCTGCAGTCTAGAGTTGGCTCATCGGCAACAGGTATCCCACAACTCTTGCTGTAGTCATCAGGCCCCTTTTTTCCCCATGTCTTCCTTTTTAGTGTGTGGGATTAGAACGCAGGCACCTTTGGCTACTCATCCTTTTGTTGTCTACATAAGTAATAAATTGTCTGAATCTAAATCACCCATGCCTTGGCCTTGTTCACACAAAATTGGGTGATGGGTCACCTTTCTGTGGCCTTTCTAGACATGATCTTATAACTCCCACCCAAGTGATTGGGCAGGACTCTGTAATAGGGTAACTGTGGCCCACCAAGGGGATTGGTTAGTTTTGCCATCTTGCCGGGCTGAAATGAGCCACCCCAGAGGTAGGAAAGAGAGAATCCCACTACCACCAAGGGAGAACAGCCAGGAGCCAGCATGCCCTTTGGACCCAGGATCCCTGCCCTGGGAAGCTCCTGGAAGTAGGAGTCTAATCTGTTACTTCCCTAATAAACCTCAACATCCCGAGTATGGTCTATGAGTCCTGTGTGGCCATTGCAATGAATTACTGAACCCAACAGAGAAGCAGAGAGCACCGTGGGAGGGACGGTTGATGTCAGAATCAGTAAAGATGCAAAGAGAGGAGGCATGTCTGACCTCTGCCTCATAGGAATCAACCTTGAGCTGCTAATTTTGATTCTCCTTCCCCCTTGTGAAGTTAGAGGAGGCCAGATACCACTCCCACGCCATTCTTACATCTTGTCCGCAGCTGTGTGCTTGACAAATTTATGTTTTTTTTTCTTTTCCCATAAAAATTCTTAAAATTTTTATGTAGTTAAATGTAACAATCTTCCCCTTAAGGCTTCTGAGTTTTCTGTCAGGCTTAGAAAGTCTTTTCAATATTTTACCAGTTTGTTGTCTTTTGACTTTTGTAGGAAAATGGCTCTGCCTATGAGACTATGAAGTTTTCACTGGAGGTAGTTTTGAAGGAAGAAGGGTGTATTTATTCTTCTGCTAATGAACTGACTAGAGACACAATTAGCTCCCAGAACTTCTGTGACACATTCCCTGAGGTTCTCCGAAGCCCCTACCTGCTGAGGATCGAGGGAGTTTCCCAGGACCTCCAGCTCAAGATGACTGGGCTCTGTACAAGAGGTGAATGCAGTCACCAAAGGATGGTGCGACATCCCAGCACTAGCAACAGCGAAGAGTCATTACCATTCCTAGGCCTGGTGGGGAAGGAGAGAGAGAGATTTCTGGAACCTGGATGAAGTCATAGTTGTAGCTAAGCCTGCAGCTGTCATAGAGTGTCCCTGGAAAACAGCTGTGGACTTCATGTACGGAACACAACCTCTGCCAGCTGCAGGGAATAATTACCTCCCCCCACACCATAATATTCTTGCCACCCTTCTACCTCCAATTAATGCATCCCATGGGCTGTATCCTCCAAGAATCAAGTGGGCAAGGGAAACTTTTTATGCAGGGGTCAGCCTCCTGGGATGTAAAATGGAGTGGATAATGCTGAGAATGGATCTGGAGGGACAAATGCAGAATACCCAGCACACACGGCTTTTTCATCCTTAAGATTTTTGTTGTGAGTACTTTTGTCATTGGCCGAATTCGGGTGTCACTAGGCCTTTTTTTTTTTGGAAAGTCTCTATTTCCTTATTTATATGAGAATGAGTTTGCTGTCTTTGGGCCTGTGTCATATCTTGACTAGAAAGCTATCTATCTGAATGTATTGATTTGATTCACTCTTTCTTTCACTCAGCTCATTATAAGCACTGAGATATATTTTCCACCAATCTAAACCAGTGACTCCACCAGCCTGAGACCAGAAGCACTAGATGGTGCCTGGCTACCACTAATGACTGCCCCAACAGGGAACACAACAGAGTCCTGGGCGGAGCAGGAGAAACGTGTGGAGCAGAGCTCAAATTCACATAAAAAGACCAGACTTAATGGTCTGACAGAGACTGAAGGAACCCCTGAAACTATGGCCCCTGGACACTCTGTTAACCAGGAACTAAAACCATGCCCAAAGCCCACTCTTCAGACAAAGATTAGACAGGACTATAAAACAAAAAAAATAATACAGATGAGGAGTGTCTTTCTTAGTCCAATCAGATACACGAGACCAGAGGCAGAATGAGAAGGCAGGAAGGGACAGGAACTGGTCCAATGGACACAGGGGACCCAGGGTGGAAAAGTGGATTGTGCTCTCATATTGTGGGGATTGCAACTAAAGTGTAACAAAACAATATGTGTATAAATTTTTGAGTGAGAAACTAGCTTGAGCTGTAAACTTTTACCTAAAGCACAAAAAAATAAATGAATAAATAAGTAAATAAAGGGAAACAGCTAAACAACAACAAAAATTTCCACAAGTCATTATCAGAACCTTTATATTTTTGTCAGAGTCTTCCTATTTCATTAAAATAAAGTTCTGTAGCCAATGTATGTTTTGAATACCATAACTGGATTCTCTTTTTCACAAAAAAGTAATGGTAGTGTTTCTAGAACTTCAAAATGCAGGATTTTCTTTTTTTAATTAGCATCTGTGGGCTTCTAGCTCAGAGAAGACTGGAAAAACCAAGGGAAGAAGAAACGAAAAAAAAAAAAATCCACCGTAACTTCTGCATTATGATGCATTAAGAAGTCCGTAAAGACCACGACTTCCCTGAGCTCTGTGATCGTAGGTTAATGGTCTGCCCTGTGGCTTCAACAGCCTGTGGTCAATTTGGTGGCACAGCAGGTCAACATGGTCTGGTTTGTCTGAGGATTTTAATATCTGCTTTTATAGTCGGTCATTTATTTGTTATGAAAGTAATAAAGTCATGCTTGCCGTAAATACAAACAAATGCATAAGATGTAAAGAAGAAATGAAATTTCCCCTGTTCTCAATTCCAATCATAAGAGGTAATTCTTGTTAATATTTTGCTATATGGCCTTTTAAAACAATAGTACAGACGTACAGCTTTATCAATTATATGGACGAAGTGGTGATTGATTGAGGTGCTAGTAGATGCTGTTTAGCCAAGAGACCCAAGAAACCCTCACTCTTACCCTGACAATAATCTGTCTACCCCGACCTATGGGATAAGGAATAGTAACATTTTTTTTTTTTTTACAGGGCTTTCATCCCACTCAGGGAATTCTTATAAACTGAGGGAGACCATGCGTCTTAGGCTGAAGTCCTAATGTGTTCTTTCTTTGCTTCTCCGAAGCCTAAACTGGATATTATCTCATTATCTCAGATATACCTGGATGACAAGAGTTAACAAAAAGAGGTGGAAGGGACAAAGCGAGGCAGGGGTGGGGGACTCCTCCCCTGCATGAGTCAGCCTCACCAGTGATGCATCTTTTGTGAAATACAGATTAGAGAGAGCCTCGCTTCTGTGCTTTCACTCCACCCTCCTAAACAATTATTAGGCTTCAATACATAGTCTGTATTTGAAACAATGAGGTTAGTATTTGTTCAGTCATTGGGAACTAGCAGCTTAAGTAGAGAAGCTGAAAATTCTCTCACCACGTGTGCCTTTCTGTGTACTCCCTGGATAGTCTATTGTCAGACAACCATATGCCAATCCCTCTGGGAAGGGGGAAAGATCATAAAAGTACAAAAAAAAAAAAAAGTCCTACACCCACCTCGTATGACTCTTCCTAAGAACATGCAACCTGGTCACTATGGGAAGCATTTTAGATATTCAAGGGCTATCTCTTTAATGTTATCACCCAAATCTCTAAAAGGATCAAAGTAGGAATTAACTCTTGGTAAAATTGTATGAAAATTCATCCTCTATTTCCTAGGAGAAGTTTTCATCAGCTACTTTGTCCACCCCAGCTCACCAGACAATATTTTATAGCAAGCACCACATACCAGCATGGACCAAAGAATTCCACAAGCGCAACAGAACACCCCCTAGTATTAAGTCCCCCCAAAGAAAGTATCAAGGATGCAATCTCTCTTCTAGTTGCCACAGAAAATAAGAAGAAAACCGTTATTTAAAGTCCTATTCTCATGAAAAACTAAACTTAAAAGTCTTCCCTTTCCAAAACACTTAGTGGACAATAGATAAGAAGTAACTTTGGTGAAGGGTAAGACAGTACACAATACTGGGGAAGCCAGCACAACCTGTACAAGGCAAGGCCATGGTAGCTCCATAGACACATCCAAACTCCCTGAGGAACCGAATTGCTGGGCTGAAGCCTGTGGAGACCATGGTCTCAGGGAACATCTAGTTCAGTTGGCATAACAGAGTTGATAAAGAAAATGTTCTACATTCTACTTCGGTGAGTAGAGTCTGGGGTCTTAAAAGCCTGTGAGCGGCCATCTAGGATACTCCACTGATCTCACCCCTTAGGGAGCAAGGAAGAATGAAGAAAGCTAAAGACACAAGGGAAAGATTAGTCCAAAGGACTAATGGGCCACATCCACCATGGCCTCTACCAGACCGAGCCCATCTGGTGCCCATCTACCACCACTGACCGCTCTGACAGGGATCACAATAGAGGGTTCCTGGACAGAGCTGGAGAAAAATGTAGAACAAAATTCTAACTTAGAAAGAAAGACCAGACTTGGCTGGCCTGATGGAGACTGGAGAAACCCGGAGAGTATGGCCCCCGGATGCCCTTCCAGCTCAGTAATGAAGCCACTCCTGAGGTTCACCCTTCAGCCAAAAATTGAACAGGCCCATAGGGGAAAACAAGACTAAAGGGGTTCACCAGCCCTGGGGCAGGGACTGGAAGGTAGGAGGGAACAGGAAAGCTGGCAATAGGGAACCCAGGGTTGAGAAGGGAGAGTGTTGACATGTCGTGGGGTTTTTAACCAATGTCATGCAACAGTGTGTGTACTAGCTGTTTGACGAGAGACTGGTTTGTTCTGTAAACCGTCATCTAACATTCAATTAAAAGGAAAAAAAAAAAAAAAAGCCTTCCCTTTCCTATTTTTATTTGGCTTAGGACCAGCCATGAAGATCCCACTATGGAGAGTGGATGCGTTCTGAGTTCCTCAGCAGCTGCAGCCTGGGCTCTCTGTCACGGGATCGATGGGAACAGGGTTACCTCTGTCCATACCTCTACAGTCAGGTCAATGCCAGCTCAGGTCTGTCCTGCGAACCACTTTTCCAGAATCCAAGGAGTCAGGAGAATACAGAAGAACGTCACAGAGCCAGCCTCTCATCCACAAAATTCAGAGTAATGTGTGAAACCAGCAAGCAATAGCATCCTCCAAGCAAAAGTGATGGGTTTCCACTGCTATTGAAATGCCAGATACTGTGTTGCCCAGAAAAGAGCTTTCTCTCAGAATGCGGGGATATGACTAGGTACAGCCCCTCTGGAGGACAATTAGACACTAGCTAGCAAAATCAGAAATGCACAAATACCTTGATCAGGCAACACCACATCAGGGAATCCATTTGAGAGAAATTCTTGCACACCTGATGAAAAATATCCCTATAACCTGTCCTCTGAAGAATTATGACCATAAACATTAGAACCAATGTCATCTCCATCAGTTAAGAAATGCTTAAATATACAATGGTCTATCTGTGCTGTGAAAGGATATGCAGTTGTTAAAAGGACGGGGTAGATAACAATGGTGATGATGATGCCACTGAAAACAATTGTAACAGCTGATATCAGTGAGCATTTATTAAGTGCTAAAATGCTTTATGTGCCTCTCTCATTAAAATTTAGGTTAACCCATGAGGTAAGTACTCCTATTTGCCCCTTTTTATACGTGAAGAAATAGAGACACCCCCAAAATTTGATAACCCTTTCGAAGTCCCACCGGGGCAGAACCAAGATTTCCGTGCAGAGCTTGCAACTGCACCACAGATGTGGGGTTCTCTGATTCTCCATTATCGGGATTTTTCAAGTTTCCGGAGTGCGCAGTGTAAAACCTCAGTCTCAGGAAGTGAGAGAATCCGTGCAGTGGCTCTGGAATAAATAAACTCCGAAGCGGCTTTCGCTGGCTTTGTGGAAATACCATTTTTTGCAGGAAAAAATTCCTTCTTTTATTCCCTTTTATGGGACTTCAGTCGTCACGCAGCAAACTTTGGCGTCTGATTCGAAGTGGATAGAGTTCCAGAGGACTCTGAGAACGAAAGTCGCTAAAAGCCTAAAGCGGCGATTCAGCAGCTACAACAGCTTAAAGTAAAGCGTAGCGTTCCTGGGTGGGCTCGAACCACCAATCTTTCGGTTAACAGCCGAACGCGCTGACAGATTGCGCCACAGAGACACGGAGCCCTTCTTTTTCAAACTTACTATCTGATGTCAGGAATTGCCCGTTAACCTCAGGCTGGGGACATCTTAACATTGTTCTGGCCTGTTCAACCGCGCGCGCTCCAGTGTAAGAGACATTTAGGCCGAGAGTCCTGCCTTTGGACACATTTGGGCGTTGACATCGAGCCCGAGTGAGCTGGGGGACTCGGACGCCCGCGGCCTAGCGCAGCAGGAGACGCACAGTGGCTGCTCACCACCAGCAGGGGAGGACGCACCACAAACCACCGCCCTGCAGGACTCCGCGTTCTGAGATCTGCCCCAGCCTCCCCGCCCGAGGCCCACGCCCCACCCCACCCCGCCTTGCGCCCTGGGACTTTCCCAGGAACGTTGAGAAAGTAACTAACCAAGTGCAGTGTGAAGTGCATTATTGTCCGGGGCAACCTTAGGAGGTACTGGTAAGGAATTAGGAAGCACAGCGCGTCAGAGTAAGCTTCGTACCGGCTTAAATTGAGTAAAGCTGATTGTTTACTAAGAGTGGGGCAATGTACAGCTGTATCTTTACTTCCATACGGAACTGCAAAACCAGTATAGCTTTGCAGCGCTTTGGGTGCTACTTGCACACTTGTATTCTCTCTCTCTCTCTCTTTTTTTTTCCTGGCTCGATAATAAACTTAAACTAAAGTTTATTAATAAGTGTATTCCTTTTGCTTTTGGTGTCGTATTTCTCCCAGAGCCTTCAGAGAGGAAGTGAAGAGCGCCCAGCTCCGGACCACGCAGTGAGGAAGGGCAGGCAGAGAAAGAGTAGGTGCACTTGGAGCCGCGGGAGCTTTCTCTTGTGCCTAAAGGGCTGGGAGAAAAGGACCCGCGATGGTCGTGGAAAGCTTGCAAATTCCAGTAACAGCACTAAGAGGGTGGATCCGTGGCAAGGCTCGGTAGGACCTCATGGGGAAGGTTGAAAGAAACCCTTAGATCCTGGTCGTCTTTTCTTTCCGCCGACGCCTGGAGTTCCGCCTGGAGGAAAAGAGCACAGGTGGAGACCATTCTCAGAGGCCCAAAGGAAGGTGGAGTCGCTCTCGCAGTCAGATGCCCGCTCTGCGCAGCAGTTTCTACCCACTGCCCAGCTCCCTCCTTGTGCTCTGAGGCAGGGTGCTGAGGGCCCTGGACTGTGACTTAGTCCCTAGCAGCCGCGGAACCGAGCGCATCCAGTAAACTCCCAGGAAACCTCACTTTCCTCATCAGCAACACGCCGAAGTTGACCTCTGTCTTTGCCCCGAAAAACCAAAACCAAACCCACTGCCGTCGAGTCGATTCCGACTCATAGCGACTCTATAGGACAGAGCAGAACTGCCTCACAGAGTTTCCAAGGAGCGCCTGGCGGATTCAAACTGCCAGCCTCTTGGTTAGCAGCTGTAGCACTCAACCGCTACGCCACCAGGGTTTCCTGTCTTCGCCCACACATCTTATGTTCCGGCAAGTGATCTCAGGCTGCTAGGGAGAAGAGAAGGTCAAGGATTTCCTCATCCTGCTTTTTCGGTCTGCGAGGCGCAGTGCTTCTAACTTCAAGGTCCTCAGTATCTCCCAGCTTCCAGTCAGTGTCTTTTATTTGGATCGGGGTATGGCTGCTCCTGGGGCCATGGGAATCACCGAGGTGGCCATGGGGCATCCTGTGGTCCTTCTTCTTGGAACTCTGCTCCTAGGAACTAGGGCTTTTTTTTTTTTAGATTTTTATTGTGCTTTAAGTGAAAGCTTACAAATTAGGTCAGTCTCTCATAGAAAAATTTACATACACCTTGCCAAACACTCCTAATTGCTCTCCCTCTGATGAGACAGCACAGTACTTCCCTCCACTCTGTCTCCTCCTGTACATTCGAGTGGCTTCTGGTCACCTCTGCCCTCTCATCTCCCCTCCAGACAGGAGATGCCAACATTGTCTCATGTGTCGACTTGATCCAAGAAGCTTGTTCTTCACCAGTCTCATTTTCTATGCCCTGTTCCAGTCCAATCCCTGTCTGAAGAGTTGGCTTTGGGAATGGTTCCTGCCCTGGGGTAACAGAAGGTCTGGGGTCCACAGCCTCCGGCGTCCCTCCAGTCCCAGCCTGACCACTAAGTCCGGGCTTTTTATGAGCATTTCGGGGTCTGCATCCCACTGCTCTCCTGCTCCCTCAGGGTTTCTCTGTTGAGTTCCCTGCCAGGGCAGTCATCGGTTGTGGCCAGGTACCATCTAGTTCTTCTGGTCTCAGGCTGATGTAGTCTCTGGTTTATGTGGGCCTCTTTGTCTCTTAGGCTCATAATTATTTTTTGCCTCTGGTGTTCTTCATTCTTCCTTGTCCCAGGTGGTCTGAGACCAATTGATGCATCTTAGATGGCCGCTTGCTAGCGTTTAAGGCCGCAGCCGCCACTCTCCAAAGTGGGATGCAGAATGCTTTCTTAATAGATTTTATTATGCCAATTGACTTACATGTCTCCTGAAACCATGGTCCTCAAACCCCCACCCAAGCAAGGCTGGCCTTTGAAGTGTTCACTTTATTAAGGAAACTTCTTTGTTTTTGGTTTAGTCCATTTGTGTTGACCTCTCCTGTATTGTGTATCGTCTTTCCCTTCACCTAAAATGAAACTTATCTACTATCTAATTAGTGAGTACCCCTCTTCCTCCCTCCCACCCTCCCCCCTCTCATAACCATCAAAGAGTATTTTCTTCCCTGCTTAAACTGTTTCTCCAGCTCTTATAATAGTGGTCTTATACCATATTTGTCCTTTTGCAATTGACTGATTTCACTCAGCATAACGTCTCCCAGATTTCTCCATGTTATGAAATGTCATGGATTCAACATTGTTCTTTACCGATGCGTAGTATTCCATTGTGTGAATATACCATAGTTTATTTATCCAGTCATCTGCTGATGGGCACCTTGGTTGCTTCCAACTTTTTGCTATTGTAAACAGTGCTGCCATGAACATGGGTGTGCATATATTTGTTCGTGTAAAGGCTCTTATTTCTCTAGGATATATTCCAAGGAGTGGGATTGCTGGATCATATGGTAGGACCTATGGCTTTTTTTCTTGTTTGGCCAGTAAAGAAGAATGATATCTGAGAGTTTCAGTTTCCCTGAGACCGCTTGAACTTACGATTTCTTATTTTGGACCTATATGACAGAGTAGAACTGCCCATAAGCTATCCTAGGGAAAAAATTGATGCTCTGGAGAGAGATGTCAGAATACATTACAATGTATCATTCAAAGAGTCTAATAATTTAAAAAATACTAGACATTCAAAGTAACTTGTGACCCATATTCAAGGGAAAAATAAGCCAATGGAAACCAACTCCCAGCTCAAAGATGTCCCAGAGGTTAGATCTAGCAGACTTCAAAGCAGCTACTGAACACACAAATACACAGAAAACATGACGTCAATGAGTGTTCTGATGGATAATCTCAACGGAGCTGTGAAAACCATCAAATGAAACCAAATGGAAATTGTAGGGCTGCCCAAAGGGCTCATAAATGAAGTGGCCTAGCAGCAGGGATAGAAATTATGCATGGGCTCAGTGACATGGGCTTCTACTCACCAAGGCTAATCTGGCCACAGCCATTCCTGAGTGCCCAAAACTAACAGTGGAAAATAACTCTGAGTCCCTGCTATGACACCAGTCCCCAGTGGAGGTGGGGGCTATCAGCCAGCCACATGATGGCATGCTGAGGACATAAGACCTGAGAGGGTTAATGTTATATGTCAACTTGATTAGGTTATGATTCTCAGTGGTTTGGCAGACGTTGGACATACTGTTTTTCATGATGTGATATAGTGTAATCACTTTCATGATGTGATCTCATGTGATCAGCCAATCAGTGGCAAGAGGAGCTTTCTCAGGGGTGTGGCCTGCATCCACTATATATGGACTTCCCAGCAAAACTTATCCACCTCCCTCCAAATTGGCTGATAATAGGAGGTGGTCTTTTTTCTTGGCAAGCCCCCATCTGAGTCACTTTATTAGCATAAGTCTTCAGGTGTGGTCTGGAGGCCTATAGTAAACAAACCCATTGTCCTTTCCAACTCATAGTGACCCTATAGGACAGAACAGAACTGCCCCATAGAGTTCCCAAGGAGCTCCTGGTGGATTAAACTGCCATCAGGGTTTCCGAGTAAGCAAAGAAATCTCATTTACTTAGCAAATTTCAAGGGTTTAGAGTTAACTCTAGGAGCCTTGGTGGGACAGTGGTTAACTGCTGGGCTGCTAATCCAAAGGTCAGTGGTTTGAATCTGCCACTGGAGAAAGTTGTGTCAACCTGCTTCCATAAGGATTTACATTCTCGGAAGCTCTATTGGGCAGCTCTACCCTGTACTACATAAATGTATGTATGAGTTGGCATCGACTTGACAGCAATGGTTTGCTTTTTGTTTTGTTTTTAGTTTTTCATTTAGAGTCTCCCTCAGAAATCAAGGACTAAGATCAAGTGCCTTGAATGAAGTTAAATTCTTTACCCTACAGTACATTTTAGAAAACAACCGAAAAACAGTGAATGATATATTGAGAATTTGGAATGTCATGGACATGGCCAAGCTCTTAGAAAACAGACTGTGTTAGTGGCTGTATCAGTGTTGGACCTCTGTCTTACAGCCTCAAGAGCATGTGGTCAATTTTGAGTCACAGCAGATAAAGTTAGTCTGGTTTGTCTAAGTGTGTAAGCCTTAAACCTGGTTAATTGTTTTAATGTAAATCTGACAAATAGATACTTGATGTAAGAAAAACTTACCAAAAAAAGAAGTGTATAAAGAAGAAAATGAAAGTTATCATGCCTCCTGAACCCACTCCCAGATAAACCACTGCTGACACACCTTTCTATACTATATATACAAAGGAAGCTGTGGTGGCTTTGCAGTATAATACGAGCTGTTTGCCCAAGGGACACACGAAGTCCCCAGTCCTGCCCTGACAATCCTCTGCCCTCCCTGGGCAATGAGAAATGGGTGAAGGCAGAAAAAATGAAATAACACTAATGTTTGCAGAAATTTCACCTTGGGACAGGAAACTCTGGCAAATGAGGCAGATTTTGTGGTTTATGATGGAGACTTAAAGGGCTGTGTTATTGCCCTAAACCCAAAGTGAATTACCTCACTTCCTGAGATGTGAATGAAATTTTTTTTTTTTTTTTTACCATCGCGTCCAGCTGAAAGTGACCCTATATTACAGAGTAGAACTGCCCAATATGGTTTCGAAGGAGTGGCTGTGAATTCAAACTTCCAACCATTTGGGTTACCAGCCAAACTCTTAAACTCTGGGCCACCAGGGCTCTGAATGAAATGATAGAAATCAATAAAAGAAGAGGGGCAGAGAGAAAGCAAGACCAGCGAGGCCACTCACACGGGTCAGTTGTACTCAAGCCGTGTCAGAGAGGACTGCCTGGAGATTAGTCAATGGAAACTATGGAGTATGAGTATTTACGCACTACTATGGAAACCGTGGTGGTGGAATGGTTAAGTGCTACGGCTGGTAACCAGGAGGTGGGCAGTTTGAATCTGCCAGGTGCTCCTTGGAAACTCTATTGGGTAGTTCTACCCTGTCCTACAGGGTCGCTATGAGTGGGAATCGACTCGATGGCAATGGGTTTGGTTTGGTTTGGTTTATTGAGATGAGTCAGAATTGACTTGATGGCAACGGGTTTGGTGTTTTAGGTTTTTATTGAGATAGTCATGTGTATGAGTTGGAATCAACTCGACAGCAGTGGCATTGGGTTTGGTTTTTCATTGAGATGCTCATAGATATGAGTCAAAATGCACCAGACAGCAATGGAAATGAGGTGTGGTATTGGAATGCAGCCATCAACTTCTGAGGGGGTCCCATGGTGTAATAGTGAGCACTGTGGACTCTGAATACAGCAATCCGAGTTGAAATCTCAGTGAGACCGTAGTTGTTTTTTTTTTTTAACTCTTTAAATAGTGGATGAAACTTCTTGCCCCCCTTTCCGTATCCCTCTCCTGATGGCCATTTAGGAGTGAGAAAAGTTTCGGGCTGGAAAGGAAGAAGCAGGAGGGGAGCCTCAAGCTCCATGAGCAGGAGCTGCTCCTGATTCCCCTCCTGTATCCCGCAGCCTTTTGAACGTCGCAGCCTTGTCCCTTCTTCCTCTTCTGTCCTCCTCAGAAACTGAGATTCCAGAAACCCTCAGAAAATAGCTGAGGGAGGAGGAGAGACAGGAAAGAACAGAGGGGAGAATAGGAAAGAAATAAGGAGAAAGTTGGGAATGGTAGGCAGAGGAAGTGGGCGTTCACAGCAGCGGTTTCAGTTGCTGGGTGTGGACCACAGCAGCTTCTCCCTCAGTAGCGCTCCCATCCCTTCCTGACCCACCTGAAAGCCTGGTTCTGCTGTTAAACCTCAAAGCAGCTTGCCTGCCATTCGTTCTTGCAAAGTTTTCTTTCACACTGTGGAGGGGTGAGGTGGATTAAGTTGGTTGGCAAATGAGTGGCAGCCAAGTGAAGCACCTTGTTGGCTCTCTTGGTGTTGACTAGCAGTTGGTGCACCCACCAACTCGAATGCACTCCACTTTCCCCCTTGCAGGTTGTCTGCAGGGCCTGGAGTAGAAAATCAAGACATAACAATGTTTCTTTAAAGAGAGAAATAGCCCACATTCACTATATTCCAATTTCTTAACGTATCATTCACTGATTTTTACTTGTTTTCTAAAATGTTCTGTAGGGTAAAGAATTTAGCTTCATCCAAGGGCTTTGATTTTTGTCTTTGGTTCCTGAGAGCTAACCCTAAGCCATAAAACAAAAAAGAAACCATTGCTGTCAAGTCAATTCCAACTCATGCATACATCTATATAGTACAGGGTAGACCCACCAAATAGGGTTTCTGAGGATGTAAATCCTTATGGAAGCAGATTGACACAACTTTCTCCAGTGGGGTGGCTAGTGGGTTGAAGCCACTGACCTTTGGGTTAGCAGCCCAGCACTTAACCACTGCCCCTCCAGGTCTCCTTGAGACAACTCTAAACCCTTGAAATTTGCCAAATAATTGAGATTCCTTTGTTATTTATAGTCCTCCAGACCACACCTGAAAGTTTATGCTAATAAAGTGACTCAGATGGGGGCCCGGCCAGCTAGAAATACTACCTCCTGTTATAGGAAACCCCAGTCACTTAGTGGTTGAGTACTACAGCTGCTAACCAAGAGGTCAGCAGCTCGAATCCACCACGTGCTCCTTGGAAACTCTATGGGGCTGTTCTACTCTGTCCCATAGGGTCGCCATGAGTCCAAATCGACTCAACCACGGTGGGATTTTTTTTTTTTTTTTGGTTATCAGCCAATCTGGGGGAGGGGGGAGGTTGATAAATTTTGCAGGAAAGTCCTTATATAGTGGATACAGGCCACACCTCTGAGAAAACTCCTCTTACAACTGATTGATCAATCATATGAGATCACATCACGAAAGTGATTACAGTGTATTACATTACCAAAAAGCAGTATGCCCAACTTCTGCCAAACCACTGAGAATCATTACCTAATCAAGTTGACAGGTAACATTAACCATCATGGGTCCTATGTGTTCAACCTACCATCATGTGGCTGGCTAATAGCCCCCACCTCCTCTGGGGACTGGTGTCATATCAGGGACTCAGAGTTGTTTTTGCCTCTCGGTTTGGGGCACTGAGTAGTGGCTGTAGCTGGATTAACCTTCGTGAGTGGAAGCCCATGTCACTGAGCCCCTGCATAATTTCTATCCCTGCTGCTAGGCCACTTTGTTTATGAGCCCTTTGGGCAGTCCTAGAATTTCCATTTGGTTTCTTCTGATGGTTTTCACAGCTGTTGAGATTGTCTATCAGATCACTCACTGACATCGTTTTCTGTGTGTGTGTGTGTGTCTATGTGTGCTCAATAACTCCTTAGAAGTCTGAGAAATCTAACATCTGGGACATCTTTGAGTTAGTCATCTCGTGCTGCCGCAACAGAAATACCACAAGTGGATGGCTTTAACAAAGAGAATTTTATTTCCTCATGGTAAAGTAGGCTAAAAGTCCAAATTCAAGGCGTCAGCTCCAGGGGGAGGCTTTCTCTCTCTGTCAGCTCTGGGAGAAGGTCCTTGTCCTCAATCTTCCCATGGTCGAGGAGCTTCTCAGGTGTAGGAACCGCCAGTCCAAAGGATGCACGCTGCTCCTGGTGCTTCTTTCTTGGTTGTATGAGGTCCCCAATTCTCTGCTAGCTTCCTTTTCCTTTTATCTCTCAAGAGTATGTGGGCCACAAACCAGGGAAACTCTCTTTACCTTGGATCAGGGAGATGAGTTGAGTAAGGGTGGTGTTACAATCCCACCCTAATCCTCTGAAAATAAAATTACAATCAGAAAATGGAGGACAACCACACAATACTGGGAATCATGGCCTAAAAAAGTTGATGCACACATTTCTGGGGGGGATATAATTCAATCAATGACAGTCGTGGAGTTGGAAGTTGGTTTCCATTGGCTTACTTTTCCCTTGAATATGGGTCACAAGTTACTTTGAATGTCTAGTATTTTTTAAATTATTAGACTCTTTGAATGATACATTGTAATGTATTCTGACATCTCTCTCCAGAGCATCAATTTTTTCCCTAGGATAGCTTATGGGCAGTTCTACTCTGTCATATAGGTCCAAAATAAGAAATCGTAAGTTCAAGCGGTCTCAGGGAAACTGAAACTCTCAGATATCATTCTTCTTTACTGGCCAAACAAGAAAAAAAGCCATAGGTCCTACCATATGATCCAGCAATCCCACTCCTTGGAATATATCCTAGAGAAATAAGAGCCTTTACACGAACAAATATATGCACACCCATGTTCATGGCAGCACTGTTTACAATAGCAAAAAGTTGGAAGCAACCAAGGTGCCCATCAGCAGATGACTGGATAAATAAACTATGGTATATTCACACAATGGAATACTACGCATCGGTAAAGAACAATGTTGAATCCATGACATTTCATAACATGGAGAAATCTGGGAGACGTTATGCTGAGTGAAATCAGTCAATTGCAAAAGGACAAATATGGTATAAGACCACTATTATAAGAGCTGGAGAAACAGTTTAAGCAGGGAAGAAAATACTCTTTGATGGTTATGAGAGGGGGGAGGGTGGGAGGGAGGAAGAGGGGTACTCACTAATTAGATAGTAGATAAGTTTCATTTTAGGTGAAGGGAAAGACGATACACAATACAGGAGAGGTCAACACAAATGGACTAAACCAAAAACAAAGAAGTTTCCTTAATAAAGTGAACACTTCAAAGGCCAGCCTTGCTTGGGTGGGGGTTTGAGGACCATGGTTTCAGGAGACATGTAAGTCAATTGGCATAATAAAATCTATTAAGAAAGCATTCTGCATCCCACTTTGGAGAGTGGCGGCTGCGGCCTTAAACGCTAGCAAGCGGCCATCTAAGATGTATCAATTGGTCTCAGACCACCTGGGACAAGGAAGAATGAAGAACACCAGAGGCAAAAAATAATTATGAGCCTAAGAGACAAAGAGGCCCACATAAACCAGAGACTACATCAGCCTGAGACCAGAAGAACTAGATGGTACCTGGCCACAACCGATGACTGCCCTGGCAGGGAACTCAACAGAGAAACCCTGAGGGAGCAGGAGAGCAGTGGGATGCAGACCCCGAAATGCTCATAAAAAGCCCGGACTTAGTGGTCAGGCTGGGACTGGAGGGACGCCGGAGGCTGTGGACCCCAGACCTTCTGTTACCCCAGGGCAGGAACCATTCCCAAAGCCAACTCTTCAGACAGGGATTGGACTGGAACAGGGCATAGAAAATGAGACTGGTGAAGAACAAGCTTCTTGGATCAAGTCGACACATGAGACAATGTTGGCATCTCCTGTCTGGAGGGGAGATGAGAGGGCAGAGGTGACCAGAAGCCACTCGAATGTACAGGAGGAGACAGAGTGGAGGGAAGTACTGTGCTGTCTCATCAGAGGGAGAGCAATTAGGAGTGTTTGGCAAGGTGTATGTAAATTTTTCTATGAGAGACTGACCTAATTTGTAAGCTTTCACTTAAAGCACAATAAAAATCTAAAAAAAAAAAAGCCCTAGTTCCTAGGAGCAGAGTTCCAAGAAGAAGGACCACAGGATGCCCCATGGCCACCTCGGTGATTCCCATGGCCCCAGGAGCAGCCATACCCCGATCCAAATAAAAGACACTGACTGGAAGCTGGGAGATACTGAGGACCTTGAAGTTAGAAGCACTGCGCCTCGCAGACCGAAAAAGCAGGATGAGGAAATCCTTGACCTTCTCTTCTCCCTAGCAGCCTGAGATCACTTGCCGGAACATAAGATGTGTGGGCGAAGACAGGAAACCCTGGTGGCGTAGCGGTTGAGTGCTACAGCTGCTAACCAAGAGGCTGGCAGTTTGAATCCGCCAGGCGCTCCTTGGAAACTCTGTGAGGCAGTTCTGCTCTGTCCTATAGAGTCGCTATGAGTCGGAATCGACTCGACGGCAGTGGGTTTGGTTTTGGTTTTTCGGGGCAAAGACAGAGGTCAACTTCGGCGTGTTGCTGATGAGGAAAGTGAGGTTTCCTGGGAGTTTACTGGATGCGCTCGGTTCCGCGGCTGCTAGGGACTAAGTCACAGTCCAGGGCCCTCAGCACCCTGCCTCAGAGCACAAGGAGGGAGCTGGGCAGTGGGTAGAAACTGCTGCGCAGAGCGGGCATCTGACTGCGAGAGCGACTCCACCTTCCTTTGGGCCTCTGAGAATGGTCTCCACCTGTGCTCTTTTCCTCCAGGCGGAACTCCAGGCGTCGGCGGAAAGAAAAGACGACCAGGATCTAAGGGTTTCTTTCAACCTTCCCCATGAGGTCCTACCGAGCCTTGCCACGGATCCACCCTCTTAGTGCTGTTACTGGAATTTGCAAGCTTTCCACGACCATCGCGGGTCCTTTTCTCCCAGCCCTTTAGGCACAAGAGAAAGCTCCCGCGGCTCCAAGTGCACCTACTCTTTCTCTGCCTGCCCTTCCTCACTGCGTGGTCCGGAGCTGGGCGCTCTTCACTTCCTCTCTGAAGGCTCTGGGAGAAATACGACACCAAAAGCAAAAGGAATACACTTATTAATAAACTTTAGTTTAAGTTTATTATCGAGCCAGGAAAAAAAAAGAGAGAGAGAGAGAGAATACAAGTGTGCAAGTAGCACCCAAAGCGCTGCAAAGCTATACTGGTTTTGCAGTTCCGTATGGAAGTAAAGATACAGCTGTACATTGCCCCACTCTTAGTAAACAATCAGCTTTACTCAATTTAAGCCGGTACGAAGCTTACTCTGACGCGCTGTGCTTCCTAATTCCTTACCAGTACCTCCTAAGGTTGCCCCGGACAATAATGCACTTCACACTGCACTTGGTTAGTTACTTTCTCAACGTTCCTGGGAAAGTCCCAGGGCGCAAGGCGGGGTGGGGTGGGGCGTGGGCCTCGGGCGGGGAGGCTGGGGCAGATCTCAGAACGCGGAGTCCTGCAGGGCGGTGGTTTGTGGTGCGTCCTCCCCTGCTGGTGGTGAGCAGCCACTGTGCGTCTCCTGCTGCGCTAGGCCGCGGGCGTCCGAGTCCCCCAGCTCACTCGGGCTCGATGTCAACGCCCAAATGTGTCCAAAGGCAGGACTCTCGGCCTAAATGTCTCTTACACTGGAGCGCGCGCGGTTGAACAGGCCAGAACAATGTTAAGATGTCCCCAGCCTGAGGTTAACGGGCAATTCCTGACATCAGATAGTAAGTTTGAAAAAGAAGGGCTCCGTGTCTCTGTGGCGCAATCTGTCAGCGCGTTCGGCTGTTAACCGAAAGATTGGTGGTTCGAGCCCACCCAGGAACGCTACGCTTTACTTTAAGCTGTTGTAGCTGCTGAATCGCCGCTTTAGGCTTTTAGCGACTTTCGTTCTCAGAGTCCTCTGGAACTCTATCCACTTCGAATCAGACGCCAAAGTTTGCTGCGTGACGACTGAAGTCCCATAAAAGGGAATAAAAGAAGGAATTTTTTCCTGCAAAAAATGGTATTTCCACAAAGCCAGCGAAAGCCGCTTCGGAGTTTATTTATTCCAGAGCCACTGCACGGATTCTCTCACTTCCTGAGACTGAGGTTTTACACTGCGCACTCCGGAAACTTGAAAAATCCCGATAATGGAGAATCAGAGAACCCCACATCTGTGGTGCAGTTGCAAGCTCTGCACGGAAATCTTGGTTCTGCCCCGGTGGGACTTCGAAAGGGTTATCAAATTTTGGGGGTGTCTCTATTTCTTCACGTATAAAAAGGGGCAAATAGGAGTACTTACCTCATGGGTTAACCTAAATTTTAATGAGAGAGGCACATAAAGCATTTTAGCACTTAATAAATGCTCACTGATATCAGCTGTTACAATTGTTTTCAGTGGCATCATCATCACCATTGTTATCTACCCCGTCCTTTTAACAACTGCATATCCTTTCACAGCACAGATAGACCATTGTATATTTAAGCATTTCTTAACTGATGGAGATGACATTGGTTCTAATGTTTATGGTCATAATTCTTCAGAGGACAGGTTATAGGGATATTTTTCATCAGGTGTGCAAGAATTTCTCTCAAATGGATTCCCTGATGTGGTGTTGCCTGATCAAGGTATTTGTGCATTTCTGATTTTGCTAGCTAGTGTCTAATTGTCCTCCAGAGGGGCTGTACCTAGTCATATCCCCGCATTCTGAGAGAAAGCTCTTTTCTGGGCAACACAGTATCTGGCATTTCAATAGCAGTGGAAACCCATCACTTTTGCTTGGAGGATGCTATTGCTTGCTGGTTTCACACATTACTCTGAATTTTGTGGATGAGAGGCTGGCTCTGTGACGTTCTTCTGTATTCTCCTGACTCCTTGGATTCTGGAAAAGTGGTTCGCAGGACAGACCTGAGCTGGCATTGACCTGACTGTAGAGGTATGGACAGAGGTAACCCTGTTCCCATCGATCCCGTGACAGAGAGCCCAGGCTGCAGCTGCTGAGGAACTCAGAACGCATCCACTCTCCATAGTGGGATCTTCATGGCTGGTCCTAAGCCAAATAAAAATAGGAAAGGGAAGGCTTTTTTTTTTTTTTTCCTTTTAATTGAATGTTAGATGACGGTTTACAGAACAAACCAGTCTCTCGTCAAACAGCTAGTACACACACTGTTGCATGACATTGGTTAAAAACCCCACGACATGTCAACACTCTCCCTTCTCAACCCTGGGTTCCCTATTGCCAGCTTTCCTGTTCCCTCCTACCTTCCAGTCCCTGCCCCAGGGCTGGTGAACCCCTTTAGTCTTGTTTTCCCCTATGGGCCTGTTCAATTTTTGGCTGAAGGGTGAACCTCAGGAGTGGCTTCATTACTGAGCTGGAAGGGCATCCGGGGGCCATACTCTCCGGGTTTCTCCAGTCTCCATCAGGCCAGCCAAGTCTGGTCTTTCTTTCTAAGTTAGAATTTTGTTCTACATTTTTCTCCAGCTCTGTCCAGGAACCCTCTATTGTGATCCCTGTCAGAGCGGTCAGTGGTGGTAGATGGGCACCAGATGGGCTCGGTCTGGTAGAGGCCATGGTGGATGTGGCCCATTAGTCCTTTGGACTAATCTTTCCCTTGTGTCTTTAGCTTTCTTCATTCTTCCTTGCTCCCTAAGGGGTGAGATCAGTGGAGTATCCTAGATGGCCGCTCACAGGCTTTTAAGACCCCAGACTCTACTCACCGAAGTAGAATGTAGAACATTTTCTTTATCAACTCTGTTATGCCAACTGAACTAGATGTTCCCTGAGACCATGGTCTCCACAGGCTTCAGCCCAGCAATTCGGTTCCTCAGGGAGTTTGGATGTGTCTATGGAGCTACCATGGCCTTGCCTTGTACAGGTTGTGCTGGCTTCCCCAGTATTGTGTACTGTCTTACCCTTCACCAAAGTTACTTCTTATCTATTGTCCACTAAGTGTTTTGGAAAGGGAAGACTTTTAAGTTTAGTTTTTCATGAGAATAGGACTTTAAATAACGGTTTTCTTCTTATTTTCTGTGGCAACTAGAAGAGAGATTGCATCCTTGATACTTTCTTTGGGGGGACTTAATACTAGGGGGTGTTCTGTTGCGCTTGTGGAATTCTTTGGTCCATGCTGGTATGTGGTGCTTGCTATAAAATATTGTCTGGTGAGCTGGGGTGGACAAAGTAGCTGATGAAAACTTCTCCTAGGAAATAGAGGATGAATTTTCATACAATTTTACCAAGAGTTAATTCCTACTTTGATCCTTTTAGAGATTTGGGTGATAACATTAAAGAGATAGCCCTTGAATATCTAAAATGCTTCCCATAGTGACCAGGTTGCATGTTCTTAGGAAGAGTCATACGAGGTGGGTGTAGGACTTTTTTTTTTTTTTGTACTTTTATGATCTTTCCCCCTTCCCAGAGGGATTGGCATATGGTTGTCTGACAATAGACTATCCAGGGAGTACACAGAAAGGCACACGTGGTGAGAGAATTTTCAGCTTCTCTACTTAAGCTGCTAGTTCCCAATGACTGAACAAATACTAACCTCATTGTTTCAAATACAGACTATGTATTGAAGCCTAATAATTGTTTAGGAGGGTGGAGTGAAAGCACAGAAGCGAGGCTCTCTCTAATCTGTATTTCACAAAAGATGCATCACTGGTGAGGCTGACTTATGCAGGGGAGGAGTCCCCCACCCCTGCCTCGCTTTGTCCCTTCCACCTCTTTTTGTTAACTCCTGTCATCCAGGTATATCTGAGATAATGAGATAATATCCAGTTTAGGCTTCGGAGAAGCAAAGAAAGAACACATTAGGACTTCAGCCTAAGACGCATGGTCTCCCTCAGTTTATAAGAATTCCCTGAGTGGGATGAAAGCCCTGTAAAAAAAAAAAAAATGTTACTATTCCTTATCCCATAGGTCGGGGTAGACAGATTATTGTCAGGGTAAGAGTGAGGGTTTCTTGGGTCTCTTGGCTAAACAGCATCTACTAGCACCTCAATCAATCACCACTTCGTCCATATAATTGATAAAGCTGTACGTCTGTACTATTGTTTTAAAAGGCCATATAGCAAAATATTAACAAGAATTACCTCTTATGATTGGAATTGAGAACAGGGGAAATTTCATTTCTTCTTTACATCTTATGCATTTGTTTGTATTTACGGCAAGCATGACTTTATTACTTTCATAACAAATAAATGACCGACTATAAAAGCAGATATTAAAATCCTCAGACAAACCAGACCATGTTGACCTGCTGTGCCACCAAATTGACCACAGGCTGTTGAAGCCACAGGGCAGACCATTAACCTACGATCACAGAGCTCAGGGAAGTCGTGGTCTTTACGGACTTCTTAATGCATCATAATGCAGAAGTTACGGTGGATTTTTTTTTTTTTCGTTTCTTCTTCCCTTGGTTTTTCCAGTCTTCTCTGAGCTAGAAGCCCACAGATGCTAATTAAAAAAAGAAAATCCTGCATTTTGAAGTTCTAGAAACACTACCATTACTTTTTTGTGAAAAAGAGAATCCAGTTATGGTATTCAAAACATACATTGGCTACAGAACTTTATTTTAATGAAATAGGAAGACTCTGACAAAAATATAAAGGTTCTGATAATGACTTGTGGAAATTTTTGTTGTTGTTTAGCTGTTTCCCTTTATTTACTTATTTATTCATTTATTTTTTTGTGCTTTAGGTAAAAGTTTACAGCTCAAGCTAGTTTCTCACTCAAAAATTTATACACATATTGTTTTGTTACACTTTAGTTGCAATCCCCACAATATGAGAGCACAATCCACTTTTCCACCCTGGGTCCCCTGTGTCCATTGGACCAGTTCCTGTCCCTTCCTGCCTTCTCATTCTGCCTCTGGTCTCGTGTATCTGATTGGACTAAGAAAGACACTCCTCATCTGTATTATTTTTTTTGTTTTATAGTCCTGTCTAATCTTTGTCTGAAGAGTGGGCTTTGGGCATGGTTTTAGTTCCTGGTTAACAGAGTGTCCAGGGGCCATAGTTTCAGGGGTTCCTTCAGTCTCTGTCAGACCATTAAGTCTGGTCTTTTTATGTGAATTTGAGCTCTGCTCCACACGTTTCTCCTGCTCCGCCCAGGACTCTGTTGTGTTCCCTGTTGGGGCAGTCATTAGTGGTAGCCAGGCACCATCTAGTGCTTCTGGTCTCAGGCTGGTGGAGTCACTGGTTTAGATTGGTGGAAAATATATCTCAGTGCTTATAATGAGCTGAGTGAAAGAAAGAGTGAATCAAATCAATACATTCAGATAGATAGCTTTCTAGTCAAGATATGACACAGGCCCAAAGACAGCAAACTCATTCTCATATAAATAAGGAAATAGAGACTTTCCAAAAAAAAAAAGGCCTAGTGACACCCGAATTCGGCCAATGACAAAAGTACTCACAACAAAAATCTTAAGGATGAAAAAGCCGTGTGTGCTGGGTATTCTGCATTTGTCCCTCCAGATCCATTCTCAGCATTATCCACTCCATTTTACATCCCAGGAGGCTGACCCCTGCATAAAAAGTTTCCCTTGCCCACTTGATTCTTGGAGGATACAGCCCATGGGATGCATTAATTGGAGGTAGAAGGGTGGCAAGAATATTATGGTGTGGGGGGAGGTAATTATTCCCTGCAGCTGGCAGAGGTTGTGTTCCGTACATGAAGTCCACAGCTGTTTTCCAGGGACACTCTATGACAGCTGCAGGCTTAGCTACAACTATGACTTCATCCAGGTTCCAGAAATCTCTCTCTCTCCTTCCCCACCAGGCCTAGGAATGGTAATGACTCTTCGCTGTTGCTAGTGCTGGGATGTCGCACCATCCTTTGGTGACTGCATTCACCTCTTGTACAGAGCCCAGTCATCTTGAGCTGGAGGTCCTGGGAAACTCCCTCGATCCTCAGCAGGTAGGGGCTTCGGAGAACCTCAGGGAATGTGTCACAGAAGTTCTGGGAGCTAATTGTGTCTCTAGTCAGTTCATTAGCAGAAGAATAAATACACCCTTCTTCCTTCAAAACTACCTCCAGTGAAAACTTCATAGTCTCATAGGCAGAGCCATTTTCCTACAAAAGTCAAAAGACAACAAACTGGTAAAATATTGAAAAGACTTTCTAAGCCTGACAGAAAACTCAGAAGCCTTAAGGGGAAGATTGTTACATTTAACTACATAAAAATTTTAAGAATTTTTATGGGAAAAGAAAAAAAAACATAAATTTGTCAAGCACACAGCTGCGGACAAGATGTAAGAATGGCGTGGGAGTGGTATCTGGCCTCCTCTAACTTCACAAGGGGGAAGGAGAATCAAAATTAGCAGCTCAAGGTTGATTCCTATGAGGCAGAGGTCAGACATGCCTCCTCTCTTTGCATCTTTACTGATTCTGACATCAACCGTCCCTCCCACGGTGCTCTCTGCTTCTCTGTTGGGTTCAGTAATTCATTGCAATGGCCACACAGGACTCATAGACCATACTCGGGATGTTGAGGTTTATTAGGGAAGTAACAGATTAGACTCCTACTTCCAGGAGCTTCCCAGGGCAGGGATCCTGGGTCCAAAGGGCATGCTGGCTCCTGGCTGTTCTCCCTTGGTGGTAGTGGGATTCTCTCTTTCCTACCTCTGGGGTGGCTCATTTCAGCCCGGCAAGATGGCAAAACTAACCAATCCCCTTGGTGGGCCACAGTTACCCTATTACAGAGTCCTGCCCAATCACTTGGGTGGGAGTTATAAGATCATGTCTAGAAAGGCCACAGAAAGGTGACCCATCACCCAATTTTGTGTGAACAAGGCCAAGGCATGGGTGATTTAGATTCAGACAATTTATTACTTATGTAGACAACAAAAGGATGAGTAGCCAAAGGTGCCTGCGTTCTAATCCCACACACTAAAAAGGAAGACATGGGGAAAAAAGGGGCCTGATGACTACAGCAAGAGTTGTGGGATACCTGTTGCCGATGAGCCAACTCTAGACTGCAGCTAAGCAGTTTTATAGTTGCAGCTATAGGCTGAGGGTGAGCAGACCATAAAACCTGGTATCTCATCAGAACCTGGAAGGCGATGAGAAACTGTCCCATGGCTGCCTCCCAGGGAGGATAGGGAGGCAAGTGGAGAGCTGGTCTCAGAGTGGTTGTTCGCAAGCCTCAGGGCAGTTCTTTAAATGCCTCCAAGGCCTCTTGTTCTTGGGGAATCACTTTTTATGTGTAAGGATAAATCATTTCCCAGCAAAACGATTTGGAAAAGGATAGTGAGAACGGTTACACAGCTTGAAGAATGTAATCAGTGTCACTGAATTGTACTTGTAGAAGTCATTGAGTAGGCGTAGGTTTTATTATGTAAAATTTCACCCCATGCAGTCAAATATATATTTCTTCCCTCTCTCAAAAATACATTGTTGCTGTTGTTAGGTGCCCTCCAGTGGGTTCCTACTCTTGGCCACCCTACCTACAACAGGATGAAACATTGCCAGTCCTGCACCAGGCTCACAATCCTTGCTATGTTTGAGCCCATTGTTGTAGCCACTGTGTCAATCCACCTCTCTGAGGTTCTTCCTCACTTTCACAGACACTCTACCCAGCATGATGTCTGTCTCCAGGTAGTGGTCCCTCCTAATAACATGTCCAGAGTAAGTGAGAGGATGTCTCAATGGCAGCAACTGGCAATTTAGAAGCTCCTAAATTTAATCCTATTGGTGGAGCTCAGGTTGGGAAGTGGTTAAGACCTCCGCTGCTAATCAAAAGGTCGGGAGTTCAAATTCACCAGAGGTTCTTGGAAACCCTATGGGGCAGTTCTACTCTGTTCTACAGGGTCATTGTAAATCGTAATTCACGCGATGGCAATGGGCTTTGCTTTGCTTTTCTCTTTCATTCTGTTGGTAAGCGACTAGAGAAGATTCTCTAACAATGGAAGGGAGTACAAAAGTGCTCGCCCAACGTGGGGCTCGAACCCACGACCCTAGGATTAAGAGTCTCATGCTCTACCGACTGAGCTAGTCGGGCATCACAGCCTTTTCTTTGGTACAGAATTATTGTTGTCTTAAAAAAAAAAAAAGAGAGTCAGCAGTCTTAGCATGAAAGTAATCCCTGAGTTCAGAATTTCAGGGAGGCAGCATCTACCTTTTACCACTGAAATACTAGAGACTCAAAGACCGCTTGCGCAGGGTCAGGCGAACTCACCCGACTTGGGAATCAAGAGTCCTGAAACCCCGATATTTCCGAAAATTCCTTCCGGACCCGGTCACTCTGAGAACCTGGTTTCGAGGACTCCGGCTCCGAAAGAGCACGAGGGGAGGGGGATGAGTGCGGCAAACAACCGCGGGGAGCAGGAGGAGAGCGGAAACTTGCTCCTGGGACTTTGGAGCTGCAGCCCAAGCTCATTCTTCCCAGCCCAAAACCCTTTTCTCCCCTAAACCATGTTGGGGGTGGGGGCAGAAGGAAGAGGGCCACGCGATATTGGAAAGTACGTCCAATACACTATATGTTTGGGAGCACGATTTTGTTGTTAAATACTAAAATTTTGTGTGGACTGAATGAAAGAGCATATTCTTTGCGTACAAAGGTCTCACCGAGATTTAAACTCAGATCGGATTCAGGGCCTCATGCGTACTTGCCCGCGGGATACTTGGCTCCTCGCCCCAGAGCGTTCAGATCTCCAACCTCTGAAAGAGGCGATGAGCTCCGGGGTCATCCTCTAGATGGGTCCTCTCCGCTGTTCCGGTGAAGGTCAAAGGAGACTGCCCTTGTAGCCTTGGTTACTACTCCCGCGGATTTTCATTTTACCCTGAAGCGTCTCTCCGTGTGGATGCTGGAAACTATTATTCACCAATTCTTTGACTGCACTCCTGAGAGGCTGCCTCCAGCAAAAGCAGAATTACTACTTTGAAAAGACAGGGTTGCTGAGGCAAGTTGCAACTACCTGCCTTGATTGGGATTTGAACCGAGGTCTAACAACACAGACTCCTAACCGCTACACCGTCAAAGCCACTGCTCAGAACGACCGTGTATGAGTTCTCAAGGGAAATGGATGCACACGGACACAGAAGACTCATCCAAAAATATTCATAGCAGCCTTGGTCACGAGCAAATAACTAGAAATAATCCAATTGCCCATCGATACTGGTACATTCACACTTTGGAATGACCTGCATTAATGTAGAAATTAACTAGTGAAGCAGGCAGGCAACAATGTGGACGAATATGTTTAAAAAAACACGACGCTGCTTGCCTGGGGGGGGGGGGAAAAACCAGGTACTATATAAAATATGCATTCATTAACGTGAACTCCAAGAGCAGGCAACACTAATCTCTGGTGATAGAAATCATTATAGTGAATAACTAAGCGTGGGCGGGCGGCAATTGATTGGAAAAGGGTTCTACAGACCTTGCTGGGATGATGGAAATTCCCTGTAACTTGATCTGGGTGATGGTTACATGTTCCATTTTAATACGCCGCCCAGTTAAGGTTTTTACATTTCACACTATGGGAGTTATATTTGAAGCGTTAACTGTTGGCATAAACATGGGGGATGGAGGATGGGGATAAGACTGTGCAGAGCATGGCGAAAAGCTTGGATTATATTTTGAACTCCCTAAAAATTCATTCTTCTTTAGTCTAAAAAAGCCGTACTGATAGCTGAAATATCTCAGTCAGAAAAATGGTTATGACCACATCTCATTAGACTCAGTGAGAGGCAGCATTTCACCTTCTCCTCACTCGTGGGGAACGTCTACAGTTTCCAAATGACCAGACCCCAGGTTTGTGCACTATCGGGTTTCTTTTGCTTCTCCTGAGTGGCAGCTCTGAGTGCTGCCGCTCTATGGCCTCAAAGGAGGGGTGCAGACTGCGCAAGAACTAAAGGCTAGCCTCAGGGGGAGTCGGTTCGTGCCAAGACTCCTGACACAGCCCAGAGCACTGCGGCCACCACGAAGAGTGCCAACCACTCACTATCCGATCACCACATGCCATAAACTTGCTGACAGATGATGCGTTTCCTTGAATAGTTTTGAAGTAAAAACATTCACAATATTTCCTTGCTTTGTTGTTGGATAGCTACAGATAGTTCCGCTTTTCTGTCTTTAAGTCTTCTCTCGGTTCCCTCCGTCGCCTTCCTCCCTATTCCGCTACGTCAGAAAGACCCTTCTCTGCTCCCCAGGATCCCACCTGAGTCTATGCACACCGCCTCCTGGAGGTCTCATCCTCAGCCACGCCTCCCTGCTGTCCTTCGCTCCTCTTCAGGGTTCCCCTTTCCCCCCTTATTTTCCCAGCTCCTGCCCCACCGACCGCAACCAAGTGGAGCTGGTGGCGTCCAGCGGGGCTGGCGGGCGGGCAAAGGCGGAGCAGAAGACGCCAAGGGACGTCCCGAAACCCACAGGGCTCAGCGTGTCTCGGGTCAGGCGGTGGTCTCCGGGGGCCGTTGGCTTCTGAGGCGGGAGAGGAGCAAGGAGGGCGAAGGCCATTCTGCGGCCCTTCTAGCTTCGGACTCACGCAAAAACCAGGTTTCAAATGTGAAGAACAACGCGATTTGTCGGCCCAACCCTTCTGGTTTTTTGAGGCTGTGGCGCCTGCGCAGTTGTGCCGCGGAAAGCCGATGGCCTTGGAGTTTGTGAGAAATCCCTGTTTACTGAGACCAGGAACACCGGTTACTGAAGGCTCTGTGGCGCCGCCGGTTAGCGCGTCCGGATGTTAACCGAAAGGCTGGTAGTTCGAGGCCACCCCGGGAAGAGGAGACCTACCTTACCCTCCTGTCCTCTCAGATCCTCCCAGAAGAGTCATTGAACACAAATTAGGAGTGCGCCTGGGAATCCGGAAATGCTTGAAAGAAGAAAATCATCATCATTAAAAGGGCTTTTCCCATTGTTTATTTGTACCATTATTTATTGTATGAACACTTTCATCATTCTTGTACACATATCTTTGGCGACTTGTGCAGGTATTTCTATAGGGTACAGTCTGGAAGAGCAATTGCAGAAGAGCCACTGTGCTGGGGCAATCGTAGGGCTCACCTTGTTCGCTTCCTGGTTTTCAAGGGTTGGTCACCCTTGTTGCCTGATTTCCAGTGTTTTGAAAACCGGTGTTTCATAAAATTCGTCTTTTTTTGTTCAGGAGCCCCGTTGCCGCAGTGGCTAAGCGCGCTCGCCTGCTAACCCAAAGTCCGTAAGTTTGAACCCACCAGTCGCTGTGCGGGAGAAAGATGTGGCAGAGGGAGAAAGATGTGGAAATTAGCTTCCGTAAAGATCACAGCATTGAAAACCGTGTGGGGCAGTTCTGTTCTGTTCTATAGGCTCGCTATCGGTCGGAATCTACTCCAGGGCAATGGGTTTGGTTTTGGTTAGTCCATCTTTGCCAAAAGTGGAAGGCATATATTTAAATGTTTTTCATTTTAGTTCAATGGTTGTGTAAATGTCTTTGCATTTAACTTATTTTCCAACTCAATGAGTCCTTTTCTTCATGCATCTGCCAGCACAACAAATGTTTCATACATCTGTGGTGCAATGAGTTCCTTTATGTGGCCTTTTGCCTTGGTTCTTTGGAAAAAGACAGCTTGAGAGGTTTTTTTCCCAGCCTTGATGAGTTGTTAACTTTTTCCCTAGTTCTTTGAAAAAACTACTTGAGGGACCTCCAAGGTTGCTTCCTACCCCAGAGGAGTGTTACTCTTGCCTAGGAAAGAAGCCTGTCTCTGCAGGGAGAAAGACCTGGTGATCTGCTCCTGTAAAGATTAGAGCCTAGGAAACCTCATGGGGCAATTCTACTCTGTCAAGTGAGGTCACTACGAGTCAAAATCCACTTGATGGCACCTCATAACATGTTTGGTTAAAAATTGTAGATAGACATAGAAGTCTCCATGTTGCAAGCACTAATAATATAACAATTGAGGCAGGCAGGGGTCATCAACAAACATTAAAACTTTTCAGGATACACACGTGAACACATACATTGTATTTACAAGATCTCTAAGTATTATCCCACAAACTATTTAAAAATTACAAGGTAAAGAAAGTATCTTTGCAGTAGAGAGGACAGATACATCCTTTCACTAAGAATCAGTAACTGATGAACACACTGACCCCTCTTTCCTTCCTGACAGGGTGCTGTACAAAGCACACAGCATTACATATGCAGTGTTCTTGCCCAAAGTGTTTAGCTTGAACAGAATGTAGGGCAAGGCATTGGGTCTGTCCTCTTCAAAAATTTAATATCGTTAAAAAGCACACGGACAAAGGAGTCAGAAGGGGGTGGGGAGACAGTTCAATGTAATTGGGAATAAAGAGATATAACAATCAAGTGCCATTTAGGAGCCTTGATTGGAGGTTGGAGAAAAAAACAACAGCACCACAACTCTCTGTCTGCTCTTGCTCTGGCTGTCTGGTTCCTGCTCTCTCACTCTCACTCTCATGACATGTTTATATCTATCTATCTATCTAGAAGACAATGGAGGAACTTTGTATCTGGACACTATGTTAGGTATATTGAATTAACGTTGATATTCATAAGTTTGATAATTGAATTATGGTCAATGGTGATATAGAATAATGTCCTTAATCTCAGGATACACATGCTGAAGTATTTAGAAGCTTTTTTTTTTTTTGGTCTGAATTTACTAAAGAAATCTGTATGTTTGTGTGGGTATGCGTAGAGACAGAAAGAGCAAATGTATATCAATGGCAGATCTTAGTATAACAGTGTGCGGTGATCATTGTATTATTCTTTCAACTTTATCTACAGGTTTTTAAAGTTTTCCAAGGAAATAGTTGATGGGGATGGGGACAGGACGATTGTACAGTATGGCAGGCTGTGAAGCTCTGGCAAAATCCTGGACTAAAATTGGTCTTTATGGGTCTCGCACTTGCAGTAGGATATGACAGTCCCCATTACCACTCACTGCTGCAATAGGGCAAAGGTCACTAATCTGCTGCACAAACTATTCTGAAGGGATCCCTTCCTGCCACCCAGGATTTGGGAGAAGTGTCTCCTTCACCCTTCTTCCGTGAATCAGCTTACTCTAGACTGGAAGCCTGGTAAGTCTGAGGCTACTTTGCATGTTTCAAAGTTTCTGAATAAGATGTCCTGCTTTCACACTTGATTGCAAAAGGCAAGTCAATGGGTATGAGAAATTTATTTCCAGGATAAAAACAAACAAGGACAAAACAGGAGAGTACAATTATTTGCAACGTCCCAGTTTCATCTAGATGTATTCTCTGTATCTCTGTGGGTCCTCAGCAGAGACCTCTAGGATGGAGCTTCTGCTAGAACTGTACAGGAAGGTTTTTCCTCATCATGTGTAAACAGCAAGCTCTCAGGATCCCTCTTTGGTAGAGAGTCTACTGCTGTTTCTTTGAGGACCCAGGCTTGGACACATGTGAGTCTGCTGCCCCGCTTACAGGTGTCTCACTACAAGGACAGATGGTGTTGGCTGAGTTAGCTCTCTTCCTAGGTGTGAGACCCAATATTGTTTTTCTAAGTAATACCAGGTGCTTAGTAACGTCTAAGTTTGGAAGGAGGTGATGCACCTAAACTGGGTTGCTATAGCTCTGAGATATAAGTGTAGTGGATGTATTAATGATGGAATTTTCTTATATTAGCTTGGAAAATAAAACTACAATTTTGATATCTACAAAGAACATTTTAGGCAACAGAGCATGTATAAAATAAAGTTTATTTTCAGAGATTTAAAAACCCTCATCTTTCTAGGAAAAAGGACGTGTGCCGAAAAGCTGATGGATAGTCTGCAGTGATATGATTCTGAGTCTTGACCCCAAGTGCTTGAGATTTTCTTCCAGCTGCTGCTAACTCCAGTCATCCACAGGATGGGGCTGGGGAGGGAAAAGGATCTGGTTCTCCCAAGAGTATCTGTGAAAGTAGCCAATGGTGCCCTTCAGGCAGCTATCACATTAGGAGACTGAGGGGTTGCGGTTTCTGCCGTGAAAAAAGCTGTTTGGAGTAAAAATCCTCAGTGGCTCTGACGTCCGATTTTCATCTTGCTTTCAGATTTGGACTTTCACTTGTTTTGTTGTATTAGTGTTGGTCATCAATTTGGGAACTAAGCTGACGTTTGTGACTATGCATTGTTGAAATTAGACAAGATGTTTTCATAGTTCCAGCATTAGTTGTTACCAGAAACAGGAAGAAAAAATCCAAATGAGGATCTTCTATCAGGCCCTACCGATAGCTAAGTGAGGCTAGAGTGAGGACTAAGTGGTGATGGAGGCCAGGTGCCAACTGAGTGCAGGTAAGTGGATGAGCCACAGTCTGGAAGGAGTTAGTGATGATAGCAGGGGAGAGGAAATGTGGGCTGAAATATACTTAGGTCCTACCCCCTGGTGCTGGTGATAGCCCTGCTCAAAGATTCTGCTTGTTGATTGGTGAGATCCCTCCTCATCTGCCAGTTTACTCTCTATTGTACTCTTCTGGAGGAAAATGAAGACCTCTCACACTTCTCAGAAGGAGATGTGCGTAGCCTCGAGCATGCACATTCTGAAACAGTTGGTTATTAGGAGAGAATATTTTCAGGAAAATCTGCCTCCTAAATTCATGCCCTATATTTTGTAAATAGGAGGGTGGTGCTAAGAGAAAAACCCTAGAATGTGTAAACCAGCAGGGACTATCCAAGTACAATTCCACATGTTACAGATGAGGAGACAGTGGTCGCAAGAGGCTAAGGACCCACTAAACCTACCTGATCTGCTAATGACAAACTGGGACCAGAATTCAGGCCTGTGACCTGTTCCACTGCATCTCAGAGTCTGACAAAAGGGAGAGAAAAGGCTCCAGTCTGGATAAAGCCAGTGAGCCCCAGAGGCTATTAGGTCACTTGGGAGGGAAAGGAAAAAGGCTTTACAGAAGAGGCTTGCAAGTGTTATTCTAAAGAGATCAGGGAAAAAAGGAATCACCAGAGAGTGAAAAATGGGAATTAGCAGATAAAGAGTGAGGCTTTAAGCTTGAACCAATCCATTTTCACCCTGTGGAGGCCAATATTCTCTAAAGTTACTTCCACATCAGGTTTGTATCTTTGGGGAATTTCTAAGCATATTTTCAATAGATAAACTAACAAAATTTTGAATTGAAAAATGAAGAACCACTAATTTCTTGTTTTCAGTTGTCTCTATTGCCTGATTCATTTCAAATGAGTTCCTAGTGACCAAAAAGAAAGAAAAAAGAATTCTAACCTGTGGTGATAATACACACAACTAAACATATTCCCATTCCACGATTTCTACGTGTGTATCATTGACACTGGTTACATTTTTCCAATTGTCCAACCATTCTCACTATCCTTTTCCAAATTATTCCACCACCGTTAACATAAACTCAATGTCTCCTAAGCAAAAACTCCCATTTCCCCTTCCCTTCCACCACTGGTAACTAATAACTTTTGTTTTCTGTATACTTCCCTCCCCCACTCATCTGTCAGTCTGGCAGCGGAACGACGTACATCATTGCTGATATCAGAGAATCTTGGCTGAAGGCAGAGAATACCTGAAAGATGTTTTCCTGTGTTTTATTGACTACACAAAGGCTTTTGACTGTGTGGATCATAACAAATTATGCATAATATTGGGAAGAATGGGAATCCCAGAACACTTAATTGTGCTCATGCAGATTCTATACGTAGGCCAAGAGGCAGTCACGTGAACAGAATGAGGGGATACTGCGTGTTTTAAGATCAGGAAAGGTGTGCCTCAGGATTGTATCCTTTCACCATACTTATTCAACCTGTATGCTGAGCAAATAATCCAAGAAGCTGGACTATATGAAGAAGAATGTGGCATCAGGATTTGACACAACCTTCCCTTCTGAAAGTGAAGAGGACTTGAAGCACTTACTGATGAAGATCAAAGATCACAGGCGTCGGTATAGGTTACACCTCAACATGAAGAAAACAAAAATCTTCACAACTGGGCCGATATGCAACATCATGATAAAGAGAGGGACGAGAAATTGTCAAGTATTTCATTTTACTTGGATCCACAATCAGTGTCCATGGAAGCAGCAGTCAAGCAATCAAAGGACTTATTCCACCGGACAAATCTGCTGCAAAAGACCTCTTTAAAGCATTAAAGAGCAAAGAGTCACTTTGAGGACTAAGGTGAGTCTGACCCAGCCATGGTGTTTTCAATTGCCTCATATGCATGCGAAAGCTGGACAATGAATAAGGAAGACCAAAGAATTGATGCCTTTGAATTATGGCATTGGTGAAGAATATTGAATAGTCCACGGACTGCCAGAACAAACAAATCTGTCTTGGAATAGGTACTGCCAGAAAGCTTCTTAGAAGCGAGGATGGCAAGACTTCATCTCACGTACTTTGGACGTGTTATCAGGAGGGACAAGTCCCTGGAGAAAGACATCATGCTTTGTAAAATAGAGGGTCAGCAGAAAAAAAGGAAGACCCTCGACGAGACAGACTGACACAGTGGCCACAACAATGGTCTCGAACACAGAAATGATTGCGAGGATAGCGCAGGAGCAGGCAGTGTTTTGTTATGTTGTGCATTGGGTTGCTATGATTAGGAACTGACTCGACAGCACTAAACAACAACAACACATACTTCCTTGTTTTATTTAAGTGAGATCACATGGTATTTGTCCTTTTGCAACTGACTTATTTCACTCATAATGTTTTCAAGTTTCATCCATGTTGTGGCATGCATCATGACCTCATTTCTCTTTATGGCTGAGTAATAATCCATTTTGTCTATCCATTCATGTTGATGAACATTTCAGTTGTTTCAACATTTTGGTTGTTGTGAAAGTGCTGCACTGAATATTGGTGTGCAAGTTTCTGTCTACATTCCTGTTTTCACTTCTTCTGGGTATATACCTAGAATTGGGGTTGCTGGGTCATATGGTAGTTTTTTTTGAGAAACCACTGAAGTGTTTTTGTTTGTTTTTTAAGTACTTTATGCCACTGTGTTTTTGTTGTTAGGTGCCATTGAGTCGATTTCGACTCATAGCGACTCCATGTGACAGAGTAGAACTCTCCCAGAGGGTTCTCTTGGCTGTAATCTTTTTGGAAGGAGATGGTCAGGTCTTCCTGCCATGGAGCCACTGCCTAAGTTTGGAACCACCAGCCTTGAGTTTCAAAGCTGACTGCTTAACCATTTCCACCTACAGGGCTCCTTTTATGCCCTTGTAGACAATGGGAGATGTAAATATGTAATATGTTCCCTAAATGCTTAGTTTTTTTTTTTTTTTTTTTTTAACTGTTATAGTCTCTTTGGAGCCCTGGTAACAAAGTGGTTTGGTGCTCAGGCTTCTAATCAAAAGGGTTAGCAGTTCGAATCCACCAGCCACTCTTTGGAAACCCCATGGGGCAGTTCTACTCTGTCCTATAGGGTTGCTATGATTTAGAATTGACTCAATGGCACACAACAACAACAACATATTCTCTTTAGGAGACTAAGTCCTAAAACCTCTTTTTTAGCATTTTGTTTAATAAAAAAGGTTCATAAAAAGCAGGTTTTTCAAATTGCAATTCTGAACCATTAGCAGATTGTGAAATCAACGTCATGACTGACTAGAGGTTTTCTTTAATGAATCAGAAAGGACGATACTAGAATCCATTACATGCCGTGAGCACAAAAAATTTTTAACATACACTGGGTGACAAAGAATTATATATTTCATACTGCATCTTGTCAACTTTTGAGTGACTATTCTACATAGACAGTAACAGGTCTAATGTATCATGTACCTGTTTTCTCTTCAATTTTTTTAATGTTATATAGAAACAAGACTGTGGAGAGAGGAATGCGAATTTCATCAATAGTTGATGTTCAGCCTTTTCTATGAGGTAGCCACACCTTTGGGATACTCCTGTGCTAGTGATCTGAGATCCTAATAGACCAATGGTCTCTCTCATCTCTATCTGCATATTAGTATCACCCAGGAAGCCTTTCAGGAATAATGATGCCCAAATCCAAGTCCACACCATTCAAATCTAAACCTCTAGGTGTGGAGTCAAAGGATTTGTGTTAGCTCAAAGCTGACCAGGTTCTTACTAGAACCGCCCTATTTCCCATCATTATCTTCGCCTCTACCCCTCTCTTCCACCATAGGCTTCTTTCTCATTGCACCTAAAGATTTTATTCTTCCTTCTCACAGTCTCAGGTAAATCACTCTGTCACTTGGACTTCTAAGATAAGCATTGTCCTGATAGTTCTTGTTTTCCTTCTATTTATTTATCCGAGTCTTTACAAAGTTGACCTTTAGATTCCCTTTCTCCAAAGCCAGTTCACCACAAAGGTCTCCTCATGTCAGGTAGATGGAATTCATATTCCAACATCTGTCAGTCATTGTTGAGTACTTCTCAGGCAGGGAGCAACTGATTGCTGTGGGACTGACATAAACACTCAGGTAACTCCAGGTCCCTGAGTCAGTAGTTCCAGTAGTCTAACTGTAGACTTCCTCAGAAGGGTCCCTGAAAACAAAAGGAAGTCATAGGTATGAGAGTGGAAAAGGGATCCAAGGTGGATGTTGTGCAGGCATGGATAATGGGGTGGATATTGCACACAGCAGCAACTCAGTAAACAGTAAGTCTGGGGGAATAAAGGCAAATTGAGGATATTTTGTAAGTTCGTAAACATTTTTGCCAATCTAAAGACATGCTTGCTTTTTCTTTCTTTCTTTCTCAGTAACACGAGTTAGATACCATAATGCAACTGGGATATTATAGCTCAAATACAAACAATTTATACTTTGTGAAGGATCAACATGAACTATGCTTCCAATATTTTATTACTTTTATTTTTCATAAGTTTAAAAATTGGGGCTTTTGTTCTTTTTCAGGTTTATATCACCCTTCTGTTCTTCACACTTTATCAAAGACTGCCGACCTAGAATCTATATTAAAAATGCAGGGGCCTATCTGGTCGGAGACATAAATACATGTGTAGTCTGGATGCTCTGAAAAGTATTCCAGGAGTCCTCAGGTTGGCCTTTAGAGAAGTGGCCTGGCATGCCTTCCTGAGCCCACCGCATACAGTGTTCCTCATGTAATGAATCATTGCCATGTCTGCCACCTGAGTCAGGCAAAAAAAATTAAAATATTTTTTGTTCCCCAGCCCATAAGATACTTCCCTGGCTGCTGTCTGAGCATATCCATCCTTCATTTGCATTACAGCTGGTTGCTAGACCATGGTTGTGTGTCCCACTATTACTCTTACTCCCGTCTCTGAGGAAAGAAGAAACAACCAGGTCCTACCTGTCCTCCAAAGTCAGAGGATTATAAGGGTGCCTGCATGTCTGCCTCTGTTCTGCTTCGTCAGGTGTTCTCAGGGGGTAATTTTCTCTATAAATACTGTTCCAGTATAAATCAGCTTTACCATCAGTAGGCTCTACTGTACCCAGTGTTTCAAAGAACCCCAAAACAGTGAGGGGCTTTATTCTTTTCTCAAATACACTCAGGAACATCACTTCATTTGATGTCTACAGCAATCACGGAATGCATGATCTCACCCATTTTACGTATGGGGGAACAGAAATCCAGAAAGGATAAATCACTCACAGAAAGTTAGTAAAGACCAAGCCCAAGCCCAGCCCATTGCTGTCGAGTCAATTCTGACTCATAGCGACCATATAGGACAGAGAAGAACTGCACCATTGGTTTTCCAAGGAGCAGCTGGTGGGTTCGAACTGCCCACCTTCTGGTTAGCAGCCAAGCTCTTAGCCGTTGTGCAACCGCGGCTCCTTAGTAAGGACAGCGCTGACAGAAAACAAACAAGCAAAGAAGATGAGATGGCTGCTGCCTCCTGCCCCAAAAGCCTGTGATGAAGGAGCCAGTTATAATAATGTGACCTCCAGCTCTATGTATTTCACCACTGTACTCATACCTTGCCTTTCCCGATATTGTCGTGGCCCCTAGAATGTGCGAAAAAAAGCAGGACATCTGGTTAAAAAGTCACTCATAGACTTGTGAAGGCATAGAATCTTCTGTGAGACCAGGATCTTGGTAGGAGCTACGGCCTTTCAGAGCCTGTGGCCAACTTGCCCGTGGTGAGTTTGCTCCTGAGGCTCTCTGCCAGCTGGCTTCCATGGGCCAGTTGATCACAGAATCTCTGTCTCTGGTAGTTGGCAAAGTTACTATTCCCAAAGAAGTCCTCAAAAGACTTGATGGTGTTTTTCAAATGCTCTGTGAAAAGGTAACATCCATCAATTCCTTCCTGTATCTTCTGATGTAAATGGATCAGTTCTTGAGCCTGAGACTGAATTAGGGAATCACATTTTCTAAGACGGGAAAGAAGAGGAAAATATAAGAGGGAACTTAGTGAATGGTAGGCCATGAGAGTTCATCAGAGACATCTCTTAGAACACCCCCAAGGAAGTCTCCAAGTTGAATTCCTGCACAAGGTGTTCGACTTTCCTATGGCAGAAGGAATGAGGAAACAGCCTTGAGTATATTTCTTTTACTAACTTTGCTTTAAAATGATGCCCCTTCAGTTCCTCACTTTAGTCAAGCTGACACAGAATCTGAACGATCACAGTCCACCCCTTGTCAACCTAAATAAAGACAATTACAAAGTTGTAGTTGCACCTAAAATGACACATCTTACGTGGACAACCAAGAGCGCACTAGCCCTGTTTACCTCTCATATTTTATAAGTGAGAAAAACAAAAGCATTCGATGCACACACAGAAGAAAGAAATGCTTATAACAATTACAGTCCTTGTTTTTGCAACTAGGCACATGGTCATAGGTGGTATTTAGAACTACCTTCTTCCACTCCCCGTTCTGTATTCCCTTTACCTTCAGCAAGCACCTCAGCACATCATTGTTCTTTGCCTGGTGAGGTGACCTAAACCTTTATTCGTAAAGGGTCTGGACCATTAGTAGTCATGTTGGAATTGGGTTGCTGCATTTTTCATTGACTTTAATAACAGGGCATGGTAATACTAAGAGATGCTTTAATGGATCTCCTGTATTCCAGACATGCTCTTCTTTAGCTCCGTTACGCAACATCAATCCAATTTCCCCTTGGTTGTCAGGGTGAATCACACCAGCCAGTATGGTAATCCCCTTGTTTGCCTGTTGATCCAGAGGCATCAGTAGGCCAAATGGTCAGTTGGCATTCTTAAATTCCACTTTAGAGGAATCTTTGGTGTGTCTCCACGTGGGAGCATTCCTCCCTTTGGATCTAAGAGGTCTAGATTTTTGACAGTTGGGCAATACTAGTAATAGTGACTGGTACCACTCCCATCTCCACCCCTGATTCCTGCAACCATGAATCCTACTTATGGGGGAAACAGCACCACGTATTGGATGCTGGTTTAGAACATATACAGCCTCCTGGAGAACATTCCCTCAATCCTGCAAAGTGTTGCCACCACGTTGATGCCATAATTGTGTCTTCAGAAGGCCATTCCATTGTTCCATCAAGCCAGCTGCTTCAGGATAATGTGAACATGGTAAGACAAGTGAATTCCATGAGCATGGGCCCATTGCTATCCTTCATTTGCTGTGAAGGGAGTCCCTTGATCCGAGGTGATGCTCTGTGGGATATCATGACCGTGGAGAAGGCATTCTATGAGTCCACCGATCGTAGTCATGCATGCAGGGAAGGCTAATCCGTGTCCAGGGTAAGTGTCTATCCCAGTAAGAATGAAACTCTGTCCTTTGCATCATGGAAGTTGTCCAATGTAATTAACCTTCCACCAGGTTGCTGGCTGATCACCTCGAGGAATTGTGCCATATAGTGGACCCAAGGTTAGTCTCTGCTGCTGGCATATTTGGCATTCAGCATTGACTGTAGTCCAAGTCAGCCTTAATGAGTTGAAGGCCATGTTGCTGAGCCCATGCAAAACCTCCATTAATGCCACCATGACCACTTTGTTCATGAGCCCATTGGGCAATGGTGGGAGTGGCTGGGAAAGGAAGGTGACTGGTTTCCACAGAATGAGTCATCCTATCCTTTTGATAATTAAAATCCTCCTCTGCAGAGGTCATCCTTGGTGACCATTCACATAAGACACAAATATCTTCATCTCTTTGGCCCATTCAGAGAGGTCTGCCCACATATCTCTTCCCCACACCTCGTCTCCAGTTTTCCAGTCATGTTCCTTCCATGTCCCTGACCAACCAGCCAAACCGTCGACCACAGCCCACGAATCAGTATACAATGACACATCTAGCCATTTTCCCTTCTAGGCAAAGTTAACAAGGAGGTGCACTGCTCAAAGTTCTGACTGTTGGGAAGATGTCCCTTCACCACAGTCCTTCAGGGAGGTCCCAGAAAGGGGCAGCATTGCTGAGGCTGTCCACTTTCGAGTGGTGCTTGTGCTTAGGACAGAACTATCTATCATGGTTTGAATTATGTCCCGGCAAAAATGTACCACTTTAGCTGTGCCATGATTTCGGGTATTGTGTGATTTGTCTATATGTTGTAAGTCCTGCCTCTACGATGTTAATGAGTGAGGACGTGCGGCAGCTGTGTTAGTGAGGCAGGACTCAATCTACAAGATTGTATTGTGTCTGGAGGCAATCTCTTGAGATATAAAAGAGAGAAGCTAACAGAGAGACAGGGCGACCTCATACCACCAAGGAAGCAGTGCCAGGAACACAGCGAGTCCTTTGGACCTAGGGCCACTGCGGGGAGAAGCTCCTAGTCCAGGGGAAGATTGATGAGAAGGCCGACAGAGAGACAATGCATTCCCCTGGAGCTGATGCCCTGAATTTGGACTTTTTATGTACTTTTTTGAGGAAATAAACTTTTGTTAAAGCCAGCCTCTTTTCGTATTTCTCTTATAGTAGCACTAGATGACTAAGGTACCATGTATAAACCACACATGAGTTTTCTCTTCCTCAGACAACTGATCAGAAGGAACTCTCCATAAGGCCATAGGTACAGACTGGGAGAGGGCAGGTAATGTGGTAGGAGTGGAGACAATGGGCATTAGCACCATTTCCTCATGCAACTTACTTGTACCTTCAGGTCCTGCTCATGCCCGATCTTGTATATACCACTTTCATTTCATGATGCAATGTTATATCCGACTTTATGCCTCTGTGGGTCAGACAACACCCAGTTCATGATGGGTGCTCAGGCTGCATGGTGACTTGGTGGCCCATGGTTAAGCAGTCTTTACTAAGGTCCAGTAACAAGCCAAAAGTTGTTTCTCAAAATGGAAGTATTGTCTGCAGAGGATGGCAGGGCTTTGCTCCAAAATCCTAAGGATTTGCACTGTGGCTCACCAATAGAGGCCAGCCAAAGATTCCGAAGAGCATTTGTATCTGCCACTGACACTTTAAGCACCATTTGATCAGTGGATAACATGGCCCAAGAGGCAGAGTGGCTTGAGAGCAGCCTGAAATTTTGTGGAATTGATTTTCCATCCTCTAGCATCCAAATGTTTTACCAATAATTTCATTATCATTGACACTTCTTTCTTAATACATCCATTCAGCATATTGTCATCCATGTAATGGACCAGTGTGACATCTTGAGAAAGGGAAAGGCAATCGAGTTTCCTGCAGACTAATTTATGACGTAGGGCTGGTGAGTTGATATACTCATGAGGTAGCCAGTGAAGGTGTATTTCTGGCCTTGCCAGCTGAAGGCAAATTGGTTCTGGCGTTCTTTTGAAACTGTAATCAAGAAAATGGCATTGGCAGATCAATAGCTACATATCAGGTAACAGGAGATGTATTAACTCGCTAAAGAAAGAAACTACATCTGGAACAGCAGCTGCAATTGGACTTATCACCTGAGTAAATTTAAGATAATCCACTGTCATTCTCCAAGATCCGTCTGCTTTTTGCATAGGCCAAATAGGCAAGTTGAATGGGGATGTGGTGGGAATCATCACCCTTGCAGCCTTCAAATCCTTGATGGTGGCAGTGGTTTCTCCAGTCCTTCCAGGAATGTAGTATTGTTTTGTTTATTATTTTCCTAGGTACAGGCAGTTCTAATGGCTTCCACTTGACTTTTCCTATCATAATAGTCCTTACTCCTGTTTTCAGGCATCTGATGTTAGGGTTCTGCCAGTTGCTGAGTGAATCTATTCCAATTATGGATTCTGAAAGTGGGGAAATCACTACAGAATGGATTCGGGACCCACAGGACCCACTGCGTGATGAACCTGAGTTAAGTCTCCAATACTAATCTGACCTCCATATGCCCCTACTCTGACTCTAGGATCACAGACATGTCTTGGGTCTCCTGAAATTAGTGTAATTTCAGAGCCAGTATCCAGTAATCCCCAAGAAGTCTGATTATTTCCTTTTTCACAATGAATACTCACTCTCATAAAAGGTCATAGAACACTTTTGGGAAGGCTGGGAGAAAGATTAACGGTATCAATTTTTGGCAGTGTAGTGGGGCCTTTCCTCAAGGTGACAAGGCCTCCCCTATATTCAAGGGGTTGTAGATCTATAACTGGCTCAAGTCTGGGAATTGATTGAAGGGACATGACTCTCTATTCTGGTGATTCAAATTAGGCTGCAGTTCATTTGACCTAGAAATCTTCTGCTTGTACAGATGAAGTAAATATTTAGTAGATTTCCCATCTATCTCATTGGTAGGGACACCATGATTCAGCAGCCAATGCCATGAGTCCATGCAAATCAGACTATTGCTAATCAATGAGTTGGCATGGCTGTTTATTAAGGTAACCAACCTTTGGGCTAGTAGTCGAGGGTTTAACTGCTTTTGCCACACAGGGCCCCCAGGAATTTCAATAAATAGGACATAATCTTCTCACTGTCAGAAATAACTTTAGATTTTTCCTTATCTGAAAATGCTAGATATTAAATACGCTTCAGAATAAAACTCTAGGTCTTTTGTTGGTAGGTGTGGGCATTTTGCCAACCCTTCCCAGGGTGTGTTCTCACCTCACTCTCACTTCTGAGCAACACTGTCCTAGTAAATTGAATAACCTGGAATCTTTCTTCACTATCCAAACTGAGAGAAGGCAGGAATGACCCCGGCGCACCCTCGTGACTATTGCAGGCACACCACACAGCTGAAGCGGTTGGAGTCTGCCAACAAGGCCCTATTCTCCTGAAATAGACCCACATAGGTCCATGCAGTGGGGAAAGTTGCTCAAAGTCCACGGACTCTTTATGCCTGGGCAGGAGGCACTTCTGTCCTGAGCTCCCCTGGTAAGTGGAGCTGGCAAATTTTCTTTTCCCCCGATTGCAAATTTTTTCCTTCTCCAAGGATGGAAGGATGGCTCTATGTGCTCAATAGTGCCTATCTTAGGCCCAGGGATTTTAGCTGCTGAAGCTGGCTTGCGGGTGGGGGGTGAGGGGCACGGTAGTACATATACAAGTACTTAGCTTTTGCCAAAAGCGCCGTTTTTCTCTGGTTCTGGAGGTGTGAGTAGGCTGTGTGGCTAGCTGCTTCTCCCTGAGGAAACTGCTGCTTAACGGTAGTACCAACCTGCTGCCGTCACTCCCTGAATGGTGCCCGAGGGCTCCCCGCCATTCAGGTCCGGTAATGCCTCTCTGCTCCTGAACCGTCTCTTCCTCCTCCTGCCCCTCTGTTCATTTTCTAAGCTTGCCTTTGATGCTCAGGGCTCCTACCTTGTCATAAATATACTCATTTCACTTGTTTTTTCAGGTCTTTGTTGTAAAGAGGGCTGGCGGGAAGCGATTGTCTATTCTGCCCTCTTGGCTCCTCCTCCGCGCTCTCACCTCTGAGCTACACTATCCTGGCGAATTGAAATAACCTTGAACCTTTCTTCACTATCCAAACTCAGAAAAGGCAGGAATGACCATGGCCCCCCACTACTAGCTACTGCGAGCACACTGCACAGAGGTCTGCAAGGTCGCAGAAGATGCTAGGGAGGGTGGGGAGGGGGCAACGGAGGATAAGACAAGGGCAGATTCAAAGAAAACCAGCTAAAACCTGCAAGATGCCAAGTGAGTGTTCAAGACATTGAAAATACAAGCCGTTCATCCTACAGGCTGATAAAGCTCACTGAAGAAGAGCTGTGAACTTTTTCGCCAGCATCAGGAGGTTTCCTTGCCCAGATGTAAAATATCGAATGATGATCAAAGTCCATTTTCAGTGCCTTTCCAATGAGAAAACATAGCTTTGCAGAGAGTTTAAGGGCTTTCCTCAGTCAGAGCTTAAGGGCTAAGTTGCTCTCTGGCTCCCTGATGGAGGAGTTTCTGACCAAAAGAAGTCTATCTACACAGTGCCTAGGATCTCTTTGGATACTGGATTTCAGGCATATCAGATATACCAAAGTTATTGCAAAGACCTTTGGTCTGGTCTGTGGCTAGGGGCACTACCTCTGGGAAGGCCCCCCTTCCAGTCCTGGCACCTCTACTTGCCTTCTGTTTGACCTTGGGCCAGACCCTTCAATGTTTCAAGTCTCATACGAAAATAATGGTATTACCTGTCTCTTAGAGTTATTGCATAGATTAATGGGATGATATAAAAATACACATAGCATAGTGTATGGCACATATTAGGTATACCAAAGAAACGCCAAACCTATTGCCATCAAGTCGATTCCAATTCATAGTGACCCTATAGGTCAGAGTAGAACTTCCGCACAACGTTTCGAGGGGGTGCCTGGTGGATTTGAAATGTGGACTTTTGGTTAGGAACCTTAGTACTTAGCCACTAGGCCAGCACAGTTTGTATTTTAGGTATGGAAGATAGGAAATAACATCAAAGATAAGTGTTTTTCCCCCTTTATTGTGATGTATAAGAAAAGTGTACAGGATTCTGCTTTGGGCCGTGATGGAGTAACAGAGATGGTATTTACTTTTCCACCTTAAACTGCTAGAAGACAAGACAAAATATGTGAAACAGCTCTTTGGAGACATTGAACCACAGAAGTATAGGACAGAGCTCAGTGAGCCAGTAACAGTGTGTGTTCCCACCAGCCTGAATGGAAAGAGCATCTAGCACATGTGACAGAATGGAGAGTCTCCAGAAGGGTTAATACCCTAAAATTGTGTGCAAATTAGCCTTAGACTAAGGATTTTCTGAACCCACCTAACAAAGCTTAAAAGCCAGCCTGGAAAGAATCAAACTGTTTCCAAGCAACTTAATGGCATTCCAGAGCAAAGTCCAAAAATATTTAAAGAATTATATAAAAATATTTTTTAAATACTTAACATAAAATTCATAATGTCTGGCATCTAATAACAGTTATTAGGTATGCAAAGAAGTGGAGTCCTATTGCCGTGAGAAAAGTCAATCAACAGAAACAGACACAGAAGTAAATTAGATGATAGAACCAATAGATAAAATATTAAGACGGCTATTATAAACACACCATATATGTCCAAAAAAATGGAGGAAAGCATGAGCTTGATGAGGAAAGACATATATATATACATGACTCAAATAGAACTTCCAGAATTGAATAAGACACTGGATGACTTTGTCAGTTAATTGGACACTGTAGGAGACATAGCAACATAAATTATCCAAAATGAAACCCAGAGGGAAAAAAAGAACGAATAATGAAAAGAGCAGAGCATTACGGACCTGTAAGAAAACATCAAGTGGCCTAATACCTATGTAATTGGAGTCCTGGAAAAAAAGCAGCTGGAAAGACAGAAAAAAACATTTAAAATGATAACAATAGTCCCAAGGGGAAGGGTCCAGCCCCCTCCTTGTGGCTTCTGTGGAGACAGCACATGGGGATCTATCTGTACTACCTGAGGAGCCGAAGGATACCAAAGAGGATAGGAAATAGGTCAATCAAGGGTAGATACAAAGAAAAGGAGGCAATGGGCAGACCCTAAAATGAGAAAATGTATGGTCTATGGACTGAGCTACGTTGATAAGTAAAAGCTGAGAGCTTCTCCTCTCCTTAGCATGGAAGGTTGCCCAGTTATGTCTGAGCCAACACTGAAGGCAAGGTTTAGCGAGTTGCTGATGAGGAAGCTGAGATTTGCAGAGGTTAATGGATTTCCTTGGTCTCAGGACGGTTTAGCCATAAATCATGTCCAGTCCTCTCACTTGTTGATGCTTCAGGGCGTGTGCTATGGAAATAGTTACATGTGGGAGGATCTTCAAGTCTATTAGTCCATCTGCTCAGCTCATGAAAAGGGGAATAATGATTGGTTGTTTGTTTCAAAATTGCCCCCAATAACATTTTTATAATCTTGCAGTGAAAGGACTAGAATGTGACTCAAATTCCAGAATCTTTAAAGAGTGATACATTGGAGAACATCAAAATTTCAATTCAAATAAAAAACATTCTACATAACAAAGAAATTATTTTTATTTAGTATAGATTTTATCAAAGTACTATATGCCCAAAAGTTTGTTCTGAAAAACAGTAGTGCCCTGAACCCTTTCTACATTTTCTGTTCTCCGGATACAACCACTTTCAACCCATATAACCAGTCATCTGGCTCTTTCTCTCTTTATCTCTAAAGAAACAATGTTACACCTTCATTTTCCAGTTTTCCACCCCAGGCCCTGCAGACAGCCTGCAAGGGGAAAAACTCTGTGCATTTGGGTGGATGGTGCACCACCTGCTAGTCAACACCAAGGGAGTCCACAAGACTCTTCACTTGGCTTCCACTCGCTTGCCAACCAACTTAATCCACTTCACCCATCCACACAGTGAAGGGAAACTTTGCATGAACAAATGGCAGGCAAGCAGCTTTGAAGTTTGAAGTTTAGCGGTGGAACCGGGTTCTCCGGTGGGACAGGGAAGGGATGGGTGCGCTCCTGAGTGAGGAGCTGAGGTGGTCCACACCCAGCACCTGAAGCCCCTGCTGTGAACGCCCAGTTCCTCTGCCTTCCCTACTTTCTTCTCCCTTTTCTTTCCTATTGGCTTCTCTGTTCTTTCCTGTCCCTCCTCCTTCCTCAGCTATTTTCTGCTGGTTTCTCGGACCTCAGTTCCTGAGGAGGAGATGAGAGGAAATGGAGACCGGGCCGCGAGGTGGAAAAGGGCATGAGGAGCAGTAGTGGAGCGGGGATCTGGAGCTGCTCGCACTGCGCGGTGCCTGGGGCTCCCATCCTGCTTCTTCCCTTCTGGCCCGAAAACCTTTCTAGCTCCTAAATGGCGGTCAGGTGCGTGATCAGGAAAGGGGAGTAACACGTTTCATTCACAATTTAAGAAGTTTTTTTTTTTTTTTTTTAAATCCTTCATCTAAAGGGAACACTGAGGTTCCACCGACACTTGAACTGGGATCGCTGGATTCAGAGTCCAGAGCACTCACCATTACACCATGGAGCCACCAGGAAACTTTGCAACTGTATGTCAGTATGAATCCCCGAATCCAGTGCCTCCCAAGTCGACTCTGACTCATACCTATGATCTTTGAATTAAAAAAAAAAAAAGAAAATCTCTTGCCGTACAATAGATTCTGACTAGTAGGGACCCTGTATGAGCATCTTAGTAAGGTGTGTGAATACTCATTTAGCATCCATAGTTTATATGATGAATCTCAAGGCAGTCCTCTATCACTTGGGACTTGAGGACCATTGACCCCTGTGAGTGGACTCATCCATCTTGCTTTCTCACTGCACCTCCCTTTTTATTGATTTCTATCATTTTATTTGCATCTCAGGAAATGAGGTAAAACCCACTTCGGGTTTAGGGCAATGGCACACTCTTTAAGCCTCTGTCATAAATCACATACTTGGCCTCATTTACCTGCGTTTCCTATCCCAAGGTGAAATTTCTGCAAACAACAGTGTTATTTTCCTTTTCTTTGCCTTCACCGATTACTCATTGCCCAGGGAGGGCAGATGATTGTCAGGGCAGGACTTGGGACTTCCTGGATGGCTTGTCCAACCAGCACCTATTGCCCTGCAAAGCCACCACACCTCCCTATGTGTAATGTAGAAAGGTGTCTCAGCAGTGTTTTATTTGGGGAGTGGGTTCGGCAGGCAGGAGATTGCTCATTTTCTTCTTTATACATTTCTTTTTTGGTAAGTTTTTCTTTACAACGAACATATTTGTTAGATATACAACAAAGAACAATTAACCATGCTGAACATTTATACACTCAGACAAACCAGACTAACCTCGTGTGTTGTGACTCAGAATCAACCACATGCTGTTGAGGCTACAACACAGGGCTCTGACACTTATACATCCCCAGTCCGTTCTTTGAGAGCTTGGCCACATTCATTACATTCCAGTTTCTCAATATGTCTTGACCCAGAAACTTCACAGTTTTTTATTTGTTTTTTGAAGTGCAGTAGAGATTAAAGTTCATCCAAAGAAATTAGCCTTTGTCCTTGCTTTCTTGGAGACAACTCTAAAAAAAAAACTAAACCCCTTGCTGCCAAGTTGATTCTGACCCCTAGGAACCCTATAGGACAGGGTAGGCCAGCCCAGTAGGGTTTCCAAGGACGTAAATCTTTACGGATACAGATTACTGTATCTTTCTCCTTCTGCATGACTGGGTGGGTTCAAACCACGGAGCTTTTGGTTAGAAGCCCAGCACTTACCCACTGTGTCTCCAGTGCTCCTTGAGATAACTCTAAATGCTTGGAATTCTTGACTAATTGAGGTGCCTTTTTTTTGTTTTGTTTTCTGTGGAAACCCTTATGGCATAGTGGTTAAGTGCTAAGGCTGCTAACCAGGGGGTCCGCAGTTCAAATTCGGGTCCGCAGTTCAAATTCGACCGGTGCTCCTTGGAAACTCTTTGGAGCAGTTCTAGTGTCCTATGGGGTCACTATGAATCGCAATCCACTCCATGGCCAGTGGGTTTGTTTTGTTTTGTGTTGTTTATTTGTTTGTTTGCTTTCTGTAGGCCTCCAGACCACATCTGAGGGTTTATGCTAATAAGGTGACGCAAGTAGGGGCTGGCAAGGCTAGAAAGAGGACCTCCTGATATCAGCCAACCTGGGGCCTGGGAGTGGAGTCAACGGGGAAAAATTCATTCAGTCATGCCTAAGTAATGAGTCTCAGAAAAAGGCTCTGGGCTTCCTGGTTAGTGAGAGACATCTATGCATATGGAAGGGTAGTGCAGCCCTTTTTGAGAAAAGGACGCTCCATGTTCAGAACCTTCCCAGTCCTTGCCCTATGTGTGTCCTCATTTGGATCCTTTTGGCTATAAAACTGTAAATATAGGACTTTCTGTGAGTTCTGTGAGTCATTCCAGTGAATTATCAAACCCAAGGGAGTAGTGAGAGCCAGCAGATCCGAAGTGAAGGGAATGAACACCTCCGAGCTTAGGGCTGATAACCTGAAGGGGTAGAGGGAACTTCTGAATATGTAGCCAGCAGGTCAGAAGTGATTGGGTCACAAGGACTCCCAGGATTGCAGCTGGTGTCTGAGGCCTTTACTCGTGAGGTCTGCTCTAGCTCCAGATGGTTAGGGTCAGGGGAAGAGACTGCATGTGCATCTGGTGTCAGAACAAAACTGGAACAGAACTGAATTGGTAGTAGGTAGATTTGGGTCGATCAATAAATATTTGGTGTTAGAGAAGTGGGAAGTGATTTGGGCTTTTCCAACATGTAAATATATCAAGATATCTAGTGGTACCCATTGTTGTGTCACAGGGTAGGTGTATCCAAGTTGCCTTACAGTATTGTCTCATTATTTTACTTATGTACACAAAACACCACAACACTAAATGTGTGTATAATAGAGGTAAACACATAGTTTGAATACATTACAAAGAGATTATTATCATGCATTACTTTGGCAGTCAAAATTCCCTTTCTTCTTCCTAAGGCTAGTTTGTGCCTTTGAAAAGTGAGTTTGTTTCATTGGGGCTACTGATTTCAAAATGGTTAGACTGCATATGAGACATTAAAGAATGGCCTGGTCATGCATACACATAATGGAGTTCTATGTGGCCAAAATGTGAGGGTCTCTATGGACTGGTGCTGAGTTATTGCTAGGATAAATTGTTTATGCAGGAACAACAAAAAAAGTGAGAAGTGCAAAACTGTACACAGTATTCTACCTTTTCTTTAGGAAAGGAGAGGATAGACGTGTTTGTACTTATTATTAATACACGCTTATTTTTCAGGAAGGATAAGCCAGAAGGTAATAAAAAGGTTTTCATCTAAGGAGCGTGGTTCAGCTGTAGAAATGATGGTGAGACTTTGCTAAGTATTATCTTTTTTATACAGTTTTGATTTTTAAACCATGTGATGTTTTACATTTTCAAAAAAAAGAAGAAAAAGAAAACACTACAATTGATAAACAAAAGTAGAACAATTTAAATTGAACTGTATATCAAAATGATAATACAATCACACTGAAAATAATCAAGTAAATTTTAAATGCAGTTCTCTGAGTGTGGTCCACAGTGGTGTATGTTCTTATGTCAGAAGCATCTGCAAGGAAATTTTGAACTTTACTTTGTAGATTTATTGTTGGTAGTCATATTGATGGATAATTTGGAAAAAATTTTGTGTGTATTATAGCATAGAGCACATGAGTAAATGTATTGAAAATTGTGTGGAATCATGGTTTTCCACACGAGAGAGAAGAGATAAAAATACGGACTAGGGGAAGTTGAGGAAGAACCTCTTGGTGTTGGATTGGGATTGAAGGTGTCAGCATTTACTCATGAATTTAATATGAATGTTTGCTCATTATGTCCATTTACAGAGCTGAAACGCAATGCTACCTAGTGGCTACATCTTTGTTGTGAATGCCATTCTTCACCAAAAGGGCCAGATTCCTTGGAGAAACGGCTGATTTTCAAAATGGAAATCTCAAATTGAGCTTGGAACTTCTTGTGCCAGAAAGAAAGAATGTGCCCCTTGATCATGGAAGCACATCAAAAGACCACAGGAACCAGCTTGAAATATCCAAAGTGGTCCAAACTGAGAGAGTTTGAGCATCAAAAACAATAATGGTAATGGATAATAACACGTTGAACTAAAAAAAGAAGCCACGAGTTCATAGAATCTAAGATTGGGGACGGAAGTGCTATAATAAAATAAGAATGGGGTGGGGGAACCTCTAAATGAAAAGTCCTGACTAGAGAAAACCGCACTTCCACTGATGAAAAATAGCCCCTCACCCTCTCAGGCTCTGGGAGTGTATTCCGATATCCTGGTGGCCTGCACTAGCGTGTGGAGAAGAAGAGCCCGAGAAGAAAGCAGGAGAACAAGCAGGAAGGAAAGAAGAAAAGAAAGAGAGAAACCAGGAAAAGTTTAAGAGCCAAAGCAGTGGGGAGAGAGGCAGTTGGACCCACTCAGCAGTTTATGCCAATGTTTTCATTTATATGTGACAACTGAAATCTCATTCATATCAATGTCGGAATGACTGAGGGTAATAGAGTTAAAGGCGGGGCCATCTATAACTAAGGTGTGAGTAGGCTGACAGACATATTTCTGTGTTTCTGATGGGTTTGGTTTTTCTTCTTTCCATTTTTTGGTTTTTCTATGACTGCATCTAGGAAACACTTAAGGAGTGGTAGCTTTATTTTGAAGCCCTGATGGCGCAGTGGTTAAGAGCTCGGCTGCTAAATGAGAGGTTGGCAGTTCAAGTCCACCAGCTGCTCCTTGGAAACCCTACGGGGCAGTTTCACTCTGTCTTATAGGGTCGTCATGAGTCAGAATTGACTCGATGTCAACGTGTGTGTTTTTTTCTTGTTTTAGCTTCGTTTTCCTTCTAATAGGCAAAAATATGGTTAATTTTCCTCAAATAATATTATTGGGTGTCTATCACGGAATTTTCAATAAAAGCTTCTCAATTTACTTTTTAAAAAAGCTATTATATTTACTCACACATGAATCAGTTCCCTAAAGCACTGTTTTTCAGGCTCATCTGCTGCCTACATGCATCAGAATAACCCAGATAGCTTGGTACAAAGTAAAGGTTCCAGGCACAAGGATTGGTCTTTATTTGCCTTCAGCAAGAAAGGAAGAAGGAGAGTCAGGAATAGGGGGACAAGATAGAATGTGTGGTTAACTGCCTCCATGAACAACTGCCTCCTTTGCATTGAGACCAGAAGAAAAGGATTGTGCCTAGCTGTACTGTACATTTTGATCAAAGATTATATAAAAGAATCCTGATGAAAAGGGAGAAATGCCAAACAGAATTTAAAATTATCATGGAATCATTTTCTGGAACCACGGAGGTGGATGAACCCCTGAAATTATTGCCCTCAGATAACCTTTAAACCTTCAGTAAAAATATCCCCTGAAGTCATCTTAAAGCCAAAAAATAGTTTAGCTCAATCAGTAAAGGACGTCTGCCTTGAGCATCAAGCTCTTTTAAGATCTATTTATATGGAATCAACTTAAAAGATTAGATAGGAAACTTGGGAGGCAGTGAGTTCATGTTAATGGGGACGGAACAGCTCAGAATGGAGGGTTGCACAACTCAAAGAATGTAATCCATGTCACTAAATTGTACACGCAGAAACTGGAGCTGGTATATGTTTTGCTGTGTATATTCTCACCACCAACAACAAAAAATAAACTATTTTTTTAAAAAAAAAAAAAAAAGCAGATTCTAAGACCTCAGGCCTATGAAATCACTGGAAGTGAGGCCAGGAATTTTTCTCCCAAATACACTCTGGTAATTCCAGAGCACATGAATTAGAGAACCGTGTGGACTTTTGTATAATATAAGGTTTGGGGAGCAAAGACCACATTCTTCAACTTACACCTCAATCAATCACTAGAGTGTGACATTTTTGAAGGCAGTGATTGTTTTGCCGACTTTGTACCCTCAGACTAGAATCTGGCCCAGAAGTAGAAAACAAAATAGGAGGGGGAAAAAAAACCCACAATTACTTATTTATAAATAGTTTGCCTTAAAGCCACTGAAAGGGCTAAACTATTTACCTAGTTGCCTTCCATGCTGAACGTATCACTCTAGCACTATGAGGGCAGGCCTTCATTTCTACCTGCTTGGCTCCAGGTAGACAGTTTGCAGGGCTGGAGTATATGAGTCTTTACCTGTCAGGTTCTATGATTTCCCAGTGAGATGGGTCCAAAAAGTGTTAGAAAGGCTCCTACCTCTAGGATTTAAAACGTAAATCTGAGCCAAATAGCATAACCATGTGGAGAAAGTTTGCATCAAAACAGATAATAAATGGAAATAGGGGAAGATGATAGTAAACACAAGGGGTGTTCGTAAGTGGGTCATGATTCCAGGGAGGATTGTAATCATACCATTTCTAGGAAAGTGCCTTTCAGCCAGAGAATAATACTCTTAGGTATCGCTTGTAGACCTGACACTGACTAATGCTGGAAAAAACTTACAGACCTTTTTCTACAGAAAAGGGAAACTGGATTCCTGCTGATTGAGGAACTCTCCTGAAAATCTGAAGGAGGAAAGTAGCCTTACCTCGTGGACCCAGCGGTCTCCTTTGCCCTGGAGAAAAGGCCCAGAAGAAGTGCATTTTGAGAACTGAGCCAATAAAACAAAACAAAAACAGAAGTGCAACTCTAGCTCAACCCTATAATCCTGCAGCTGAGGGTCTCAAAACCTAAGGTCTGAATGGACACAGGTTCCTGGGTTGAGGAGATCCCTGCACCTTTACCAGGAGAATCTTTTGCCCAAGTTCAGAGACCAGAAAAACGGGATAGGGTAGATGAAAGCGTGAACCTTACTGTGGAGGAAAATAAGAATTCCTGACTAATTACATGTGTAATGAGACAGAAAGACCTGTGTCAAACAGAACTATCAGCATGGGTTGGAATTGACTCCACAAAAACAGTTCAGTTTGGTTATTTTGGTGGATGGAAGGATGATCGAGTTGGCACCAACTAGTTGGGGAAAAACTTCAGGCGTTGCAAATTTTAGGGGGAAGATCTGAAGTTCCACGCAGGGTTTCCACTTTCCCCACGAAAGCGCTTTCTATCCAGCCCGCCTCCGTTTCTGCATCGGAGTCCTTTTTGAGTTGGGAGGTAAGGGGTCTAGGTGCTGGGCCTTCTCTTCCTTCTCATCCAGGACGCCTCCCCTCCCGCCTCTGGCGGCAACCTCGCAGGCTGCCAGGCTGCGCAGCGCCCTCTGCACCAGCTGCAGAGGAGCAAAGGCACATGTCTAGGTCAGGCCTGAGTTGCAGCGGCCCGGACTAGCCAGCTCGCTCCAAGATTTGTGGGCCTGATGGGCCTTTCTGGCGCCCACTGGTGGGCAGAGCAGATAGGCTCTTCGCTTGCCGACTCCTCTTTTGGTGGAAGCAGGGAGGAAACGTTCTGTGGGGAGTGCAGGGAGGGCCGCACCCGGGAGCCAGGGCAAGCAGGGCAATTCCAGGGTCTTCATACAAAGGCTATCATCACCCGAGGGGTCGCACTCAATTATTATCCTTTATTTTGAGCTCTGTCAATAAAAAAATTGGTCCAAATTTGCTTCCTTGTTGTGTGAGTACCTTTGTAGTATCCTTGATTTTGCCTCCTGGCCCACAAATCCTAAAATATTTACGATCTGGTCCATTACAGAAAAAAAGTTTGCTGACCTCTGTACTAACAATGCCCAACACTCCACAGGAAGGGCACCCAGAGATCTCCTTTGCCCATACCCAAGTCTTGACCAATTTTTTCTGACAGCCAATAGATTCCCTTATTTGGTTTGTTTAGTGGAGTCCCTAGGGCTGGTGTCATCTGATATGGCAACATCTTTTCTTTATTGTTGTAAAAATATATAAAACACAACATTTGCCAGTTCAACATTTTTCAGGTGTACAATTTACTGTGCTGAAATAGGATATTCATATGTGCAACCCTCACCCATAATCCTTGCCAAGTCTGTCATCATCATGAAGAGAAACTCACTGCTTCCTAAATAATGACTCCCCTTTGCCCCCTCCGTCCCACCTCTGGTAACTACTAATAAACTTCAGTCTCTATCCATTTGCCTAGTTTTGTTATTTCATGTAAGTGTGATCATACAATATCTGTCCTTTTGTAATTGACTTAGTCCACTCAGCATAATGTTTTCAAGTTTGACTTAAGTTGTAGCACGTATCAGGAAGTCCTTTCTTTTTTGGCTGAGTAGTATTTCACTGTATGTATTTACCACATTTTGTTTATTCATTCATCAGATGATACACATGTAGGTAGCTCCCACCTTCTGACTGCTGTGAAGAGTGCTGCAATGAACATTGGTATACATGTGTCTGTTTGTGCATCACAACTTTTAAGGCTCTTGAGTATATACCTAGGAGTGGAATAGCTGAGTCATATGGTAGGTCTATGTTTAACTTTTTGAGGAATCAACGTTTTTTGAAAGGTAGGAACACACTCCACTTTGATCTGTCTACCGATTCCAGCAAGTTTCAAGGACTGAAAAGTATGTGAGAGAGAGAAACAAAAAATCCTGAAAAACTTTAATATATATATATAGTACGAGAAAATGTTATATGACACATTTCCTTCTTTTAGAAGGCATTGATTAGTGTTCTTGAAACCAATGAAAAATCATAGAGATAAGGTGGGTGTGTAAATGAGCTTCTCTAATATGATCTCCTTTTGGTATCTACCCAGAGTTTGAGGTGTAACTCTGTGTGTATGTTTTGTAATTAGATATACAGTAATAATTTCCATAGACAGTAAATGAATCACTCACACACACACACAAAATGATTTCCTGTGAAAAAGGAATGATACACCACTACGCAATGGAAACTATTTCTCCTGTCTGCTAAGAAAACAAAGTAGAGGTAGTTATCCAATAATCGTTATAAGAAAATACTCTGGAACATTCAGACTTACAGTCCGTTATTGAAAAGCTCAGCGGAGAAGACCAAGAAGAACAATTGAAGGGCAGTATTCTGGAATGTCTGAACATCAAGAATGAAGACCCTAAGGTCTTCCGGGGTGGGGGAGACTCCACACAAAAATAAGGTGTCAGAATGTCCTTAAAGTTTTTAATAACATTATTAATGCCAGAAGATAAATCAAGGACAACTACCTTGAAGCTAGAAATTTATATGCAACCAAACTGTCAAACACACGTTAGAGTGTATTAGAGACATTTGCTTCTAGTGAAATGAGAGTGAAAAGCAAAAACGAGGAAGGCTGGAATCTAAGAAACAGGAGTTCCAACACCATAGAGGAGGGAAGGGAACCCCAGCATGACAGGCATGCAGCTGGGCTAGAGAGCAATCACAGGAGATCTGTGCAGAAGGGTAGAGATATCATGTAGGAAGTGTCTGGAAAAAAATTAAAACAGAGCATTATGTCACATGACTACGGTGGTGTAGTGGTTAAGAGCTATGCCTGCCAACCAAATGGCTAGCAGTTTGAATCTACCAGGTGCTCTTTGGAAACTCTATGGGCCAGTTCTACTGTGTCCTATACGGCCACTATAAGTCAGAATCATCTCCCAGGCAACACTTTTTTTTTCTTTTCTCTTTTTTTTAATGTGATATTTACTGCAGTTTGGGAAATTCAAATAATTCAGGATGTTGAACTAGTCTGCGATGCTGACTAGCTTCCCCAAAAATCAACCCTGGAGGAATTATAGGATCAAGAGGGCAACATTACTTCCAGGAAGTATAAAGAAATGTAAACCTTTTGAGACACTCCAAAGGAGCCCTGGTGGCACAACAGTTAAGTGCTTGGTTGCTTAACTGCTCAGCAGGCAGTTCGAACCTATCCAGCAGCTGAACAGGAGAAAGATCTGGGGCTCTGCTCCCTTAAAGATTAAAGGAAAACTAAACCTGCTCCTGATGATTCCCTTCTGACTCATAGAACCCTTATAGGACAGGGTAGAACTGCCTCCACAGGGTTTCCAAGGCCACATCTCATTTCTGCGGAGTGGCTGGAGGGTTCCAACTGCTGACCTTTAGATTAGCAGCCAAGCACATAACTACTGCACAACCAGGGCTCCTTCCATAAAGATTGTAACCTAGGAAACCCTATGGGCAGTTCTACTCTGTCACATGGGGTTGCCATGAGTCGAGATCGACTCCACAGCACCCCACAACTACAACAACAAAGAGACTACGGGCTATTTTGAACCCATATGTGAAAGGTCAGGTGCAGAGGTAGCAGACATAGAACAAAATGGAGAAAAGCCTTTGAAGTTCTGTGCTTACATCTCACTCCAATGGCCTCCACTCCATTCCAATCGTCAATTAATTCTTGCCCCTTCAAGAAAGAATCAGGTACACTGAACCCACCGATGTGGTAGCTCTGATATGATATCTGGGGACTACACAAGCTTTGCTGAAGAAAAGAGGTGATGAAAATGGTGTGGACAAACCACATGCCCCCAGGTATTCCTTTTCCTTCAAACCTCGAGAGCTAAGGATTGCAATGGCCTCCCCCCAATGCTGCTTAATTGTAAGCATTAAAAATGATACCTCGACATGAAGATTTACCTGGTGGACTATGAAACAAACAAGAGTGTGAAAAGTGATTTTCTTGTACATGTTGCTCTCCACTTGCAGCTCATTTTTGTCCTTAATTTTACCAAGAGCAACAGAGCATTAGGAAGGAGGGTCTCAGGTACCTCTGCACAGTGCACCTCATCTTGAGAATTTCCTCTGCCACAAGCCTTCCTCTTCTTTGGACACCAAAGGCCTCCCCGACTGGGGTATCTGCCCAGCCCACAGCTTCTCTGCTTTCAGGAATTTCATCTCTTGTTCTCCACTCCATAGTGAGATGTTGCCCAGTGGTCAGTTCAAGTTCTAGGACTTGAATCAATGACCAAATGACACTTTAGATTCCAGGGATTCACGAGGACAAAACATAAAAGTAACAGTGGTTTGGATTTCAAGTACATAAAACCGCAGAGACCCACTTAGCTCACTTGTCATTTCAAAGACCAGGTCTTGCCATGTGGTTGCTGCTCTGCATGCCCAGTACTAACCCCTACGGGATTACGGCATGTCCCATTTCAGATTGACCCAAAGTGCCAGTTTGGGTTGACTCCTCAATGTCTTCTGCTCCAGAAATAACTCCAGGTGCGTAGTTCTCATTTTCCTTCCTTTCCCGCTCCTCAGAGGGACAGCAAAATGACCTGTGTTGCTACCGCAATGGATAATCTAGCTGAGCAGGAAGTGGAACGATTTTGGGCACCTGAAGAGGAGGGGCAAACCTTTATGTTTGCCGGGAAATCGAACCTGGTTCTCCCGTGTGGGAGGCGATAATTCTACCACTGCGTTTTCCCTACTTACGGTGCTATGGCTATTCCGAAAATGACTCCGGCAGGACTTGGAAAAAGCAGCTCTAAAATGGGTTTAAACAGTGTTCTCTTCGGAAGAAACAGCTAGCACATATAAAAGATACCGAGAACACATGGTTTCAGGCAACACTCTAAAGTTATTGCATTCAAATAAACTGATTGAACTTGAAAGAGACTAATTTGGAAACACTTTAGGACAGAGTAGAGTTGCCTGCCCTGTAGGGTTTCCAAGGAGCAGCTGGTGGATTCAAACTGCGGAATTGGTTACCACCCAAGCTCTTAATCACCGCATCACCAGGGCTCCAGGTGGGCAATACACCTCATGTTATTTTCATAGTGCTCCTACAACAGGACTACCACAAGGAGAAGGCGTTCACTGACAGGAACTCATTTTCTTATTTTCCCGTACTTTCAGAGGCTAGAAGTCTGAATTCAAGGCACCAGCTCCAGGAGAAGGCTCCGTCTGTCACCTCTGGGAAAAAAATCCTCCTCGTCTCTTTGAGCTTCTCTCCGTTGGTTTCTTGGTAATCTCCGAGTGGCATCATTCATTCTCCATTTGTGCTTCCTTGCTTCTAGGCTTAACCTGATCCTTTTATATCTCAAAATTGATTGCTTTCACATGCAGCCTATACGGATTGCACCTCATTAACATAACAAAGAAAACCCTATTCCCAACTGGAATTACAAACACAAGTATAGGTGTTAGGTTTACACCACACATCTTTGGTAGACACAATTCAATCCATAACAAACTTCAGTACAAAAACATCAGAAATCATAGAGTCTCTTGTCTCTGGTCCTAAATCTGCGTGAACCTAAGGAACCCTCATTTATTCACTGCTGATGCAACCTCTTTGCCCTTACATTGCTTGGTGCCTCCCATCGCTTTCCTTTCAAGCTTGAGATGGGTTCCAGTTCTTTCCCAGACAGGTATTCAGTACCCAGTGATAGTTCAGAAGGCTGGATGTTTGGGAATATGTCTGAAGTCAGCATATCCCTGATACCAAAACCATGTAAAGACACCACCAAAAAAGAAAATTACAGACATATATCCCTCATGAACTTCGATGCACAAATCCTCAACAAAATTCTAGCCAATAAAATTCAACAACATATCAAAAAAATAATTTACCATGACCAAGTGGGATTCATACCAGGTGTGCCAGCATGGTTCAACATTAGAAAAAGAATTAATGTAATCCATCATACAAATAAAAGAAAAACAAGAACCACATGCTCTTATCAATTGATGCAGATGCATTTCACAAAGTCCAACACCCATTCATGATAGAAACTCTCAGCAAAATAGGAATAGAAGGAATCTTCCTCAACATAATAAAGAGCATTTATACAAAGGCAACACCCAACATCACCCTAAAAGGAGAGAGTCTGAAAGCATTCCCTTGAGATTGGGAACCAGAAAAGAATGCCCTTCATCATCACTCTTCTTCAACATTGTGCTGGAGGTCCTAGACCGAGCAATTAGGCTAGATAAAGAAATAAAGGGCACCCAGATTGGTAAGAAAGAAGTAAAAGTGTCTCTATTTGCAGATGACATGATCTTATACACAGAAACCCTAAAGAATCCTCAAGAAAACTACTGAAACTAATAGAAGAGTTCAGCAGAGTATCGGGATAAAAGATAAACATACAAAAATCAGTTGGATTCCTTTACACCAACAAAAACAACATCAAAGAGGAAATCACCACATCAATACCATTTATAGTAGCCCCCAGGAAGATAAAATGCTTAGGACTAAATCGTACCAGAGACGTAAAAGACCTATACAAAGAAAACTACTAGACACTATTGCAAGAAACCAAAAGAGACCTAGACCTACACAAGTGGAAAAACATACTTTGCTCACGGATAGAAAGGCTTAACATTGTAAAAATGTCTATTCTACCAAAAGTGATGTATACATACAGTACAATTCCTGTCCAAATTAAAATGACGTTTTTTTAACGACATGGAGAAACAAATCACCAGGTTCATATGGAAGAGAAAGAGACCCCAGAGAAGTAAAGCATTACTGAAAAAGAAGAACAAAGTGAGAGGCCTTACTCTACCTGATTTTAGAAACTATTTCACCACCACAAGAGCAAAACAGTCTGGTACTGGTACAACAACAGATACATAGACCAATGGAAAAGAATTGGGAATCCAGAGATAAATCCATCCACATTTGAGCAACTGATATTTGACAAAGGCCCAAAATCAGTTAAATAGGGAAAAAACGGTCTCTTTAACAATCGTGCTGGCATCTGCAAAAAAATGAAACAAGACCCATACCTCACACTGTGCACAAAAACTAACTGAAAATGCATCAAAGGGCTAAATGTAAAATCTAAAATGATAAAGATCATGGAAGAAAAAAATAGGCACAGCGCTAGGAGTCCTAATACAAAGCATGAACAGTGTACAAAACATTGCTAACAATGCACAAACACCGGAAGAGAAATTTGATAACTGTGAGCTCCTAAAAATAAAACAGCTATGCTCATCGAAAGACTTCACCAAATGTGTAAAAAGATTACCTAAAGATTGGGAAAAAGATTTTACTAGGACATTCCCGATCATCATCTGATCTCTAAAATCTACATGATACTGCAAAAACTCAACTGCAAAAAGACAAATAACTCCATTAAAGAATGGGCAAATGATATGAACAGGCACTTCACTAAAGAAGACATTCAGGTAGCTAACAGATATATGAGGAAATGCTCATGGTCATTAGCCATTAGAGAAAGGCAAATCAAAACTACAATGAGATTCCATCTCACTCCCACAAGGCTGACATTAATCCAGAAAACACAAAATGATAAAGGTTCGAGAGTTTGTGGAGAGGATGCAACACTTATACACTATTGGTGGGAATGGAAAATGGTACAACCACATGAGAAATCATTTTGGCACTTCCTTAAAAAGCTAGAAATACAACTACTGTACGATCCAACAATCCCACTCGTTCAAATATAGCCTAGAGAAATAAGACCCTTTATATGAACAGATATATGCACACCCATGTTCATTGCAGCACTGTTTACAACAGCAAAATGATGGAAGCAACCCCGGTGCCCATCAATGCATGAATGGATATATAAATTATGGTATATTCACACAATGGAATTCTATGGATCCATAAGAACAATAATAAATCTGTGAAACATTTCATAACATGGAGGAATCTGGAAGCCACTATGCTGAGTGAAATTCTTCAGTTACAAAAGGGCAAATACGGTATGAGAAGACTATTATAAGCACTCAAGAAAAAGTATAAACACAGAAGACAATATTCTTTGATGATTCCAAGAGTGTCGAGGGAGAGGGGTATTCACTAATTAGATAGTAGACAAGAACTATTTTAGGTGAAGGAAAAGACACTACACAATACAGGAGAGGTCAGCACAACTGGATTAAACCAAAAGCAAAGGATTTTCTGAATAAACTGAATGCTTCAAAGGCCAGCATAGCAGGGAAGGGGGTTTGGGGACCATGGTTTCAGAGGACATCTAGGTCAATTGACAAAATAAAATCTATTCAGAAAACAGTCTGCATCCCACTTTGGAGAGTGGCGTCTGGGGTCTTAAACACTAGCACATGGCCATCAAAGATGCATCAATTGTTCTCAAAGAACCTGGAGCAAAGGAGAATGAAGAACACCAAAGACACAAGGTAATTATGAGCCCAAGAGGCAGAAAAGGCCACATAAACCAGATACTACATCAGCCATTTGACCAGAAGAACTAGATGGTGCCCAGCTATAACCGATGACTGCCCTGACAGGGAACACAGCACAGAACCCCTGAGGGGGCAGGAGACCAGTGGCATTTACACCTCAAATTCACTTAAAAAGACCAGACTTAATGGTCTGACTGAGACTCGAAGGACCGCAGAGGTCATGGTCCACAGACCTTCTGTTAGCCTAAAATGGGAACCATTCCCAAAGCCAACTCTTCAGACAGGGATTGGATTGGACTATGGGATAGAAAATGATACTGGTAAAGAGTGAGCTTTTTGGATCAAGTAGGCACATGAGACTATGTGGGCAGCTCCTGTCTGGAGGGGAGAGGAGAGGGCAGAGGGGGTCAAAAGCTGGCCGAATGGACACGAAAATAGAGTGGAAAGGAGTGTGCTGTCTCATTACAGGGAGAGCAACTAGGAGGATATAGGAAGGTTTCTATAAACTTTTATGTGAGGGTCTGACTTGAATTTGTAAACTTCCACCTAAAGCACAATAAAAACTAAAAAAAAAAAAAGCACCCTTTGGAAAGAAGTCTCTCCCATTTATCTGATCCCTCCCCCCACTACCCCAGCCCTCAAGCCAGATTTCGTGGTGGCCCATTTCCCTGGGCCTGAGATAGGTCCTGCTGTGCACCATGAACCCTTCTCCTGGCCTGGGAGAAGGAACAAATTAACAAATGGAGGAAAAACAAACTGCCAGTTCCCCTAACCTGGGAACTCAGGGCAGAAGCAGCTCCTATCCAGACACAAGCAGTCTATGGACTTTGAATGCCTCTCCCCACTGGGGGGACCTGTGTGGGCCCATTTCAGTAGCTTAGGCCGTTGTTGGCATAGTGCAACAGTGTACGTGGCTGAGGCCTGACTTCAACTGTTTCAGCTGCATGGCAGAGAGACAGGATTTTGACATTTGACACCACTCTGCTTATTAAGCAGGGTCCTCACCTACCCATATAAGGGGCCTGAGGACTGGTGGCTCCACCCACGCCACCTAGCCACCCCCGACAAGAGTCCAAGGATAAGTGGTGACTCCCAGTCCTTACAGCCAAAAACACTGGATGCCCATTGTCCAGCGGCAGAGCCCACCCACCTGTGAGCTCTAGGGCACAGGGATGTGCTTTCCTCACAGAAACTCAGGGGACAGTTGTCAGCCCCTGCCTTGCTCAGAGTGTGACCCAGTGCTGCAACCAGAAACCTGTGCCTACACCAATCACCCCGCTCCTCTAAGACTGTAGGTGAGAGCCTGCACCAACTACTTGGACACCTCAGCTGAATCCATACAAGAAAAGTGAATGGATTCCTAGGCTCATATACCCGGTAACAGCCCTAGCCATCTGGTGACAGGATATTAGAGCTTCTAAGGCACCAACAATCAAGCTAGCTCACTTGAGCAGCCTATTTGGGCATATCAAAACAAAACAAAGCAAGAAGCCAGGACACAGCAAGCAAGCACAAAATAAATTAAGACAATAACTTATAGATGGCTCAAAAACAATAGTCAATATCAAATCACATAAAGAAGCAGAACATGATCACTTCAACAAGCTCCCAAAACAAAGAATCAAGAAGTCTTCTGGACAAAGATTTATTCCTGGAATTACCAGAGGTCGAATACTAAAGGTTAATACACAGAACTCTTCAAGAGATCAGGAAAGAGGTTAGGCAAAATGCAGAACAAGCCAAGGATCACACAGATAACGCAGTCGAGGATATTAAGAAGGTTATTGAAGAGCGTAATGACAAATTTAATAGGCTGCAAGAATCCATAGAGAGACAGAAATCAGAAATTCAGAAAATTAACAATAAAATTTCGTAATTAGACAACTCAATAGGAAATCAGAGGAACAGAATTGAGGAACTGGATGTCAGAATTAGTAATAACAAAGATAAACTTAGTTCAAGAAAATTCAGATAAAACTGACGGGGTCACTCACAGCCCCAGAAGAAATGCTTTCTTGTCAACTAGAACTTGTTTCAGGATCTCCAGGCTGTGAAAACAGACAGGATTTTTTACCAACATTAAGAAGACCATCAGCCATGGAATTCTCTCTCCCTCTAGTGTTAAGGATTGAATCGTGTCCTTCTAAGGGAAATATCAAAGTCCTAACCCCTATACCTGTGAATGTGAGCTTTTTGGGGGTAATAGAGTTCTTCTTTGAAGATATCCACTGTGGGTGGACTCAATTGCAACTCACAGTGGCCCTATTGGACAAAATAGAAGCCAACTGCCACATTTTTGCCCCACTCTTTGAAGAGAGTATCAGTTTTGTAATACTGGAGAAGGGTGGGTCCTACTCCTAATCCTTTCTGAGTGCTGTTTCGTAATAGAGAAGAGACGTGCAGCGAGGGTCAGGCATAAGAGGTAAACAACATGTGATGTTCCCTCACAGACCAGTGAATGCCAGGAGATATGCAGGGACTACCAACAAGGATGGTTCTTCCTGCATGAGCCACACCACTGCCCCACACCACTGAACTCCTAGAAATTTCACTCAGTTGGAAGGATCCCGAATTTTTGTGGGATTTATTTCCCAACTCCTAGCACACAAGTGTTTTACCAGTAAGTCCAGAGTCATTCACACTTCTTCCTTACTAGGTCCAGTCAGTGTAGGGTCATCAATGTAGTGGACCAGTGTGACGGTTGGTGAAATGGAAAGGCAATCAAGGTCCCTGAGGTCTAAATTAAGACATAGGGCTGGAGAGTTGATATATCACTGAGGTAGGACAGTTTAGGTATATTGCTAGCCTTTCCAGCTGAAGAAAAGCTGCTTATGGTGTTTCTTCAGAACTGAAAATGGGAAAACAGCATTGGTCAGACCAATAGCTGCATATCAGTTCCCCGGAGATATATTAATTTTCTCAAGCAATGAAACCACATATGGAATGGGAGCTATAATTAGAGTCACCACTTGGTTAAGTTTACAGTAACCCTCTGTCTTTCTACAAGATCCATCTGTTTTTTCCACAGGCCCAACAGATGAGCTGAATGGGGATGTGGTGGGAATCATGGCCCTTGCATTCTTCAAGCCCTCGATGGTGGCATTCTTCAAGCCCTTGATTGAGGGGCTGCAACTCTCTATTCTGGTGATTCAAATTAGACTGCCGTTCCCTTGAGCTAGAATTCTTCTGCTTGTAGAGATCAAGTAAATATTTAGTACATTTCCTGTCTATTTCACTCCTAGGACACTATGACTCATTAGCCAATACCATAAGTCCATACAAGTGAGATTACTCTGATTACTGCTTAGATTCCACTGTCCATTGTGGTAAGCACTAACCACTCCCACCTTGTCTTTGTGGATTGAGTGCTGCCACTTGGCCCCTACCACCACGGGGTCCAATCAGCCCCATTGTAGTTAGGTGTTTTAATTCAGTTAGGGCAGTTCTCACTGTCGAAACTTACTCAAATAAAGGAGCAATCACAGCAGTCTTCAAGGATGCCGTGACTCCCTTTGCAAATTTGTTTCTCACTGTTGTGGTAAATGGTGTGTCCTCTGGCACTCCATGTGTGGGCATGTGGGTCTAACCTGATAAATCCACTCCAACATGCCAATTTCCCTAAGCCTTTGAATTCCTTCTTCTACAGTATACCAGGGCAGGTCTTGTACTTCAACTTTATTTAGTGTAGGCTACCACATAATCCATACTTCATCCACCCAACCAAATAAACTATTAGATCTTTTCCTATCCTCTTGAGCTGAAACACTGAAGGAAGAATCTGTGATTCGTAGGCCCATATTAATAACCTCCAACTGATCTATCTTTATGTTCCTTGCACAATTATCCCACATCCTTAATAGCCATTCTCACACATATTCCTCAGGTTTCTGTTTGTACATATCAGAAAAGTAAAGCAGTTCCTTTGGAGTGTGGTGTGCCTTCTCCTCGGTTACACTTTGTACCTCCCCTTTTGGGACTTAAGTCTAGTTATAGACCTAGAAGCAAAAATGGGCAGTGGGGGTGATTCCTGGGAATATTCATCAATGTCTTGAAAGGCATCTCCCTCAGGTAATGCCTCAGGCAAGGCAACAGGTGCCACCTCAGGTGATACCTCAAAGTCTCTTCAGACACAGTTGGGTTAATCTCATCTGATGGGGGTGGAAGGTATAATGGTTTGACTGGAGGTCAGCGGCTTTACCAAAATCCTGGTGCCATAGTGGTTAAGAGTTCAGCTGCTTACCAAAAGGCCAATAGTTCAAATCCACCGGATGCTCCTTGAAAACCCAATGGGGTAGTTCTATTCTGTTGTATGGGGTCACTCTGAGTCAGAATCAACTCCTATAAGAAGGCAATGGGTTTTTTTTGTTTTGTTTTTTTGGTTTAATGGCTTAGCAGAGGAAGATGGAGTAATCTCTTCAGATGGGAGTAGGAGTGCTGATTCTCCTGGCAGCAATGATTCAACAGAATTTAGAGCCTCAGTGTCCTCAGCTCCCTGATTATCTGTCCGTATGTTCCCTTTCCAAGTTTCGGGTCCCATTTCTCCTCAATCAATGGCCTTACTTTAACTTCAGACACCATTCGAGGTTAGGAAGTTAATTACATAGTTACTCAGCCACTCTTAAAATAAGACTTTGTGTTAGATTTTCCACAATAGCAGCTCTGTTACTACAAGAAATAAGGCTTTCTTTCAGGGGACAAGTTGCAACTTTGAGGTATTTTATAAGGCCTTTGAACTGTAACTATGAAGCTCTGAGCTCATCCCTCTCACCAGTTTGTCTAATAAAAGTAGGACCAAACAACCAGCTTCCTTACTTCCTGACAAAATTGTGGAAAATTTTGAAACATATGATCACTCAGAGCCTTGCTTCCCTCCAATACTTGATCTATTTCTGATGATATTTGGCATATTAAAATTGCCATCTCGTCCCATGGATTAGCAGCACCCTCTTTACTACTGGAGGTGAAGTCGTCAGCAATTTTAGGATTAGTCAAACTTGAGAACCAACTGAGAAAACTCATCCTTATGATTCTGTTTCTCTGGAACCTCTCTCAGTACAAATTGTCTTAGGCCGGTTCTCAAGAGAAGCAAAACCAGTGCGATTGTGTATGGGTGTGTGTGTGTGTGTATATACATATATATATATATAACTGTGTAAACAGAGACAGAGACAGAGGGAGAGCTTCATCTCAAGAAAATTGCTCACATGGTTGTAGAGGTAGCAAGTCCCAAGACCATGGGTCAGACATCAGGTCGGAGACTTCTCCTGTCTCATGTACCTGCAGGGTCTGATGAACCTAAGATGGGCAGGAAAGGAAGCAGGTTGCTGGCTAAAGTCCCAAGAACTGGAGGTCAGATGATGACCAGGTAGATGCAGGATCTAGGGCAATCGAGCAACCTTTGTCAAAATGTCTATACATATATTGGATGCAGGCCACACCCCTCAGGAAAATCCCCTTACAACTGATTGGCTGATCATGTCAGATCACATCATTCTGGATAACTACATCACTATATAACTGCCAATTTACATCATTACATAACTGCCAAACCACTGAGAATCATGGCCCAGCCAAGCTGACACACAACCTTAACCACCACACATTACAAGCCCAGTGATTACCTTAATAATTTTCCCAACTGGTACCTAAAACCACCTATAAATAATTTTGTCTACTCTTCTAAAAATATTGAGTCCTGTTTAAATGTATATTTACCTACTCTACTTAAATTTCATGAGAGTCAAAGTCAAATATATGTTCACATTCTAAACTTGCCTCATTCTAGTTTCACTGATGATCTGCACTGATGACAATCCTTCTAAAATATTTTTTGATTATGAAAATGAGCTAATAACACACCTAAGTACTTACATTATGGTGTTAATTCCAAATATTCTGGTATGAAATAATATTTACTAAGAGGTCATTTTACTCCTGTAACTTTGGTGGGAATACACCAGTTGGCTAAAGGCCTAAGGGAGTTGATTTTTGACTGTATAAACAGGTTCTTCCTTGAGGGAATCTATTCTCGCTTTCATTCAAAGAGCTCTGTGCTTGTGAATTTGTTCAGCGTCTGTGACTGTCTGTTGCTGTGTTTCAAGTCAGACTGGGTTCACCAGACCTAGTGTGTTTCTGCTTATAAAAATCATGTAAGACTTTAATAGATTGCCCATCTACTGCATTTCTAGAGATGCCAACCAAGGAGTTAATGCCAAAGAGCTTTGAGGGACAGACAATTCTGATTACTGCTTCAGCTCTGTATTCAATGTAGTGACTGAGGTCACCTTGTCTTTTAGGCTTAAATGTTGTGACTTGACCCTTCCAATGCCATCTTCCCATCATCCCTATTCATTTCAATGATCCCAGGTCCACGGTAGCAGTTCCCACTGTCCTTCATAAAATAGCCACCACAGAGTTCTTTGAGGATGCGAAAACAGTTCTGTAGGATCTATTTCTCACGGCCTCTTTGGAGGTAGTGTCTTCTGGACCTTTCCAGGGGATAAAAGTAGGGGCAAATGAGCATGTCTGTGGAGTATACAAATAATTTTTACTCAAAAAGGATTTGGACTTTTTCCCTGGTTCCTAAGAGGTAATCTCTAAACACCTGAGATTTTCCCAGTGACTGGAGTCTTTGTAATTTCTGGAGGGGCTCCAGGTCACACGTGAGAGTTTATGCTGAAGGGGCAAGAGGGGCGTCTTTGAGAGGACAAAGAGGAAAAGTCCCCAAAAGTCTAGTTTAGAGGGGTATTGCCAAAGGAAAGGAGGAACCAAAGGATCTTGAGATATCTGCAAGTTACTCTGAAATGGGGTACCAAATAGATATATATGGAGGGATGACAAAACAAATGTGGAAAATGCTCTTTGGTCATATAAAATCACTACTCTTTCAACTTTTTTATATTTAAAATTGCTTTGAAAAGGAAGATTTGGAGCTCTTGTCCCAGGTTCTGCTTTGTTCTCCTGAGATGAATATTCTGAAAGAGAAAGGTTAGGTTTCTAAGACGAGGACTACAGAAGCCGTGGCGGTTCCCGGTGGCCCAGAGCAGGATACAACTGTTGGAGGCCCCAAGCCGCTGAAGATCACCTCTCCAAGCCTGGGCGATGCTGGGACTTTTCTGCATGAAACAAGGCTAAAGAAGATTCCTGCGGAGGAGAGGAGTCGGACCGGGAACCGAACCCGGTCTACGGCGGTGAAAGCGCCGAATCCTAGCCACTAGACCACCAGGGACCTGCCGGGAGGGCTCACATCTCCCGCCTCCAGACAGGACATCTCTTTGCACCATACCCTCGGAAGGCAGGATGCCTACCCTCTCTGATGCCGCCCTCTTCTCCAGCGATCCTCCACTAAGGCCTTTTCCTTCTTGCCTTCTCCAAAACGCGAGACAGCGTGCCACACGCCGAGCGCTGACAGGTCTCCGCAGGTTTCGGAGCGAGGTGGCTCTTCCCCGCCCAGAGATGCGGCTTTGCTGGGCGGGAGCGTGTGGGGAGAAGCTGGCCGGGTCCAGAGCAGGGAACTAGCCTGCAGGGAGAAGGCCCCCAGGGTGGGAAGGAGGCAGAGCACGAGCCCCGGAGAACTCCAACATCAAAAACGGCTCAGACAGGTTAGAGAGGGTTAGAAACTGGCAAAATCGTCACGAAAGGAGAGACTGGAAGGAGGGAGCGGGCTGACTCATGAGGGGAAGAGTAAGTGGGAGTATGGAATAAGGTGTATATAAGCTTATATGTGGCAGACTGACTTGATTTGTAAACTTTCACTCAAAGCACAATAAAACTTATTTTTTAAAAAAGTAATGAAACACCGATACTTGCTACAACGTGAATAAACCTAAAACATATTATGCTGAGTTTAAAAATCTAGTCACCAACAGCCATATATTATATGATTCCATTTATATGAAAAGTCCAGAACAAGCAAATTTATACAGATAGAAAATAGATTAATGACTGCATAGAACTGGGTATTGGGGAAGTGGAAAGTGATGGAGAGTGAGTGCTAATGATGTTTCTTTGGGGTGGTGAAAGTTTTCTAAACTTAGATTGTGGGATGGTTGCACAACTGTATGAATACAGTAAAAACCATTTACTTGTACACCTTAAATAGATGCATTTTGTGGCACATGTGTTATGTTTCAGTAAAAAAAAAGAAAAAAAAAAGGCTCAGACAGGGGTCTTAAACACTAACAAGCAGCCATCTAAGGTGCATCAATTGGTCTCAACCCACCTGGATCAAAAGAGAATGAAGAACACCAAAGACACTAGGTGATTACTAACCCAAGAGACAGAAAGGGCCACATGAACCGGAGACTACATCATCCTGAGACCAGAAGAACTGGATGGTGCCCGGCTACAACCTATGACTGCCCTGACAGGGAACACAACAGAGAACCCCTGAGGGAGCAGGAGAGCAGTGGGATGCAGACCCAAAATTCTCATAAGACCAGACTTAATGGTCTGACCGGGACTGGAAGGACCCCGGTGGTCATGGCCCCCAGACCTTCTGTTGCCCCAGGACAGGAACCATTCCCGAAGCCAACTCTTCAGACATGGATTGGACTGGACAATGGGTTGGAGAGGGATGCTGGTGAGGAGTGAGCTTCTTGGATCAGGTAGACACTCCAGACTGTGTTGGCATCTCCTGCCTGGAGGGGAGATGAGAGGGTGGAGGGGGTTAGAAGCTGGCAAAATGCGCAGGAGTAGAGAGTGGAGGGAGAGAGTGGGATGTCTCATGGGAGGGGAAGTAATTGGGAGTGTGTAGCAAGGTGAATGTGGGCTTTTGTGTGTAAGATTGACTTGATTTGTAAACTTTCACTTAAAGCACAATAAAAAATCTATATATGTATTTTAAAAAATGGCTCAGAATGCAGAAACGGAGGCAGACTGGAGGAAAAACTCCTTGAACCACGGCCCCAGGACCCCAAATTGAACTTCAGATTTCCCCCTAAAGTCCTCTGCCCCTGCCGTTTTCCCATCTTTGTTGATGGCAACTCCAATCTTTCTTATGCTCAGGAAGAAAACAGCGAGTTCTCCTTGGCGACGGTCTTTTCCTCAGACCCCACATCTAATTACTCAGGGATTTACGGGTTCTCCTTGGTGATAGAAGACAGTCAGTAGTTCGAATCTCTGGCCGCTCTGTGGAAACCCTATGGGGCTGTTCTACTCTGCTCCCTATGAATCGTAATAGACTCAAGGGCAACGAATCTTTTGGTTTTAGTCCGTCAAATGTGGACGTTGATCTACCCAGTCCCTCCATTTCCTGAGCTCTGGATTTGGACCGATAACTTTCCTGATAAAGGCGGGAGGTCAATTTAAGGCATAGCCCTCGGCTCGCTCAGACCTTAGGGTTCAAGACCCTTAATTTCAGGGCGTGGGATTCGGCTGCATTTGCCCCTTTTCTTTGGCTCTGTCCCTCAAAATCAGCCTGTTCTGGCCTGTCTTGGAGAGTTTCGGACATGCCTGGGACCCCGCCTCTCCACTCCTCTCTCCAGGTTAAGAAACCAACTCCCTTCGTGTTCCGCCTGCAGAGAAGCTTCAGAAGGCCCTTTTTTTCCTGTCTTGGGCTGGGCGCGGCCCAGGTGTGCTATACGGGGGGACACACGAGGTGAGTTTGAGGACCTCCTGTAGCCTGCTCTTTTCTCCCCCTGTGTAAGGGAAGGACAACCTTCCCCTTTGTCCAATTCAGGAGGGATCCCAAAGGGTCGTGACTCAACGGAAAGGCGGTGAACCCTAGCCTCTGGGTGGGCGGGGAGGCAGGTGATTGTTCTGGAAAGGAAGGGGAAATGCACATTATGAAATTTCCTGAACTAAAGCTACCTGGAAGGCAGCCTCGTCTGGAACAGGGTCCTAGGTCGCTGGTGAGCGTGATGTAGTACAGTTGTGTCCCCTTCTCAACTTTGAGACAAAAAACAAAGTCGAGCACTGAGTCCTGGTTTCCAGTGAGCAAGGTATCCATGCCTTCCCCAGGGTGGGGGAGCACTTGAACATCAGGTGTGAAGGCTGCAAGGTAACCCCTGCACCTAGAGCAGCAACTGCAGGAGAAAAGGGCACATTCTTGCCCCCCCAATTTTTTTTTTTTAAACTTGATTTCTAGGGGAAATCCTATGGAGAATAACATTAAAGCCTGTGAGCTACAAAAACTCTTTGCCTATTGGCAGTTGCCCTGAGGCAAAGGTGAAAAACCTGTGCAAACCACCTGCGTTAACATTCCCACTCCGTGATCTGTTAAGCAGAAAAATAAAAAACGCAAACGAAGATGAGTTTCCAGTATTGAAATAAAACTGCCCTTCAAAAAGAATCTCCAAGAGTGAGGGGGGAGAAATCAAGGGATTGTGAAATCTGCATGAGCTTCCCTTGGGTCCTGCGGTGTATACTCGGCTTTTTGGTCTGGTGTCCAAAAGAATCCAGTGCAGGCCTTCAAGGTTGGCTTGGCCTGTGTTGGTTGTTCAATATTTTCCAAAAGTCAAATGTCCTAAAACACATGTTTCGGCCTTTGCTAAGGTACGGCTAAAACATGAAGGCTTGATTAAAGCAGTGGACTTAAACTGAGTTGCATAGAACTAGAGACAGCCCAATTGTCAGATGGAGGACAGTGGAGAGGTGCTGAGGCAAAAGGGCTTGAGAGGAAAGAGTGCAGGTCAAGCCCCAGGGAGAGGGCACAGTAGGGCCTGGAGGGAGGGTTCTACTGTTCCTGGGTGGACAGGAAGTGTGGATCATTTTGAGTGTGTGTGCGTTTGATAAAGTAGGTAACAAAACACTTGCCATTTCAACCACTTTATGTGCACAATTCAGTGACACTACTTAGGTTCACCATGTTGTGGAACCATCACCACTATCCGTTTCCAAAGGTTTTCATAATCCTTGACAGAAATTCAGTGTCCCTTAAGCAGTCATTCCTGTCTTTTCCCTCCCACCTGCCCCTGGTAACCATTAGTAAACTTTGGCCTCTATGCATTTGCTGTTCTAGAGATTCCAAGTAAGTGGGAATCATATAATATTTGTCTTTTTGCATCTGGCTTATTTCATTCAGTATAATTTTCCTAGGTTCATTCATGTCTTAACATATATTAGAATTTCCTTTCCCTTTACAGCTGAATAATATTCCATTGTATGGATATACCACATTTTGTTTATCCACTCCTCTGTTGATGGACACTTGGGTTGTTTACACCTTTTGGCTCTTGTGAATAATGCTGCAATGAGCATTGGTGTACAAGGATCTGTTTGCATTTCTGCTTTCAATTTTTTGGGGGTATATACCCAGTAGTGGAGGTGTTGGGTCATTTGGGAATTCTGTGGTTAACTTTTCTGAGGAACCATCAAACGGATTTCCACAGAGGCTGTACCATTTTACAATCTCACCAACAAAGGGTGAGGGTTCCAATTTTCCACATCCTCAACAATGCTCATTTTCCAAATTTCTGCCAAACGGTTGAGCACTCAACTACTAACTGAAAGGTTTGTGGTTGGAACCCACGCAGAGGCACTTCAGAAGGCAAGTCCGGCAATCTGCTTCTGAAAGATCCAAAAGTCCAAGCCGTTGTCATCGAGTCAATTCTGAGTCATAGTGACCCTATAGGACAGAGTAGAGGTGCCCCATAGGGTTTTCAAGGCTGTGATCTTTACAGAAGCAGGCCACCACATCTTTCTCCCACAGGGTGGCTGGTGGATTCAAACTGCTGACCTTTCAGTTAGCAGCTGAGCACTTTAACCAATGCACCACCAAGTCACAGCCTTCAGAACCTATGGAGTCATGAGTCCTAATTGACTCCATGGCAACTAATGCAAAGTGCATGGATAAATAATGAGTAATGACATTGAACTTCTTTTCATGGAAACACGGATCATTTGTCAAGAGCACCAGTGCCTTTAAAGGTCCACCTAGGCGCCTTTCCGAAACCCCAGCGTGAGAGCCTTCACAGCTCCTGGGCTGTGCGGAGCTGGAGAGCCCGAGAGGAGCTTAGTTCTGAAAATGAAAACTCTAGTGAGCTGTGGGATCCCGCATCCCGGGGGAGCACCCCCTCCAGCCCCCCCGCCATGTCCTAGCTTCCCAGATAAAAAAATTTAGGGCCTAAAGGAAGCCACAGTCTCCTCTGACTGAAGGAACTATTGTTGTTCCCCTCACCCCCCCCCCCCGGGCTTTCTCCCACACTTTGCTACTGGCAGTCGAATTTCAAATGCAGTTGAATTTGAATTTCGTATGTTGGAAGCTAAAATACTTAAAGACTGCACGTCTTAGGATTTTCAAGGACAAAATCTTAGGCTAGCTCATTCACGTGGTTTCCAAAGCATAGTGGTTATCACGTTTGCCACACACAGGGAAGGTTCCAGGTACGAAACGGGGCGGAAACAGTTACTTTTCACTCCTTAAAGCCCATTGCTACTTTTTCTCATTGCTTTAGATCTAGAATCAGACTCCAGTCCCGGAAAGTCCCAGAGAGAATTGCACAAACTGTGACAACCCATGTTGTTGTTGTTGTCAGGTGCCCCCCAGTGGGCTCCAACTCATAGCAACTCTATGCACAACAGAAGGAAACACTGCCCTGTCCTGAGCCATCCTAACAATCATTGTTATGCTTGAGCTCCATGTTGCAGCCATTGTGTCCAATCCACCTCCTTGAGGGCCTTCCTCTTTTCCACTGACCCTGTACGCTGCCAAGCATAATGTCCTCCTCCAGGGACTGATCCCTCCTGACTACATGTCCAAAGTATGTACTGCACAGTCTCGCCATCCTTGCCTCTAAGTAGCATTCTGGCTGTACTTCATCTGAGACAGATTTGTTCTTTCTTTTGGCAGTTCATGGTATACTCAATATTCTTCGCCAACACCACAATTCAAAGGTGTCAATTCTTCTTCAGTCTTCCTTATTCATTGTGCAGCTTTCACATGCGTATGATGGGATTGAAAATACCATGGCTGGGTCAGGCGCACCTTAGTCTTCAGGGTGACATCTTTGCTCTTCAACACTTTGAAGAGGTCCTTTGCAGGAGGTTTACCCAGTGCAATGCGTCATTTGATTTCTTGACTGCTGCTTCCATGGCTGTTGATTGTGGATTCAAGTAAAATGAAATCCTTGACAACTTCAATCTTTTCTCCGTTTATCATGACGTTGCTCATTGGTCCATTTGTGAGGATTTTTGTTTTCTTTATTTTGAGGTGTGATCCATACTGAAGCCTGAGGTCTTTGATCTTCATTAGTAAATGCTTCAAGTCCTCTTCACTTTCAGCAAGCAAGGTTGTGTCATCTGTACAACACAGGTTGTTAATGAGTCTTCCTCCAACCCTGATGCCCCGTTCTTCTTAATATAGTCCAGCTTCTTGGATTATTTGCTCAGCACACAGATTGAATAGGTACGGTGAAAGAATACAACCGTGACGCACATCTTTCCTGCCTTTAAACCAATCAGTATTCCCTTGTTCTGTCCAAAGAACTGCCTCTTGATCCATGTAAAGCTTCCTCATGAGCACAATTAAGTGTTCTGGAATTCCCATTCTTCACAATGTTATCCATAGTTTGTCATGATCCACACAGTTGAATTCCTTTGCATAGTCAATAAAACACAAGTAAACATCCTTCTGGTATTCTCTGCTTTCAGCCAGGATCCATCTGACATCAGTAATAATATCCCTGGTTCCACGTCCTCTTCTGAAACGGGCCTGAATTTCTGGCAGTTCCCTGTTGATACACTGTTGCAGCCATTTTTGAATGATCTTCAGCAAAATTTTCCTTGTGTGTGATATTAATGATATTTTTCTATAATTTCCACATTTGGTTGGATCACCTTCTTGTGAATAGGCATAAAGATGGATCTCTTCCAGTCAGTTGGCCAGGAAGCTGTCTTCCATATTTCTTGGCATAGACAAACGAGCACCTCCAGTGCTGCATCTGTTTGTTGAAACATCTCAATTGATATTCCATCAATTCCTGGAGCCTTGTTTTTCACCAATGCCTTCAGAGCAGCTTGGACTTCTTCCTTTAGTACCATCCATTCCTGATCATATGCCACCTCTTGAAATGTTTGGACATCGACTAGTTCTTTTTGGTATAATGACTCTGTGTATTCCTTCCATCTTCTTTGATGCTTCCTGCATCGTTTAATATTTTCCCTATGGAATCCTTCACTATTGCAACTCGAGGGTGAATTTTTTTCTTCAGTTCTTTCAGCTTGAGAAACGCCGAGCTTGTTCTTCCCTTTTGGTTTTCCATCTCCAGCTCTTTGCACATGTCATTATAATACTTTACTTTGTCTTCTCTAGACACCCTTTCAAATCTTCTGTTCAGTTCTTTTACTTCATCAATTCTTCCTTTTGCTTTAGCTGCTTGATGTTCGAGAGCAAGTTCAGGAGTCTCCTCCGACATCCATCTTGGTCTTTTCTTTCTTTCCTATGTTTTCAATGACCTCTTGCTTTCTTCACGTATGATATCCTTGATGTCATTCTACAACTCGTCTGGTCCGCGGTCACTAGTGTTCAATGCGTCAAATCTATTCTTGAGATGGTCTCTAAATTCAGGTGAGATATACTCAAGGTCATATTTTGGCTCTCGTGGACTTGCTCTGATTTTCTTCAGTTTCAGCTTGAACTTGCATATGAGCAACTGATGGTCTTTTCCACAGTTGGCCCCTGGCCTTGTTCTGACTTATGATTTTGAGCTTTCTATCGTCTCTTTCCACAGGTGTACTCTATTTGATTTCTGTGTGCTCCATCTGGCGAGGTCCATGTGTATAGTCGTCTCTTATGTTGTGAACAAAGGTATTTACAATGAAGAAGTCGTTGGTCTTGCAAAATTCTATCATTTGATCTCTGGCATTGTTTCTATCATCAAGGCCATATTTTCCAACTACTGATCCTTCTTCTTTGTTTCCAACTTTCACATTCCAATCACCAGTAATTATCAATGCATCTTGATTGCATGTTCAATCAATTTCAGACTGCAGCAGCTGATAAAAATCTTCTATTTCTTCATCTTTGGCCCTAGTAGTTGGTGTGTAAATTTGAATAATGGTCGTATTAACTGGTCTTCCTTGTAAGCATATGGATATTATTCTATCACTGACAGCGTTGTACTTCAAGATACATCTTGAAACGTTCTTCGAGTTGTCATTCCCAGCATAGTAGACTGTATAATTGTCCGATTCAAAATGGCCAATACCAGTCCATTTCAGCTCACTAATACCTAGGATATAGATGTTTATGCATTCCATTTCATTTTTGAGAATTTCCAATTTTCCTAGATTCATACTTCATACATTCCAAGTTCCAACTATTAATGGATGTTTGCAGCTGTTTCTTCTCATTTTGAGTCACTCCCCATCAGCAATGAAGGTCCCAAAAGCTCTACTCCATCCATGTCATTAAGGTCGACTCTAGTTTGAGGAGGCAGCTCTTCCCCCGTCATCTTTTGAGTGCCTTCCAACCTGGGGGACTCATCTTCCAATACTGTATCAGACAAAGTTCCGCTGCTATTCATAAGGTTTTCACTGGCTAATACTTTTCAGAAGTAGACTGCCGGGTGTTTCCTCCTAGTCCGTCTTAGTCTGGAAGCTCAGCTGAAACCTGTCCTCCATGGGTGACCCTGCTGGTCTCTGAATACTGGTGGCATAGCTTCCAGCATCACAGCAACACACAAGCCCCCACAATAAGACAAACTGGCAGGTACATGGGGGGTTTGTAGATAGATATAAACATATCCTGAGAGTGAGAGAGCAAGAGCCAGAGTAAAAGCAAACTGAGAGTTGTGGTGTTCTTGTTTCTCCAAGCTCCAATCAAGGCTCCTAAATGGCACTTGATTGTTATATCTCTTTATTCCTAATTACATCGAACTGTCTCCCTAGCCTCCTTCCTACTCCTTTGTTGGTGTGTTTTTTGAGGCTATTAAATTTTTGAAGAAGACAGACCCATTGTCTTGCCCTACGTCCTGTTTAAGCTAAACACTTTGGTCAAGCACACTGCATATGTAGTGCTGTGTGCTTTGTACAGCATCCTGTCAGGAAGGAAAGAGGGGTCAGTGTGTTCATCAGTTACTGATTCTTAGTGAAAGGATGTGTCTGTCCTCTCTACTGTAAAGAGACATTTTCTCACTTCATAATTTTTAAATAGTTTGTGGGATAATACTTAGCGATCTTGTAAATATACAATATGTGTGCACATGTGTATCCTGAAAAGTTTTAATGTTTGTTGATGGTCCCTGCCTGCATCAATTTTTGTATTAGTGCTTGCAACGTGGAAACTTCTATGTCTATCTACAATTTTTAACCAAACATGTTGTGAGGTGCAATCAAGTGGATTTTGACTCATAGTGACCTCACTTGATAGAGTAGAACTGCCCCGTGAGGTTTCCTAGGTGCTAATCTTTACAGGAAACCCTGGTGGCCTAGTGGTTAAGTGCTACAGCTGCTAACCCAAGGATGGGCAGGTCTGAGTCAGAATGGACTCTAGGGCACTAGGTTGTTGTTGTTGTTGTTAATCTTTACAGGAGCAGATCACCAGGTCTTTCTCCCTGTAGAGACCGGCTTCTTTCCTGGGCAAGGGTACCAGCCCTCTGGGCTAGAAAGCAACCTTGGAGGTCCCTCAAGTAGTTATTTCAAAAAACTAGGGTAAAAGTAACAACTCATCAAGGCTAGGGAAAAAAACCTCTCAAGCTGTTTTTTCCAAAGAACCAAGGCAAAAGGCCACATAAAGGAATTCATTTCACCACACGTGTATAAAAAATCTGTTGTGCTGGAAAATGCATGAAGAAAAGGACTCATTGAGCTGGAAAAATAAATTGAAATGCAAATGCATTTAAACAACTATTGAACTCAAATGAAAACCATTTAAACATATGCTTTCCACTTTTGACAAAGATGGTCTAACCAAAACCAAACCTGTTGCCCTGGAGTAGATTCTGACTCATAGGGAACCTATAGAACAAAACAGAACTGCCCCACAGGTTTTTCAATGCTGTGGTCTTTATGAAGCTGATTTCCACATCTTTCTCCCTCTGCCACATCTTTCTCCCGCACAATAACTAGTGGGTTCCAACTTTTGGTTGTCAGGCGAGCACGCTTAACCACTGCGGCAACGGGGCTCCTGAACAAAAAAAGAGGAATTTAATGAAAGACCGGTTTTCAAAGCACTGGAAATCAGGCAACAAGTGTGGCCAACCCTTGAAAACCAGGAAACAAACAAGGTGAGCCCTCTGATTGCCCCAGCATACTGCCTGTTCTGCAATTGCTCTTCCAGACTATCCCCTATAGAAATACCTGCACAAGTCGCCAAAGATATGTGTACAAGAATGATGAAAGTGTTCGTACAATAAATAATGGTACAAATAAACAATGGGAAAAGCCTGTTTAGTGATGATTTCATTCTTTCAAGCATTTCCAGATTCCCAGGCGCACTCCTACTTTGTGTTCAATGACTCTTCTGGTAGGATCTGAGAGGACAGGAGGGTAAGGGAGGTTTCCGCTTCCCTGGGTGGTCTCGAACTACCAACCTTTTGGTTAACATCCGGACGCCCTAACCGGCTGCGCCACAGAGCCTTCAGTAGCCACTGTTCCTGGTCTGAATAAACAGGAGTTTCTCACTAACCACGATGCCGCCCGCTTTCCAGGGCACAACTGCGCAGGTTCCACAGCCTCGAAAAACCAGAAGAGCTGGGGCGACAAATCGCGTTGTTCTTCACATTTGAAACTTGTGCTTTGGGTATGTCTCAAGCAGGAAGAGCCGCTGAATGGCCTTCGCCCTTCCTTCCTCCTCTCTGTCCTCAGAAGCCAGCGACCACCGGAGACGCCCTACTCTGCAACCCCCGCCCGACCCGGGCGGGTCCCACGACCAGCTTAGCCCCTTCACGTTTTCCGCTCCGCCTTCGCCAGCAGGCCCGCGCCTCTGGATGTCCCTGGCTGAACCTGGTTGTAGTCCTTGGGGCAGGAGGTGGGAAAATAACGGGGGAAAGGGGAACCGCGAAGAGGAGCGAAGGACAGCAGGAAGGCGTGGGTGAAGACGAGACCTCCAGGAGGCTCTCTGCAGAGACTCAGGTGGGATCCTGGGAATTAAAAAAAAAAAAAAGGTTTTTCTGACTTAGCGGTGTAGGGAGGAAGGAGACAGAGGGAGCCCAGAGAAGACTTGAAAGAGAGAAAAGCAAACTCTCTGTTGCTATCCAATAACAAAGCAACGAAATATTGTGAATGTTTTTACTTCAAAAATATTCAAGGACACGCATCATCTGTCACCAAGTTTATGGCATGCGGTGATCAGATAGTGAGTGGTTGGTACTCTTCGTCGTGGCCGCAGTAACCTCGGCTGTGTCAGGCGTCTGTCTTGGCAGGAACTGACTCCTCTTGAGGTTTGCCTTCAATTCTTGAGCAGTCTGCACCCCTTCTATGAGGCCATAGAGCGGCAGCACTCGGAGCTGCGAGTCAGCAGAAGCCAAAGATACAAACCTGGGGTCTGGTCATTCGGAAACTACAGACGTTCCCCACGAGTGAGGAGAAGGTGAAATGCTGCCTCTTGCTGAGTGTAATGAGAGTGTGGTCATAACCATTTTTCTGACTGAGATATTTCAGCTATCAATATGACTTTTTTAGACCAAAGAAAAATGAATTTTTAGGGAGTTTAAAACATAATCCACATAATACACAATCTTATCCCCATCTTCCATCCCCCGTGTTTTTCTTAACAGTTAATTCTTCAACTATAACTCACATAGTGTGAAATGTAAAAACCTTAACTGGACGGCTCATTAAAATGGAAAATGTAACCATCACCCAGATCGAGTTATAGAAAATTTCCATCATCCCAGCAAGGTCTGTAGAACCCTTTGCCAATCAATCTCCGCTCTCCTCCGCTTAGTTATTCACTCTTATGATTTCTATCACCGGAGGGTTAGTTTTGCCTTCTCTTGGATTTCACATTAATTAAGGTATATCTTGTAGTACCCGGCTTTTTTTTTTTTTTTTTCAGTCAAGCAGTGTCGTGTTTTTGAAATAGATCGATCCACATTGTTGCCTGCCTGCTTCACTAGTTAATTTCTACAATATTAATGCAGGTTATTCCAAAGTGTGAATACGGGATGGGCAGTTGGGTTATTTCTACTGTTTCCTCGTGACCAAGGCTGCATGACTACTTTTGGATGAGTCTCTTGTGGACATGTGCATCCATTTCCCTTGAGGACTTAAGTACCGTCATTTTGTGCGGTGGCTTTGATAGAATACTGGTTAGGTCTCTGCGTTGTGGCCTCAACAACGTCAGTTCAAATCCCGGTCACAGTTCAAATCCCAGTCACGGCAGGTGGTTGCAACTTGTTTCGGCAGGCTTACTTTTTTTTTTTTTTTTTAATTTTTATTAAGCTTCAAGTGAACATTTACCATTCCAATCAGTCTGTCACATGTAGGTTTACATACATCTTACTCCCTTCTCCCACTTGCTCTCCCCCTATTGAGTCAGCCCTTACAGTCTCTCGTTTCGTGCCAATTTTGCCATCTTCCCTCTCTCTCTATCTTCCCATCCCCCCTCCAGTCAAGAGTTGCCAACACACTCTCCAGTGTCCACCTGATTTAATTAGCTCGCTCTTCATCAGCATCTCTCTCCCCACTGACCAGTCCTTTTCATGCCTGATGATTTGTCTTCGGGGATGGTTCCTGTCCTGTGCCATCAGAAGTTCTGGGGAGCATTGTCTCTGGGATTCCTCTAGTCGCAATCATACCATTAGGTATGGTCTTTTCATGAGAATTTGGGGTCTGTATCCCATTGGTCTTCTGCTCCCTCAGGAGTTGTCTGTTGTGCTCCCTGACAGGGCAGACATCGATTGTGGCCGGGCACCAACTAGTTCTTCTGGTCTCAGGATAATGTAGGTCTCTGGTTCATGTGGCCCTTTCCGTCTCTTGGGTTCTTAGTTGTCGTGTGACCTTGGTGTTCTTCCTTTGCCTTTGCTCCAGGTGGGTTGAGACCAATTGATACATCTTAGATGGCCGATTGTTGGCATTTAGGACCCCAGGTGCCACAATTCAAAGTGGGATGCAGAGTGTTTTCATAATAGAATTATTTTGCCCATTGACTTAGAAGTCCCCTCAAACCAAGTTCCCCAGACCCCAGCCCCTGCTCCGCTGACCTTTGAAGCTTTCATTTTATCCCAGAAACCTCTTTGCTTTTAATCCAGTCCAATTAGGCTGACCTTCCTTGTATTGAGTGTTGTCTTTCCCTTCACCCAAAGCAGTTCTTATCTACAGATTGATCAATAAAAAGCCCTCTCCCTCCCTCCCTCCCTCTCCCCTTTGTAACCACAAAAGTATGTGTTCTCCGTTTTTTCTATTTCTCAAGATCTTATAATAGTGGTCTTATACAATATTTGTCCTTTTGCAACTGACTCATTTCGCTCAGCATAATGCCTTCCAGATTCCTCCATGTTATGAAATGTTTCAGAGATTCGTCACTGTTCTTTATCGATGCGTAGTATTCCATTGTGTGAATATACCACAATTTATTTACCCATTCATCCCTTGACAGACATCTTGGTTGCTTCCAGCTTTTTGCTATTGTAAACAGAGCTGCAATAAACATGGGTGTGCATATATCTGTTTGTGTGAAGGCTCTTGTATCTCTAGGGTATATTCTGAGGAGTGGGATTTCTGGGTTGTATGGTAGTTCTATTTCTAACTGTTTAAGATAACGCCAGATGGATTTCCAAAGTGGTTGTACCATTTTACATTCCCACCAACAGTGTATGAGAGTTCTAATCTCTCCGCAGCCTCTCCAACATTTAATATTTTGTGTTTTTTGGATTAATGCCAGTCTAACTAAAAAAAAAAATGGAATCTCATCGTAGTTTTAATTTGCATTTCTCTAATGGCTAATGATCGGGAGCATTTTCTCATGTATCTGTTGGCTGCCTGAATATCTTCTTTAGTGAAGTGTGTGTTCATATCCTTTGCCCACTTCTTGATTGGGTTGTTTGTCTTTTTGTGGTTGAGTTTTGACAGAATCATGTAGATTTTAGAGATCAGGCGCTGGTCTGAGATGTCATAGCTGAATATTCTTTCCCAGTCTGTAGGTGGCCTTTTTACTCTTTTGGTGAAGTCTTTAGATGAGCATAGGTGTTTGATTTTTAGGAGCTCCCAGTTATCTGGTTTCTCTTCATCATTTTTGGTAATGTTTTGTATTCTGTTTATGCCCTGTATTAGGGCTCCTAGGGTTGATCCTATTTTTTCTTCCATGATCTTTATCGTTTTAGTCTTTATGTTTAGGTCTTTGATCCACTTGGAGTTAGTGTTTGTGCATGGTGTGAGGTATGGGTCCTGTTTCATTCTTTTGCAAATGGATATCCAGGTACGCCAGCACCATTTGTTAAAAAGACTATCTTTTCCCCAATTTACTGACACTGGTCCTTTGTCAAATATCAGCTGCTCATACGTGGATGGATTTATATCTGGGTTCTCAATTCTGTTCCATTGGTCTATGTGCCTGTTGTTGTACCAGTACCAGGCTCTTTTGACTACTGTAGCTATATAATAGGTTCTGAAATCAGGTAGGGTGAGGCCTCCCACTTTCTTCTTCTTTTTTGGTAATGTTTTGCTTATCCGGGGGTTCTTTCCCTTCCATATGAAATTAGTGATTTGTTTCTCTATCCCCTTAAAGTATGACATTGGAATTTGGATTGAAAGTGCGTTATATGTATAGATGGCTTTTGGTAGAATAGCCATTTTTACTATGTTAAGTCTTTCTATCCATGAGCAGGGTATGTTTTTCCACTTAAGTATGTCCTTTTGAATTTCTTGTAGCAGAGTTTTATAGTTTTCTTCGTATAGGTCTTTTACATCCTTGGTAAGATTTATTCCTAAGTATTTTATCTTCTTGGGGGCTACTGTGAATGGTATTGATTTGGTTATTTCCTCTTCGGTGTTCTTTTTGTTGATGTAGAGGAATCCAAGTGATTTTTGTGTGTTTATTTTATAACCTGAGACTCTGCCAAACTCTTCTATTAGTTTCTGTAGTTTTCTGGAGGATTCCTTAGGGTTTTCCATGTATATGATCATGTCATTTGCAAATAGTGATAGCTTTACTTCCTCCTTACCAATCTGGATACCCTTTATTTCTTTGTCTAGCCTAATTGCCCTGGCTAGGACTTCAAGTACGATGTTGAATAAGAGTGGTGATAAAGGGCATCCTTGTCTGGTTCCCGTTCTCAAGGGAAATGCTTTCAGGTTCTCTCCATTTAGAGTGATATTGGCTGTTGGCTTTGCATAGATGCCCTTTATTATGTTGAGGAATTTTCCTTCAATTCCTATTTTGGTGAGAGTTTTTATCATAAATGGGTGTTGAACTTTGTCAAATGCCTTTTCTGCATCTATTGATAAGATCATGTGGTTTTTATCTTTTGTTTTGTTTATGTGATGGATTACATTAATGGTTTTTCTGATATTAAACCAGCCTTGCATACCTGGTATAAATCCCACTTGATCAGGGTGAATTATTTTTTTGATGTGTTGTTGGATTCTATTGGCTAGAATTTTGTTGAGGATTTTTGCATCTATGTTCATGAGGGATATAGGTCTAAAATTTTCTTTTTTTGTAATGTCTTTACCTGGTTTTGGTATCAGGGAGATGGTAGCTTCATAGAATGAGTTGGGTAGTATTCCGTCATTTTCTATGCTTTGAAATACCTTCAGTAGTAATGGTGTTAAGTCTTCTCTGAAGGTTTGGTAGAACTCTGCAGTGAAGCCGTCTGGGCCAGGACTTTTTTTTGTTGGAAGTTTTTTGATTACCGTTTCAATCTCTTTTTTTGTTATGGGTCTATTTAGTTGTTCTACTTCTGAATGTGTTAGTTTAGGTAGGTAGTATTGTTCCAAGAATTTATCCATTTCTTCTAGGTTTTCAAATTTGTTTGAGTACAATTTTTCGTAGTAATCTGAAATGATTCTTTTATTTTCATTTGGCTCTGTTGTGATGTGGTCCTTCTCGTTTCTTATTCGGGTTATTAGTTTCCTTTCCTGTATTTCTTTAGTCAGTCTAGCCAACGGTTTATCAATTTTGTTAATTGTTTCAAAGAACCAGCTTTTGGCTTTGTTAATTCTTTCAATTGTTTTTCTGTTCTCTAATTCATTTAGTTCAGCTCTAATTTTTATTATTTGTTTTCTTCTGGTGCCTGATGGATTCTTTTGTTGCTCACTTTCTATTTGTTCAAGTTGTCGGGACAGTTCTCTGATTTTGGCTCTTTCTTCTTTTTGTATGTGTGCATTTATCGATATAAATTGGCCTCTGAGCACTGCTTTGCTGTGTCCCAGAGGTTTTGATAGGAAGTATTTTCATTCTCGTTGCTTTCTAAGAATTTCCTTATTCCCTCCTTGATGTCTTCTATAACCCAGTCTTTTTTCAGGAGGGTATTGTTCATTTTCCAAGTATTTGATTTCTTTTCCCTAGTTTTTCTGTTATTGATTTCTAGCCTCATTGCCTTGTGGTCTGAGAAGATGCTTTGTAATATTTCCATGTTTTGGATTCTGCAAAGGTTTGCTTTATGACCTAATATGTGGTCTATTCTAGAGAATGTTCCATGTGCACTAGAAAAAAAAGTATATTTTGCAGCAGCAGTTGGGTGGAGAGTTCTGTATAAGTCAATGAGGTCAAGTTGGTTGATTGTTGTAAGTAGGTCTTCCGTGTGTCTATTGAGCTTCTTACTGGATGTCCTGTCCTTCTCCGAAAGTGGTGTGTTGAAGTCTCCTACTATAAATGTGGAGGTGTCTATCTCACTTTTCAATTCTGTTAAAATTTGATTTATGTATCTTGCAGCCCTGTCATTAGGTGCGTAAATATTTAATATGGTTATGTCTTCCTGATCAATTGTCCCTTTTATCATTATATAGTGTCCTTCTTTATCCTTTGTGGCTGATTTAAGTCTAAAGTCTATTTTGTCAGAAATTAATATTGCTACTCCTCTTCTTTTTTGCTTATTGTTTGCTTGATATATTTTTTTCCATCCTTTGAGTTTTAGTTTGTTTGTGTCTCTAAGTCTAAGGTGTGTCTCTTGTAGGCAGCATATAGATGGATCGTGTTTCTTTATCCAGTCCATGACTCTCTGTCTCTTTATTGGTGCATTTAGTCCATTTACATTCAGCGTAATTATAAATAAGTTTTTAGTGCTGTCATTTTGATGCCTTTTCATGTGTGTTGTTGGCCATTTCCTTTTTCCACATGCTTTTTTGTGCTGAGACGTTTTTCTTAGTAGCTTCTGAGATCCTCATTTTCATAATGTTTAACTTTGTGTTTGTTGAGTCGTTACATTTTTCTTGGCTTTTTTCTTGAGTTATGGAGTTGATATTCCTTTTTGTGGTTACCTTATTATTTACCCCTGTTTTTCTAAGTAAAAACCTAACTTGTATCCTTCTATATCGCCTTGTATTACTCTCCATCTGGCAGTTCAATACCTCCTATATTTAGTCCCTCTTTTTGATTATTGTGATCGTTTATCTATTGATTTCCATGATTTCCTGTTATGTGTATTATTTTATTTATTTATTTTTTAGAATTAGTCTTAATTTGTTTATTTTTGTGCTTTCTGTATTTGAGCTGCGTTGATATCAGGACGTTCTGTTTTGTGACCTTGTATTGCGCTGGTACCTGATATTATTGGTCATCAGGCCAAACAATCTCCTTTAGCATTTCTTGCAGTCTTGGTTTAGTTTTTGCAAATTCTCTAAACTTGTGTTTATCTGTAAATATCTTAATTTCTCCTTCATATTTCAGAGAGAGTTTTGCTGGATATATGATCCTTGGTTGGCAGTTTTTCTCGTTCAGTGCTCTGTATACGTCGTCCCATTCCCTTCTTGCCTGCATGGTTTCTGCTGAGTAGTCTGAACTTATTCTTATTGATTCTCCCTTGAAGGAAACCTTTCTTTTCTCCCTGGCTGCTTTTAAAATTTTCTGTTTGTCTTTGATTTTGGCAAGTTTGATGATAATATGTCTTGGTGTTTTTCTTTTTGGATCAATCTTAAATGGGGTTCGATGAGCATCTTGGATAGATATCCTTTCGTCTTTCATGATGTCAGGGAAGTTTTGTGTCAGGAGTTCTTCAACTATTTTCTCTGTGTTTTCTGTCCCCCCTCCCTGTTCTGGGACTCCAATCACTCGCAAGTTATCCTTCCTGATAGAGTCCCACATGATTCTTAGGGTTTCTTCATTTTTTTTTCTTTTATCTGATTTTTTTTCAGCTATGTTGGTGTTGTTTCCCTGGTCCTCCAGAAGTCCCAGTCTACATTCTAATTGCTCGAGTCTGCTCCTCTGACTTTCTATTGCGGTGTCAAATTCTGTAATTTTATTGTTAATCTTTTGGATTTCTGCATGCTGTCTCTCTATGGATTCTTGCAACTTATTAATTTTTCCACTATGTTCTTGAATAATCTTTTTGAGTTCTTCAACAGTTTTATCAGTGTGTTCCTTGGCTTTTTCTGCATTTATCCTAATTTCATTTGTGATATCTTTAAGCATTCTGTAAATTAGTTTTTTATATTCTGTATCTGATAATTCCAGGATTGTATCTTCATTTGGGAAAGATTTTGATTCTTTTGTTTGGGGGGTTGGAGAAGCTGTTATGGCCTGTTTCTTTATGTGGTTTGATATGGACTGCTGTCTCCGAGCCATCACTGGGAAACTAGATTTTCCAGGTAATCAGCTAAAAAAAATGCAGTCAGATCCCTATCTGAATTCTCCCTCTGGCTCCGGTATTCAGATGTTAATGGAGCCGCCTGGGGAGGGTGGGGGAGGGATCAGAGAGCTAGGAGTGTAGCACCACAGAATATAGAGCTGAACACCGCCTTCACGCTCCACCCCGGTCCGCCAAAATCCGGGCGGGACGGGTCCCCGGCTGGGACGCTGCTTTACCCTCCCAGATCAGTCACTGCCTCCCGGGTGTTTCTCCCTCCGGCTGCGCCGCTACGTCGCCGGAGCCAACCAGCTAGAGTTCCTCCCGGGATGGGTTGGGGGGGGAAGGGCTGCGCCCCCCTTCTGTGCCGTCTGCCCCCCTGGGCTCTGCCCCAGATCGGGCTCCGAAGGTCACCTGCCTGGTACGATGGCTCTTAGTTCTGAAAAGGGTCGCTGTCTGCCCGTATTTGTTCGTTTTCCGTCTCTAAGTCTGTGCTTGTTGTTCAGAGTTCGTAGATTGTTATGTATGTGATCAATTCCCTTGTTTTTCCGAGTCTTTGTTGCAAGAGGGATCCGCGGTAGCGTCCACCTAGTCCGCCATCTTGGCCCCCTCCACCAGGCTTACTTTTTAAAAGTTGTAATTCTGCTTTTGCTGGAGGCAGCCTCTCCAGTCAAAGAACTGGTGAATAATAGTTTCTACCACCTGCACGGAGAGACGCTTCAGGGCAAAATGAAAATCCGCGGGAGCAGTAACCAAGGCTCCAAGGACAGTCTCCTTCGGCCTTCCCGGGAGCAGCGGAGAGGACCCTTCCAGAGGATGACCCCAGAGCTCACCGCTTCTTTCAGAGACTGGAGATCTGAACGCTCTGGGGCGAGGAGCCAAGGATCCCGCGAGCAAGTACGCATGAGGCCCTGAATCCGACCTGAGTTTAAAACTCGGTGGGACCTTTATACGCAAAGAATATGCACTTCTATTCAGTCCACACAAAATTTTAGTATTTAAAAACAAAATTGTGCTCCCAAATATATAGTGTATTGGACCTACTTTCCAATAACACTTCGCCCTCTTCCTTCTGCCCCCTCCCCCACCACGGTTTAGGGGAGAAAAGGGTTTTTGACCGGGAAGAAGGAGCTTGGGCTGCAGCTCCAAGGTCCAGGACTAAGAGTTTCCGCTCCCTTCCTGCTCCTCCTGGTTGTTTGCGGCACTCATTCCCTTCCCCTCCCCTTGCGCTTTTCGGAGCCGGAGTCCTCAAAACCGAGTTTTCAGAGTGTCCGGGTCCAGAAGGAATTTTCAAGAAATACTGGGGTTTCAGGACTCTTGATTCCCACGTCCGGTGAGTCCACCGGACCCTGCGCAAACTCTGTCTTGGAGCCTCGAGTTTTTCAGAGGTAACAGGTAGAGGTTGGGTCCGTGAAAATCTACGCTGAGGGGTTACTTTCACAGTGAGCAGTTAATTAGACCATTGATTCTAGCCCTCTAAATACAATGATATGCATGTAGAAAAGGAACAGCTTCAGTGCCCGAGTAGGTCAGTCGGTAGTGTATGAGACTCTTAACTTCGCGGTCGTGGGTTCGAGCCCCATGTTGGGAGGGTGCTTTGCCCTCCCTTCCACTGTTTAAAAAATTTTTTTTCCATTGTTACAGAATGTTCTGTAGTAGCTTACCTACAGAATATTTTTAAAAGGAAAAGAAAAACCCGTTGCCGTCGAGTGAATTAAGACTTATAGCGACGCTATAGAACATAGTAGAACTGCCCCATAGGGTTTCCAAGAACCGCTGGTGGATTTGAACTGCAGACCTTTTGATTAGACGCCGAGGTCTTAACCACTTTGCGACCTCAGCTCCACCAACGGAATTAAAAAAAAAAAAATTTTTTTTTTTTTTTTTTTTTTTTTTTTTTTTAGGAGCTTCTAAATTGCCAGGTGCTGCCACTGAGACTTTCTCTCATTATTTTGGACATGTTATTAGGAGTGACCACTCCCTGGAGACGGACATCATGCTTGGTTGTGGGTCTGTGAAGAAAAAAAAGATCCTCAACGATGTGGAGTGATATAGTGGCTACAAGAATAGACTCAAACATAGCAACGATTGTGAGCATGCTGCAGGACCTGGCAGTGTTTCATTCCGTTGTACATTCTGTGACCAAGAGTCGGAACCCGCTCGACGGCACCTAGCAACAGCAACAATATATTTTCGACACATCAGGAAAAAAAGAGAGAGAGAGAAGAAAAATGTATTTTAGTGCGTGTGGTGAAAATACACATAACAAAACCTATGCCTATTCAACGATTTTTACAAGTACAACTCGGTGACATTGATTACAGTCTTCAAGCTGTGCAACCATTGTTACCATCCTTTTCCCAGTCATTTTGCTGGGAAATGATTTATCCTTAAACATAAAAAGTGATTCTCCCAGAACAAGAGAACTTGGAGGCATGTAAAGAACAGCCCTGAGGCTTGTGAAGAACTACTCTGAGACCGTCTCTCCTCTTGCCTCCCTATCTTCCCTGGGAGGCAGTCATGGGACAGTTTCTCATTGCATTCCAGGTTCTGATGAGATTCGAGGTTTTATGTTCTGTTCACCCTCAGGCTATAGCTGCAAACTATAAAACTGCTTAGCTGCTGTCTAAAATTGGCTTATCACCAACAGGTGTCCCACAGCTCTTGTTGTAGTCATCAGGCCCCTTTTGTTCCCATGTCTTTCTTTTTGGTGTGTGGGATTAGAACCAAGGCACCTTTGGCTACATCTCCTTTTGTTTGTTTACATAATAAATTGTCTGAATCTAAACCACCCAGGCCTTGGCCTTGTTTGGTGTGATGGATCACTTTTGTGTGGCCTTTCCAGACAAGATCTTTTAACTCTCGCCCAAGTGATTGGGTGGGACTGTGTAATAAGGTAATTGTGGCCAACCAAGGGGATTGGTTTGTTTTGCCATCTTGTAGGACTGAAATGAGCCACCCCAGAGATAGGAAAGAGAGAATACCACTACCAATAAGGGAGAACAGCCAGGAGCCAGCATGACTTTTGGGCCTGGAATCCTTGCTCTTAGTAGCTCCTGGAAGCAGGAATCTAATCTGTTACTTCCCTAATAAACCTCATAATCATGAGTATGGTCTGTGAGTTCTGTGTGGCCATTGGAATGAATTATGGAACCCAACAGAGAAGTAGAGAGCACCATGGGAGGGACTGTTTGTGACAGAATTGGTAAAGATGCAAAGAGAGGAGGCATGTCTGACCTCTGCCTCATAGGAATCAACCTTGGGCTGTTAATCTTGATTCTCCTTTCCCCTTGTGAAGTTAGAGGAGGTCAGACACCACCCCCACACCATCCTTACATTTTATGTGCTGTTGTGGGCTTGACAAATTTGTTTATGATTTTTTTTATTGCCGTATGAATTCTTAAAATTTTTATGTAGTTAAATGTATCAACCTTCCCCTTAAGAATTCTGAGTTTTCTCTCAGGCTTAGAAAGGCTTTTCAAGTATTTTACCAGTTTCTTGTCTTTTGACTTTTGTATGGGAATGGCTCTGCCTATGAGACTATGAAATTTTCACTGGAGGTAGTTTTGAAGGAAGAAGGGTATATTTATTTTTCTGCTAATGAGTTGACTAGAGACACAATTAGCTTCCAGAACTTCTGTGACACATTCCCTGAGGTTCTCTGAAAGCCTTACCTGCTGAGAATTGAGGGAATTTCCTGGGACCTCCAGCTGAAGATGACTGGACTCTTGGTGCAACATCCCAGGACTAGCAACAGTGAAGAGTCATTATCATCCCTAGACCTGGTGGGGCAAGGAAAGAGAGATACTTCTGGAACCTGGAAGAAGTTGTAGTTGTAGCTGAGTCTGCAGCTGTCATAGAGTGTCCCTGGACAAAAGCTGTGGACTTCATGGAGGGAACACAAACTCTGCTAGCCTGCAGGGAATAATTAATTCCTACATCGTATTCTTGCCACCCTTCCATCTCCAATTAATGCATCCCATTGGCTGCATCCATGAAGAATCAAGTGGGCAAGGGAAACTTCTTATGCAGGGGTCAGCCTCCTCGGATATAAAATGGAGTGGATAGCGGTGAGAATAGATCTAGAAAACAGATGCAGAATACCCAGCACACACGGCTTTTTCATTCTTAAGACTTTGTTGTGATTAATTCTGTCATTGGCTGAATTTGGGTGTCAAATAAGGTTTTTTGTTGTTGTTGTTTTTTTTTTTTTTTTTTTGAAAGTCTGTATTTCCACAATGGGTTTGCGGTCTTTGGGCCTGTATCACATCTTGACTGGAAAGCTATCTATCTGTATGTATTCATTTGATTCACTCTTTCTTTCACTCAGATCATTTAACTCCTCAGGCCTTGGTGGGGGGGTGGGGGGGAGGAATCTCTCAAGCTCTTTCACCAAAGAACCAAGGCAAAAGGTCACTTAAAGGATCTCATGTCACTACAGGTGTGTTGGGGTGTTATCTGGAGAGAGCTGTCTGGCAATAGATTTAGGACTTGGGAGCAAGATCTCAAGCGGGGCAGCTGTCACCCAGGGAAGGAAGTCTGAGGGAAGTTTAGATATTTAAAGGGCATTTGATGAAGTGTTGCCACCTGGTTTGTGATACCAATGCTGCTTCTGATCTCTACAAAGAAGGCATCAAAGTGGGCTCGATGCGCTTGTTATCCGTGGTGGGTATGAATATGGAATTAGATACATACTTATATTAAAATACTCATCCTTGTACCACCTAAAATTATCTCATGTACTACCAGTTCTACCCATACCACATACAGGGAAACTGGCTATTGAAAAGAAAAAAAAAATGAGCCCCACCTGGGGGTACAAAGTTACTTGCTGTCATGGAATCTCCTAATGCGACCTCTCCGGCCAAGGGCACAAAAACCACTAAAGACCAAGGAAACGTAGCCCATCATAATTCTTCCGAGAAGAATTAGAGAGCTAGATGGATCTCCAAGAACTATTGCAGGCAGCCTCTCTCTCATTTACAGAGAAACTGGTTCTGAGTTGAGGTCCATGACTTCCCCAAGGTATGTGGCAAGACTGGTGCTGATGGAGCAAGTTCTTGGTCCGCCCGAGTCTGGGAAGATGTAGCTAGGATGCAGATGGATTCACTCAGGACAAGGCCCCAACAAAAGAGCCTACTGGTGGGACATTTGAGACTGAGACCCAGGATCTAAGGGCTGTTTATTTTCAGAGCGATCCTACCAGAAAGCCCATTCTTATACTCTCAGGTCAATGAGGAATTTCAAGTCTTTGTCCTTTTACTAAGTTTGGTGTTCCAATCTCCAAACCCTGGGCACTTTTTCTGCCTTACACCTTTTTTCTTAGATTTTTAAGCAGATTTTGGTACATGAAATTCTCAGGAATAAAGGGATTACAGCTAACTTCTTTCAACATCGATTGAATTCACCTGACGTCTTCATGGGCTGGTTGGAATCCACATTCTTCTTTTTTTTTTTTTGACTCACCGTAAACTGTAATTCCACGGCAATGTCAATATCAATTTCTCTGTGGAAAACAATCTGGCTAAGCAATCAAGAAACACACATAAATCGCAGGGATTTATTGTAACGGAACAGAAGTCTGACAAGCAAACAAAATGCTTTGACTGTTCAGCAACTGACCACCAATCTCTGGGTGTCTTCATGTGACTTGAGGGTCTGAAATTTAAGTCAACAGGAGCTGGAGCTTCTTGAAGCTGGAAATCATTTATGAGGAGGAACATGTCTTTGCTACTGAGGGCTGTGGGTTCTGGGTAAACCTAAAAATAGAAGCCCCAAAGTCATTGACTGAGTCTGGATTGAGATAACGGATAAAGTCAGAGACCACAATTAGTAGCTAATGGAGAACTTTGAAAGAAAGGGAAAGCTGTATGCAAAGGTACTCTCCACCTGTCATCTCCTATAGGTTCTGGTTCTTCTCTGCATAGAGAAGAGTGTTTGAATTCTTAGTGACACCTGGCCGTGGACCTCCATGCAGGGCCAGCCTCATGGGCACGTGACCTGTACAGTCACCGAGGGCCCCACACTCAGAAGGATCCTCACGCTTGGTTTAATGTTCTGCTGTCATCGTCTTGGAATTACTTATAAGTTTATCTTTGAACTTGTGTTTTGTAAGTGAAGGTCAGTTGGACAAGGAAGCAGGCACATGAGTACGGGAAATGCGCACAATACGTCTGTCTGCCACAGTTCCTCGCTGGCTCATTTACGTACAGTAATCTTGATAACCCCATGAGCACAGAATTAAGGTGCACCAACAATGCATGGAGATTCAGCAAGACTCAGAGTCACTACTAGGTGTCAAGCACAAGACAAGGCAGAGTCAATGCATGACAGATGCAGATGGTAAAGAAAAAAAAAAGATCCTTTTTACATTCAGATAGTTTTTTACTTACACAGGCAGTGAAAGGAGAAGCTGTCAAAGGTGCCAGCTGCTCATGGCCCTCTCCTAAGTCGACATTCAAAAAAGGTGGCCAGATCACTGCAACATAAGTAATTGGAAGCTCTGTTGCTGAGGCGTCAATGCCTCGCTGCAGCTGAGCAGTTTTATGTCCTATGGCTGTGCCCTAAGGAGGGCTAGGTGAAAAGTCCCACCCCTCACTGGAAGCAGGGAGGTGGATGGGAAAACTGTCTAGCGGCGGCCTCCCACAAGAAAGAGAGGCAGATGAGAAAAGGGTCAAGCTCCTCACAAGACTGTCTGTCCTCTGTTCCCGGGCGGAGGACTTGGTGTCTTGGTCATCTAGTGCTGCCGTAACAGAAATACCCCAAGTGGATGGCTTTAACAAAGAGAAATTTATTCTCTCACAGTCTAGTAGGTTTCAAGTCCAAATTCAGGGTGTCACCTTCAGGGGACGGTTTTCTCTCTCTGTCGGCTCTGGAGGGAGATCCCTTCTCATCAATCTTCCCCTGGGTGGGGAGCCTCTCAGGCGCAGGGACCCCAGGGTCCAAAGGACATATTCTGCTCCCGCTGCTGCTGGTGGTATGAGGTCCCCATTCTCTGCTTCCTTCTGTTTGCTTTTATCTCTTTATATCTTCCCCCTCCCACACCCCAGGGAAACTCCCTTTACCTTGGATCAGGGATGTGACCTGGGTAAGGGTGGTGTTAAGATCCCACCCTAATCCTCTTTTAACATAAAATTACAATCACATAATGGGGGACAACCACAGAATACTGGGAATCATGGCCTAACCAAGCTGACACCTGTTTTGGGGGGGACACAATTCAATCCATGACACTTGGGTTCTGGCCTATGTGGACATGTACAAGGTGGGCAGAACACCATGGCAGAGCCGCTCCCCTCCCTCCAGGGGTGTGTCTAAAACTGATGGGAGCACTAAGAGCCCTGGGGAGAAATGCTTTCTTGTCAACCAGAACTTGTTTCAGGATCTTCAGGCTGTGAAAATAGACAGGATTTTTTACTGACATTAAGAACGTCAGCCATGGAATTCTCTCTCCCTCTTTTTTTCTAGGGTTAGGGATTGAATTGTGTCCGCCAAAGAGATATCTTGAAGTCCTAACCCCTGTACCTGTGAACGTGACCTTTTTGGGGGCAATAAGGTCTTTGAAGATAAACCGACTGCGGTGGAGTCACTTCCGACTCACAGCAACTGTATAGGACCGAGAAGAAAACTGCCCCGTTGGGTTTCCGAGGCTGTAAATCTTATTTTTTTTTTTAACTGCTTTTTAGGTGAAAGTTTACAGCACAAATTACTTTCTCGTTCAAAAATTTATACACAGATTGTTTTGTGACATTGGTTGCAATCCTCACAACGTGTCAGCATTCTCCCCCTTTCCCTTTAGGCCCCGGGTTCCCCGTGTCTTTTCCTCTAGGTTTCCTGTCCCTTCCTGCCTTCTCGTCTTTGCTCTGGGGCAGGTGTTGTCCATTAGGTCTCCTATACTTGATTGAACTAAGAAGCTCATGCCTCACATATGTGGTTGTTTGTTTTCTAGGCGAGTCTACTCTTTTTGTTGTTGTTTGTTCTTTTTGTAAAAATTGTACTTTAGGTGAACGTTTACAGAGCAAACTAGCTTCTCATTAAAAAATTAATACACATATTGTTTTGTGACATTGGTTGCCAACCCCACGACAGGTCAGCACTCTCCCCTTGTCCACCGTGGGTTCTCCATGACCAGCTTTCCCGTCCCTTCTTGCCTTCTTGTCCTTGACTTAGTGTTTCTTCAGTCTCTGTCAGACCAGTAAGTTTGGTCTTTTTTTTCTGAGTTAGAATTTTGTCCTGAGTTTTTCTCTGGCTCTGTCCGGGACCCCCTATTGTGATTCCTGTCAGAGCAGGTGGTGGTGGTAGCCCAGCATCATCTACTTGTGCTAGACTCAGGCTGTGGTACTTGTGATCCATTAGGCTTTTGGACTAACCTTTCCCTTGTGTCTTTGGTTTTCTCCATTCTCAAGGCTGTAAATCTTTACCAGAAGCCGACTGCCACTTCTTGCTCCCACTGTTTGAAGACAGCAGTTAAGTAATACCAGAGGAGGGTGAGTCCTAGTCCTAATCCTTTCTGAGTGCTGTTTCATAAAACGGAAGAGATGCGCAGTGAGGGTCAGGCACAGAAGGAAGATAACCATGTGAGCAAGATCTCTCACAGACCAAGGAAGGCCAAGAGATCGAACTTCTAGGCACCACCGACAAGGAAGGCTCTTTCCCCTAGGAGCCCACAGGGAGGATAGCCCCGCCAACGCCCTAAATTGGGATGGACTCCTCTCCTAGCCCCCAGAGCACTGAGGTAAACAAACACGCGCTCTGAAAACCAGAAACTTAGCTGCGTTTTCATTGCAGCAGGTCTCGGTAAGAAACTTTGAGCAACGCTACCGATGACCCAGTAGAGAATCTCAAGCCTTCTTTTGAGCGGGTCTCTCGGTAACTAAGGAGCAAAGTGTTTTGTTATACATGGAAAAATTCCAACTAAGAAGCACTTAGCAGTTTCGTCACACATAAAGAGATCGCTCTATATGTGCTGATGAGGCGCGATCCTACAACTTGGCCACAGGCAAAAAAGAGAAAACACGTAGCTCCGAGGTAAGTGCTCGCGAAATATCCAGTTTTTTTTTTTAAGAGGTAAGTGCAGGGTGGAACCACAGCAGATCTATCTTTGGAAAACAACAAAGATCAGTGGAAAGCGCGAACGCAGTCCCCCACTACCACAAATTATGCAGTCGAGTTTCCCACATTTGGGGAAATCGCAGGGGTCAGCATATCCGGAGTGCAATAGATAAGCCTCGCCCTGGGAAAACCACCTTCGTGATCAGAGTATCTCCCCTGCCAGGTAAGTATGAGTTGTTCCTCTGCCGCCCCCACGCAAACTCGCACTCCTTACTCTTTACGCAGACGCTCATTTCGCTAGCCTCACTCCCGGACCCTCAGAGCCCTTCTACGCTCCTACAGCACACGATTTCATGGACAGACCTTGACTCCTTCCCACACCACCAACAGTCATAACGTCTTTAAGCAGCAATGCCGATCCAGCAGCCACTGCGCTGCTGTATCTACATAAGACAGTGCCCCGTCAGTGACATCACCGACCGCGCTCTTCCCGCCTACCCACGGCCCGCCCCCTCCCCGCGTTTTCCCCCTCCCGTCCCTCCCAGACGGCCAATGAACGGGCCGGCAGTCGGAGGAGGAAGTGACGTCTCCCTTCCCCCGCCCCAACGGCCACCGTTTGCGCGGCGAGCGGAGTCGGGGGCCTGGCTCAGCCGCGTCTCTCCCGGACTGCGCGGCTTCTTCACCTCTCCTTCCCACACCTCTTGGGCGTTCGGCTGAAGCCTGTGCAACCTTCTCGGAATAATGAGTGGCTCTTAATACGTAGAATAGAGCAAAAATTGATATTAGCCCTGCCTCAAAATCATTTTTTTTCCATGGCATAAGAGGTATCCTTTTTTTTTTCGAAGGCACCTTAAGGAGACCAAGACAAGTGTGTTACCGAGAGAATTTGCAGCCATCCACGGGTCACAGAGACATGTTTAAACACGTTTTGTGTGGAATACACCCGTGCATGTATGAACTGGAACCCTAGCAGCAAGACTTTTTGACTTACCCTCCTGTTGCTCAGTGACATGGGTTACACTTTTCACAATGTGTCAGCATTCTCGTTTTTTCCATCGTGATGGTTCTGTTTTCATTGCTTCCTTGACCCCCTTGCCGTCTCATCATCGGCCTGGGGTAAATTTTGACTGCTCGTTCTCATTATTTAGAGGAGCACAGTAGTCGCAGGTGATATTATTTATTTTATGAGCCACTCTTGGCTGATAAGGGAACACCAGGACTGGTTTGAGATCCAAGTATAAGGGCTAGTCTCAGGCCTTCCTCTAGTCTCTACCGATCCATTAAGTATTGACTGTTTTTAGGAACTTGAGTTTTGTTTTATGTTTTCGTTCCATTCTATCCTGGACCATCTATTATATCCCTAGTCAGAATGGTCGGTAATTGTACCTGGGCACCATCTCGGTATTCTGCTCTCAAGGTAGATGAGGCTGTGCTTCGCCTAGACTATGAGTCCTGGAGACTAGTGTCTTCTTTGAGTCTTCGGTTTCCTTTTTCTCTTCTGCTCTTCTTTATTTATACTTAAGATAAAAATCCTCCGGGACAACTTTCTTGGCAATCTGACCAAACGGAGTGAAAAAACCTGGCATCACCCTACAGTGAAGCTCAAAGGTGGCAAATTCCACTCGGAGCTTTCTGTTGGCTTTTTAGGTCTCTTCTCTCAACTAGAGATGACCAGATTTACCTGAGAAAATCATCTCATATCACTCACGCCTCTGACAGGAAACAGAAGCTACATTCAAACTGAGTGATTTAAAGGAAGTCTTATGGAGGAAATATTTAATCCTGTGAGAAGTGCCGGCAGGATTAAAATAATTCAGTATAGGACAGTGAAGCATCTGGGGTCTGGAAACAGCAAGGCGGCCATTAACACCTCTAGGCCTGGGGTGGTGGGGAGGAAGGAGGGAAGTTGGAGGAGTCTTTACTAGACCCTGGGTGACAGCTAAACCTAGCCCTGGCAGGGAGGGACCCCTAGGGCATTTAAAAATACCAGGAACTCTCTCTGTTCCTACCCATTGACTACCTTCCTCTACCTCCCCTTGGCTGCAACCAACAGGAACCAAGATGGCAAGGAAGTCCAGGAGATGCTGCCTGTGGAGATCAGATTTACTTGTTCCTTTCTTGCTCTTTCTGCTTTTTTTCCTTGGAAATATTTTTGACGTTGTTCCTGCAACTCTACTCCCATTATTAGGGTTTTAATTTCCAAGGTATTTTTTCGCTGAATGCTCCTTTCTTTCTCTTTTTTTATTTTTTATCACGCTTTCGGTGAACGTTTCCAGCTCAAGTTAATTCCTCATACAAAAATTTATACACACATTGTTATGTGACACTAGTTGCCATTCCCACAATGTGACAGCACACTCCCCTCCTCCACCCCGGGTTTCCTGTGTCCATTTAACCAGCCCCTCAAAAAACAATTTTTTTTTTTTTTTTCCATTTCTGAGTTCCCATCCAGACTCTCAGAGAAGCCACCCATTCAGTCTCATGTATCTGCTTGAATCAAGCAGCACACTCCTCAGGAGTATCATTTTACGATTTACAGTCCAGTCCTAATGAAGCCGCCGCCCAGGCTTCCCCTGCTCCTCCGCAGTTCCCCTCACCCCTCGTAGCCCGCCAAGCCCCAGTTTCTAACTGAGGCTTGGCCCGACCCTCTTCACCAGCCGTAACCGCGCTTTGAATTTGGCGCCAAAATCCGGAGCATGCGCAAACCAAGAACAGCAGTGGCTCCAAACGTGACTCCGGACTTGAACTTCCCTGGAAAGGAAGATGTTCTCCTGCACACAGCTGCACCTGAGCCAATTTGCAAAGCGAAAGTTTCTTTCCCTTACAGACTTGACTCAGAACCTGGATCTCCAAATGTGGACATGGGAGGGATGGGGTGTTGGATTTTGTGCGCCAATCAAGCTCCAAGCTCCCCTGGGGCTGGGAGTGCTGTGCTTTTTTCCGGTGCTAGGCCCCAGGAGCCTTGCTCCTTGTTTCCGCAGACAATAAATTTCCACTTTCTGTTTCCCTTGCAGCTGGTGGTGTGGTATCCGTTTTATTTCAATCAGCTAATAGGACAGGACAAGAACCCTCGTTTGATTACACCAAGAGTTAGCCTCAGGAATGGCTCCAGTTCTGGGCTAACAGAGCTTCCGGGGCATGTCCTCGAAGGTGCCTCCAGTCTCGGTCAGACCATCGAGTCTGGTCTTTTGAAGTGAATCTGAGTTCTGGGCCACACTTTTCTCCTGCTCCCTCAGGGACTCTCTGTTGTGTTCCCTGTCAGGGAGGTCATTGATGGTGGCCGGGCACCATCTAGTTCTTCTGGTCTTAAGCTGATGGAGTCTCTGGTTTATGTGGCCCTTTGGTCTCTCGGGCTAATATTTTCCTTGTGTCTTTGGTGTTCTTCATTCTGCTTTGTTCCAGGTGGGTTGGGACAAATTGGTGCATCTTAGATGGCCCCTCACAAGCTTTTAAGACCTCAGATGCCACACACCAAAGTGCCGAACATTTTCTTAATAAACTTTTTTATGCCAGTTGACCCAAATGTCCCCCGAAACCGTGGTCCCCAGCCCCTGCTACTCTGTCTCTCAAAATGTTTGGTTGTGTTCAGGCAACTTCTTAGCTTTTGGTTTACTCCGGTTGTGCTGACTTCCCCTGTATTGTGTGTTGTCCTTCTCTTCACCTTGGATAGTTTTTGTCTACTATCTAGTTAGTGAATTCCTGTCTCCCTCCCTCCCCACATCTGTAACCATCAAAGAATGTCTTCTTCTGTGTTTAAACCTTTTTTTGAGTTCTTATAATAGTGGTCTCATGCAATATTTGTCCTTTTGTGACTGACTAATTTCACTCAGCATAATGCCTTCCCAACTGATCCATGTTGTGAGATGTTACTCAGATTCCTCATTGCTCTTTATTGTTGCGTAGTATTCCACTGTGTGTATATACCATAATTTGTTTATCCATTCGTCTATTGATGGGCACCTAGATTGGTTCCCTCTTTTTGCTGTTGTGAACAGTGCTGCAATGAACTCACCACCCAGTGCCGTCAAGTCGCATGGGTGTGCACATATCTATTCATGTGACAGCTCTTATTTCTGCAGGATGTATTCCAAGGAGTGGGATTGCTGGATTGCATGGTACTTCTATTTCTAGCTTTTTAAGGAAGCGCCATACCGATTTCCAAATTGGTTGTACCATTTTACTTCCCACCAGCAGTGTATAAGCTAGGGGTCAGGAGGGAAGGTACCTGACAGTATGCATACCAGGAGCCAGGTCTAAGGGAAACCTTAAGTGCACCCCACATTTGGGGAAAAGGTGAACCACGTCTCACTCAGCCTTAGAAGTACCCTCCACTGTTGAGATGATGTGGTCATACCCATTTTCCTGGTAAAGATATTTCAAATAGCAGCTGGGCTTTTTCACAGGAAACCAGAATAAACTTTTAATGCGTTTACAGTAAAATCCAAACTCCCTGCCATAGTCCGTATGTGGGCCATGTCCCTCATCCCTTGTCCCTCAGTTTTTATCCTAACACTACATTCCCAGACTGAGGTGAAATTCACACTAAGTATAATGCAGAAATCTTTAGTGAACAATTACTGAATTTTGACAAATGTAATCAAGTTATGCAAAGTTTCTGTCATCCCAGCAAGGTCCAAGGAGCTCCTTTCCAGGTAATGCCCATCTCCCATCTCCTCCCGGGTTAATTAATCACTCTTCTGATGTCTCTCACCAGAGATTAGTTTTGCCTATTCTTGAAATGCACAGGAATGAATGCACATTTTTTGTATCTGACTCTTGTTCGTTTTTTCTTTTTTCACGCAACATTATGTTTTCAAGATATACCTATGTTGTTGCGTTTATCACTTCTTAAATGTGGTATTGTTAACGAGTGTTATTCCAATGTGTGAATACACAGCAGTTGATTCACATTTGGGTTATTTCCAGTTTTAGCTATTTTGAAAAGGCCGCAACGAGCATGCTTGTCTAAGTCTTTGTGTGGACATGTGCATCCATTTCCCTTCAAGTACTGGAATTGCTGGGTCAAGGGATAGGTGCAAGTTTAACTTTGATAGAAGCTGCCAAACTGTCCCCTACAATGGTTTCTCACCAGCAAAGTTGGTTGCAGTTGTTTCACATTCTTGTCAACACATGGTGTTCTCTGTCTTTTAAATGTACCATTCTGGTGGGTTTGTAAGGTGCATATTCATGGTTTAAATTTGCATTTCCCTAAAGAGTAATGATGTGGAGCTTGGTTTATTAAGACTTTGGGCTGTTTAGAACTTCTCCTTTGTGAAGAAAGCTGATTCGATATTTTGCACACTGTTATTTGCCTTGGCTTTTTATTATTAATCTCTAAAAGTTCTGTATACAAGATTTGAGTCACTTTGCAGATAATCAAGTGGTAAATATTTTCTCCCAGCCCGTGGCTTGCCTTTTCACTTTCTTAGGTGGTTTTTCATGAGCAGAAGCTTTTAATTTTAATGACACCTAATGTATCTTTAAGAAAAACATTTTTTACGCATGAGACTTATTGTGTTCTCTAAGAAACTTTTTTACCCCAGGATGGTGAATATATTTTCCTAAATTTTCTTCTGGGAGCTTTACCATTTTTGTTTTACTTTTTGAGTCTTTGACATCTCAGATTCCTCTCCTGATCTCAGTAAGCTTGTCGACTACCAATTCTACGGCCTCCCAGAAATCTTCTCTGTATTGCAAAAACATCCACAATAGTTACCTGCTTTGCTCTCTGACAGCTACGGGGACCATGCATCCCTCCATCTCTCTGACATTCTGTGTCTCCTTTTCTGTAGCTGAGAAACCCAGAAAAAAAATGAAAGAGAATGAGAGAGGCCTTGTCTAATCTCTGCTCAAGAACTCAGGCTCTGGGTCAGGAATCTCTTTCAGCCCTTGTATGGTCTGAATATGTGTCTTAAGCTTCATGTGCCTCAACATTTTCATCCTTTGAATTTAAGTTTAAACAAACAAACAAAAAAGACAGGTTGGGAAGAACATGTCATTTTTTCCAGCAGTTGCTGTTCTTGGTGCAGTGCTTACACCACGTTGCCTTCACAAACGAAGTTCAAGAGCTGCCACCCTGGGGAAGGCCCAGACCTGTCTGCTCACTGGAAGCCAGGACAAGGTGCTTGGCCTTATTCCGCTTTGGTTGAAACTCAGACCTGGATACAACTGGACTACATCGCCCATCCCCCTCCCCTAGCGACTGAGGGCCCAGTCCCAGAGGATGCTGACTTTGCAGTAGCTTTAGGTCAGGAAATTTCATAACATGCTTTTTTCCCTTTCCTTCCTTCCTTGATCTGTCTCCCGCCCCTTCCCCCTGCCCACCCAGAGGAAAGGATACACCACTATTCTGTCCCAGTGTCCCATTGGTATTCTTTTGGACAGGACAAAAGGGCCAGTTTTCCTTCCGCTACAGGAGCAGAAAGAGCAGCAGGCCACCATGGGAACCACAACTCACCGAATGCGCCCTGCACATCACACACGTGTGCTTGGCAGTGCTGGGCCAAATTCAGTACAGCGTGGTCTCAGGTTTCTCTGCAGGCTGAACCAGAAGGGTGTGGCGGTTCCAGATCACCAAGACAAGCCACGCGGAGGACTCGGACATCTGTCCCTGGGCATACAGGCCAGGCCAGGAAGAGGCTGTTTTTGAGTGACACGTAGAGATAATGAACAGGCGTAAGGGCAGACCCAACCCATGGTCCCAATATTAAGGTATCAAACCTTAAGGTCTGAGCTAGCCGAGGGTGTGGAGTTAAGCTGATCTCCCCTTTATCAGGACAGTCGTTTGCTCAGTTCAGGGATAGGCAGGACAAGGACTGTGTAGAGCAACTTCCAAGCTTCCCCGCAAAAAAACTGGAATTCGTGACTAACTAGATGTGGAGTCTGAGGAAGAGATCACTGTCAAGAAAAACTCTATATTTGTGCTCTGATCATTGGTAGGATGGAGTTGCCAACAACTAACATGGAAAAACTGTGGGTGTAGAAGATTTTGAGGGGACATTTGCAGTTCATTTCAGGCCCGAGGACTTGGTCTAAAGAGATTTCCATCTAAGGCATGCACCTTTCTACATATATGTCCCTGTGCCCCCAGCCATTATTTTTTCTTTTTCTTTCCTTTTTTTTTTTTTTTGAACTAGAGGAACCAGTCTTAGGGCCTTCTCAACCTAGGCTCCTCCCCGTCCACTTTCCCCTCCCTCCCACACACAACCTCATCCATGGCCCTGGATCTTGCAATCGCCTCCCCACTCACTGCTGCCTAGCAAAGGCATAGTCCAGAAGATCCAACTCCCTCCATGACTTTTGGACTTGAAGGGTCTTTTGGAGAAAGCAGAGAGGGAATGACTTTCGGAGACAATCCCTGCAGGTGAGGTCCTCACTGAGAAAGGTGAGAGAACACGGACTTCTGGGAGCTTAGTGCAAGGGGCTCTACTGCCAGACAATTTCAGAGAAAGTATTTAACTTAAGGGTCTCTGGCGGTCTACTGATTAGGATTTGGCACATTCATCCTGAGTCCTGGATTTGATTCCCTCAGGGTCAGGGAAATCTTTAGACAATGTCTCTCTTCTCACAGGACCCTTCCTCTTTATCCCCTTAGCACTACAAGGGCCAGGTGTAGAAAAGCCCCACACAGAGTCCCAAAACTCTGGTGAAGGAGGGGACATAATGGTGGGCCGTTGGTCACTTCTCAAACCCAGAGCTGGACACCAGACCACTCAGGCTTCTAGCAGCAGACCCTATTAGGTGCAGTCCCTCTTTTCTTCCTCAGGGCACATGTTTTTTGCCTTTTCTCCTTTTCACACAAGGGTGGAGGATCTTTAGAGCGCTAGTAAGCATGTTGCCCAAGGGTATGTAAAACCCACTGCCATCGAGTCGATTCTGACTCATAGGGACCCTATAGGACAGAGTAGAACTTTTCCAAGGGTATGTAGTCATGCAGAAATTCCATCTGCAGGAGCCTCTTCCCCAGTGTGCTTTCAAAATACCAAACCAAACCCATGGCCATGGAGTAGCTTATGTCTCATAGGCACTCTATAGGACAGAGTGGGACTGCTCCATAGGGTTCCCGAGGCTTTAATCTTTACTGATTGCAGCGAATACTTAACCACTGTGCCACCAGGGCTTCTCCTCAGCATGCTAAACCAATGTAATAATAATAATAAAACCAAAACCGATTCCGACTCATAGCGAACTCATAGGACAGAGTAGAACTGCCTCATGGAGTTTCAGAGGAGTCCATGGTGAATTTGAACTGTCTTTTTGGTTAGTGGCCATGGCTCTTAACCACTAAGCCACCGAAGTTCTCCCCCACCGCCCTGCCCCCACATCCACCTGCTAGGCTGATATAATTGTGAGAGGGAGTTCTGATTCTGGCAATGGCTGTTTACTCTTTACAGAGCCACTCCACCAGATAACATTTATAAAATATGGACAGAATATATATATATATATATATATATATATATATATATATATATATATATATATATATATATTTATTTATCTGAAGTCTCTGGGAGACAGAACAAAAGCTTGCAGGCACATGGAGGAAAGGATGACAGGGAATGACTTTTCCTATTTCAGATTTCTGTCCGAGGGACAGTGAAATTAAAAAAACCAAGCTGTCTTGCTGACTGAAAGGATCAGAGGACAAAGTTGGGACAACCAGAGCAGTTGGAAAATCAAGGAGGAAAACCCCAATGAAGTGAAATTAATTACTTTTGTGTGCGGTGTTTCTAGCCAAGGCCTTCTACCTCTCACCCAGGTGACTGTGTGATATGGTAGTTGTGGCCTACAAAGGGAGTTTGTCAGTTTTGCCTTAAAAGAGAGCCAATCCCAAAGCAGAGAGGAGGAGATGCCCACCACCACCACCAAGGAAGGAGGAACAAGCAGGAGAGACCCAGCAGCAGAGACGCAGCAGTAGGACACTGCACAGTGGACTTCCCAGCCCACGGAGAGAGAAAGTAGAGTGCCTTTGGGTAGAGACTGAGGGCCAGAGAGATGCAGTACCTGCAAGCACGGCTGGGGAGAGGCGATCCTGATGAAAGAACTATATCCTGAGTGTTTCTAAGCCTGAATTACAACTATTATTTCCCTCGGAATAAGCCCCATAAACTTGAGTTTGGTCTTTGAGTTCTGTGTGCCCATCTCAATGAATTATCGAACCCAGGAGAGAGTGCTGTGGGCATGACGGTTGGTGTCAGAACTGGTAAAGATGGTGGAGTGAGGAGGCTTGTCTGGTCTCCAACTCATGGAAGCCAGTCTTTTCCTGTTGAACTTGATTCTCCCTTCCCCTTGTGAGGTAGAGTAGGTCAGACATTGCCCCTATGTGGTTTTTACACCCAGAAAGGAAGAACTCATGGAACGGAAGTGCCAAGTTGTGTGTAAAACCTCTGCCCAAATTTCTGGCTGACCCCAGAATTATGCTTGTATGGGCAGGCAGCCTCCAAGCAGTCCAGCTATGGCTGAAGGACTGAACTGAGATTTCACCTGCCATCCATTGCAAGGGAGACAGTATTTGCCATTTGATATAAACCAAAGTAACAGCCTGCTTTTAAAAACAAACAAACAAAAAAATACAGTTCTCTTTATAATACATAACAATTGAAAGTCTCTACCTTTATCAATCATAACATCTACAATACAATCCAAAATTGTATAAATTACTCTACAAAATAATTACATAAGAGAAAGAGGAAAGGTGGTGCATGGTCCAGATAAGACAATCACGGGAGAGTCACCATGAGAGGTCAGCTAAATGTTGGAAGTAGGAAGCAAGAAGTTATAAGCTATAATTACAACTATGCTCCAGATTGTAAAGTAGAAGATAACCACAATAAGTGAAAAGATAGGAAATCTCATCAGGAAATAAAAATTACAAGTTAAGGCATCACCACCTACAAGCGAGGTGTCCCAATGAATGGAGAATAGCAAAGGGTATAACAATGCCTGTCACCAGCAGCAACAACACTAGGATGTCTAACCCACTAAGAGGCTTGCCGGCATCCCAATATGTACACCACACACTCAGGCATTCATAATGTCCGGTGAAGCGTCAGAACAAGGCTTTGCTCACGTAGGGAAGAGACAGCATGGCCAACTTCAATAGTAGGTGTCAGCCCTCCATGATCAGCAGATCTCACTCAGTAGCCTACTTAGGGAGATGGTCTGCATGCTCCCCTCTGGTGCTGCAAGAGAGTGATCCATTCCCTCCTCTCCAGGAAGAGACCTAGAAGTGGGACAATGCACACACTCAGCTAAGTAGTTTCTAGAAATGTTGACAAGCTCTCATCCTCTCCTCTGTCTTCTTCTTTGACCAACTTTTCAGGTTCTGTGTAGGGGCTCTTCTGCATCTGACCCTTGCAGAGCACCACAACTGCAAAACTAAGGAGGAAGATTCCTCTGCGTGACAGTTGCTGTGTTCCCTCAAATCGATGCCAACTGATAGGGATCTTTTTTGACAGAGTTCAACTGCCCCATGGGGTTTCCTAGGCAGTATCTTTAAGATTCCTAAGATCGCTAGGTCTTTTCCCTGGCGGAGCGGCTGGGGGGTTCAAACGGACAACCTTTCACTTAACTGCTGAGCGCTTAACCATTGCACCAGCAGGGCTCCTTTGCGTGATAAGAGACGTTGCAAACGAGTTCCTGGACGGAGAATCAAGCCCGGGTGGTAGCAGCGAAAGCTCCAAATCCTAACCACTAGACCATCAGGGATCTACATCTCGCTACTTTTCTTGAACCCTCTGGGAGTAACTAATATTCCTTGAGCTGAGCTCTGGGAAACCCAGGCCCGCCTACCCTTGCCGATGCGCTCTGTCTCTCCAGGGATAATTCCGTGAAGGTCGCATTCCTCCTGTTTTCTCAAAAAAGCGAGCCAGCAGGCGAGGCGCCAAGCCCTCCGGAAGTCCACTGACTCACGCGCGAAGCTCCCACGGCCCAGGAGTCGCAGAGCGAGTTGGCTGATCCCGGCCTCCGCTCAGAATCGACCTAGAGATAGGCCTTTGTGAGGCAACAGCGCGAGAAGAGATGATCCTCAGGTGCACAACAGTGGACGGGATTGCCTCGAGGAGGTGTGGAGGGAGGACACCCAGGGTTCAAAGGGCCCCAGCTCAGAGCCCGCGGGGTCGCCCTCACCATAAAGGACGCAGGTGGATGCGGGAACTGAGATAGCTTGGATGGAAATCTCTTTCAAGCAGGGCCGCGGGGCCCTGACCTGGATGTGCCCCTAAAACGTGCCACAGCTGCACTTTTCCATTTTGTTTGAGGGCAACTCCATCCTTCCGTATGCTCCGGCCGGTAATTTCATCAGACTCCGTATCCAATTCGTCAGCAATTAGTAATGTCTTGTTGGTCACGTGTGGACACTGATCTGCTCCAAGGTTTCTCATCCCCGGCACTACTGATGTTTTCCATCAGATAATTCTTTATTGTGGAGGACTCTCCCGTTAAATGTAGTATGTTTAGCAACATCACTGGTTTTGTCCACTAGATGCCAGCAGAATCTACAGACCCCCAAGTCATGACAATCAAAATATCTTCAGACACTGCCAAATGTTCCAGCGGGTGCGGCAGGGGACGAGAAGACATGAAAGGGAGAAAAGCTCTAGGACCTGTACCTGTCCAAGAATAAATTAGGAACATATTGCAAATGTTTTTATATCAAAAATATTAAAGGAAGCATAGAGGCTGCCAGGAGCTTGCGGTGCACGCTGATAGTATAGTCCTCAGTACTCTGCCTGTGGCCGCAGCAACTCGGTTCGAATCCGAGTCATGGCACTGTCTGGTGTCTACCATGGCTGAGCCTGGCCTATCTCTTGCTTTTGCTTTTCATTTCTGTACTGGATGCACACGTTACCTGAGGCCAGCGAATTCAGGATGCTGCTGGCTCTCGAGCACGTGGCTGTCAGGAGAGGAGAAGTAAGCCTTACATTGCACACACCTGAGTCGTGGTCATCTGGAAACCCCAGACTTGCCCAATGTCTGAGCACGTGCACAAACCATCCCCAAAATAAAGGCTGTCCATAGCTTCCACTAATGAAATGTGTAGTCATAACCCCCCTTTTGCTTGTTCTTTTCTTTCTTTCTTTTTTCTTTTTTTTTTTTTGGTGGAGGTATTTCAAATATCAGTGGGGACCTTAGAGATGAAAAGAGAAATGAAATAAGAATTCCCACTCCAACAGGAAATTTTTACAAAAAAATCTAATAATTCCAAGAAAATCTAAACTTGATGCTATCACAGGCCCCCCACTTTTTATGCTAACAGTAAATTATTGAAGTATAATTCACGTAGAGCAAAATGCACAAATCTTATGTACACAGTCCGGTGAATTCTGACAAATGTAACCACCACCTAGATCAAGTTACAGAAAGTTTCCATCAACCCACAAAGATCCTTTGAACACTTTTCCAGTCCATGACTACCTCACTCCCACATAGGCAATCACCATTCTGTTTTCTATCTCCATAAATTAGTTTTGGCTATTCTTGAAATTTACACAAATGACTCTAAATTTTTGTGGTTGTCTTTTTTTTTTTTTTAATGCAACCTAATGTTTATGAGCTATATCCATGTTGCTGCATACCTGTGTGTGTATTATTTTGGTGCTATTGATGAGTGTAATTTCAATGTGTGAATAAAAGACAGTTGATAAACAATTGGGTCATTTCTAGTTTTGGCTATTGTGAATAAGGCTGCTATGAAAATTCTTGTACAAGAGTCTTTTTGCGTATCTGTGCAGTCACTTCTTTTGTGTATGTACCTATTAGTGGAATCGCTGGGTTTTGGAGTTTTCCAGAATGGTTATGCTATTTTACAGCTTCAACAGCAACAAGAGATGCCGTTAATCCACTCTTTTCTCAGCACCTGGTGTTCACTTTTTTTTTTACGTTTTACCCATTCTGGTGGGTGTATGATGGTATACCATGGTGACTTAAATTTTTGCTTCTATTGTGAGTAATGATGTTGCAGGTCTTTTCTTACGCCTTTTGAGTATTAAAAAATCCTCTTTTGAGAAGAGAGCCTCTTCACTTTTAATTGGTTTAACTATATTTTTGCTTCTACTTTTTAAACAAGTATTTTATGCTAGAATACATTTATATGTACAGAGAAGCTCGGCGATAGCATTGAAAATTCACATATATTTCACAACCAGTTTCCCCTATTATTAATGTCTTAGATGGTACATTTGACACAATTAATGAACCAATGTGGATACATTATTATGAACTGAAGTACATATTTTATTCAGGTATCCTTAGCTTTTGCTTAATATCCTTTTTCTGTTCCAGGATACATCATTACATTTAGTTGTCATGTCTCCTTAAGCTCCTCTTAACTGTAACAATTCCTCAAACTTTCCTTGTGTATGATGGCTACACAGTTCTGAGGAGTACTGGTCAGGTATTTTGAAGAACGTCCCTCAATTGGGTTTTATCTGATGTTTTCCTCATGATGAGACTGAGAGTATGGGTTTGGTGTGGTAAAACGCTATTCCGTCACATCAAATCCACATGACTTACCACTGTTGTTGTTAATCTTGGTCACCTGGTTGAGGCAGCATGCCTCAGGTCTTCGTTGTAAAGGTGCTCTTCCCCACACGACCCTCCCCCCCTTTTCCAGACTGTTTCTTTGGAAGAAAGTCACTGTGAGTAGCCACATTTAAGTAGTGGGTTTTGTGCCACACCTCCCTGAGCCCAAAACCAAAAAAATCAAACCCAGTGCTGTCGAGTCGATTCCAACTCATAGCGACCCTATAGAACTGCCCCATAGAGTTTCCAAGGAGCGCCTGGTGGATTTGAACTCCTCACCCTTTGGTTAGCAGCCGTAGCATTTAACCACTACACCCTAAATTATTTGGGATTCTTCTGCAAGGGATGTTAGCCTATTCTTATGACAATGGGGGGCATTTATATTTACTTATTCAATCATTTGTTTCTATTAATACGAACTCGTGAATATATATTTTATACTCTGGGTTAATCTAATACTAAACAAAAAAAAAAATCTAATACTACTGAGTTTATATTGTGCCTATTATTTTAGTTGGGCCATTGGAAGCTCTTTCAATTGCCTCCTGTGTCCCTTTGACCTACCCCCATCATTTTGGCCTTTTTAAAGGAGTCCCTGGTTGGCACAAAGAGCTAAGTGTTCAACTAGGCAGTCTGAACACAGCCAGAGGCGCCTCAGAAGACAGGTGAGCTACTTCCCAAAGGTCACAGCCTTGAAAACCCTATGGAGCACTTCTACTCTGCACACATGGGGTCGCCATGAATCATAATCAACTCCACAGTAACTATTTAACACCTTTCTTAAAGTCAATATTTATATATACTCCAGTCAAAAGCCTAATCTATATTTCTACCTGCAAACATAAGCTGACCGTTTTAATAAATACACTTATGCTATGTGGTGTACAGATCCAGGCAGAGTCTCACTGCTTCTACCCACCCTTCTCTCCCGCTTTGTCTCTGTACATGCTTATTTCTATCTAGACAGGGCCACTGCAGCTGCCAGCGCTTTGCTCAGCTTCTCTTCTCTCCTCCTTGGGTGCCCCACTACTCTCTGGCATCAAATGACGCTGCAGAGAGCTGCTTAGCACACGCAGCTGGTGTCCTTGGAGATCACTGGCTCTTGATTCATCCAGGCTCTGGCCTAAGGGTCTTACTGACTACTTCCTGCCAGCTCTGTTAGGATTGTTATCCACAATCCTCACCCTTCCCGGGACCCTAAGGCCTTAGTCTCTAACATCTTTACCGCGACTAGGTATCTGTACCACCTCAGAGCTACTCTCTTTCTTGGAGGTTCAGTTGCTTGCTCCACACTGTGTGATGAGCACAGTGCCCAGTCCAAGGCCCACCATGCGAATCACGGATCAACAGTGAAGTTATGATTCTTTGCCTGGGCTCCCTGTATGTGCCAGGAGAATAGGCAAATGTGACAAGAATATTATTTCTAAATGTCTCATGCTACTGTAACACAGCAGAACTTACTTCCCAGCTTGTAAGATACGCTGCAGGGGTGCTTATTGCACTTCAGGCCAAGCACTAATTCCTTCAGCGTCACACCCTGGCCACCCAGGCTACAAAACTACTGTGTAGGCAAACTCTTGAATATCTTTTATTCTAATATCACTGCCTGGTTCTCCACAACTTCCTCACTGAAGCTGCTTTATGTCAGAGTAGACTAGCTTTGTGTATGAAATTAAGTTCCAGCGGAGGTAGAAAAACAGTTGCTGTTCTGGTCTGGTATGCACAATAAAAACTTGTGCAGTTGCACCCAGATGTGGTAAATGAACTGTGGTGGAAAGAATACGAACCACGCATTGGCCAGGAATCAAAATTGAGTGCACCTGTACAGCCATTGAACCACCAGCGTTCCAAATTCAAGTTGCCTGCCTAGATCATAACATCCCCAATAGCCTTGTTTTTCCCTGAACCGACATCCTTGGGTGACTAAAGAGGAGTGGTTAAAGGGAGAAATCTTGGAGTGCATTCTCACTTACTTGCTGTTTTGTAGGTCTTTGTAACATATAACTGTTAAAAACAGGACTTTTTGTGTGTGTGTGTGCTTTAAGGGAAAGTTTACAATTCAAGTCAGTTTCTCCTACAAAAACTTATACACACATGGTTATATGACCCTATTTGCTCTCCCTACAATGTGACAGCACACTCCTCTCCACCCTGCATTTCCTGTGTCCATTCAAACAGCTGCTAAAAACAGGACCTTTCAATCTTTGGTCTTTTTCAGGGACTCAAAAGGGGCATCAGAGAAGAGAAGCTCAAGAATCACCCAGACCTCCTGCAGTACCTCAGACACATCCCCAAACATCCAGCCTCCTGAACCACCACTGGGTACTGAATACCTGTCTGGGAAAGAACTGGAACCCATCTCAAGCTTGGAAGGAAAGCCATGGGAGGCACCAAACAATCAGGGGGCAAAGAGGTTGCATCAGCCAGTGAATAAATGCGGATTCCTTAGGTTCATGCAGATTTAGGACCAGATACAAGAGACTCAGTGATTTCTGATGTTTTTGTACTGAGGTTTCCTATGGTTTGTATTGTGTCAGGCAAAGATTTGTGGTGTAAAGCCTAACCCCTATATTGTGTTTGTAATTCCAATTGGGAATAGTTTCCTTTGTTATGTTAATGAGGCGGAATCACTATAGGCTGCGTCTTAAACCAATCAATTTTGAGATATAAAAAGAGCAGATTAGGCCTTGAAGCAAGGAAGCACAGATGGAGAAAGACTGATGCCACTCGGAGATTACCAAGAAACCAAGGAAGAGAAGCTGAAAGAGACAAGGATTTTTTCCCAGAGCTCACAGACAGAGCCTTCTCCCAGAGCCAGGGTCCTATATTCGGACTTCTAGCCTCTGAAAATATGAGAAAATAAATTCCTGTCCATGAAGGCCTTCTCCTTGTGATATTCTTGATACAGGGGCCCTAAGAAACTAAGACAAGGCCTATCGTCCCCGTGGAGCCCGGGTGACGCCCTGGTTAAGAGCCTAGCTAGTAACCAATTCCGCAATTTGAATCCACCAAATGCTTCTTGGAAACCCTACCGGGCAGCCCTACTCTGTCCTAAAGGGTTGCTCTCGTATGAGTGGGAATCGATTTGAGGGCAACAGGTATTATGCAGTTGGGAAGAGCCAGTTTCCGAATTAGTCTCTCTCTTTTTTTTTTTTTTATTAACTTTTATTAAGCTTCAAGTGAACGTTTACAAATCCAGTCTGTCACATATAAGTTTACGTACATCTTTCTCCATACTCCCACTTGCTCTCCCCCTATTGAGTCAGCCCTTTCAGTCTCTCCTTTCGTGACAATTTTGCCAGCTTCCCTCTCTCTCTATCCTCCCATCCCCCCTCCAGACAAGAGTTGTCAACACACTCTCAAGTGTCCACCTGATATCATTAGCTCACTCTTCATCAGCATCTCTCTCCCACCCGCTGACCAGTCCCTTTCATGTCTAACGAGTTGTCTTCGGGGATGGTTCCTGTCCTGTGCCAACAGAAGGTTTGGGGACCATGGCCGCCGGGATTCCTCTAGTCTCAGTCAGACCATTAAGTATGGTCTTTTTATGAGAATTTGGGGTCTGCATCCCACTGATCTCCTGTTCCCTCAGGAGTTCTCTGTTGTGCTCCCTGTCAGGGCAGTCATCTATTGTGGCCGGGCACCAACTAGTTCTTCTGGTCTCAGGATGATGTAGGTCTCTGGTTCCTGTGGCCCTTTCTGTCTCTTGGGCTCTTAGTTGTCGTGTGATCTTGGTGTTCTTCATTTTCCTTTGCTCCAGGTGGGTTGAGACCAATTGATGCATCTTAGATGGCCACTTGTTAGCATTTGAGACCCCAGACGCCACATTTCAAAGTGGGATGCAGAATGTTTTCATAATAGAATTATTTTGCCAATTGACTTAGAAGTCCCCTCAAACCATGTTCCCCAGACCCCCGCCCCTGCTCCGCTGACCTTTGAAGCATTCATTTTATCCCGGAAACCTCTTTGCTTTTGGTCCAGTGCAATTGAGCTGACCTTCCATGTATTGAGTGTTGTCTTTCCCTTCACCCAAAGCAGTTCTTATCTACTGATTAATCAATAAAAAACCCTCTCCCTCCCTCCCTCCCTCCCCCCTTCGTAACCACAAAAGTATGTGTTCTTCTCCATTTTTTCTATTTCTCAAGATTTTATAATAGTGGTCTTATACAATATTTGTCCTTTTGCCTCTGACTAATTTCGCTCAGCATAATGCCTTTCAGGTTCCTCCACGTTATGAAATGTTTCACAGACTCGTCACTGTTCTTTATCGATGCGTAGTATTCCATTGTGTGAATATACCACAATTTATTTACCCATTCATCCGTTGATGGACACCTTGGTTGCTTCCAGCTTTTTGCTATTGTAAACAGAGCTGCAATAAACATGGGTGTGCATATATCTGTTTGTGTGAAGGCTCTTGTATCTCTAGGGTATATTCCGAGGAGTGGGATTTCTGGGTTGTATGGTCGTTCTATTTCTAACTGTTTAAGATAACGCCAGATAGATTTCCAAAGTGGTTGTACCATTTTACATTCCCACCAGCAGTGTATAAGAGTTCCAATCTCTCCGCAGCCTTTCCAACATTTATTATTTTGTGTTTTTTGGATTAATGCCAGCCTTGTTGGTGTGAGATGGAATCTCACCGTAGTTTTAATTTGCATTTCTCTAATGGCTCATGATCGAGAGCATTTTCTCATGTATCTGTTGGCTGCCTGAATATCTTCTTTAGTGAAATGTGTGTTCATATCCTTTGCCGACTTCTTGATTGGGTTGTTTGTCTTTTTGTGGTTGAGTTTTGACAAAATCATGTAGATTTTAGAGATCAGGCGCTGGTCGGAGATGTCATAGCTGAAAATTCTTTCCCAGTCTGTAGGTGGTCTTTTTACTCCTTTGGTGAAGTCTTTAGTTGAGCATAGGTGTTTGATTTTTAGGAGCTCCCAGTTATCTGGTTTCTCTTCATCATTTCTGGTAATGTTTTGTATTCTGTTTATGTCTTGTATTAGGGCTCCTAGGGTTGTCCCTATTTTTTCTTCCATGATCTTTATCGTTTTAGTCTTTGATCCACTTGGAGTTAGTTTTTGTGCATGGTGTGAGGTATGGGTCCTGTTTCATTCTTTTGCAAATGGATATCCAGTTACGCCAGCACCATTTGTTAAAAAGACTATCTTTTCCCCAATTAACTGACACTGGTCCTTTGTCAAATATCAGCTGCTCATATGTGGATGGATTTATATCTGGGTTCTCAATTCTGTTCCATTGGTCTATGTGCCTGTTGTTGCACCAGTACCAGGCTGTTTTGACTACTGTGGCTCTAAAATAGGTTCTGAAATCAGGTAGAGTGAGACCTCCCACTTTCTTCTTCTTTTTCAGGAATGCTTTGCTTATCCGGGGGTTCTTTCCCTTCCATGTGAAATTGGTAATTTGTTTCTCTATCCCCTTAAAATATGACATTGGAATTTGGATTGGAAGTGCGTTATATGTATAGATGGCTTTTGGTAGAATAGACATTTTTACTATGTTAAGTCTTCCTATCCATGAGCAAGGTATGTTTTTCCACTTAAGTATGTCCTTTTGAATTTCTTGTAGTGGAGCTTTGTAGTTTTCTTTGTATAGGTCTTTTACATCCTTGGTAAGATTTATTCCTAAGTATTTTATATTCTTGGGGGCTACTGTGAATGGTAGTGATTTGGTTATTTCCTCTTCGGTGTTCTTTTTGTTGATGTAGAGGAATCCAAGTGATTTTTGTATGTTTATTTTATAACCTGAGACTCTGCCAAACTCTTCTATTAGTTTCAGTAGTTTTCTGGAGGATTCCTTAGGGTTTTCTGTGTATAAGATCATGTCATCTGCAAATAGTGATAACTTTACTTCCTCCTTGCCAATCCAGATACTCTTTATTTCTTTGTCTAGCCTAATTGCCCTGGCTAGGACTTCAAGTACGATGTTGAATAAGAGCGGTGATAAAGGGCATCCTTGTCTGGTTCCCGTTGTCAAGGGAAATGCTTTCAGGTTCTCTCCATTTAGAGTGATATTGGCTGTTGGCTTTGCATAGATGCCCTTTATTATGTTGAGGAATTTTCCTTCAATTCCTATTTTGGTAAGAGTTTTTATCATAAATGGGTGTTGGACTTTGTCAAATGTCTTTTCTGCATCAATTGATAAGATCATGTGGTTTTTATCTTTTGTTTTATTTATGTGATGGATTACATTAATGGTTTTTCTGATATTAAACCAGCCTTGCATACCTGGTATAAATCCCACTTGATCAGGGTGAATTATTTTTTTGATGTGTTGTTGGATTCTATTGGCTAGAATTTTGTTGAGGATTTTTGCATCTATGTTCATGAGGGATATACGTCTATAATTTTCTTTTCTTGTGGTGTCTTTACCTGGTTTTGGTATCATGGATATGGTGGCTTCATAGAATGAGTTTGGTAGTACTCCATCCTTTCCTATGCTCTGAAATACCTTCAGTAACCAATTCCGCAATTTGAATCCACCAGATGCTTCTTGGAAACCCTACCGGGCAGCCCTACTCTGTTCTAAAGGGTTGCTCTTGTATGAGTGGGAATCGATTCGAGGGCAACGGGTATCATTCAGTTGGGAAGAGCCAATTTCCGAATTAGTCTCTTTTAAGGCGAATCATTTTATTTGAATGCAATAACTTTAATTTAGAGTGTTGCCTGAAACCCTGCATTCTGGGCGTCTTTTATGTGTGTTAACTGTTTCTTCCAAAGAGAATACTGTTTAAATCCATTTTAGAACTGCTTTTTCCAAGTCCCGTGGGAGTCGTTTTCTGAATAGCCATAGGACTATAAGTAGAGGAAGCACCCGTGCACAAGCATTGGTGGTTCAGTGGTAGAATTCTCGCCTCCCACGAGGGAAACCCGGGTTCGATTCCAGGCCCATGCACAACACGAATTACTTGTCCCCCTCCCTCCTTCATGTGCCCAAAACAGTTCCACTTCCTGCTCTGCTGGATTATCCGTTGCACCACCAGCACAAGTCATTTTGCCGTCCCACTCAGGAGCGGGAAAGGAAGATGAGAACTATACACCTGGAGTTATTTCCGGAGCAGAAAACATTAAGGAGTCGATCTGAACAGGCACGTTGGGTCCATCTGAACTGGGACGAGTGGTGATCCTGTAGGGGTTAGTATTGGGCATGCAGAGCAGGAACCACATGGCCAGACCTGGTCTTTGAAATGACAGGTAAGGTGGGTGGGTCTCTGCAGTTTTATATACTTGAAATACAAACCGTTGTTACTTTTATCTTTTCTAAACCTCACCAATGCCTGGAATCTGAAGTGTCCTTTGGTCATTGATTTAAACTTAGAACTTGAACTGACCTATGGACCATGTCTCACTATGGAGTGGGGAACAAGAAATGAAATTTCCTGAAAAGAGAGAAGCCATGGGCTGGGCAGATACCCTGTGGGGGAGGCCTCTGGTGCCCAAAGAAGAGGGAGGTTTGTGGCAGAGGAAATTCTGAAGAAGAGGAGAGCTGTGCAGAGGGGCCTGAGACCTTCCTTCCTGATGCTCTGCTACTCTTGGTAAAATTACAGACAAAAATGAGCCGTAAGTGGTTAGCAACATGTACAGGAAAATCACTTTTCTCACTCCTGCATTTTTAACACTCCACCGGGTAAATCTGCACATCAGGGTATGGTTTTTAAAGCTTATGGTTAAGCAGCACTGGGAGGAGGCCATGGCAATCCTTGGCTCTGGAGGTTTGGAGGAGGAGACTCTGGAAAAGGCATACCTGGGGGCATGTAGTTTGTCCACACCATTTTCATCAACTCTTTTCTTCAGCAAAGCTGTGTAGTCCCTGGATATCATATCAGAGCTACCACTTTGGTGGTTTCAATGTACCTGATTCTTTCTTGAAGGATCAAGAAGTGACTGACCCAGGCCATTGGAGTGAGACGTAAGCACAAAACTTCAAATGCTTTTCTCCATCTTGTCCTATGTCTGCTACATCTGCACCTGACCTTTCACACAATGGCTCAAAATAGCCCATAGTCTCTTTGTTGTTGTAGTTGTGGGGTGCCGTGTGATCGATCTCGAATCATGGCAACTCCATGAGACAGAGTAGACCTGCCCATAGGGTTTCCTAGGTTATGATCTTTATGGAAGGATCCTTGCTGGTGCAGTAGATAAGTGTTTGGCTTTTAACCAAGAGGTCAGCAGTTGGAACTCTCCAGCCCTCTGTGCAATTAAGATGTGGCCTTGGAAACCCTATGGGGGTAGTTCTTATCCTGTCCTGTAAGGTTTTGATGAGTCAGAAGGAAGTCATCGGGAACGGGTTTAGTTTTCCTTCAATCTTTAAGGGAGCAGATCGCCAGATCTTTCTCCTCTGGAGCCTCTGAATAGGCCCGAACAGCCAGCTGAGCAGTTAAGCAGCCGAGTGCTTAACCTTTGCACCACCTGGGCTCCCTTGCAGTCTCTCAAAAGGTTTACAATTCTTCATACTTCCTGGAAGTAATGTTTCCCTCTTAATCCTATAATTCCTCCAGGACTGACTCTTTTAGAGAGCCAGTCAGTATCCCAGACTAGTTCAACATCCTGAATTACCTGAATTTCCCAAACTGCCATAATTATCACATTTACAAAACAATAACCCATATAACCCATATAACCCATCATCTGACTCTACTGCTCTTCATCTCTAAAGAAATATTCTTATGCCTTGATGTCCCAGTTTTCCACTCGAGGCCCTGCAGACAGCCTGCAAGGGGAAAAAAGCTGTGCATAAGGGTGGTGGATGGGTGCATCACCTGCTAGTCAACAGCAAGGGAGCCCACAAGGCCCTTCACTTGCCTTCCACTCACTTGCCAACTAACTTAATCCACTTCACACGTCCACACACTGAAGGGAAACTTTGCAAGAACAAATGCCAGGCAAGCAGCTTTGAGGTTTATCCGTAGAACCGGGTTCTCCGGTGGGACAGGAAGCGATGGGGGCGCTCCTGAGTGAGCAGCATAGGTGGTCCACACCCAGCAACTGAAACCCCTGCTGGGAACGCCCAGTTCCTCTATGTTCCATTCCCTAGTTCCTCCCTTTTTTCTTTCCAATTCTCTTCTCTGTTCTTTGGAGTCTCTCCTCCTTCTTCAGGTATTTTCTGAGGGTTTCTGGGACCTCAGTTCCTGAAGAGGACCCAGTGCCAACTAGTGGATTCCGACTCATAGCGACCTTATAGGACAGAGTAGAAGTGCCCCATTGAGTTTCCAAGGAGAACCTGGCGAATTTGAACTGCGGACCCTTTGGTTAGTAGCCATAGCACTTAACCACTACGCCACGAGGGTTACTAGTGGAAAAGGAGACCGGGCCACGAGGCAGAAAAGCCCACGGGGAGCAGGAGGAGAGATGGGATCTGGAGCAGCTCGCGCTTCTTCCCTCCGGGCCCCAAACCCTTCTAGCTGCTAAAAGAGGATCAGAGGCAGGACGCGGAAAGGGGAGTAACAAGTTCAATTCCCCATTTAAAGAGGTTTTTTTTTCTTTAATCCTTCATTTAAAGGAAACACTAAGGTTCCACCGAGACTTGAACTCGGATCGCTGGATTCAGAGTCCAGAGTGCTCACCATTACACCATGGAACCACCACAAGTCTTTCCACTCGTAGGGCGGTAAAAAAAAAAAAAAAAAAAAAAAAAGAATCCCCAAATCCACAGCCCCAAGGAAGTCGATTCTGACTCATAAAAAAAAAAAAAAAAAGTTTTTTTCTCATGTCTATGATCATTTCAATTAAAAAAAAAAAAAGAACAAATCTCTTGCCGAATCTTAGGGACAGTGCATAAGTATCTCAATAATAATAAAAAAAAGAGCTTTGTAAACGCTCATTTAACATCCATAGTTTCCACTACTAATCTCAAGGCAGTCCTCTATCAGAGGCGACTTGAGGATCCTTGACCGCTGTGAGTGGACTCATCCATCTTGCTTTCTCTCTGCATCTCTCCTTTTATTGACTTCTATTATTTCATTCGCATCTCAGGAAATTGAGGTAAAATCCACTTTGGGTATCAGGCGATGGCACAGCTCTTTAAACCTCTGTCATAAATCCTATACTCTGCCTCATTTGCCAGAGTTTCCTGCCCCAAGGTGAAATTTCTGCAAACAACAGTGTTATTTTCCTTTTCCTTGCCTCCACCCATTTCGCATTGCCCAGGAAGGGCAGACGATGGTCAGGGTAGGACTTGGGTGTTCCGGGGCACCTTGTCCAAACAGCACCTATTATACTCCAAAAAAAGAAAGCCACCACAAATTCCTATGTGTAATACAGAAAGGTGTCTCAGCAGTGTCTTATCTGGGGAGTAGTTTCGGCAGGCAGAAGAACTCTCATTTTCTTCTTTATACATTTCTTTTTGGTAAGTTTTTCTTACAACAAACATATTTCTTAGATACACAACAAAAAACAATTAACCTTGTTTAACACTTATACGCTCAGACAAACCAGACTAACCACATTTGCTGTGACTCAAAATCGGCCACGTGCTGTTGAGGCTACAAGACAGGGCTCTGGCACTTACACAGCCACAGTCTGTTTTCTGAGAGCTTGGCCACGTCCATTACATTCCAATTTCCCAATGTATCATGACCGAGAAACTTCACAATTTTTTATTTGTTTTGTAGCGCAGTAAAGATTTAACTTCATTCAAAGAAAGTACTCTTTGTCCTTGGTTTCTCGAAGATAACTCTAAACCAAAGACAAGCAAACAAAAAACTAAACACCTTCCTGTCAAGGTTGATTCTGACTCCTAGTAACTCTATAGGACAGGGTAGAACAGCCCAGTAGGGCTTCCAAGGATGGAAATCTTTACAGACACCCACTGCTCCATCTTTCTTCCTCGGAGTGGCTGGTGTGTTCAAACCATCAAGCCTTTGGTTAGAAGCCCAGCACTTACCCACTGTTTCTCCAGTGCACCTTGACATAACTTTAAATGGTTGGAATTTGCTGAGTAATTGAGGTGCCTTTTTTTTTTTCTATAGGCCTCCGGACCACACTTGAGGGTTTATGCTAATAAGGTGACTCAAGTGGGAGCTGGCAAGGCTAGAAAGAGGACCTCCTTTTATCAACCAACCTGGGGTGAGGGGTGCAGAAGCTGGGGGAAAATTCAATCAGCCATACCTAAGTAGTGAGGCTTAGAAAAAGGCTGTGGACACAGAAGCTCCATGGGCTTCCTGGTTGGTGAGAGACATCTATGCACATGGAAGGGTAGTGCACCCTTTTGGAAACAAGGACTCTGCATGTTCAGAACCTTCCCAGTCCTTCCGTATGTGTCTCCTCCTTTGTATCCTTTTTGCTATAAAACTGTAACTGTAAGTACAGGACTTTCTGTGAGTTCTGTGACTCATTCCAGTGAATTATCAAACCCAAGGTGGTAGTGAGAGCCAGTAGGTCAGAAGTGAGGGGAATGAGCACCTCCAAGCTTAGGGCTGGTATCCTGAAGGGGTAGAGGGAACTTCTAAGTATGAAGCCAGCAGGTCAGAAGTGAGTGGGTCACGAGGACTCCCAAGGTTGCAGCTGGTGTCTGTGCCCTATACTTGTGAGGTCTGCTCTAGCTCCAGATGGTTCGTTAGGGTCAGAGGAAGATGCTGCATGTGCACCTGGTGTCAGAATAAAAGTGGAAGAGAATTGAATTGATAGTAGTACATTTTTGCACTTCTTGCTTTGCTTTTTTTCAGCCCGTTCTCTTCCTCCACTCTCTTTTTTCATGTCCTTTTTGCCAGCTTCTAACCCCTCCACCCTCTCATCTCCCCTGCAGGCAGGAGATGCCAACTTAATCTCAAGTGCCAACCTGATCCAAGAATCTCACTCCTCATCAGCATCCCTCTCCAACCCATTGTCCAGTCCAATCCATGTCTGAAGAGTTGGCTTCGGGAATGGTTCCTGTCCTGGGCCAACAGAAGGTCTGGAGGCCATGACCACCGGGGTCCTCCAGTCTCAGTAGATTTGGGATGATCAATAAATATTTGGTGTTAGAGAAGTGAGAATTGGTTTGGGCTTTTCCTACATGTAAATATATCAAGATATCCAGGGGCACCCATTGCTGTGTCACAGGGCAGGTGTATTCAAGTTGCCTTACAGTATTGTCTCATTATTTCATTTATGAACACAAAACACCACAACACTAAATATGTGTGTAATAGATGTAAACTTTGTATTCAAATTATACACATAGTTTCAATACCTTACAAAGAGATTATTATCATGCATTCCTTTGGCAGACAAAATTGCCTTTCTTCTTCTTAAGGTTAGTTTGTGCCTTCGAAAAGTGAGTTGGATTTCTTGGGCTAATGATTTCAAAATGGTTAGACTGCATATAGGACATTAAAGAATGATCTGGTCACGCACACGCGTAATGAAGTTCTACGCGGCCTGAACATGAGGGTCTCTATGGACTGCTGCTGAGTTATTGCTAGGATAAATTGTTTATGTGAAAAAAAGCAAAGCAAGAAGTGAAAAAATGTATACAGTAATCTACGTTTTCTTTAAGAAAGGAGTAGATAGAAGTGTTTGTACTTATTATTAATACTTGCTTATTTTTCAGGAAGGATATACCAGAAGGTAATAAAAAAGTTTTCATCTAGGGAATGTGGTTTAAGCTATATAGGCATGATGGTGAGACTTTGCTAAATATTACCTTTTTTATAATGTTTTGATTTTTAAACCATGTGATGTTTTCCATTTTCAAAAAACAGAAGAAAAAGAAAACACTACAATTGATAAACAAAAGTAGAAAATTTTAAATTTACCTGTTTATCACAATGATAATCACACAGAAAATATTCACGTGAATTTTTTTCATCTCTTTCCAGAATGCTCTGCTATATCAGCATCCGTTTATTTTATTTTATTTTTTAACAATTTTTATTGTGGTTCAAGTGAACGTTTACAAATCAAGTCAGTCTCTCACACAAAAACCCATATGCACCTTGCTACACACTGCCAATTACTCTCCCCCTAATGAGACAGCCCGCTCGCTTCCTCCACTCTCTCTTTTCATGTCCTTTTCACCAGCTTCTAATCCCTCCACCCTCTCATCTCCCCTGCAGGCAGGAGATACGAACATAATCTCAAGTGCCAACCTGATCCAAGAACCTCACTCCTCACCAGCATCCCTCTCAAACCCGTTGTCCAGTCCAATCCATGTCTGAAGAGTTGGCTTCGGGAATGGTTCCTGTCCTGTGCCAACGGAAGGTCTGGGGGCCATGACCACCGGGATCTTTCCAGTCTCAGTCAGACCATTAAGTTTGGTGTTACGAGAATTTGGGATCTGCATCCCACTGTTCTCCTGCTCCCTCAGGGGTTCTCTGTTGTGTTCCCTGTCAGGGTAGTCATTGGTTGCAGCTGGGCACCATCTAGTTCTTCTGGTCTCCGGATGATGTAGTCGCTGGTTCACGTGGCCCTTTCTGTCTCTTGGGCTGGTAATCACCTAGTGTCTTTGGTGTTCTTGATTCTCCTTTGATCTAGGTGGGTTGAGACCAATTAATGCATCTTAGGTAGCTGCTTGCTAGCGTTTACGACCCCAGACTCCACTCTTCAAAGTGGGATGCAGAATGTTTTCTTAATAGATTTTATTATGCCAATTGACTTAGATGTCCCCTGAAACCATGGTCCCCAGACCGCTGCCCCTGCTACGCTGGCCTTCGAAGTATTCAGTTTATTCAGGAAACTTCTTTGCTTTTGGTTTAGTCCAATTGTGCTGACCTCCCCTGTATTGTGTGCTGTCTTTCCCTTCACCTAAAGTAGTTCTTATCTACTATCTCATTAGTGAATGTCCCTCTCCCACCCTCCCTCCCTCCCTCCCTCCCTCCTCCCTCTCGTAACCACAAAAGAATGTTTTCTTCTCAGTTCAAACTATTTCTCAAGTTCTTATAATAGTGGTCTTATACAATATTTGTCCTTTTGCAACTGACTAATTTCACTCAGCATAATGCCTTCCAGGTTCTAAGGCCGAGTGAGAGGCATTTCACCTTTTGCCCAGATGTGGGGTGCACGCAAGGTTTCCCTTAAACCAGGCTCCAGGTATGCTCACTGTCAGGTTCCTGTCCTTCTGACCCCTAGCTGGAAGGCTTGCTGCCTTCTAGCTGCAGGTGGGGAGCGATGTAGTGCGGGAATGAAATGCAAACCAAGCCGTAAGAAGCGCGCCGGTACGTGACAAAACATGGCGCCAGACACTGCCAAGACTCGGATTCCAAGCGCAGTTAATGCGGCCACAACGCAGAGAACTCACCACTATACGATCACGACGCACCTCAAACCTACCAGCCCTAGCTGGTCTTCTTAAACTGTATTGACAGAAAAACATTCACACTGTTTTGTTCTGGAACAGCCACAGGTGCTCCGCTTTTCTCCCATTTCCTGCCGTCTCTCAGCTCCTCCTTCCCCGTTGTGCTACACCTTAAAAACCATTCTCTCCTCCCCAGGACCTCGCCTGAATCTCTGCACAGGCCTCCTGGGGGTCTGGTTCTCCTCCACTCCTCCCAGCTTTTCCTTCGCTCCTCTTCACCAATCCCCTTTCCCCGTTTATTTTCCGCGCTCCCGCCACACCGACCGCAACCGAGGCGAGCGGGAGGTGTCCACGGCGCGGGCGGGCGGGCGAAGGCAGAGCAGCCGTGTCGTGGACCCCACTGGGCTCAGACAGGGGTTGCAGACCCGGGGGTCTCCGGGGGTCGCTGGCATCTGAGGCGGACAAGGAGCAAGGAGGGGCGAAGGCCGTTTTGGCTGCCCTCCTAGCTTCAGACTCACCCAAACGCACTGCTGTCAAAGCGACGAACAACAGGATTTGTCGCCCCAACCTATCGGGTTTTCTGAGGCTTTGCGCAAATGGCTCGGCAGAAATCTTCTGGCACCACCTAGCGCTTCACAGGAGTTCACTCGTTGTTGAAAAAGAAAAGTTTACCCGTGGTCTCTGTGGCGCAATCGGTTAGCGCGTTCGGCTGTTAACCGAAAGGTTGGTGGTTCGAGCCCACTCAGGGACGCACTTTGGGTTTTATCAGTGTTAAGATGTCCCCCGAGCTTCGGCTCCTTACATCTTACTATATAAAGGCACAGAGCAACGTCAGTTAGCCTTCTATCCTCTTTACTTGGAAACTGAGAACTCAGTAATGATTGAAAGAGAGGAAGCATTGGAGTTGCTTTTGACAAGTTTTTTTTTTTCCACTTTGTTTTCTTGTACTATTATTTATTTAAACCCTGGTGATGTAGTGGTTAAGTGCTGAATCGCTCGTTCTGTGTCTTTAGCAACCCTGCCTTAAAAAAAAAAAAAATACACTCCCATTAATTTCAGAAATCCCAGGAAATGGCAGCGGTTCCCACCGTCCTTCATAAAATCGCCACCACAGAATGCTTTGAGGATGCATGGACAGTTCCTATAAGTATATTTCTCACAGACTTCTTGAAGGTTACGTCTTCCTGATAATACCTGGGGCTATAGATGTGGGCGAATGACCATGTCTTACATGATAAATTTACTGTAGCTTTCTAATGCCCCCGAGGCTTTAGATATTTTCCACTACAAGAAATGTATGAAAGACGTTGTGCCATTTCAAGTTCATTTACTGTAGGCCACCTTTGGCTGCAAGTTTTCGGTGAACTGGTTCAAGCGAACAATGTAGACTTGCTGACAGCTGCTCAAACTAATACAGTGGCTCCAGAATTTCTACCTAGTGCACCTGTATCAATCGGTAAACCTAGCGGTATCCATCACTATATTCCTTCCGCCCTGCTTCTACTCCCTTAGGATCCATTTCCATAGACGAACCCTAGGATTTAAAAAAAAAAATTTAGGTTCATATAAAGTGGCAGAAATCTTGCAGTACTTCTGGTGGTATTGCACCTTCCTATGGGTCATCACAGTTTGTGCATTTCCCTCTGGGACTTTCCGGGACTTGTGTCTGATTCTAGATCTAAAGCAATGGGAAAAAGTAGCAATGGGCCCTGAGGAGTAAAACAAGCAATGTTTCCGCCCGGTTTTGAACCGGGGACCTTTCGCGTGTGAGGCGAACGTGATAACCACTTCCCTACGGAAACCCTGAGGTTCACGTAACCTAAGGAAACATCCGTGAAAACTCTAGGGTGGCCTTCTTGACCTTTTGTGACTTTCAATGTACCAAATTCAATCCCATTTCGAAATTCGACCGGCAGCAGCAAAGTCCTGGAAAGGGCCTCAGTAAGCACCAAGCGAACCAAGGCTCACTGCATTTGCCTTGACTGGTCATTTCTCTCAAGACTTAGCTTTAACGCCTTTCTTATCTCTTTCTCTTGTTCCTGCCACTTCAGTTTGCTTTTGATGTGAAATGTCAAATCCAGCGTGTGGGGCCCCATGGTCCTTGTTTCCAGGGTAGGCGAGGAACCCTAAGCCAGGGCATATCGGGAGTCTCAGTCTCCTTTGCCTGAAGGGTTCCCTCGGTGCTTCCTGAGGCCGTTTTCTTCTTCAGTGTCAGCCTGTGGAGAAGGTTCAGGTGATAGAAGAGAACCAAGAGAACCTTTACAACTCTCTGGAACTAAAACTAACATAAAGTATGTCTCGTTTGCTGCCCCGCCTCCCAAGAACCAGATGAGAATTGTGTCCTGGTCTGCCATCTGACTTAGCGCAGAGAAATAAGGTCTGGCTTAGGTACTCAGTAATGAAGTCCTCCTGTCCTTTTTTTTTTTTTCTTTTCTCCTTAAAGGCTACTGGCAAAAGCTTAACCCTTCAGGAAAAGAAATCTGTTTTAGCCCGCCTTCTAAACAGGGACCCTTCCCACCTGGGCCGAACGTGATAACCACTCCACTACGGAAACCACGTGACTGAGCTAGCCGAAGAATTCGTCCATGAAAATGGTAAACTCTGCAGTCTCCAAGTACTTTGGCTTGCAACATCTGAAATTCAACTACATTTGAAATTCGACTGCCAGCAGCTGGAGAAAGCCCTCGGGGAAAACACCAACAATCCCTTCAGGCAAAGGAGCTTGTGGCTACCGTTAGACCTTAGTTTTATCCCGAAAGCTAGGACTTCGGGAGGGGGAGGGGGGTGCTGTGCTCCGCCGGGGTTCAGGAGCCCAAAGTTCGCTAGAGTTTCCATTTTCAGAACTAAGCTCCTCTCGGGCTCTCCAGCTCCCCACAGCCCAGGAGCTGTGAAGGCTCTCACCCTGGGGCTTCGGACCAGCGCCTCGGTGGCCCCTTTAAGGGCGCTGATGTTCCAGACAAATGATCCGTGTTTCCATGAAAAGATGTTCAATGTCATTACTCCTTATTCATTCCCCCACTTGGTGTTAGTTGCCATGGAGTCGATTAGGACTCATGACCATCTCATGAGTGCAGTGCAGAACTACTGCTCCATAGGGTTCTGAAGGCTGTGACTTGGTGGTGCGCTGGCTAAAGCGCTCGGCTGCTAACTGAAAGGTCAGCAGTTTGAATCCACTAGCCCCTCTGTGGGAGAAAGATGTGGCGGCCTGCTTCTGTAAAGATCACAGCCTTGGAAAGCCTATGGGGCAGCTCTACTCTGTCCTGTAGGGTCGCTATGAGTCAGAATTGACTAGATGGCGACGTTTTGGATCTTTCAGGAGCAGATCGCCAGACTTGCCTTCCGAGGTGCCTCTGCGTGGGTTCCAACCACAAACCTTTCAGTTAGTAGTCGAGTGCTCAACCTTTTGGCATAAACAAGAAAACAAGCATTGCTGAGGATGTGGGAAATTGGAACCCTCACCCATTGCTGGTGGGATTGTAAAATGGTACAACCTCTGTGGAAATCCATTTGATGATTCCTCAAAAAAGTTAACCATAGAATTCCCAAATGACCCAGCACCTCCATTAGTAGGTATATAACCCCAAAGAATTGAAAGCAGAAAGGCAAACAGATCCTTGTACACCAATGCTCATTGCAGGATTATTCACAAGAGCCAAAAGGTGTAAACAACCCAAGTGTCCATCAACAGAGGAGTGGATAAAGAACATGTGGTATATCCATACAATGGAATATTATTCAGCCATAAAGAGAAAGGAGACCCTGATCCGTGTTAAGACATGGATGAACCTAGAAAAATTATGCTGAATGAAATAAGCCAGACGCAAAAGGACAAATATTATATGATCCCACCTACTTGGAATCTCTAGAACAGCAAATGCATAGAGGCCAAAGTTTACTAATGGTTACCTGGGGCAGGTGGGAGGGAAAAGGCAGGAATGACTGCTTATGCGGCACTGGATTTCTGTCAGGGGTGATGAAAAACTTCGGAAACGGATAGTGGTGATGGTTCCACAACATGGTGAACCTAAGCACTGTCACTGAAGGTTGAAATGGCAAGTGTTTTGTTTCCTATTTTATCACACACACTCAGAATGATCCACACTTCCGGCCCACCCAGGAACAGTAGAACCCTCCCTGCAGGCCCTAGCGTGCACTCTCCCTGGGGCCTGACCTGCGCTCTCTCCTCTCAAGCCCTTTTGCCTCAGCACCTCTCCACTGTGCGACTATATTTCAGTCCACTGCTTTAATCACGCCTTCATGTTTTAGCCGTACCTGAGCAAAGGCTGAAACATGTGTCTTAGGACATTTGGCTCTTTGAAAATATCGAACAACCAACACAGGCCAAGCCAGCCTTGAAGGCCTGCACTGGATTCCTTTGGACACCGGACCAAGAAGCCGAGTATAAACCGCAGGACCCAGGGGAAGTTCATGCAGAATTCACAATCGCTTGATTTCTCCCTCCTCACTCTTGGCGATTCTTTTTGAAGGGCAGTTTTCTTTCAATACTGGAAACTCGTCTTCGTTTGCCTATTTTTATTTTTCTGCTCAACAGATCATGGAGTGCGAAAGTCAACGGAGGCGGTTTGCGCAGGTTTTTCACCTTCGCCTCAGGGCAACCGCCAATAGGCAAAGAGTTTTTGTAGCTCACAGGCTTTAATGTTATTCTCCATAGGATTTCCTTTAGAAATCAAGTTAAAAAAAAAAAAAAAGGTTTGGGGGCAAGAATGTGCGCTTTTCTCCTGCAGTTGCTGCTCTAGGTGCTGAGGTTACCGCTCTGCCTTCACACCCGAAGTTCAAGTGCTCCGCCGCCCTAGGGAGGGCGCAGATTCCTTGCTCACTGGAAACCAGGACTCGGTGCTCCACTTTGTTTTTTGGCTCAAAGTGGAGACGGGGACACAAGTGGACTACCTCACGCTCTTCACCGACCTAGGACCCTGTTCCAGACGAAGCTGCCTTCCCGGTAGCTTTAGATCAGGAAATTTCATGCCCTGCATTTCCCCTTCCGTTCTGGATCAATCTCCCGCCTCCCCGCCACCGAGAGGGTTCACCGCCTTACTGTCGGGTCACGACCCTTTGGGATCCCTCCTGAATTGGACGAAGAGGGCGGTTGTCCTTCCCTTACACAGGGGGGAGAGAAGAGAAGGCTACTGGAGAACCACAAACTCACCGCGTGAGCCCCCGCGTATCGCACACCTGGGAGCGCGCACTTCCAGACTGGAAGAAAAGCGCCTTCCGAAGCTTCTCTGCAGGAGGAACCCGAAGGGTTTCTTAACCTGGAGAGAGGAGAGGAGCGCAGGGGTCCCAGGCATGTCCGCAACTCTTCAAGACAGGCCAGAAACAGGCTGATTTTGAGGGACAGAGCCAAAGAAAAGGGGCAAATGCAGCCGAATCCCACGCCCGGAAATTAAGAGTCTCGAACCCTAAGGTCTGAGCAAGCCGAGGGCTACGCCTTAAATTGACCTCCCGCCTTTATCAGGAAAGTCGTCGGTGCAAATTCAGAGCTCAGGAAAGGGAGGGACTGCGTGGACCAACGTCCACATTTGACGGACAAAACCCAAAAGATCCGTTGCGGTCGAGTCTATCACGACTCATAGCGAGCACAGTAGAACAGCCCCATAGGGTTTCCACGGAGCGGCTGGCGGATTCGCGCTACCGACTCTTCACCATTGTACCACCAAGGAGAACACGTAAATCCCTGAGTAATTAGATACCGGGTCTGAGGAGAAGACCGTCGCCAAGGAAAACTCGCAGTTTTTTGCCTGAGCATAGGTAAGCCTGGAGTGGCCAACAACAAAGATGGGGAAATGGCAGGGGCACAGGACTTTAGGGGGGAAAATCCGGAGTTCAATTCGGGGTCCCGGGGCCCTGGTTTCACGAGTTATTCATCCAGGCTGCCTCCGTTTTTGCATCCGTCTGAGCCCTTTTCGATATTGGAGTTCTCGGGGACTCGTGCTCGGTCCCCTTCCCACCCTGGGCGCCTCCTCCCTGCAGGCTTGTCTCCTGCGCTGGACCGGGCCACCGTCTCTCCACACGCTGCCGGGCGCAAAGGCTCATCTCTAGGTCAGATCTGAGGTGTGGCAGGGCAGAGCCACCTCCCTCCGAAACTTGGGAAGACCTGACAGCGCTCGGCGTGTGGCAGGCTGTCTCGCGTTTTGGAGAAGGCGAGGAGGAAAGGGCCTTGGGGGAAGATCGCTGAAGGAGAGGGCAGCATGCAGGAAGGTAGTCGTCCAGGCTTCCCGGAGTTGGGTGCAAAGAGATGTACAGTCTGGAGGCCGAAAATAACAGGCCCCCAGCAGGTCCTTGGTGGTCTAGTGGCTAGGGTTCGGCGTTTTCACCTCCGCGGCCCGTGTTTGATTCCCGGTCAGGGAAAGCTGCTTTGGGACGTCTCTACTCCGCAGGAATCTTCTTTAGCATTGTTTGATGCAGAAGAGTCCCCAGCATGGCCCAGGCTTGGAGAGGTGAGAGGTGATGAGCAGCTCTTCAGCGGCTTGGAGCCCCCAACAGCTGTATCCTGCTCTGGGCCACTAGGAACCGTCACTGCTCCTGTGGTCCTCATCTTTCAGAAAGTCCATCTCAAGAAAACAAAGTAGAACCTGGGACAAGAGCTCCCAATCTTCCTTTTCAAAACAAGTAGAAACAAAAAAGTTGAAAGAGTGGTGACTTTATATATTCTTCGTGTTCATTTACCAATGAACATTTTCCACATTTGCTTTGTCCATGCCTTCCTATATATGTATTTGCTACCCCATTTCAGAGTAACTTGCTGATATCTCAAGATCCTTTGGTTACTCCTTTCCTTTGGCAATATCCCTCTAAACCAGCCTCTTAGGGACTTTTCCTCTTTGTCCTGTCAATGAGGCCCCCCTTGCCCCTTCAGCATAAACTCTCAGGTGTGACCTGGAGCCCCTCCAGAAATTACAAAGTCTCCAGTCACTGGGAAAAATCTCAGGTGTTTAGAGATTACCTCTCAGAAACCAGGGGAAAAGACCAAATCCTTTGAGTAAAAATTAATTGTACACTCCACAGACATGGCCATTTGCCCCTACTTTTATCCCCTGGAAAGGTCCAGAAGACACTACCTTCAACAAGGGTGTGAGAAATAGATCCTACAGAACTATTTTCACATCCTCAAAGAACTCTGTGGTGGCTATTTTATGAAGGACAGTGGGAACTGCTACCATGGAACTGGGATCATTGAAATGAACGGGATGACGGCAAGACAGCCTTGGAAGGGCCAAGTCACAACATTTAAGCCTAAAAGACAAGGTGACCTTACTTCCTACATTGAATACAGAGATCAAACTGTAATCAGAATGGCCTGTCCATCAAACCTCTTTGGCATGAACTCCTTGGTCAGTGTCTCTGGAAATGCAATAGATGGGCAACTTACTTGATTTGTATAAGCAGAAACACTCTAGGTCTGATGAACATAGTCTGACTTGAATCACAGCAATAGACAGTCTCAGACCCTCAACAAATTCACAAGCACAGAGCTCTTCGAATGAAAAAGAGGTAGATCCCCTCAAGGAAGAACCTGTTTATACAGTCAGAAAGAAATTGTCTTAGACCTTGAGCCAAATGGTGTTGTCCCACCAAGGTTACCTGAGTAAAATGACCTCTTAGTAAATATCATTTAATACCAGAATATTTGGAATTTACACCATAATGGTATAAACATTTAGGTGTGTTATTAGCTCATTTTCATAATCAAAAATATTTCAGAAGGATTGTCATCAGGGTTGATCATCAGTGAAAGCAGAATGAGGCAAATTTAGAATGTGAACATCTATTTGACTTCGACTGTCATGAGATTTACCTTTCCTACGAAGCAAGTAGAGTAGATAAATGTATCTTTAAACAGGACTTAAGACTTTTAGAGGAGTAGATAAAACTATTTATAGGCTGTTTTAGCTACCAGTTGGGAAAATGATTAAGGTAATCACTGGACTTGTAACGTGTGGTGGTTAACGTTGTGTGTCAGCTTGGCTGGGCCGTGATTCTCACTGGTTTGGCAGTTATGTAGTGATGTAGTCATCCTGCATGATGTGATTTGATATGATCAGCCAATCAGTTGTAGGGAGATTTTCCTCGGGGGTGTGGCCTGCACCCAATATATGTATAAAAGTTTTGGCAAAGCTTACTGGATTGCTCTGGGTCCTGCATCCAACTGGTTATCATCTGACCTCCAGTTCTTTGGACTTTAGCCAGCAACCTGCTTCCTTTCCTGCCGAACTTAGGTTCCTCTGCCCCTGCAGGTCGTGAGACGGGAGAAGTCTCCAACCTGAATCTGACCCATTGACTTGGGACTTGCTAGCTGTACAACCATGTGAGCAATTTACTTGACATAAAGCTCTCTCTCTCTCTACACGTATACATAGTTATATGTACATACATACACACACACAAACACACACACACACATCCATACATACGCTCCAATAGTTTTGCTTCTCTTGAGAACCTGGCCCAAGACACTTGGTACTGAGCGTGGTTCCAGAGAAACAGAATCGTAAAGATGATTTTTCTCAATTGGTTCTCAAGTTTGACTAGTACTAAAAGTGCTGACGACTCTACCCCCAGTAGTAAAAAGGATGCTGCTAATCCATGGCAAGAGGTGGCAATTTTAATATGCCAAGTATCATCAGAAATAGATCAACTATTGGTGAGAAGCGAGGCTCTGGGTGATCACATGTTTGAAAATCTTGAACGATTTTGTTGGGAAGTAAGGAATCTGGTTGTTTGGTCCTTCTTTCATTGGACAAAGTGGTGAGAGAGATGAGCTCAGGGCTTCAGGTCACAGTTCAAATGCCTTATAAAATACCTCCAAGTTGCAACATGTGCCCTGAAAGAAAGCCTTACTTCTTGTAGTAACAGAGCTGATATTGCTGAAAATCTAACACAGAGTCTTATTCTAAGAGTAGCTGAATAACAACATAATTAACTTCCCAACCTTGAATAGTGTCTGAAGTTAAAGCGAGGCCATTGATTGAGGAGAAATGGGACCCCAAAACTTGGAATGGGAACCTATGGGTAGATAATCAGGGAGCTGGGGACACTGAGGCTCTAAATTCTGTTGAATCATTGCTGCCAGGAGAATCAACACTCTTACTCCCATCTGAAGAGATTACTCCATCTTCTTCTGCTAAGCCACCAAAACAAATAAAACAAACAAACAAATGAAAAAAAAACATTTCCGGCTAATAGGAGGTAATTCTGACTCATAGTGACTCCATACAACAGAATAGAACTACTCCCATAGGGTTTTCAAGGAGCTTCTGGTAGATTTGAACTACTGGCCTTTTGGGTAGCAGCCAACCTTAAACACTGTGGCACCATGGTTTTGGCGAAGCCACTGCCCTCCAGTAAAACCCTTATACCTTCCACCCCTGTTTGATGAGATTAACCCAACTGTGTCTGAAGAGTCTTTGAGATATCACCTGAGGCGGCAGCTGGTCTTTGCCTGAGGCATCACCTTAGACAGATGTCTTTCAAGACACTTCTGAATATTCCCAGCACTCACCACCACTACCCATTTTTCTTCTAGGTCTATAACTAGACTTAAGTCCCAAAAGGTGAAGTACAAAGTGTGAACAAGGAGGAGGCAAACCACACTCCAAAGGAACTGCTTGACTTTCCTAATATGTACAAACAGAAACCTGGGGAATATGTGTGAGAATGGCTATTAAGGGTGTGGGATAATGGTGCAAGGAACATAAACATGGTTCGGTCTGAGTTTACTGATATGGGCCCACTAAGCACAGATTCTTCATTCAGTGTTTCTGCTCAAGAGGTTAGAAAAAGATCTAATAGTTTATTTGGTTGGGTTGATGAAGTACAGATTACATGGTGGCCTAGAGTAAATCAAGTTGAAGTACAAGACCTGCCCTGGTATACTGTAGAAGAAGGTATTCAAAGACTTAGGGAAATTGGTACATTAGAGTGTATTTATCTGGTTAGACCCACATGCCCACACATGGAGTGCCAGAGGACACACCATTTACCACAACAGTGAGAAAGAAATATGCTAAGGGGGTCACAGCATTCTTGAAGAGTGCTGTGATTGCCCTTTTATGTGAGTAAGACTTGACAGTGAGAACTGCCCTAACTGAATTAAAACACCTAACCACAATGGGGCTGATTAGCCCAGTGGTGTTAGGGGCCAAGTGGCAGGACTCAATTGACAAAGACAAGGTGGGAGTGGTTCTGAATTGTATGGAATTGTGGTGTTGGCTAATGAGTCAAGTGTCCTCGGGGTGAAATAGACATGAAACCTGCTACATGTTTACTTGATCTCTACAATCAGAAGTATTCCAGGCCAAGTGAATGGTAATCTATCTTGAATCACCAGAATAGAGAGTTGCAGCCTCTCAATCAATTCCCAGCCTAGAGCTGGTTTACTAACCCACAACCCCTTGAAAGAAGGGGAAGCCAGGTTCCCTTGAGGAAAGACCCCCTACACTGCCAAAAATTTATGCTGTGAGATTTCTCCCAGCCTCCTCCAAAGTGATCTACAGGCTTTTATGAGAGTGACTGTTCATTGGGGAAAGGAAATAATCAGAATTTTCTGGCATTACTGGATACTGGGTCTAAACGCACACTAATTCCAGGAGACCCAAACCATCACTGTGGCCCACCAGTCAAAGTAGGGGCATATGAAGGTAAGATTCTTATTGCACTCTTAGCTCAGATTCGCCTCACAGTGGGTCCGATGTGTCCCCAAGCCCATCCTGTAGTGATTTCCCCAGTTCCAAAATACATAATCAGAATAGATTTACTCACCAACTCCCAGAACCTTCACACTGGATACGTGACAAGAGGAATAGGGGCTATTAAGGTACGAAAAGCCAGGATGAAGTCGTTATAACTACCCCTATCTATGAAAATAGTAAACCAGAAGCAATACCACATTCGTGGAGGAATTGCAGAGAGTACTGCCACCATCAACGGCTTGAAGAATGCAGGGCTAGTGATTCCCACCACATCCCCATTCTACTCGCCTATTGGGCCTGTGCAGAAAACAGATGGATCTTGCTGAATGGCAGCAGATTACCGTAAACTCAACCTGGTGGTGACTCTAATTGTAACTGCCGTTCCAGATGTGGTTTCATTGCTTGAACAAATTAATATATCTCCTGGTACCTGGTATCCAGCTATTGGTCTGACCAATGTTGTTTTCCTATTTTCAGTTTTGAAGAAACATCAAAAACAGCTTTTCCTCAGCTGGAAAGGCAAACAGTACACCTCCACTGTCCTACCTCAGTGATGTATCAGCTCTCCAGTCCTATGTCTTAATTTAGACCTCAGAGACATTGATTGCATTTCCATTCCTCAGGCCATCATACTGGTCCGTTGCATTGATGACCCTACGCTGATTGGACATAGTAAGGACGAAGTGCCAATGACTCTGGACTTATTGGTAGAACACTTGCGTGCTAGGAGTTGGGAAATAAATCCCACAAAACTTCAGGCTCCTTCCACCTCAGTGAAATTTCTAGGCGTTCAGTGGTGTGGGGCAGTGGTGTGGCCCATGCAGGAAGAACTGTCCTTGTCAGTAGTCCCCGGGTATCTCCTGGCATTCGTTGGTCTGTGAGAGACTCTCGCATGTTGTCTCCCTCCCAAGCCTGACCCTCTCTACACGTCTCTTCTCTTTTATGAAACAGCACTCAGAAAGGATTAGGACTAGGACCCACCCTCCTCCGGTATTACTTAACTGATACTGCCTTCGAAGAGCAGGAGAAGGATGTGGCAGTTGGCTTCTACTCTGTCCTATAGGGCCGCTGTGAGTCAAAATTGAGTCCACCCACAGTGGATTTATCTTCAACGAAAAACTCTATTACCCCCAAAAAGGTCACATTCACAGGTACAGTGGTTAGGAGTGTGATCTTTCCTTCGGGGGACACAATTCAATCCCTAACACTAGAAAAAAAAAAAAAAAAAAGAGAATTCCATGGTTCATGCTCTTTTTTTCTTTTTTAATTTTTATTGTGCTTTAAGTGAAAGTTTACAAATAAAGTCAGTCTCTCACGTAAAAACCTATATACACCTTGCTACATATTCCCAATTACTCTCACCTCTATGAGACAGCCCGCTCCCTCCTTCCACTCTCTCTTCATGACCATTTTTGATGATCGTCTTAATGTTGGTAAAAAAAAAAAACCCCGTGTTTTCACAGCCAGAAGATCCTGAAACAACTTCTAGTTGACAAGAAAGCATTTCTTCCCTGGCTGTGAGTGCCCCTGTCAGTTTTATCTGATTTTTCATCGAATATATTGGTGCCAAGAGCTTTATCTTTGATATCACTAATTCTGACCTCCATTTCCTCAGTTCTGTTCCTCTGATTTTCTATTGAGTTGTCTAATTCCAAAATTTTATTGTTAATGTTCTGACTTTCCGATTGCTGTCTCAGTATGGATTCTTGCAGCCTGTTGAATATGCCATTATGCTCTTCAGTAACATTCTTAATTTCCTTGAGCACATTATCTGTGGGATCCTTGGTTTGTTCTGCATTTTGCCTGCTCTCCTTCCTGATCTCTTGAAGAGTTCTGTATGTTAATCTTTTGTATTCTACCTCTGGTAATTGCAGGAATATATCTTTGTCCAGAAGATTCCTTGATTCTTTGTTTTGGGAGCTTGTTGAAACGAACATGTTCTGCTTCTTTATGTGATTTAGACTATTGTTTCTGAGTCATCTATAAGTTATTGTCTTAATTTATTTTATGTTAGCTTACTGTGTCTTATCTTCTTGCTTTGTTTTGTTTTGATGTGCCCAAATAGGCTGCTCAAGTGGGCTAGCTTGATTATTGGTGCCTTTGAAGCTATAACATCCTGTCACCAGATGGTTAGAGCTGTTACTGCGTATATAAGCCTAGGAGTCCATTCACTTTTTTTCTTGTATGGATTCAGCTGAGGTGTCCAAGTAATTGGTGCAGGCTCTCACCTACAGTCTTAGAGGAGCAGAGGTGATTGGTGTAGGCGCAGATATCTGGTTGCAGCAGGGGGTCACACTCTGAGCAAGGCAGGGGCTGACAACTGTCTCCCGAATGTCTGTGAGGAAAGGGAGTCGCTGTGCCCTAGAGCTCACAGTTGGGTGGGGTCTGTAGCTGGACAATGGGGACCCAATGCTTTTGGCTGTAAGGATTAGCAGGCAGCACTTATCCTTGGGCCCCTGTTGTGGGTGGCTAGGTGCTGTAGGTGGAGCCACCAATCCTTGGGCCCCTGATATGGGTAGGTGAGGACCCTGCTTAATAGGCAGAGTGGTGTCAAATGTCAAAATTCAGCCTCTCTGCCCCACAGCTGAAACAGTTGAAGTCAGACCTCAGGCACCTACACTGTTGCACTATGCCAACAAGGGCCTAAGCTGCTTAAATGGCCCCACACAGGTCCACCCACTGGGGAAAGGCATTCAAAGTCCATGGACTGCTTGTGCCTGGATAGGAGCTGCTTCTGCCCTGAGTTCCCAGGTTAAGGGAACTGGCAGGTTGTTTTTTCTCCATTTGTTAATTTATTCCTTCTCCAAGGCCAGGAGAATGGCTCATGGTGCACAGCACCACTGAAGCTGGCTCAAGGGCTGTGGTAGTGGGGTGAAGAATCAGATACATGGGAGAGGCTTCTTTCAAAAGGAGTGCTTTTTTTTTTTTTTATGCTGTTTTAAGTAAAAGTTTGCCAATTCAAGTCTATCTCTCATACAAAAATTATAGACATGTTGCTATATCCTCCTAGTTGCTCTCCCTGTAATGAGACAGCACACACCTTTCTACTCTCTATTTTCGTTTCCATTTGGCCAGCTTGTGACCCCCTCTGCCCTCTCCTCTCCCATCCAGACAGTAGCTGCCCACATAGTCTCATGTATCTACTTGATCCAAGAAGCTCACTCCTCACCAGTATCATTTTCTATCCTATAATCCAATCGTATCCCTGTCTGAAGAGTTGGCTTTGGGAATGGTTCCTGTCTTGGGCTAACAGAAGGTCTGGAGACCATGACCCTCGGGGTCCCTCTACTCTCAGTCAGACCTTTAAGTCTGGTCTTTTTAAGTGAATTTGAGGTCTAAATGCCACTGCTCTCCTCCCCTTCAGGGGCTCTCTGCTTTGTTCCCTGTCAGGGCCGTCATGGGTTATAACCAGACATGGGTTCTAACTTCTGGTGTCAGGCTGATGGAGTCTCTGGTTTATGTGGCCCAGTCTCTTTGTGGGGCTCATAATTACCTTGTGTGTTTGGTGTTCTTCATTCTCCTTTGCTCTAGGTTGGTTGAGACCAATTGAAGCATCTTTGATGGCCCTGTGCTAGCATTTAAGACCCCGGATGCCACTCTCCAAAGTGGGATGCAGAATGTTTTCTGAATAGATTTTATTATGCCAATTGACCTAGATGTCCTCTGAAGCCATGGTCCCCAAACCCCCTCCCCTGCTACGCTGGCCTTCGAAGCATTCACTTTATTCAGGAAACTTCTTTGCTTTTGGTTTAATCTTGTTGTGCTGACCTCTCCTGTATTGTGTAGCATCTTTTCTTTTGCCTAAAATAGTTCTTGTCTACTATCTAATTAGTGAATACCCCTCTCCCTCCACACTCTCGTAAGCATCAAGGAATACCCTCTTCTGTGTGTAAACTTTTTCTTGAGCTCCTGTAATAGTGGTCTCATACAATATTTGTCCCTTTGCAACTGAATACTTTCACTCAGCATAATGCCTTCCAGATTCCTCCATGTTATGAAATGTTTCACAGATTCATCATTGCTCTTACCAATGCGTAGTATTCCATTGTGTGAAAAAAATATATATATATACCATAATTTATTTATCCATTCATCCTTTGATGAGCACCTTGGTTGCTTTCATCTTTTTGCTATTGTAAACAGTGCTGCAATGAACATGGGTGTGCATATATATCTGTTCATAAAAAGGGTCTTATTTGTCTAGGCTATATTTCAAGGAGTGGGATTGTTGGATTGTACAGTAGTTCTAGTTCTAGCTTTTTAAGGAAGTGCCAAAATGATTCCCTATGTGGTTGTACCATTTTCCATTCCCACCAGCAGTGTATAAGTGTTCCAGTCTCTCCACAACCACTCCAACATTCATTATTTTGTGTTTTTTTGGATTAATGCCAGCCTTGTTGGAGTGAGATGGAATCTCATTGTAGTTTTGATTTGCATTTGTCTCGTGGGTAATGATCGTGAGAATTTCCTCATGTATCTGTTAGCTACCTGAATGTCTTCTTTAGTGATGTGCCTGTTCATATCCTTTGCCCAGTTTTTAATAGAGTTATTTGTCTTTTTGTAGTTGAATTTTTGCAGTATCATGTAGCTTTTAGAGATCAATGATGACTAGGAATGTTATAGCTAAAAACTTTTTCCCGATCTTTATGTAATCTTTTTACACTTTTGTTGAAGTCCTTGTATGAGCATAGGTGTTTGATTTTTAGGAGCTCCCAGTTATCTAATTTCTCTTCTGATGTTTGTGCATTGTTAGTAATGTTTTGTGTACTGTTTATGGTGTGTATTAGGACTCCTAGTGCTGTCCCTATTTTATTCTTCCATGATCTTTATCATTGTAGATTTTACATTTATGTCTTTGATCCATTTGTAGTTAGTTTTTGTGCATGATGTGAGGTATGGGTCTTGTTTCATTTTTTCAGATGGATATCCAGTTATGCCAGCACGATTGTTAAAGAGACTGTCTTTTCTGCATTTAACTGATTCTGGGCTTTTGTCAAATATCAGGTGCTCGTATGTGGTTGAATTTCTGTTTGGAATCTCAATTCTGTTCCTTTGGTCTATGTATCTGTTGTTGTACCTGTAGCAGGCTGTTTTGACCATTGTGGTGGTAAAATAGTTCCTAAAATCAGGTAAAGTAAGGCCTCTCACTTTGTTCTTTTTTTTTTTTTTTTTTTTTCAGTAATGCTTTACTTATCCAGGGCCTCTTTCCTTTCCATATGAAGCTGGTGATTTGCTTCTCCATCTCGTTAAAAAACTTCATTGGAATTTGCATGGGAATTGCATTGTGTGTATACATCGTTTTTGGTAGAATAGACATTTGTAAAATGTTAAGCCTTCCTATCCCTGAGCATGGTATGTTTTTCCACTTATGTACATCTCTTTTCTTCTTGCAGGAGTGTCTAGTACTTTTCTTGGTATAGGTCTTTTATGTCTCTGGTACGATTTATTCCTAAGCATTTTATCTTCTTCGGGGCTGATTTAAATGGTATTGATTTGGTGATTTCTTCTTGGATGTTCTTTTTGTTGGTGTAGAGGAATCCAACGGATTCTTGTATGTTTATCTTGTATCCTGACAATCTGCTGAACTCTTAGCTTCAGTAGTTTTCTTGAGGATTCTTTAGGGTTTTCTGTGTATAAGATCATGCCATCTGCAAATAGAGATACTTTTTCTTCTTCCTTATCAATCTGGAAGCCATTTATTTCTTTAGCTAGCCTAATTGCTCTGGCTAGGACCTCCAGCACACTGTTGAATAAGACTGGTGATACAGGGCATCCTTGTCTGGTTCCCAATCGCAAGGGGAATGCTATACACTCTCTGCATTTAGGGGTGATGTTGGGTTTTGGGCTTTGTATAAATGCTCTTTATTATGTTGAGGAAGTTTTCTTTTATTCCTACTTTTCTGAGAGTTTGTATCATGAATGGGTGTTGGACTTGGTCAAATGCATCTGCATTAATTGATAAGACCATGATGTTCTTCTCTTTTGTTTAATTTGTATGATGGGTTACATTAATTGTTTTTCTTGTGTTGAACCATCCCTGCATACCTTGTATGAATCTCACTTGGTCATGGTGAATTATTTTTCTGATATGTTGTTGAATTCTGTTGGCTAGAATTTTGTGGAGGATTTTGGCATCTAAATTTATGAGGGATGTAGGTGTGTAATTTTTTTTTTTTTTTTTTGGTGTCTTTACTTGGTTTTGGTATCAAGGATATGCTGGCTCCATACAATGAGTTTGGGAGTATACCGTCCTTCTTTATGCTCCGAAATACCTTGAGTAGTAGTGGTGTTAACTCTTCTCTGAAAGTTTGGTAGAACTCTGCAGTGAAGCCATTCATTCAGGCCAGGGCTTTTTTTCACTGGGAGTTTTTTTTTTTTTTTTTTATTACTTTTACAATCTCTTCTTTTGTTATGGGTTTATTTAGTTGTTCTACATCTGTATGTATTAGTTTAGGTAGGTAGTATGTTTCCAGATATTCATCCATCTCTTCTAGGTTTTTAAATTTGTTAGAGTACAATTTTTTGTAGTAATTTCATATCATTCTTTTAATTTCAGTTGGGTCTATTGTAATATCGCCCATCTCATGTCTTATTCGGGTTATTTCCTTCCTCTCCTGTTTTTCTTTGTCAGTTTGGCCAATGGTTTATCAATTTTGTTAATTTTTTCAAAGAACCAGCTTTTGGTCTTGTTAACTCTTTCAATTGTTTTTGTTGTCTATTTCATGGAATTCTGCTCTAATTTTTATTATTTGCTTTCTTCTGGTACCTGAGGGTGTCTTTTGTTTCTTTCTATTTGTTCAAGTTGTAGGGGTAATTCTTTGATTTTGGTCCTTTCTTCTTTTTGTATGTATGCCTTTATTGATATAAAGTGACCTCTGAGTGCTGCTTTCACTGTGTCCCAAAGGTTCTGATAGGAAGTGTTCTCATTGGATTCTATGAATTTCTTTATTCCATCCTTAACGTCGTCTATAACCCAGCCATTTTTGAGCAGGGTGTTGCTCAATTTCCAAGTGTTTGATTTCTTTTCCTTGCTTTTTCTGTTATTGATTTCTACTTTTATGGCTTTATGGTCAGAGAAGATGCTTTGTAATATTTCGATATTTTGGATTCTGCTAAGGCTTGCTTTATGACCTAATATGTGGTGTATTCTAGAGAATGTTCCATGTGCACTAGAAAGAAAAGTATACTTGGCTACTGTTCAGTGGAGTGCTCTGTACATGTCTATGAGGTCAAATCAGTTGATTGTGGCATTTTGATCTTCTGTGTCTTTATTGAGCTTCTTTCTGGATGTTCTGTCCTTTACCAAGAGAGGCGTGTTGAAGTCTTCTACTATAATTGTGGAGCTGTCTATCTCACTTTTCAATGCTGTTAGAGTTTGTTTTATGTATCTTGCAGCCCTGCCATTGGGTGCATAAATATTTAATATGGCTATATCCTCCTGATATATTGTCCCTTTCATCATGATATAGTGTCCTTCCTCATTCTTTTTGGTAGATTTAACTTTAAAGTCTATTTTTTTCAGAAATTAGTACTGCCACACCTGCTCTCTTTTGATTGTCCTTTGCTTGATGTATTTTTTTTCCATCCTTTGAATTTGAGTTTGTTTGTGTCTCTAAGTCTAAGGTGTGTCTCTTGTAGGCAGCATAGAGACTCATGTTACTTTTTTTTTTTTAGTAACTTTTATTAAGCTTCAAGTGAACGTTTACAAATCCAATCAGTCTGTCACATATAAGTTTACATACATCTCACTCCCTACTCCCACTTCCTCTCCCCCTCTTGAGTCAGCCCTTTCAGTCTCTCCTTTCTTGACAATTTTGCCAGCTTCCCTCTCTCTCTATCCTCCCATCCCCCCTCCAGACAAGAGTTGCCAACACAATCTCAAGTGTCCACCTGATATAATTAGCTCACTCTTCATCAGCATCTCTCTCCCACCCGCTGACCAGTCCCTTTCATGTCTGATGAGTTGTCTTTGGGGATGGTTCCTGTCCTGTGTCAACAGAAGGTCTGGGGAGCATGGCCGCCGGGATTCCTCTAGTCTCAGTCAGACCATTAAGTTTGGTCTTTTTATGAGAATTTCGGGTCTGCATCCCACTGATCTCCTGCTCCCTCAGGGGTCCTCTGCTGTGCTCCCTGTCAGGGCAGTCATCGATTGTGGCCGGGCACCAACTAGTTCTTCTGGTCTCAGGATGATGTAGGTCTCTGGTTCATGTGGCCCTTTCTGTCTCTTGGGCTCTTAGTTGTCGTGTGGCCTTGGTGTTCTTCATTTTCCTTTGCTCCAGGTGGGTTGAGACCAATTGCTGCATCTTAGATGGCCGCTTGTTAGCATTTAAGACCCCAGACGCCACATTTCAAAGTGGGATGCAGAATGATTTCATAATAGAATTATTTTGCCAATTGACTTAGAAGTCCCCGAAAACCATGTTCCCCAGACCCCCGCACTTGCTCCGCTGACCTTTGAAGCATTCATTTTATCCCGGAAACTTCTTTGCTTTTGGTCCAGTCCAATTGAGCTGACCTTCCATGTATTGAGTGTTGTCTTTCCCTTCACCTAAAGCAGTTCTTATCTACTGATTAATCAATAAAAAACCCTCTCCCACCCTCCCTCCCTCCCCACCTCGTAACCACAAAAGTATGTGTTCTTCTCAGGTTTACTATTTCTCAAGATCTTATAATAGTGGTCTTATACAATATTTGTCCTTTTGCCTCTGGCTCATTTCCCTCAGCATAATGCCTTCCAGGTTCCTCCATGTTATGAAATGTTTCAGAGATTCATCACTGTTCTTTATCGATGCGTAGTATTCCATTGTGTGAATATACCACAATTTATTTACCCATTCATCCGTTGATGGACTCCTTGGTTGCTTCCAACTTTTTGCTATTGTAAACAGAGCTGCAATGAACATGGGTGTGCATGTATCTGTTTGTATGAAGGCTCTTGTATCTCTAGGGTATATTCCTAGGAGTGGGATTTCTGGGTTGTATGGTAGTTCTATTTCTAACTGTTTAAGATAACGCCAGATAGATTTCCAAAGTGGTTGTACCATTTTACATTCCCACCAGCAGTGTATGAGAGTTCCAATCTCTCCGCAGCCTCTCCAACATTTATTATTTTGTGTTTTTTGGATTAATGCCAGCCTTGCTGGTGTGAGATGGAATCTCATCGTACTTTTAATTTGCATTTCTCTAATTGCTAATGATCGGGAGCATTTTCTCGTGTATCTGTTGGCTGCCTGAATATCTTCTTTAGTGAAATGTGTGTTCATATCCTTTGCCCACTTCTTGATTGGGTTGTTTGTCTTTTTCTGGTTGAGTTTTGACAGAATCATGTAGATTTTAGAGATCAGGCGCTGGTCGGAGATGTCATAGCTGAAAATTCTTTCCCAGTCTGTAGATGGTCTTTTTACTCTTTTGGAGAAGTCTTTAGATGAGCATAGGTATTTGATTTTTAGGAGCTCCCAGTTATCTGGTTTCTCTTCATCATTTTTGGTAATGTTTTGTATTCTGTTTATACCTTGTATTAGGGCTCCTAGGGTTGTCCCAATTTTTTCTTCCATGATCTTTATCGTTTTAGTCTTTATGTTTAGGTCTTTGATCCACTTGGAGTTAGTTTTTGTGCATGGTGTGAGGTATCGGTCCTGTTTCATTTTTTTGCAAAGGGATATCCAGTTATGCCAGCACCATTTGTTAAAAAGGCTGTCTTTTCCCCAGTTAATTGACACTGGTCCTTTGTCAAATATCAGCTGCTCATACGTGGATGGATCTATGTCTGGGTTCTCAATTCTGTTCCATTGGTCTATGTGTCTGTTGTTGTACCAATACCAGGCTGTTTTGACTACTGTGGCTGTATAATAGGTTCTGAAGTCAGGTAAAGTGAGGCCTCCCACTTTCTTCTTCTTTTTCAGTAGTGCTTTGCTTATCCGGGGGTTCTTTCCCTTCCATATGAAATTGGTGATTTGTTTCTCTATCCCCTTAAAATATGACATTGGAATTTGGATCGGAAGTGCGTTAAATGTATAGATGGCTTTTGGTAGAATAGACATTTTTACTATGTTAAGTCTTCCTATCCATGAGCAGGGTATGTTTTTCCACTTAAGTATGTCCTTTTGAATTTCTTGTAGTAGAGCTTTGTAGTTTTCTTTGTATAGGTCTTTTACATCCTTGGTAAGATTTATTCCTAAGTATCTTATCTTCTTGGGGGCTACTGTGAATGGTATTGATTTGGTTATTTCCTCTTCGGTGTTCTTTTTGTTGATGTAGAGGAATCCAAGTGATTTTTGTATGTTTATTTTATAACCTGAGACTCTGCCAAACTCTTCTATTAGTTTCAGTAGTTTTCTGGAGGATTCCTTAGGGTTTTCTGTGTATATAATCATGTCATCTGCAAATAGTGATAACTTTACTTCTTCCTTGCCAATCCAGATACCTTTTATTTCTTTGTCTAGCCTAATTGCCGTGGCTAGGACTTCTAGCACAATGTTGAATAAGAGCAGTGATAAAGGGCATCCTTGTCTGGTTCCCGTTCTCAAGGGAAATGCTTTCAGGTTCTCTCCATTTAGAGTGATATTGGCTGTTGTCTTTGCATAGATGCCCTTTATTATGTTGAGGAATTTTCCTTCAATTCCTATTTTGGTAAGAGTTTTTATCATAAATGGGTGTTGGACTTTGTCAAATGCCTTTTCTGCATCAATTGATAAGATCATGTGGTTTTTGTCTTTTGTTTTATTTATGTGATGGATTACATTAATGGTTTTTCTGATATTGAACCAGCCTTGCATACCTGGTATAAATCCCACTTGATCAGGGTGAATTATTTTTTTGATGTGTTGTTGGATTCTATTGGCTAGAATTTTGTTGAGGATTTTTGCATCTATGTTCATGAGGGATATAGGTCTATAATTTTCTTTTTTTGTAATGTCTTTACCTGGTTTTGGTATCAGGGAGATGGTGGCTTCATAGAATGAGTTGGGTAGTATTCCGTCATTTTCTATGCTTTGGAATACCTTTAGTAGTAGTGGTGTTAACTCTTCTCTGAAAGTTTGGTAGAACTCTGCAGTGAAGCCGTCCGGGCCAGGGCTTTTTTTTGTTGGGAGTTTTTTGATTACCGTTTCAATCTCTTTTTTTGTTATGGGTCTATTTAGTTGTTCTACTTCTGAATGTGTTAGTTTAGGTAGGTAGTGTTTTTCCAGGAATTCACCCATTTCTTCTAGGTTTTCAAATTTGTTAGAGTACAATTTTTCATAATAATCTGAAATGATTCTTTTAATTTCATTTGGTTCTGTTGTGATGTGGTCCTTCTCATTTCTTATTCGGGTTATTTGTTTCCTTTCCTGTATTTCTTTTGTTAGTCTAGCCAATGGTTTATCAATTTTGTTAATGTTTTCAAAGAACCAGCTTTTGGCTTTGTTAATTCTTTCAATTGTTTTTCTGTTCTCTAATTCATTTAGTTCAGCTCTAATTTTTATTATTTGTTTTCTTCTGGTGCCTGATGGATTCTTTTGTTGCTCAGTTTCTATTTGTTCAAGTTGTAGGGACAGTTCTCTGCTTTTGGCTCTTTCTTCTTTTTGTATGTGTGCATTTATTGATATAAGTTGGCCTCTGAGCACTGCTTTTGCTGTGTCCCAGAGGTTTTGATAGGAAGTCTTTTCATTCTCGTTGCTTTCTATGAATTTCCTTATTCCCTCCTTAATGTCTTCTATAACCCAGTCTTTTTTCAGAAGGGTGTTGTTCATTTTCCAAGTGTTTGATTTCTTTTCCCTAGTTTTTCTGTTATTGATTTCTAGCCTCATTGCCTTGTGGTCTGAGAAGATGCTTTGTAATATTTCGATGTTTTGGACTCTGCAAAGGTTTGTTTTATGACCTAATATGTGGTCTATTCTAGAGAATGTTCCATGTGCACTAGAAAAAAAAGTATATTTTGCAGCAGTTGGGTGGAGAGTTCTGTATAAGTCAATGAGGTCAAGTTGGTTGATTGTTGTAATTAGATCTTCCGTGTCTCTGTTGAGCTTCTTACTGGATGTCCTGTCCTTTTCCGAAAGTGGTGTGTTGAAGTCTCCTAGTATAATTTTGGAGGTATCTATCTCGCTTTTCAGTTCTGTTAAAATTTGATTTATGTATCTTGCAGCGCTGTCATTGGGTGCATAAATATTTAATATGGTTATGTCTTCCTGATCAATTGTCCCTTTTATCATTATATAGTGTCCTTCTTTATCCTTTGTGGTGGATTTAAGTCTAAAGTCTATTTTGTCAGAAATTAATATTGCTACTCCTCTTCTTTTTTGCTTATTGTTTGCTTGATATACTTTTTTCCATCCTTTGAGTTTTAGTTTGTTTGTGTCTCTAAGTCTAAGGTGTGTCTCTTGTAGGCAGCATATAGATGGATCGTGTTTCTTTATCCAGTCTGTGACTCTCTGTCTCTTTATTGGTGCATTTAGTCCATTTACATTCAGGGTAATTATAGATAAATAAGTTTTTAGTGCTGTCATTTTGATACCTTTTTATGTGTGTTGTTGACAATTGCATTTTTCCACATACTTTTTTGTGCTGAGGCGTTTTTCTTAGTAAATTGTGAGATCCTCATTTTCATAGTGCTTGACTTTATGTTAGTTGAGTCGTTATGTTTTTCTTGGTTTTTATCTTGAGTTATAGAGTTGTTATACCTTTTTGTGGTTACCTTATTATTTACCCCTATTTTTGTAAGTAAAAACCTAACTTGTATTGTTCTATATCGCCTTGTATCACTCTCCATATGGCAGTTCAATGCCTCCTGTATTTAGTCCCTCTTTTTGATTATTGTGATCTTTTACCTATTGACTTCCATGATTCCCTGTTATGCGTATTTTTTTTTAATTAATCTTAATTTGTTTTTGTGATTTCCCTATTTGAGTTGATATCAGGACGTTCTGTTTTGTGACCTTGTGTTGTGCTGATATCTGATATTATTGGTTCTCTGACCAAACAATATCCTTTAGTATTTCTTGTAGCTTTGGTTTGGTTTTTGCAAATTCTCTAAACTTGTGTTTGCCTGTAAATATCTTAATTTCGCCTTCATATTTCAGAGAGAGTTTTGCTGGATATATGATCCTTGGCTGGCAGTTTTTCTCCTTCAGTGTTCTGTATATGTCATCCCATTCCCTTCTTGCCTGCATGGTTTCTGCTGAGTAGTCAGAACATATTCTTACTGATTCTCCCTTGAAGGAAACCTTTCTTTTCTCCCTGGCTGCTTTTAAAATTTTCTCTTTATCTTTGGTTTTGGTGAGTTTGATGATAATATGTCTTGGTGTTTTTCTTTTTGGATCAATCTTAAATGGGGTTCGATGAGCATCTTGGATAGATATCCTTTCATCTTTCATAATGTCAGGGAAGTTTTCTGTCAGGAGTTCTTCAACTATTTTCTCTGTGTTTTCTGTCCCCCCTCCCTGTTCTGGGACTCCAATCACCCGCAGGTTATCCTTCTTGATAGAGTCCCACATAATTCTTAGGGTTTCTTCATTTTTTTTAATTCTTTTATCTGATTTTTTTTCAGCTATGTTGGTGTCGATTCCCTGGTCCTCCAGATGTCCCAGTCTGCATTCTAATTGCTCGAGTCTGCTCCTCTGAGTTCCTAGTGAGTTGTCTAATTCTGTTATTTTATTGTTAATCTTTTGGATTTCTACATGTTGTCTCTCTATGGATTCTTGCAACTTATTAATTTTTCCACTATGTTCTTGAATAATCTTTTTGAGTTCTTCAACAGTTTTATCAGTGTGTTCCTTGGCTTTTTCTGCAGTTATCCTAATTTCATTTGTGATATCATTAAGCATTCTGTAAATTAGTTTTTTATATTCTGTATCTGATAATTCCAAGATTGTATCTTCATTTGGGGAAGATTTTGATTCTTTTGTTTGGGGGGGTGGAGAAGCTGTCATGGCCTGCTTCTTTAAGTGGTTTGATATGGATTGTTGTCTCCGAGCCATCACTGGGAAACTAGTTTTTCCAGAAAATCCGCTAAAAAAAACTGCAGTCAGATCCCTATCAGAGTTCTCCCTCTGGCTCAGGCTATTCAGATGTTAATGAAGCCGCCTGGGGAGGGTGGGGGAGGGAACAGAGAGATAGGAGAGTAGCACCTCAGAATATAGCCAGAGTTGCTTGTCTTGCTTGGAATGACTGTTATATCTGAGATTCCCGCGGGCGCGTCGCCTATGTGTGCTGGCTGTGTGGAGATTGCCCCCAGGGGGTCTGGCCCGCTGGAGTCACGGTCAGATCCTCTGCTTCCAGCCCCACGCCCAGCGTCAAGGCTCCCCTACTGGGACGGTGCACTCTCGACTCCAAAATCAGTCGCTGCCTCCCGGGGACTTCTCGTCCCTCCAGCTGCGTGGCCGTGCCGCCTCCGAGAACCAGTTGGGCCTCCTCCCGGGGTTAGTTCAGATGGGTGGAGCAGGTCCCCGTGCTTGTGCCGTGACCGAGTGTTCCGGCTGGGACGCTGTTCTCCCCGCTCCAATACCAGTCGCTGCCTCCCAGGGACTTCTCCTACCGGCTGTGTCCCACGTCGCCCGCGTGACCCGGCTGGTCCCCTTCCCGGGGTTAGTTCAGGGGGGTGGAGCAACTCTCCGTGTTTATGCCGTACCTGCGTCCAGTCCAAATCCCTGCGGGACGGTTCCCCGGCTCGGACGCTGCTCTTTCTGCTCCAAGACCAGTCACTGCCTCCTGGGGACTTCTCCTACCGGCTGCGTCCCACGCCGCCCGTGGAACCGGCTGGTCCCCCTCCCGGGGTTAGTTCAGGGGGGTGGAGCCGCTCTCTGTGCTTGTGCCGTACCTGACTGGTACGCTGGCTCCAGGCTCTGGAAACAATCGCTGCTTCCCCGTATTAGTTCGTTCTCCGTCTCTAAATCTGTGTTTGTTGTTCAGGGTTCGTAGATTGTTATGTATGTGATCGATTCACTTGTTTTTCCGTGTCTTTGTTGTAAGAGGAATCCGAGGTAGCGTCTGCCTAGTCCGCCATCTTGGCTCCGCCCCGCTCTCATGTTACTTTTTAATCCATTCTTTCACTCTCTGTCTCCTTATTGGTGCATTAACCCATTTACATTCAGCGTTATTACGGATAGGTATGAGCTTAGTAAAATGCACAGATCTTATGTACACAGTCCAATGGATTTTGATAAACAGAACCATCACCTCGATCAAGTTACAGAAGGTTTCCATCAACTCACAAAGATCCTTTGAACACTTTTCCAGTCAATCCCTACCTCACTCCCTCTTAGGCAATCACCATTCTGTTTTCTCTGTCCATAGACAAGTTTTGACTCTTGAAATTTACATAAATGACTATACTTTTTTGTGGTTGTCTTTTGTTTTTTAATGCAACCTAAGGTTTTTGAGCTATATCGCTTCATGCATGTCTGTGTGTCATTTTGGTGTTATTGATGAGTGTAATTGCAATGTGTGAACAAGAGACAGTTGAAGAACAATTGGGTCATTTGTAGTTCTGGCTACTATGACTAAGGGTGGTATGAAAATTCTTGTACAAGTCTTTTTATGGATATGTGGATTCATTTCTTTCGAGTATGTACCTATTATTGGAATCGCTGGGTTTTGTAGTTTTCCAGAATGGTTGAACTATTTTACTGCCTCAACATGAACAAGAGATACATTGATCTACATTCTTGTCAGCAATTGGTGTGTTTGTTACTGTAAATCGTGGATTTGAGCCGGCTGCTGCAAAGCCAATACTGAGACAGGAGGAGATAAGCAGCAAGAGGCCTTTAATGAACACCGGCGTATGAGAGAAAGAGGGGGTTAAATTTCTCTCAAGTTCTGTCTAAACCTAGAAGACTAATTGGAGGGTTTTTATAGGGGGAAGGTCAGGGTTTAGAGGTTTTCAGGAATGTTGGTTTTTCTTTGAGGTAGACACGATGATAAAGTGATCTATTATTGAAGTCCTGCAAGTTTCTTCATGCCATCCTGGAGTTCTGCAAGTCTCTTCATGCCGTCCTGGTTTCTATCACAAGATGATGTAAGCTTTGTTCAGCTACCTCGGTTTTGGGTTTTTTTTTCCTTGGGAGAGGAACATAGCTTAATCAACAACTAAAAATTGATTACCTTATTTTTCTCTAAAGGAACAATCATGAGACAGACTCAGAAGAAGGAATTATGTTTCAAAAACTAGAAATTAATCACAGTTTATACAGCTATACTAAAACACTAGAAAAATATATTTTCTCTATTCCAATACTAAAACACCAAAGGAAATATATTTTCTCTACTTCATTTTCTGTGTTTTACGTTTTACCCATTCTAATGAGTGTACGATGATATACCACGGTGTCATGGGTTGAATTCTATCCCCCCAAAAATATGTGTATCAACTTGATTAGGCCATGGATCCCAGTATTGTGTGGTTGCCCTCTATTTTGTGATTGTAATTTTATGTTGAGAGGATTAGGGTGGGATCGTAACACCATCCACATTCAGGTCACCTCCCTGACCAAAGGTAAAGTGAGTTTCCCTGGGGTGTGGTCTCCACCACCTTTTATCTTTCAAGAGATGAAAGTAAAGGGAAGCAAGCAGAGAGTTGGGGACTTCATACCACCAACAAAGGAGCACTAGGTATAGAACGCATCCTTTGGACACAGGGTCACTTTGCCTGAGAAGCTTCTCGACTAGGGGAAGGTTGAGCACAAGGAATCTTCCTCCAGAGCCCACAGAGAGTGAAAGCCACCCCCTGGAGCTGACACCCTGAATTGGGACTTGTAACCTACTAGACTGCGAGAGAATTTACTTCTCTTTGTTAAAGCCATCCACTTGTGGTATTTCTGTTATGGCAGCACTAGATAACTAAGACAGAATTTTGTACTGAGAGAGTGGGATGCTGCTCTTTCAGATACCGAAAATGTGGAAGCGGTTTTGAAACTGTGAATAGATCAAGTTGTGTAAGCAGCAGAGGACCAGGATAGCAGAGAACCTGAAGCAGCAGAGAAGGGGCAACGCAGACAACCGGCAGCAGAACCTGGAGACCAGCACGAGAGGGTGCTAGAGCCGACCCACGGAGCCAGAGAGCTAAGTGTCTGGGCTCAGGAGGCTTCCTGGTGGAGTGGGGTGCCTCAAGGCACTTATAGGTGGAGCTACAGAGCTTTGGAACACTTACCCCAGTAGGGCAGATGTGAGTGTGAGGCCCAGGAGGCAAGAGGCCAGGAAACCAGGAAGCAGAAGCTGAAGAGACAACACAAGAAGTTGAGCTGCCTCAGTCTCAAAAGGTATGGCCATGACCTCTGGGGTTTCAAAGCGTGGACCCATGGCCTCTAGTGTTTGTAAGGGTAGAGTTGCCACTGAGATGGTTGAGGAAAAGTGTGCACCTACAGCCGAGGGAGCAGAGTTGCTGTCCTAGTGGGCCTGGAAGGCAGAGTTGAAGCCCAGGTTCAAGGGGTCTCCATTCAGAATCCGGAGGGTGTGGCCAATACCTAGGGGTAGGAGGGCAGAGTTATTGTGGAAATTGTGTTAGAGAATGGAGGATTATTTTTAAAGCTTTGAGGGCCAATGTAATGTGTTCTGCAACTTGCTTGGTGCCTGTTATCCCTTCTTTTTTCCAGTTTCTCCCATTCGTAATGGAAATATCTAGCTTGTGCCTGTTCTGCCCTTGTACCTTTGGAAGCAGATAATTAGTATTCTAGATTTTGCAGATGAAGAGGAATTTTTGGATTTTAGCCTTGGTGTTAAGACTTTTGCTATGATATGTTGGAAAATGGATATGATTTGTTTGCTGCAAGGATGTGATTTTGGGGGGCTGAAAGGGTGGAACTTCACGGATTGAATTGGGGTCCCCCCCAAATATATTTACGTCAACTTGGTTAGGTCATTATTCCCAGTATTGTGTGGTTGTCCTCCATTTTGTGATTGTAAATTTATGTTGAGAGGATTAAGTTGGGATTGTAATGCCACCCTTACTCAGGTCACCTCCGTCATCCAAGGTAAAGGCAGTTTCCCTGGGGCGTGGCCTGCACCATCTTTCATCTCTCAAGAGATAAAAGGAAAGAGAAGCAAGCAGACAGCTGGGGACCCCATACCACCAGGAAAGCAGCACCTGGAGCAGAGCGTGTCCTTTGGTCAGGGAGTCCCTTCGCCTGAGAAGCTCCTTGACGAGGAGAAGATTGAGGACATGGACATTCCTCCAGAGCTGACAGAGAAAACGAAAGTCTTCCCCTAGAGCCGGTGTCCTGAACTTGGGCTTATAATCTACTAGACTGTGAGAAAATAAATTTCTCTTAGTGAAAGCCATCCACTTGTAGTATTTCTTTTACGGCAGCACTAGATGACTAAGACACATTGTGAACTAAATTTTTGTTTCCATTACGTGTAATGATGTCGAAGATTTTTTCTTATGCCTTTTGGGTATTAAAGAATCCTCTTTTGGGAAGAAGGCCATGTGAAGATGCATCCACGAGCCAAGGAACGTCAGTGAATGCTTGGGACTACCCGAAACTGAGAAACAAGGATGATTTTTTACTAGTGCCTTCAGAGAGAGCTTGGCTCTGCTGACACCCTGAATTTGGGCTCTTAGCCTCCAGAACTGTGAAAGAATAAATTTCTCATCTTATACAAAAGAAAAAAAAAATCCTCCTTTGTGAAGAAAGCCTCCTCAATTTTAATTGACTTAACTTTTATTTTTTTAACTTTTTAAATAAACATTTTATCTTAGGATACATTTATACATACAGAAAAGTTGAGATGATACCACTGAAATTTCACAACCAGTTTCCCCTGTTATTAATATCTTCAATGGTATATTTGACACAATGAACGACCTAATATGGATACATTATTATTAACTGAAATACATATTTTATTCAGGTATTTTAGCTTTTGTTCGATATCGTTTTTCTCTTCCAGGATACATCATTATATTTAGTTGTCATGTCTCCTTAAGCTCTGCTTAAATGTGACAATTTCTCAAACTTCCCTTGTGTGTGATGGCTTGGCAATTCTGAGAAGTACTGGTCAGGTATTTTGAAGAATATCCCTCCACTGGGATTTGTCTGATGGTTTTCTTATGATTAGACTGGGGTTATGGGTTTGGGGAGGTAAAATGCTATTCCATCACATGATATCAAGATGACTTAGCACTGTTGATGTTAATTTTGGTCACCTGGTTGAGGTAGTGTTCCTCAGGTCTTTGTTGTAAAGGTGCTTCCCCCCCCGCCCCCAACTTCCACGCTGATTCTTTGGAAGGAAGTCACTATGGGTAGCCACATTTCAGTAGTGGGTTTTTTTTACCACACCTCTTTGAGCCCAGAGTGCCAAAAATTATTTGGGATTCTTCTGCAAGGGACCTTAATCTATTCTTATGACAATGGGTGGCATTTATATTTTTTTATTCAATCATTTGTTTATACTAATGTGAACTTGTGAATGTGTATTTTATACTTTGGGTTAATCTAATATTACTGTGTTTATATTGTTGCTGAAATTATTTTAATTTGGACATTAGGAGCTCTTTCAATGGACTCCTGTGTCCCTTTGATCTACCCCCATCATTTTGTTTTTTTTAAAAGGAGTCCCTGGTTGGAGCAAAGAGCTAAGTGTTCAGCTAGGCAGTTTGAACCCAGGCAGAGGCACCTCAGAACACAGGTGATCTGCTTCCCAAAGGTCACAGCCTTGAAAACCCTATGGAGCAGTTCTACTCTGCTCACATGGAGTCGCCATGTGTCATAATCGACTCCACAGCGACTAATAAACACCTTAGTTAAAGTCAATATTTATATTTAAAAAAAAATTTATATTTACTCCCGTTAAAAGCCTAATTTAGATTTCTACCTACAAACATGAACTGACAATTTAAATAAGTGCACTTATGGTATGTGGTGTACAGTTCCAGGCAGATTCTCACTGCTTCTGCCCACCCTTCTCTTCCACTTTGTCTCTGTACATTCTTATTTCTGTGTAGGTCCCAGCCATTGCAGCTGCCAGTGCTTTGCTCAGCTTCACAGCTGCTTGGATGTCCCACTGCTCTCTGGCATCAAATGACACTGCTGAGGGCAGCTGAGCACAGGAAGCTGGTGTAGTTGAAGATCACAGGATCTTGATTCATCCAGGCTCTGGCCTAAGGGTCCTACTGACTGCTTCCTGCCAACTCTATTCGGATTATTATCCACAATCCTCACCCTCCCTGGGACCCTAAGGCCATGGTCACTAACACCTTTACCACCACTGGGTATCTGTACAACTTCAGAGACACACACTTTCGTGCAGGTTCAGTTGCTTGATTCCCCAATGTGTGGTGAGCACAGTGCCCAGTCCAAGGCATCGGCTTCAGGGGAAGGCTTTACTCATCGTCTGCTCTGGAGAAAGGTCCTTGTCCTCAATCTTCCCCACTCAAGGAGCTTCTCAGACGCAGGGACCCGGTGCCCAAAGGACGTGCTCTTCTCTTGGTGCTGCTTTCTTGGTGGTATGAGGTCCCCAGCTCTCTGCTTGCTTCCCTTTCCTTTTCTCTCTTGAGAGATAAAAGGTGGTGCAGGCCACACTCCAGGGAAACTCCCTTTGCACTGGATCAGGGGTGAGTCCTGGGTAAGGGTGGTGTTATAATCCCACCCTAATCCTCTCAACATAAAATTACAATCACAAAATGGAGGACAACCACAGAATACTGGGAATCATGGCCCATCCAAATTGATACACACATTTTTGTGGGGACATAATTCAATGCATAACATGCATGTTCCCCCTTTGATCAGAATTCTTTTTATAGAATCTTTGATCAAAATGTACAGTATACCTAGGCACAATCCTCTTCTTCTGGTCTCAATGCAAAGGAGGCAGTATGTTCATGGAGGCAATTAGCCACACATTTCTATTTTGTCCTCTTATCCCTAACTTTCCTTTTTCTTTTGTTGCTCCAGGCAAATAAAGACCAATCCTTGTGCCTGGAATCTTTACTTTTTACCAAGCTATCTGGTGATTGTGATGCATGTAGACAGCAGAGGAGTTTGAAAAAACAGTGCTTTAGGCAATTGATTCATGTGTGACTAAATATAATAATTATTTTTTTAATTAAATTTAGAAGCTTTTATTGAAAATTGCATGATAGACACCCAAAAATACTGTTTGAGGAAAAGTCACCATGTTTTTGCCTTCTAGAAATAAATCTAAAATCAAAAAAACCAAACACGTTTCTGTCGAGTCAATTCTGACTCATAACTACCCTGTAGGAAAGAGCAGAACTGCCCCGTAGGGTTTCCAAGGAGCAGCTGGTGGACTTGAAGTGCCAACCTCTGTTTAGCAGCCGAGCTCTTAACCTCTGTGCCACCAGGGCTCCAAAATAAAGCTACTACTCCCTAAGTCTTTCCTAGATACAGTCATAGAAAAATGAAAAAATTCAAAGAATAAAAAGAAAACCCATCAAATACATAGAAATAAGTTTATCAGCAAACTAATACCTTAGGTATAGATGGACTCCCCTTTAACCCTATACCTTCAGCTATTCAAACACTGACTTGAATGAGACTTCTGTTACCATATGTAAATGAATCCGTAGATATAAACTGCTAAGTGAGGGGGTCCAGCTGCCTCTCTCCCCACTGTGCAGTTCTTAAACTTTTCCTGGTTTCTCTTTCTTTTCTTCTTTCCTCCCTGCTGCTCCTCCTACTTCCTTCTCTGGCTCTTCTTCTCCACACACTAGTGCAAGCCACCAGAATATCTGAATACACTGCCATGATCTGAGAGGATGAGGAACTAGTTTTCACCAGTGGAAGTGCATTTTTCTCTAGTCAGAGCTTTTTATTTAGAGCTTCCCTCCACATTCTTATTTTATTATAGCACTTCCCTCCCCATTCTTAGATTCTATGAACTCGTGGTTTCTTTTTTTACTTCAATGTGTTATTACGCATTACCATTATTGTTTTTGATGTTCAAATTGTCTCAATTTGGACCAGTTTGGATCTCTTCAGGTTGGTTCCTGTGATCTTTTGACTTGCTTCCAAGAATCAGGAGCACATTCTTCCTTTCTGGCACAAGAAGTTCCAAGCTCAACTTTGATTTCCTTTTCCAAAGTCAGTCATTTCTCCTAGGAATCTGGTTCTTTTGGTGGAGAATGGCATTCACAACAAAGATGTAGCCACTAGGTAGCATTGCTTCTAGGTTCTGTAAATGGACATGGTAAGAAAATATTCATATTTAATTCATGAGCTTATACTGACACTTTCAATCCCAATTCAACACCACGAGGTTCTTTCTCAACTTCCCCAGTCCATATTTTCATCTCTTCTCTCCCATGTTGATAACCCTGATTTCAAACAATTTTTAATACATTTCTCCTGTGCTCTACCCTATAATACACACAAAATTGTTTTGAAATTATTCCATCAATATTATTACCAACAATAAAACTACAAAGTAAAGTTCAAAATTTGTAGATGCTTCTGACTTAAGAACTTACACCACTGTGGAGCACAATCATAGAACTGCATTTAAAATTCACGTGAGGAGGTGGAGCCAAGATGTGGAATAGACACATGGTTCCCTTGAGCCCTCTTTAGAACAAAGACCCAAAAAAACAAGTGAAACAAGTATATTTGTGACAAGCTGGGATCTCTAAAGGCAAGCTTAGACAACCAACTGAGGGGCAGGGAAAGGAAGAGGCCGTTCAGAAGTGGGGAGGAGTTACCAGATCTGAGTCACGGGGAGCCGTCAGGCACCATTCCAGGAGCAGCAACGGTGGCAGCGAGCTGCTCCTCCTCACATTGGGCCGCAGCTTCCTCAGGGAGAAGCAGGCAGCCACACAGCCCACTCACACTTCCGGAACCTAATGAGAACGGCACGCTCTTGGCAAAAGCTAAGTACTTGTGTATGTTTTACTGTGCCCCACCCCCACCCCCAAGCCAGCTTCAGTGGCTGAATCCCTGGGCCTGAGATAGACCCTGGTGAGCACCTGGGGTCGTCCTCCCAGTCTTGGGGTGGAAAAAATTTGCAACTGGGGGCAAGAGATAATTTGCTACCTGAATTAACTAGGGGAGCTCAGGACAGAAGCAGCTCCTTTCCGGGCATAAACCGTCTATGTCCCATGAGCACCTTTCCGTTCTGCATGGACCTGTGTGGGCCTATTTTGGGAGAATAGGCCCTTGTTGGCAAACTCCAAAGATTTCAGTGGTGCGGTGGAGAGGTGGGTGTTTGACATTTGACACTGCATTGCCTATTAAACAAGGTCCTCACCTGCCCACAACAGGGACCTAAGAACTGGTGACTCCACTTGGGTTGCCCAGCCACCCGTGTCAGGGGCCCAGGGGTAACTGGTACCTCCCACTTCTTCCAACAAAAACTTTGGGTGTCCATGGTCCCTCTTCAGAACCCACCCACCAGCAGGCTCTAGGAAACAGAGACGCATTTTCCTCAGAGACACTTCAGGGTCTGTTCTCAGCCCCCTGCATTGTTCAGAGCACGAGCCCCTGCTGCAATCAGATACGGGTATATACGCCAATCACCCCTGCCCCTCTAAGACTATAGGACAGAGTCTGTACCACACACTTGATATTACCTACCTGGAAACCTAAGATGAATTCATACAAGAGAACAGAATCGACTCCTAGACTGATATACCTGATAACAGCTCTAGCCAGCTGGGGACAGGACACCAGAGTTCCAAAGGCAAAAATAATCAAGCTAGCTCACTCAAGCAACACATGGGGTATACAAAAACAAAACAAAGCAAGCAGCTATGACACAGTAAGCAAGCATAAACTAATACAATAACTGATAGATGGCTCGGAGACAGCAGTCAATATCAAGTCACATAAAGAAAGAGACTATGATCACCTCAACAGACTCTCAAAACAAAGAATCCACTTTTGATGAAAGTGCATTCCTGGAATTACCAGATGGAGATAATGAAAGTTTAATATACAGAACCCTTCAAGACATCAGGAAGGAAATGAGGCAATATGCAGAACAAGCCAAGGAACACACAGATAAAACAACTGAAGAAATTACAAAGATTATTCAGGAACCTAATGAAAAGTTTAATAAGCTGGAAAAATCCATAGACAGACAGCAATCAGAAATTCAGAAGATTAACAAGAAAACCACAGAATTAGATAACTCAATAGAAAGTCAGAGGAGCAGAATTGAGCAAGTAGAAGCCAGAATTTCTGAACTTGAAGATAAATCTCTTGACACTAATATATTTGAATAAAAATCTGATAAAAAAATTTAAAAAAATGAAGAAACCTTAAGAATCATGTGGGACTCTACCAAGAGAAATAACCTACGAGTGACTGGAGTACCAGAACAGGGAGGGATAACAGAAAATACAGAGAAAATTGTTGAAGATTTGTTGGCAGAAAACTTCCCTGATATTGTGAAAGGTGAGAAGATATCTATTCAAGATGCTCATCGAACTCCACATAAGGTAGATCTTAAGAGAAAGTCACCGAGACATATTATAAACCAGCTTGCCAAAACCAAAGATAAAGAGACAATTACAAGAGCAGTGAAGATTAAAAGAAAAGTTACCTACAAAGGAAAGCCAATAAGAATAAGCTCAGACTACTCAGCAGAAACCATGTAGGCAAGAAGGCAATGGGATGACATATTTAAAAAATTGATGGAAAAAAATTGCCTGCCAAGAATCATATATCCATCAAAACTGTCTCTTAAATATGAAGGTGAAATTAAGACATGTCCAGATAAACACAAGTTGAGGGAATTCGTAAAAACCAAACCAAAACTACAAAAAATACTAATGGGAGTTCCTTGGTTAGAAAATCAATAATATCAGGTATCGACCCAAGACTAGAACACTGGGCAGAGCAACCAGAAGTCAACCCAGACAGGGAAATCCAAAAAAAAAAAAAAAAAACTAAGCAAGATTAAAAAAAAAAAAAAAAAGCCCAACACACGGTAATGGTGATGTTATTATATAAAAGAAGATAACATTAAAATAATAAAGAGGGACTAAAATGTAATCATACACCTTCCATATGGAGAGAAAGGTATGACGATACAAAGAAAGAAAAGTTAGTTATAAATTTAGAGAAATAGGGGTAAATAATAAGATAACCACAAAGGAGACAAACTATCCTGCTCACCAAAATAAAATACAAGGGAAAAATACAGACTCAGCAGAAACAAAATCTACAACAACAAATATGAGGAAAGGACAATATATAAAGAAATCTACTGAGCACATCAAATCAAGTGGGAAAAAGAAGCTGTCAACACACAAAAAAAGACATCAAAATGATATCACTAAATTCATACCTCTCCATAATTACCCTGAATGTAAATGGAGTAATCGCACCAATAAAGAGACAGAGAGTGGCAGAATGGATTAAAAAACAAGATCCATCTATATGCTGCCTACAAGAGACACACCTTAGACTTAGAGACACAAACAAACTAAAACTCAAAGGATGGTAAAAAATATATCAAGGAAACAACAAGCAAAAAAGAGCAGGAGGAGGTGGGACCAAGATGGCTGACTAGGTAGAGGCTACCTCGGATCCCTCTTGCAACAAAGACTCAGAAAAAGAAGTGAATTGATCACATACATGACAATCTATGAACCCTGACTATCAAACACAGATCTAAAGAGTTGACCTGAGTGACAGAGACTCAGCCAGCGCAAGCAGGCTGCACACTGACGGGGCTAACAAGAGAACAAACAACCATGGGGAAGCAGCGACTGTTTTCGGAGCCTGGAGCCAGCGTCCCAGCCAGAAAACCTTGGTGCTGGGCTTTGGACTGGGCGCAGGGGAGCTGAGCCCAGCATCCTGAGATGGCGGAAACGCGGGACGCGTCCCTAGCCCCCAGAAGTGACCTCCGGGGAAGCCCACCAGTGCATGCAGGTGGCGCAGTGACATGGCTGACAGGAGGAGAAGTCACCGGGAGGCAGTGACCGGTTTTGGTGCCTAGAATGTAGCGTCCCAGCCAGGGAACCTTAGCACTGGCCATTGGACTGGGAGCGGAGGAACTAACCACCCCTTCTGAGACAGCACAAGCACAGGACGTGGGCCTGACCCTCCGGGACAATCTCGACCCAGCCAACACACAGGCTACACACCTCTCCAGAATCTCAGATAAAACGGTCATCGCCAAGCAAGATAAGTAACTTTGTCTATATTCCTGGGTGCTTTTTTTACTCTCTCCTATCTGTCTGATCTCTCCCCTCCCCTTCCCAGGCGGCTTCATTAACATTGGAATTTCCTGGGCCAGAGAGTGAAGTGCTCCTAACCCATTCTCCTGGCCTGAGAAAAACAGCTACAAAAAATCCAGGGACCAAAAATCCTTCCCTGACTTCCCGAAATTGGACTAAAAATACCGAACCAGCTCCAGCCAAGCATATGAGATCCAATGTCTTGGGCTTTCATCCCTACAGGGAACAAGGTGGCTATTATAATGCAAAGGCAATTCTGATAGTGATCTGACTGTAATTGTTTTAGCAGATTACTGGAAAGACAAGTTTCCCAGGTCTGATATCTCTACCTATTAAATAGAGCCCTCACTGACCCACAATGGGGAACTGAGGGCTGAAGCTCCACCCAAACCACCTAGACTCCTGACATAGGGGTCTGAGGATAGTGACACTTACCAATCTGTAGAGGTACATGCATTGGGTGCCTAAGGTACAGCTGCAGAGCCCACCCACCAAAGTGCTTTAGGAATAGAGACACACCTACCTCACTGGCACTGAGGGGAAGCCTGTCAGCATCCTGCCCCCCCACGGAGTGTGACTCCCTGCTGCTACTAGAATCTGATGCACACAACTATCACCACTACTCCTCTAAGTGAATAGGTGACAGTCTACACCACACACTTGATGACCCAAAATCAGATTCTACTCAAGAATAGTGAATGGACTCTAAGACTTATATATCTGGTAACAGCCCAAACCACCTCGTAATAGGACATAAGTTATTCAAAGGCTACAACAATCAAGACAGCGCAATCTAATAACCTATCTACGTATATTGAAAGAAAACAAAACAAGATAAGACTCAGTGAGCAAATATAAGTCATTACAATATCTTATAGATGGCTCGGAGACAGCACCGATATCATGATTGCTTCTACAACCCCGCAAATTAAAGAATCAAAATCTTTCCCAAATGAAGATACAATCCTGGAATTGCGAGATGCAGAATATAAAAAACTAATTTACAGACTGCTTCAAGACATCAGGGATGACCTCAGAAATGAAATAAGGCAATCTACAGAAAAGCCATGGAACACACCGATAAAGCAGTAGAACAAATCAAAAGGATTATTCAAGAACATAGTGGAAAAATAAATAAGCCGCAAGAATCCATAGAGAGACAGCATTCAGAAATCCAAAAGATTAACAGTAAAATTACAGAATTAGACAACTCAGTAGGAAGTCAGAGGACCAGAATTTAGCAATTGGAATGCTGAGTGGCAGAGTTGGAGGATAAGGCAATTGACACCAATATAGTTGAAGAAAAATCAGACAAAAGAATTAAAAAAAAATGAAGAAAGCCTAAGAATCATGTGGGACTCTATCAAGAATAACTTGCATGTGATTGGAGTTCCAGAACAGGGACGGATAACAGAAAATACAGAGAGAATAGTTGAAGATCTGTTGGCAGAAAACTTCCCTGACATCATGAAAGATGAAAGGATATCTATCTAAGATGCCCATCGAACCCCATATAAGACTGATACAAAAAGAAAATCACCAAGACATGTTATCATCAAACTTGCCAAAACCAAAGATAAAGAGAAAATTTTAAAAGCAGCCAGGGATAAAAGAAAAGTCTCCTACAAAGAGAATCAATAAGAATAAATTCAGACTACTCAGCAGAAACCATGCAGTCAAGAAGGCAATGGGATGACATATATAGAGCACTGAAGGAGAAAAACTGCCAGCCAAGGATCATATGTCCAGCAAAACTCTCTCTCAAATATGAAGGTGAAATTAAAACATTTACAGATAAACACAGGCTTAGAAAATTTCCAAAAACCAAACCAAAGCTACAAGAAATACTAAAGGAAATTGTTTGGTCAGAAAATCAAAAATATCAGATACCAACACAACACAAGGTCACAAAAAAGAACATCCTGATATCAACTCAAATACCGAAATCACAAAAACAAACTAAGATTAATTTTAAAAAGAAAAAATGCTCAAAACAGGGAATCATTGAAGTCAATATGTAAAAGATCACAATAATCAAAAAGAGGGACTAAATACAGGAGGTATAGAACTGCCATATGGAGAGGAAAACAAGGCGATATAGGATGATACAAGTTGGGTTTTTACTTAGAAAAATAGGGGTAAATATTAAGGTAACCACAAAGAGGTCTAACAATTCCATAACTCAAACTAAAAACCGAGAAAAACATAACAACGCAACAAACAGAAAGTCAACTTTATGAAAATAAGGAACACACAATTTACAAAGAAAAACGTTTCAGCACAAAAAAGTAAGTGGAAAAATGAAACTGTCAACAACACACACAAAAAGGCATCAAAATGACAGCACTTGTACACATACTTATCTATAATTACACTGAATGTAAATGGACTAAATGCACCAATAAAGAGACAGAGATTCTCAAACTGGATAAAGAAACACGATCAGTCTATATGCTGCCTACAAGAGACACACCTTAGTCCTAGAGACACAAACAAACTAAAACTCAAAGGATGGAAAAAAATATATCAAGCAAACAACAAGCAAAAAAGAGCAGGAGTAGCAATATTAATTTCTGACAAAATAGACTTTAAAGTTAAATCCACCACAAAGGATAAAGAAGAACACTACGTGATGATTAAAGGGACAATTGACCAGGAAGACATAACCCTATTAAATATTTATACAGCCAATGACAGGGCTGCAAGATAAATAAAACAAACTTTAACAGAACTGAAAAGTGAGATAGACACCTCCACAATTATAGTAGGAGACTTCAACACACCACTTTCGGAGAAGGATAGGACTTCCAGTAAGAAGCTCAATACAGACACGGAAGACCTAATTGCTACAATCAACCAACTTGACCTCATAGACTTATACAGAACACTCCACCCAACAGCTGCAAAGTATACTTTTTTTCTAGTGCACATGGAACATTCTCTGGAATAGACCACATATTAGGTCATAAAACAAACCTTTGCAGAATCCAAAACATCAAAATATTACAAAGCATCTTCTCAGACCACAAGGCCATAAAAGTGGAAATCAATAACAGAAAAATCAGGGAAAAGAAATCAAATACTTGGAAACTGAACAATACCCTGCTGAAAAAAGACTGGGTCATAGAAGACATTAAGGAGGGAATAAAGAAATTCATAGAATGCAACGAGAATGAAAGCACTTCTTATCAAAACCTCTGGGACACAGCAAAAGCAGTGCACAGAGGTCAATTTATATCGATAAATGCACACATACAAAAAGAAGAAAGAGCCAAAATCAGAGAACTGTCCCTACAACTTAAAGAGAAAGCGAACAACAAAAGAATCCATCAGGCACCAGAAGAAAAGAAATAATAAAAATTAGAGCTGAACTAAATGAATTAGAGAACAGAAAAACAATTGAAAGAATTAACAAAGCCGAAAGCTGGTTCTTCGAAAAAATTAACAAAATTGATAAACCATTGGCCAGACTGACTAAAGAAATACAGGAAAGGAAACAAACAACCCGAATAAGAAACAAGATGGGCCATATCGCAACAGACCCAACTGAAATTAAAAGAATCCTATCAGATTATTACGAAAAATTGCACTCTAACAAATTTGTAAACCTAGAAGAAATGGATGCATTCCTAGAAAAACACTACCTACCTAAACTAACACGATCAGAAGTAGAACAACTAAAAAACCCATAACAAAAAAAGAGATTGAAATGGTAATCAAAAAACTCTCACACACACACACACACACAAAAGCCCTGGCCCGGACGGCTTCACTGCAGAGTTCTACCAAACTTTCAGAGAAGAGTTAATACCACTACTGCTAGAGGTATTTCAAAGCATAGAAAATGACGGAATACTACCTAACTCGTTCTATGAAGCCACCATATTCCTGATGCCAAAACCAGGTAAAGACACCACAAAAAAAGAAAATTACAGACCTAGATCCCTCATGAACATAGATGCAAAAATCCTCAACAAAATTCTAGCCAATAGAATTCAACAACATATCAAAAAAATAATCCACCACGACCAAGTGGGATTTATACCAGATATGCAAGGCTGGTTTAATATTAGAAAAACCATTAATGTAATCCACCATATAAATAAAACAAAAGACAAAAACTACATGATCTTATGAATTGATGCAGAAAAGGCATTTGACAAAGTCCAACACCTATTCATGATAAAAACTCTCAGGAAAATAGGAATTGAAGGAAAATTCCTCAACATAATAAAACGCATCTATTAAAAAAAATTTTTTTTTATACAAAGCCAAGAGCCAACATCATTCTAAATGGAGACAGCCTGAAAGCATTTCCCTTGAGAACGGGAACCAGACAAGGATGCCCTTTATCACCGCTCTTATTCAACATTGTGCTGGAGGTCCTAGCAAGAGCAATTAGGCTAGACAAAGAAAAAAGGGCATTCGGATTGGCAAGGAAGAAGTAAAATTATCTCTATTTGTAGATGACATGATCTTATACACAGAAAACCCTAAGGAATCCTCCAGAAAACTACTGAAACTAATAGAAGAGTTCAGCAGAGTCTCAGGTTATAAGATAAACATACAAAAATCACTTGCATTCCTCTATACCAACAAAAAGAACATCGAAGAGGAAATCAGCAAATCAATACCATTCACAGTAGCCCCCAAGGAGATAAAATACTTAGGAATAAATCTTACCAAAGATGTAAAAGACCTATACAAGGAAAACCACAAAGTACTAGTGCAAGAAACTAAAAAGGACCTACATAAGTGGAAAAACATACCTTGCCCATGGATAGGAAGACTTAACATAGTAAAAGTGTCTATTCTACCAAAAGCCATCTATACATACAATGCACTTCTGATCCAAATTCCAATGACATTTTTTAATGTGATGGAGAAACAAATCACCAACTTCATATGGAAGGGAAAGAAGCCCCGGATAAGGAAAGTATTACCAAAAAAGAAGAAGAAAGTGGGAAGCCTCACTCTACCTGATTTCAGAACCTATTATACAGCCACAGTAGTCAAAACAGCCTGGTACTGGTACAACAACAGGCACATAGACCAATGGAACAGAATTGAGAACCCAGATATAAATCCATCCACATATGAGCAGTTGATATTTGACAAAGGCCCAGTGTCAGTTAATTGGGGAAAAGATCGCCTTTTTAACAAATGGTGCTGGCATAACTGGATATCCATTTGCAAAAAAATGAAACAGGACCCATACCTCATGCCATGCACAAAAACTAACTCCAAATGGATCAAAGACCTAAACATAAAAACTAAAACGATAAAGATCATGGAAGAAAAAATAGGGACAACGTTAGGAGCCCTAATACAAGGCATAAACAGAATACAAAACATTACTAAAAATGAGGAAGAGAAACCAGATAACTGGGCGCTCCTAAAAATCAAACACCTATGCTCATCTAAAGAATTCACCAAAAGAGTAAAAGCACCACCTTCAGATTCGGAAAGAATTTTCAGTTATGATATCTCTGACCAGTACCTGATCTCTAAAATCTATAAGATTCTGTTAAAACTCAACCACAAAAAGACAAAAAACCCAATCAAAAAGTGGGCAAAGGATATGAACACGAACTTCACTAAAGAAGATATTCAGGCAGCTAACAGATACATGAGAAAATGCTCTCGATCATTAGCCATTAGAGAAATGCAAATCAAAACTACGATGAGATTCCATCTCACTCCAACAAGGCCAGCATTAATCCAAAAAACACAAAGTAGTAAATGTTGGAGAGGCTGTGGAGAGATTGAAACTCTTATACACTGGTTGTGGGAATGTAAAACGGTACAACCACTTTGGAAATCTATCTGGCATTTTCCTAAAAAGGTAGAAATAGAACTACCATACAACCCAGAAATCCTGCTCCTCGGAATATACCCTAGAGAAATAAGAGCCTTTACATGAACAGATATATGCATACCTGTGTTTATTGCAGCACTGTTTACAATAGCAAAAAGCTGGAAGCAACCAAGGTGTCCATCATTGGATGATGGCTTAAATAAATTATGGTATATTCAAACAATGGAATACTACACATTGATAAAGAACAGTGAGGAATCTGTGAAACATTTCATAACATGGAGGAACCTGGAAGGCATGATGCTGAGTGAAATTAGTCAGATGCCAAAGGACAAATATTGTATAAGACCACTATTATAAGATCTTGAGAAATAGTATAAACTGAAAGAACACATTCTTTTGCGGTTACGAGGGGGGGAGGGAGGGAGGGTGGGAGAGGGTTATTTACTGATTAGTTAGTAGATAAGAACTACTTTAAGTGAAGGGAAGGACAATACTCAATACAAGAAAGGTCAGCTCAACTGGACTGGACCAAAAGCAAAGAAGTTTCCGAGATAAAATGAATGCTTCGAAGGTCAGCGGAGCAAGGGTGAGGGTTTGGGGACTTTGGCTTAAGAGGACTTCTAAGTCAATTGGCAAAATAAATTCTATTATGAAAACATTCTGCATCCCACTTTGAAATGTGGCGTCTGGGGTCTTCAATGCTAACAAGCGGCCATCTAAGATGCATCAATTGGTCTCAACCCACCTGGATCAAAGGAGAATGAAGAACGCCAAGATCACACGATAAGTTTGAGCCCAAGAGACAGAAAGGGCCACAGGAACCAGAGACTTACATCATCCTGAGACCAGAAGAACTAGATGGTGCCCAGCCGCAACTGATGACTGCCCTGACAGGGAGCACAACAGAGAACCCCTGAGGGAGCAGGAGAACAGGGGGATGCAGACCTCAAACTCTCATAAAAAGACCAGACTTAATGGTCTGACTGAGACTAGAAGAATCCCGGCGGTCATGGTCCCCAAACCTGCTGGCCCAGGACAGGAACCATTCCCGAAGACAACTCATCAGACATGGAAGGGACTGGAAAATGGGTTGGAGAGAGATGCTAATGAAGAGTGATCTACTTGTATCAGGTGAACACTTGAGACTGTGTTGGCATCTCCTGTCTGGAGGGGAGATGGGAGGGTAGAGAGGGTTAGAAACTGACACGGTCATGAAAGCAGAGACTGGAAGGAGGGAGTGGGCTGACATATTAGGGGGAAAGTAAATGGGAGTGTGTAGTAAGGTGTATATAAGCTTATATGTGACAGACTGACTTGATTTGTAAACTTTCACTTAAAGCACAATAAAAATTATTCAAAAAAAAAGAGCAGGAGTGGCAATATTAATTTCTGACAAAAAAGACTTTAAAGTTAAATCCATCAGAAAGGATAAGGAAGGACACTATATAATGATTAAAGGGACAATACAGCAAGAAGATATAACCATATTAAATATTTATGCGCCCAATGACAGGGCTGCAAGATACATAAACTCTTAACAGCATTGAAAAGTGAGATAGGCAGCTCCACAATAATGGTAGGAGACTTCAACACACCACTTTCGGAGAAGGACAGGACATCCAGAAAGAAGCTCAGTAAAGACACGAAAGATCTAAATGCCACAATCAACCAACTTGACCTCGTGGACATATACAGAACCCTCCACCTAACAGCAACCAACTATACTTGCTTTTCTAGTGCACATGGAACTTTCTCTAGAATAGACCACATATTAGGTCATAAAGCAAGCCTTAGCAGAATGCAAAACATTGAAATATTACAAACCATCTTCTCTGACCATAAGGCAATAAAAGTGGAAATCAATAACAGGTAAAAGAAATCAAACACTTGGAAACTGAACAATAGCCTGCAGGGGAAAAAAAAAGCCTGGATTATAGAAGACATTGCGGTTGGACTAAAGAAATTCATAGAATCCAATGAGAATGAAAACAGTTTCTATCAGAACCTTTGGGACACAGCAAAAGCAGTGCTCAGAGGCCAATTTATATCAATAAATGCACACATCCAAAAAGAAGAAAGGGCCAAAATCAAAGAACTATCCCTACAACTTGAACAAATAGAAAGAGAGCAACAAAGGAAACCCACAGGCACCAGAAGAAAACAAAGAATAAATATCAGAGCTGAACTAAATGAAATAGAAAACAGAAAAACAATTGAAAGCATTAACAAGACCAAAAGCTGTTTTTTTGAAAAACTCAACACAATTGATAAACCATTGGCCAAACTGACAAAAGAAAAACAGGAGAGGAAGCAAATAACCCAAATAAGAAACGAAATGGGCCATATCACAACAGACCCAACTGAAAATTAAAAGAATCATATCAGATTACTATGAAAAACTATACTCAAACAAATTTGAAAACCTAGAAGAAACGGATGAATTCCCAGAAACACACTACCTACCTAAACTAACACAAACAGAGGTAGAACAACTAAACAGACCCAAAACAAAAGAAAAGATTGAAAAGATAATAAAAAACTCCCCCCCGCCAAAAAAAAAAAGCCCTGGTCCGATGGCTTCACTGCAGAGTTCTACCAAACTTTCAGAGAAGAGTTAACACCACTACTACTGAAGGTATTTCAGAGCATAGGAAAGGATGGAATACTACCAAACTCATTCTATGAAGCCACCATATCCATGATACCAAAGCCAGGTAAAGACACCACAAGAAAAGAAAATTATAGACCTATATCCCTCATGAATATAGATGCAAAAATCCTCAACAAAATTCTAGCCAATAGAATTCAACAACACATCAAAAAAATCATTCACCATGAGCAAGTGGGATTCATACCAGGTATGCAGGGATGGTTCAACATTAGAAAAACAATTAATGTAATCCACCACATGAATAAAACAAAAGACAAGAACCACACGATTTTATCAATTGATGCAGAAAAGGCATTTGACAAAGTTCAACACTCATTCATGATAAAAACTCTGAGGAAAATAGGAAAAGAAGGAAAATTTCTGAACATAATGAAGGGCAATTATACAAAGCCAACAGCCAGTATCACCCTAAATGGAGAGAGCCTGAAAACACTCCCACTGAGATTGGGAACCAGACAAGAATGTTCTTTATCACCACTCTTATTGAACATTGTGCTGGAAGTCCTAGCCAGAGCAATTAGGCTGGATAAAGAAATAAAGGGCATCCAGATTGGCAAGGAAGAAGTCAAAGTATCTCTCTTTGCAGATGACATGATCTTATACACAGAAAACCCTAAGGAATCCTCCAGAAAACTACTGAAACTAATAGAAGAGTTTGGCAGAGTCTCAGGTTATAAGATAAACATACAAAAATCACTTGGATTCCTCTACATCAACAAAAAGAACATCGAAGAGGAAATAACCAAATCAATACCATTCACAGTAGCCCCCAAGAAGATAAAATACTTAGGAATAAATCTTACCAAACATGTAAAAGACCTATACAAGGAAAACTACAAAGCACTACTACAAGAAATTCAAAAGGACATACTTAAGTGGAAGAACATACCTTGCTCATGGATAGGAAGACTTAACATAGTAAAAGTGTCTATTCTACCAAAAGCCATCTATACATAAAATGCTCTTCCGATCCAAATTCCAATGTCATTTTTTAACGTGATAGAGAAACAAATCACCAACTTCATATGGAAGGGAAAGAAGCCTCGGATAAGCAAAGCATTACTGAAAACGAAGAAGAAAGTGGGAGGCCTCACTCTACCTGATTTCAGGACCTATTATACAGCCACAGTAGTCAAAACAGCCTGGTACTGGTACAACAACAGGCACATAGACCAATGGAACAGAATTGAGAACCCAGATATAAATCCATCCACGTATGAGCAGCTGATATTTGACAAAGGCCCAGTGTCAGTTAATTTGGGAAAATATAGTCTTTTTAACAAATGGTGCTGGCATAACTGGATATCCATTTGCAAAAAAATGAAACAGGACCCATACCTCACACCATGCACAAAAACTAACTCCAAGTGGATCAAAGACTAAAACGATAAAGATCATGGAAGAAAAAATAGGGACAACCTTAGGAGCCCTAACACAAGGCATAAACAGAATACAAAACATTACAAAAAATGACGAAGAGAAACCAGATAACTGGGAGCTCCTAAAAATCAAACACTTATGCTCATCTAAAGACTTCACCAATAGAGTAAAAAGATCACCTAAAGACTGAGAATGAATTTTCAGCTATGACATCTCCGACCAGCACCTGATCTCTAAAATCTATATGATTCTGTCAAAACTCAACCACAAAAAGACAAACAACCCAGTCAAGAAGTGGGCAAAGGATATGAACACACACTTCACTAAAGAAGATATTAAGGCAGCTAACAGATACATGAGAAAATGCTCTCGATCATGAGCCATTAGAGAAATGCAAATTAAAACTATGATGAGATTCCATCTCATTCCAGCAAGGCCAGCATTAATCCAAAAAACACAAACTAATAAGTGTTGGAGAGGCTGCGGAGAGATTAGAACTCTTATACACTGCTGGTGGGAATGTAAAATGGTACAATCACTTTGGAAATCTATCTGGCGTTATCTTAAACAGTTAGAAATAGAACTGCCATACAAGCCAGAAATCCCACTCCTCGGAATATACCCTAGAGATACAAGAGCCTTCACACAAACAGATATATGCACACCCATGTTTATTGCAGCTCTGTTTACTATAGCAAAAAGCTGGAAGCAACCAAGGAGTCCATCAACGGATGAATGGGTAAATAAATTGGGGTATATTCACACAATGGAATACTACGCATCGACAAAGAACAGTGACGAATCTGTGAAACATTTCATAACATGGAGGAACGTGGAAGGCATTATGCTGAGCGAAATTAGTCAGAGGCAAAAGACAAATATTGTATAAGACCACTATTATAAGATCTTGAGAAATAGTATAAACTGAGAAGAACACATACTTTTGTGGTTACGAGGGTGGGAGAGAGGGAGGGTGGGAGAGGGTTTTTTATTGATTAATTAGTAGATAAGAACTGCTTTAGGTGAAGGGAAGGACAATACTCAATACATGGAAGCTCAGCTCAACTGGATTGGACTGGACCAAAAGCAAAGAAGCTTCCGGGATAAACTGAATACTTCAAAGGTCAACGGAGCAAGGGCGCGGGTTTGGGGACTATGGCTTAAGGGGACTTCTAAGTCAACTGGCAAAATAATTCTATTATGAAATCATTCTGCATCCCACTTTGAAATGTGGCGTCTGGGGTCTTAAATGCTAACAAGCGGCCATCTAAGATGCATCAATTGGTCTCAACCCACCTGGATCAAAGGAGAATGAAGAACACCAGAACACCAAGGTCACACGATAACTAAGAGCCCAAGAGACAGAAAGGGCCACATGAACTAGAGACTTACATCATCCTGAGACCAGAAGAACTAGATGGTGCCCGGCTACAACCGATGACTGCCCTGACAGGGAGCACAACAGAGAACTCCTGAGGGAGCAGGAGATCAGTGGGATACAGACCCCAAATTCTCACAGAAAGACCATACTTAATGGTCCGACTGAGACTAGAGGAATCCTGGTGGTCATGGTCCCCAAACCTTCTGTTGGCCCAGGACAGGAACCATTCCCGAAGACAATTCAGCAGACATGAAAGGGACTGGACAGTAGGTAGGAGAGAGATGCTGATGAAGAGTGAGCTAATGATATCAGGTGGACACTTGAGGCTGTGTTGGCATCTCCTGTCTGGAGGGGGGATGGGAGGATAGAGAGAGTTGGAAGCTGGCAAAATTGTCACGAAAGGAGAGACTGGAAGGGCTGACTCATTAGGGGGAAAGCAAGTGGGAGAACGGAGTAAGGTGTATATAAACTTATATGTGACAGTCTGACTTGATTTGTAAAGTCACTTGAAGCTCAATAAAAGTTAACAAAAAAAAATAAAATTCACGTGAGGAGGTGAAGCCAAGATGCGGAATAGACACATGGTTCCCTTGAGCCCTCTTTAGAACAAAGACCCAAAAAAAAACAAGTGAATCGAGTATATTTGTGACAAGCTGGGAGCCCTGAGTATCAAAGGCAAGCTTAGACAACCAAATGAGGGGCAGGGGAAGGAAGAGGCCGTTCAGAAGTAGGGAGAAGTTACCAGATCTGAATCACGGGGAGCGCTCAGGCACCATTCCAGGAGCAGCAATGGTGGCGGCGGGCTGCTCCTAGCATTGGGCGGCAGTTTCCTCACGGAGAAGCAGCCAGCCACACAGCCCACTCACACCTCTGGAACCTGATGAGAATGGCGCGCTCTTCGCAAAAGCTAAGTACTTGTGTATGTTTTACCGTGCCACACCCCCACCCTCACCCCCAAGCCAGCTTCAGTGGCTGAATCCCTGGGCCTGAGATAGACCCTGGTGATTACCTGGGGCTGTCCTCCCAGCCTTGGGGAAAGAAAAAATTTGCAACTGGGGGCAAAAGATAATTTGCTAGCTGAATTAACTGGGGGAGCTCAGGACAGAAGTGGCTCCTTTCCAGGCATAAACCGTCTATGTCCCATGAGCACCTTTCCCTTCTGCATGGACCTGTGTGGGCCTGTTTTGGGAGAATAGGCCCTTGTTGGCAAACTCCAACCATTTCATTGGTGCGGAGGAGAGGTACGTGTTTCATATTTAACATTGCATTGCCTATTAAACAAGGCCCTCCACTACCCGCAACAGGGAGCTAAGGACTGGTGGCTCCACTTGGGTTGCCCAGCCACCCGCGTCAGGGGTCCAGGGGTAACTGGTACCTCCCAGTCCTTACAACAAGAACTTTGGGTGACCATGGTCCCTCTGCAGAACCCACCCACCAGCACGCTCTAGGGAACAGAGACGTATTTTCCACAGAGATACTAGGGGGTCAGTTCTCAGCCCTCTGCATTGTTCAGAGCATGATCCCCTGCTGCAATCAGATACGGGTGTATACGCCAGTCACCCCTGCCCCTGTAAGACTTTAGGACAGAGCCTGTACCACACACTTGATATCAGCTACCTGGAAACCTGAGCTGAATTCATACAAGAAAAATGAATGGACTCCTAGACTGATATACCTGATAACAGCTCTAGCCAGCTGGGGACAGGACATCAGAGCTCCAAAGGCGAAAATAATCAAGCTAGCTCACTCAAGCAACCCATAGGGGTATACCAAAACAAAACAAAGCAAGCAGCTATGATACAGTAGCAAGCATAAACTAATGCAATAACTTATAGATGGCTCAGAGACAGTCAATATCAAGTCACGTAAAGAAACAGACCATGATCACCTCAACAGACTCTCAAAACAAAGAATCCACTTTCGATGAAAGTGCATTCCTGGAATTACCAGATGCAGAATACAAAAGTTGAATATACAGAACCCTTCAAGACATCAGGAAGGAAATGAGGCAATATGCAGAACAAGCCAAGGAACACACAGATAAAGCAACTGAAGAAATTAGAAAAATTATTCAGGAACACAATGAAAAGTTTAATAAGCTGGAAAATTCCATAGACAGCAATCAGAAATTCAGAAGATTAACAAGAAAACAACAGAATTAGATAACTCAATAGAAAGTCAGAGGAGCAGAACTGACCAAGTAGAAGTCACAATTTCTGAACTTGAAGATAAATCACTTGACACTAATATATATGAGGAAAAATCAGATAAAAGAATTTAAAAAAATGAAGAAACCTTAAGAATCATGTGGGACTCTATCAAGAGAAATAACCTACGAGTGATTGGAGTACCAGAACAGGGAGGGATAACAGAAAATACAGAGAAAATTGTTGAAGATTTGTTGGCAGAAAACTCCCCTGATATTGTGAAAGATGAGAAGATATCTATCCAAGATGCTCATCGCACTCCACATAAGGTAGATCTTAGAAGAAAGTCACCAAGACATTATAATCCAGCTTGCCAAAACCAAAGGTAAAGAGACAATTAAGAGAGCAAGAAGAGATAAAAGAAAAGTCACCTACAAAGGAGAGCCAATAAGAATAAGCTCAGACAACTTGGCAGAAACCATGTAGGCAAGAAGGCAATGGGATGACATATTAAAAAAATTGATGGAAAAAAATTGCCTGCCAAGAATCATATATCCATCAAAACTGTCTCTTAAATATGAAGGTGAAATTAAGACATTTCCAGATAAACACAAGTTGAGGGAATTCGTAAAAACCAAACAAAACTACAAGAAATACTAAAGAGAGTTCTTTGGTTAGAAAATCAATAATATCAGGTATCGACCCAAGACTAGAACACTGGGCAGAGCAACCGGAAGTCAACCCTGACAGGGAAATCCAAAAAAACAAAGCACGATTAAAAAAAAAAAAAACTAAGCAAGATTTAAAAAAAAAAAGTACAACATAGTGTAACGGCGATGATATTATATAAAAGAAGACAACATTAAAATAATAAAGAGGGACTAAAAGGTAATCATACACCTTCCATATGGAGAGGAAGGTATGGCGATACAAAGAAATAAAAGTTAGTTATAAATTTAGGAAATGGGGTAAATAATAAGGTAACCGCAAAGGAGACAAACTATCCTACTCATCAAAATAAAATATGAGTGAAAAATACAGACTCAGCAGAAATAAAACCTACAACAACAAATATGAGGAAAGGACAATATATAAAGAAAATTTAAGCACATAAAATCAAGTGGGAAAAAGAAGCTGTCAACACACAAAAAAAGACGTCAAAATGATATCACTAAATTCATACCTATCCATAATTACCCTGAATGTAAATGGACTAAATGCACCAATAAAGAGACAGAGAGTGGCAGAATGGATTAAAAAACAAGATCCATCTATATGCTGCCTACAAGAGACACACCTTAGACTTAGAGACACAACTTAGACTTAGAGACACAAACAAACTAAAACTCAAAGGATGGAAAAAAATATATCAAGCAAACAACAATCAAAAAAGAGCAGGAGTGGCAATATTAATTTCAGACAAAATAAACTTTAAAGTTAAATCCATCAGAAAGGATAAGGAAGGACACTATGTAATGATTAAAGGGACAATACACCAAGAAGATATAACCATATTAAATATTTATGCACCCAATGACAGGGCTACAAGATAAATAAAACAAACTCTAACAGCATTGAAAAGTGAGATAGGCAGTTCCACAATAATAGTAGGAGACTTCACTTCGACACACCACTTTGGGAGAAGGACAGGACATCCAGAAAGAAGCTCAGTAAAGACACGAAACATCGAAATGCCACAATCAACCAACTTGACCTTGTAGACATATACAGAACACTCCACCCAACGGCAACCAACTATACTTGCTTTTCTAGTGGACATGGAACATTCTCTAGAATAGATCACATATTAGGTCATAAAGCAAGCCTTAGCAGAATGCAAAACACTGAAATATTACAAAGCATCTTCTCTGATCAAAAGGCCATAAAAGTGGAAATCAATAACAGGAAAAGGAGGGAAAAGAAATCAAACACTTGGAAACTGAACAATACCCTGTTCAAAAAAGCCTGGATTATTGAAGACATTAAGGTTGGAATAAAGAAATGCATAGAATCCAATGAGAATGAAAACACTTCCTATCAGAACCTTTGGGACACAGCAAAAGCGGTGCTCAGAGGCCAATTTATATCAATAAATGCACACATCCAAAAAGAAGAAAGGGCCAAAATCAAAGAACTATCCCTACAACTTGAACAAATAGAAAGAGAGCAACAAAAGAAACCCACAGGCACAAGAAGAAAACAAATAATAAAAACAGAGCTGAATTAAATGAAATAGAAAACAGAAAAACAATTGAAAGAATTAACAAGACCAAAAGCTGGTTTTTTGAAAAACTCAACAAAATTGATAAACCACTGGCCAAACTGACAAAAGAAAAACAGGAGAGGAAGCAAATAACCTGAATAAGAAATGAGAAGGGCGATATCACAACAGACCCAATTGAAATTAAAAGTATCATATCAGATTACTATGTAAAACTATACTCAAACAAATTTGAAAACCTAGAAGAAATGGATGAATCCCTAGAAACACACTACCTACCTAAACTAACACAAACAGAGGTAGAACAGCTAAATACACCCATAACAAAAGAAGAGAGTGAAAAGGTAATCAAAAAACTCCCAACAACAACAAAAAAAGCCCTGGTCCAGACAGCTTCACTGCACAGTTCTACCAAACTTTCAGAGAAGAGTTAACACCACTACTACTGAAGGTATTTCAGAGCATAGGAAAGGATGGAATACTACCAAACTCATTCTATGAAGCCACCATATCCATGATACCAAAACCAGGTAAAGACACCACAAGAAAAGAAAATTATAGACCTATATCCCTCATGAATGTAGATGCAAAAATCCTCAACAAAATTCTAGCCAATAGAATTCAACAACATATCAAAAAAATCATTGACCATGAACAAGTGGGATTCATACCAGGTATGCAGGGATGGTTCAACATTAGAAAAACAATTAATGTAATCCACCACATAAATAAAAGACAAGAATCATATGATTTTATCAATTGATGCAGAAAAGGCATTTGACAAAGTTCAACACTCATTCATGATAAAAACGCTCAGCAGAATAGGAATAGAAGGAAAATTTCTCAACATAATAAAGGGCATTTACACAAAGCCAGCAGCCAACATCACCCTAAATGGAGAGAGCCTGAAAACACTCCCACTGAGATTGGGAACCAGACAAGGATGCTCTTTGTCACCACTCTTATTGAACATTGTGCTGGAAGTCCTAGCCAGAGCAATTAGGCTGGATAAAGAAATAAAGGGCATCCAGATTGGCAAGGAAGAAGTCAAAGTATCTCTCTTTGCAGATGACATGATCTTATACACAGAAAACCCTAAGGAATCCTTCAGAAAACTACTGAAACTAATAGAAGAGTTTGGCAGAGTCTCAGGTTATAAGATAAACATACAAAAATCACTTGGATTCCTCTACATCAACAAAAAGAACATCGAAGAAGAAATCACCAAATCAATGCCATTTACAGTAGCCCCCAAGAAGATTAAATACTTAGGAATAAATCTTACCAGAGATGTAAAAGACTTATACAAAGAAAACTACAGTACGCTTCTGCAAGAAAGCAAAAGAGACTTACATAAGTGGAAGAACATACATTGCTCTTGGATAGGAAGACTTAACATTATAAAAATATCTATTCTAATGAAAGGGATCTATACATTTAATGCAATTCTGATCCAAATCCCAAGGACATTCTTTAATGAGATGGAGAAACAAATCACCAATTTCATATGGAAGGGAAAGAGGCCCCGGATAAATAAGGCATTACTGAAAAAGAAGAACAAAGTGGGAGGCCTTACTTTACCTGATTTTAGAACCTATTATACCGCCACAGTAGTCAAAAGAGCCTAGTACTGGTACAACAACAGATACATGGACCAATGCAACAGAATTGAGAATCCAGACATAAATCCATCCACATATGAGCAGTTGATATTTGACAAAGGCCCCAAAACAGTTAAATGGGGAAAAGACAGTCTTTTTAACAAATGGTGCTGGCATAACTGGATGTCCATCTGCAAAAAAATGAAACAAGACCCATACCTAACTCCATGCACAAAAACTAACTCAAAATGGGTCAACAACCTAAATATAAAATCTAAAACGATAAAGATCATGGAAGAAAAAACAAGGACAATGTTAGGAGCACTAATACATGGTATAAAAAGTATAGAAAATATTATAAAGAACGTAGAAGAAAAACTAAATAACTGGGAGCTCCTAAAAATCAAACACTTATGCTTATCCAAAGATTTCAGCAAAAGAGTAAAAAGACTACCTACAAACTAGGAAAAAGTTTTTAGCTATGACATTTCTGATCAGCGCTTGATCTCTAAAATCTACATGATAGTGCAAAAACTCAACTGCAAAAAGACAAATAACCCAATTAAAAAATGGGCAAAAGATATGAATAGACACTTCACTAAAGACGACATGCAGGTATCTAACAGATATATGAGGAAATGTTCACAATCATTAGCCATTAGAGAAATGCTGATCAAAACTACAGTGAGATTTCATCTCACTCCAACAAGGCTGGCATTAATCCAAAAAACAAAATAATAAATGTTGGAGAGGCTGTGGAGAGATTGGAACACTTCTACACTGCTGGTGAGAATGTCAAATGGTACAACCACTTTGGAAATCGATTTGGCGCTTCCTTAAAAAGTTAGAAATAGAACTACCATATGATCCAGCAATCCCACTCTTCGGAATGTATCCTAAGAAATAAGAGCCTTTACAAGAACAGATACATGCACACCCATGTTTATTGCAGCTCTGTTTACAATAGCAAAAAGATGGAAGCAACCAAGGTGCCCATCAATGGATGAATGGATAAATAAATTATGGTATATTCACACAATGGAATACTACGCATCGATAAAGAACAGTGAGGAATCTGTGAAACATTTCATCACATGGAGGAACCTGGAGGGAATTATGCTGAGTGAAATTAGTCAGTTGCAAAAGGACAAATATTGTACAAGACCACTATTATAAGAACTTGAGAAACAGTTCAAACTGAGAAGAAAACATTTTTTGTGGTTACAAGAGGGGGGAGGGAGGAAGGCTGGGAGAGGGTTATTACTAATGAGATAGTAGATAAGAACTACTTTAGGTGAAGGGAAAGACAGCACACAATACAGGGGAGGTCAGTACAATTGGACTAAACCAAAAGCAAAGTAGTTTCCTGAATAAACTGAACGCTTCGAAGGCCAGCGTAGCAGAGGCAGCGGTCTGGGGACCATGGTTTCAGGGGACATCTAAGTCAATTGGCATAATAAAATCTATTAACAAAACATTCTGCATCCCACTTTGAAGAGTGGCGTTTTGGGTATTAAACACTAGCAAGCAGCCATCTACAATGCATCAATTGGTCTCAACCCACCTGGATCAAAGGAGAATGCAGAACACCAAAGACACAAGGTGATTTACAAGGACGAGCCCAAGAGACAGAAAGGGCCACATGAACCAGCGACTACATCATCCTGAGACCAGAGGAACTAGGTGGTGCCTGGCTATAATTGATGCCTGCCCTGACAGGGAACACAACAGAGAACCCCTGAGGGAGCAGGAGAACAGTGGGATGCAGATCCCAAATTCTCATAAGACCAGACTTAATGGTCTGACTGAGACTGGAAGGACCCCGGTGGTCATGGCCCGCAGACCTTCTGTTGGCCCAGGACAGGAACCATTCCCGAAGCCAACTCTTCAGACATGGATTGGACTGGACAATGGGTTGGAGAGTGATGCTGGTGAGGAGTGAGGTTCTCGGATCAGGTGGACACTTGAGATTATGTTGGCATCTCCTGCCTGGACGGGAGATGGGAGGGTGGAGGGGTTAGAAGCTGGTGAAAAGGACACGAAAAGAGAGAGCGGAGGAAAACAGCAGCCTGTCTCATTACGGAGAGAGTAATTGGCAGTGTGTAGCAAGGTGCATATGGGTTTTTGTGTGAGAGACTGACTTGATTTGTAAACGTTCACTTAAAAAGCACAATAAAAATTATTAAAAAAATAATAAAATAAATGGATGCTGATATAGGAGAGCATTTGGAAAGAGATGAAAAAATTCACATGAATATTTTCTGTGTGATTGTATTATCATTCTGATAAACAGGTAATTTTAAAATTTTCTGCTTTTGTATATCAATTGTAGTGTTTTCTTTTTCTTCTCTTTTTTGAAAATGGAAAACATCACATGGTTTAAAAATCAAAACTATATAAAAAAGATAACATTTAGCAAAGCCTCACCGTCATGCCTATGGCTTAAACCACATTACCTAGATGAAAACGTTTTTATTACCTTCTGGTATATCCTTCCTGAAAAATAAGCAAGTATTAATAATAAGTACAAACACTTCCATCCTCTCCTTTCTTAAAGAAAAGGTAGATTACTGTATACATTTTTTCACTTCTTGCTTTACTTTTTTTTACATAAGCAATTTATCCTAGAAATAACTCAGCAGCAGTTCATAGAGACCCTCACGTTTTGGCCACATAGAACTCCATTATGTGTATGCATGACCAGGTCATTCTTTAATGTCTTATATGCAGTCTAACCATTTTGAAATCATTAGCCTAAGAGATCCAACTCACTTTTCGAAGGCACAAACTAGCCTTAGGAAGAAGAAAGGCAATTTTGAGTGCCAAAGGAATCCATGATAATAATCTCTTTGTAATGTATTAAAACTATGTGTATAATTTAAATACAAAGTTTTCATCTATTACACACATATTTAATGTTGTGGTGTTTTGTGTTCATAAATGAAATAATGAGACAATACTGTAAGGCAACTTGGATACACCTACCCTGTGACACAGCAATGGGTGCCCCTAGATATCTTGATATATTTACATGTAGGAAAAGCCCAAATCAATTCCCACTTCTCTAACACCAAATATTTATTCATCAACCCAAATCTACCTACTATCAATTCAATTCTCTTCCACTTCTGTTCTGACACCAGGTGCACATGCAGCATCTTCCTCTGACCCTAACTAACCATCTGGAGCTAGAGCAGGCCTCACAAATAAAGGGCACAGACACCAGCTGCAACCTTGGGAGTCCTTGTGACCCACTCACTTCTGACCTGCTGGCTACATACTCAGAAGTTCCCTCTACCCCTTCAGGATACCAGCCCTAAGCTCGGAGGTGCTCATTCCCCTCACTTCTGACCTACTGGCTTTCACTACCACCTTGGGTTTGATAATTCACTGGAATGAGTCACAGAACTCACAGAAAGTCCTATACTTACAATTATAGTTTTATAGCAAAAAGGATACAAATGCAGAGTCCTTGTCTCCAAAAGAGCTGCACTACCCTTCCTTTCCTACCTTTCCCCCAGCCTCTGCACCCCTCACCCCAGGTTGGCTGATATGAGGAGGTCCTCTTTCTAGCCTTGCCAGCCCCCACTTGAGTCACTTTATTAGCATAAACCCTCAAGTGTGGTCTGGAGGCCTATAGAAAACAAAAGCATCTCAATTACTCAGCAAATTTCAAACATTTAAAGTCAAGTCAAGGAGCACTGGAGAAACAGTGGGTAAGTTCTGGGCTTCTAACCAAAGGCTTGATGGTTTGAACCCACCAGCCACTCCGAGGGAGAAAGATGGAGCAATGGGTGTCTGTAAAGATTTCCATCCTTGGAAGCCCTACTGGGCTGTTCTACCCTGTCCTATAGAGTTACTAGGAGTCAGAATCAACCTGACAGGAAGGTGTTTAGTTTTTTGTTTGTTTGTTGCTTGCTTGTCTTTGGTTTAGAGTTATCTTCAAGAAACCAAGGACAAAGAGTACTTTCTTTGGATGAAGTTAAATCTTTACTGCACTTCAAAAACAAATAAAAAACTGTGAAGTTTCTTGGCCATGATACATTGGGAAATTGGAATGTAATGGACGTGGCCAAGCTCTCAGAAAACAGACTGTGGCTGTGTTAAGTGCCAGAGCCCTGTCTTGTAGCCTCAACAGCATATGGTTGATTTTGAGTCACAGCAGATGTGGTTAGTCTGGTTTGTCTGAGTCTATGAATGTTAGACAAGGTTAGTTGTTTTTTGTTGTATATCTAACAAATATGTTTGTTGTAAGAAAAACTTACCAAAAAAGAAATGTATAAAGAAGAAAATGAGCGTTCTTCTGCCTGGCAAACTCACTCCCCAGATACAACACTGCTGAGACACCTTTCTATATTACACATAGGAAGCTGTGGTGGCTTTGGAGCGTAATAGGTGCTGTTTGGACAAGGCACCCCGGAACTCCCAAGTCCTGCTGTTACAATCATCTGCCTTCCCTGGGCAATGAGAAATGGGTGGAGGCAAAGAAAAGGAAAATAACACTGTTGTTTGCAGAAATTTCACCTTGAGGCAGGAAACTCTGGTAAATGAGGCCGAGAATATGATTTCTGACAGAAGCTTAAAGAGCTGTGCCATCGCCTGAAACCCAAAGTGGATTTTACCTCCATTTCCTGAGATGCGAATGAAATAATAGAAGTCAATAAAAGGAGAGATGTAGAGAGAAAGCAAGATGGATGAGACCATTCACACAGGTCAAGGATCCTCAAGTCGCCTCTGATAGAGGACTGCTTTGAGATTAGTCGTGGAAACTATGGATGCTAAATGAGTATTTACACAGATACTCATGCACTGTCCCTAAAAGTCTGCAAGAGATTTGTTCTTTATTTTTTTTTAATTGAAATGATTATAAATATGAGTCCGAATCGACTCCCTTGGGGCTGTGGATTTGGGGGTTCAAATCCACCAGACACTCCTTGGAAACTCTATGGGGCAGTTATACTCTGTCCTATAGGGTCACTATGAGTCAGAATGGACTCAAAGGCACTGGGATTTTTCTGGGTTACCTCCAGAGGCTTGCAAAACCTTGTGGTGGTTCCATGGTGTAATGGTGAGCACTCTGGACTCTGAATCCAGCGATACGACTTCAAGTCTCTCTGGAACCCTAGTGTTTACTTTAAATGAAGGATTAAAAAAAAAAAGGGAAACCTCTTTAAATTGGGAACAGAACTTGTTACTCCCTGTTCCGCGTGCCACCGCTGATCCTTTTTTAGGAGGTAGAAAGGTTTCGGGCCCGGAGGGAAAAAGCGAGAGCAAATCCCGGTTCCCCTTCTGCTCTCCCTGGGCTTTTCTGCCTCGCTGCCTGGTCTCCTTTTCCACTAGTCTACTCCTCAGGAACCGAACTCCCAGAAACCCTCAGAAAATAGCTGAGGAAGGAGGAGAGACTGCAAAGAACAGAGAAGAGAATTGGAAAGAAAAAGGGAGGAACTAGGGAATGGGACGCAGAGGAGCTGGGAGTTCACAGCAGCGGTTTCAGTTGCTGGGTGTGGACCACCTCAGCTCCTCACTCAGGAGCGCCCCCATCGCTTCCGGTCCCACCGGAGAAGCCGGTTCCACCCATAAACCTCAAAGCTGCTTGCCTGGCATTTGTTCTTGCAAAGTTTCATTTCACTGTGTGGACGCGTGAAGTGGATTAAGTTGGTTGGCAAGTTGAGTGGAAGCCAAGTGAAGGGCCTTGTGGGCTCCCTTGCTGTTGACTAGCAGGAGGTGCACCCATCAATCCATATGCACAGTGTTTTTCCCCTTGCAGGCTGTATGCAGGGCCTGGAGTGGAACACTGGAATATCAAGGCAAAACAATATTTCTTTAAAGATAAAGAGCGGTAGAGCCAGATGATTGGTTATATGGGTTATTGTTTTGTAAATGTGATAATTATGGCAGTTTGGGAAATTCAAATAATTCAGGATGTTGAACTAGTCCGGGATACTAATTGGCTCTCTAAAAGAGTCAGTCCTGGAGGAATTATAGGATTAAGAGGGAAACATTACTTCCAGGAAGTATGAAGAATTGTAAACCTTTTGAGAGACTGCAAAGGAGCCCAGGTGGTGCAACAGTTAAGCACTCGGCTGCTTAACTGCTCAGCTGGCTGTTCGAACCTATCCAGAGGCTCCACAGGAGAAAGATCTGGCGATCTGCTCCCTTAAAGACTGAAGGAAAACTAAACCCGTTGCCGATGACTTCTTTCCGACTCAGCAAACCCTTATAGGACAGGGTAGAACTACCCCATAGGGTTTCCAAGACCACATCTTACTTGCACGGAGGGCTGGAGGGTTCCAACTGCTGACCTCTTGGTTAAAAGCCAAACACTTATCTACTGCACCAGCAAGGATCCTTCCATAAAGATCATAACCTAGGAAACCCTATGGACAGGTCTACTCTGTCTCATGGAGTTGCCATGATTCGAGATCGACCCCATGGCACCCCACAACTACAACAACAAAGAGACTATGGGCTATTTTGAGCCGTTGTGTGAAAGGTCAGGTGCAGAGGTAGGAGATATAGGACAAGACGGAGAAAAGCATTTGAAGTTCTGTGCTTACATCTCAGTCCAATGGCCTTGGTCAATCACTTCTTGCTCCTTCAAGAAAGAATCAGGTGCACTGAAACCACCAATGTGGTAGCTCTGATATGATATCCGGGGACTACTGAAGCTTTGCTGAAGAAAAGAGTTGATGAAAACAGTGTAGACAAACCACATGCCCCCAGGTATGCCTTTTCCAGAGTCTCCTCCTCCAAACCTCTAGAGCCAAGCATTGCCATGAAGAAAGCCGACTTTTGTTTCGTTAGTTTTCTCTGTTGTTTTTTCACTTTTTAATGTCAGTGGTTTCTGCTCTTATCTTTATTTCCTGTTGTGTTTGCATTGAGTTAATCTTACTCTTCTTGTTTCTTGAGGTGATAGCTTAAAGTTATTGACTTGAGGCTCTTTTCTAATATAAGCGTTTAGTGCCATAAATTTCCCTCCCAGCACTGCTTTACCTGCTCCCCACGAATTTTGATATGTTGCATTTTTATTCGGTACATATACACCAAGTACTGCAATGGCTGGGTCATGGGGTAGGTACAAGTTTCACTTTATCAGAAGGTGCCAGACAGTTTTCTAGGACGGAATTCTAACCAGCAATAACTTACTTCGTATCTTGTCAGGGCTTTTTGTTCTCTATCTTTTCAATGTTGCCTGTGTTGGTGGGTGTGTAATGCTATCTCATTGAGGTTTTTTGTTCGTTTGTTTCATTCTAGGTGAGATTTTTATTTTGTTGTTGTTGTTGAGTATATACACAGCAAAACAGGTGTAGGAGCCCTGGTGGTGCAGTAATTAAGCATTCAGCGGCTAACCAAAGAGTTGGCAGCTTGAATTCACCAGCCACTCCTTGGAAACCCTATGGGGCATTTGTACTCTGTCCTATAGGGTTCCTATGAGTCCAAATGGACTCCATGGCAGCAGTTGTTTTGTTTTTAGTATATGCAGGTGTTCATATATATACATGTAAGTGTATGCGTCCATATATATGCATATATGCAATAGAGCACACAGGTGGCACAAACACGGATGCTTATTAAACACCTTGTGGGATTGGTTTATGGGGCCTGAAGGCTTAGGACCATATAGTCTTGTGGGACAATTCAGTCAATTGTCATAATATAGTACGTTAAGTTCATGTTCTGCATTCTAATTTGGTGAGTAGAGTCTAGGGTTTAAAAGCTTGCGAGCAGCCATCTGAGATACCACTGTTGGTCTTTATGCACCTGGAGCAAAAGAGAATGAAGGATACCAAAACTCACAGAAGAAATTAGTCCACAGGACAAATAGGTTACATAAACTACGACCTCATCTACCCTGAGACCAGAAGAACTAGATGGTACCTAGCTACCACTACGGACCGTTCTGATCAGGGGCACAACTGATGGATTCTGATAGAATGGAAGCAAAATGTGGAACACAACTCAAGTTCTTAAAAACTCCATACTTACTAGACTCCCCATGATTATCGCCACGAGATACTCTTAAACCTTGAACCAAAACTATTCCTTGAGGTCATCATGTAGCTAAATAATACATGGGCTCATAAAATAAATGATATTGAAACAGGCTGCTCAACCATATTGAAAACTCCAATCAACACCCCTTGCACCCTCTCTTTGACTTGCTAACCACAAGCTTGTTTTAAGCAGGTAGTCTCAGCAGGTAGTGTGGCTCTGTCCACTGCCTGGCCCTAGTTACACCTAGAAACATGCACAGCATGCACAGATTGAAATCACATCCTTCAACTGACCCCCCCAGCCCACCCCCAAATATAGGCATGGGAGGGCTAAAGCCAGAAAATTCCCGGTACCAAACCCAACCCCCTGAAGCCATTGAAAGCAAAAAGCTCCCCAGCCCCCTTAGTGAGCGAGCAAGTGGCCTTAAGGTCACTAGACCCCACGTGCTCCTTGTATGCGCAGACGACAAACTTGCCACTTTCTGTTTCCCTTGCAATCAGTGTCCGTGTTATTTCAATCTGCTAATAAGACAGGACAAGAACCCAAGTGGCATTCGGTTACAATGTCACCTGTGAGTAGTATACTCCTTAAAATTAAAAAAAAAAAATCATCTGTATGAGACCAAAATGTCAAAACTGACTCTAAAGCAAAGACGAGAAGGCAAGGGGACAGGGATACTAGATTAGTGGAAATGGAACAACCCAATGGAGATAAGAAAGTTGACACGCTGTGTAAAATGTAACCATTGTTACTGAACACATCGGGGAGAAATTGTTAAGTGGGAACCTCGTTTGCTGTATAAACTTTCACTGAAAACCCAATTGAATGTTGTTTTTTATTTTCCAGGAGAAATAGCTTTATTTGGACTGAGAGCTGGAGAATGAGAGTAGGACCTGAGATACCTTACTGAGCTGAAGAGTAGAGATGAAGTTCCCAAATGGCAGTCAGAGCTCACCAACCAAAGGGATTCCACTTCCCAGCAGGCTTGCGGTTAGTAGAAACAATGAAAGGCTTGCTGGGAAATGTATTTGCCACTGAACCACTGAATTATGCCACTGAAAAAGGCTGCTTAGTAATATTGAAAACCCCAATCAACACCTCTTCCCCCCGCCCTTTGTCTTGCTAACCACAAGCTTGTTTTGAGCAACATTTTTCAGGAAGTCACAGCAGGTAGTGGCCCCATCCACTGAACTAGCCCCAGTTACACCTTGAAGCATGCACAGATTGCAGAAATCACATCCTTCAACTGACCACCCCCCCACCCCCAAATATGGTCATGGGCGGGCTAAGGGAAGAAAGTTCGAGGTACCAAACCCAACCTCTGACCCCACTGGAAACAAAAAGATCCCCAGCCCCTTTGGCAGGGAGCAGGTGGCCTTATAGTCACCAGACCCCATTTGCTCCTTGTATACGCAGACAAAAAACTTGCCATTTTCTGTTTTCCTTTGCAGTCAGTGTCCGCCTTATTTCAATCCGGACAGAACAAGAAACTGAGTGGCTTCCGGTTACACCACCATTATGAAAAAGGTACAGGATTTTTTTTTACATAGTTAAATTTCCAAACACACCCCAACCACCATTACAAAAGGTTTTTTTTTTTTTTAATCACATTTTACAGATCTTAAACTTGTCTTCAGCATTTAGTTCGAAGGGCTCACCATCTTCAAAAAAAACTCCCCTGCTAAACTCATTAGTTAAAAATTCTATCCAGGAAGCAAGAAGGCCTTTGCTAGCCCTCCGGCAATCCTTTTCTCACTTTCCCTAGGCAGTTAGGGCTGAGAGACAGGGTGAGGTTCAGGCTAGAGGCACAAGGGTTAATTTCCCTCAGTACAACATGGCAGCTGAAGCTTGATGGGAGAGCAGAACTCCTGAGACTTGAGGGAAGGGTCCGGGCCTTGTATTCAGTCAGGGTCACTGCTGGAAGAGGAGGAGGAAGAGGAGGAGGAGGAGAAGGAGGAGGAGGGAGAGGAATGCTTGCCATGCTTGTGGTGTTGTGCATCTTTTTATGTGCTTTCGTTTCCTTCTGCATCTTCTTGTCCTTCACTATTCCTGGTCCTACTATGCCAGGAGACAAGGGATTCATTGGAGTCACTCCAGGGGCAGGTAGTGGGTATGGAGGAGGGCAGGGGTCAGGAGGTAGGTAGGGTCCTGGGGGTTGGCATCCTGGATACCCTGGTTGTGGCACAGGTCGAAGAGGTACACATGGGCGGAAAGCTGGATTCCTCTGGGGAACTTCTGGGAGAGTGGGAAAGAGGCCTGGAGGACAGTGTTGGAACCTCCAGGGTACCCAGTGTTAGGGGGACATGGATTTGGCCCTGGCTGCCTGGCATCGGCATTCCATATTGTTCAGTTGTTTCCTTAAGCCTTTACACCTCCACCAGGACCTGGTTTCGTCCTTCCTTCCAACTGCCAGAAAGTTATTTTTTAAAAAGAACATAACGCTCAGGGCAGATGTTTTCTACTAGTTAAGCTAAAGTATTGTTTGTTTTTAAGAGGACTTCAGGGGGGTGTTTTTGGTTTAAGGTTTAAAGATTGTCTCAGGGCAACAGTTTCAGGGGTTCATCCACCCTCCATGGCCCTAGGAAGTCTAGAGTCCATGAGAATTTGGAAGTTTGTTTTGCTTTTCCCCCTTTTGATCAGGATTCCTTTATAGAATGATGGATGAAAATGGTCAGTAGTGGTAGCCGGGCACCATCCGGTTCTTCCGGTCTCATGGCAAAGGCGGCAGTTGTTCATCATCGAGCTTTTAACTTGTGTTTCCACAGCAAGCAATGATGTTGAAACGTACTTTCTTGTATATTTTGGCCATTAAGAAAACCTGTTTCGTGAAGGCCTACTCAAGTATTTTCACACTTTTAATTACCTTGGCTGTTTATTATCAATTTCTAAAAAATTCTCTATATATTTAAGATTTGAGTCATTTATTCACATAAGATGTTTTGCTTATTTTTAACCATAGAATTTGTAAACCCTTATGTTATTTATAATTCTCTCTTTTTTTCTGGGAAGAAAGTGTCCTACAAGTGCCCATAATTTGCTTCACTCTTTGTTGGGTATGATGTTGGAGATTAAAAGTTGAGGGAGAGTTGATTCTTTCTGCACTTGTAAGAAGATGCAGGAAGAAGCTGAGATACAGAATGGAAAAATAGCCTAGAACAAGGAAACTGGTTTTAGGGTTTGGTAGTGAATGTCAGATTTTGTTTGCTTTTCATTTGTTTATACACAATTTTTCTTTGCCATGTTCCTAATATGATGCAGGTGTGCTTGATTTACTTGTTAATTTTTTTTAAATGCATATGCATGTCTATATAAAGTGACTTCTCACACTGCAAATATTCATTAGTGGACCTCCCAGGCTCCTCTAACCTAGACTCACCTAAGGTTCCACAGACTCTGCATTGGGCCCCATCTAGGAGATCTAGTAGAAAAGTGGAATTGTAATTAAAGGGAGGGGAGGAATGTGACATTCTCAACTATAGTTGCTTTCCCCACTGCGGTGATTTCCATATTTCCTTCACACCTAATTCTTTCTTTAGATGAGGGTAATTAAAAAAAAAAAAATTCAGTTTCATCTTTGAAATTCAGAGAAATTTGGGGTGGGGAAGTTCAAGTGCTACTCACCTGGGAAAACAGGGGGATTGCTTACTCACTGGCAATGGGCCAAGGGTGTCTCTTTTTGTGTTCTTTGGCAACTGGAAATGGGACTCAACTCACCTTCACCAGTCACTAGAGAACTCTCTGATTCCAGAGGAGGCCCACTTGTTGGTAACTTCAGAAATGGAAATTTCTAGGATTTCTTTCCTTTTCTGTGTTCTATTTCCCGCCTCCCCCTCCCCCAAAAAGAGAGGATTCACCACCTTCCTTTAGCTTCAGGACCCTTTTGGGGACTTCCTGGACTGGGGTGCGCTGATTTCTTCTCCATGTCCTCCCTCAGCCGCCTGGGCGTCTGTAGCGCTCAGGCTGACTCAGGTGCTAACCTGTGGGATCAAGAGAAGCCTCGAGGGCAGCGAATGCTGGGATGACTGCGCTCTGACTTTGCTGGCTAGCCTGCAGCATTTCACCTGCTCCTCCCGGTAGTGGGAAAAGGAAAACTTGGCCCCTCAAGTTTGTTTCTTTGTTTTCCCCGGGACTGAACCAAAAGAAGAGAAAGGTTCCAAAAGAGAAGAGCTTGCTGGGTGAACCCAGCCCCCTGCTAAGCCCTGGAGGACAAGCGCTAAACGGGCTAATTTCAAAGACCAAACAAAACAGAACAAAAAAATCGAACCCTTTTTCTTCGAGTGGATTTCGACTCAAAGCGACCCTATAGGACCAAGTAGAACCGTCCCATAGGGTTTCCGAGGGGCGGCTGGTGCATTCCAACTGCCACCCTTTTGCTTAGCAGCAGAGCTCTTAACCACTGTGCAACCAGGGCTCCAATTCTAAAGAGCAGCCAAGGAAACGGTACAATGGTGTTGCCACCACATTGGCACCAACCGATCTGGCGCCAATCCTCGCCACACACGGAGGTCTGAAATCCTGACCTCTGAGTGAGCGAGGGGCACGAATTGAACCGAAACCGCGCCTTCATCAAGAGAGTCCTTAGTTCAATCTCGGAAATCAAGAACAAGAGGGATTGTGCACATCAATAGTTCTAACTATTTCTGACAAGAGGGCGATTTCGTACCCTGCCGCACCCGCTGGAACATTTGGCAGTGTCTGAAGACATTTTGATTGTCAAGACTTGGGGATCTGTAGATTCTACCAGCATCTAGTGGACACCTCCACAATAAAGAATTATCTGATCCAAAACATCAGTAGTGCCGGGGAAGAGAAACCGTGGAGCATATCAGTGTCTACCCTTGACCAAGGAGACATTACGTTGGTTATGGAGTCTGATGAAACAACCGGCCCGAACTTGTGGAAGGATGGAGTTGCCGTCAAATAAAATGGAAAAGTGCAGCTGCGGCACGTTTTAGGAGCACACCCAGTTCAGGGTCCCGCGGCCCTGCTTGAAAGAGTTTTCTACCCAGGCTATCTCCGCTCCCGCATCCACCTGCGTCCTTTAAGATGAGGGCGACCCCGCGGACTCTGTGCTGGGGCCCTTTTCACCCTGGGCGTCCTCCCTCCACACCTCCTCCCAGCAACCCGGTTCACTGTTGTGCATCTGAGGGTCATCTCTTCTCGCGCTGTTGCCTCGCAAAGGCCTATCTCTAGGTTGATTCTGAGGCGAGGCAGTACGAGCCAACTCGCTCTGCGACTCGTGGACCTTCTGAGCTTCGCGTGTGAGTCAGTGGACTTCCGGAGGGCTCGGTGCCTCGCTTTTTAAGAAAGCAGGAGCATAGTGACCTGTGAGGGAAGATCCCTAGAGGAGCAGCTCGCCACTGGAAGCATAGACGGGCCTGGGTTTCCCAGAGCTCAGCTCAAGGAGAGTTAGTTACTCCCTGAGGGCTTAAGAAAAGTAGCCAGATGTAGCTCCTTGATGGTCTAATGGTTAGGGTTTGGAGCTTTCGCTATTCTGGGTCAGGAAATTCCTTTGCAATGTGTATTATCACGGAAAGGAGCCCTGCTGTTGCAAGGGTTAAACGCGTGGCAGCTTAGAGAAAGGTCACCCTTCAGGAGAGAAATACCTGGGGATCCTAGGGATCTTAAAGATACTGCCTAGGAAACCCCATGGGGCAGTTGAGCTCTGTCATAAGGGGTCGCTATCAGCTGGCATTGATTTGAGGGCACACAGCAACTGTCAGGCAGGGGAATCTTCCGCCTTATTTTTGCAGTTGTGGTGCACTGCAAGGGCCAGATGCAGAAGAGCCCCTGCACAGAACCTCAAATCTCTGCCAAAGGAGAAGGCAGAGGAGAATATGAGAGCTTGCTAATATTTCTAGAAACTACTTAGGTAAGGGTGTGCATTATCCCACTTCTAGGTCTCTTCCCAGAGAGGAGGGAATGGATCACTCTCTTGCAGCACCAGAGGAGAGCATGCAGACCATCTCCCCAACTCGGCTGCTGAGTGAGATTTGCTGACCACAGAGGGCTGACACCTACTATTGAAGTTGGCCATGCTGTCTCTTCCCTATGTGAGTAAAGTGTTGTTCTGATGCTTCGCTGGACATTATGAATGCCTGAGTGTGTTGTGTTTATATTGGAACACCTGCAAGCCTTGGAATGGGTTAGACATCCTAGTGTTGTTGCTGCTGGTGACAGGCATTGTTATACTCTTTGCTATTCTCCATTCATTGGGACTCCTCACTTGTAGGTGGTGATGTCTTAATTTATAATTATTATTTCCTGATGAGATTTACTATCTTTTCACTTATTATTGTCATCTTCTACTTTACAATCTGGAGCATAGCTGTAATTATAGGTTACAACTTCTTGTTTCCTGCTTCCAACATTTAGCTGACCTCTCATGGTCAGTCTCCCGTGATTGTCTTGTCTTGGCCATGCACCACCTTTCTGCTTTCTCATATGTAATAATTTCGTAGAGTAATATATGTAATTTTGGATCGTATTGTAGATGTTTTGAATGATAAAGGTAGAGACTCTTGGCTGTTGTGTATTATAAAGTGTACTGAATTTTTTTGTTTTTAAAAGCAGGCTGTTACTGTGGTTTATATCAAACTGCAAACACTGTCTCCTCTGCAATGGAGAGCAGGCGAAATCTCATTTCAGTCCTTTAGCCACAGCTGGACTGCTTGGAGGGTGCCTGCCCATACAAGCATAATTCAGGGGTCAGTCAGAAATTCGGGCAGAGTTTTTACACAGAGCTTGGCACTTCCCTTCCATGAATTCTCCCTTTCTGGGTGTAAAAACCGCATAGGGGTCATGCCTGACCTCCTCTAACTTCACAAGGGGAAAGGAGAATCAAGTTCCATAGCATAAGGCTGGCTCCCATGAGGTGGAGGCCACACAGGCTTTTCTGTCCACCATCTTTACCAATTCTGACACCAACTGTCCCTCCCACAGCACTCTCTACTGGGTTTGATAATTCATTGAGATGGCCACACAGACCTCAAAGACCAAGCTCACATTTATGAGGTTTATTCTAAGGGAAGTAATAGTTGTAATTCAGGCGTAGGAACACTCAGGATATAGTTCTTTTGTCAGCCTTGCTTACAGGCACCACCTCTCCCTGGCCCTCAGCCTCGCCCAATGGCACTCCACTTTCTCTCCTCATGGGCTAGGAAGTCCACTGTGCAGACTCCTGCTGCTGGGTCTCTGCTGCTGGGTCTCCTGCTGGTTCCTTCCAACTTGGTGATGATGGTGGGCATCTCCTCCTCTCTGCTTTGGAATTGGCTCTCTTTTAAGGCAAAACTGACCAATCCCTTTGGTAGGCCACAACTACCGCATCACACAGTCACCAGGGTAGGAATTGGAAGACCTTGGCTAGAAAGACCACACACAAAAGCAATTAATTGCACCACAGTGGGGTTTTCCCCCTTGATTTTCCAACTTTGTTGCCCCAACTTTGTCCTCTGATCCTTCAGTCAGCAAGACAGCTTGGTTTTGCAATTTCACTGACCCAAAGACAGCAGACTAAGCTTTGCCCTTAGAAAAAAATCTGAAGTATGAAAACTCACTCCCTGTCATCCTTTCCTCCATGTGCCTGCCTGCTTTTGTTCAGTCTCCCAGAAACTTCAGATAATTTAAAAATATATATTTTGTCCACATTTTATAAATGTTTTCTCGTGGAAGGCTCTGAAAAGAGTAAACAGCCATTGCCAGAAGCCAAACTCCCTCTCAAAATTACAGCAGCCTAGCATGCACTTGGCAGGGAGGGGACGGTGGAGGAGAGCCTCCTTGGCTTAGTGGTTAAGAGGTATGAAAAAAAAAAAAAAAGGCAGTTCAAATTCACCATGTGCTACTCAGAAACTCCGTGGGGCAGTTGTACTCGGTTCTATTGGTTCGCTATGAGTCAGAATCAGTTTTGTTTTTATTATTTTTATTATGTTGGTGTACCACGCTGAGCAGAAGTCCTGGTGGCACAGTGGTTATGTGCTTGCTTCAAACTGTAAAGATTAAAGCCTTGGGAACCCTATAGAGGAGCTCCACTCTGTCCTATAGAGTGGCTATGAGTCAATCCACTCCAGGGCAATGGGTTTGGTTTGGTATTTTGATAGCCATTGGGGAGAGGCTCCTGCAGATGGAATTTCTGCAGGACTATATACCCTTGGGCAACATGCTTAGTAGCTTTCTAAAGACACTCCTCCCTTGTGTGGAAAGGAGAAAAGGCAAAAACTATGTGCCCTGAAGAAGAAAAGAGGGAGCACACTTAGTAGGGTCTGCTACTGGAAGCCGGAGTGGCGTGGTGTCTACCCCTGGGTTTGAGAAGTGACCAACGACCGGCTATTATGTCTCCTCTTTCACCAGAGTTTTGGCACTCTGTGTGTGGCTCTTCTACACTTGGCCCTTGTAGCACTGCGGGGGTAAAGAGGAAGGGTCTTGTCAGAAGAGAGACATTGCCTAAAGATTTCCCTGACCCTGAGGGAATCAAATCCAGACCTCAGGATGAATATGCCAAATCCTAAGCAGTAGACTGCCAGAGACTCTTAAGTTAAATTCTTTCTCTGAATCGTCTGGCCCCTGGCATTAAGCTCTGAGAGGTCCGAGTTCTCTCACCTTTCTAGGCGAGGACCTAGCCTGCAGGGATTGTGTCTGAAAGTCATTCCCTCTCTGCTTTCTCCAAAAGGCCTGCCAAGTCCAAAAGTTGTGGAGGGAGTTGGCTCTTCTGGACTATGCCTTTGCTAGGCAGCAGCATGTGGGGAGGTGATTGCAGGATCCAGGGCCCTGGATGAGGTTGTGGGTGGGGGGGAGGGAAAGGTGGAAGGAGAGGAGCCCAGGTTGAGAAGGGCCTAGCACTGCCCTTCCTTTAGCTCAAAAAAAAAGAAAAGAAAGAAAAGAAAAAAATGGGAGGGACATATATGCAGAAAGGTAGATACCTTAGATGGAAATCTCTTTAGACCAAGACCTCAGGCCTGAAATGAACTGCGAATGTCCCCCTAAAATCTTCTGCAGAGGTAGTGTTGCCATGTTAGTTGATGGCAACTCCATCCTTCCAATACTCAGAGCACACATTTAGGGTTTTTCTTGAGAGCCATCTCTTTCTCAGACTTCACTTCTAGTTAGTCATGAATTTGTGTTTTCTTGCCAGTGAAGCTTGGAAGGTGGTCTACACAACCTTGTCATTTCTTTCCCTGAACTGAGCAAAGGACTCTCCTGATAAAGGGGAGATCAATATAACTCCAGACCCCCAGCTAGCTCAGACCTTAGGGTTTGTTACCTTAGTATTGCGACCCTGGGTCTGGTCTGCCCTCACACCTGTTTATTGTCTGTGTGTGTCCCTGAAAAACAGCCTCTTCCACGGGTCTTGTCTTGGTGATCCGGAACTGCCACACCCTTCTGGTTAAGCCTGCAGAGAAACTTGAGACCCTGCTGTACTGAGTTTGTTCAAACCCTGCCAAACACACGTGTGTGATGCACAAAGGCGAGTTTAGTGAGTTGTGGTTCCCTGGGGACCCGCTGCTCTTTCTATGTTCTTTCTGCTCCTGTAGGGGAAGGAAAACTGGCCCCTTTGCCCTGTCCAAAAGAACACCAAAGGGACACTGGGTCAGAGTAGCTGTGAATCCTTTCCATGGGGGGGTGGGAAGGGTGAGGGTGGGGGAAGGGGGCAGGAAACAGATAAAGGAAGGAAGGAAAGGGAAAAAAACATGTTATGAAATTTCCTGATCTAAAAAAAAAGATCTAAAGCTAAGGTGAAGTCAGGACCCTCTGGAACTGGGCCCTCAGTTGCTGAGGGAGGGGGATGGGCGACCTAGTCCAGTTGTATCCCAGTCTCCAGTTTGAACCAAAGCAGAACAAGGCCAAGCAAGACGTCCTGGTTTCCAGTGAGCACGCCAGTCTGGGCCTTTCCCAGGGTGGGAGCCCTTGAACTTCTGGTGTGAAGGCAATGTGGTATAAGCACTGCACCAAGAACAGCAGCTGCTGGAGGAAATGGCACGTTCTTCCCCACTTGTGTTTTTTTATTTGTTTGTTTTTGCTTTTTGTTTGTTTGTTTAAACTTAACATCAAAGGATGAAAATGTTGAGGCACATGAAGTTTAAGACACATATTCAGACCACACAAGGGTGAATCAGACTCCTAACCCAGAGTCTGAGCTCTTGAGCACAGATTAGACTAGGTCTCCCTCATTCTCTTTCATTTTTTTATGGGTTTCTTAGCTACAGAAAAGGAGAAACAGAATGTCAGAGAGATGGAGGGATGCATAGCCCCTGTAGCTGTCAGAGAGCAAAGTAGGTAACTACTGTGGATGTTTTTGCAATATGGGGAAGATTTCTGGGAGGCCATCGAATTGGTAGTTGACAAGCTTACTGTGATCAGGAGAGGAATCTGAGATGCCAAAGATTCAAAAAGTAAAACAAAAATGGTAAAGCTCCTTGCAGTAAATTTAGGAAAATGCGGTCACCATCCTGGGGTAAGAGGATTTCTTAGAGAAAACAATAAGCCATATATATATATATATATATATATATATATATATATATATATATATATATATATATGTTTTTGTTTAAAGATACATTACATGTCATTGAAATTAAAAGCCTCTGTTCGTGAAAAACCACCTAAGAAAGTGAAAAGGCAAGCCAGAGACTGGGAGAAAATATTTACAACATGATTATCTGCAAAATGACTCAAATCTTGTACACGGAACTTTTAGAGATCAGTCATAAAAAGCCAAGCCAAATAACTGCGCAAAATATCGAATAAGCTTTCTTGACAAAGGAGGATTTCTAAACAGCCAAAAGCCTTAAGAAAACAAGCTCTAAGTCATTCCTTATTGGGGAAACACAAATTTAAACCATGAAAAGGTACCCTTACAAACCCACCAGAATGGTAAAATTAAAAGACAGAGAACACCAAGTGGTGACAAGAATATGGAACAACTCCAACCGACTTTGCTGGTGAGAAACCATTGTAGGGGACCATTTGGTAACTTCTATCAAAGTTAAACTGGCACCTATCCCTTGACCCAGCAACTCCAGTACTTGAAGGGAAATAGATGCACATGTCCACACAAAGACTCAGACAAGCAGGCTTCTAGCGGCCTTTTCACAATAGCCAAAACTAGAAATAACCCAAATGTGAATTAACTGCGGTGTATTCACACATTGGAATAACATTCTTCAACAATACCACATTTAAGAAGTGATAAATGCAACAACATAGCTACATCTTGAAAACATAATGGTGCGTGAAAAAAGAGAAAAACAGACAAGAGTCAGATAGAAAAAATATGCATTCATTCCTGTGCATTTCAAAAACAGGCAAAACTAATCTGTGGTGAGAGACCTCAGAAGAGTGATTAATTAAATCGGGATGGGAGCGGGGGATGGGGATTACCTGGACCTTCCTGGGATGATGGAAACCTTCCATAACTTGATTATGTCTGTCAAAATTCCATACTTGTTCACTAAGGATTTCTGCAGTATCAAAAGAAAACAAAAAACAAAACCCAGTGTCCTCGAGTCGATTTCGACTCATAGGGAATCTATAGGACAAGGTAGAACTACCCCATAGGGTCTCCAAAGAGTACCTGGCGGACATAGCACTTAACCACTAACCCACCAGAGTTTCCTTCTGCATTAGACTCTCGGTGTGAATTACACTTCAGTAATGAACTGTTAGCATAAAAATTGAGGGACAAGGGGTGAGGGACATGGCCCACACACGGAGTATGGCAGGAAGTTTGGATTTTACTGTAAACGCATTAAAAGTTTACCCTGGTTTCCTGTAAAAAAAAAAAAAAAAAAAGTCCAGCTGGTATTTGAAATACCTTTACCAGGAAAATGGTTATGACCACATCATCTCAACAGTGGAAGGTACTTGTAAGGCTGAATGAGAGGCATTTCACCGTTTGCCGGATGTGGGGCGCACGCAAGGTTTCCCTTAGACCTGGCTCCAGGCACGCACACTGTCAAGGGTTCCTTCTCTTCTACCCCTAGCCATAAGGATTGCTGCCTTCTAGCCGCAGGTGGGGAACAATGCCGTTGCGGGAATGAAGTGCAAACCAAAAGAAGCTAGCCAGTGCGTAACAAAATAAGCGCCAGACACAGCCCTGGCTTGGATTCGAACCGAGGTTGCTGCGGCCACAACGCAGTACTCACCACTATAGGATCACCGCGCACCACAAACCTACCAGCGCGCACTGATCTTCTTTCAACTTTATTGAGATAAAAATATTCGTCCTGCTTTACTCTTCTGTTGTTGAACAACCACAGGTGCTCTGCTTTTCTCCCACTTCTTGCGGTCTCTCAGCTCCTCCCTCCCCATTGTGCTACAAAATAGAAACCATTCTCTCCTCCCCAGCACCTCGCCTGAGTCTCTGCACAGGCCTCCTTGAGGTCTGGTTCTCCTCCACGCCTCCCTGCTTTCCTTCGCTCTTCTTCACTGTCCCCACTCCCCACTCATTTTCCGCTCTGCCGCCCCGCCAACCGCAACCGCGGCAAGCGGGGGCCGTCCAGAGCGGGGCGGGCGGGCGAAGGCGGAACAGCCTTTTCGTGGGCCCCCTCGGGCTCAGGCAAGTGTCCAGACCCGGGGGTCCACGGGGATCGCTGGTATCTGGGGCGGACGAGGAGCAAGAAGGGGCGAAGGCCATTCTGCTGTCCTCCTAGCTTCAGGCTCACCCAACGCACTGATTTTAAGGCGTTGAACAACACGATGTGTCGCCCCAACCTGCGGTGTTGTGGAGGCTTTGCTCAAGTCCTACAGCAGAAAGCCGCTGGCACTGCCTAGTGGTTCATAGACGGTCACCGTATTGAAACAGGAGGGGTTACTTGTGGTCTCTTTGGCGCAATCAGTTACCGGTTCGGCTCTTAACTGAAAGGTTAGTGGTTGGAGCCCAGCCAAGGACAAGCCTCAGATTTTGTAAGTGTTAAGATGTCCCCAGAGCTTCTGCTCCTTACATCTTACTATATAAGATGAGCAACCATAGTTAGCTTTCTATCCTCCTTTTTGGAAATTGACAGCTCGGAAATGATTGCAAGAGAGGAATCCTGGGAGTTGTTTTTGGACTAAGTTTTTTTTTTTTTTAACATTTGTTTGTACTGTTTTTTATTTAAACCCTGGTGATCTAGTGGTTAAGAGCTATGGCTGCTAACCATAAGGTTGGCGGTTTGAATCCACCAGGCGCTCCTTGGAAACCCTGTGTGGCGGTTCTACTGTGTCCTATATGGTCGCTATGAGTCGGAATCCACTCGACAGCAACAGGTTTGGTTTTGGTATTATTTATTTAACCCTTTCCATATACTTTGGAAATTAAGTTGGGTCTATGGTTTCATGATTACAAATAAATCTGCAATCACCATTAGCTATCTAGCTGTTTACAATCCCTTGTTCTGTTTCTTTTGCAACCCTGACTAAGACACTGTCATTAATTTCAGAAATCCCAGGTCAACGGCAGCGGTTCCCACCGTCCTTCATAAAATCACCAACATAGAATGCTTTGAGGATGCAACGATAGTTCTCTTGCATGTATTTCTCATGGACTTGTCAAAGGTTATGTTTTCCTGATCATACTTGGGGCTGTAGATGTGGGTGAATGAACAGGCCTTAGGTGATAAATTTACTGTAGCTTTCGGTTTTTTCCTCTAAAATAAATGCCTCAAAGACACTCTGGCAGTTCAACTGCATTTACTGTAGGCCACCTTTGGGTGCAAGTTTTCAGTCAACTGTTTCAAGTGAACAATTTAGAATTGCTGACAGCTGCTCAAACAAACACTTTGGCTCCAGAGTTTCTACCTCTTGCAGCAATATCAGTAAGTAAACCTAGCAGTATCCAACATTATAGTCCTTCTGCTCTGCTTCTATCCCCTGTGGATCCATTTCCATAGATGCACCTCAGGATTTAGTGGCACTGGGTTTTCTTGTTTTTTTCAACTGGCATAAATCTTACAGTACTACTGGTTGTATTGCACCTTCCTATGGGTCATCACAGTTTGTGCATTTCCCTCTGGGAATTTCCCGGACTCTGATTCTAGATCTTAAGCAATGGGAAAAAGTAGCAATGGGCTCTGAGGAGTAAAAAAGCAACTGTTTCAGCCCGTTTTCGAAACGAGGACCTTTCGCGTGTGAGGCGAACGTGATAACCGCTACACTACGGAAACCACGTAAGTGGACTTACCTCAGAATTTTTCCTTGAAAATTTTAAGACCCGCGGCCTGCGAACTTTGGCTTCCAAGAAACGAAATTCAACTCCATTTAAAATTCGACTGCACGCAGCAACGTGCTCCAGAAATCACTCCGGAAAATCACTAACAATCCCTTCAGACAAAGGAGTCTAAGGCGTCCCTTAGGCCCTAAGATGGTTTTCTGTGCCAAACAAGGAAGCTAGGACTACGCGGGGGTGGGGGGGGTGATGCCCTCCCCCGGGCTTTGGAACTGCGCAGCTCACTAGAGTTTCCATTTTCAGAACTAAGCTCTCTGGGATTCTCCAACTCCCCACAGCGCAGGAGCTGTGAAGGCAGTCACCCTGGGGCATCAGACCAGCGCCTCGGTGGCCCCTTTAAGGGCGCTGGTGCTCTTGACAAATGATCCCTGTTTCCATGAAAAGATGTTCAATGTCATTACTGGTTATTCTTCCCACACTTGCTGTTAGTTGCCAAGGAGTAGATTAGGATTCATGGTGACCACATGAGTGCAGTGCAGAACTGCCCTGTAGGGTTTTGAAGGCTGAAACTTGGTGGTGCAATGGTTAAAGTGCTCGGCTGCTAACTGAAAGGTCAACAGTTCAAATCCACTAGCTGCTCTGCGGGAGAAAGATGTGGCAGTCTGCTTCTGTAAAGATCACAGCCTTGGAAACCCTATGGGGTAAGTCTACTGTGTCCTATAGGGAGGACATGAGTCAGAGTGGACTCCATGGCAATGGCTTCGAATTTTGGATCTTTCAGAAGCAGGTCGCCAGACTTGTGTTCTGAGGCACCTCTGCGTAGGTTCCTACCACAAACCTTTCAGTTAGGAGTCAAGTGCTCAATTGTTTGGTAGAAAACCAGAAAACAAGCATTGCTGAGGATGTGGAAAATTGGAACCCACACCCATTGCTGGTGAGACTGTAAAATGGTACAATCTCTGTGGAAATCTGTTTGGCAGTTCCTCAAGAGTTGTCCATAGAATTACCAAATGACCCAACACTTCCACTATATACCCCCCCCAAATTGAAAGCAAGAATGCAAACAGATACTTGAACACCAGTGCTCATTGTAGCATTATTCACATTATCCAAAAGGTGTAAACAACTCAAGTGTCCATCAGCAGATGAATGGATGAACAGAATGTGGTCTATCCATACAATGGAATATTATTCAGCCATAAACAAAAAGGAAGTTGTGATACATGTTAAGACATGGATGAACCTAGGAAAATTATGCTGAATGAAAGAAGCCAGACACGAATCGACAAATCTTATATGGTCCCACTCACTTGGAATCTCTAAAATAGCAAATGCATGGAGATCAAAGTTTATTAATGGTTACCAGGGGCAGGTGGGAGGGAAAAGGCAGGAAAGATTGCTTAAGGGGCACTGAATTACTGTTTAAGATGATGAAAAAGTTTGAAAACGGATAGTAGTGATGGTTCCACAACATGGTGAACGTAATTACTGTCACTGAATTGTGCACATAAAGTGGTTGAAATGGCAAGTGTTTTGTTATCTATTTTATCACACACTCTCAAAATGACCCACACTTCCTGTCCACCCAGGAACAGTAGAGCCCTCCCTCTAGGCCCTACCCTGTGCTCTTTCCTCAGAAGCCCTTTTGCCTCAGCACCTCCCCTCTGTCCCCTCTCTGACACTTGTGGAGTCTCTTGTTCTGTGCCACTCAATTTCAGTCCACTACTCTAATCATGTCCTCATGTTTTAGCTGTACCTTAGCAAAGGCTGAAACATGTGTCTTAGGGCACTTGGCTCTTTGAAAATATCTAACAAGCAACACAGGCCAAGCCAGCCTTGAAGACCTGCATTGGATTTTTACAGAGTCAGAGAAGAGCGGGCTACTGGAGAACCACAAACTCACCGCGTGCGCCCACGCATATTGCACACCTGGGCCAAGCCCAGTTCAAGAACCACAAAAAAAGTGCCTTGTGAAGCTTATCTGCAGATAGAACCCGAAGGGAGTTGTTTTCTTGACCCGGAGAGGCCAGTCGAGCGGAGGGGTCTCAGGCATGTCCCCAACTCTCCAAGAAAGGCCAGGAACGGCTGATTTTGAGGGACAGAGCCAAGGAAAGGGGGCAAAGGCAGCCCAACCCCACGCTCTGAAATTAAGTCTGGAACCCTAAGTTCTGAGCGAGGGGAGGGACACGCCTTAATTTGATCTCCTTCCTTTATCAGGAGAGTTGTTAGTCCAAATTCAGAGCTCAGGAAATGCAGGAACTGTGTAGACCATCGTCCACATTTGACGGACAAAAAACCAAAAGGTCCATTGTGGTCGAGTCTATTCTGACTCATAGCGAGCAGAGTAGAACACCCGCTTGGGGTTTACCAATGAGCGGGTGGTGAATTCGAACTATGGATTCTTTAGATAGCAGCCTAAGCTCTCAACCACTGTTCCAGCAACGAGAACGCTTTCGTTCTCAAACAATGAGATGTGGAGTCTGAGGAAAAGACCTGAGGCAAGGAGACTTTGCAGTTATTTGCCTGAGCACATGGAAGGGTGGATTTGCCACCGACAAAGATGGGAAAACAGCAAGGGCAAAGAACTTTAGGGGGAATTCCGGAGTTCCATACGGGGTCCCGGGGTCCTGGTTCAAAGAGTTATTCATCCAGGCTGTCTCAGTTTCTGCATCAATCTGAGCCCTTTCTGATGTTGTAGTTCTCGGGGGCTCATGCTTGGCCCCCTATCCATCCTGGGTGCCTCCTCCATGCAGGCTTGTCCCCTGGGCTGGACCCGGCCACCGTCTCGCCATACGCTACTGCCGCGCAAAGGCTCATCTCTAGGTGAGGTCTGAGGCGAGGCGGGGAAAAGCCACCTCGCTTCGAAACTTGTGGAGACCTGACAGCGCTCGGCGTGCAGCAAGCTGGCTCGCGTTTTGGAGAAGGCAAGAAGGAAAGGGCCTTGGGAGACGATCCCTAGATGAGATGGAAGCATCCAGGAAGGTAGGAATCCTGGCTTCCTCGAGTTTGGTGCAAAGAGATGTACTTGCTCAAAGCAGGAGATTACAGGCTTCCAGACAGGTCCCGGTGGCCTAGCGGCTAGGATTCTGTGCTTTCACCGCCGCGGCAGCGGTTCGATTCCCTGTCCGGGAAAGCTGTTATGCCATGTCTCCCCACTACAGGAAATCTTCAGCCTTGTTGGATGCAGAAGAGTCGCAGCATCGCCCAGCTTTGGAGAGGTGAGAGGCGATAAGGAGCTGTTCAGCGGCTCGGGGCCCCCAAGAACTACATCCTGCTCTGGGCCACCGGGAAACACCACTGCTGCTGTGGGCCTCATCTTAAAAACCTATCCCTTCGCTTTCGGAACGTTCATCTCAAGAGAACAAAGTAGAAGCTGGGAGGAGAGCTCTAAATCTTTCTTTTCAAAACAATTTCAAACATAAAAACGCTGAAAGAGTTGTATGTATATATTCTTCATGTACATTGACCAATGAACATTTTCCACTTTTGGTTTGTCTGTCTCTTGGGGTATATGTATTTTCTACTCCATTTCAGAGTAACTTGCAGATATGTCAGGATCCTTTGGTTACTCCTTTGGCAATATCCCTCTAAACCAGCCTCTTGGGGACTTTTCCTCTTTGTCCTCTCAAAGAGGCCCCTCTTGCCCCTTCAGCATAAACTCTCAGGTGCAACCTGGGGCCCCTCCAGTAATTACAAAGACTCCAATCACTGGGAAAATCTCAGGTGTTTAGAGATTACCTCTCAGGAACCAGGGAAAAACTCCAAATCCTTTGAGTAAAAATTAATTGTACACTCCACAGACATGGTCATTCGCCCCTACTTTTATCCCCTGGAAAGATTCAGAAGGGACACTACCTTCGACAAGGTTGTGAGAAATAGACCCTACAGAACTGTTTTCACATCCTCAAAGAACTCTGTGGTGGCTATTTTATGAAAGACAGTGGGAAATGCTACCATGGAACTGGGATCATGGAAATGAAGGGGGATGATGGGAAGATGGGATTGGAAGGGTCAGGTCACAACATTTAAGCCTAAAAGACAAGGTGACCTCAGTTGCTACATTGAGTACAGAGCTGAAACAGTAATCAGAATGGTCTGTCTCTCAAAGCTCTTTAGCACTAACTCCTTGGTCACTGCATCTGGAAATGCCATAGATGGGCAACCTATTAAAGTCTTACTTGATTTGCATAAACACTCTAATTCCGGTGAATATAGTCCTACTTGAATCACAGCAATAGAAAGCCACAGACTCTCAAAAAATTCACAAGCACAGAGCTCTTTGAAAGAAAGAGAGGTAGCTCCCCTCAAGGAAGAACCTGTTTATACAGCCAAAAATCAATTCTCCATATGGGACTCTATCAAGAAGGATAACTTGCGGGTGATTGGAGTCCCAGAACAGGGAGGGGGGACAGAAAACACAGAGAAAATAGTTGAAGAACTCCTTACACAAAACTTCCCTGACATCATGAAAGACGAAAGGATATCTATCCAAGATGCTCATCGAACCCCATTTAAGATTGATCCAAAAAGAAAAACACCAAGACATATTATCATCAAACTCGCCAAAACCAAAGATAAAGAGAAAATTTTAAAAGCAGCCAGGGAGAAAAGAAAGGTTTCCTTCAAGGGAGAATCAATAAGAATAAGTTCAGACTACTCAGCAGAAACCATGCAGGCAAGAAGGGAATGGGATGACATATACAGAACACTGAAGGAGAAAAACTGCCAGCCAAGGATCATATATCCAGCAAAACTCTCTCTGAAATATGAAGGCGAAATTAAGATATTTACAGATAAACACAAGTTTAGAGAATTTGCAAAAACCAAACCAAAGCTACAAGAAATACTAAAGGATATTGTTTGGTCAGAAAACCAATAATACCAGATACCAGCACAATACAAGGTCACAAAACAGAATGTCCTGATATCAACTCAAATAGGGAAATCACAAAAACAAACAAATTAAGATTAATTAAAAAAAATAATAACAATACACATAACAGGGAATCATGGAAGTCAATAGGTAAAAGATCACAATAATCAAAAAGAGGGACTAAATACAGGAGGCATTGAACTGCCAGATGGAGAGTGATACAAGGCGATATAGAACGATACAAGTCAGGTTTTTACTTAGAAAAATAGGGTTAAATAATAAGGTAACCACAAAAAGGTATAACAACTCCATAACTCAAGAAAAACGTAACGATTCAACTAACATAAAGTCAAACACTATGAAAAAGAGGATCTCACAATTTACTAAGAAAAACGCCTCAGCACAAAAAAGTATGTGGAAAAATGAAATTGCCAACAACACACAAGAAAAGGCATCAAAATGACAACACTAAAAACTTATTTATCTATAATTACGCTGAATGTAAATGGACTAAATGCACCAATAAAGAGACAGAGAGTCACGGATCGGATAAAGAAACACGATCCATCTATATGCTGCCTACAAGAGACACACCTTAGACTTAGAGACACAAACAAACTAAAACTCATAGGATGGAAAAAAATATAACAAGCAAACAATAAACAAAAAAGAAGAAGAGTAGCAATATTAATTTCTGACAAAATAGACTTTAGACTTAAATCCACCACAAAGGATAAAGAAGGACACTATATAACGATAAAAGGGACAATTGATCAGGAAGACATAACCATATTAAATATTTATGCACCCAATGACAGGGCTGCAAGATACATAAATCAAATTTTAACAGAATTGAAAAGTGAGATAGACACCTCCACAATTATAGTAGGAGACTTCAACACACCACTTTCGGAGAAGGACAGGACATCCAGTAAGAAGCTCAATAGAGACACGGAAGACCTACTTACAACAATCAACCAACTTGACCTCATTGACTTATACAGAACTCTCCACCCAACTGCTGCAAAATATACTTTTTTTTCTAGCGCACATGGAACATTCTCTAGAATAGACCACATACTAGGTCATAAAACAAACCTTTGCAGAGTCCAAAACATCGAAATATTACAAAGCATCTTCTCAGACCACAAGGCAGTAAAACTAGAAATCAATAACAGAAAAACTAGGGAAAAGAAATCAAATACTTGGAAAATGAACAATACCCTCCTGAAAAAAGACTGGGTTATAGAAGACATCAAGGAGGGAATAAGGAAATTCATAGAATGCAACAAGAATGAAAATACTTCCTATCAAAACCTCTGGGACACAGCAAAGCAGTGCTCAGAGGCCAATTTATATCAATAAATGCACACATACAAAAAGAAGAAAGAGCCAAAATCAGAGAACTGTCCCGACAACTTGAACAAATAGAAAGTGAGCAACAAAAGAACCCATCAGGCACCAGAAGAAAACAATAATAAAAATTAGAGCAGAACTAAATGAATCAGAGAACAGAAAAACAATTGAAAGTATTAACAAAGCCAAAAGCTGGTTCTTTGAAAAAATTAACAAAATTGATAAACCATTGGCTAGACTGACTAAAGAAATACAGGAAAGGAAACAAATAACCCGAATAAGAAACGAGAAGGACCACATCACAACAGAACCGAATGAAATTAAAAGAATCATTTCAGATTACTACGAAAAATTGTACTCTAACAAATTTGAAAACCTAGAAGAAATGGATGAATTCCTAGAAAAACACTACCTACCTAAACTAACACATTCAGAAGTAGAACAACTAAATAGACCCATAACAAAAAAAGAGATTGAAACGGTAATCAAAAAACTTCCAATGAAAAAAAAAGCCCTGGCCCAGACGGCTTCACTGCAGAGTTCTACCAAACTTTCAGAGAAGAGTTAACACCACTACTACTGAAGGTATTTCAAAGCATAGAAAATGACGGAATACTACCCAACTCATTCTATGAAGCCACCATCTCCCTGATACCAAAACCAGGTAAAGACATTACAAAAAAAGAAAATTTTAGATCTATATCCCTCATGAACATAGATGCAAAAATCCTCAACAAAATTCTAGCCAATAGAATCCAACAACACATCAAAAAAATAATTCACCCTGATCAAGTGGGATTTATACCAGGTATGCAAGGCTGGTTTAATATCAGAAAAACCATTAATGTAATCCATCACATAAATAAAACAAAAGATAAAAACCACATGATCTTATCAATTGATGCAGAGAAGACATTTGACAAAGTCCAACACCCATTTATGATAAAAACTCTTACCAAAATAGGAATTGAAGGAAAATTCCTGAACATAATAAAGGGCATCTATGCAAGGCCAACAGCCAATATCACTCTAAATGGAGAGAACCTGAAAGCATTTCCCTTGAGAACGGGAACCAGACAAGGATGCCCTTTATCACTGCTCTTATTCAACATCGTACTTGAAGTCCTAGCCAGGGCAATTAGGCTAGACAAAGGAATAAAGGGTATCTGGATTGGCAAGGAGGAAGTAAAGCTATCACTATTTGCAGATGACATGATCGTATACATGGAAAACCCTAAGGAATCCTCCAGAAAACTACTGAAACTAATAGAAGAGTTTGGCAGAGTCTCAGGTTATAAAATAAACATACAAAAATCACTTGGATTCCTCTACATCAACAAAAAGAACACCGAAGAGGAAATAACCAAATCAATACCATTCACAGTAGCCCCCAAGAATATAAAATACTTAGGAATAAATCTTACCAAGGATGTAAAAGACCTATACAAACAAAACTACAAAGCTCTACTACAAGAAATTCAAAAGGACATACTTAAGTGGAAAAACATACGTTGCTCATGGATAGGAAGACTTAACATAGTAAAAATGTCTATTCTACCAAAAGCCATCTATACATATAACGCACTTCCAATCCAAATTCCAATGTCATATTTTAAGGGGATAGAGAAACAAATTACGAATTTCATATGGAAGGGAAAGAAGCCCCGGATAAGCAAAACATTCCTGAAAAAGAAGAAGAAAATGGGAGGCCTCACTCTACCTGATTTCAGAACCTATTTTAGAGCCACAGTAATCAAAACAGCCTGGTACTGGTACAACAACAGGCACATAGACCAATGGAACAGAATTGAGAACCCAGATATAAATCCATCCACGTATGAGCAGCTGATATTTGACAAAGGACCAGTGTCAGTAAATTGGGGAAAAGATAGTCTTTTTAACAAATGGTGCTGGCGTACCCGGATATCCATTTGCAAAAGAATGAAACAGGACCCATACCTCACACCATGCACAAAAACTAACTCCAAGTGGATCAAAGACCTAAACATAAAGACTAAAACGATAAAGATCATGGAAGAAAAAATAGGATCAACCCTAGGAGCCCTAATACAAGGCATAAACAGAATACAAAACATCACCAAAAATGATGAAGAGAAACCAGATAACCGGGAGCTCCTAAAAATCAAACACCTATGCTCATCTAAAGACTTCACCAAAAGAGTAAAAAGACCACCTACAGACTGGGAAAGAATATTCAGCTATGACATCTCAGACCAGCGCCTGATCTTTAAAATCTACATGATTCTGTCAAAACTCAACCACAAAAAGACAAGCAACCCAATCAAGAAGTGGGCAAAGGATATGAACACACATTTCACTAAAGAAGATATTCAGGCAGCCAACAGATACATGAGAAAATGGTGTCGATCATTAGCCATTAGAGAAATGCAAATTAAAAGTACGATGAGATTCCATCTCACACCAACTAGACTGGCATTAATCCAAAAAACACAAAACAATAAATGTTGGAGAGGCTGTGGAGAGATTGGAACACTCATATACTGCTGGTGGGATTGTAAAATGGTACAACCACTTTGGAAATCTATCTGGCGTTATCTTAAACAGTTAGAAATCGAACTACCATACAACCCAGAAATCCCACTCCTCGGAATATACCCTAGAGATACAAGAGCCTTCACACAAACAGATATATGCACACCCATGTTTATTGCAGCTCTGTTTACAATAGCAAAAAGCTGGAAGCAACCAAGGTGTCCATCAACGGATGAATGGGTAAATAAATTGTGGTACATTCACACAATGGAATACTACGCATCGATAAAGAACAGTGACGAATCTCTGAAACATTTCATAACATGGAGGAATCTGGAAGGCATTATGCTGAGCGAAATGAGTCAGTTGCAAAAGGACAAATATTGTATAAGACCACTATTATAAGATCTTGAGAAATAGAAAAAACGGAGAAGAACACATACTTTTGTGGTTACAAAGGGGGGAGGGAGGGAGGGAGGGAGAGGGCTTTTTATTGATCAATCTGTAGATAAGAACTGCTTTGGGTGAAGGGAAAGACAACACTCAATACAAGGAAGGTCAGCCTAATTGGACTGGACTAAAAGCAAAGAGGTTTCCGGGATAAAATGAAAGCTTCAAAGGTCAGCGGACCAGGGGCTGGGGTCTGGGGAACATGGTTTGAGGGGACTTCTAAGTCAAAGGGCAAAATAATTCTATTATGAAAACATTCTGCATCCCACTTTGAACTGTGGCGCCTGGGGTCCTAAATGCCAACAATCGACCATCTAAGATACATCAATTGATCTCAACCCACCTGGAGCAAAGGCAAAGGAAGAACACCAAGGTCACACGACAACTAAGAACCGAAGAGACAGAAAGGGCCACATGATCCAGAGACCTACATTATCCTGAGACCAGAAGAATTAGTTGGTGCCTGGCCACAATCGATGTCTGCCCTGTCAGGGAGCACAACAGACAACTCCTGAGGGAGCAGGAGACCAATGAGATACAGACCCCAAATTCTCATGAAAAGACCATACCTAATGGTATGATTGCGACTAGAGGAATCCCAGAGACAATGCTCCCCAGAACTTCTGATGGCACAGGACAGGAACCATCCCCGAAGACAAATCATCAGGCATGAAAAGGACTGGTCAGTGGGGGGGAGAGACATGCTGATGAAGAGTGAGCTAATTAAATCAGGTGGACACTGGAGAGTGTGTTGGCAACTCTTGACTGGAGGGGGGATGGGAAGATAGAGAGAGAGGGAAGATGGCAAAATTGGCATGAAACAAGAGACTGTAAGGACTGACTCAAGAGGGGGAGAGCAAGTGGGAGAAGGGAGTAAGATGTATGTAAACCTACATGTGACAGACTGATTGGAATGGTAAATGTTCACTTGAAGCTTAACAAAAATTAATTATATAAAAAAAAAAAACTAACTCCAGGTGGATCAAAGACCTAAACATAAAGACTAAAACGATAAAGATCATGGAAGAAAAAATAGGGACAACCCTAGGAGCCCTAATACAAGGCATAAACAGAATACAAAACATTACCAAAAATGATGAAGAGAAACCCAATAACTGGGAGCTCCTAAAAATCAAACACCTATGCTCATCTAAAGACTTCACCAAAAGAGTAAAAAGACCACCTACAGACTGGGAAAGAATTTTCAGCTATGACATCTCAGACCAGCGCCTGATCTCTAAAATCTACATGATTCTGTCAAAACTCAACCACAAAAAGACAAGCAACCCAATCAAGAAGTGGGCAAAGGATATCAACACACACTTCACTAAGAAGATATTCAGGCAGCCAACAGATACATGAGAAAATGCTCTTGATCATTAGCCATTAGAGAAATGCAAATTAAAAGTACGATGAGATTCCATCTCACACCAACTAGACTGGCATTAATCCAAAAAACACAAAACAATAAATGTTGGAGAGGCTGTGGAGAGATTGGAACACTCATATACTGCTGGTGGGATTGTAAAATGGTACAACCACTTTGGAAATCTATCTGGTGTTATCTTAAACAGTTAGAAATCGAACTACCATACAACCCAGAAATCCCACTCCTCGGAATATACCCTAGAGATACAAGAGCCTTCACACAAACAGATATATGCACACCCATGTTTATTGCAGCTCTGTTTACAATAGCAAAAAGCTGGAAGCAACCAAGGTGTCCATCAACGGATGAATGCGTAAATAAATTGTGGTATATTCACACAATGGAATACTACGCATCGATAAAGAACAGTAACGAATCTCTGAAACATTTCATAACATGGAGGAATCTGGAAGGCATTATGCTGAGCGAAATGAGTCAGTTGCAAAAGGACAAATATTGTATAAGACCACTAGTATAAGATCTTGAGAAATAGTAAAAACTGAGAAGAACACATACTTTTGTGGTTACGAAGGGGGGAGGGAGGGAGGGAGGGAGAGGGTTTTTTATTAATTAATCAGTAGATAAGAACTGCTTTGGGTGAAGGGAAAGACAACACTCAATACATGGAAGGTCAGCTCAACTGGACTGGACCAAAAGCAAAGAAGTTTCCGGGATAAAATGAATGCTTCAAAGGTCAGCGGAGCAGGGGCGGGGGTCTGGGGAACATGGTTTGAGGGGACTTCTAAGTCAATTGGCAAAATAATTCTATTATGAAAACATTCTGCATCCCACTTTGAAATGTGGCGTCTGGGGTCTTAAATGCTAACAAGCGGCCATCAAAGATGCATCAATTGGTCTCAACCCACCTGGAGCAAAGGCAAATGAAGAACACCAAGATCACACGACAACTAAGAGCCCAAGAGACAGAAAGGGCCACGTGAACCAGAGACCTACATCATCCTGAGACCAGAAGAACTAGTTGGTGCCCGGCCACAATCGATAACTGCCCTGACAGGGAGCACAACAGAGATCTCCTGAGGGAACAGGGGATCAGTGGGATGCAGACCCCAAATTCTCATAAAAAGACCATACTTAATGGTCTGACTGAGACTAGAGGAATCCTGGGTCCATGCTCCTCAGACCTTCTGTCGGCACAGGACAGGAACCATCCCCGAAGACAACTCGTTAGACATGAAAGGGACTGGTCAGCGGGTGGGAGAGAGATGCTGATGAAGAGTGAGCTAATTATATCAGGTGGACACTTGAGAGTGTGTTGGCAGCTCTTGTCTGGAGGGGGGATGGGAGGGTAGAGAGAGAGGGAAGCTGGCAAAATTGTCACGAAAGGAGAGACTGAAAGGGCTGACTTAAGATGTATGTAAACTTATATGTGATAGACTGATTGGATTTGTAAACGTTCACTTGAAGCTTAATAAAAGTTAATAAAAAAAAAATCAATTCTCTTAGGCCTTTAGCCAAATGGCATATTCCCAGCAAAGTTATCTGAGTAGAATGACCTCTTAGTAAATATTATTTCATACCAGAATATTTGGAATTTACACCACAATAGTATAAATACTTAGGTGTGTTTTTAGTTCATTTTCATAATCTGAAAATATTTTAGAAGGATTGTCATCAAGGTAGATCATCAGTGAAACTAGAATGAGGCAAGTTTAGAGCGTGAACATCTATTTGACTTCGACTATCATAAGATTTACCTTTCCTAGAAAGCAAAAGTGGAGTAGATAAATGTATATTTAAACAGGACTTAACATTTTTAGAGGAATAGATAGATTTATTTGTAGGTTTTTTTTCGTTACCAGTTCAAAAAATTATTAAGGTAATCACTGGGCTTGTAACATGTGGTGGTTAAGTTTGTGTGTCAGCTTGGCTGGGCCATCATTCTCAGTGATTTGGCAGTTATGTAGTGATGTAATTTGGCAGTTACATAGTAAAGCAGTGATCAGACATGATCAGCCAGTCAGCTGTAAAGGGATTTTCCTCAGTGGTGTGGCCTGCATCCAATATATGTGTAGATGTTTTGGGAAAGCATGCTTGCTTATTCTGGATTCTGCACCCAGCTAATCATCATCTGACCTCCAGTTCTTGGGGATTTTAGCCAGCAGCCTGCCACCTTACCTGCTGATCTTGGGATCCTCAGCCCCTGCAGGTATGTGAGGCGGGAGAACTCTGAACCATGGACGTGGGGCTTGCGATCCTCTACAGCCATATGAGCAATTTCCTTGAGATAAAGCTCTCCCTGTGTCTCTCTCTGTCTAACTCTATGGCTATATATATATAACCATACAGTTATACACACACACACATCCATACACACACTTCATTGGTTTTGCGTCTCTTCAGGACCCAGCCGATACATTTGCTACTGAGAGTGGCTCCAGAGAAACAATCATCAGGATGAGTTTTCTAAGTTGGTTCTCAAGTCTGACTAGTCTTAAAAGCACTGACGACTCTGCCTCCAGTAGCAAAAAGGGTGATGCTAATCCATGGCATGAGGTGGCAATTTTAATACGCAAATTATCAGGAATAGATCATGTATTGGTGAGAGGCGAGGCTTTGGGTGATCACATGTTTGAAATATTTCCACAATTTGGTCAGAATGAGAATTATAAGGAAGCTGATTGGTTGGTCCTACTTTCATTAGACAAAGTAGTGAGAGAGATGATCTCAGGTCATCAGAGTCACAGTTCAAACGCCATGTAAAACTTCTCAAAGTTGCAACTTGTGCCCTGAAAGAAATCCTTATTTCTTGTAGTAACAGAGCTGATATTGCCAAAAATCTAACGCAGAGTCTTATTATAAGAGTGCCTGAATTACAATGCTAATTGAATTCCCAACCTCGAATGGTGTCTAAAGTGAGGCATTGATTGAGAAGAAATGGGACCCCGAAACTTGGAATGGGAACATATGGGCAGATAATCAGGGAGCTGGGAACACTGAGGCTCTAAATTCTGTTGAATCCTTCCTGCCAGCAGAATCAGCACTCTTACACCCAACTGACAAGAACACCCCAGCTTTCTCTGGTAAGCCAAGAAAAAAAAAAACCCATTGCTGTTTCATACGAGTTGGTTCCGACTCATAGTGACCCCATAGCACTGAATAGAACTACCCCATAGGGTTTCCGGGGACCATCTGGTGGATTTGAACTATCGACCTTTTGGTTAGCAGCTGAACTCATACCCACTACGGCACCAGGGTTTAGGTGAAGGGACCATCTTGCAGTAAAACCATTATACCTTCCATCCCCTTCTGATGCGATTAACCCAACTGTTCCTGAAGAGTCTTTGTCTGAGATATCACCTGAGCTGGCACCTGGTACCTTGCCTGATTTATCACCTGAGGTAGATGCCTTTCAAGGCATTGCTGAATATTTCCAGGACTCACTGCCACTATTCATTTTTGCTTTTGGCCTATAAGTAGACTTAAGTCTCAGAAAACCCCAAAAGGTAAAGTACAAATTGTGAACAAGGAGGAGGCATGCCACACTCCAAAGGAACTGCTTGACTTTCCTAATATGTACAAACAGAAACCTGGGGAATATGTGTGAGAATGGCTATTAAGGGTGTGGGATAATGGTGCAAGGAGCATAAACATGGATCAGTCTGAGTTTACCAATATGGGCCCACTAAGCACAGATTCTTCATTCAGTGTTTCTGCTCAAGAGGTTAGGAAAAGATCTAATAGTTTATTTGGTTGGGTCAATGAAGTATGGATTGCACGGTGGCCTACAGTAAATCAGTCTGAAGTACAAGACCTGCCCTGGTATACTGTAGAAGAAGGTATTCAAAAAATTAGGGAAATTGGTACATTAGAGTGTATTTATCAGGTTAGAACCACATACTCACCCATGGAGTGCCAGAGGACACACCATTTGCCACAACAGTGAGAAACAAATTTACGAAGAGGCGTGGGGGGTCCCAGAATCCTTGAAGACTGCTGTGTTTGCCCTTTTATGTGAGTAAGGCTTGACAGTGAGAACTGCCCTAACAGAATTAAAACACCTAACTACAATGGGGCTGATTGGACCCCAAGGTCGTAGGGGCCAAGTGGCAGCACTCAATCGACAAAGACAAGGTGGGAGTGGTCAGTGGTTACTACAATGGACAGCAGAGTCAAAGCAGTAATCAGAATAGTCTGACTTGTATGGACTTATGGCACTGGCTACTGAGTCATAGTGTCCTAGAAGTGAAATAAGAAATCTACTAATTATTTACTTCATCCTCTAGAAGTGAAAGAATTCTAGGTCAAGGCAACAGCAGTCTAACTCAAATCACCAGAATAGAGAGTTGCAGCCTCTCAATCAATTCCCAGCCTAGAGCCTATTTACAGACCCACAACCCCTTATATGAAGGGGAAGCCAGGTCCCCTTGAGGAAAGGCCCCCTACACTGCCAAAAATTTATGCTGTTAAATTTCTCGCCTTTTATGAGAGTGACTGTTCACTGGGGCAAAGGAAATAACCAGACTTTGGGGGCATTCCTGGATACTGGCTCTAAACTGACACTAATTCCAGGAGACCCAAAACATCACTGTGGCCCACCAGTCAGAGTAGGGGCATATGAAAGTGAGATTCTTATTGCACTCTTAGCTCAGATTCACCTCACAGTGCGTCCCGAAACCCATCCTGTAGTGATTTCCGCCATTCCAAAATGCGTGATAGATTTCCCCAGCAACTGGCAGAACCCCCACACTGGATCTCTGACAAGTGGAATAAGGGCTATCAGGTTAGGAAAAGCCAAGATGAAGCCATTAGAACTGCCTCTATCTAGGAAAATAGTAAACCAGAAGCAATACTGCATTCTTGGAGGAATTGCAGAGAGTACTGCCACCATCAAGGGCTTCCAGAATGCAGGGGTAGTGATTCCCACCACATCCCCATTCAACTCACCTATTGGGCCTGTGCAAAAAACAGATACATCTTGTTGAATGACAGTGGATTACCGTAAACTTAACCAAGTGGTGACTCTAATTGTAGCTGCCGTTCCAGATGTGGTTTCATCGCTTAAGCAAATTAATATATCTCCTGGTACCTGGTATGCAGCTATTGGTCTGACCAATGCTCTTTTCCCATTTTCAGTTCTGAAGAAACATCAGAAGCGGCTTTTCTTCAGCTGGAAAGGCCAGCAATACACCTCCACTGTCCTATCTCAGTGATATATCAGCTCTCCAGCCCTATGTCTTAATTTAGTCTTCAGGGATTTGATTACCTTTCCGTTCCAGAAGATGTCACACTGATCCATTGCATTGATGACCCTACACTGATTGGACCTAGCAAGGAAGAAGTGTAAATGACTCTGGACTTACTGGTAAAACACTTGTGTGCTAGAAGGTGGGAAGTAAATCCCATAAAAATTCAGGCTCCTTCCACCTCAGTGAAATTTCTAGGAGTCCAGTGTTGTGGGGTAGTGGTGTGGCTCAGGCAGGAAGAACCATCCATCCTTGTCTGTAGTCTCCCAGTATCTGTTGACATTCACTGGTCTGTGAGGGAGCCTCACATGTTGTCTACTCCCGTGCCTGACCCTCTCTGCAGGTCTCTTCTCTTTTATGAAACAGCACTTAGAAGGGATTAGGACTAAGACCCACCCTTCTCTGGTATTACTTAACTGGCGCTCTATTCAAACAGCTGGAGAAAGATGTGGTAGTTGTTCTCTACTCTGTCGTATACAGTCACTGTGAGTCGGAATTGTGTCTACCCGCTGTGGATTCATTTTCAAAGAAATACTCTATTACCCCAAAGAAGGTAACATTATAGGTATAGGGGTTAGGACTTGGTCATTTCCCTTTGGGGGACACAATTCAATCCCTAACACTAGAGGGAGAGAGGATACCACGGCTGATGCTCCTCTTAATAACAGAAAGAAATCCTGTTTTTATAGCCTGAAGATCCTGAAACAAGTCCTAGTTGAAAAGAAAGCATTTCTTCCAGGGCTATTAGTGCCTCCATCAGTTTTATCTGATTTTTCTTCAAATGTATTGGTGCCAAGTGTCTTATCTTTGGTCTCACTAATTCTGACTTCCATTTCCTGAATTCTGCTCCTCTGACTTTCTATTGAGTTGTCTAATTCTGAAATGTTATTGTTAATCTTCTGAATTTCTGATTGCTGTCTCTCTATGGATTCTTGCAGCCTATTAAAGTTGTCATTACACTCTTCATAACCTTCTTAATTTTCTCCACTGCGTTATCTGTGTGATACTTGGCTTGTCCTGCATTTTGCCTGATCTCCTTCCTGATCTCTTGAAGAGTTCTGTGTATTAATCTTTCGTATTCAGCCTCTGGTAATTCCAGTAATATATCTTCATCCAGAAAACTCCTTCATTCTTTGTTTTGGGAGCTTGTTGAAGTGATCATGTTCTGCTTCTTTATGTGACTTGATATTGACTATTGTTTTTGATCCATCTATAAATTATTCTCTTAATTTACTGTTTCGTTCTCGAACAGCCACTGCTGCTTTGCTTTTGTCCCACTTCTTGGGGTCTCTCGACTCCTCCCTCCCCATTGTGCTACACAATAGAAACCATTGTCTGCTCCCCAGCACCTCGCTTGAGTCTCTGCATGGCCTCCTGGAGGTCTCATTCTCACCCACGCCTCCCTGCTTTCCTTTGCTCTTCTTCACCATTCCCCATTCCTCACTTAATTTCCATGGTCGTGCCCCACCGACCGCAACTGGGGCAAACGTGGGGCGTCCATGGCACGGGCAGGTGGGCTAAGGCAGAGCAGCCATGTCGTGAGCCTCCTTGGGCTCAGGGAAGGTTGGAGACCCGGGGGTCTCTGGGGGTCACTGGCACTTGAGGCGGACGAGGAGCAAGGAGGGGCGAAGGCCATTCAGCTGCCCTCCTAGCTTCAGACTCACCCAATGCACTGATTTTAAGGCAATGAACAACATGAGGAGCAGTGTCAAATGTCAAAAACGTGCCTCTCCACTGCACAGCTGAAACAGTTGAAGTCAGACCTGGGGCACACACACCCAAGCTGAACACCAGCAAGGGTCTAATCTGCTGAAATGGTCCCACACAGGTCCATGCAGGGGTTGAAGGCATTCAAAGTCCATAGACTGCTTGTGCCTGGATAAGAGCTTCTTCTGCCCTGAGTTCCCAGCTTAGGGGAGCCGGCAGATTATTTCCCGCCCCCCTCATTTGCTGATTTGTTCCCTCTCCAAGTCTGAGAGAATGGTTTGGAGTGCACAGCAGGACCTGTCTCAGGCCCAGGCAAATCAAATGCTACTGAAGCCAGCTTGAGGCCTGGGGCAGAGGGAGGAGGGATCAGATAAAGGGGAGTGTTCTTTTGAAAGGGGTTCTTTTTTTTTTTTTAACCTTGTATTGTGCTTTAAGTGAAAGTTTACAAAATCAGGTCAGTCTTTCATACAAAAATTTATATACACCTTGCTATATACTCCTAGTTGCTCTTCCCCTCATGAGTCTGCACACTCCTCTCTACTGTCTATTTTTGCGTCCATTGGGCCAATTTATGACCCCTCTGCCCTCTCATCTCCCATCTAGACAGGAGCTGCCCACATAGTCTCATGCGTCTACTTGATTGAAGAAGCTCACTCCTCACCAGCATCATTTTCTATCCCATAGTCCAATCCAATCCCTGTCCAAAGAGTTGGCTTTGGGAATGGTTCCCGTCTTGGGCTAACAGAAGGTCTGGGGACCATGACCTCCGGGGTCCTTCTAGTCTGAGTCAGACCATTCAGTCTGGTCTTTCTATGAGAATTTTAGGTCTGCATCCCAGTGCTGTCCTGCTCCCTCAGGGTTTCTCTGTTCTGTTCCCTGTCAGGGCAGTCGTCGGTTGTAGCCGGGCACCATCTAGTTCTTCTGGTCTCAGGCTGATGTAGTCTCTGGTTTATCTGGCCCTTTCTGTCTCTGGGGCTCATAATTACCTTGTGTGTTTCGTGTTCTTCATTCTCCTTTGCTCCGGGTTGGTTGAGACCAATTGACGCATCTTAGATGGCCCCTTGCTAGTGTTTAACACCCCAGACTCCACTCTTCAAAGTGGGATGCAGAATATTTTCTTAATAGATATTATTATGTCAATTGACCTACATGTCCCCTGAAACCATGGCCCATACTCCTACCCCTGCTATGCTGGCCTTCAAAGTGTTCAGTTTATTCAGGAAATTCTTTGCTTTTGGTGTAATGCAGTGATGCTAACCCCTTGTTTGTTGTGTTTGTCTTTCTCTTTACCTAAAATAGTTCTTGTCCACTATCTAATTAGTTAATACCCCTCTCCTTCCCTCCTTCCCTCCCCACTATTGTAACTGTCAAAGAATATTTTCTTGTGTGTTCAAACTTTTTCTTGAGTTCTCATAATAGTGGACTCATACAATATTTTCCTTTTGCAACTAATTTCAGTCGGCATAATGTCTTCCTGATTCCTCCACATTATGAAGTGTTTCACGGATTCATCATTGTTCTTGTGGATGCATAGTACTCCATTGTGCGAATGTACCATAATTTATTAATCCATTCATCCGTTGATGGGCATCTTGGTTGCTTTCATCTTTCTGCTATTGTAAACAGTGCTGCAATGAACATGGGTGTGCATATATCTGTTCATGTAAAGGCTCTTATTTCTCTAGATATATTCCAAGAAGTAGGATTGTTGGATTCTATGGTAGTCTTATTTCCAGTTTTTTTAAGGAAGCGCCAAATTGATTTCCAAAGTGCTTATACCATTTTCCATTCCCACCAGCAGTGTATAAATGTTCCAGTCTCTCCACAACCTCTCCAGCATTTATTATTGTGTGTTTTTTAGATTAATGCCAGCCTCGTTGGGGTCAGATGGAATCTCATTATAATTTCAAATTGCATTTCTCTAACGGCTAATGATCGCATTTCCTCATGTATCTGTTAGCTACCTGAATGTCTTCTTTAGTGACATGCCTGTTTGTATCCTTTGCTCATTTTTTAATTGGCTTATTGGTCTTTTTGTAGTTCAGTTTTTACGGTATCGTGTAGATTTTTAGAGATCAGATCAGATGCTGATCAGGAATGTCATAGCTAAAAACTTTTTCCATGTCTGTAGGTAATCTTTTTACTCTTTTTAGTGAAGTCTTTGGATGAGCATAGATGTTTGATTTTTAGGGGCTCCCAGTTATCTACTTTCCCTTCTGGTGTTTGTACATTGTTAATAATGTTTTGTATACTGTTTATGCCATGTATTAGGGCTCCTAGCATAGTCCCTAATTTTTCTTCCATGATCTTTATTGTTTTAGATTTTATAGTTTGGTCTTTGATCCAGTTTGAGTTCATTTTTGTGTATGGTGTGAGGTATGGGTTTCGTTTCCATTTTTTAGCAGATGCGTATCCAGTTATGCCAGTCCCGTTTGTTAAAGAGACTGTCTTTTCCACATTTAACTGACTTTGGACCTTTGTCAAACATCAGCTGCTCATAGGTAGATGGAATTATGTCTCGATTCTCAATTCTGTTCCATTGTTCTATGTATCTGTTGTTGTACTAGTAGCAGTCTGTTTTAACTACTGTGGCCGTATAATAGGTTCTGAAATTGGGTAGAATGAGGCCTCCCACTTTGTTCTTCTTTTTCAGCAATGCATTACTTATCCAGGGCGTCTTTCTCTTCCATATGAAGTTGGTGATTTGTTTCTCCATCTCATTAAAAAATGTCTTTGGAATTTGAATTGGAAATATTGTATCTATACATTGCTTTGGTAGAATGGATATTTTTACAATGTTAAGTCTTCCTATCCATGAGCAAGGTATTTTTTTCCAATTCTATAGGTGTCTTTTGGTTTCTTGCAGTAGTGTCTTGTAGTTTTCCTTGTATAGGTCTTCTACATCTCTGGTAAGATTTATTCTTAAGTATTTTATTTTCCTGGGGCCAATGTAAATGGTATTGTTTTGGTGATTTCCTCTTCGATGTTCTTTCTGTTGGTATAGAGGAATCCAACTGATTTGTGTATGTTTATCTAGTATTCTGATACTCTGCTGAACTATTAGTTTCAGTAGTTTTGTTGAGGATTTTTTAGGGTTTTCTGCATATACGATCATGTCACCTGCAAATAGAGATACTTTTACTTCTTCCTTACCAATCTAGATGCCCTTTATTTCTTTAGTACTTAGCTTTTGCTGAAAGCACCATTCTTCTCTGGTTCTGGAGGTGTGAGTAAGCTTTGTGGCTGGCTGTTTCTCCCTGGGGAAGCTGTAGCTGAATGCTACCACCAGCCTGCTGCAGTCACTTCCAGGAATGGTACCTGAGGCTTCCAGGCAATTCAGGTCCGACAACTCCTCTTCGCTTCTGAATCATATCTCCCTCCCCCTGCCACTCAGTCTGATTTCTTTGACTTTGATGTTCAGGGCTGCTAGCTTGTCATAAACATAAGTGTTTCACTTGTTTTTTCAGGTCTTTGTTGTAAGAGGGATCACCGGAAGGGTCTGAATACTCTGCGCCATCTTGGCCCCACATCCAAGGTGTGCTAGTTGATCCGCAGGGTAAATTAGACACAAGCGCTTATCTTTTGCTGAGAGCGCTGTTCTTCCCTGATTTTGGAGATGTGAGTAGACTCTGCCGGTTGCGCTCTCTCTCTCTCACTGTGGAAAATGTATCTCAGATGTTACCACCAACCCCGCCACGCTCCTACCAGGGGATCAGGGTTGAGGGGTGCTGGTGTCTACCAAGTCAGGTCCGGCAACTCCTCACTTCTTCTGGACTGTCACTCTTTCTCCATGCTGCTCAGTCTGATTTCTTAACTTTGCCTTTGATGTTCAGGGCTCTTAGCTTGTCATATATATTATTGACTCACTTGTTTTTTTGGATCTTTGTTGTAAGAGGGACCACCAGAAGCATCTGACTACTCCACCATCCTGGCCTCACCTCCCCCTGTCAGTTTTAGATATACCTTTTGCAGGGAAATGACTCTGCCATGGTGTTCGGGCCATCTCCTACATATCTGCATAGGCCATGCAGGTCAGAACCCATGTCTTGGTGGAATACCCTGCCCTATGCCCAGGAATATAAGATAGATGGTCTTGTGAGGAGTTTGACACTTTCACATCTGCCTCTCTTTCTTGTGGGGGGCTGCCACTAGACAGTTTTTACATCTACCTTCCTGTTTCTAGTGAGGTGTGGAATTTTTCAGTTAGCTCTCCTTAAGGCACTGCCACAGGATATAAAACAGCTTAGCTGAAGCAAGGCATTGCCTCCTCTGCAACAGTGTCCTAATAATTATGTTGCACTCATCTGGCCCTCTTTTAGTGTTGTCTGATGAGACAGCCATGAGGGGTCGGCACCTTTGACAATTTTTCCTTTTATTGCTTCTGTAAGTAATAAAGTATCTAAATCCCAAAAAGAATTTTTTTTAACCATCTGAATCTGTTATGCTTTGACTTTACTTTCTCTTGTGCTCGACATCTTGTACTCACTTTGATTCTTGCTGAACCTCCATGCGTTTTCAGTTTTCTTTAATTCTGCGCTCCTGGGGTTATCAAGAATGTGGTATGTAACGAGCCAGCAAGGAACTGCAGCGGACATATGTATTGTGCACATTTTCTCTTCTTGCATATACGCTTCCTTTTCCCATTGAATTTCACTTACAAAACATATATTCAAAGTTAAAATCATAAATAATTCCAAGACGATGACAGCAGAACATTAAATCAAGTGTGAGAATTTTGAGCGTAGGGCCATCTGTGAGTGTATAGGTCACATGCCCATGAAGTTGGCCCTGTATAGGGTCCAAGGCCAGGTGCCAATAAGAGTTCAAACACCCTCATGGAGTAGAGAAGCCGCCACACAACATGACTATCCAGAGAACCAGAGCCTATGGGAGATGACAGGTGGATAATACCTCCACATACAGCTTTCACTCTCTTTCAAAGTCCTCATTAACTACTAATTGAGACGTGTGGTCTCTGACTTTATCCATTATTTCAATCCAGACTTAGTCAATGACTTTGGGGCTTCTATTTTTTTAATTTACCTGGGACCCACAGTCCTCAGGAACAGGAAGAGATTCATTCTTCACAAGATTTCCCGCTTCAATAACTCCAGCTCCTGTTGAATTAAATTCCACACCCCCAAGTCACATGAAGACACTCAGAGATTGGTTGTCAGTTTCTGGACAGTCAAAGCATTTTGTTTCCTTGTGAGACTTCTATTCCATTAAAGTCTTGCAATTTATGCCCATTTCTAGATTGCTTAGCTATTCTTTTCCACAGAGAAATTGATATTGATATTGCTGTGGAGTTGCAGCCTACCCAAAAAACCCCATCGCCATCGAGTCGATTCCAGTTCATAGTGACCCTATAGGACAGGGTAGAACTGCTCCCTAGAGTTTCCAAAGAGCTCCTGGGAGATTCAAACTGCCGACCTTCTGGTTAGCAGCTGTATCACTTAACCGTTACGCCACCAGGGTTTCAGCCTACAGTCAGGCAAAAAGATACAGAAAGAAAGAAAAGAAGAGAATGTGGATCCCAACCAGCCTGTGAAGACATCAGTTGAATTCAATCGAAGTAGAAGTAAATTAGCTGCACTCCCTTTATGCTTGAGAATTCCACATACCAAAATCAGCTTAAAAACCTAACGAAAGAGGTGTAAGGTAGGAAAAATGCCAGGATTTGGAGATTGGAACACCAAACTTAGCAAAAGGATAAAGACCTGGAATTCCTCATTGACCTAAGAGTATAACAATGGACTCTCTGGTAGGATCACTCTGGAAATATATAGCCCTGGGCCTCATTCACATGTCCCACCAGTAGGCTATCATGTTGTGGCCTTGTCCTGAGTGTATTCATGCGCCTCTGAGCTACATCTTCCCAGACTCTGGGGGACCAAGAACCTGCTCCATCTGTGTCACCTATGACACATGTCTTGGGGTAGAGTTGGACCTCAACTCAGAATCATGTTCTCTGTCTGTAAATAAGAGGGTGTCTGCCATAGTTTCTAGAGATTCCTCAGATTCCTCAGGCTCTCTAATAATTCTCTGAAGAACTATGATTGGCTGTGTTTCCTTGGGACTTAGTGTGTTTTTTGTGCCCTTGGCCTGAGAGATTGCATTAGGAGATTCCATCACAACAAATAAGTTTTTACTCCCAGGTGGGGCTCCTTTTTTACTTTTCAATAGCCAGTTTCCCTGTATGTGGTATGGGTAGCACTGGTAGTACTTGAGATAATTTTAGGTGGTACAACGATGAGTGATGAGTATTTTAACATGAATAAGTATGTATCTAATTCCATACTCATACCCAACATGCATAACAAGCACATCAAGCCCACTTTGATGCCTTCTTTGTAGAGATGAGAAATAGCATTGGTATCATAAGCCTGGTGGCAACACTTCATCAGATGCCCTTTCCACATCTAAACTTTCCTTGGACTTCTTTGCTTGGGTGACAGCTGTCCTGCTTGATGTCTTGCTCCCAAGTCCTACATCTATTGTCATGCAGCTTCCCCAGATACCACCCCAACACACCTGTGGTGACATGAGATCCTTTAAGTGACCTTTTGCCTTGGTTCTTTGGTAAAACAGCTTGAGAGATTTTTTTCCCCCTAAAGCCTGAGGCATTACATTTGCCCTAGTTTTCTATCCCCAAAGGGTTTGTTACTTTTTTTCAGGCTGATTGACGTTTCCTGAGTAAGCTGTAAACAACTTGATGTTTGATACTTTTTGTCTGACCCTAAGCTGCTTGCAGTCTGTCCTGTAATTAGTATGCACCTTGCTGGATTGGTCAATATACCACGCAAATGCAGTGACTATAGGCTATGCAAGTGGAGTATCTGTAGGCTACTATGCAAATGGGGTAGTTGTAGGCTACTATGCAAATGAAGTGTCTGTGGTCTACCAAGAGGGGATTGTTCAATTCATGGCCTTGGTTGGAGGGCCATGTCTTGAAACTGATGAGGAATTTGTATATATATATATATATATATATATATATATATATATATATATATATATATACAGTAAACCCCCCAGAGGTTTTTTGGACAGGAAGAAGCAGAAGGAAGAAAGAAGAGAGAAGGAGCAGAGAGAGAGAGAGAGAAGAGGTAAAGAAGTTCTTAAAAGAGCTGTAACACAGGTCAAGGGCTGTAACACTGAACATGGTGACAGGCCTGGAAGGGGCCCAGTGGCAGACTCAATGGTGATACACAGCAGAGCCAAGAGAAGCCTGTCCTGAGGGGGCCCAGAGGATCCTTGAATGGCTGAGAGGAGCTGAGAGAGATGCCCTACACTGAAGAAGGGAGACTTGCCTACATGGTTCCTGATCTTGACCCTGAATTGCAGCCTGTTGATCCTGATCCTGAATTGTACCCTGTTTTTTTTTTTTTTTACTTCCTTAGTAACCACTAAACTGTAAATGTGGTTCTATGTGGACATGGGAACAGATCATTGACCCCAGAAGAGAAGTAGAGCGTGCCGTGGGACGGATGGCTGGTGTCAGAATTGGTGAAAAGTTTGGAGGGTGGAGATATATCTGACTGCCTCTTCATGGGAATCAGCTTTGGGCTGATCCTGCTCATTATCCCCCATGAATTCTGAAAGGTTCTGACACCGATGCTAGTATTCCCACCTTTTTACAACATCCGTGGCCCATAAAGCAGCCTCTTTTTTTTTCCGGCTCCGGTTTTGAAACAGGCAGTCATGGAAGGGTTATTAACCATCCCATAATAGTTTTTTTTTCAGAAATGCCTACTCTTGCTACATTTTTGTTAAAAACTTTTACAGCACTTGACCATGATTCGTCAGATTCCCAGGTTTCTTGTCTTCTCTTGGCAGGAGACCAAGGTGCAGGTGCACTGACTCTGAATCTATCCACTATATGACCTTCCCGGGGTGGCAGTAGCCAGCCATCGCCATTTTTTCAGGGTTATGTGTAGTATTTTTAGAGCCCTGTGCAAAAAACAATTCTCTAAAATTATGTGGACTGAGCATGCATCGAAAGACTGAGGATCCTCCCCTCACTGTTCGCACATATGTATGTCACTCCCTATAAGAGGAACAAATCTGCCCTGGGTCAGGGAGCTGGCAGCCTTAGGTCAGGAGACTCTGCCTATCTCCCAGTTTGCAACTGTGAAGAAAACTTTCTGTTCTTTCAATCTTGTGTCCGGCTGATTTGAATTGGCTAGCCTGCTTGACAAGAACCTGTGAGTTGATGGCTTCAGTTTCCTCTTCCCCCATCCCTTTTCTCAAGGCCTCTCTTACCTCCTTCATGGGCAGACAGCATTAGCTCTCCGTCTGCCTCGGATTTGCACCTGACATGCATCAGGAGATTGGAAAATTAGGACGGTCCCTTAAGCTGCCCTCTCTTTCAATGCTCGTGGAGACTGTAAATGCTGTTGTTGCTAATTGCTGTCAAGTCGATTACTACTCATCACGACCCCCTGTGTGCAGAGTAGAACTGCTCCATAGGGTTTTCAAAGCTGTGGTCTTTCGGAAGCAGGTTGCCAGGTGTGTCTTCCAAGATGCCTCTGAGTGGATTTGAAACACCAACCTTTGTGCTACTAGTTGAGGGTTTGACTGTTTTTACCATCCAGGGCCTCCAGGAATTTAAATAAATAGGACATTATCTTCTCACTGTCAGAAATAAGTTTAGATTTTTCCTTCTCTGAAAATGCTGAATATTAAACTATAGAAGAAAACCCTAGATCTTGTGTTGGCAGGTGTGGGCGTTTTGCCACCCCTTTCCAGGGTGTGTGCTCACCTCTCTCTCCTTCTGAGCCACAGTGTCCTAGTAAATTGAAATAACCTGGAATCCTTCTTCACCCTCTAAACTGAGAAAAGGAAAGAAGGGCCATGTCGCCCCCTGGTGGCTACTGTGGGCACAGCACAGAGAGATCTGCAAGGCCCCATTAGATACCAGGGTGGGGGTGGTAAGGGGCTGCGAGACGGGAGAAGACAAGGGCAGGGTCAAAGAAAACCAGCTAAAACGTGAAAGATGCCAAGTGATTGTTCACGACATTGAACTACAAGCCGTGCATCCTACAGAGTGATACAGCTCGATGAAGAAGAGCTGTGAACTTTTCTCCCCAGAGCAAGAGATTTCCTTGCCCAAATATAAAATACCTGAATTAAGAAGGAAGTCCATTTTCTGTGCCTTTGCAATGAGAAAACATGGGTTTGCAGAGAGTTTAAGGGCTTTCCTCAGTCAGAGCTTAAGGTCTAAGTTTGCTGTGGCTCCCTGAGGGAGGAGTTTCTGACCTAAAGGAGTCTATCGACACAGTGGCTAGGAACTCCTAAGATACTGGGTTCCAGGCATATCAGATATTCCAAGGTTATTACAAAGATCTTTGATCTGGTCTGTGGCTAGGGGCACTACCTCTGGGAAGGCCTCCCTTCCAGTCCTGGCACCACTATTTGCCTTCTGTTTGACCTTGGCCCAAATCCTTCAATGTTTCAAGTCTGATATGAAAATAATCGTATTAACTCTCTCGTAGAATTATTGTATAAATTAATGGGATGATATAATAATACACATAACATAGTGTATGGCACATATTAGGTATACCAAAGAAAATCCAAACCTATTGCCATCAAGTCGATTCCTACTCGTAGTGACCCTATAGGACAGAGTAGAACTGCTGCATAAAGTTCCTAGGGAACACCTGGTGGATCTGAACTGTGGACTTCAGCACTATGCCACCACACCTTGAATATTAGGTATGGGAGATAGGAAATAACATCGAAGATAAGTTTTTCCTCCCTTAATTGTTAAAATATAGGAAAAGAGTACAAGTTTCTGCTTTGGGCCATAGGAGTAACAGAGATGGCATTTACTTTTCTACCTTAAACCACTACAAGACCAGACAAAATATATGTGAAAGAGCTCTCTGGAGAAACTGAACCACAGGAAGTGTAGGACAGAGCTCAGACTGAGCCCCTAAGAGTGTGTGTTCCCACCAGCCTGAATGGAAAGAGCGTCTAACACATGTGGCATGAAGGAGAGTCTTCAGAAGGGTAATACCTGAACACTGTGTCCACATTAACCTTAGACTAAGGATTTTCTGAACCTACCAAACAAAGCTTAAAAACCAGCCTGGAAAGAATCAAACTGTTTTCAAGCAGCTTAAAGGCATCCCAGAGCAAAGTCCAAAAATATTTAAAGGATTATACAAAAATATTTTTTAAATACTTAACATAAAATTCATAATGTCTGGCATCTAATAAAAATTTTTAGGTATGCCAATACTGGAGTCCTGCTGCCAGATGATATGATCCATAACCATGAGAAAAGTCAACAGAAACAGACACAGAAATAACCTAGTTGATAGACTGAATAGACAAAATATTTAAAAAGCTATTATGAACAGACTGTATTCATTCAGAAAAATGGAGGAAAGCATAAGCTTGATGAGGAGAGAAATGAAAGACATATATATTATTTATGACTCAAATAGAACTTCTAGAATTGAAAAATACACTAAATGACTTTATCAGTTAATTGGACAGTGTAGAATATAAATTATCTAAAATGAAACCCAGAGGGAAAAAAGAACTAAAAATGAAAAGAACAGAGCATCATTGACCTGTGAGAAAACATCAGGTGGTCTAATGTCCATGTAACTAGAGTCCTCGCAACAGAGCAGCTGGAGTGACAGAGAAAGAGTTTGAAGAGATAACAATAGTCCCAAGGGGAAAGGTCCTGGCTCCTCCTTGTGGCCGCTGTGGAGACAGCAGGTAAGGATCTATCAGTACAACCTGAGGGGCCACCCCATACCGAAGAAGTAAGCAAAGAGGTGGATCAAGGGTAGATACAAAGAAAACTAGGCAATGTGCAGGACCTTAAAATGAGAAGTTGTATGGCCTATGGACTGAGCTACCTTGATGAGTAAGAGCTGAGAGCTGCTCTTCTCCTTAGCATGGAAGTTTGCCCAGTTATATCTGAGCCAACACTGAAGGCAAGGCTTATCGAGTTATGATGAGGAAGCTGAGATTTGCAGAGTTTAATGGACTGTTTACATTAAATCACGTCCAGTCCTCTCAGTTGTTGATGCTTCAGAGCATGAGCTATAGAGACAGTTATATGTGGGAGGATCTTCAAGTCTATTAGTCCATCTGCTCAGCTCATGAAAAGGGGAACAATGGTTGGTCATTTGCTTCCAAGTTGTCCCAATAACATTTTTATAATCTTACAGTGAAAGGACTCAAGAATGTGACACAAACCCCAGAATCTTTAGAGTGATGGTACGTAGGAGTACATCAAAATTTAAATTCAAATAAAAAACACTCTACATAACAGTTATTTTTATTTTGTATATATTTTTTTTTACCAAAGTACTCTATTATATGCCCAACAGTTTTTTTTAATGAAAAACAGTAGTGCCCTGATCATTTTCTACATTCCCTGTTCTCCGAAGATAACCAGTTTCAACCCATATAACCAATTATCTGTCTCGATCTCTCTTTACCTCTAAAGAAACATTGTTATGCCTTGATATTCCAGTTTTCCACCGCAGGCCCTGCAGACTGCCTGCAAAGGGAAAAACGCTGTGCATATGGGTGCACGGGTGCACCACCTACTAGTCAATACCAAGGGAGTCCAAAAGGCCCTTCACTTGGCTTCCACTCACTTGCCAACAAACTTAATCCACTTCACGCGTCCACACAGTGAAAGGAAACTTTGCAAGAACAAAATGCCAGGCAAGCAGCTTTGAGGTTTATTGGTGGAACGGGTTCTCCAGTGGGACAGGAAGCGATGGGGGCGCTCCTGAGTAAGGAGCATAGGTGGTCCACACCCAGCAACTGAAACCCCTGCTGTGAACGCCCGGTTCCTCGGCCTACCATTCCCTACTTCCTCCCTTTTTCTTTCCAATTCTCTTCTCTGTTCTTTCCAGTCTCTCCTCCTTCCTCAGGTATTTTCTGAGGGTTTCTGGGACCTCAGTTCCTGAGGAGGAGACGTGAGGAAAAGAGTGCAGGGCCGCGAGGCGGAAAAGACCACGGGGAGCAGGAGATGAGCAGGGATCTGCAGCAGCTTGCCCTTCTTCCTTGGAGGCCGGAAACCTTTCTAGCTCCTTAATGAGGATCAGAGGCTGGACGCGGAAAGGGGAGTAACAAGTTTCATTCACAATTTAAGGTGTTTTTTCAATCCTTCACTTAAAAGAAACACAAAGGTTCCACCGAGGCTTGAACTCGGATCACTGGATTCAAAGTCCAGAGTGCTCACCATTACACCATGGAACCACAAGTCTTTAAAAAAAAAAAAAAATGGTGGTAGGATTCTGACTCATATCTTGATCATTTCAGTCAAAAAGAAGAAGAAAAAACCTCTTGCTGTCCAATGGATTCTGACTTCTAGGGACCCTGTATGAGCATCTCAATAGAGGTGTGTGAATACTCATGTAGCATCCATAGTTTCCACGACTAATCTCAAGGCAGTCCTCTATCAGACAGGACTTGATGACCATTGACCTGTGTGAGTGGACTCATCCATCTTGCTTTCTCTCTGCACCTCTCTTTTTATTGACTTCTATGATTTCATTTGCATCTCAAGAAATTGTGGTAAAATCCACTTTGGGTTTAGCGTATAGCACAGCTCTTTAAGTCTCTGTCATAAATCACACAGTGACCTCATTTACCAGCATTTCCTGCCCCAAGGTGAAATTTCTGCAAACAACAGTGTTATTTTCCTTTTCCTTGCCTTCACCCATTACTCATTGCCCAGGGAGGGCAGATAATTGTCAGGGCAGGTCTTGGGACTTCCGGGGTGCCTTGTCCAAATAGCATCTACTACACTCCAAAGCCACCACAGCTTCCCCATGTGTAATGTAGAAAGGTGTCTCCACAGTGTTCTATCTGGGGAGTGAGTTCTGAAGGCGGGAGAACTCTCTTTTTCTTCTTTATAGATTTCTTTTTTGGTAAGTTTTTCTTACAAAAAACATGTATTTGTTAGATATACAACAAAAAACAATTAACCTTCTTTAACATGTATACACTCTGACAAACCAGACTAACCTCATCTGCAGTGACTCAGAATCGACCACGTGCTGTTGAGGCTACAAGACAGGGCTCTGAAACTTATTCAGCCCCAGTCTGTTTTCTGAGAGCTTGGCCATGTCCATTACATTCCAATTTCTCAATGTATCATGACCTAGAAACTTCACAGTTTTTTATTTGTTTTTTGAAGTGCAGTAAAGATTTAACTCCATCCAAAGAAATTCATGTTTGTCCTTTGTTTCTCAGAGATAACTCGGAAAAAAAACCAAAACACTAAGCCCCTTGGCTCTCAGGTTGATTCTGACTCCTAGTAACTCTATAGGACAGGGTAGAACAGCCCAGTAGGGCTTCCAAGGATGGAAATATTTACAGACACCCATTCCCACATTTCTCCCTTGGAGTAGCTGGTGGGTTCAAATCATCGAGCTTTTGCTTAGAAGCCTAGCACTTAAAAACTGTGTCTCCAGTCCTCCTTGAGATAACTCTAAATGCTTGGAACTTGCTGAGTAATAGAGGTGCCTTTGTTTTCTATAGGCCTCCAGACCACACTTGAGGGTTTATAAGATGACTCAAGTGGGGGCTGGCAAGGCTAGAAAGAGGACCTTCTGATGTAGGGCAACCTAGGGCGAGGGGTGCAGAGGTTGGGGAAAACTTCATTCAGTCATGCCTAAGAAATGAGGCTCAGGAAAAGGCTCTGAACAGAAAAGCTCCACAGGCTTCGTTGTTGATGAGAGACGTCTATGCACATGGAAGGGTAATGCAGCCCTTTTTGAGACAAGGACTCGCCATGTTTAGAACCTTCCCAGTCCTTGCCCTATGTGTCTCCTCATTTGTATTCTTTATGCTTTAAAACTGTAATTGTAAGTATAGGACTTTCTGTGAGTCATTCCAGTCAATTATCAAACCCAAGGGAGTAGTGAGAACCAGCAGGTCAGAAGTGAGGGGAATGAGCATCTCTGAGCTTATGGCTGGTATCCTGAAGGGGTAGAGGGAACTTCTGAGTATGTAGCCAGCAGGTCAGAAGTGAGTGGGTCACGAGGACTCCCAAGGTTGCAGCTGGTGTCTGTGCCCTTTACTTGTGAGGTCTGCCCTAGCTCCAGAAGTTTAGGGTCAGTGGAAGATGCTGCATGTGCACCTGGTGTCAGAACAAGTGTGGAAGAGAATTGGATTGATGTAGGTAGATTTGGGTTGATCAATAAATATTTGGTGTTAGAGAAGTGGAAATTGATTTGGGCTTTTCCAACATGTAAATATATCAAGATATCCAGGGACACCCATTTGTGTCACAGGGTAGGTGTATCCAAGTTGTCTTACAGTATTGTCTCGTTATTTCATTTATGTGCACAAAATACCACAACACTAAATATGTGTATAATAGATGTAAACTTGGTCTTTAAATTATACACATAGTTTCATACCTTACAAAGAGATTATTATCATACATTCCTTTGGCACTCAAAATTACCTCTTCTTCCTAAGGCTAGTTTGTGCCTTTGAAAAGTGAATTGGATCGCTTGGCCTAATGATTTCAAAATGGTTAGACTGCATAGAAGACATTAAAGAATGACCTGGTCATGCATACGCATAATGGAGTTCTATGTGGCCAAAATGTGAGGGTCTCTATGGACTGCTGCTGAGTTATTGCTAGGATAGTTTATGTGAAAAAAAGCAAAGCAAGAAGTGAAAAAATGTATACAGTATTCAATCTTTTCTTTAAGAAAGGAGAAGATAGATGTGTTTGTACTCATTATTAATACTTGCTGATTTTTCAGGAAGGACAAGCCAAAAGGTAATAAAAATGTTTTCATCTAGGGAGTGTGGTTTAAGCGATAGAAATGATGGTGAGACTTTGCTAAGTATTATCTTTTTTATATAGTTTTAATTTTTAAACCATGTGATGTTTTACATTTTCAAAAAAAGAAGAAAAAGAAAACACTACAACTGATGAAAAGAAGTAGAAAATTTTAAATTGAACCATATGTCAAAATGATAATACAATCACACAGAAAATATTCATGTGAATTTTAAATGCGGTTCTCTGACTGTGATCCATAGAGGCATATGTTCTTATGTCAGAAGCATCTGCAAAGAAATTTTGAACTTTGTAGATTTGTTGTTGGTAGTCATATTGATGGAATAATTTGGAAACAATTCTCTGTGTATTTTAGAAGAGAGCACGTGAGTAAATGTATTAAAAATTGTTTGGAATCAGGGTTATCAACATGAGAGAGAAGAGATAAAAATATGGACTAGGGAAAGTGGAGGAAGAACCCCTTCATGTTGGATTGGGATTGAAAGTGACAGTATAAGCTCATGAATTCAATATGAATATTTGCTCACTATGTCCATTTACAGGGCCTAGAAGCAATGCTACCTAGTGGCTACATCTTTGTTGCGAATGCCATTCTCCACCAAAAGAACCAGATTCCTTGGAGAAATGACTGATTTTGGAAAAGGAAATCACAAGATGAGCTTGGAACTTCTTGTGCCAGAAAGGAAGAATGTGCTCCTTGATTCTTGGAAGCAAGTCAAAAGATCACAGGAACCAACTTGAACAGATCCGAACTGGTCCAAATTGAGACAATTTGAGCATCAAAAACAAGAATGGTAATGGATAACAACACATTGAAGTAAAAAAACAAGCCACGAGTTCATAGAATCTAAGATTGGGGAGGGAAGTACTATAATAAAAATCCGGAGGGAAGCTCTAAATAAAAAGCCCTGCCTAGAGAAAAATGCACTTCCACTGGTGAAAACTAGTTCCTCATCCTCGCAGATCATGGCAGTGTATTCAGATATTCTGGTGGCTTGCACTAGTGTGTGGGGAAGAAGAGCCAGAGAAGGAAGTAGGAGGAGGAGCAGGGACAAAAGAAGAAAAGAAAGAGAGAAACCAGGAAAAGTTTAAGAACCGTGTAGTGGGGAGAGAGGCAGCTGGACGCACTCACTTAGCAGTTTATGTCTATGGTTTCATTTATATATGATAACTGAAGTCCCATTCAAGTCAGTGTTTGAAGAGCTGAGGGTATAGAGTTAAAGGGGAGTCCATCTATAACTAAGGTATTAGTTTGCTGATAGACTTATTTCTATGTATTTGATGGGTTTTCTTTTTATTCTTTCAATTTTTTGGTTTTTCTATGACTGTATCTAGGAAAGACTTAGGGAGTAGTAGCTTTATTTTTCAGCCCTGGTGGTGCAGAGGTTAAGAGTTTGGCTCCTAAACAGAGGTTGGCACTTCAAGTCCACCAGCTGCTCCTTGGAAACCCTGCGGGGCACTTCTATTCTGTCCTACAGGGTAGTTATATGTCAGAATTGACTTGACAGAAACGTGTTTGGTTTTTTTGATTTTAGATTTATTTCTAGAAGGCAAAAACATGGTTAATTTTCCTCAAACAATATTATTGAGTGTCTATCATGCAATTTTCAAAAAAAGCGTCTCAATTTAATTTAAAAAATAATTATTATATTTAGCCACCCATGAATAAATTCCCTAAAGCAAAGTCTTTTCAAACTCCTCTGCTGTCTACATGCATTACAATCACCAGATAGCTTGTAAAAAGTAAAGACTCCAGGCACAAGGATTGGTCTTTATTTGCCTGCAGCAACATAAGAAAAAGGAGAGTTAGAAGTAAGAGGACAAAATAGAATGTGTGGCTAATTCCCTCCATGAACATACTGCCTCCTTTGCACTGAGACCAGAAGAAAAGGATTGTGCCTAGCTATATTGTACATTTTGATCAAAGATTGTATAAAAGAATTCCGATCAAAGGGGGAAAATGCATGTCATGGATTGAATTATGACCCCACAAAAATGTGTGTATCAATTTGGATGGGCCATGATTCCCAGTATTCTGTGGTTGTCCTCCATTTTGTGATTGTAATTTTATGTTGAGAGGATTAGGGTGGGATTATAACACCCCCCTTACCCAGGACTCACCCCTGATCCAGTGCAAAGGGAGTTTCCCTGGGGTGTGGCCTACACCACCTTTTATCTCTCAAGAGAGAAAAGGAAAGGGAAGCAAGCAGAGAGTTGGGGACCTCATACCACCAAGAAAGCAGCACCAAGAGAAGAGCACGTCCTTTGGGCACCGGGTTCCTGAGTCTGAGAAGCTCCTTGACCAGGGGAAGATTGAGGACAAGGACCTTGCTCCAGAGCCGACAACGAGAGAAAGCCTTCCCCATGTCACTAAATTGTACATGTAGAAACTGTGGAATTGGTATATGTTTCGCTGTATATATTCTCACCACCAACAAGAAATGAAATAAATTAAAGAGAATGCAGATTCTATGGCCTCACGGCTATGAAATCACTGGAACTGGAGCCCAGGAATTTCTCCCCAAAACACTCTGGTAATTCCAGAGCACACATGAATTAAAGAATCGTGTGGAGTTTTGTATAATAAATGGTTTGGGGAGCAAAGATCACATTCTTCAACTTACACCTCAATCACTAGAGTGTGAACTTTTTGAAGGCACAGATTGTAGTGCCATCTTTGTACCCTCAGACCAGAATCTGGCCCAGAACTAGAAAACTAGATGGGGGGTGGTGGAAAAAACCACAATTGCTTACTTACAAATAGTTTTCCTTAAAGCCACTGAAAGGGCTAAACTATTTACCTAGTTCCCTTCCATGCTGAACATATCAGTATATCGACAAGTACAAAAACCACCCCTGCAGCAGGTCTTACAAGCTGGGAAGTAAGTTCTGCTGTGTTACAGTGGTATGAAACATTTAGAAATAATATTCTTGTCACATTTCCCTATTTTTCTGGCATATGTGAGGAGCCCAGGCAAAGAATCATAACATCACTGTTGATCTGTGATTTGCATGCTGGGCCTTGGACTGGGCACTGTGCTCACCACACAGTGGGGAATCATGCAACTGAACCTGCAGAAAAGAGAGTAGCTCTGAGGTGGTACAGATACCCAGTGGTGGTAAAGGTGTTAGCGACCATGACCTTAGGGTCCCAGGAAGGGTGAGGATTGTGGGTAATGATCCGAATAGAGTTGGCAGGAAGGAATCAGTAGGACCCTTAGGCTAGAGCCTGGATGAATCAAGAGCCTGTGATCTTCGACTACACCAGCTTCCTGTGCTCAGCTGCCCTCAGCAGCGTCATTTGATGCCCGAGAGGAGTGGGACATCCAAGCAGCTGTGAAGCTGAGCAAAGCAATGGCAGCTGCAGTGGCCGGGATCTAGACAGAAATAAGAATGTACAGAGACAAAGTGGAAGAGAAGGGTGGGCAGAAGCAGTGAGAATCTGCCTGGAACTGTACACCACATACCATAAATGCATTTATTTAAATTGTCAGTTCATGTTTGTAAGGAGAAATCTAAATTAGGCTTTTAACGGGAGTAAATATAAATATTGATTTTAAGTAACGTGTTTATTAGTTGCTGTGGAGTCGATTATGACTCGTGGCAACCCCATGTGTGCAGAGTAGAACTGCTCCATAGGGTTTTCAAGGCTGTGACCTTTGGGAAGCAGATCACCTGTGTTCTGAGGTGCCTCTGCCTGGGTTCAAACTGCCTAGTTGAACACTTAGTTCTTTATTCCAGCCAGGGACTCCTTTAAAGAAAAACAAAATGATAGGGGTAGATCAAAGCGACACGGGAGTCCATTGAAAGAGCTCCTAATGTCCAAACTAACAGAATTTTAGCAACATTATAAACACAGTAATATTAGATTAACCCAAAGTATAAAATACACATTCACAAGTTCATATTAATAGAAACAAATGCTTGAATAAATGAATATAAATGCCACCCATTTTCATAAGAATAGATTAACGTCCCTTGCAGAAGAATCCCAAATAACTTTGGTACTCTGGGCTCAAAGAGGTGTGGTAAAAAACCGACTACTTAAATGTGGCTACTCATAGTGACTTCGTTCCAAAGAATCAGCCTGGAAGGTTGGAGGAGAGGGGAAGAGCACCTTTACAACAAAGACCTGGGGAACACTACCTCAACCAGGTGACCAAAATTAACATCAACAGTGCTAAGTCATGTTGTTATCATGTGATGGAATAGCATTTTACTTCCCCAAACCCATACCCCGAGTCTAATCATGAGAGAAACATCAGACAAATCCCATTGGAGGGACATTGTTCAAAATACCTGACTACTTCTCAGAATTGCTAAGCCATCACACACAAGGGAAGTTTGAGGGATTGTCACAGTTAAGACGAGCTTAAGGAGACATGACAACTAAATATAATGATGTATCCTGGAAGAGAAAAATGAAATCAAGCAAAAGCTAAGATACCTGAATAAAATATGCACTTCAGTTAATAATAATGTATCCATATTAGTTCATTAATTGTGTCAAATGTACCATCTAAGATATTAATAACAGGAAACTGGTTGTGAAATTTCAGTGGTATCATCTCAAATTTTCTGTACATATAAATGTATCCTAAGATAATACGTTTATTTAAAAAGTTAAAAAAATAAAAGTTAAGTTAATTAAAAATGAAGAGGCTCTCTCCACAGAAGAGGAATTTTTATTTTTTTATAGGATAAGAAATTTATTCTTTCACAGTGCTGGAGGCTAAGAACCCAAATTCAGGGTGTCAGCAGAGCCAAGTTCTCTCTGAAGGCTCTAGTAAAAAATCATCCTTGTCTTTCAGTTTCAGGTAGCCCTAAGTATTTATTGACATTCCTTGGCTTGTGGATGCATCTTCACATGGCCTTCTTCCCAAAAGAGGATTTTTTAATACCCAAAAGGCATAAGAAAAAAATCTTCAACATCATTACTCATAATGGAAACAAAAACTTAGGTCACCATGTGTCTTAGTCATCTAGTGCTGCCATAAAAGAAATACTACAAGTGAATGGCTTAAACAAAGAGAAATTTATTTTCTTACAGTCTAGTAGATTATAAGTCCAAGTTCAGGGCATCAGCTCCAGGGGAAGGCTTTCTTTTTCTCTGTCAGCTCTGGAGGAAGGTCCATGTCCTCAATCTTCCCCTCGTCGAGGAGCTTCTCAGGTGAAGGGACTCCGTGACCAAAGGACACGCTCTGCTCCAGGTGCTGCTTTCCTGGTGGTATGAGGTCCCCAGCTGTCTGCTTGCTTCCCTTTCCTTTTATCTCCTGAGAGATGAAAGATGGTGCAGACCACACCCAAGAGAAAGTCCCTTTACCTTGGATCAGGGAGGTGACCTGAGTAAGGGTGGTGTTACAATCCCACCCTAATCCTCTCAACATAAAATTACAATCACAAAATGGAGGACAACCGCACAATACTGGGGATCATGACCTAACCAAGTTGACATAAATACTTTTTGGGGGGACACAATTCAATCCATGACATTCCACCCTTTGAGCCCCTAAAAATCACATTGTTGCAGCAAACAAATCATATCTATTCCAACATATCATAGCAAAAGTCTTAACTCCAAGTCTAAAATCCAAACATTCCTTTTCATCTGTGAAATCTAGAATACTAATTATCTGCTTCCAAAGGTACAAGGGCAGAACAGGCACAAGCTAGACATTGCCATTACGAATGGGAGAAACTGGAGGAAAGAAGGGATAACAGGCACCAAGTAAGTCGCAGAACACACTACGTTGGCCCTCAAAGCTTTAAAAATAATCCTCCATTCTCTAAGACAATTTCCACAATAACCCTGCCCTCCTGCCTCTAGGTATTGGCCACACTCTCCGGATTCTGAATGGAGACCCCTCGACCCTGGGCTTCAACTCTGCCTTCCAGGCCCACTGGGACAGCAACTCGGCTCCCTTGGCTGTAGGCGCACCCTTTTCCTCAACCATCTGAGTGGCAACTCTACCCTTACAAACACCAGAGGCCATGGGTCCACCCTTTGAAACCCCAGAGGTCATGGCCATACCGTTTGAGACTGAGGCAGCTCAACTTCTTGTATTGTCTCTTCAGATTCTGCTTCCTGGTCTCTTGGCCTCTTGGCTCATGGGCCTCACACTGGCATCTGCCCCGCTGGGGCAAGTGTTCCAAAGCTCTGTAGCCCCACCTATAAGTGCCTGGAGGTTCCCCACTCCACCAGGAAGCCTCCTGTGCCCAGGCACTCAGCTCTGGTCGGATCCAGCACCCTCTCGTGCTGGTCTCGAGGTTCTGCTGCTGCAGGTTCTCTGCTGTCCTGGTCCTCTGCTGCTTTCACAACTCGATCTATTCACAGTTTCAAAGCCGCTTCCACATTTTCGGTATCTGACACCTATGCTCACACAAAGACTTCAACAAAGTGTAAAAAGATTACCTAAAGATTGGGAAAAAGTTTTTAGCTATGACAGTCCCAGTCATCTCTGATCTCTAAAATCTACACGATACTGCAAAAATTCAACTACAAAAAGACAAAGAACGCTATTAAAAAATGGGCAAAGGATATGAACAGGCACATCACTAAAGAAGACATTCAGGTAGCTAACAGATATATGAGGAAATGCTCACGATCATTAGCCATTAGAGAAATGCAAATAAAACTACAATGAGAGTCCATCTCACTCCAACAAGGCTGGCATTAATCCAAAAAACACAAAATAATGAATGTTGGAGAGGTTGTGGAGAGACTGGAACACTTATACACTGCTGGTGCGAATGCAAAATGGTACAACCACGTAGGAAATCCTTTTGGCGCTTCCTTAAAAAGCTAGAAATAGAACGACTGTACAATCCAACAATCGCACTCCTTGAAATATAGCCTAGAGAAATAAGACCCTTTATATGAACAGATATATGCACACCCATGTTCATTGCAGCACTGTTTACAATAGCAAAAAGATGGAAGCAACCAAGGTGCCCATCAACGGATGAATGGATAAATAAATTATGGTATATTCACAAAATGGAATACTATGCATTGGTAAGAACAATGATGAATCTGTGAAACATTTCATGACATGGAGGAATCTGGAAGGCACTATGCTGAATGAAAGTATTCAGTTGCAAAGGGACAAATATTGTATGAGACCACTATTACAGGAGCTCAAGAAAAAGTTTACACACAGAAGAGGGTATTCCTTGATGCTTACGAGAGTGTGGAGGGAGAAGGGTATTCAATAATTAGATAGTAGACAAGAACTATTTTAGGCAAAAGAAAAGATGCTACACAACACAGGAGAGGTCAGCACAACAAGATTAAACCAAAAGCAAAGAAGTTTCCTGAATAAAGTGAATGCTTCGAAGGCCAGCGTAGCAGCGGAAGGGGTTTGGGGACCATGGCTTCAGAGGACATCTGGGTCAATTGGCATAATAAAATCTATTCAGAAAACATTCTGCATCCCACTCTGGAGAGTGGCATCCGGGGTCTTAAATGCTAACACAGGGCCATCAAAGATGCATCAATTGGTCTCAACCAACCTAGAGCAAAGGAGAATGAAGAACACCAAACACACAAGGTGATTATGAGCCCCACAAACAGAAAGGGCCGCATAAACCAGAGACTACATCAGCCTAATACCAGAAGAACTAGATGGTACCTGGTTATAACCCATGACTGCCCTGACAGGGAACAGAGCAGAGAACCCCTAAAGGGGCAGGAGAGCAGTGGCATTTAGACCTCTAACTCATGTAAAAAGGCCAGACTTAATGGTCTGACTGAGACTACAGGGACCCCGGGGGTCATGGTCACCAGACCTTCTGTTAGCCCAAGACAGGAACCATTCCCAAAGCCAACTCTTCAGACAGGGATTGGATTGGACTATGTGATACAAAATGATACTGGTGAGGAGCGAGCTTCTTGGATCAAGTAGACACATGAGACTATGTGGGCAGCTCCTGTCTGGATGGGAAATGAGAGGGCAGAAGGGGTCAAAAGATGGCTGTATGGACACGAAAATAGAGCACAGAAAAAAGGAGTGTGCTGTCTCATTACAGGGAGAGCAACTAGGAGGATATAGCAAGGTGTCTACAAATTTTTATATGAGAGACTGACTTGAATTGGTAAACTTTTACTTAAAACACAATAAAAAAATTTTTAAAAAGCATCCATTTTGAAAGAAGCCTCTCCCATTTATCTGATCCCTCCCACCGCTACCCCACCCTTGAGCTGGCTTCAGTGGTGGCCAATTTCCCTGGGCCTGAGATAGGTCCTGCTGTGCACCATGAGCCTTTCTCCTGGCCTTGGAGAAGGAACAAATTAACAAATGGAGGAAAAACAATCTGCCAGTTCCCCTAACCTGGGAACTCAGGGCAGAAGCAGCTCCTATCCAGGCACAAGCTATCTATGAGCTTTGAATGACTTTCCCCACTGGGTGGACCTGTGTGGGCCCATTTCAGCAGCTTAGGCCCTCATTGGCATAGTGCAACAGTGCACATGCCTGAGGTCTGACTTCAAGTGTTTCAGCTGTGGGGCAGAGAGGCTGAATTTTGACATTTGACACCACTCTGCCTATTAAGCAGGGTCCTCATCTACCCATAACAGGGGCCCAAGGATTGGTGGCTCCACCTACAGCACCTAGCCACCCACAACAGGGGCCCAAGGATAAGTGCTGCCTGCTAATCCTTACAGCCAAAAGCACTAGGTCCCCATTGTCCAGCTACAGACCCCACCCAACTGTGAGCTCTAGGGCACAGGGACTCCCTTTCTTCACAGACACTCGGGGGACAATTGTCAGCCCCTGCCTTGCTCAGAGTGTGACCCCCTGCTGCAACCAGATATCTGCGCCTACACCAATCACCCCTGCTCCTCTAAGACTGTACGTGAGAGTCTGCACCAATTACCTGGACACCTCAGCTGTATCCATACAAGAAAAAAAGTGAACGGACTCCTAGGCTTATATACCCAGTAACAGCTCTAGTCATCTGGTGACAGGACGTTAGAGCTTCAAAGGCACCAATAATCAAGCTAGCTCACTTGAGCAGCCTATTTGGGCATATCAAAACAAAACAAAGCAAGAAGCTAGGACACAGAAAGCAAGCAAAAATAAATTAAGACAATAACTTATAGACGACTCAGAAACAATAGTCTAAATCAAATCACATAAAGAAGGAGAACATGTTCGCTTCAACAAGCTCCCAAAACAAAGAATCAAGGAATCTTCTGGACAAAGATGTATTCCTGGAATTACCAGAGGTAGAATACAAAAGATTAATATACAGAACTCTTCAAGAGATCAGGAAGGAGAGCAGGCAAAATGCAGAACAAACCAAGAATCCCACAGATAACGCACTCGAGGAAATTAAGAAGGTTACTGAAGAGCAAAATGACAAATTTAACAGGCTTCAAGAATCCATAGAGAGACAGCAATCAGAAAGCCAGAACGTTAACAATAAAATTTTGGAACTAGACAACTCAAAGAAAATCAGAGGAACAGAACTGAGGAAATGGAGGTCAGAATTAGTGATATCAAAGGTAATACTCTTGCCACCAATATATTCAATGAAAAATCAGATAAAACCGACAGGGGCACTCACAGCCAGGGAAGAAATGCTTGCTTTCTTGTCAACTAGAATTTGTTTCAGGATCTTCAGGTTGTGAAAACACAGGATTTTTTTTACCAACATTAAGAAGATCATCAAAAATGATCATGAAGAGAGAGTGGAAGGAGGGAATGGGCTGTCTCATGGAGGGGAGAGTAATTGGGAATATGTAGCAAGGTGTATATAGGTTTTTATGTGAGAGACTGACTTGATTTGAAAACTTTCACTTAAAGCACAATAAAAATTAATTAAAAAAAAAAAAAGAGCATCCGCCATGGAATTCTCTCTCCTTCTAGTTTTAGGGATTGAATTGTGTCCCCCGAAGAGAAAGATCACACTCCTAACCCCTGTACCTCTGAATGTGACCTTTTTTGGGGTAACGGAGTTTTTCATTGAAGATAAATCCACTGTGGTGGACTCAATTTTGACTCACAGCGGCCCTATAGGACAGAGTAGAAGCCAACTGCCACATCTTTCTCCTGCTCTTTGAAGAGAATATCAGTTAAGTAATACCGGAGGAGGGTGGGTCCTAGTCCTAATCCTTTCTGAGTGCTGTTTCATAAAAGAGAAGAGATGTGTAGTGAGGGTCAGGCTTGGGAGGGAGACAACATGTAAGGGTCTCTCACAGACCAATGAACGCCAGGAGATACCCAGGGACTACTGACAAGAACAGTTCTTCCTGCATGGGCCACACCACTGCCCCACACCACTGAACGCCTAGAAATTTCACTGAGGTGGAAGGAGCCTGAAGTTTTGTGGGATTTATTTCCCAACTCCTAGCACACAAGTGTTCTACCAATAAGTCCAGAGTCTTTGGCCCTTCGTCCCTACTATGTCCAATCAGCGTAGGGTCATCAATGCAATGGATCAGTATGATGGCCTGAGGAATGGAAATGCAATCAATGTTCCTGAGGTCTAAATTAAGACATAGGGCTGGAGAGCTGATACATCACTGAGGTAGGACAGTAGAGGTGTACTGCTTGCCTTTCCAGCTGAGGAAAAGCTGTTTCTGATGTTTCTTCAAAACTGAAAATAGGAAAACAACATTGGTCAGACCAATAGCTGGATACCAGGTACCAGGAGATACATTAATTTGCTCAAGCAATGAAACCACATCTGGAATGGCAGCTACAACTAGAGTCACTACTTGGTTAAGTTTACGGTAATCCGCTGCCATTCAGCAAGATCCATCTGTTTTCTGCACAGGCCCAATAGGCGAGTAGAATGGGGATGTGGTGGGAATCACTATCCCTGCATTCTTCAAGCCCTTGATGGTAGTAGTACTCTCATCAATTCCTCCAAGAATGCGTTATTGCTTCTGGTTTACTGTTTTCATAGATAGGGGCAGGTGTAATGGCTTCATCCTGGCTTTTCGTACCTTGAGAGCCCCTATTCCTCTTGTCACATATCCAGTGTGGAAGTTCTGGGGGTTGCTGAGTAAATCTATTCTGATTATGTATTTTGGAACTAGGGAAATCACTACAGGATGGGTTTGGGGACACACCAGACCCACTGTGAGACCAATCTGAGCTAAGAGTGCAATAAGAATCTGACCTTCATATGCCTCTACTCTGACTGGTGGGCCTCAGTGATGTTTTGGGTCTCCTCGAATTAGCGCGCGTTTAGAACCAGTATCCAGTAATGCCAGAAAATTCTGATTATTTCCTTTCCCCAATGAACAGTCACTCTCATAAAAGCCTGTAGACCACTTTGGGGGAGGCTGGGAGAAATTTCACAGCATAAATTTTTGGCAGTGTAGGGGATCTTTCCTCAAGGGGACCTGGCTTCCCCTTCGTTCAAGGGGCTGTGGGTCAGTAAACTAGCTCTAGGCTGCGAATTGATTGGGAGGCTGCAACTCTCTATTCTGGTGATTCAAGATAGATTACCATTCACTTGGCCTGGAATTCTTCTGCTTGTAGAGATCAAGTAAACATTTAGCAGGTTTCACGTCTATTTCACCCCGAGGACGCTTGACTCATTAGTCAACACCATAATTCCATACAAGTCAGACTATTCTGATTACTGCTTTGACTCTGCTGTCCATTGTGGTAACCGCTAACCACTCCCACCTTCTCTTTCTCAATTGAGTGCTGTCACTTGGCCCCTAACACCACTGGGCCAATCAGCCCCTTTGTAGTTAGGTGTTTTAATTCAGTTAGGGCAGTTCTCACTGTCAAGTCTTACTCACATAAAAGGGCAATCACAGCACTCTTCAAGAATGCTGTGACCCCCTTAGCAAATTTCTTTCTCACTATTGCGGTAAATGGTGTGTCCTCTGGCACTCCATGTGTGGGCATGTGGGTCTAACCGGATAAATACACTCTAATGTACCAATTTCCCTAAGTCTTTGAATACCTTCTTCTACAGTATACCAGGGCAGGTCTTGTACTTCAGACTGATTTACTCTAGGCCACCATGTAATCTGTACTTCATCAACCCAACCAAATAAACTATTAGATCTTTTCCTAACCTCTTGAGCAGAAGCACTGAATGAAGAATCTGTGCTTAGTGGGCCCATATTGGTAAACTGAGACTGATCCATGTTTATGTTCCTAGCACCATTATCCCACACCCTTAATAGCCATTCTCACTCATATTCCCCAGGTTTCTGTTTGTACATATTAGGAAAGTCAAGCAGTTCCTTTGGAGTGTGGCGTGCCTCCTCCTTGTTCACACTTTGTACTTCACCTTTTGGGACTTAAGTCTAGTTATAGACCTAGAACAAAAATGGGTAGTGGGGGTGAGTCCTGGGAATATTCAGAAATGTCTTGAAAGACATCTACCTAAGGTGATGCCTCAGGCAAAGCACCAGCTGCTGCCTCAGGTGATATCTCAAAGACTCTTCAGACACAGTTTGGCTAATCTCGTCAAATGGGGGTGGAAGGTATAAGGGTTTTACTGGAGGGCAGTGGCTTTGCCGAAACCCTGGTGCCATAGTGGTTAAGAGTTGGCTGCTAACCAAAAGGCCAGTAGTTCAAATCTACCAGAAGCTCCTTGAAAACCCTATGGGGTAGTTCTATTCTGTTGTATGGGGTCACTATGAGTCGGAATCACCTCCTATTAGCCGGAAATGGGTTTTTTTTAGTTTGTTTGTTTCTTTGTTTTATGTGTTTTGGTGGCTTAGCAGAAGAAGATGGAGTAATCTCCTCAGAGGGAGTAAGAGTGTTGATTCTCCTGGCAGCAATGATTCAACAGAATTTAGAGCCTCAGTGTCCCCAGCTTCCTGATTATCTGCCCATATGTTCCCATTCCAAGTTTCAGGGTCCCATTTCTCCTCAATCAATGGCCTCGCTTTAACTTCAGACACTATTCGAGGTTGGGAAGTTAATTACGTTGTTATTCAGCCATTCTTAGAATAAGACTCTGTGTTAGATTTTCAGCAAAATCAGCTCTGTTACTACAAGAAGCAAGGCTTTCTTTCAGGGCACATGTTGCAACTTTGAGGTATTTTATAAGGCACTTGTACTGTGACTCTGAAGCCCTGAGCTCATCTCTCTCACCACTTTGTCTAATGAAAGTAGGACCAACCAACCAACTTCCTTACTTCCCGATAAAATCGTGGAAAATTTTCAAACATGTGATCACCCAGAGCCTCGCTTCTCACCAATACTTGATCTACTTCTGATGATACTTGGCATATTAAAATTGCCACCGCTTGCCATGGATTAAAAAAATAATAATTATTATTTTATTTTATTTACTTTTTACTACTGGAGGTAGAGTCGTCAGCACTTTTAGGACTAGTCAAACTTGAGAACCAATTGAGAAAACTCATCCTTATGATTCTGTTTCTCTGGAACCACTCTCAGCACCAAGTGTCTTGGAACAGGTTCTGAAGAGAAGCAAAACTAGTGGAGCATATGCATGGATGTGTGTGTCTGTGTGTTTGTGTGTGTGTATGCATGTACATATAACTATGTATATGTGTAGAGAGAGAGCTTTATCTCAAATAAATTGCTCACATGCTTGTATAGCTAGCAAGTCTCAAGTCAGTGGGTCAGACATCAGGTTGGAGGCTTCTTCCATCTCATGTACCTGCAGGGGCAGAGGAACCCAAGTTTGGCAGGAAAGGATGCAGGCTGCTGGCTAAAGTCCAAAGAACTGGAGGTCAGATGATAACCAGTTGGATGCAGGATCCAGAGCAATCCAGTAACCTTTGCCAAAACTTCTATACATATATTGGATGCAGGCCACACCCCCGAGGAAAACCCACTTACAACTGATTGGCTGATAATACCAGATCACATCATGCAGGATGACTACATCACTATATAACTGCCAAACCAGTGAGAATCATGGCCCAGCCAAACTGACACACAACGTTAACCACCACATGTTACAAGCCCAGTGATTACCTTAATCATTTTCCCAACTGGTAGCTAAAACAGCCTATAAATAATTTTATCTACTCCTCTAAAAGTCTTAAGTCCTGTGTAAATATACATTTATCTACTCTACTTTTGCTTCCTAGGAAAGGTAAATCTCATGACAGTCGAAGTCAAATAGATGTTCACATTCTAAATTTGCCTCATTCTCGTTTCACTGATTATCAACCCTGATGACAATCCTTCTGAAATATTTTTTGATTATGAAAATGAACTAATAACACACCTAAGTGTTTATACTATTATGGTGTAAATTCCAAATATTCTGGCATTAAATGATATTTACTAAGAGGTCATTTTACTCAGGTAACTTTGGTGGGAGAACACCATTTGGCTAAAGGCCTAAGACAGTTTATTTCTGACTGTATAAACAGGTTCTTTCTCGAGGGGATCTACCTCTTTTTCATTCGAAGAGCTCTGTGCTTGTGAATTTGTTGAGGGTCTGAGACTGTCAATCGCTTTGATTCAAGTCAGACTATGTTCACCAGACCTAGAGTGTTTCTGCTTATACAAATCAAGTAAAACTTTAATAGACTGTCCATCTATTTCATTTCTAGAGACACCGACCAAGGGGTTCATGCCAAAGAGCTTTGAGGCACAGACCATTCTGATTACTGCTTCAGCTCTGTATTCAATGTAGGAACTAAGGTCACCTTGTCTTTTAGGCTTAAATGTTGTGACTTGACCCTTCCAATCCCATCTTCCCATCATCCCCATTCATTTCAATGATCTCAGTTCCATGGTAGCAGTTTCCACTGTCCTTCATAAAATTGAGGATGTGAAAATAGTTCTGTAGGATCTATTTCTCACACCCTTGTTGAATGTAGTGTCTTCTGGACCTTTCCAGGGGATAAAAGTAGGGGCGAATGTGCATGTCTGTGGAGTGTACAATTAATTTTTACTCAAAGGATTTGGAGTTTTTCCCTGGTTCCTGAGAGGTAATCTCTAAACACCTGAGATTTTCCCAGTGACTGGAGTCTTTGTAATTTCTGGAGGGGCTCCAGGTCACACCTGAGAGTTTATGCTGAAGGGGCAAGGGGGGCCTCATTGACAGGACAAAGAGGAAAAGTCCCTAAGGGGCTGGTTTAGAGGGATATTGCCAAAGGAAAGGAGTAACCAAAGGATCTTGAGATATCAGCAAGTTACTCTGAAATGGGGTAGCAAATACATATATATGGAGGGATGGACAAAGCAAATGTACAAAATGTTCATTGGTAAATGGACTTGAAGAATATATAAAGTCATTACTCTTTCACCTTTTTTATGTTTCTAATTCTTTTGAAAAGGAAGATTGGGAGCTCTTGTCCCAGGTTCTACTTTGTTCTCTTGAGATGGGCATTCTGAAAGATGAGGACCACAGAAGCGGTGACGGTTCCTCCTGGTCCAGAGCAGGATACAGCTGTTGGGGGCCCCAAGCCGCTGAAGAGCTGCTCATCGCCTCTCATCTCTCCAAGCCTCGGCCATGCTGGGACTCTTCTGCATCAAACAAGGGTAAAGAAGATTTTTGCGGAGGAGAGAGAGCTCAAAACAGCTTTCCCTGACCGGGAATCGAACCGGGGCGCGGCGGTGAAAGCGCCGAATCCTAGCCACTAGACCACCAGGGACCAACGGGGCTCGTCATCTCCGGCCTCCAAACCTTACATCTTTTTGCACCCAACTCCGGGAAGCCTGGACGCGTACCTTCCTGCATGCTGCCCTCTCCTCCAGCGATCCTCCGCAAGGCCCTTTCCTTCTCGCTTTCTCCAAAACGCGAGACAGCCTGCCACACGCCAAGCGCTGTCAGGTCTTCCCAAGTTTCGGAGGGAGGTGGTCTGCCCTGCCGCACCTCAGATCTGACCTAGAAATGCGCCTTTGCGCGTGGCAGCGTGCGGAGAGACGGCGGCCGGATCAGGCGCGGGGGACAAGCCTACAGGGAGGAGGCGCCCAGGGTGGGAAGGGGGCCGAGCACGAGCCCCCGAGAACTCCACTATCAAAAAGGGCTCAGACGGATGCAGAAACAGAGGCAGCCTGGATGAATAACTCTTGGAACAAGGGCCCGGGACCCCAAATTGAACTCCGGATTTTCCCCCTAAAGTCCTCTGCCCCTGCCATTTCCCCATCTTTGTTGATGGCCACTCCATCCTTCCCTATGCTCAGGCAAAAAACTGCGAGTTCTCCTTGGCCACGGTCTTTTCCTCAGACCACATATCTAATTACACAGGGATTTACGTGTTCTCCTTGGTGGTACAATGGGGAAGAGTCGGTAGCTCGAATCCACCCGCCGCTCCGTGGAAACCCTATGGAGCTGTTCTACTGTGCTCGCTGTGAGTCCTAATAGACTCCACCGCAACGGATCTTTTGGTTTTTGTCCGTCAAATGTGGGCGTTCGTCTACGCAGTCCCTCCCTTTCCTGAGCTCTGAATTTGCACTGAAGGCGTTCCTGACAAAGGCGGGAGGTCAATTTAAGGCGTAGCCCTCGGCAGGCTCAGACCTTAGGGTTCCAGACCCTTAATTTCAGGGCGTGAGATTCGGCTGCATTTGCCCCATTTCTTTGGCTCTGTCCCTCAAAATCAGCCTGTCTCTGGCCTGTCTTGGAGAGTTGCGGACATGCCTGGGACCACTCCGCTCCTCTCCTCTCTCCAGGTTGGGAAACCAACTCCCTTCGGGTTCCTCCTGCAGAGAAGCTTCTGAAGGAGCTTTTTTTTTCCCTGTCTTGAAGTGCGCGCGCCTCAGGTGTGCGGTACGCAGGGGCTCACGCGCTGAGTTTGTGGTTCTCCAGTAGCCTTCTCTTCTCTCCCCCTGTGTAAGGGAAGGACAACCTCCCCCTTTGTCCAGTTCAGGAGAGATCCCAAAGGGTCGTGACCCAACAGAAAGGCAGTGAACCCTCTCCTCTGGGTGGGCGGGGAGGCGGGAGATTGATCCAGAAGGGAAGGGGAAATGCATGTTATGAAATTTCCTGATCTAAAGCTACCCGGAAGGCAGCCTCGTCTGGAACAGGGTCCTAGGTCGCTGAAGAGCGTAAGGTAGTCCAGTTGTGTCCCCGTCTCCACTTTGAGCCAAAAAACAAAGTCGAACACCAAGTCCTGGTTTCCAGTGAGCAAGGAATCTGCGCCCTCCTCAGGCTGGGGGAGCACTTGAACTTCGGGTGTGAATGCAGTTTGGTAACCTCAGCACCTAGAGCAGCAACTGCAGGAGAAAACGGCACATTCTTGCCCTCAAACTGTTTTTTTTTTTTTTTAATCTTGATTTCCAAGGGAAATCCTATGGAAAATAGCAATAAAGCCTGTGAGCTACAGAAACTCTTTGCCTGTTGGCGGTTGCCCTGAGGCTAAAGTGAAAAACCTGCGCAAACCACCTCCGTTAACTTTCGCACTCCATGATCTGTTGAGCAGAAAAATAAAAAAGGCAAACGAAGATGAGTTTCCAGTATTGAAAGAAAACTGCCCTTCAAAAAGAATCTCCAAGACTGAGGAGGAAGAAATCAAGCGATTGTGAATTCTGCATGAGCTTCCCCTGGGTCCTGCTGTTTACACTGGGCTTCTTGGTCTGGTGTCCAAAAGAAGCCAGTGCAGGCCTTCAAGGCTGGCTTGGTATGTGTTGGTTGTTCGATATTTTCAAAGAGCCAAATGTCCTAAGACACATGTTTCAGCCTTTGCTAAGGTACCGCTAAAACATGAAAAAAAAAAAATTAAAAAAAAAAACAAAACATGAAGGCGTGATTAAAGTAGTGGACTGAAATCTAGTCGCACAGTGGAGAGGTGCTGAAGCAAAAGGGCTTGAGAGGAGAGAGCGCAGGTCAGGCCCCAGGGAGAGTGCACGGTAGGGCCTGCAGGGAGGGTTCTACTGTTCCTGGGTGGAGGGGAACTGTGGATCATTTTATGATAAAACAGGTAACAAAACACGTGCCATTTCAACCACTTTATGTGCACAATTTAATGACAGTGCTTAGGTTCACCATGTTGTGGAACCATTACCACTATCCGTTTCCGAAGTTTTCCATCACCCTTAACAGAAATCCAGTGCCCCTTAAGCAGTCATTCCTGCCTTTTCCTTCCCATCTGCCCCAGGTAACCATTAGTAAACTTTGGCCTCTATGCATTTGCTGTTCTATAGATTCCAAGTAGGTGGGATCATATAATATTTGTCCTTTTGCATCTGGCTTATTTCATTCAGCATAATTTTTATAGGTTCATCCATGTCTTAACATATATCAGAATCTCCTTTCTCTTTACGGCTGAATAACATTCCATTGTATGGATATACCACATTTTGTTTATCCACTCCTCTGTTGATGGACACTTGTGTTGTTTACACCTTTTGGCTATTGTGAATAATGCTGCAGTGAGCATTGGTGTACAAGGATCTGTTAGCATTTCTACTTTTAATTCGTAATGGAGGTGTTGGGTCATTTGGGAATTCTATGGTTAACTTTTCTGAGGAACCATCAAACGGATTTCCACAGAGGCTGTACCATTTTACAATCCCACCAGCAATGGGTGAGAGTTCCAATTTCCCACATCCTCAGGAATGCTTGTTTTCCAGTTTTGTGCCAAAAGGTTGAGCCCTCAACTACTACCTGAAAGGTTTGTGCTTGGAACCCACGCAGAGGCACTTCCAAAGGCAAGTCTGGTGATCTTCTCCTGAAAGATCCAAAACTCCAAGCCGCTGCCTCATAGGGTTTCCGAGGCTGTGATCTTCACAGAAGCAGGCCGCCACATCTTTCTCCCACAGAGTGTCTGGTGGATTCTAACTGCTGACCTTTCAGTTAGCAGCCGAGGGCTTTAGCCAGTACACCACCAAGTCACTGCATTCAGAACCCTATGGAGCAGTTAGTTCTGCACTGTACTCATGAGATGGTCATGAGTCCTAATCGACTCCATGGCAACTAACACCAAGTAGGGGGATGAATAAGGAGTAATGACATTGAACATGTTTTCATGGAAATATGGATCATTTGTCTGGAACACCAGCACCCTTAAAGGGGCCACCGAGGCGCTGGTCCGAAGCCCCAGGGTGAGAGCCTTCACAGCTCCTGGGCTGTGGGGAGCTGGAGAGCCCTAGCGGAGCTTAGTAAAGAAAATGGAAACTCTAGCGAATTTAGGGGTCCTGAAGCCCGGAAGAGCACCCCACCCCACACCCCCTCCTGAAGTCCTAGCTTCCGGGGTAGGCGCAGAAAACTTCTTTAAGGCCTAACGGAAGCCACAGGCTCCTTTGCCTGAAGGGATTGTTGGTGTTTTCCTGAGGGCTTTCTCCATCCCTTTGCTGCAGGCAGTTGAATTTCAAATGTAGCTGAATTTTGTACTCTGCAAGCCAAAATACTTGGAGACTGCAGGGCTTAAGATTATCATGGAGAAATTCTTAGGCTAGCTCAGTCACGTGGTTTCCATTGTGTAGTAGTTGTGTAGTGGTTATCATGTTCGGCTCAGGCGGGAAGGGTCCCTGTTTAGAAAAAAGGCTAAAACATGCTTTACGTTAGTTTTAGTTCCAGAGAGTTGTAAAGGTTCTCTTTGTTCTCTTCTATCACCTTAACCTTCTCCACAGGCTGACACTGAAGAAGAAAACGGCCTCAGGAAGCACCAAGCGAACCCTTCAGGCAAAGGAGACTGAGACTCCCGATATGCCCTGGCTTAGGGTTCCTCGCCTACCCTCGAAACAAGGACCATGGGGCCCCACACGCTGGATTTGACATCTCACATCAAAAGCAAACTGAAGTGGCAGGAACAAGAGAAAGAGATAAGAAAGAGGTGTTAAAGCTAAGTCTTGAGAGAAAGGACTAGTCAAGACAAATGCAGTGAGCGTTCGCTTGGTGCTTAACGAGGCCCTTTCCAGGACTTTGCTGCTGGCAATCGAATTTCGAAATGGGATTGAATTTGGTACACTGAAAGTCACAAAAGTTGAAGAAGGCCGCCATAAAGTTTTCACGGATGTTCCTTAAGTTATGTGAACCTTTTGGTTTCAGTAGTGTAGTGGTGACCACGTTGGCCTCACACACGAAAGGTCCCCAGTTGGAAACCCGGCGGAAACAGTTCCTTATTTTACTCCTCAGAGCCCATTGCTACTTCTTCCCATTCCTTTAGGTCTAGAATCAGACACGAGTCCCGGAAAGTCCCAGAGGGAAATGCACAAACTGTGATGACCCATAGGAAGGTGCAATACCACCAGAAGTACTACAAGATATCTGCCACTTTATATGAACCTAAATCCTAGGGTTCGTCTATGGAAATGGATCCTAAGGGAGTAGAAGCAGGGCGGAAGGAATATAGTGATGGATACGGCTAGGTTTACTGATTGATACAGGTGCACTAGGTAGAAATTCTGGAGCCACTGTATTAGTTTGAGCAGCTGTCAGCAATTCTACATTGTTGACTTGAACCAGTTCACTGAAAACTTGTACCCAAAGGTGGCCTACAGGAAATGAACTCTAAATGCCACAATGTCTTTGATACATTTCTTGTAGTGGAAAATATCTAAAGCCTTAGGGGGATTAGAAAGCTACAGTAAATTTATCATGTAAGACATGTTCATTCACCCACATCTATAGCCCCAGGTATTATCAGGAAGACATAACCTTCAACAAGTCTGTGAGAAATAAACTTATGGGAACTGTCCTTGCATCCTCAAAGCATTCTGTAGTGTCGATTTTATGAAGGACGGTGGTAACTGCTGCCATTTCCTGGGATTTCTGAAATTAATGAGTGTCTTAGTCAGGGTTGCTAAAGACACAGAATGAGCGAGTATAAATAGATAGGTAGATAGCTAATGGTGATTACAACTTTTTTTGTATTCATAAAACCATAGACCCAACTTAATTTCCAAAGTATATGGAAAGGGTTAAATAAATAACACCAAAACCAAACCTGTAGCTGTTGAGTGGATTCTGACTCATAGCGACCCTATAGGACACAGTAGAACTGCCAGCAGGGTTTCCAAGGAGCACCCGGTGGATTCAAACTGCCGACCTTTTGGTTAGCAGCCATAGCACTTAACCACTACAGAGCCAGGGTTTCAACAAATAATAGTACAAGTAAACAAAGTGGAAAAAATAAACTAAAAAAAAACTTGTTAGTCAAAAGCAACTCCAGGAGAGGCGGGGCCAAGATGGCTGACTAGGTAGAAGCTACCTCGGATCCCTCTTGCAACAAAGACTCGGAAAAACAAGTGAGTCAATCACATACGTGACAATCTATGAACCCTGACCATCAAACACAGATCTAAAGAGTTCACCTGAGTGACAGAGACTGAGAACGATCAACCATGGGGAAGCAACGACTGTTTTCAGAACCCAGAGCCAGTGTCCAGTCAGAAAGCCTTGGCGCCGGGCTTTGGACTAGGTGCAGGGGAGCTGAGCACAGCATCTTGAGAGGGGACAAAAACGGGGTGCAGCCCTAGCCCCCAGAAGTGACCTCAGGGGAAGCCCAGCCAGTGTGCACAGGCAGCGCAGCGATGCGGCTGACAGGAGGAGAGGTTACCGGGAGGCAGCGACTGGTTTTGGAGCCTGGAGTGTGGCATCCCAACTGGGGAACCTTGGCACTGGGCTTTGGTCTGGGAGCGGAGGAACAGACAACACCTTCTGAGACAGCACAAGCAAAGGATGCAGGCCTGAACCTCAGGGACAATCTGCACCCAGCCAAAGCACGTAGGCTACACACCCCTTGGGAATCTCAGATAAAAGAGTCATCACCAAACAAGATAAATAACTTTGTCTATATTCCGGGGTGCTACTCTCTCTTATCTATCTGATCCCTCCCCTCCCCTTCCCAGGGGCCTTCATTAACATTGGAATTTCCTGAGCCAGAGAGTGAAGTGCTCTGCAGTTTTTGTTTTTGTTTTTTTTGGTCTTTTCCTAACCCATTCTCCTGACCTGAGAGAAGCAGCTACAAAAAACCCAGGGACCAAAAATCCTTCCCTGACTTCCCAAAGTTGGACTAAAAATACAGAACCAGCTCCAGCCAAGCATATGAGATCCACAGTCTTGGGCTTTCATCCCTACGGGGAACAAGGTGGCTATTATAATCCAAAGGCAATTCTGATAGCGATCTGACTGTAATTGTTTTAGCAGATTACTGGAAATACAAGTTTCCCAGGTCTGATATCTCTTCATATTAAACAGACCCCTCACTGACCCACAATGGGGAACTGAGGACTGAAGCTCCCCCCAGGCCACCTAACCTTCTGCCTTAGCGGTCTGAGGATGGTGATACCTACCAATCTGTAGAGGTGCATGCACTGGGTGCCTAAGATACAGCGGCAGAGCCCACCCACCAAAGTGCTTTAGGAATAGAGACACACCTACCTCACTGGCACTTGGGGGAAGTCTGTCAGCATCCTGTCCCCCCCCCCGGAGTGTGACCCCCTGCTGCTACTAGAATCTGGTGCACACAACTAGCACCACTACTCCTCTACGTGGATAGGTGACAGTCTGCACCACACACTTGGTGACCCAAAATCAGATTCTACTCAAGAATGGTGAATGGACTCTTAGGCGTATATTTGTGGTAACAGCCCAAATCATCTGGTAATAGGACATATGTGATTCAAGGGCTACAACAATCAAGACAGCGCAATCTAGTAGGCCATCTACATATATTGAAAGAAAACAAAACAAGATAAGACTCAGTGAGCAAGTATAAAATAAATCACTACAATATCTTATAGACGGTGTGGAGACAGCAGTTGATATCAAACCACATAAAGAAGCAGACTATGATTGTTTCTATAACTCCCCAAATTAAAGAATCAAAATCTTTCCCAAATGAACATACAATCTTGAAATTGCCAGATGCAGAATATAAAAAACTAATTTACAGAATGCATCAAGACATCAGGAATGACCTCAGAAATGAAATAAGGCAATATACAGAAAAAGCCTAGGAATACACTGATACAGCAGTTGAAGAAATCATAAAGATTATTCAAGAACATATTGGAGAAATTAATAAGCTGCAAGAATCCATAGAGAGACAGCATTCAGAAATCCAAAAGATTAACAGTAAAATTGCAGAATTAGACAAATCAATAGGAAGTCAGAGGAGCAGAATTGAGCAATTGGAATGCAGAGTGGGGGACCTAGAGGATAAGGGCATTGATATCAGAATTGACATCTGAAAAAAATCAGATAAAAGAATTAAAAAAAATGAAGGAACCCTAAGAATCATGTGGGACTCTATCAAGAAGAATAACTTGCGTGTGATTGGAGTTCCAGAACAGGGAGGGATAACAGAAAATACCGAGAGAATAGTTGAAGATCTGTTGGCAGAAAACTTCCCTGACATCATGAAAGACGAAAGGATATCTATCCAAGATGCTCATCGAACCCCATATAAGATTGATCCAAAAAGATCACCCAGACATATTATCATCAAACTTGCTGAAACCAAAGATAAAGGGAAAATTTTAAAAGCAGCCAGGGATAAAAGAAAGGTCTCCTACAAAGGAGAATCAATAAGAATAAATTCAGACTACTCAGCTTTACTCAGCAGAAACCATACAGTCAAGAAGGCAATAGGATGACATATATAGAGCACTGAAGGAGAAAAACTGCCAGCCAAGGATCATATATCCAGCAAAACTCTCTCTGAAATATGAAGGTGAAATTAAAACATTTACAGACAAACACAAGCTTAGACAATTTCCAAAAACCAAATCAAAGCTACAAGAAATACTAAAGGAAATTGTTTGGTCAGAAAATCAATAATATCAGATACCAGCGCAACACAAGGTCACAGAACAGAACATCCTGATATCAATTCAAATAGGGAAGTCATAAAAACAAATTAAGATTAATTTTTAAAAAGAAAAAAACGCTCAAAACAGAGAACCATTGAAGTCAATATGTAAAAGATCACAATAATCAAAAAGAGGGACTAAATACAGGAGGCATTGAACTGCCATATGGAAAGGAAAACAAGGTGATATAGGATGATACAAGTTAGGTTTTTACTTAGAAAAATAGGAGTAAATATTAAAATAAACAAAAAGAGATATAACAATTCCATAACTCAAAATAAAAACCAAGAAAAACATAACGACTCAGCAAACATAAATTCAACTACTATGAAAATGAGGAACACACAATTTACAAAGAAAAATGTCTCGGCACAAAAAAGTAAGTGGAAAAATGAAATTGTCAACAACACACACAAAAAGGTATCCAAATGACAGCACTAAACACATACTTACCTATAATTATGCTGAATGTAAATGGACTAAATGCACCAAGAAAGAGACAAAAAGTCTCAGACTGGATAAAGAAACATGATCCGTCTATATGATGCCTACAAGAGACACACCTTAGACTTAAAGACACAAACTAAAACTCAAAGGGTGGAAAAAATATATCAAGCAAACAGCAATCAAAAAAGAGCAGGAGTAGAAATAGTAATTTCTGACAAAATAGACTTTAAAGTTATAAAGGATAAAGAAGGACACTACATAATGATTAAAGGGACAATTGACCAGGAAAATATAACCATATTAAATATTTATGCACCCAATGATAGGGCCGCAAGTACATAAAACAAACTTTAACAGAACTGAAAAGTGAGATAGACACCTCCACAATTATGGTAGGAGACTTCAACACACCACTTTCGGAGAAGGACAGGACTTCCAATAAGAAACTCAATAGAGACAGGGAAGACCTAATTGCTACAATTAACTAACTTGACCTCATAGGCTTATACAGAACACTCCACGCAACAGCTGCAAAGTATACTTTTTTTCTAGCGCACATGGAACATTAGGTCATAAAACAAACCTTTGCAGAATCCAAAACATTGAAATATTACAAAGCATCTCCTCAGACCACAAGGCCGTAAAAGTGCAAATCAGTCACAGAGAAATCAGGGAAAAGAAATCAAACACTTGAAAACTGAACAATATCCTGCTCAAAAAAGGCTGGGTTATAGGGGACATTAAAAAAGAGAATAAAGAAATTCATAGAATGCAATGAGAATGAAAACATTTCCTATCAAAACTTCTGGGACACAGCAAAAGCAGTGCTCAGAGGTCAATTTATATCGATAAATGCACACATACATAAAGAAGAAAGAGCCAAAATCAGAGAACTGTCCCTACAACTTGAACAAATAGAAAGCGAGCAACAAAAGAATCCATCAGGCACCAGAAGAAAACAATAAAAATTAGAGCTGAACTAAATGAATTAGAGAACAGAAAAACAATTGAAAGAATTAACAAAGCCAAAAGCTGGTTCTTTGAACAAATTAACAAAATTAATAAACCATTGGCCAGACTAACTAAAGAAGTACAGGAAAGGAAACAAATAACCCGAATAAGAAACGAAATGGGCCATATCACAACAGACCCAACTGAAATTAAAAGAATCATATCAGATTATTATGAAAAATTGTACTCTAACAAATTTGCGAACCTAGAAGATATGGATGAATTCCTAGAAAAACACTACCTACCTAAACTAACACAATCCGAAGTAGAACAACTAAATAGACCCATAACAAAAAAAGAGATTGAAAAGGTAATCAAAAAAACTCCCAACAAAAAAACCCGGGCCAGGAAAGCTTTACTACAGAGCTCTACCAAACATTCAGAGAAAAGTTAATACCACTACTACTAAAGGTATTTCAAAGCGTAGAAAATGATGGAATACTACCTAACTCATTCTATGAAGCCACCATTTCCCTGATACCAAAACCAGGTAAAGACACCACAAAAAAAGAAAATTACAGACCTATACACCTCATGAATATAGATGCAAAAATCCTCAACAAAATTCTAGCCAATAGAATTCAACAACATATGAAAAAATAATCCACCACGACCAAGTGGGATTTATACCAGGTTTTTTTATGCAAGGCTGGTTTAATATTAGAAAAACCATTAATATAATCCACCATATAAATAAAACAAAAGACAAAAACCACATGATCTTATCAATCGATGTAGAAAAGCCATTTGACAAAGGCCAACACCCATTCATGATAAAAACTCTCAGCAAAACAGGAATTGAAGGAAAATTCCTCAACATAATAAAGGGCATCTATAAAAATAAAAATAAAAAAATTTTTTTTTTTTATACAAACCCAACAGCCAACATCATTCTAAATGGAGAGAGCCTGAAAGCATTTCCCTTGAGAACGGGAACCAGACAAGGATGCCCTTTATCACTGCTCTTATTCCACATTGTGCTAGAGGTCCTAGCCAGAGCAATTAGGCTAGACAAAGAAATAAAGGGCATCCGGATTGGCAAGGAAGAAGTAAAATTATCTCTATTTGCAGATGACATGATCTTATACACAGAAAACCCTAAGGAATCCTCCAGAAAACTACTGAAACTAATAGAAGAGTTTGGCAGAGTCTCAGGTTATAAGATAAACATACAAAAATCACTTGGATTCCTCTACATCAACAAAAAGAACATCGAAGAGGAAATCACCAAATCAATACCATTCACAGTAGCCCCCAAGAAGATAAAATACTTAGGAATAAATCTTACCAAACATGTAAAAGACCTATACAAAGAAAACTACAAAGTACTAGTGCAAGAAACTAAAAAAGGACCTATATAAGTGGAAAAACATACCTTGATCATGGACAGGAAGACTTAACATAGTAAAAATGTCTATTCTACCAAAAGTCACCTATACATACGATGCACTTCTGATCCAACTTCCAATGACATTTTTTAATGTGATGGAGAAACAAATCACCAACTTCATATGGAAGGGAAAGAAGCCCCGGATAAGTAAAGCATTCCTGAAAAAGAAGAAGAAAGTGGGAGGCCTCACTCTACCTGATTTTAGAACATATTATACAGCCGCAGTAGTCAAAAAAGCCGGGTACCGGTACAACAACAGGCACATAGACCAATGGAACAGAATTGAGAACCCGGATATAAATCCATCCACATATGAGCAGCTGATATTTGACAAGGACCCAGTGTCAGTTAATTGGGGAAAAGATAGTCTTTTTAACAAATGGTGCTGGCATAACTGGATATCCCTTTGCAAAAAAATGAAACAGGACCCATACCTCACACCATGCACAAAAACTAACTCAAAGACCTAAACATAAAGACTAAAACAATAAAGATCATGGAAGAAAAAATAGGGACGTTAGGAGCCCTAATACACGGCATAAACAGAATACAAAACATTACCAAAAATGACAAAGAGAAACCAGATAACTGGGAGCTCCTAAAAATCAAACACCTATGCTCATCTAAAGACTTCACCAAAAGAGTAAAAAGACCACCTACAGATTGGGAAAAATTTTTCAACTGTGACATCTCCGACCAGTGCCTGATCTCTAAAATCTATATGATTCTGTTACAATTCAACCACAAAAAGACAAACAACCCAATCAAAAAGTGGGCAAAGGATATGAACACTAACTTCACTAAAGAAGATATTCAGGCATCTAACAGATACATGAGAAAATGCTCTCGATCATTAGCCATTAGAGAAATGCAAATTAAAACTACGATGAGATTCCATCTCACTCCAACAGGGCTGGCATTAATCCAAAAAACACAAAATAATAAATGTTGGAGAGGCTGCAGAGAGATTGGAACTCTTATACACTGCTGGTGGGAATGTAAAATGGTACAACCACTTTGGAAATCTATCTGGCATTTTCTTAAAAAGTTAGAAATAGAACTACCATACAACCCAGAAATCCCACTACTCGGAATATACTCTAGAGAAATAAGAGCCTTTACATGAACAGATATATGCACACCCATGTTTATTGCAGCTCTGTTTACAATAGCAAAGAGCTGGAAGCAACCAAGGTGTCCATCAACGGATGAATGGTTAAATAAATTGTGGTATATTCACACAACGAAATACTACGCATCGATAAAGAACACTGACGAATCTGTGAAACATTTCATAACATGGAGGAACCTGGAAGGCATTATGCTGAGTGAAATTAGTCAGATGCAAAAGGACAAATATTGTATAAGACCACTATTATAAGATCTTGAGAAATAGTATAAACTGAGAAGAACACATTCTTTTGTGGTTACAAGGGGGGGGAGGGAGGGTGGGAGAGGGTCATTTACTGATTAGTTAGTAGATAAGGACTACTTTAGGTGAAGGGAAGGACAATACTCAATACACAGAAGGTCAGCTCAACTGGACTTGACCAAAAGCAAAGAAGTTTCTGGGATAAACTGAATGCTTCGAAGGTCAGCGGAGCAAGGGCGGGGGTTTGGGGACTATGGCTTAAGGTGACTTCTAAGTCAACTGGCAAAAATAACTCTATTACGAAAAGATTCTGCACCCCACTTTGAAGTGTGGCGTCTGGGGTCTTAAATGCTAACAAGCGGCCATCTAAGATGCATCAATTGGTCTCAACCCACCTGGATCAAAGGAGAATGAAGAACACCAAGGTCACACAATAACTATGAGCCCAAGACACAGAAAGGGCCACGTGAACCAGAGACTTACATCATCCTGAGACCAGAAGAACTAGATGGCGCCCAGCCACAACTGATGACTGCCCTGACAGGGAGCACAACAGAGAACCCCTGAGGGAGCAGGAGATCAGTGGGATGCAGACCCCAAATTCTCATAAAAAGACCAGACTTAATGGTCTGACTGAGACTAGAAGAATCCCGGTGGTCATGGTCCCCAAACATTCTGTTGGCCCAGGACAGGAACCATTCCTGAAGACAACTCGTCAGACATGGAAGGGACTGGGCAATGGGTTGGAGAGAGATGCTGATGAAGAGTGAGTTACTTGTATCAGGTGGACACTTGAGACTGTGTTGACATCTCCTGTCTGGAGGGGAGATGGGAGGGTAGAGAGGGTTAGAAACTGGCAAAACCGGCACAAAAGGAGAGGCTGGAAGGAGGGAGCCGGCTGACTCATTACGGGGAGAGTAAGTGGGAGTATGGAGTAAGGTGTATATAAGCTTACATGTGACAGACTGATTTGATTTGTAAACTTTCACTGAAAGCACAATAAAAATTATTTAAAAAATAATAATTTGCTGGGATTTTGATTGGAATTGTATTGAATCTGTAGATCAAGTTGGGAAAAATTGTCGTATTAATAATATCAAGTCTTCCTACGGATAAACATGGAATAACTCTCCATTTATTTAGATTTTCTTTTTATTTGTTTCACCAAAGTTTTGTAGTTTTCCTCATATAGATCTGCTACATATTTTTGTTAGATTTATACCTAATATTTCATTTTTATGCTAACAGAAATGTGTGTTTTAAATATCATATTCCAATTTTTTAATATAATTTTATTTATTTTGTTGTTGAGAATATATACAGCAAAACATACACGAGTTCAACCATGTACCATTAAATGATATTGATTACATTCTTTGAAAAAACAAAACAAAAAGCAACTCCGATGTTTCCTCACTTTCAATCATTAATGAGTTCTCAGTTTCCAAGCAAAGAGAATAGAAGGCTAACTAAGTTGCTCTCTGCCTTTATATAGTAAGATGTAAGGAGCAGAAGCTCTGGGGGCATCTTAACACTTATAAAACTTAAGGCCCGTCCCTGGGTGGGCTCGAAACACCAACCTTTCGGTTAGCAGCCAAGCGCGCTAACCGATTTCGCCACAGAGACCGCAGATTAATGTTTCCTTTTCAACAAGGGGTGAACGTCTGTAAAGCACTAGGCGGTGCCAGACGCTTTCTGCGGAGCCAATTGCGCAAAACCTCGAAAAACGCGGCACGTTGAGGCGACAAATGCTGTTGTTCGTTTGGGTGAGTCTGAAGCTAGGAGGGCAGCCAAAACGGCCTTCGCCCCTCCTTGCTCCTTGTCCGCCTCAGATGCCAGCGACCCCCGGAGACCCCCGGGTCTGCAACCCCCGTCTGAGCCCAGTGGGGTCCACGACACGGCTGCTCTGCCTTCGCCCGCCCGCCCGCGCCGTGGACGCCTCCCGCTCGCCTGGGTTGCGGTCGGTGTGGCGGGAGCGCGGAAAATAAACGGGGAAAGGGGATTGGTGAAGAGGAGAGAAGGAAAGCTGGGAGGCGTAGAGGATAACCAGACGTCCAGGAGGCCTGTGCAGAGACTCAGGCGAGGTCCTGGGCAGGAGAGAATGGTTTTTAAGGTGTAGCGCAACGGGGAAGGAGGAGCTGAGAAAAAAGAGAGAGGGCAGGAAATGGGAGAAAAGCGGCGCACCTGTGGCTGTTCAAGAACAAAACGACAAAACAGTGCGAATGTTTTTCTGTCAATACAGTTTAAGAAGACCAGCTAGGGCTGGTAGGTTTGTGGTGCGCCGTGTTCCTATAGTGGTGAGTACTCTGCGTTGTGGCCGCAGCAACTTCGGTTGGAATCCAAGTCACGGCAGTATCTGGCACGTGTTTTCTCAGGTCCCGGCACGGTTCTTATAGCTTGGTTTGCATTTCATTCCCGCACTACCTCGCTCCCCACCTGCGGCTAGAAGGCAGCAAGCCTTCCAGCTAGGGGTCAGAAGGACAGGAACCCTGACAGTGAGCATACCTGGAGCCTGGTCTAAGGGAAGCCTTGCGTGCGCCCCATATCCGGGCAAAAGGTGAAATGCCTCTCACTCACCACCTTCCACTGTTGAAATGATGTGGTCATAACCATTTTCCTGGTAAAGGTATTTCAAATACCCGCTGGGCTTTTTTACAGGAAACCAGAATTTACTTTTTTTTTTTTAATAATTTTTATTGTGGTTTAAGTCAAAGTTTACAAATCAAGTCAGTATCTCACACATAAACCCATATACACCTTGCTACACACTCCCAGTTACTCTCCCCCTAGTGAGACATCCCACTCTCTCCCTCCACTCTCTTTTTGTGTACATTTCGCCAGGTTCTAACCCCCTCCAACCTCTCATCTCCCCTCCAGGCAGGAGATACCAACAGAGTCTCAAGTGTCCACCTGATCCAAGAAGCTCACTCCTCAGCAGCATCCCTCTCCAACCCATTGTCCAGTCCAATCCCTGTCTGAAGAGTTGGCTTTGGGAATGGTTCCTGTCTTGGGCTAACAGAAGGTCTGGGGACCATGAACTCTGGGGTCCTTCTAGTCTCAGTCAGACCATTAAGTCTGGTCTTTTTACAAGAATTTGGGGTCTGCATTCCACTGCTCTCCTAGTCCCTCAGGGTCTCTCTGTTGTGTTCCCTGTCAGGGCAGTCATCCGTTGAAGCCAGACACCACCTAGTTCTTCTGGTCTCAGGCTGATGTAGTCTCTGGTTTGTGTGGTTCTTTCTGTCTCTTGGGCTCATAATTACCTTGAGTCCTTGGTATTCTTCATTGTCCTTTGGTCCAGGTGGGTTGAGACCAATTGATGAATCTTAGAAGGCTCCTTGCTAGCGTTTAAGACCCCAGAAGCTGCTCTCCAAAGTAGAATGCAGAATGTTTTCTTAATAGACTTTATTACGCCAATTGACTTAGATGTCCCCTGAAACCATGGTTTCCAAACTCGTACCCCTGCTATACTGGCCTTAGAAGGATTCAGTTTATTCAGGAAACGTCTTTGCTTTTAGTTTAGTCTAGTTGTGCTGACCTCACCTGTATTGCGTGTTGTCTTTCCCTTCACCTAAAGTAGTTCTTATCTACTATCTAATTAGTGAATACCTCTCTCCCTCCCTCCCTTCTCCTCTAGTAAGAATCAAAGAATATTTTTTCTCTGTTCTTATAATAGTGCCCTTATACAATATTTGTCCTCTTGCAACTGACTAATGTCACTCAGAAAAATGGCTTCCAGATTCGTTCATGTTATGAAATGTTTCACAGATCCATCGCTGTTCTTTGTCGATGCGTAGTATTCCAATGTGTAAATATACCATAATTCATTTATCCATTCATTCGTTGATGGGCACCTTGGTTGCTTCCAGTGCTGCAGTGAACATGCGTGTTCGTGTAAAGGTTTTATTCCTCTAGGATATATTCCAAGGAGTGGGAATGTTGGATCCTATGGTCGTTCTATTTCCAGTTTTTTAAGGAAGCACCAAATTGATTTCCAAAGTGCTTGTACCATTTTCCATTCCCACCAGCAGTGTTTAAGTGTTCCAGTCTCTCCACAACCTCTCCAACATTTATTATTCTGTGTGTTTTGGATGAATGTCAGCCTAGTTGGAGTGCGATGGAATCTCACTGTAGTTTTGATTTGCATTTCTCTACTGGCTAATGATCCTGAGCATTTCTTCATGTATCTGTTAGCTACCTGAATGTCTTCTTTAGTGATGCCTGTTCATATCTTTTGCCCATTTTTTCTTTGGGTTATATGTCTTTTTGTAGTTGAGTTTTCGCAGTATCATGAAGATTTTAGACATCAGAAATGTCACAGCTAAAAACTTTTTCCCAGTCTGTAGGTAATCATTTTACTCTTTTGGTGAAGTCTTTGTATGAGCATAGGTGTTTGATTTTTAGGAGCTCTCAGTTATCTTGCCTTGGCGATCTGGAACCCCCACACCCTTCTGGTTCAACCTGCAGAGAAGCTTAAGGCTGAGCTGTATTCTGAACCCTGCCAAGCACACATGTGTGATGCGAAAGGGCGCACTGGGTGAGCTGTGGTTCCCCTGGGGCTGGCTGCTCTTTCTGCTCCTGTAAGGGAAGGACAACTGGCCCCTTCATCCTGTCCAAAAGAACATCAAAGGGACACCAGGATAGAATAGCAGTGAATCCTTTCCTCTGGGTGGGCAGGGGAAGAGGTGCAGGAGACAGATCAAAGAAGGAAGGAAAGGAAAAAAAACATGTTATGAAATTTCCTGATCTAAAGCTACAGTGAAGTCAGAGTCCTCTGGAACTGGGCCCTCAGTAGCTGGGGGCAGGGGAACAGGTGATCTAGTCCAGTTGTATCCCTGTTTCCAGTTTGAACCAAAGCAGAACAAGGCCAAGCACTGCGTTCTGGCTTCCAGTGAGCAGGCAAGTCCTCACCTTTCCCAGAGAGGGAACACTTGAACTTTGGGTGTGAATGCAACATGGTAAGCACTGCACCAAGAAGAGCAACTGCTAGGAGAAAGGGCACGATCTTCCCAACCAGTGGTTTTTCTTCGTTTGTTTGTTTTTGCTTTTTCTTAGTTAAAACTTAACTTTCAAAGGATGAAAATGCTGAGGCACATAAAGTTTAACACACCTCTCTAGGCCATAAAAAAAAAAAAAAAGAATCAGATTCCTAACCCAGAGCCTGCGTTCTTGAACACAGATTAGACTAGGGGTCTCCAATTCTCTGTTTCAGTTTTTTCGGGGTTTCTCAGCTACAGAAAAGGAGAAAGAGAATGTCAGAGATGGAGGGGTAATAAGGGGGAGATGGAGGGACACGTGGCTCCTGTAGCTGTCAGAGAGCAATTCCGGTAACTATTGTGAATGTTTTTGCAATGTAGAGAAGATGCCTGTGAGGCCAAGACAAGCTTGTTGTGATCAGGAGAGGAATCTGAGATGTCAGAGATTCAAAAATTAAAACAACAATGGTAAAGTCCTTAGAAAAAAATTGGGGAGAATACATTCACCATCCTGGGGTAAAAAGATTTTTCTTAGAGAACACAATAGGCCTTATATATAAAGAAACAATTTTTTTAAAGATACATTAGATTTCACTAAAATTAAAAGCTTCTATTCATGAAAAACCACCTAAGAAAGTGAAAAGGCAAGCCACGGATTGGGAGAAAATATTTACAACATGATTATCTGCAAAATGACTCAAATCTTGTATACAGAACTTTTAGAGATTGGTATTAAAAAATTAACTCAAATAACAGTGTGCAAAATATTGAATAAACTTTCTCCACAAAGGAGGATTTCTAAATGGCCAAAAGGCTTAGGAAAACAAGACCCATGTCATTGCTCATTAGGGAAACACAAATTTAAACCATGAAAATGTACAAACCCTTCAGAATGGTGCATTTAAAAGGCAGAGAACACCAAGTGCTGACAAGGATGTGGAACAACTGCAACCGGCTTTGCTGGTGAGAAACCATCCTAGGGGACCCTTTGGCAGCTTCTATCAAGGTTAAACTGGCACCTATCCTTTGATCCAGGAGTTCCAGTACTTGAAGGGAAATGGATGCACGTGTCCACACAAAGACTCAGGCGAGCATACTCATAGGAGCGTTTTCACAATAGCCGAAACTGGAAATAGCCCAAATGTCCATCGACTGTGGTTTACTCACACATTGGAATAACATCAACAATACTACAATGAAGAAGTGATAGACAAACAACATAGACATATCTTGAAAACATAATGTTGTGTGGAAAAAAAGAAGTAGAATCAGACACAAAAAATGTGCTTTCATTCATGTGCATTTCAAGAACAGGCAAAACTAATCTCTGGTGAGAGACCTCAGAAGAGTGATTAATTAAACCGGGAGGGGGTAGGGGATGGGGATTACCCAGAAAGGAGCTCCTTGGACCTTGGTGGGATGATGGAAACTTTCTGTAACTTGATTACATTTGTCAAAATTCAGTAATTGTTCACTAAAGATTTCTGTATTATTGTTGTTAGGTGCTGTCGAGTCGGCTCTGACTCGTACTGACCGTATGCACAACAGAAGGATACACTGCCTGGTCCTGCACCATCCTTACAATCGGTATGCTTGAGCCCATTGTTGCAGCCACTGTGTGAATCCACCTTGTTTAGGGTCTTCCTCTTTTCTGCTGACCCTGTACTTTGCCAAGCATGATGTCCTTCTCCAGAGACTGATCCCTCCTGATAACATGTCCAAAGTATGTAAGATGCAGTCACACCATCCTTGCTTCTAAGGAGCATTCCGGTTGTACTTTTTCCAAGACAGAGTTATTCCTTCTTCTGGCAGTCCATGGTATATTCTATATTCTTCGCCAGCACCACAATTCAAAGGCATCATTTCTTCTTTGGTCTTCCTTATGCATTGTCCAGCTGTCACATGCATATGATGCGATTGAAAATACCATGGCTTGGGTCAGGTGCACCTTAGTCTTCAAGGTGACATCTTTGCTCTTCAACACTTTAAAGAGGTCCTTTGCAGCAGATGTACCCAATCAATACAGCGCGTCTTTTGATTTCTTGACTGCTGCTTCCATGGCTGTTGATTGTGGATCAAAATAAAATGAAACCCTTGACAACTTCAATCTTTTCTCTGTTTATCATGATGTTGCTCATTGGCCCAGTTGTGAGGATTTTTTTTGTTGTTGTTGTTGAGGTGCAATCCATACTGAAGGCTGTGGTCTTTGATCTTCATTAATAAGTGATACTCATACACTTCAATAATGTACTGTTAGCATAAAAACTGAGGGACAAGCGGTGAGGGACATGGCCCGCAAACGGACTATGGCAGGAAGTTTGGATTTTACTGTAAACGCTTTAAAAGTTTATTCTGGTTTCGTGTACAAAAGCCCAGCTGGTATTTGAAATACCTTTACCAGGAAAACGGTTATGACCACATCATCTCAACAGTGGAAGGTACTTGTTAGGCTGAGTGAGAGGCATTTCACCTTTTGCAGGTTTCCCTTAGACCTGGCTCCAGGTATGCACGCTGTCGGGGTTCCTTCCCTTCTGACCTCTAGCTGTAAGGCCCGCTGCCTTCTAGTTCTAGGCGCAGATGGGGAGCGATGCCCGTGCGGGAATGAACTGCAAACCAAACGAAGCGCGCCAGTGAGTGACAAAATTAGCGCCAGACACTGCCGTGACTCGGATTCGAACCGAGGTTGCTGCGGCCACAACGCAGAGTACTAACCACTATACGATCACGGCGCACCACAAACTTGTCAGCGCTCACTGGTCTTTAAACTTTTTTGACATAAAAACATTCACACTGTTTTGTTCTTGAACAGCCACAGGTGCTCTGCTTTTCTCTCACTTCTTGCCATCTCTCAGCTCCTCCCTCCCCATTGTGCTGCAGGATAGAAACCTTTCTCTCCTCCCCAGCACTTGGCCCGAGCCTCTGCACCTGCCTCCTGAAGGTCTTGTTCTCGCCCACGCCTCCCTGCTTTCCTTCGCCCCTCTTCACCGCTCCCCTTTCCGCGCTCCGGCCCCACCTACCGCAAACGAGGCGAGCGGGGGGCTTCCATGGTGCGGGCGGGCGAAGGCGGAGCAGCAGTGTCTTGGACCCTATTGGGGTCAGGCAGGAGTTGCAGACCCGGGGTCTCCGGGGGTCGCAGGCAACTGCGGCGGAGGAGGAACAAGGAGGGGCGAAGGCAATTCGGCTGCCCTCCTAGCTTCAGACTCACCCAACGCACTGATTTTAACGCGATGAACAACACCGTTTGTCACCCCAACCTGCCGGATTTTCCGAGGGTTTGTACAGGTCTTACTGCAGAAAGCCGCTGGCACCGTCCAGTGATTCAAAGGTGTTCACTCCTTGTACAAAGAGGTGTGGTTACTCGTGGTCTCTGTGGCGGAATCGGTTAGTGCGTTCGGCTGTTAACCGTAAAGGTTGGTGGTTCGAGCCCACCCTACTGTCCTCTTTGTTTGGAAACTGAGAACTCGGAAATGACTGAAAGAATCATGGGAGTTGTTTTTGACTAAGAAGTTTTTTTTTCCCTCCATATTATTTATTTGTAGTGTTATTTATTTAAGCCCCGGCGGCGTAGTGGTTGGAATCCCTGGTGGCGTCGCGGTTAACTGTTATGGCTGCTAACAGAATGGTCCGCAGTTCGAATCCGCCAGGTGCGCCATGGAAACTCTATGGGGCAGCTCTACTCTGCCTTATAGGGTCGCTATGAGTCGGAATCGACTTGATGGCCCTGGGTTTCTGGTTTGGGTTGGTGTAGTGGTTAAGTGCTACGGCTGCTAACCAAAAGGTCAGCAGTTTGAATCCACTAGGCGCTCCTTGGAAACCCTGTGGGGCAGTTCTGTGTCCTATAGGTTCGCTATGTGTCCGAATCGACTCGACAGCAACGGGTCTGGTTTCAGCATTATTTATTTAACCCTCGCCATATACTTAAAAAAAAAATTTTTTTTCTATACTTTGGAAATTAAATTGGTTCTATGGTTTTATAATTACAAGAAAAGTTATAATCACCATTAGTTAGCTATCTATTTATAATCCCTCGTTCTGTTTCTTTAGCAACCCTCACTAAGACTCCCATTAATTTGAGAAATCCCAGGTCAATGGCAGTGGTTCCCACTATCCTTCATAAAATCGCCACCACAGAATGCTTTCAGGATGCAAGGACAGGTCCCTTAAATGTATTTCTCACATACTTGTTAAAGGTAATGTCTTCCTGACCGTACCTGGGGCTGTAGATATGGGTGAATGAACATGTCTTACGTGATAAATTTCCTGTAGCTTTTTAATCCCCCTAAGGCTTTCGGTATTTTCCTCTACAATAAATGCATCAAAGACGCTCTGGCATTTCAAGTTCATGTACTGTAGGCCACCTTTAGGTGCAAGTTTTCAGTCAACTGCTTCAAGTGAACAATTTAGAATTGCCGGCAGCTGCTCAAAACACAGTGGCTCCAGAATTTCTATCTAGTGCACCTATGTCAATAAGTAAACCTAGCCGTATCCAACATTATGTTCCTTCCGCCCTGCTTCTAACCCCTTAGAATCCATTTCCATAGATACACCCCAGGATTTAGGTTCATATAAAGTGGCATAAATCTTGCAGTACTTCTGGTTGTATTGCACCTTCCTATGGGTCATCACAGTTTGTGCATTTCCCTCTGGGACTTACTGGGACTCGAGTCTGATTCTAGATCTAAAGCAATGAGAAAAAGTAGCACTCCGTTTTGAGGAGTAAAGAGCAACTGTTTCTGCCCGGTTTTGAACCGGGGACCTTTCGTGTGTGAGGCGAACGTGATAACCACTACACTACAGAAACACCCGGGAAAATTTTATGCTGCTCTTCTTTAACTTTTGTTGCTTTCAGTGGACGAAATTCAATCCCAGTTCGAAATTCCACTGCCAGCAGCAGTCCTGGAAAGGGCCTCAGTAAGCACCAAGCGAACCAAGGCTCACTGCATTTGCCTTGACTGGTCATTTCCCTCAAGGCTTAGCTTTAATGCCTCTTTGTTATCTCTTTCTCTTGTTCCTGCCACTTTCGTTTGCTTTTGGTGTGAGAACTCAAAGCAAACGTGTGGGGCCCCACTGTCCTTGTTTCGAGGGTAGGCGAGGAACCCTAAGCCAGGGAATATCGGAAGGCTCAGTCTCCTTTGCCCAAAGGGGTCGCTCGGTGCTTCCTGAGGCCCTTTTCTTTTTCAGTGTCAGCTTGTGGAGAAGGTTCAGGTGATAGAAGAGAACAAAGGGAACCTTTAGAACTCTCAGGAACTAAAACTAACATAAAGGATGTCTTGTTTGGTGCCCCGCCTCCCAACAACCAGATGAGAATTGTATCCTGGTCTGAAATCTGATTTAGAGCAGAGAAATGAGGTCTGGCTAAAGATGCTGAGTAATTGGAAGTCTTCTTGCAGTTTTTTTTTTTTTTTTTTTTTTTTCCTTTTTCTCCTTAGAAGGCTATTGCCGAACACTTGTCTATCCGCAAACAAAACCTGTTTCCGCCCGGTTTCTAAACAGGGACCTTTCGCGCATAAGGCGAAGGTGATAAGCACTGCACTTCGGGAACCAGGCGAGTGAGCTAACCTAAGAATTTGTCCAGGAAAATTGTAGGACCTGCAGTTTTCAAGTACTTTGGCTTCCAGCACAGGAAATTCAACTACATTTGAAATTCGACTGCCAGCAGCAAAGTGCTGGAGAAAGCCCTCGGGAAAAGCACCAACAATCCCTCAGGCAAAGGAGTCTGCAGCTTCGGTTAGGACATAAAGTAGTTTTCTGCGCCGGATTAAAAAAAAAAAATTTTTTTTTTTTTTAATCTGTTAAACTAGGACTTGGAGGAGGGCCCTGCCCCGAGAGCTTCGAGATCCCGCAGCTCATTAGAGTTTCCATTTTCAGAACAAAGCTCCTCTCGGGCTCTCCAGCTCCCCACAGCCCAGGAGCTGTGAAGGCTCTCACCCCGGGGCTTCGGACCAGCGCCTCGGTGGCCCCTTTAATGGCGCTGGTTCCATGAAAAGATGTGCAATGTTATTCATCCCCCCCACTTGCTGGTAGTTGCCATGGAGTTGGTTCCGACTCATGGCGACCACATGAGTGCAGTGCAGAACTGCCCCATAGGGTTTCAAGGCTGTAATTTGGTGCTGCCGTGGTTAAAGCGCTTGAATGCTAACTGAAAGGTCAGCAATTCGAATCCAGGAGCCACTGTGCGGGAGAAAGATATGGCAGCTTGCTTCTGTAAAGATCACAGCCTTGGAAACCCTATGGGACAGTTCTACTCTGTCCTATAGGGTTGCTATGAGTCAGAATCAACTGGATGGCAACGAAGCGCCTCTGCGTGGGTTCCAAACACAAACCTTTCAGTTGATAGCCGAGTGCTCAACCGTTTGGCAGAAAACCGGAAAACAAGCATTGCTGAGGATGTGGAAAATTGGAACCCGCACTGTTTGCTGAAGGAATTGTAAAATGGTACAGCCTCTGGAAATCCGTTTGGCAGTTCCTCAAGAGTTAACCATAGAATTCCCAGATGACCCAACACCTCCACTACTAGGCATAAAAAAAAAATGCCCCCCAAAATTGAAAGCAAGAATGCAAACAGATATTTGTACACCAGTGTTCACTGTAGCATTATTCACATTACCCAAAAGGTGTAAACAACCCAAGTGTCCATCAGCAGATGAATGGATGAACAAAATGTGGCATATCCATACAATGGAATATTATTCAGGCATAAACAGGAAGTTGTGATACATGTTAAGACATGGAAGAACCTAGAAAAATTATGCTGTATGAAAGAAGCCAGATACAAAAGGACAAATATTATATGATCCCACTTACTTGGAATCTCTAAAATAGCAAATGGGTAGAGAACAAAGTTTATTAGTGGTTACCAGGGGAGGGTGGGAGGGAAAAGGCAGGAAAGATTGCTTAAGGGGCACTGAATTTCTGTTAAGGATGTGGAAAAAGTTTGGAAACGGATAGTGGTGATGGTTCCGCAACATGGTGAGCGTAATTACTGTCACTGAATTGTGCACATAAAGTGGTTGAAATAGCAAGTGTTTTGTTATCTATTTTATCACACACGCACACACTCAAAATGATCCACACGTCCAGGCCACCCAGGAACACCAGAACCCCAGGCCCTACCCTGCACTTTCCCTGGGGCCTGACCTGCACTCTTTCCTCAGAAGCCCTTTTGCCTCAGCTCCTTCCCTCTGTCCCCCTCTGACACTTGTGGAGTCTCTTGTTCTGTGCCACTCAATTTCAGTCCACTACTTTAATCACACCTTCATGTTTTAGCTGTACCTTAGCAAAGGCTGAAACATGGGTCTTAGGGCACTTGGCTCTTTGAAAATATCTAACAAGCAACACAGGCCAAGCCAGCCTTGAAGACCTGTATTGGATTCTTTACAGAGGCAGAGAAGAGCGGGCTACTGGAGAGCCACAAACTCACAGCGTGCAGCCACGCATATCGCACACCTGGTTAGGGCCCAGTTCAAGAAACGGAAAAAAAGCGCTTTTGAAGCTTCTCTGCAGACAGAACACGAAGGGAGTTGGTTTCTTGACCCGGAGAGGCCAGTCGAGCAAGGGGTCTCAGGCATGTCCCCAACTTCCGAAGACAGGCCAGGAACAGGCTGATTTTGAGGGACAAAGCCAAATAAAAGGGGCAAAGGCAGCCCAACCCCAGGCCTTGCAATTAAGGGTCTTGAACCCTAAGGTCTGACCAACCGGAGGGCCACGCCTTAAACTGATCTCCCGCCTTTATCAAGAGAGTCCTTCGTCTAAATTCATAGCTCAGGAAAGGGAGGAACTGTATACACCAACGTCCACATTTGACGGACAAAAAACCAAAAGATCTACTGCGGTCGAGTCTATTCCGACTCATAGCGAGCACGGTAGAACAGCCCCAAAGGGTTTCCAAAGAGCGGCTGGTGGATTCCAACTACGGACTCTACATAGCAGCCTGAGCTCTCAACCACTGTACTACCATGCGGAACACGAAAATTCCCTAATAATTACATGTGGAGTGTGAGGAAAAGACCTGCGCCAAGGAGAGCTTGCAGTTTTTGCCTGAGCATATGGAAGGGTGGAGTTGCCATCAACAAAGATGGGAAAAAGGCAGGGGCAGCAGAATTTCGGGGGCAAATCCGGAGTTCAATAAGGCGACCCGGGGTCCTGGTTCAAAGAGTTATTCATGCAGGCTGTCTCCGTTTCTGTATCCATCTGAACCCTTTTTGATGTTGGAGTTCTTGGGCGCTCATGCTTGGCCCTCTTGCCACCCTGGGCACCTCCTCCCTGCAGGCTCGTGCCCTCCGCTGGACCCGAGCCACCGTCTCTTCACAGGCTGACGCCGCGCAAAGGCGCACCTCTATGTCAGGTCTGAAGTGCGGCGGCGAGGAAGAGCCAGTTCACTCCGAAACTTGCAGAGACCTGACAGCCCTCGGCGTGCTGCAGGCTCACTGGCGTTTTCAAGAAGACAGGAGGAAAGGGCCTTGGGGGACGATCCCAGGAGCAGAGGGTAGGCGTCCTGGCTTCCCGAGTTTGGTGAGAATAGATGTACTATCTGGAGGCGGGGGATTACACCAGCCCTGGCAGGTCCCTGGTGGTCTAGTAGCTAGGATTCGGCGCTTTCACCGCCGCGGCCCGGGTTCGATTCCCGGCCAGGGCGAGCCGTTTTGCGCTCTCTCTCCTCCGCCTGTTTTGCGCTCTCTCTCCTCCGCCTGTTTGATGCAGAAGAGTCCCAGAATTGCCCAGGCTTGGAGAGGTGAGAGGTGATGAGCAACTGTTCAGCGGCTTGGGGCTCCCAACAGCTGTACCTTGCCCTTGACCACCGGGAATCTTCACCGCTCCTGTGGTCCTCATCTTAGACACCTAACCTTTCGCTCTCAGAATGTTCATCTCCAGAGAACAAAGTAGAACCTGTGACAAGAGCTCCAAATCTCCTTTTTCAAAACAATTGCAAACGAAGTTGAAAGAGTAGTGACTTTATGCTTCACACATTTACCAATGAACATTTTCCACATTAGCTTTGTCCATCTCTCCATATGTATGTATTTTCTACCTCATTTCAAAGTAACTTGCAGATATCTCAGGATCCTTTGGTTACTCCTTTCCTTTGCCAATACACCTCTAAACCAGCCTCTTGGGGACTTCTCCTCTTTATCCTCTCAAAGAGGTCCCTCTTGCTCCTTGAGCATAAAGTCTCAGGTGTGACCTGGAGCCCCTCCAGGAATTACAAAGACTCCAATCACTGGGAAAATCTCAGGTGTTTAGAGATTCTCTCTCAGAAACCAGGGAAAAAGTCCAAATCCTTTGAGTAAAAATCAATTGTACACTCCACAGACAATGCTCATTCGCCCCTACTTTTATCCCCTGGATAGGTCAGAAGACACTACCTTCAACAAGGCTGTGAGAAATAGATCCTACAGAACTGTTTTCACATCCTCAAAGAACTGTGGTGCTCATTTTATGAAAGACAGTGGGAACTGCTACCATGGAACTGGGATCATTGAAATGAATGTTCATGATGGGAAGATGGGACTGGAAGGGTCAAGTCACAACATTTAACCTTAAAGGACAAGTTGACCTCAGTTACTATGTCGAGTACAGAGCTGAAGCAGTAATCAGAATGGTCTGTCCCTCAAAGCTCTTTGGCATTAACTCCTTGGTCGGTGTCTCTAGAAATGCAATAGATGGGCAACCTATTAAAGTCTTACTTGATTTGCATAAGCAGAAACACACTAAGTCTGGTGAACATAGTCTGACTTGAATCACAGCAATAGACAGTCACAGACCCTCAACAAATTCACAAGCACAGAGCTCTTTGAATGAAAGAGAGGTAGATCCCCTCAAGGAAGAACCTGTTTATACAGTCAAAAATCAATTCTCTTAGGGTTTTACCTAAATGGCATATTTCCACCAAAGTTATCTGAGTAGGATGACCTCTTAGTAAATATTATTTTATAGCAGAATATTTGGAATTTACTCCATAATAGTATAAGTACTTAGGTGTGTTATTAGTTCATTTTCATAAGCAAAAAAAATATTTTAGAAGGGTTGTCATCAGGGTTGATCATCAGTGAAACTAGAGTGAGGCAAGTTTAGAATGTGAACATCTATTTGACTTTGACTATCATGAGATTTACCTTTCCTAGGAAGGAAAAGTAGATTAATGTGTATTGAAACAGGACTTAAAATTTTTAGAGGAGTAGATAAAATTATTTATAGGTTGTTTTAGTTACCAATTGGGAAAATTATTAAGGTAATCACTGGGTTGGTAATGTGTGGTGGTTAAGGTTGTGTGTCAACTTGGCTGGGCCATGAATCTCAGTGGTTTGGCATTCATGTAATGATGTAATCTGGCAGTTATATAGTGATGTAGTCATCCTGCATGATGTGGTCTGACATGATAAGCCAATCAGTGGTAAGGGGATTTTCTTCAGAGGTGTGGCCTGCATCCAATCCATGTATAGATGTTTTGCCAAACCTTGCTTGCTTGCTCTGGATCCTGCATCTAGCTGGTCATCGTCTGACGTCCAGTTCTGGGAACTTTAGCTAGCAGCCTGCAACCTTACCTGCCAGTCTTGGGTTCATGAGCCCTTGCAGGTACATGAGATGGGAGAAGCCTCCAGCCTGATGTCTGACCCATGGACTTGGGACTTGCTATCCCGTACAACCATGTGAGCAATTTCCTAGAGATAAACTTCTCTCTTTATACCCATATATAGCTATATATATATATATATATACACACACACACACACACAGAGTTATGTATGCATACACTCACACACACACCCCCATACACATGCTTTACTGGTTTTACTTCTCTTGAGTATCTGGCCTAAGACATTTGGTGCTGAGAGTGGCTCCAGGGGAACAGAATCATAAGGATGAGTTTTCTAAACTGGTTCTCAAGTCTGACTAGTCCTAAAAGTGCTGACAACTCTACCTCCAGTAGTAAAGTGGGTGCTGCTAATCCATGGCATGAGGTGGCAATTTTAATAGCCAAATATCAACAGAAATAGATCATGTATTGGTGAGAAGCGAGGCTCTGGGTGATCACACGTTTCAAAATTTTCCAGAGTTTTGTCAGAATGAGAAGTATGGAAGCTGGTTGGTTGGTCTTCCTTTCATTAGACGAAGTGATAAGAGAGAGGAGCTCAGGGCTTCAGAGTTACAGTTCAAGCGCCATATAAAACACCTCAAAGTTGCAACTTGCTTCCTGAAAGAAAGCCTTATTTCTTGTAGTAACAGAGCTGATATTGCCAAAAATCTAACACAGAATCTTATTGTAAGAGTGGCTGAATTACAATGCCAAATGAATTAAGTTAAAGTGAGGGTGTTGATTAAGAAGAAATGGGACCCTATAGGACAGAACAGAAGTGGCACATAAAGTTTCCAGGGAGTGCCTGGTGGATTTGAACTGTGGACCTGTTTTGTGAGGAGACTTAGCACTTCAGCACTATGCCACCACACTTTGCATATTAGGTATGGGAGATAGGAAATAACGTCGAAGGTAGGTTTTTTTTCCCCCTTAATCGTGAAATATAAGAAAAGTGTACAGGTTTCTGCTTTGAGCCATGTTGGTGTTAGAGAAAATGGTATTTACTGTTCTACCTTAAACCACTAGAAGACAAGACAAAATATGTGAAATAGCTCTTTGGAGGCACTGTACCACAGAAAGTATATGACAGAGCTCAGACTAAGGCAGTAACAGTGTGTGTTTCCACCAGGCTGAATGGAAAGAGCATCTAACACATGTGGCAGGAAGGAGAGTCTTCAGAAGGGTAATGCCTCAATACCCTGTCCACATTAGCCTAGAATGTTCTGAACGTGCCCCAAGAAAGCTTAAAAGCAAGCCTGGAAAGAATGAAATTGTTTGCAAGTCACTTCACGGCATCCCAGAGCAAAGTCCTAAAATATTTAAAGGAGTATATGAAGAAAAACTTTCTAGTAACCCTGATGTAGGGAAACATGATCCATAAGCATGAGAAAAATCAACTAACAGAAATAACAGATGACAGAATCAGTAGACAAGATATTAAAGCAGCTATGATAAACACACTGTATAGGTTCAGAAAAATGGAGGAAAGCATGAGCTTCATGAGGAGAGAAATAAAAAATAGAGATTCAAATAAGTCCTGTTGGACTTCCTGGCAGCCTTTGTGACAGACTCCATCTTGGTTCCAGCAACCTCTGTGAGGAAGTCCATCTTGAATTCTAACTTCCTGTGCATTTGATTTTCATCATCCCTCCCCTTCTCCTGGAAATCTCAGCCCATCTAATGAATAAAGATAATGCCTTCTCCCTTCCCCCAAAAAACTTTTATAAGCCCCAGGGAATCCTTTCTTCATTGAGAGACTGGAGGCTAGCTAGGTAGAAATCCCTCTCCCTCTCTCCTTCCGGAGCCTTTTACTTTCTTTCTGTCCCTAATAAACCTTTGCTCGTGTGGAACCTCTGAGCCTCTCCTGGTCATTCCTGGTCACGCAGGGCTTAGTCCTGAGCTGGGAAGCCCTGCCCTCTAACAATTTCTACAGATAACACAAACCCCAGAACCTTTAAAGAGTGATACATATGACTACATCAAAATTTCAATTCAAATACAAATGACGAACTTTAAAAACATTCTACATAACAACGAAATTATTTTTCTTTTCATTGTTGCTGTTGTTAGGTGCCACTGAGTCGGTTCTGACTCCTAGCAACCCTACTTAAATCAGAATGAAACACTGCCTGGTTCTGTGCCATCTTCACAATCGTTATGTTTGTGCCCATTGTTGTAGCCACTGTGTTAATCTGTCCTGTTGAGGGTCTTCCTCTTTTTCGATGACCTTTTTTTAGTATGTATTTTTATCAAAGTAATATATGCCCAAAAGTTTGTTATGAAAAACTGTAGTCCCCTGATCCCTTTCTACATTTCCTGTTCTCCAGAGAAAACCACTTTCAACCCATATAACCAATTATCTGGCTACTTCTCTCTTTAAAGAAACATTGTTACGCCTTGATTTTCCAGTCTACCCCCTGCAGACAGCCTGCAAGGTGAAAAAAGAAGTGCATCTGAGTTGGTGCCTGCATCAACTGCTAGTCAACACCAAGGGAGCCAACAGGGCGCTTCACTTGACTTCCACTCAGTTGCCAACGGATTTAATCCACCTCACCCCTCCACACTATGAAAGGAAACTTTGCAAGAACAAATGCCAGGCAAGCTGCCTTGAGGTTTATCGGTGGCACCGGGTTTGGGTTTTCGGGTGGGTCAGGAAGGGATGGGATCGCTCCTGAGTGAGGAGCACGGTGGTCCACATCCAGCAACTGAAACTGCTGCTGTGAACGCCCAGTTCCTCTGCCTTCCCCTCCCTACTTTCTCATTTTTTTCTTTGCTATTCTCCCCTTTGTTTTTTCCTGTCTCTTCTCCTTCCTCAGCTATTTTCTGAGGGTTTCTGGAATCTCAGTTTCTGAGGAGGAGAGAAGAGGATGAAGGGACAGGCTGCAAGGCCTAAAAGGCCGCGGGGGGCAGGAGGGGGATCTGGAGCAGCTCAGTGCTCTGCGGAGCCTGGGGCTCCCCTCCTGTTTCTTCCCTTCCACTCTGAAACCTTTCTGGCTCCTAAATGACCATCAGGAGGGGGACACGGAAAAGGGGGTAACGAGTTTCATTCACTAAAGAGTTAAAAAAAAAAAAAACTTTAATTAAACCCTCTGTATTCAGAGTCCAGAGTGCTCACCATTACACCATGGAACCCCCTCAGAAGTTGATGACTGCATCCCAACACCAGACCTGATTTCCATTGCTGTCCAGTGGATTTTGACTCCTACCTATGAGTATCGCAGCAAAAACCCAGACCCAATAACACTACTGTCAAGTTGATTCCAACTGATATATGTGACTATCTCAATAAAAACCAAAAACAGCAAGCCCGTTGCCATCAAGTTGATTACAACTCATCTCAATAACCCAGACCTAGTGCCGTCGAGTCGATTCCGACTCACAGCACCTTATAGGACAGAGTAGAACTGCCCGTAGAGTTTCCAAGGATCTCAGTGGAGGTGTGTAAATACTAATTTAGCATCCATAGTTTCCACAGACTAATCTCAAGGCAGTCCTCTGTCAGACAGGACTTGAGTATGGTTGACCTGTGTGAGTGGGCTCACCGGTCTTGCTTTCTCTCTGCCTCTCTCCTTTTATTGACTTCCATCATTTCATTCAGAGCCCTGGTGGCCCAGTGCTTAAGAGTTTGGCTGGTAACTGAAAAGGCTGAAGTTTGAATTCAACAGTCACTCCTTGGAAATCTAATGGGAGCAGTTCTACTCTGTAATATAGGGTCACTTTCAGCTGGATGGATGGCAAAAAAAAAAAAAAAAAAAAAACATTCACATCTCAGGAAATGAGGTAAAATTCACTTTGGGTTTAGGGCAATAGCACAGCTCTTTAAGTCTCCATCATAAACCACAAACTCTGCCTCATTTGCCAGAGTTTCCTGTCCCAAGGTGAAATTTCTTCAAACAATAGTGTTATTTCCTTTTCTCTAACTTCACCCATTTCTCATTGCCCAGGGAGGGCAGATGATTGTCAGGGCAGGACTTGGGACTTTGTGTGTCCCTTGGGCAAACAGCTCCATTACACTCCAAAGCCACCACAGCTTCCTAAGTAGAGTATAGAAAGGTGTGTCAGCAGTCGTTTATCTGGAAGTGGGTTCACGAGACAGGATAACTTTCGTTTTCTTCTTTATACACTTCTTTTTTTTTGTAAGTTTTCTTACAACAAGCATCTATTTGTCAGATTTACAATAAAACAATTAATAATGCTTAACATTTACACACTTAGACAAACCAGACTAACCTCATCTGCTGTGACTCATAATTGATCACATGCTCTTGAGGCTGTAAAGATAGAGGTCTGACACTTATACAGCCACAGTCTGTTTTCTAAGAGCTTGGCCACGTCCATCACATTGCAATTTCTCAATATGTCATTCATTGTTTTTTTACATGTTTTCTAAAATGTAGTGTAAAGAATTTAACTTTATCCAAGGAATTTTATCTTTGTCCTTGGTTTCTAAGAGATAACTATAAACCAAAAACCAAAACAAAACAGCAAACTATTGCTTTCAACTCAATTCCAACTCATATACACATTTATGTAGTACAGGGCAGACCTGCCCAATAGATTTTCCGAGGATGTAAGTCCTTAGGGAAGCAGATTGACACAACTTTCTCCAGTAGAGTGCTAGTGGATTGAAACCACTGACCTTTGGGTTAGCAGCCCAACACTTACCCACTGTCCCACCAGGGCTCCTTGAGATAACTCTAAACTCTTGGAATTTGCTAAGTAATTGAGATTCCTTTGTTTACTACGAAGCCCTGGTGGTGTAGTGGTTAAGTGGTTAAGTGCAAAAGGTCAGCAATTTGGATCCAGCAGGCACTCCTTGGAAACTCTATGGAACAGTTCTACTGTGTCCTATAGGGTCGCTGTGAGTCGGAATGGAAAACAGGTTTGTTTACTATAGGCCTCCAGACTACACTTGAAGGTTTATGCTAGTAAAGCAACTCAGATGGGGGCTGGCCAACCTAGAAAGACCATCTGCTGTTATCAGCCAATTTGGGGGGAGGTCGGTAAGTTTTGCTGGAACATCCATATATAGTGGATACAGGCCACACCCCTCAGAAAACTCTTACAACTGATTGGCCAATCACATGAGATCACATCATGGAAGTGAATCCACTATATTACATTATGAAAAAGCAGTATGTCTAGCATCTGCCAAACCACTGAGAATCATAACCTAATCAAGTTGACACATAATATTAACCATCATGGGTCTTATGTCCTCAACCTACCATCATGTGGCTGGCTGATAGTCCCACCTCCACTGGGGACTGGTGTCATATCAGGGACTCAGAGTTGTTTTCCACTGTTGGTTTTGGGCACTGAGTAGTGGCTGTAGCCAGATTAGCCTTGGTGAGTGGAAGCCCATGTTACTGAGCCCATGCATAATTTCTATCACCGCTGCTAAGCCATTTTATGAGCCCTTTGAGCAGTCCTAGAATTTCCATTTGGTTTCTTTTGATGGTTTTCACACCTCCATTATCTATCAGATCACTCACTGAAATCATGTTTTCTGTGTGTGTGTGTGCAATAGCTGCTTTGAAGTCTGCTAAATCTAACATCTGGGATATTTTTGAGCTGAGAGTTGGTTTCTATTGACTTATTTTTGCTTTGAATATGAGTCACATGTTTCTTTGAATGTATAGTATTTTTTAATTATTAGACACTTTGAATGATACATTGTAGTGTGTTCTGATATCTTTCTCCAGAGTATCAATTTTTGTTCTAGGATACCTTATGGGCCGTTCTACTCTGTCATATAGGGTCACTATGAGTTGGAATTGATTTGATGGCACACGACAACAACAACAAGCATTTTGATTACTGGCTGATTACCTTACATTTGTAGAAGACTGGATTTAGGCTTTAAGATGAATCTGTGGAAAGTTCAAGGTGTTTACCAAAACCCTCACCTTGTTGGAATGCCACCTCCAAACTGTGACTCCTCTGCAGCTCTTCTCAGGGGTTGGTTTGTACTTTGTTAGGGGCTGTCATATAAGTAAATCTTATATTAGGGTATGGGTTGTGCTCTTCAAGTACAGTCTTCTGGAGAGAGTCTCAGCTGGATGCTCAGTGGTGAAGAGTTAACAAAGCTTGAATTCCAACATTACCTGGTACTGATCTCTAGGACCTCTGTTCTGTTCTCCATCCTGTAGCATCTGTCCTCTGGCGAGCCTGGGTAGTACTTTCCTGCACATGAGCAGCCCAGCACTCAGCAAATAGCCTGCAGAGAAACCCCATATGGAATTCTGAAAAGTGACCTCTAAATGGCTTTCTCCCTTCTGGTGCTCTAATCTTTCCTTACTCTGGTCTCTGCCTCCTCATGTGAACACCATGCTCTGCTGGGATTTCAGCTTGCTGTACCACCATCAGGAATTCTCCCAAACCCTCTCTCAGTGATCACAGTCTTACACTGCTTCTGTCCAACATCTGTAAACTGGAGCCTCATATATTGTCATTTTTTGGTTATTTAAAGGAAGAAGACTAATTTGGGAGGAGTTACTATGTCATAGCTACAGGTGAACAGAGCGGTGCACAGGCTTCAGCAGACCACCTTTAAACGGGGGCTTTTCCACATTGATGACTGATTCTTGTCAGTGCCTTTGCAAATGAGGGTTTAATCACATGTGTTACTGATTTCAAAATAATTTGAGCATCATTTTCCGCATTTACAAATGACCTGGACCAAGGATTTTCTTTTTATTTTCTTAATGAGTACAATAAAAAATGACCTGGGACTGCTGGGTTTACTTTCAGCATGATGGTCTCACAATACCTAGGCTGAATATCCTGTCCTCTGGGGATAATTCAATACTTCTAACTCTCCTAGGACCACAAGAGAGAGGATTAGCAAAAGGAGACCTGTAAAGCACCAACACTGGTCCTGTTAGAGAGGACTGGGCCTAGGCTGGGCAGGTGCAGTAGAAAATGATAACATTCCCAGAATGGGGAGGCAGGTGGAGGGATGAGAGGCCACCATGAGGGGCAAAGGTGGGGAGGAGAGGCCCAGAGAGACAAGCTGCCTTTACTGGGGCCAGTGAATAGATATAGTGAATAGACACATTGAATAGGTGGGGTCTTTTTCACTTTTCTCTTCGTTCTCACAATCCTGTCCCTCTTCCCTCTGAACCTCCCTCTGGATAATCTTCTCCATCACTGTCTAGGCAGGGTGGAGGTGGAGGTCTGGTCCCACTGCATCTTCTCTCCCATACAAGCTAACCTTTCTTCTATAGGGACCCATTTTGGGGGCCTGTTGAAGCCTGTACATCTTTCTTGGAATAATGGCTTTTAATGTGTAGAAGAGAACATTTAGAATCACAAAAAGAGGTAACTGTCAAATCTAGTTATCTTTGTGAGCCTTCCAAGTCTGATAGGAGAGTGAAATAGCACCAACCTTCCAAACATAGGAAGCACCATAGACCCAAGACCCCAGAATTGGGGTAGTCCAAAATAAGAAATCTTAAATTCGGTCACTCTCAGGGAAATTTAAACTCTCAGACATCATTCTTCTTTACTGGCCAAACAAAAAAAGCAGTAGTTCCCAGCAGTACAGTTCCAAGAGGAAGGACCACCAGACCCCTCATGGCCACCCCAGGGATTTACATGGCCCCAGGAGCAGCCATTCCCTGATCCAAATAAAAGACACTGACTGGAAGCTGGGCGGTACTGAAGACCTTGAAATTAGAAGCCCTGCACCGTGCAGACTGAAGAAGCAGGATGATGAAAAGCTGTGAGCTTCTCTTCTCCCTAGCTAGCAGCCTGAGATCAGTTGCCGAAATGTAAGATACCTGGGCGCGTTGCCGATGAGGAGAGTGAGGTTTGCAGGGAGTTTAATGGATTTCCTCGGTTCCAGGACTGGTAGGGACTAAGTCACTGTCCAGGCCCCTGAACGTCTTGCTTCAGAGCCCAAGAGGGGAGCCGGGCAGCGGATTGAAACTGCTGCGCAGAAGGGGCATCTGACTGCGGGAGCGACTCCGCCCTCCCTTGGGCCTCTGAGAATGGCCTCCACCTGTGCTCTTTTCCTGCAGGTGGAACTCCAGGCGTTCATGGAAAGAAAGGACGACCAGGATCTAAGGGTCTATTCCAACCTACCCGATAAGGTCCTACCGAGACTTACCACGGATCCACCCTCTTGGTCCTGTTACTGGAATGTGCAAGCTTTCCACTACCATCGTGGGTACTTTTCTCCCAGTTCTTTAGGCACAAGAGAAAGTTCCAGGGGCTCCAAGTGCACCTACTGTTTGTCTGCCTCCCCTTCCTTACTGCGTGGTCGGAGCTGTACGCTCTTCACTTCGTTTCTGAAGGCTCTGGGAGAAATACTACAGCAAAAGAAACACACTTATTAATAAACATAACTTTAGTTAAGTTTATTATCGATCCAAAAAGAGAGAGAATACAAGTTTGCAAGTAGCACACAAAGGCCTACAAAGCTATACTGGTTTTGCAGCTCCATATGGAATTAAAGTAACAGCTGTACTTTACCCTACTGTTAGTGAACAATCAGCTTTATTCCAGTTCAGCTGGTATGAACCTTACTCTGACGCTCTGCCCATCCTAATTCCTTACCAGTACCTCCTACGGTTGCCCATGACAACAATGCACTTCACACTTCACTTGGTTAGTTAGTTTCTCAACGTCCACGGAAACTCCCAGACCGCAAAGAGGGGGCGGGGGTGGGCGGTTGGGGCGTGGACCCCGGGAAGGGAGGCTGGGGCAGATCTCAGAGGCTTCAGAATGCGGAGCCCTGCAGGGCGGTGGCTTGTGGTGCGTCCTCCCTTGCTGGTGGTGAGCAGCCACTGTGCGTCTCCCACTGCGAGAGGGTGCGGGTATCGGAGTCCCCCAGCTCACTCGGGCTCGATGTCAACGCCCAAATGTGTCCAAAGGCAGGACTCTCGGCCTAAGTATCTCTTATACTACCAGTCTCTGGAGCGCGCGTGGTTGAACAGGCCAGAGCAATGTTAAGATGTCCTCAGCCTGAGCTTAAAGGACAATTCCTGACATCAGATAGTAAATTTGGAAAAAGAGGGCTCTGTGTGTCTGTGGTGCAATTGGTCAGCGCATTTGGCTGTTAACCAAAAATTGGTGGTTCGAGCCCACCCAGGGACGTTATGCTTTACTTTAAGCTCTTTGTAGTTGCTTAATAGCAGCTTCACAGCAACACACAAGCCCCCACAGTACGACAAACTGACAGACTTTTGTGTTGCTGTGATGCTGGAAGCTACACCACCAGTATTCAGGTACCAGCAGGGTCACCCATGGAGGACAGGTTTCAGCTGAGCTTCCAGACTAAGACAGACTAGGAAGAAGGACCTGGCAGTCTACTTCGGAAAAGCATTAGCCAGTGAAAACCTTATGAATAGCAGCAGAACATTGTCTGATATAGTGCTGGAAGATGAACCCCCCAGATTGGAAGGCACTCAAAAGATGACTGAGGAAGAGCTGCCTCCTCCAAAGTACAGTTGACCTTAATGATGTGGATGGAGTAAAGCTTTCGGGACCTTCATTTGCTGATGTGGCACGACTCAAAAAGAGAACAAAGAGCTGCAAACATCCATTAATAATCGGAACCTGGAATGTACGAAATATGAATCTAGAAAAATTAGAAATCATCAAAAATGAGATGGAACTCATAAACATTGATATCCTAGGCATTAGTGAACTGAAATGGACTGGTATTGGCCATTTTGAATTGGACAATCATATAGTCTAGTATGCTGGGAATGACAACTCGAAGAGAAATGGTGTTGTATTCATTGTCAAAAAGAACATTTCAAGATCTATCCTGAAGTACAACGCTGTCAGTGATAGGATAATATCCATACGCCTACAAGGAAGACCAGTTAATACCACTGTTATTCAAATTTACACACCAATCACTAGGACCAAGGACGAAGAAATAGAAAATTTTTATCAGCTGCTGCTGTCTGAAATTGATCAAACATGCAATCAAGATGCATTGATAATTACTGGCGATCGGAATGCGAAAGTTGGAAACAAAGAAGAAGGCTCAGTAGTTGGAAAATATGGCCTTGGTGATAGAAAAAATGCTGGAGATCAAATGATAGAATTTTGCAAGTCCAACGACTTCTTCATTCCAAATACCTTCTTTCACCAACATAAACAGTAGTGACTGTACACAAAAAAAAAAAAAATTTTTTTTTTTTTTTTTTTTTATACACATGGACCTCGCCAGATGGAACACAGAAATCAAATTGACCACATCTGTGGAGAGAGACGACAGAAAAGCTCAACATCATCAGTCAGAACAAGGCCAGGGGCCAACTGTGGAAAAGACCATCAATTGCTCATATGCAAGTTGAAGCTGAAAATGAAGAAAATCAGAGGAAGTCCACAAGACCCAAAATATGACCTTGAGTAAATCCGACCTGAATTTAGAGACCATCTCAAGAATAGATTTGACGCATCGAACACTAGTGAGTGAAGACTAGACGAGTTGTGGAATGACATCAAGGACATCATCCATGAAGAAAGCAAGAGGTCACTGAAAAGACCGGAAAGAAAGAAAAGACCAAGGTGGATGTCAGAGGAGACTGTGAAACTTGCTCTTGAGTGTCGAGCAGCTAAAGGAAGAGGAAGAATTGATGAAGTAAAAGAACTGAACAGAAGATTTCAAAGGGTCTCTTGAGAAGACAAGGTAAAGTATTACAATGACATGTGCAAAGAACTGGAGATGGAAAACCAAAAGGGAAGAACACACTCAGCGTTTCTCAAGCTGAAGAATTGAAGACAAAATTCAAGCCTCGAGTTGCAATAGTGAAGGATTCAATGGGGAAAATGTTAAATGATGCAGGAAGCATCAAAAGAATATGGAAGGAATGCACGGAGTCATTATACCAAAAAGAATTAGTCGATATTCAACCATTTCAAGAGGTGGCATATGATCAGGAACCAATGGTACTGAAGGAAGAATTCCAAGCTGCTCTGAAGGCATTGGCGAAAAACCAGGCTCCAGGAACTGACGGAATATCAATTGAGATGTTTCAACAAACACATGCAGTGCTGGAGGTGCTCACTCGTCTATGCCAAGAAATATGGGAGACAGCTTCCTGGCCAACTGATGGGAAAAGATCCATATTTATGCCTATTCCCCCAAAAAAGTGATCCAACCGAATGTGGAAATTATAGAACAATATCATTAATATCACACACAAGCAAAATTCTGCTGAAGATCATTGAGACACAGCTACAGCAGCATATTGACAGGGAACTGCCAGAAATTCAGGCTGGTTTCAGAAGAGGACGTGGAACCAGGGATAACACTGCTGATGTCAGATGGATCCTGGCTGAAAGCACAGAATACCAGAAGGATGTTTACCTGTGTTTTCTTGATTATGCAAAGGCATTTCACTGTGTGGATCATAACAAACTATGGATAACACTGCGAAGAATGGGAATTCCGGAACACTTAATTGTGCTCATGAGGAACCTTTACATAGATCAAGAGGCAGTTGTTCGGACAGAGCAATGGGATACTGATTGGTTTAAAGTCAGAAAAAGTGTGCGTCACGGTTGTATTCTTTCACCATACCTATTTAATCTGTATGCTGAATGAATAATACGAGAAGCTGGACTATATGAAGAAGAACGGGACATCAAGATTGGAGGAAGACTCATTAACAACCTGCGTTATGCAGATAACACAACTTTGCTTGCTGAAAGTGAAGAGGACTTGAAGCACTTACTAATAAAGATCAAAGACCACACACACAGCCTTCAGTATGGATTACACCTCAACATAAAGAAAACAAAAATCCTCACAACTGGACCAATGAGCAACATCATGACAAACGGAGAAAAGATTGAAGTTGTCAAGGATTTCATTTTACTTGGCTCCACAATCAACAGCCATGGAAACAGCAGTCAAGAAAGCAAAAGACACATTGCATTGGGTAAATCTGCTGCAAAGGACCTCTTTAAAGTGTTGAAGAGCAAAGATGTCACCCTGAAGACTAAGGTGCACCTGACCCAAAGACCCAAGCCATGGTATTTTCAATCGCATCATATGCATGTGAAAGCTGGACAATGAATAAGGAAGACAGAAGAAGAGTTGACGCCTTTGAATTGTGGTGTTGGCGAAGAATATTGAATATACCATGGACTGTAGAAAGAACGAACAAACCTATCTTAGAAGTACAACTAGAATGTTCCTTGGAAGCAAGGATGGCGAGACTGTGTCTTACATACTTTGGACATGTTGTCAGGAAGGATCAGTCCCTGGAGAAGGACATCATGCTTGGCAGAGTACAGGGTCAGCGGAAAAGAGGAAGACCCTCAAGGAGGTGAATTGACACGGTGGCTGCAACAATGAGCTCAAGCATAACAACGATTGTAAGGATGGCGCAGCACCGGGCAATATTACGTTCTGTTGTGCATAGGGTCGCTATGAGTCGGAACCGACTCGATGGCACCTAACAGCAACAACAGAAGCTTTAGGCCGTTAGCGACTTTTATTCTCAGAGTCCTCTGGATCTCTATTCACTTTGAATCAGACGCCAAAATTGCTGCACAAAGATTCAAGTCCCATAAAAGTGACTAAAGGAAGGATTTTTTTTCTGCAAAAAGTGTATTTCCAAAAAGCCAGCGAAAGCAGCTTCAGTGTTTACTTATTCCAGAGCCACTGCACGGATTCTCTCACTTCCTGATGCTGAGGTTTTACACTGTGCAGCCCAGAAACCTGAAGAGTCCTGATAATGGAGAATAAGAAAACCCCACATCTGTGGTGCAGCTGCAAGCTCTGTGAGGAAATCTTGGTTCCGCCACGGTGGGACTTGGAAAAAGTTTTTGAATTTTTTGGGTGTCCCTGTTTCTTCGTGTATAAAAAGGGGCAAATGGGAGTACTTCCCTCATGGGTTAATCTAAATTTTAATGAGAGAGGCACATAAAGCATTTTAGCACTTAATAAAGGCTCACTGACATCAGCTGTTAAAATTGTTTTCAGTGGCATCATCATCACCATTGTTATCTATCGCATCCTTTTCACAACTGCATATCCTTTCACAGCACCGATAGACCATTGTATATTTAAGCATTTCTGAATTGATGGACATGACATTGGTTCTAATGTTTATTGTCATAATTCTTCAGAGGACAGCTTATACAGATATGTTTAATTGGGTGTGCAAGTATTTCTCTCAAATGCATTCCCAGATGTGGTGTTGCCTGATCAAAGTATTTGTGCATTTCTAATTTTGCTAGTTAGTGTCTAATTGCCCTCCAAAGGGGCTGTACCTAGTCATATCCCCACATTCTGAGAGAATGCTCTTTTCTGGGCAGCAGAGGATCTGGCATTTTAATAGCAGCTGAAGCCTATAACTTTTGCTTGGAGAATGCTATTGCTTGCTGGTTTCACACACTATGAATTTTGTGGATGAGAGGCTGGCTCTGTGATGTTCTTCTGTATTCTCCTGACCCCTGGGATTCTGGAAAAGTGGTTCCCAGGAGAGACTTGAGCTTGCATTGACCTGACTGTAGAGGGGTGGACAGAGGTAACCCTGTTCCCATTGATCCTGTGACAGAGAGTACAGGTTGCATCTTCTGAGGAACCCAGAACTCACCCACTCTCCATAGTGGGACCTCCATGGCTGCTCCTGAGCCAAATAAAAATGGAAAAGGGAAGACTTTTTTTTCTTTTTATTTAATTTTAGATGAAGATTTACAGAATAAACTAGTTTCTCATCAAACAGTACATACACTGTTGTATGACATTGGTTAACAGCCCCATGACACGTCAACACTCTCCCTTCTCAACCCTGGCTTCCCTATTACCAGCTTTCCTGTTTCCTCCTACCTTCTAGTCCCTGCCCTAGGGCTGGTGCGCCCCTTTAGTCTTGTTTTTATCCATGGGCCTGTTCAATCTTTGGCTGAAGGGTGAACCTTAGGAGTGGCCTCATTACTGAGCTGAAAGGGTGTCCAGGGGCTATACTCTGAGAGTTTCTCCAGTCTCCATCAGGCCAGCAGTTCTGGCCTTTCTTTTTGAGTTAGAATTTTATTCTACATTTTTCTCCAGCTCTGTCCAGGACCCTTTTTGTCATCCCTGTCAAAGCAGTCAGTGGTAGTAGCCGGGCACCATCTAGTCATACCTGACTCAGTCTGGTAGTGGCCATGGTAGATGTAGTCCATTAGTCCTTTGGACTGATCTTTGTCTTGTGTCTTTAGTTTTCGTCAATATTTCTTGCTCCTGAGGGGGTGAGACCAGTGGAGCATCCTAGATGGCCCCTCACAGGCTTTTCAGACCCCAGACGCTACTCACCAAAGTAGAATGTAGAACATTTTCTTTATCAACTCTGTTATGCCAGTTGATCTAGATGTTCCCTGAGACCATGGTCCCCACAGCCTTCATCCCAGCAACTCGTTCCCTCAGCGAGTTTGGATGTGTCTATGGAGCTTCCATGACCTTGCCTTGTACATGTTGTGCTGGCTTCCCCAGTATTGTGTTCTGTCTTACCCTTCACCAAAGTTACCTCTTATCTATTGTCTACTAAGTGTTTTGGAAAGGGAAGACTCTTAAGTTTAATCTTCCATGAGATTAGAACTTTAAATAATGGATTTTTTCTTATTTTCTGTGGCAACTAGAGGAAAGATTGGATCCTTGAGACTTTATTTTCAGGGAACTTAATACTAGAGGGTGTTCTGTTGTGCTTGCGGAATTGTTTGGTCCGTGCTGGTATGTAGTGCCGGCTGTAAAATCTTGTCTGGTGAGCTGGGGTGGACAAGTAGCTAACAAAAACTTATCATAGGAAATAGAGGATGAATTCTCACATAATTTTACCTAGAATTAATCCCTAGTTTGATCCTTTTAGAGGTTTGGGTGATAACATTAAAGAGACATCCCTTGAATGTCTAAAGTTGCCATAGTAACCAGCTTACAAGTTCTTAGAAAGAGTCACATGAGGTGGGTGTAGGACTTTTTTTTTTTTTTTTTGTCCTTTTGTGATCTTTTCCTTCCAGACTGATAGGCATATCGTTGTCTGACAACAGAAAATTCAGGGAATATACAGAAAGGCAGATGCGGTGAGGACATTTTCAGTTCTCTACTTAAGCTGCTAGTTCCCAATGACTGAACAAATATTAACCTCATTGTTTCAAATACAGACTATGTATTGAAGTTCGATAAGTGTTTAGGAGTGTGGAGCAAAAGCACAGGCGTGAGGCTCTATGGCTGACTCTTGCATGGGAGGAGTCCCCCACCCCCTCTCACTTTCTCCCTCCCACCTCCTTTTGTTGACTCCTATCATCCAAGTATATCTGAGATAATGAGATAATACCCAGTTTAGGTTTAGGAGAAGGAAAGAAAGAACACATGAGGACTTCAGCCAAGACACGTGTTCTCCCTCAGTTTATAAGAGTCCTGAGTAGGATGAAAAGCCCTATAAAAAATGGTACCATTCCTTATTCCATTGATCAGGGTAGACAGATTATTGTCAGGGTAAGAGTCAGGGTTTCCTGCGTCTCTTGGCTAAACAGCATCTACTAGCATCTCAACCAATTACCACTTCATCCATATAATTGATAAAGTTGTACACCTGTACTATTGTTTTAAAAGGCCATATAGCAAAATATTAATGAGAATTACCTCTTATGATTGGAATTGAGAAACGGGAAATTTAATTTCTTCTTTGTAGTGTATGGATTTGTTTGTTTTACACCAAGCATGACTTTATTACTTGTATAACAAATAAATGACCGACTTTAAAAGTATGTATTAAAATCCTCAGACAAACCAGACCATATTGATCTGCTGTGACTCAAAGTTGACCACAGGCTGCGAAAGCCACAAGGCAGGCCATTAACCCACAATCATTGCCTTTCTCTGAGAGCTCAGGGAAGTCGCAGTCTTTAGGAACTTCTTAATGCATCATAATGCAGAAGTTTCCACAGGATTTTCTTTCCATGGTTTTTCCAGTCTTCTCTGGGCTAGAAGCCAACAGATGCAAAACAAAACAAAACAAAACAAAAACCTTTGTTTTGAATTTCTAGAAACATGACCATTACTTTTTTGTGAAAAAGAAAATCCACTTATGGTATTCAAAACATACATTGGCAACATAACTTTATTTTAATGAAATAGGCAGCCTCTGACAAAAATATAAAGGTTCTGACAATGATTTTTGGAAATTTTGTTGTTTAGCTGTTTTCCTTTATTTACTAATTTATTCATTTACTTTTATTGTGCTTTAGGTGCAAGTTTACAGCTCAAGTTAATTCCTCATTCAAAAATTTGTACATGTATTGTTTTGTGACATCAGTTGCAATCCCCACAATGTGACAGCACACTCCCCCTTTCCACCCAGGTTCCCTGTGTCCATTGAACCAGTTCCTGTCCTTTCCTGTCTTTTCATCCTGCCTCTGGACAGGAGCCACCCCTTTGATCTTGTATGTCTGATTGAACCTAGAAGAACGTTTCTCACGTGTATTATTTTTTGTTTTATACTCCTGTCTAATCTTTGTCTGAAGAGTAAGCTTCAGGAATGGTTTTAGTTCTGGGTTAACAGAGTGTCCGGGGGCCATAGTTTCAGGGGTTCCTCCAGTCTTTGTCAGACCATTAAGTCTGGTCTTTTTAAGTGAATTTGAGTTCTGCTCCACTCTTTTCTCCTGCTCTGTCCAGGATTCTCTGTTGTGTTCCCTGTTAGGGCAGTGATTAGTGGTAAGCCAGGTACCGTCTATTTCTTCTGTTCTCAGGCTGGTAGTCTCTGGTTTAGATTGGGGGAAAAATTTATCTCAGTGTTTATAATGATCTCAGTGAAAGAAAGAGTGAATAAGATGAGTACATACAGACAGATAGCTTTCCAGTCAAAATGTGATACAGGCCCAAAGACAGCAAGCTCATTCTCATATAAATCAGGAAATACAGACTTTCAAAAAAAAAAAAAAAAAAAAAGCCTATTTGACACCCAAATTCAGCCAGTGACAAAATTAATCACAACAAAATCTTAAGAATGATAAAGTCATGTGTGCTGGGTATTCTGCATTTGTCCCTCTAGATCCATTCTCGCCATTATCCACCCCATTTTATGTCCCAGGAAGCTGACCCCTGCATAAAAGGTTTCCCTTGCCCACTTGATTCTTGGTGGATACAGCCAATGGGATCCAAGAATATGACATGGGGGGTAATTATCCCCTGCAGGCCAGCAGAGGTTGTATTCCATCCATGAAGTCCACAGCTTTCGTCCAGGGACACTCTGTGACAGCTGCAGGCTTAGCTACAACTATGACTTCATCCAGGTTCCAGAAATATCTCTCTCTCCTTGCCCCACTAGGTCTAGGGATGGTAATGACTCTTCACTGTTGCTAGTGCTGGGATGTTGCACCATCTTTTGGTGACTGCGTTCCCCTCTTAGACAGAGTCCAGTAATCTTGAGATGGAGGTCCCAGGAAACAGCCTCAATCCTCAGCAGGTAGGGTCTTCAGAGAAGCTCAGGGGATGCACCACAGAATTATCTGGGAGCTAATTGTATCTCTAGTCAACTCATTAGCACAAGAATAAACACACCCTTCTTCCTTCAAAACTACCTGCAATAAAAATTTCATAGTCTCATAGGCAGAGCAATTCCCCTACAAAAGTCAAGAGACAACAAACTGGCAAAATACTTGAAAAGCCTTTCTAAGCCTGACAGAAAACTCAGAAGCCTTAAGGGGAAAGACTGATATGTTTAGCTACATAAAAATTTTAAGAATTTGTATGACAAAAAACAAGTCATAAAGAAATTTGTCAAGCACACAGCAGCAGACAAGGTGTAAGAATTGTGTGGGGGTGGTATCTGACCCCCTCTAACTTCACAAGGTGGAAGGAGAGTCAAGATTAGCAGCCCAGAGTTGATTCCTATGAGGCAGACTTGCCTCCTCTCTTTGCATCTTTACCAATTCTGACACCAACCAGCCCTCTCGTGGTGCTCTCTACTTCTCTGTTGGGTCCAATAATTCATTGCAATGGCCACTCAGATCTCATAGACCATACTCATGATTATGAGGTTTATGAGGGAAGTAACAGATTAGACTCCTGCTTCCAGGAGCTTCTCAGGGCTGGGATCCTGGGTCCAAGGGGTGTGCTGGCTCTTGGCTGTTTCTCCATTGGTGGTAGTGGGATTCTTTCTTTTCCACCTCTTGGGTAGCTCCTTTCAGTCCAGCAAGATGGCAGAACTAACCAATCCCCTTGGTGGGCCACAATTACCCTATTACACACTTCTGCCCAATCACTTGGGTGGGAGTTACAAGATCATGTCTAGAGAGGCCACACAAATGTGATCCATCACACCGAACAAGGCCAAGGTCTGGGTGATTCAGATTCAGACAATTTATTACTTATGTAGACAACAAAAAGATGAGTAGCCAAAGGTGCCTGGGTTCTAATCCCACACGCCAAAAAGGAAGACATGGAAACAAAAGGGGCCTGATGACTACAGCAAGAGTTGTAGGATATCTGTTGCTGATGAGCCAATTCTAGACTGCAGCTAAGCAGTTTTATAGTTTGCAGCTGTAGCCTGAAGGTGAACAGACCATAAAACCTCGTATCTCACATCAGAACCTGGAAGGCGGTGAGAAACTGTCCCATGACTGCCTCCCAGAGAAGATAGGGAGGCAAGTGGAGAGATGGTCTCAGGGTAGTTCTTCACAAGCCTCATGGCAGTTCTTTACATGCCTCCAAGGTCTCTTGTTCTGGGAAAATCACTTTTTATGTTTAAGGATAAATCATTTCCCAGAAAATGATTTGGAAAAGGATAGTGAGAATGGTTACACAGCTTGAAGAATGTAATCAATATCACAGAATTGTACTTGGAGAGATCATTGAATAGGCGTAGGTTTTATTATGTAGATTTTCACCACATGCACTCAAAATTATATTTTTTCTCTCTCTTTTTCGTAATGTGTCAAAAATATATTGTTGCTGTTGTTAGGTGCACTTGAGTGGGTTCTGACTCTTGGCCACCATATGCACAACAGAATGAAATACTGCCGGGTCCTGCACCATGCTAACAATCGTTGCTATGTTTAAGCCCATTGTTGCAGCCACTGTTTCAATCCATGTCCTTGAGGGTCTTCCTCTCTTTCGCAGGCCCTCTACCAAGCTTGATGTTCATCTCCAGGAAGTGGTCCCTCCTAATAACATGTCCAAAGTAAGTGAGAGGAAGTCTCAGCGGCAGCAACTGACAATTTAAAAGCTCCTGATTCTGTTGGTGGAGCTTAGGTTGCTAGGTGGTTGAGACCTCTTAGCTGCTAATCAAAAGATCGGCAGTTAAATCCAGCAGTGGTCCTTGGAAAGCCTATGTGGCAGTTCTACTCTGTTGAATAGGGTCTCTATAAGTCAGAATTCACTTGATGGCCATGAGGATGGCAATGGGTTTTTCTTCTTTTTTTTAATTCTCTTGGTAAGCGGCTAGAGAAGATTCTCTAACAATGGAAGGGAGGATAAAAAATACCCGCCCAACGTGGGGCTCGAACCCACGACCCTGAGATTAAGAGTCTCATGCTCTACCGACTGAGCTAGTCGGGCACCACAGCCACTTACTTTCTACATAATTGTCATTATCTTTAGTGAGCTAGAGTCATAATTACTCAGTGTGACAGTAATTCCTGAGTTTACAAATTCATGGACGCAGTCTCTACCTTTTACCGCTGAAACACTCGAGGCTCAAAGACAGAGCTTGCGCAGGGTTCCTCGGACTCACCAGACGTGGGACTCAAGAGTCCTGAAACCCGGATATTTACGAAAATTCCTTCTGGACCTGGTCATTCTGAGAACCCGGTTTCGAGGACTCCGGCTCCGAAAGAGCTCGAGGGGAGGGGGATGAGTGCCGCAGACAACCTCAGGGAGCAGGAGGAAAAGCGGACACTCTTTTGCTCTTGGAACTTTCGAGCTGCAGCCCGAGCTCCGTCTTCCCGGTCCAAAATCCTTTTCTCTCCTAAACCATGATGCGGGTGGGGGCAGAGGGAAGAGGGCGACGCGTTCCTATATATTTGGGAGCACAATTTTTAAATATATAAACTGGGAGTATCGATTTGTAAACTCAGATCGGATTCAGGGCCTCATGCATCCTTGCTCTCGGGATCCTTGGCTCCTCTCCCCAAAGTGTTCCAATCTCTAGCTTCTGAAAGGTTGGAGCTCCGGGGTCATCCTCTAGAAGGGTCTTCTCCGCTGCTCCCGTGAAGGTGAAGGAGACTGTCCTTGCAGCCTTGGTTACTGCTTCCATGGATTTTCGTTTTGCCCTGAAGTGTCTCTCCGTATGGATGGTGGAAACTACTATTTGCCAATTCTTTGGCTGCACTCCTGAGAGGCTGCCTCCAGCAAAAGTAGCATTACAACTTTTAAAAGACTGGGCTGCAGAAAGAAGTTTAACTACATGTCGCGACTGGCATTTGAACCAAAGTTGCTGAGGCCACAGTGCAGAGTCCTAACCAGTGTACCATCAAGGCCACTCGTTTAGGACAACAGTACTTAAGTTCCCCAGGAAAATGGATGCACACGTCCACAAAAGACTCATCTGAAAATATTCATAGCAGCCTTAGTCACGACCAAAAACTACAAGTAACCCAACTGCCCATCAATACTGCTGTATTCACACTTTGGAATAACCTGCATTAATATTGTAGAAATTAACCAGTGAAGCAGGCAGGCAACAATGTGTATGAATACATTTCAAACACATGACAATGCTTGACTGAAAAAAACAAAACAAAGCGAAACCAGGTATTACCAGATAATACATTCATTAATGTGAACTCCAAGAGTAGGCAACACTAATCTCTGGTGGTAGAAATGATTATAGTAAATAACTAAGCGTGGGCGGGCGGCGATTGATTGGAAAAGGGTTCTACAGACCTTGCTGGGATGATGGAAATTCCCTGTAACTTGATCTCGGTGATGGTTACATTTTCCATTTTAATATGCCGCCCAGTTAAGGTTTTTACATTTCACACTACGGGAGTTATATTTGAATAATTAACTGTTGGGATAAACATTGGGGATGGAGGATGGGGATAAGACAGCGTAGAGCATGACAAAGAGCTTGTATTACATTTTAAACTCACTAAAAATTCATTCTCCCTTAGTCTAAAAAGGTCGCTATGAGTCAGAATTGACTCGACAGCAATGAGTTTAATGGGTTTAGTCTAAAAAAGTCATACTGATAGTTGAAATATCTCAGTCAGAAAAACGGTTATGACCACAACTCAGACTAAGTGAGAGGCTGCATTTTACTTTCTCCTCACTTGTGGGGAACAGCTATACTTTCCGAATGACCAGACCCCAGGTTTGTGCACTATCACGTTGCTTTCGCTTCTCTTGACTCGCAGCTCTGAGTCCTGCCACTCTATGGCCTCACAGAAGCATGCAGCCTGCGCAAGAACTAAAGGCAAACCTCAAGAGGAGTGAGTTCCTGCCAAGACAGACTCCTGACACTGCCGAGATTACTGTGGGTAAACGAAGAGTACCAACCACTCACTGTCTGATCATCGCATGCCATAAACATGTTAACAGATGATGCGTTTCCTTGAATATTTTTGAAGTAAGAACCTTCACAGCATTTCCGTGCTTTGTTTTTGGATAGCCACAGATAGTTTGCTTTTCTCTCTTTCAAGTCTTCTCTCGGTTCCGTCCCTCGCCTGCCTCCCCATCCCGCTTCCTCAGAAAGACCATTCTCTCCTCGCCAGGATGCCTCCTGAGTCTCTGCACAGGGCCTCCTGGAGCTCTTGTCCTCACCCACGCCTTCCTGTTTTCCTTCGCTCCCCTTCACGGTTCCCCTTTCCCCCTTATTTTCCCATTTCCCTCCCCACCGACCACAACCAAGTTGAGCCCGGGGAGTCTAGCGGCGCGGGCGGGCGAAGGAGGAGCAGGAGAAGCTATGCGAAGAGACGTCCCCAAGCCCACTGGGGCTCACCATGTCTTGGGCCCCGCCCGGGTTAGGCGGAGGTCGCACTAGGGGTCTCCGGGTGTTTCTGGCTTCTGAGGCGGGAGAGGACCAAGGAGGGTGAAGGCCGTTCGTCGGTCTTTCTAGCTTGGGACTCACCCAAAACACGGGTTTCAAATGTGCAGACCAACGCGATTTGTCCCCCTAACCCTTCTGGTTTTTCCGAGGCTGTGGAGCCTGCGCAATTGTGCGGCAGACATCGTGGTTAGTTAGAAATCCCTGTTTATTGACACCAGAAACACTGGCAACTGAAGGCTCTGTGGTCCAACCTGTTAGCGCATTCGAATGTTAACCGAAAGGTTGGTAGTTCGCAGGCCACCCCGGGAAGCGGAGACCTCCCTTACCCTCCTATCATCTCAGAGCCTCCCAGAAGAGTCATTCAGAACAAATTAGGAATGCGCCTGGGAATCCGGAAATGCTTGAAAGAATAAAATCATCAACATTAAACGAGCTTTTCCTGTTGTTTGTACTGTTATTTATTGAACACTTTCCTCATTCTTGTACACATATCTTTGGCGACTTGTGCAAGTATTTCTATAGGGTACAGTCTGGAAGAGCAATTGCAGAAAAGGCAGTATGCTGGGGCAATCGTAGGGCTCACCTTGTTTGTTTCCTGGTTTTCAAGGGTTGGTCACCCTTGTTGCCTGATTTCCAGTGTTTTGAAAACCGGTGTTTCATAAAATTCCCCTTTTTTTTGTTGTTGTTGTTCAGGAGCCCCGTTGCCGCAGTGGTTAAGCACGCTCACCTGCTAACCGAAAGTCCGAAGTTTGAACCCGCCAGGCGTTGTGCGGGAGAAAGATGTGGAAATCAGCTTCCGTAAAGATCACAGCATTGAAAACCCTCTGGGACAGTTGTATAAAAGGTTCGCCAATAGTCGGAATCTACTCCAGGGCAAAGGGTTGGTTTCGGTTAGTCCATGTTTGCAAAAAGTGGAAGGCATATGTTTAAATGTTTTTCATTTGAGCTCAACAGTTGTATAAATGTATTTGTATTTCAATTTATTTTTCTAACTCAATGAGTCCTTTTCGTTGTGCATATGCCAGCACAACAATTTTTTTTATACATCTGTGGTGCAATGAGCTCCTTTATGTGGTCTTTTGCCTTGGATCTTCAGGAAAAACAGCTTGAGAGGTTTTTTCCTAGACTTGCTGAGTTGTTACTTTATCCCTAGTTCTTTGAAAAAACTACTTGAGGGACCTCCAAGGTTGCTTTCTACCCCAGAGGGCTGTTACTCTTGCACAGGAAAGAAGCCTGTCTCTACAGGGAGAAAGACCTGGTGATCTGCTCCTGTAAAGATTAGAGCCTAGGAAACCTCATGGGGCAGTTCTACTCTGTCAAGTGAGGTCACTATGAGTCAAAATCCACTCGATGGCACCTCACAACATGTTTGGTTAAAAATTGTAGATAGACATAGAAGTCTCCATGTTGCAAGTGCTAATAAAACAATTGATGCAGGCAGGGATCATCAACAAACATTAAAACTTCTAAAAATATACATGTGCACACATATAATGTATTTACATACTCTCTAAGTATCATCCCACAAACTATCTAAAAATTACAAAGTAAAAAAATGTATCTTTACAGTGGAGAGTACAGACACACCAGGCGCTCTGTGGGAGAGAGATGTGGCAGAGGGAGAAAGCTAAGGGTAAGTAACAGTGAGGAACACACTGACCCCTCTTTCCTTCCTGACAGGATGCTGTTCAAAGCACACAGCATTACATATGCAGTGTTCTTGCCCAAAGTGTTTAGCTTGAACAGAATGTAGGGCAAGACAGTGGTTCTGTCCTCTTCAAAAATTTGATATCATCAAAAAACACACCAACAAAGGAGTACAAAGGGGGTAGGGAAACAGTTCAATGTAATTAGGAATAAAGAGGTATAACAATCAAGTGCCATTTAGGAGCCTTGTTGGAAGGGTTGGAGAAACAACAGCACCACAACTCTCAATCTGCTCTCACTCTGGCTCTCTGCCTCTAGCTCTCTCACTCTCACTCTCATGATATATTTATATCTGTCTGTAAAACAATGGAGGAAATTTATACCTGGACATTATGTTAGGTTTTATTGAACTAATGTTGATATTCTTAAGTTTAATAATTGAATTATATTATGGTGATATATAATACTGTCCCTTAATCTCAGGATAGTGAGAAGTATCTAGAAGTTTTTTTTTTTTTTGTCTGAATTTACTAAAGAAATACGTATGTTTGTGTGGGTGTGTGTCAATACAGAAAGAGGCAAATGAATATCAATTGCTGAACTTAGTAGAGCAATGTGAGGCGATCATCGTATTACTCTTTCAATTTTTTTTTTAGGCTTAAAAATTTTCCAATCGTTGCTGGGGGTAGGGACAGGATGATTGTAAAATAAGGTCGGCTGTGGAGAGCTGTCAGCATCCTGGATTAAAATTGACTCCTATGGGTCTCCTTGCTGGAGGATGTGACAGTCCCCACTACCACTCACTGCTACAGTTTAACAAAGATCACTAATCTGCTGTACAAACTCTTCTGAAGGGATCCCTTCCTGCCACACAGGACTTGGGAGACATGTCTCCTTTGTCCTTCTTCCTTGAATTAGCCTACTCTAAAAAAAAAATTTTTTTTTTTTTAGTCTGGTAAGTTTGAGGCTACTTTGTGTGTTTCAAAGTTTCTGAATAAGATGTCCTGCTTTTTTACTGGATTTCAAAAGACAAGTCAATGTTTATGAGAAATTTGTTTCCTGGGGAAAAACAAGCAAACAACAACAAGAGGATAGTAAAATTATTTGAAACCTCCCAGTATCATCTGGGAGACCTCAGCAGAGACCTCTAGGATGGAACTTCTGCTAGAACTGTACAGGAAGGTTTTTCTTTATCATGTGTGAACGGCAAGCTCTCAGGATTCCTCCTTGGCAGAGAGTCTATCGCTGTTTTCTTTGAGAACCCAATCTTGGACACATGTGAGTCTGCTGCCCTGATTACAGGCACCTCACCACAAGGATAGATGGTGTTGGCTGAGTTAGCTCTGTTCTCAGGTGTGAGACCCAGTATTGTTTTTCTAAGTAATACCAGGTGCTTAGTAACATTTTAACTTTGGAAGGAAGTGATGTATCTACACTGGGTTGCTATTGCTCTGAGATATAAATGTAGTGGATGTATTAATGATGGAATTTTCTTATATTAGCTTGGAAAAGAAAACTTTATAATTCTGATATCTACAAAGAAAATTTTAGGCAACAGAACATGTATAAAATAGTTCATTTTCAGAGATTTAAAAACCCTCATCTTTCAAGGGAAATGGACATGTGCCGAAGAGCTGATGAATAGTCTGCAGTGATATTATTATTCCCAAGTCCTCGAGATTTTCTTCCAGCTGTCGCTAACTCCTGTCATCTATGGGATGGGGCTGAGGAGGGAAAAGGATCTGGTTCTCTCATGATTATCTGTGGAACTAGTTATCAGTGCCCTTCAGGAAGTTATCACTTTAGGAGGCTGAGGGGTTGCAGTTTCTACCATGAAACCAGCTGTCTGGAGCAAAAATCCTAAGTGGTAGTGACATCCGATTCTCATCTTGCTTTCAGATTTGGACTTTCACTTGTTTTGTTGTATTAGTTTTGGTCAACAATTTGAGAATTAAGCTGAAGTTTATGACTATGCTTTGTTGAAATTAGACAAGCTCTTTTCATAGTTCCAGCATTAGTTGTTACCTGAAACAGAAAGGAAAAAATCCAAAAGAGAATCTTCTACCAGGTGCTGCTGATAGCTAAGTGAGGCTAGAGTGAGGACTAAGTGGTGATGGAGGCCAGGTGCAAACTGAGTGCAGTTAAGTGGCTGAGCCACAGTCTGGAAGGAGTTAGTGATGATAGCAGGGGAGAGGAAGTGTGGTCTGAAATATACTTAGGTCCTACCCCCGGTGCTGGTGATAGCCCTGCTCAAAGATACTGCTTGATGATTGGTGAGATCCCTCCTCATCTGCCAGTTTACTCTCTATTGTATTTTCCTGGAGGAAAATGAAGCCCTCTCACACTTCCTGGGAAGAGATGTGCATAGCCTCAAACATGCCCTTGCAGAAACAGCTGGTTATAGGGAAGAATGTTTTCAGGAAAATCTGCCTCCCAAATTCATGCCCTATTCTTTGTAAATAGGAGGGTGGTGCCAAGAGAAGATCCCTGGAATGTGTAATCCAGCAGGGACTATCCAAGTAGAGTTTGACCTTTTGCAGATGAGGAGACAGTGGTGGCAAGAGGGTGAAGATCAGGTAAACCTGCATGACCTGCAAATGACAAACTGGGACCAGAACCCAGGTCTTTGACCTTTTCCAGTGCATCTCAGAGTTTAGGGAAAGGGAGAGTAAAAGCTTCAGTCTGCTTAAAGCCAATGAGCACCAGAGGCTATTGGGCCATCTTGGTAAGGAAAGGAAAAAGGCTTTACAGAAGGGGCTTGCAAGCATTCTTCTAAAGAGATCAGGAAAAAAAGGAATCATCGGAGAGAGAAAAACGGGAATTAGCAGATAAAGAACGAGGCACACCAATGTTCTTACAGCACTTCACAGCAGCTAAAACGTTGCAACAACTGAAATGTCTGTCAATATGAATGGATACACAACATGGAATATTACTCAGCCATAAAGAGAAATGAAGTCATGATGCATGCCACAACATGGATGAACCCTGAAAACATTATGATGAGTGAAATAAGTCAGTCTCAAAAGGACAGCTACCATACGATCTCACTCAAATGAAATAACGAGATATGCGCTGTTGGTCGGTGCTGTCGAGTCACTTCAATCATAGTGACCCTATGTACAACGTAACGAAACACCACCTGCTCCTGCACTATCCTCAAATCATTGCTATATTCTAGCCCATTGTTGTGGCCACTGTGTCAGTCCATCTCATCAAGGGTCTTCCTCTTTTTCGCTGGCCCTCTGCTTTACAAAACGTGATGTATTTCTCCAGGGACTGGTCCCTCCTGATAACATGTCCAAAGTACGTGAGACGAAGTCTTGTCATCCTCGCTCCTAAGAAGCATTCTGGCAGTATATATTCTAAGACAAATTTGGCAGTCCATGGAATATTCAATATTCTTCACCAACACCATAATTCAAAGGCATCAAATTCTTCACTCTTCCTTATTCATTGCTCAGCTTTTGCATGCATGTGAGGCAACTGAAAATACCATGGCTTGGTCAGGTACACTTTAGTCCTCAAAATGACTTCTTTGCTTTTTAATGCTTTAAAGAGGTCTTTTGCAGCAGATTTGCTCAGTAGAATAAGTCCTTTGATCGCCTGACTGCTTCTTTCATGGACATTGATTGTCGGTCCAAATAAAATGACATTCTTGACAACTTCAATCTTTTCTCTGTTTATCATGATGCTGCTTATTGGTCCAGTTGTGAGGATTTTTGTTTTCTTTATGTTCAGATGTAATCTCTACTGAAGGCTGTATCTTTGATCTTCATCAGTAAGTGCTTCAAGTCCTCTTCAATTTCAGCAAGCAAGGTTGTGTCATCTGCATATGACACGTTGTTAATGAGCCTTCCTCCAATCCTGATGCTGTATTCTTCTTCATATAGTCCAGCTTCTCGGTTTATTTACTCAGCATACAGGTTGAATGTGTATGGTGAAAGGATACAACCCTGACACACACATTTCCTGATTTTAAACCACACAGTATCCCCTTGTTCTGTTCGCATGACTGCCTCTTGATCTATGCACAGAGTCTGCATGACCACAATTATGTGTTCTGGAACTCCCATTCTTCGCAATATTATCCATAATTTTCTATGATCCACACAGTCAAATGCCTTTGCGTAGTCAATAAAACACAGGTAAATATCTTTCTGCTTTCAGCCAAGATCCTCTGATATCAGCAATGATATCCCTTGTTCCACTGACAGACTGACAAATAAGTCGAGAAAGGAAATATGTAGAAACCAAAAATTATTAGTTACCAAGGGTGGAAGGTAGGTGGAAATGGGGAGTTTTTTGCTTAGGAGACATTGAGTTTATGTTAGTGGTGGTGGAATAATTTGGAAAAGAATAGTGAGAATGGTTGCACAAGTGGAAAAATGTAATCAATGCCAATGATATATATGTAGAAATTAGGAAACTGGCATATGTTTAGTTGTGTATATTATCACCACAGCTTAAAAACAATTCTTTTCCCCTAAGAACTCATTTGAAATGTATCAGGTTACAGAGACCATGTAAAAACAAGAAATTAGTAGTTTTTCACTTTTCACTTCAAAATTTTGCTAATCTATTGAAAATATTCCTAGAAATTCCCCTAAGATACAACCTGAATGTGGAAATGACTTTGGAGAATATTGGCCTCCACGGGGTGAAAATGGATTGGTCCAAGGTTAAAGCCTTGTTCTTTACCTGCTAATTCGCATTTTTCTCTCTCCGATGATTCCTTTTTTCCCCTGATCTCTTTAGAAGAACGCTTGCAAGCCCCTTCTGTAAAGCCTTTTTCCTTTCCTTACCAAGATGGCCCAATAGCCTCTGGTGCTCATTGGCTTTAAGCAGACTGAAGCTTTTACTCTCCCTTTCCCTAAACTCTGAGATGCACTGGAAAAGGTCAAAGACCTGGGTTCTGGTCCCAGTTTGTCATTTGCAGGTCATGCAGGTTTACCTGATCTTCACCCTCTTGCCACCACTGTCTCCTCATCTGCAAAAGGTGGAACTGTACTTGGATAGTCCCTGCTGGATTACACATTCTAGTTTGCATTCCTGCTTTCACTTCTTCTGGGTATATACCTAGAATTGGGACTGATGAGTCATATGGTAGTTCTGTGATCTTTTTTTTTTTTTTGAGAAACCACTAAACAGTTTTTGTTTTTTTAAGTAATTTACGCCATTGTGTTTTGTTGTTAGGTGTCTTTGAGTGGATTTCAGGTTATACTGACTCCATGTGACAGAGTACAAAAACCAAAAACACCCAAACCGACTGCCGTCGAGTCGATTCTGACTCATAGTGACCCTATAGGACAGAGTAGAACTGCCCGATAGAGTTTGGAAGGAGCGCCTGGCTGATTCGAACTGCTGACCTCTTGGTTAGCAGCCATAGCCCTTAACCACTATATCACCAGGGTACTGCCCCAAGAAGTTTTCTTGGCTGTAATCTTTTCAGAAGCAAATGGTGAGGTCTTTCTCCCATGGAGCCACTGGGTAAGTTTGGAACCGCTAACCTTCAGGTTATAAACTGAGTGCTTAACCATTTCCACCTACATGGCTCCTTTTATGCCACTATAGAGAATGGGAAATGTAAATATGTAATACGTTCCCTAAAGGTTTAGCCTAAACCTAGCCTAAGCCTAGCTTAGCCATACAGGTCCATGTAGGGCTGGGAAATATTGACATATGCATCAGGAGGGTGTGACTTGGGTGGTACCAGGGATGAGTGGTTTCCACTTGGGAAGTCTCAGGTCAGAGCTGGGTCACCATGCCACTGTCTTTGGAGTGAGTCTTTATGGCCTGGAAGATCTACTCCCAGAAGTAGCTGACTTTGTTGTAGACACCTGGCTTCTGGGCCAACGTGCAGGTAGTGCCCCATCTGACAATGCCACACAACTGCCATCGTGGGGTCCGAGAGATGCTGTCCTCATATACGAAGGGGTTGCTGCTGTCACCCTAGCAGGCATCAGTGCTACCTTCTAGGTAGCCAGCACAGAATATCTTGGGCTTCATCTGATTCCCATAGAAGTCTGGGCTGTTGCAGATATTATTGCTGATTACGGGGACTCAAGCATCCTGGACTATCCCAGCCTGTTGGCCTGGGGTCATGCAGGCAAGGCTGGCCAGAGATGGGAGCATGCACAACCCCTTTCCCTCCTGGTGCCCACCGCAGGTCCTTCAGGGTCCCTCCACCCCAGAGCCCAGGAGTCATTTGAGCAGCCCCAGGTCAGAGTCTCCCTTTTGGTGGCTTCATAGCAGAGAGCAGCAACTCCCCATAGTAATGCGTGTTACCCCAGCCAGTCATGGTGCACAGCTTGCCATCCACCAGGGCCTGGCCAGCAGCCGGGAGGCACACGGGCTAGATGTACTCCGTAAGGGGTAAAAAAAAAAAAAAAAAATTAGGGGTAGGGGGCTGGAAATGTGGACAACGGCAGTGTCATTGCTGTTCTTCTCACTGTTGGAATCACAGAAGGGAAGACAGCCCCTATGGTAGACCACTGTCTGTATTCCCAGCTGCAGGCCATAGGGCGAGGCCTGGGCCACTGCACCAGCAAACACGCACCATCTGAACAGAACCTGGTTCTGCTCAGGGAAGCAGAGGGCAGCCGTCAACACCCCGTCTCTGGACAGTAGGGACCCCCCACAGAGGTGTGCCCCATCATAGGGAAGACTGACCTGCCATGGCCACTTTCCCAGGCTGGTGTCCTGGCATCCCACAATGCGATCTACAGGCAGTTTCCTGCAGCCACAGTCTTGGCAGATGGTAGCCAAAAAATAACCCCTGGGACAGTCACACACAGAGATGACCTCTAGCAAGCTCCAGCAATGGGAAAGTCTTCCCTCATCAACTCAGAAGCCCAGTGTGCCATCTGCCCGTCTAGCTCCGAGTGGGCCAGTGCCCTCAGGAAGCCCATTTCCTCACAGCTGAGCCTGGCCACCCTGGCATTGGAGCACGAGGAGCACAGCAGCCACCATGTCCCTCTTGTCTGATCAAACAACATGAGTGGAGAGTCCCCTGGGCTGACCTGCACCAGATACAGCTGCTCCTGATTCCTCTTGAGTAGAACAGTCACAATGACCCAAGATGCTGCCCGGACGCCTGTCAGGAACAGCAGGGTCCCAGCAATTAGAGCTGCCACCTTGGATCCTCGGATTTCGCCTGTTCTAGGAGTACGTTCCCCATCCTGAGGAAGAGGCGATATCCCCAAACTTCAAAGTGGCTTGAGGCCAAGGGAGCAGTTGCTGGCAACGTCACCAAGGGCTGATTTTTGGTTAACTGCTTGGGTTCTGGTGAGCCTTTCCATATCAAATGTTCTATTATCAATACATGGCAAATTTGGCACAATTCCCAGAGCCTTCAAAATATTAAGTTTGCACACAGGACAGGTACAGTTTTCACTAAACCAGGGATCTATGCAGGATTTGTGGAAAACATGCTTGCAGGGGAGAATTAGGACAATATCATTCTGCTTATAGCTCTCTATGCAGATTGCACAGTGATCAAAGTCAGGGTATGTTTCCTTATTACCTTTTTTACTGTCCTGGTTGTCAATTTGCTGATGGCCTTCTGGGCTGCATCTTCTAGACGACGCTGGTTCCTGTCACTTGCATTTGTGTACCTGATCTTCTGAATGAAGTAGAATGTGAGCCATGCTGAAGAGATAATCACCAAAACAGTAAAGGATATTGACATGAAGACTAGAGAGCTACAGCTGAAGTTCTTTGTTGGCATACGAGCTCCAACAGCTGTTGTCATTTGTACAGAGATTTTTTTCCCAGATAACTCAAAGTATCCATACCCCTCAATTCTGTAATCACGACAGCAATAATATCTCCAGTGCCTGGATGAATCATGGTGACTGGCTCCTCTTTGGCTTTATTATTATAGATGACTACAGCAACTGCATCGTGGAAAGCAGTCCATGGTATTTTCTCTTTAAATGTACAATTTCCCCTCTGCAGCAAGGTGATACACTGATATTAGGAGGAACAAAGAACCCCATTTGAGGATCACAGCCCAGATGATCAGGAACTCCGTGTTTGGGCAGTGAGGCCACCACCTGGCCTCCGGCCTCGGCCTTGGGTGACTCCAGCCCCGTAGCGCCCATGGTCTATGCAGAATGTAAGCGGGGTTGCCACGGCCTGGGTCCTGCACCGTCAAGCTCTTGATCGCGGTGTAGTACTTCTGACTAGCGTTGCTGGCCTGAGTGGGCCACAGGCTGCAAGTCAGTGGCTTGATAGCAGTGAAGGGGTGGGCGGGCGGCTCGCCCGCACCGCTGCCCCCACCTCCTGCCAGCTCTTCCCACCTCCCCCCATCCCCAGCTCAGACTGAGGACAGCAAGAAATGGAGGAAAGGGAGGACAAAGGAAGGAGATGAGCATACAATGTGGGATATTTTCTGAGATGTCTTACCATAAAGTAAGTTAAAATGCAGGCCTTTCCTTTTAATTCAGGCCAAGCTGTCCACAATGGTGGGAGGGTACAATGTATTTGCAGACGCCACATGCCGAGCAAGCCACTGCAGAGCCAACCAAACACCTACTGCATGGTGGTGTTTGTCTGCTTAACCTTGACCATCCTGGATACCAGCAATTACCCTGTTTACTGCTAAATGGCATCTGGGTATGCGATAGCGGAAGTGCTTGCTTATTGTCATTTGAACATTAAGAGGAGTCATGGAAGGAAAAGAAACAATTGATAAACTTGAGCCTAAGAGAGGAAGAGGAGAGATGCTGCAATATTCTCCTTTTTAATTTTTTTTGATATTGGTGGTTTTTTGGACACGGTGTTGGATGAGTAGGTGGGCAAAAAAAAAAAGTGGTAAATATTGTGATAGCAGTACTGAGGGTGGTACTAAGCATACCTGGGACCTGTTAATAGTGACAGATTCCTTTGACCTGGATGTATTTCAGAAGATCAAAACATAGAAATGACTTTTTCTGGTCTCTCTGAAGCATCTAGATGAGTGTTGCTAGATATTTAAGGATTGTGGAGGGTCTGGAAACAGAAGATAAACTGTAATCATTTATGATGTCAGAATACTGGGTAAGAACTCCATAGAAGTGGAAAAAAAGTGTATCAGTATGTATATTCTTTTATATTGGGAAAATAAACTGTATGTGTGATATGGGTTCATCTAGGTCTGTGAGCAGAAGAACAATTTGGTAGCCTTTCAGGCCTTAGGTGTGACTCCTAAATTATGCTTGTCTGTTTTTTCCCACAAGCCAATCAGGTGGGAAACCTGGAAGAAGGCATGGAATTGAAGCAGGCAGCCACGAGAGTGTTATTAAGGGTATCTCATAATGGCTGTTTTTCAGAAAAGTCTACTCTGGCTACATTTTTATTACAACCTTTCCAGCGCTTCACCCAGACTGGTTGATTCCCCAGGTTTCTTCTCTTCTCCTAGCAGGAGGCCAAAGAGCAGATGCACTAACTCTGAGTTTCCCTGAAATACGTCCTACCTCGGGTGGCAGTAGCGAGCCATCGCCATTTTTTAGGGTTATGCACAATATTTTTAGAGCCATGTGCAAAAACTTATTTATAAAATTATGAGGACTGCGCACACATCACAAGACTGAAGATCCTCCCCTCTCTGTTCATGCACATGTATATTACTCCCTATAAAAAGAGTGAATCTACCCTGGTTAAGCTGAGCAGGCAGCCTTAGGTCCTGAGACCCTGCCTGGCTCCCAGTTTGCAAACTGTGAATAAACCTTTCTGTTCTTCCAACCCTGCCTCTGGTTGACTTCAGTTCACCAGTCTGCTTGTCAAGAACCTATTAGTTGACCACTTCATTTTGGTACCCCAGGTGAGACACAGTGGACACTAGGGCTCCGGGTAAGTTAGGTCCTGAAACCTCCTCTGAAGGACTTTCTGGGCGGCATCAACCCTGACCAGACAACCCGCAAGTCCCTCGTTGGAGTACAGAAACATTCTGACAGCGCAGTGAAATACGTACCTATTTTAAGTTTTATTTTGGAATAGCTACTAGGTGGTGGATTGTGTCCTCTGTAATGGGTGTAGGCCTTGTGGTGATCTCGCTGTGTCCTGGGGCTGAGTCCCCACCTGCATGAGAGCACAGCCCTTGATCCCTGCATCCGGAGGACACCTGGGAGCCTGTCACTGTCCAGAGGCCGAGTCCCCACCTGCATGAGGGCACAGGTCTCCATCTGGTCTTTTGTCTCGATCCCTGCATGTTTTTTCTGTTTGTTTTGGTCAAGATCTGGTTAAGAAATATTGTCTTTTTGCCTTGGGCCCCGTTGTCTGTCTCGTGTGTTAGTTAGGAAGATTCAACTGGCTCAAACCCAGGACCCTCCCTGTGCAGGACAATTTTTATCTCTCTTCTAAGGTGTGTACTGAAGAGTCTTTTTAACTTTAGATACTGAGTCTTGCAGTCTTAGTTGGAACAAAATACACTTCTTACAAATATTGGCTCTGGAAGGTGTGGTACTTGAATTGCGCTGCCAGAGATTATTTATCAGGGTAACCAAGTTCCGTGCCTCCATATAGCCAGGGCCTCTCCAATAGATCCTTCTTCTGGCCAGCTAATTAGAAGGAGAGAAGATCTATAAACGAGATGGGTGCCGGTTAGTCCACCCCTAAACTATCTCCCTTAGAGTGCATCTTGACTCACTGAGTATGACTTTGAATTGTGGTGTTCCTGAAGAATATTGAATATACGCTGGACTGCCAAAAGAACGAACAAATCTGTCTTGGAAGAAGTACAACAAGAATGCTCCTTAGGAGTAAGGTGTATACAAGCTTATATGTGACAGACTGACTTGATTTGTAAACGTTCACTTAAAGCTCAATAAAAGTTATTATATATAAAAAAAAAGAATGCTCCTTAGGAGCAAGAATGGCACAACATGTTATCAGGAGGGATCAGTCCCTGAAGAAGGACATCATGCTTGGTAAAATAGAGAGTCAGCAGAAAAGAGGAAGACCCTCAATGAGGTAGATCGACACAGTGGCAGCAACAATGGGCTCAAGCATAACAACGATTGTGAGGATGGTGCAGGACCAGGCAATGTTGAGTTCTGTTGTGCATAGGGTCTCTATGAGTTGGAACTGACTCAACAACACCTAACAACAACAAGAACAAGTACATTTAAAATATATTTTGGAAGACGATTATTTATACTCTATGTTAAATCTTTTGTAACACTAAGGAAATATTTGAGAAACATCATTCATGGTTATTACATTTCTAATTTCAATTTTTTTATATCTTAAACTTTCTTAAATTTGGATGTATCTGTGTAATGGTGTGCACAAGAATGGAAAGGGGATATTAGCAAAAGGATTGGTGAAGAGATAGCTAAAAGGGGAAGAAGGCAAGATCATATCTGGAGGCAGAGCTCTTCATTGCAGGTCTTTGGGGAAAAAGGAAGAACATAGCTCATAAAGCATATGATGAAGGTGACCAATCTCTAAGTTATGACATAGAAAGAAAAGAAATGATGCTGTTAAACCCTTCTCCTTGCGTACTAGTGAGAGTGAGATTATAAACTATGTCTATTTAGTGAGTCAGATTTATCAGTCACTATTTTTTAATTCTTGTAGGTGTAAGCAAAACAAGCTTACTATAATACAGAGTTAACATCTCCCTTCTAGTACCACAGACAGTCATTGCTGATGGAGTCCCATAGTAGCAGTACTTGTCTTTAAAGAGCTCAAAGTACTTCATGGGCACTTTGTTCTTTAGATCCCTTATCCTCTCAGATAAACTCACACTGCACCGGTACTGTGCTTAGCACACATGGGAGTTCAACCGGAGTTGAGTAATAGACTCAGTGTGTCAGGCTGCTGTTGCTCTGCCTGATGCTCGATTCATAGCCAATAAGAAATGCTTGTTGGTATTCTGTTGGAATCCTGCTAACCATCTCTTCTTAGCCACTCTGCATTTGTTCATACCATCTGCCAAGGTCTGTGCTATACCACACAGTTGGAAAGGCTGAAGTCAGCTCCTCATCTTTCAAGAGCAGTTACCATGTGATATGCCTTCCCATTCTCATCTCCTCCCTTCCTGCTCTCACTGCCTTCTCTTGAAGGCAATGAGAATGTCTATTTCACAGGAGGCAATCTGGAGGCCCATAGACCATTTGCTTCATCTCCTGGTCATTCAATAACTGTCAAAAGAAAAATTAGGGGTTCCTCTGTCCTCCTCATGTATCCTGACTGTTGGATCACTTTGCTTTTTTATGGACAACCGAGATCAGTAAAGGGAACAAAGTGTTTCCTTTAAAGAGTCTGAGGAAGCATGCAGTTCTGAATGAACAAAGGGCTTGGGTTCAGAAGATTAAATAATTAGATTGTGGCTCCAGCACTTACTAACTGGTTAGCCTTGTGCTTTAGTATCCTAATCCTCCAATTGGGAACAATAAATCCCAACTCCTGGCGGGGGAAGGGGGGAGGTGTTGCAAGAGCAAGGAATAGTAGAAGTGCCTTGTAGATTGCAAAGATTGATAAATTATTATTTGGAGGTTTCACTTTGTAGATGCATGTTCATAAGCGTTGAGAAAATTTAGGATTTTCCAATTTTATGGTAATGTAGGGTGGCCGAAAAGTTGAACACATTTTAGATTTGACTTTGGAGCAGGGAAGGAAAACGGAAAAAAAATTCTTTCACTCTATGTCTTCTAGGCGATTGCATTTGGGAATACCATAAAACAAGCTGAGATTATAGAAAAATACTAGTTTAACTAGCAGCTCTTTTTGATCTTGCTGCATTTTTTCTGGTGAAACCTAGAAAATTCATAGATTTGAATTTAAAATATTCTCTCTAAATTCATATCTTTTATAGAGTACATGTTAAACTGTAGAATGGAAAAAATGTCCTCCAAAACATGAAATAAGGCTTGGTTTCTTAGATACCTACTATTCTACTTAGCTAGTTTATTTTGAAAAGTCCATAGGGAGTGAATCTTTAGGCATGAAAACTTCCATTAGCTTCTTGTCAATGATTCCCTGCTATGAGTTTCCAAGAAAGTCTGGCAATTCTCCAGATAGTCTTGCTTAAGTATACTGGAGCATTGTCTCTTCAGTCTTCTCTTCTGTAGTTGAATGAGGTAATAGTCGACGGGGCAGGGGAGAACTTTCTTTCATTCATCCATACATAAGAGGAAGGTAGTGAGAGAAAGAGAGACAGAGGGAAAAAAAGAGAAACATAGCCTCGGATATGAAAATAAAAGAGAGAAGGAGCACACCACTTAGTTGCTTCTCCATGTTACAAAGATAAAACCACCTGTAAATCTCTTCCCAAGCAAATGGAAGCTACTTGCTACACTTGCTTAAGAGTAGATTTGGACTTATCTGTCAGGCTAGGCTGTAGGCTCCACGGAGGTAGAAACTGCCCATTTTGACCATTGTATTCATAGCACCTGGTTGGGGCTCTGACTTATGATAGGTGAATGACAATATTTGTAAAATGTATGAATAAATAAGTGATCACATTTGCCCCTCTTAATATTACTTTCAATTTAAGAAGCTAATGGGTTTTTGGATTTAGATACAACCATACTTCTCTGATTGTTAGGGTAGACCACAACCTATAAATTTTACAATTGTTGAAACTTCTAGAATGCTTTAGCAAGAATGTTCCTTAGAAAGGCAGTCTAAACAATAGCAATTGTATTGAAATCAATTCTTTTGGAAAAAAATTTTTTTTAACTAATTTAAAAATAGATGCCACATAATTTCATCCTAGAGTGTGGAAGACTGAAAAGACATAGGCCTAACTATACAAAGAGTATTCACCAAGAATACTCTTTGTAAATACCCTTGGCTGGTAGGGTTGGTTGGGTAAATCCGTTTGAAGCAGGACCTTGAGGAGCATGTTGCAATAATTGGATTTATTCTGAAGCATCTGCTGATTCTTAAGCAGCCAAGCAGAACGATAAAATCACAGTCTAAGTTTCAGGAAGTCGCCATTGGGTGAGTATGAGGGTTCAAGGTGATTATGACTAGAGATGTGGAGAGTGTGAACATTGGATAGAGACAGCAACCATGGAATGAGATGCCATAGATTTGGGCTAAGCTGCTGGCAAAAGGATCCTGAAGAAAAGCAGAAATCTAACATTCATGGAAAATGAAGAAAGCAACACGTTTGGGCGACTACTTAGATATGGGGGATGAAGGAGAGGGAGACATTACAATGCCTCTGAAGTACTGAATTTGTGCAATATGAAGAACAGTGGTGCTGCTGATAGATTCAGGAAACCTTCTAAGAAGGAACCTCACTTTTTATACGCAGAAGGATGGAGAGATGAAGGAATAGCCCACTCCGCCACTCAAGGTATATGGCACGTGTGTATTTGTGCATCTGTGTCAATGTATGTGTCTAATTTATGACATGAGCTCTCTGGCAGTGAAGACTATCATCAATGTAAAATGCTAGTAGGAATAAATTAAGCCACAGATTAATAATTTTCAATACAACAAATATTTATAGTTGAAGTCTCGAATGAATTCTTGTGCTAAGAATAGTAGGAAATACGAAGATAAATGGTCCTTGCCAGCTAAAAGATTACAATCTAGTGAGGGGGTCATATACTTAAATAATTTTAGTCTAAAGAAGACTGAGACGTTACAATAAAGACAATAAACATAATCATAAATGTAAAAGTTGTAGGGTGAAGGGGTTAATTCCAACTATTAACGTTTGGAAAAAATTCTACTTGGAGCAAGTAGGGCTTGATCTGGTACTTGGAAAATGGTTGGATATCAATAGACAACAATGAGGAGGTTACTGCAAAGGGAAGGCACAGCATGACAAAGATTCAGAGGTGAGAGAATACAGCAGGGAACATTGAGGAAGAAGAGCAGAACATTATGACTAAAGTGTAAACTAAGTAGGCGTTGCACAGGAAGGACAAGACTGAGAATTAGGCACCTGTCCAAAGGGTCAGCAGTTCGAATCTGCCAGGCGCTCCTTGGAAACTCTATGGGGCAGTTCTACTCTGTCCTGGAGGGTCGCTATGAGTCGGAATGGACTCAATGGCACTGGGTTTGTTTTTTTTGGTCCTGAGATCATGCATTCTCGATGGGGGTGATAAATGTCTCTTACTTTTTCATATATAAAATGCAGATATGAGTATAATCAATAATCAGATATATAGTTTTTCTGTGATATTGTTATCACTTAGGTGGCAATTGGGAAAAAAATGTCGAAAAAGTATCTCTAATGGCACAATAAGGAAAAAGTTTGGGAAACACTGCTATAGATGGATTTTGACAAAATGGTGAATTTTATGGAGCCCCCTGAAGAAAGTAATTTGCCTTTCCTCAGTTCTTGTTCAGGTCTGTTTCGTGGAGATAAGTTTCTGGGTTGAGGTGAATGTAGGTAATTTGGATAAAAATACAAACTCAAATTGGTTAACATAATTATGGAAACTGTGTGTGAGTCAGATCATGCAAAAATTAGTTCTTCCCTGACTCATGGAGCGAATGACTTCCAAAGTAATGTTGGCCTTCCCTTTGATTTTGGCAGCTTGGTATTATAAGGCACATGGATTGCAGAATGCTCTGAGAAATGGTTACAGTCATTAAATAATGAACTCTCACAATCTCACCAATTCCGTTGAGTGACATCATCATTATCTAAACCCAGAGACAAGACATGAACCTGCTGCTTTTATATTGCAGAGCAGGTGGAGATAGAGCTAGGAATCAAGGTTATGGTTTTTATTCTAAGAGATGCCCTAAAATTTGATTTTTATCAATTTATTAGCAAATATTTATAAAAACATAAAAGGTATTGCAATCATTAAGGATGTGTGTCAACTTGGATGGGTCATGATTCTCAGTGGTTTGGCAGTTATGATGTAGGTTGGCAGTCATATAATGATGTAATCAGTTCCATGATGAGATCTGATATAATCTGATCACCTCCATAATGGGATCTGCTGTGAGTAGCCAATCAGTTGAAAGGGAGATTCCTTGAGGGTGTGGCCTACATCCAACATTTGTAGACTTTCTGGCAAGGCTTGTGGGCTTCTGCTCGCTCTGGATCCTGCAGCTGGCTTCTGTTCATCTGACTCCAGTTCTTGGGACTTGAGCTAGCAGCTTACCTGCTCATCTTGGGATTCATCACCCTCCACAGTCTGTTAGCTAGCGGCCTGCCAGTTTACCTGCAAATCTTGGGATTTGTCAGCCTACAGAGTCTGTGAGTCAGAAGCTTGTTGTCTGACCTGCTGATCTTGGGTTTGACAGCCCCTGCAGTTATGTGAGTTTGGAGAAGCCTCCAGACTGACCCACGGACTTGGGACTTTCCAACCTCTACAACAGCGTGAGCCATTTCCTTGATATAAACCTCTCTCTCTCTAAGTATATATACATAGATGCTTCACTGGTTTTGCTTCTCTAGAGAATCCAGTCTAAGACAGGTATAATTATTACAAGTGCCAGGTCCCATGGGGAAAAGACATAGATGATACATTCACTGGTCTAATAGAGAACTGGAAAACAACATAGAAACTCATAAAGATTTGCTTTAGAATGGATTCATGTAGTGATCTGCTAACCTAATGTGGTAAAAAAAAAACTTGGCCTTTTCAAAATATGTCCCGTATTGGACAGTAATACTATGTTCAGTCTCAGATTTAAACAAAACAGAACTAATCAGGAGTCACACAGAAGTAATCAGGAAACATGTAAAGACAATTTATATTGATCTTGGAAAAGTAGAATTGCACCCTAGCTCAGTAGGGTCAAAAAAAAAAAAAAGAATAATTGTAGCAAGTAGGAATGTGTTGTAGATTGTATGGGACAGTAATACTATGTTCAGTCTCAGATTTAAACAAAACAGAACTAATCAGGAGTCACACAGAAGTAATCAGGAAACATGTAAAGACAATTTATATTGATCTTGGAAAAGTAGAATTGCACCCTAGCTCAGTAGGGTCAAAAAAAAAAAAAGAATAATTGTAGCAAGTAGGAATGTGTTGTAGATTGTATTATGTTCATCAATATCCACTTCCCTACCCCGCTGAGAATAGGCTTGGCCATGTGACTTGCTTTGACCAATGAAGGTGAATGGGAGTGATGCATGTCAACACCCAGGCAGAAGCTTTCAGAACTGGGTCACGTTTTATCACATTCTCTGTTTCTCTACACTGATGCTCACAACATTCCAGATGGAGGCTGCCCTGTCAGCTTGATCCCAGAGTAAGAAGAGGGGCAGAGCTGCAGGCGACTTGCCATGACATGAAGCATAAGTGAGAAACAAACCTTTGTTCTTGTAAATTAATGCAATTTTGTTACTACAGCATAACCTTGCCTAATCTGACTGCTGCTGAAAGCTACATTAGAAACACATCAATGATTAAATGCAATGCTGATGAGTGTGATTAATGAGAACTCTGGAAAATCCCACCTTCTAGAGAAAACCAGTTGAAGGGAACGTAATAGGAGAGACAGTGATCGTAATCTAATTGTTCTTCCATAGATAAAAAAAAAAGTGCACACTCACTGCTGGAGTTGTATTTTTTTTTTTATTTGTGCATTTATCTTTTTCAGTTATTGGAGAGTGGGATGAATCTAATGATTTCAAAGAGGGGGAGTAACTGATGAGAAATGGTTTCAGGCTTGTAATGTGATTCATGTTAATTCACCTCTACTCAAAAAAAGTGGGTTGTTTCAAGGAAGAAAAAGCCTAACACGACTTGCCTGTGACCTCAGGGTAGTTTTGTTTTTGTGATTCTTCCATAGTTTCATCCAGTCCTATAAATTATTATTACCATTCCTGCACATGCATTATATTACATCTTTGTCTTTTACCTTTGTCCTTTGAACATGACTGTTATCAGTATACTAGCACCTCTGTAACATTACTGATGGTGTAAGGGGAAGAATCCACTTAAGTCAAATGATGATGCTTAATCACTAATGGAAACCCTGGTGGCGTAGTGGTTAAGAGCTACAGTTGCTAACCAAAAGGTTGGCAGTTTGTGTCCACCAGGTGCTCCTTGGAAACCGAGTGGGGCAGTTCTACTCAGTCCTATGAGTCGGAATCAACTCAGTGGCAACAGGTTTCGTTTTCTGGTTTTAATAGCTAATGTTTGCAAAGTGCTCACTGTGCACCACAGACTCTTCTAAGAGTTTCCCATGAATTATCTCATTTAAATCCTCATAATAACTCTGTGAGGCAGATACTATTATTATCTCCAGTTATTAACCTAGGAAACTGGGACAGAACGGTCAAAAGACTTTCCCAAAGCCGAACAGCCAATGAATGGCAGAGCCTGGATTTAAAAACTAGCAAGTTGGTATTAGGAGCCATGAAGCCATTTTCCAGCCCTTTTTCCGCTACTACTGAGTGGTGTAAATTTCAACAATTCCATTTCACATCTCTGGACTCAGTTCCCTCATGTTTCAAATAAGAAGGGTTGACTAAGGAAGTTTTCTGCTGTAAAAACTCTGTAATTCTATCAACCATTGAATGAGTACATCTGAATCATCTAATATATTATGAAAAGGAGCTGTGGTATAATAGAAAGGTCATAAGTTTTGGTGTGATTGAAACTGTGACCTCTGACAAGTCACTTAACCTCTCTGAGCCTGTTTTCTTATGTATAAATGGGCTATAATCCCTATCTCAGAGATATGTTGTCATTTTTAAGGAGATAATATTGAGGTTCTTTGCTAATCTAAAGAACACTAAAAATGTAAGAAATTATCATTGCATAAAAGACACCATACATCCATTCTTTCATTGAGTGATTCATTCATCCATTAAGTATTTATTTAATGCCATTCACAAAGGTGAAAAATATGGTTCCTTCCCCTTAAGGAGTTTGCAATTAAAGCGGGAGACAGACAAAGTAACAATCACCACAAAACTTGATGAATATACCTGGAGGCAGGCTCTGAATATAATTAGTTTATATGAACGACTTAAGGTGCCTGAAGCAATCAGGGAGGCTTCACATAGGGGGCAGCATTTAAAATGAGACCCAAAGATGTAAATCATATAAGTATAGGCTGATGTGGGTAGGGGTAGGTGGGGGATATTTCAGGAGAGTAAGCAGATTATACCAAGACATGGACCCGTGAGATTATAGCACATTTGAGTACTTGCAGGTAGATCATTCGACCTAGCTTGCAAACCTCAAGGTGGTGAGGGTAGGAGAGGGACACACAGGGAGGCGAAGGAAGATCATCAAGGGTCTTGTGCACCATGTTAAGGAGCTTAGATTTTGTCCCATGTTTTTGTTAGGTCCTATCGAGTTGGCTGCAACTCATGGAGATCTTATGTATAACAGACCGAAAAGCTGCATGGTCCTGTGCCATCATGATGTTTGGAGGTTTGGAGGCTAGAAGTCCGAATTCAGGGCACCAGCTTTAGGGGAAGGCTTTCTCTCTCCGTCAGCTCTGGGGAAGGGTCTGTGCCTCCTTTCAACATTGTTTTGTCTATTGCGTCAGTTCATCTCATTGAGGGTTTCTCTTGTTTTCGCTGACCCTCTACCAGATATGATGTCCTTTTCTAGCAATTAATCTTTCATAATGATGTGCCCAAAGTAGGAGAGCCAAAGCCTCACTATTCTGGCTTCTAAGGAGCATTCCGCTTATATTTCTTCTAACACTTATTTGTTTGTTCTTCTCCCATAGGAGATAGAATCTAGGGAAGATTTGAAGGAGTGGATGTGATTAAGTTCACACATCCAAAATATCAATCTAGCAGGGCTGTGGAGGATGGAGATGGGAAGGAAATTCATGGCAGCAAGGCAGCCTCTGCTGTTCACTATGTGAGGCCTCAGACAGTGACTTGGCCATGAAGGATCCTGAAACTGCAGTTAAGAGAAAGCCCAAGTCTGCTCTGAGACCAGGGAGGGAAGAAAGAGGGACTGTGGGGGAAGAGCCTATCAATTCTGCTGGCCAGGCTCACTCAGAGACTACAATATTGTGTTGTTATTGGGAATTCACCCCTCTGCCCCCACATGCCACACCCTCTACTGGTCTGCTCTATAGCTGGTACCCAGGGAACCACCTGTTACGATGGAAATATAATAGGTGGGTATATAAAACTGATCTTATTTTGATTGTTTCATTCAGTTTATTTTCCCTTTTAAATCAATCCCAAGCAGAACTAACATCAAACTGTAGCAGCAGAATTGGTCATGTTTGTGTTTTTCCTTTGTTCTAATCTTTGCTTTCTGGGAGAAGTGTGAGAAGGTGGGAAAGCCAGAGGCCTAGATAATCCAACAATTCTTCAATCAATTCCTAATTGTTCTCCCCAATTGACCATAATAAGTAAACAGATACCAAAGGAAATTGTGTATCTACTTTTCCATATATATAAATTCTATAGTTACACGCAAATCGCGGATTCGAGCCACCTGCCGCAAAGCCAACACTGAGACAGGAGGAGGTAGGCTGCAAGAGGGCTTTATTGAACACCGGTGTCCAAGAGACAGAGGGGGTTAAATTTCTCCCAAATTCTGTCTAACATGAAAGGGCTAACTGGAGGCTTTTATAGGGGAAAGGTCAGGGTTTAGAGATTTCCAGGAATCCTGGCTTTTCTTTGAGGTGGACATCATGATCTATCATTGCAGCCTTGTAAGTCTCTTCATGTTATCGTGGAGTCTTGCCAGTCTCTTCACACTGTCCTGGTTTCTGTCGGGTTTAGAGATTTCGAGGAATTTGGACTCCTCTTTGAGGTGGACCTAAGTTTTGTTCAGCTATCTCGGTCTTGTGTGTTTTTCCCCCTGTGAGTGGAACATAGTGTAATCAACAACAAAAAATTGATTACCTCATTTTTCTTTAAAGGAACAATCATGAGACACATTTTAGAGCAAGTAAATGTGTTTCAAGGACTAGAGATTATTCACAGCTATAAAAAACTAGGAAATATATTCTCTCTAGTTTAATACTAAAACACTAAAAATATATTTTCTCTATTTCATGCATATATACCTTTCCATATACATAAAGAAAAATTAAATTTGTTCTTGAAATTTTTAATAATAACTGCTAAGTATCATAGTGTGCAAGGATGTTAACTATGGAACCATGCTACCTGGTTTCAAATCCTGGCTAATTTTCTTGCTAGTTGTGTGAATTTGGATGAGTTATTTACCTTTCTGTGCCTTAATTTCTTCAATTATAAAATGGAAAAAATTATAAGTTCTGCCTGCTTTAAAGTGTTTTGAAGGATGAAATAAACATAAAACACTTAAATCAGGTTTTGTTCCATAGTAAAAGTTTAATCAGGGTTAATTACTATTATTAACCATTATTTATATTCATGCTGCTGAGTTTGCTTACTGTTTTAGTTATCTAGTGCTGCTATAACAAATACCACAAGTGGATGGCTTTAACAAACAAATTAATTCTCTTACAGTTTAGGAGGCTAAAAGTGTGAATTCAGGGCACAAGCTCTAGGAGAAGGCTTTCTCTGTCAGCTCTGGGGAAAGGTCCTTGCCTCCTTTCAGCATCTGTGAGCTCAGCATCCCTTGGAGATCTGCATGTGTCTTGGCATCAACCTTCTTCCCTTGGGTCTAGGAGGTTCCCAGTTCAGGGACCCTGGGTCCAAAAGACCGTGTTCTGCTCCTGGCTCTTTTTTTTTTTGGTGGTAGGAGGTCCCTCTCTCTCTCTGCTTGAGTCACTGTCCTTTTATCTCTTGTAAGATAAAAGGTACTACAGGCCCCACCCCAGGGAAACTCTCCTTACATCAGATCTGGACTGTGATCTGAGTCAAGGTGTTTCATCCCACACTAATCCTCATTAACATGATCTAATCCTGCCTTATTAACATAGCAGACAGCTGGCTCCCAAATGGGACCATACCCACAGGCACAGAGGCTAAGATTTACAACACATCACAAAACGGAGCCCAAGGTCTCCTGCACCAGAACTACTTAACAATCTCTTTGCTGATAATTCCAAAATGGCTTCCTAACAGAACAACAATAACAGCATCATCACACTTGTAACTTTGTTCTAGATTGCTAAGTCTTTGATATATGGGCTAGTTATTATTAAAAGGGCAAATTGATACACGGATGCCTTGCTTCTACTTAAGGAGCTCTGGTGGTGGTGCAGTGATTACGGTGTTAAAAGGTTGGCGGTTTGAACCCACCAGCTGCTCTGTGGGAGAAAGATGTGGCGGTCTGCTTCCGTAAAGATCACAGCCGTGGAAACCCTATGGGTCAGTTCTACTCTGTCCTCTAGGGTTTCTGTGAGTCAGAATCGACTTGACGGCAGTGGGTTTGGTTTTTCGGTTTTTCCTTCTACTTAGTTTACAAAGTATATGAAAGGAAAACAATAGAAGACACTGGTTGTTAAATTTATCCTAAAAAACTTCAATGTCAAAAATCGTAAGTGAAATTAAAATGCAGACAACAAATTTGGAAAATATTTATGAGTTATGACAAATGAAAAATTAGTTTCCTGAATGTGTAAATAACATTGACCAATCAATAAGGAAAATCTTGAAAATGGAGCAAGGATGAGAAGGGATAATTCATAGCAGACATAATTAAAATCAATAAACATGAAAAAATGCAACTGCAGTAGTAATCATATAAACAAATAATAAAGAGATACTATTTTTTGCCTATGAAGCTGGTAATGATTAAAATAGGTAACAGTTCTGGCAAGGTTACCATAAGATTTATTCTTTCTTACACTGTTTGAATAGTGTAATTCAGGAACAGAATCTGACAGTATGTTAGCAAGGGCCTTAGAAAAGTCCATACCCTTTTAGCCAGACATTTCAAGTCTGGAAATCTCTATGGAATTAGAGGTTCATAAAAGCATTTGTTTACTGTAGCCTTGTTTATGGTGGCAAAAACCCCAACCATATCAATGACAACAAAAAAACAAAATAAGCCCCGAAACAACCACAGCAAAAAAAACTGGAAACAGATATTCCTAATGAGTTAAAAATAGAAAATGATCAAATAAATTAATGTTCACTCACATGGTAGAATTATTAGCCACAATATTTTTGTTGTAGCCATCAACCATATTTGGAAATAACTCTCAATAACATGAAAATGCAAACATTCATACATAATATTTTTTATATATATGTATGTGTATATGATGGGCTTGTTATGCTAAGCCGTTATTAACCACGTTTTGAAAGAACTTTTACTAACCTAAGTATTTATGAATACATTCTTGGTCCCTGGGTAATGCAAATGGTTTGTGTTTGGCTACTAATGGAAATTTTAGTGGTTCAAATCCACTCAGTGGCACTGCAGAAGAAAGGCCTGATGATCTACTTCCATAAAATTACAGCCATTGAAAACCCTAGTCTGACACACATGGGGTCACCATGAGTTGGAATTGACTTGCCAGCAACAGGTATGGTTTTTTGGATATGCATACATATACCATAACATACACAGTTATTATAATGCATAATTATACCATAATGAAATAATTATATTTTTAAAAGTAAACCCCCTCATAAACACAAACACGCATACACATACTCTGGAAAAAGACTAGGAGAATATAAATGAAAATCTTAACAGTACTTATAGCTGACCAATAGGTAAGAAAGGACCACAAGAAACTCTTAAAACACTGTTAAAAATCCTGCTACAGGTATATAATGATGATTTACAGTGCATTTTTGCATACTTTTCAACTTGAGCTTCCTAGCCATCCTGTGATTAAGTGCAGACAGGTATCATTTTCACTTTTTATAGATAAAGATACTGAGGCTCAGAGGGATGCCTTGAGTTAGCCATGGTTACAGGGTTAATGAAAGGCATAGCTGAAATTTGAACATGAGCCATTTGACACCATAACGAGCTACTTTCACTGCACTAAGTTGACTGTAAGATCACATGGCTAGAAAATCTACAGCTGTAAAGAGGTCAGGACATTGTGACAACCTACAGTTGAAACTCCTGAAAATCTAAGAGAAATAGGGTAAGTCAGTTGAGATTCTAGGTAATAGTTATATATAACCAGATGAAAGGTTCTGCAGACTTTAAAGAAATTATTTATTATTTAAAACATGTTAGCACGCTGGCTAAATTGAACAAGCATTTTCGTGAGTCATCCCTGAGACCTTTGAAGGAAAGTAAGTGGGTATTATTATCTCGGTCTATACAAAGGGAAATAAACTCATAAATAAGGAAAGAATACTCTTCTGTTCACACGGTGAAATGGTGAGGAAGCAAGGCACAAAGCTCACATTCCTGGCTGCCTATGTCCTGTAGTGGCTTCATATTCCTGGCCCCCTGCACAGGGGAAGCAACTGAAGGGAAGGTCGTCAGGAATTGTTTTGCTGGCTAGTAAGCAAACGCACTGCTCACTGAAAGGCATGGCCTCTCTACCTTATTTCTTTTCAGACTCCCATTTTATAGCCCCAAATTAGAGCCTGAGCATTCTCAGCCAAAGAGTCCCTGAGTGGTGCAAATGGTTGAAAGCTGGGCTGCTAACTGAAAGTTTGTGGTTCGAGTCCACCCAAAGGCATCTTGGAAGAAAGGCCTGACCATCTGCTTCTGAAAGGTCACAACCACATAAAACTCTATCCACTCTACAACACATGAGGTTGCCACGAGTTGGAATTGGCTCCACTGCAACTGGTTTGTTTTTTTTTGGTTTACTCTTGGCCAAGAGTTTTGGAATGAGAAAAGTGATCAGTGTTGTAATTTCATACCCACCAGGAAGCCAGGGCACTCAAAGTTTACTCTGCTTACATTTGAAAAGACTGCACCCTGGTCAGCACAGGAAGTCTCTGTGGGGCCAGTGTCTCCTGGGTGCTGATAATTTTCTCTCTCATTATCAGGTTTTCTTTCATTTCATCAGTAAGTACTCATTTATATAACCTACTCTTCCCTTGTAAGAAATTATCTGCTTGACTCAAGCTCTAAATGTTTCCCCTCATTTTTCTAAATTTGTCTGGTTGGAGAGTTTCTCCTTCTGGATTTTCTAAATAGTTTACTAGGTTCACCAAATCACTTTGCATAGATAGACCTAGTGTTCATTATTCTTAAAATGTAAAATGCTATGATAACAAATTTTATGCTTGCTTTTACCTTTGTGTGCTTGGTATCTTGAAAAACCTGTATAAACAGGTAAATATGAATAGGTGATTGGAAAATATTATGACTCATGCATAGATCTAGAATTCTGTCTCATGCCAATATTTTGGTAAAAATTCTGAAGCATGCAGAGGGTTATTGGCCATCCCATAATAGCCATTTTTCAGAAAGGTCTACTCTTGTTACATTTTTGCTACAACTTTTACAACTCCTCACCATGATTGGTTGATTCCCCAGGTTTCCTTTCTTCTTCTGGCAGGAGGCCGAGGTACAGGCACACCAACTCCAAATTCACCTGCTATATGACCTTCCTGGGGTGGCAGTAACCAGTGGTCACCATTTTTTTTTAGGGCCGTGCTCAGCATTTTTAGAGCCCTGTGCAAAAACTCATGCCCAAAAATTATGTGGGGCAGAGCCAAGATGGCAGAATAGACTCTTTTGGTGAGCCCTCTTTACAACAGAGACCCAAAAAAACAAGGGAAATGAGTATATTTGTGACAAGGTGGGAGCCCTGAGCATCAAAGGCAAGCTTAGACAATGAACTGAGGGGTAGGGGGAGGAAGAGACTGTTCAGAAGTGGAGAGGAGTTATTGGACCTGAATCGCGGGGAGCCCTCAGGCACCATTCCCGGAGCAGCAGCAGCAGCGGTGGTGGGCTGGTACTGGCATTCCGCAACAGTTTCTTCAGGAAGAAGTAGCCAGCTGCACAGCCTACTTACACCTCCAGAACCTGAGAAGAATGGTGCTCTAGGCAAAAGCTAAGTATTTGCCTATATTTTACCGCACCCCCCCCCCCACCCCCAAGCTGGCTTCACCAGCAAAATCCCTGGGCCTGAGATAGGCCCTGTTGAGCACCAAGAGCCATCCTCCCGGCCTTGGGGAAGGAAAAAATTTGCAATGGGGGGAAAAGATAATTTGCTACCTCCACTAACCAGGGGAGCTCAGGACAGAAGAGGCTCCTGTCCAGGCATAAACCATCCGTGGACCTTGAGCACCTTTCCTTTCTGCATGGACCTGTGTGGGCCTATTTCAGGAGAATAGGCCCTTGTTGGCAAACTCCAACCATTTCAGCTGTGTGGTGGAGAGGTGGGTATTTGATGTTTGACATTGCTTTGCCTATTAAACAAGGTCCTCACCTACCCACATCAGGGACCTAAGGACTGGTAGCTCCACTCAGGTCATCCAGCCACCCGAAATAGGGGTCCAAAGATAACCGATAACCTCCCAGTCCTTACAACCAAAAACTTTGGGTGCCCATGGTCCGTCTGCAGAACCCACCCACCTGCACACTCTAGGGAACAGGGACACGTTTTCCTCAGAGACACTTGATGGTCGGTTCTCAGTCCCCTGCCTTGTTCAGAGCATGACCTGCTGCTGCAATCAGATACCGGTATATACGCCAATCACCCCTGCCCCTCTAAGATTGTAGGACAGAGCCTGTACCACACACTTGATAATCAGCTACTGGAAACCTGAGCTGAATTCATACAAGAAAACTGAATGAACACCTAGACTGATATACCTGATAACAGTTCTAGCCAGCTGGGGACAGGACACCAGAGCTCCAAAGGCAAAAATAATCAAGCTAGCTCACTCAAGCAACCCATAGGGGTATACCAAAACAAAACAAAGCAAGCAGCTATGACACGGTAAGCAAGCATAAAGTAATACAATACCTTATAGATGGCTCAGAGACATCAGTCAATATCAAGTCACATAAAGAAACAGACCATGATCACCTCAACAAGCTCTCAAAACAAAGAATCCAGGGATCTTCTACATGAAAGCGTATTCCTAGAACTACCAGATGCAGAATACAAAAAGTTTAATATACAGAACCCTTCAAGACATCAGGAAGGAAATGAGGCAATAGGCAGAACAAGCATATTGGTTTGGCAGATGTTGGATGTACTGCTTTTTCATAATGTAATATAGTGGATTCACTTCCATGATGTGATCTCATGTGATTGGCCAATCAGTTGTAAGAGTTTTCTGAGGGGTGTGGCCTGTATCCACTATAATGGATGTTCCAGCAAAACTTACCGACCTCCCCGCAAATTGGCTGATAACAGGAGGTGGTCTTTCTAGGTTGGCCAGCCCCCATCTGAGTTGCTTTACTAGCATAAACCTTCAGGTGTAGTCTGGAGGCCTATAGTAAACAAACCTGTTGTCCATTCCGACTCACAGCGACCCTATAGGACACAGTACAACTGTTCCATAGAGTTTCCAAGGAGTGCCTGCTGGATCCAAATTGCTGACCTTTTGGTTAGCAGCCTTAGCACTTAACCACTACACCACCAGGGCTTCGTAGTAAACAAAGGAATCTCAATTTCTTAGCAAATTCCAAGAGTTTAGAATTATCTCAAGGAGCCCTGGTGGGACAGTGGGTAAGTGCTGGGCTGCTAACCCAAAGGTCAGTGGTTTCAATCCACTAGCACTCTACTGGAGAAAGTTGTGTCAATCTGCTTCCCTAAGGACTTACATCCTCGGAAAATCTATTGGGCAGGTCTGCCCTGTACTACATAAATGTATGTATGAGTTGGAATTGACTTGACAGTAATAGTTTGCTGTTTTGTTTGGGTTTTTGGTTTAGAGTTATCTCTTAGAAATCAAGGACAAAGATAAAATTCCTTGGATAAAGTTAAATTCTTTACACTACATTTTAGAAAACATCTAAAAAAACAATGAATGACATATTGAGAAATTGCAATGTGATGGACGTGGCCAAGCTCTTAGAAAACAGACTGTGGCTGTATAAGTGTCGGACCTCTGTCTTTACAGCCTCAAGAGCATGTGATCAATTATTAGTCACAGCAGATGAGGTTAGTCTGGTTTGTCTAAGTGTGTAAATGTTAAGCATTGTTAATTGTTTTATTGTAAATCTGACAAATAGATGCTTGTTGTAAGAAAACTTACAAAAAAAGAAGTGTATAAAGAAGAAAATGAAAGTTATCCTGTCTCATGAACCCACTTCCAGATAAACCACTGCTGACACACCTTTCTATACTCTACTTAGGAAGCTGTGGTGGCTTTGGAGTGTAATGGAGCTGTTTGCCCAAGGGACACACAAAGTCCCAAGTCCTGCCCTGACAATCATCTGCCCTCCCTGGGCAATGAGAAATGGGTGAAGGCAGAGAAAAGGAAATAACACTATTGTTTGCAGAAATTTCACCTTGGGACAGGAAACTCTGGCAAATGAGGCAGAGTTTGTGGTTTATGATGGAGACTTAAAGAGCTGTGCTATTGCCCTAAACCCAGAGTGAATTTTACCTCATTTCCTGAGATATGAATGATTTTTTTTTTTTTTTTTTTGCCATCCATCCAGCTGAAAGTGACCCTATATTACAGAGTAGAACTGCTCCCATACGGTTTCCAAGGAGCAACTGTTGAATTCAAACTTCCAGTCTTTTCAGTTACCAGCCAAACTCTTAAGCACTGGGCCACCAGGGCTCTGAATGAAATGATGGAAGTCAATAAAAGGAGAAAGGCAGAGAGAAAGCAAGCCCACTCACACAGGTCAACCGTACTCAAGTCCTGTCTGACAGAGGACTGCCTTGAGATTAGTCTGTGAAAACTATGGATGCTAAATTAGTATTTACACACCTCTATTGAGATCTTTGGAAACTCTACGGGCAGTTCTACTCTGTCCTATAAGGTGCTATGAGTCGGAATCGACTCGACGGCACTGGGTCTGGGTTATCGAGATGAGTTGTAATCAACTTGATGGCAACGGATTTGCTGTTTTTTTTTTTTTTTTGAGATAGTCATATGTATCAGTTGGAATCAACTTGACAGTAGTGTTATTGGGTCTGGGTTTTCACTGCGATACTCATAGGTACGAGTCAAAATCCACTGGACAGCAATGGAAATCAGGCCTGGTGTTGGGATGCAGTGATCAACTTCTCAGGGTGTTCCATGGCGTAATGGTGAGCACTCTGGACTCTGAACACAGAGTGTTTAATTTTTTTTTTTAACTCTTTACTGAATGAAACTCGTGACACCCTCTTCCGTCTCCCCCTCCTGATGGTCATTTAGGAGCCAGAAAGGTTTCAGACTAGAAGAAGCAGGAGGGGAGCCCCAGGCTCCGCAGAGCACTGAGCTGCTCCAGATCTCCCTCTTGCTCCCCGCGGCCTTTTAGGCCTCGCAGCCTGTCCCTTCGTCCTCTTCTCTCCTCCTCAGAAACTGAGATTCCAGAAACCCTCAGAAAATACCTGAGGAAGGAGAAGAGACAGGAAAAAACAAAGGGGAGAATAGAATGAAGAAAAAATGAGAAAGTAGGGAGGGGAAGCAGAGGAACTGGGCGTTCATGGCAGCAGTTTCAGTTGCTGGGTGTGGACCACCGCGCTCCTCACTCAGGAGCGATCCCATCCCTTCCTGACCCACCCGAAAACCCAAACTCTGTTCCACCGATAAACCTCAAAGCAGCTTGCCTGGCATTTGTTCTTGCAAAGTTTCCTTTCATAGTGTGGAGGGGTGAGGTGGATTAAATCCGTTGGCAACTGAGTGGAAGTCAAGTGAAGCGCCCTGTTGGCTCCCTTGGTGTTGACTAGCAGTTGATGCAGGCACCAACTCAGATGCACTCCTTTTTTCACCTTGCAGGCTGTCTGCAGGGGGTAGACTGGAAAATCAAGGCGTAACAATGTTTCTTTAAAGAGAGAAATAGCCAGATAATTGGTTATATGAGTTGAAAGTGGTTTTCTCTGGAGAACAGGAAATGTAGAAAGGGATCAGGGGACTACAGTTTTTCATAACAAACTTTTGGGCATATATTACTTTGATAAAGATACATACTAAAAAAAGGTCATCGAAAAAGAGGAAGACCCTCAACAGGACAGATTAACACAGTGGCTACAACAATGGGCACAAGCATAACGATTGTGAAGATGGCACAGAACCAGGCAGTGTTTCATTCTGTTTTAAGTAGGGTTGCTATGAGTCAGAACTGACTCAGTGGCACCTAACAGCAGGAACAATGAAAGGAGAAATAATTTCGTTGTTATGTAGAATGTTTTTAAAGTTTGTCGTTTGTTTTTGAATTGAAATTTTGATGTAGTCATATGTATCACTCTTTAAAGGTTCTGGGGTTTGTGTTATCTGTAGAAACTGTTAGAGGGCAGGGCTTCCCAGCTCAGGACTAAGCCCTGCGTGACCAGGAATGACCAGGAGAGGCTCAGAGGTTCCACACGAGCAAAGGTTTATTAGGGACAGAAAGAAAGTACAAGGCTCCGGAAGGAGAGAGGGAGAGGGATTTCTGCCTAGCTTTTTTTTTTTCAGCCTCAAGTCTCTCAATGAAGAAAGGAGATCCTGGGGCTTATAAAAGTTTTTTGGGGGAGGGGAGAAGGCATTATCTTTATTCATTAGATGGGTTGAGATTTCCAGGAGAAGGAGAGGGATTATGAAAATCAAATGCACAGGAAGTTAGAATTCAAGATGGACTTGCTCACAGAGCTTGCTGGAACCAAGATGGAGTCTGTCACAAAGGCTGCCAGGAAGTCCAACAGGACTTATTTGAATCTCTATTTTTTATTTCTCTCCTCATGAAGCTCATGCTTTCCTCCATTTTTCTGAACCTATACAGTGTGTTTATAATAGCTGTTTTAATATCTTGTCTACTGATTCTGTCATCTGTTACTTCTGTTAGTTGATTTTTCTCATGCTTATGGATCATGCTTTCCTACATCAGGATTACTAAAAAGTTGTTCTTCATATACTCCTTTAAATATTTTAGGACTTTGCTCTGGGATGCCGTGAAGTGACTTGCAAACAATTTCATTCTTTCCAGGCTTGCTTTTAAGCTTTCTTGGGGCACGTTCAGAACATTCTAGGCTAATGTGGACAGGGTATTGAGGCATTACCCTTCTGAAGACTCTCCTTCCTGCCACATGTGTTAGATGCTCTTTCCATTCAGCCTGGTGGAAACACTGTTACTGCCTTAGTCTGAGCTCTGTCATATACTTCCTGTGGTACAGTGCCTCCAAAGAGCTATTTCACATATTTTGTCTTGTCTTCTAGTGGTTTAAGGTAGAACAGTAAATACCATTTTCTCTAACACCAACATGGCTCAAAGCAGAAACCTGTACACTTTTCTTATATTTCACAATTAAGGGGAAAAAAAACCTATCTTCGATGTTATTTCCTATCTCCCATACCTAATATACAAAGTGTGGTGACATAGTGCTGAAGTGCAAAGTCTCCTCACAAAACAGGTCCACAGTTCAAATCCACCAGGCACTCCCTGGAAACTTTATGCACCACTTCTGTTCTGTCCTATAGGGTCCCATTTCTTCTCAATCAATGCCCTCACTTTAACTTCAGACACCATTCAAAGTTGGCAATTCATTGGCATTGTAATTCAGCCACTCTTACAATAAGATTGTGTGTTAGATTTTCGGCAATATCAGCTCTGTTACTACAAGAAATAAGGCTTTCTTTCAGGGCACAAGTTGCAACTTTGAGGTGTTTTATATGGCGCTTGAACTGTAACTCTGAAGCCCTGAGCTCCTCTCTCTTATCACTTCGTCTAATGAAAGGAGGACCAACCAACCAGCTTCCGTACTTCTCATTCTGACAAAACTGTGGAAAATTTTGAAACGTGTGATCACCCAGAGCCTCGCTTCTCACCAATACATGATCTCTTTCTGTTGATATTTGGCATATTAAAATTGCCACCTCATGCCATGGATTAGCAGCACCCACTTTACTACTGGAGGTAGAGTCGTCAGCACTTTTTAGGACTAGTCAGACTTGAGAACCAGTTTAGAAAACTCATCCTTATGATTCTGTTCCCCTGGAGCCACTCTCAGCACCAAATGTCTTAGGCTGGATACTTAAGAGAAGCAAAACCAGTGAAACATGTGTATGGGGGTGTGTGTGTGAGTGTATGCATACATAACTGTGTGTGTGTATATATACATATATAGGTATATATGGGTATAAAGAGAGAAGTTTATCTCCAGGAAATTGCTCACATGGCTGTATGGGATAGCAAGTCCCAAGTCCATGGGTCAGACATCAGGCTGGAGGCTTCTCTCATCTCACGTACCTGAAAGGGCTCATGAACCCAAGACTGGCAGGTAAGGTGGCAGGCTGCTAGCTAAAGTACCAAGAACTGGACGTCAGACGATGACCAGCTAGATGCAGGATCCAGAGCAAGCAAGCAAGGTTTGGCAAAACATCTATACATATATTGGATGCAGGCCACACCTCTGAAGAAAATCCCCTTAACACTGATTGGCTTATCATGTCACATCACATCATGCAGAATGACTACATCACTATATAGCTGCCAGATTACATCATTACATGAATGCCAAACCACTGAGAATCATGGCCCAGCCAAGTTGACACACAACCTTAACCACCACACATTACCAACCCAGTGATTACCTTAATAATTTTCCTGGTTGGTAACTAAAACAACCTATAAATAATTTTATCTACTCCTCTAAAAATGTTAAGTCCTGTTTCAATACACATTAATCTACTTTTCCTTCCTAGGAAAGGTAAATCTCATGATAGTCAAAGTCAAATAGATGTTCACATTCTAAACTGGCCTCACTCTAGTTCCACTGATGATCAACCCTGATGACAACCCTTCTAAAATATTTTTTTGCTTATGAAAATGAACTAATAACACACCTGAGTACTTATACTATTATGGTGTAAATTCCAAATATTCTGCTATAAAATAATATTTACTGGGAGGTCATCCTACTCAGATAACTTTGGTGGGAATACGCCATTTCGGTAAAACCCTAAGAGAATTGATTTTTGACTGTATAAACAGGTTCTTCCTTGAGGGGATCTACCTCTCTTTCGTTCAAAGAGCTCTGTGCTTGTGAATTTGTTGAGGGTCTGTGACTGTCTCTTGCTGTGATTCAAGTCAGACTATGTTCACCAGACTTAGTGTGTTTCTGCTTATGCAAATCAAGTAAGACTTTAATAGGTTGCCCATCTATTGCGTTTCTAGAGACACCAACCAGGGAGTTAATGCCAAAGAGCTTTGAGGGACAGACCATTCTGATTACTGCTTGAGCTTTGTACTCAATGTAGTAACTGAGGTCAACTTGTCCTTTAAGGTTAAATGTTGTGACTTGACCCTTCCAATCCCATCTTCCCATCATCCCCATTCATTTCAATGATCCCAGTTCCATGGTAGCAGTTCCCACTGTCTTTCATAAAATGACCACCACAGAGTTCTTTGAGGATGTGAAAACAGTTCTGTACGATCTATTTTTCACAGCCTTGTTGAAGGTAGTGTCTTCTGACCTTTCCAGGGGATAAAAGTAGGGACAAATGAGCATGTCTGTGGAGTATACAGTTAATTTTTACTCAAAGGATTTGGACTTTTTCCCTGGTTTCTGAGAGAGAATCTCTAAACACCTGAGATTTTCCCAGTGATTGGAGTCTTTGTAATTCTTGGAGGGGCTCCAGGTCACACCTGAGACTTTATGCTCAAGGAGAAAGAGGGACTTCTTTGAGAGGATAAAAAGTAAAAGTCCCCAAGAGGCTGGTTTAGAGGGGTATTGCCAAAGGAAAGGAGTAACCAAAGGATCCTGAGATATCTGCAAGTTACTTTGAAATGGGGTAGAAAATACATACATATGGAGAGATGGACAAAGCTAATGTGGAAAATGTTCATTGGTAAATGCGTGAAGCATAAAGTCACTACTCTTTCAACTTTGTTTGCAATTGTTTTGAAAAAGGAGATTTGGAGCTCTTGTCACAGGTTCTACTTTGTTCTCTGGAGATGAACATTCTGAGAGCGAAAGGTTAGGTTTCTAAGATGAGGATCACAGGAGCGGTGAAGGTTCCTGGTGGCCAAGGGCAAGATACAGCTGTTGGGAGCTCCAAGCCGCTGAACAGTTGCTCATCGCCTCTCACCTCTCCAAGCCTGGGCAATTCTGGGACTCTTCTGCATCAAACAAGGCGGAGGAGAGAGGGCGCAAAACAAATTTCCTTGACCGGGAATTGAACCCGAGTCACGGTGGTAAAAGCACCAGATCCTAGCCACTAGACCACCAGGGACCTGCATGGCCTGGTGTAATCCCCCTCCTCCAGATAGTACATCTCTTCTCACCAAACTCAGGAAGCCAGGACGCCTACCCTCTGCTCCTGGGATCGTCCCCCAAGGCCCTTTCCTCCTTGTCTTCTCCAAAACGCCAGTCAGCCTGCAGCACACCCAGGGCTGTTAGGTCTCTGCAAGTTTCGGAGTCAACTGGCTCTTCCTCGCTGCCGCACTTCAGACCTGACATAGAGATGTGCCTTTGCGCGGTGGCAGCGTGTGAAGAGACGGTGGCTGGGGTCCAGCGAAGGGCACGAGCCTGCAGGGAGGAGGTGCCCAGGGTGGGAAGAGGGCCAACCATGTGCGCCCAAGAACTCTAACATCGAAAAGAGTTCAGATGGATACAGAAACAGAGACAGTCTGGATGAATAACTCTTTGAACCAGGACCCCCGGACCCCTTATTGAACTCCGGATTTTCCCCCGAAATTCCGCAGCCCCTGCCTTTTTCCCATCTTTGTTGATTTCCTTTCATATGCTCAGGCAAAAAGTGTGAGCTCTCCTTGGCGCAGGTCTTTTCCTCACACTCCACATCTAATTATTAGGGAATTTTCGTGTTCTCCATGGTAGTACAGTGGTTGAGAGCTCAGGCTGCTATGTAAAGAGTCCATAGTTGGAATCCACCAGCCCATCTTTGGAAACCCTTTGGGGCTGTTCTACTGTGCTCCCTATGAGTCTGAATAGACTCGAACGCAGTAGACCTTTTGGGTTTTTGTCCGTCAAATGTGGACGTTGGTCTATACTGTTCCTCCCTTTCCTGAGCTATGAATTTGGACGAAGGACTCTTCTGATAAAGGCGGGAGATCAGTTTAAGGCGTGGCCCTCCGCTCGCTCAGATCTTAGGGTTCGAGACCCTTAATTGCAAGGCCTGGGGTTGGGCTGCCTTTGCCCCCTTTTATTTGGCTCTGTCCCTCAAAATCAGCCTGTTCCTGCCCTGTCTTGGGAAGTTTGGGACATGCTTGAGACCCCTTGCTCGACTGGCCTCTCGAGGTCAAGAAACCAACTCCCTTCGGGTTCTGTCTGCAGAGAATCTTCAAAATCGCTGTTTTTCCGTTTCTTGAACTGGGCCCTTCCCAGGTGTGCGATATGCGGGGGCGCACGCCATGAGTTTGTGCTTCTCCAGTAGCCCGTTCTTCTCTGCCCCTGTAAAGAATCCAATGCAGGTCTTCAAGGCTGGCTTGGCCTGTGTTGCTTGTTAGATATTTTCAAAGAGCCAAGTGCCCTAAGACGCATGTTTCAGCCTTTGCTAAGGTGCAGCTAAAACATGAAGGTGCGATTAAAGTAGTGGACTGAAATTGAGTGGCACAGAACAAGAGACTGCACAAGTGTCAGAGAGGGGACAGAGGGGAGGAGCTGAGGCAAAAGGGCTTCTGAGGAAAGAGTGCAGGTCAGACCCCAGGGAAAGTGCAGGGTAGGGCCTGGAGGGAGGGTTCTGGTGTTCCTGGGAGGACCGGACGTGTGGATCATTTTGCATGTGTGCCTGTGTGATAAAATAGATAACAAAGCATTTGCTATTTCAACCACTTTATGTGCACAATTCAGTGACAGTAATTACGCTCACCATGTTGCGGAACCATCACCACTATCCATTTCCAGACTTTTTCCACATCCTTAACAGAAATTCAGTGCCCCTTAAGCAATCTTTCCTGCCTTTTCCCTCCCACCCGCCTCTGGTAACCACTAATACACTTTGTTCTCTACCCATTTGCTATTTTAGAGATTCCAAGTAAGAGGGATCATATAATATTTGTCCTTTTGTATCTGGCTTCTTTCATACAGCATAATTTTTCTAGGTTCTTCCATGTCTTAACATGTATGACAACTTCCTGTTTATGGCTGAATAATATTCCATTGTATGGATAGACCACAATTTGTTTATCCATTCACCTGCTGATGGACACTTGGGTTGTTTACACCTTTTGGGTAATGTGAATAATGCTACAGTGAACACTGGTGTACAAATATCTGTTTGCATTCTTGTTTTCAATTTTGGGGGGTATATGTCTAGTAGTGGAGGTGCTGGGTCATCTGGGAATTCTATGGTTAACTCTTGAGGAACTGCCAAACGGATTTCCAGAGGCTGTACCATTTTACAATTCCTTCAGCAAGGAGTGCGGGTTCCAATTTTCCACATCCTCAGCAATGCTTGTTTTCCGGTTTTCTGCCAAACGGTTGAGCACTCGGCTATCAACTGAAAGGTTTGTGTTTGGAACCCACGCAGAGGCGCTTCGTTGCCATCCAGTCGATTCTGACTCATAGCGACCCTATAGGACAGAGTAGAACTGCCCCATAGGGTTTCCAAGGCTGTGATCTTTACAGAAGCAAGCTGCCACATCTTCCTCCCGCACAGCGGCTCCTGGATTCGAATTGCTGACCTTTCAGTTAGCAGTCAAGAGCTTTAACCACGGCAGCACCAAATTACAGCCTTGAAACCCTATGGGGCAGTTCCGCACTGCACTCATGTGGTCGCCATGAGTCGGAACCAACTCCATGGCAACTACCAGCAACTGGGGGGATGAATAACATTGCACATCTTTTCATGGAAGCAGCGCCATTAAAGGGGCCACCGAGGCGCTGGTCCGAAGCCCCGGGGTGAGAGCCCTCACAGCTCCTGGGCTGTGGGGAGCTGGAGAGCCCGAGAGGAGCTTAGTTCTGAAAATGGAAACTCTAATGAGCTGTCAAAGTCAAAGTCCTAGCTTTACGGATAAGAAACAAAAAGCGCAGAAAACTACATTATGTCCTAACTGAAGCCACAGACCCCTTTGCCTGAGGGATTGTTCGTGCTTTCCCGAGGGCTTTCTCCAGCACTTTGCTTCTGGCAGTCGAATTTCAAATGTAGTTGAATTTCCTGTGCTGGAAGCCAAAGTACTTGAAAACTGCAGGTCCTACAATTTTCATGATCAAATTCTTAGGTTAGCTCACTCACCTGGTTCCCGTAGTGCGGTGCTTATCACCTTCGCCTTATGCGCGAAAGGTCCCTGTTTAGAAACCGGGCGGAAACAGGTTTTCTTTTGCGGATAGACAAGTGTTCGCCAATAGCCTTGTAAGGAGAAGAAGGAAAAAAAAAAAAAACTGCAAGAAGACTTCCAATTACTCAGCATCTTTAGCCAGACCTCATTTCTCTGCTCTAAATCAGATTTCAGACCAGGACACAATTCTCATCTGGTTGTTGGGAGGCGGGGCACCAAACGAGACATGCTTTATGTTAGTTTTAGTTCCTGAGAGTTCTAAAGGTTCTCTTTGTTCTCTTCTATCACCTGAACCTTCTCCACAAGCTGACACTGAAAAAGAAAAGGGCCTCAGGAAGCACCGAGCCACCCCTTTGGGCAAAGGGGACTGAGCCTCCCGATATTCCCTGGCTTAGGGTTCCTCGCCTACCCTCGAAACAAGGACAGTGGGGCCCCACACGTTTGCTTTGAGTTCTCACACCAAAAGCAAACGAAAGTGGCAGGAACAAGAGAAAGAGATAACAAAGAGGCATTAAAGCTAAGCCTTTTGAGAGAAATGACCACTCAAGGCAAATGCAGTGAGCCTTGGTTCACTCAGTGCTTATTGAGGCCCTTTCCAGGACTTTGCTGCTGGCAGTGGAATTTCGAACTGGGATTGAATTTCGTCCACTGAAAGCCACAAAAGTTAAAGAAGAGCATCATAGAGTTTTCCCGGGTGTTTCTGTAGTGTAGTGGTTATCACGTTCGCCTCACACGCGAAAGGTCCCCGGTTCAAAACCGGGCGGAAACAGTTGGTCTTTACTCCTCAAAGCAGAGTGCTACTTTTTCTCATCGCTCTAGATCTAGAATCACACTCGAGTCCCAGAAAGTCCCAGAGGGAAATGCACAAACTGTGATGACCCATAGGAAGGTGCAATACAACCGGAAGTACTGCAAGATTTATGCCACTTTATATGAACCTAAATCCTAGGGTGTATCTGTGAAAATGGATCCTAAGGGGGTAGAAGCAGGATGGAAGGAACATAATGTTGGATACGGCTAGGTTTACTTATTGACATAGGTGCACTAGATAGAAATTCTGGAGCCACTGTGTTTTGAGCAGCTGCCAGCAATTCTAAATTGTTCACTTGAAGCAGTTGACTGAAAACTTGCACCCAAAGGTGGCCTACAGTACATGAACTTGAAATGCCAGAGCGTCTGTGATGCATTTATTGTAGAGGAAAATACCGAAAGCCTTAGGGGGATTAGAAAGCTACAGGAAATTTATCACGTAAGACATGTTTATTCACCCGTATCTACAGCCCCAGGTACGGTCAGGAAGACATAACCTTTAACAAGTATGTGAGAAATACATTTAAGGGACCTGTCCTTGCATCCTGAAAGCATTCTGTGGTGGCGATTTTATGAAGGATAGTGGGAACCACTGCCATTGACCTGGGATTTCTCAAATTAATGGGAGTCTTAGTGAGGGTTGCTAAAGAAACAGAACGAGGGATTATAAATAGATAGCTAGATAACTAATGGTGGTTACAACTTTATTTGTAATTATAAAAGCATAGAAGCAACTTAAATTGCAAAGTATATGGCGAGGGTTAAATAAATCATGCTGAAACCAAACCCGTTGCTGTCGAGTCGATTCGGACTCATAGCGAACCTATAGGACACAGAACTGCCCCACAGGGTTTACCAAGGAGCGCCTGGTGGATTCAAACTGCTGACCTTTTGGTTAGCAGCCGTAGCACTTAACCACTACACCAACCCAAACCAGAAACCCAGGGCCATCAAGTCGATTCCGACTCATAGTGACCCTATAGGGCAGAGTAGAGCTGCCCCATAGAGTTTCCAAGGCGCACCTGGCGGATTCAAACTGCCGACTCTTTTGTTAGCAGCCGTAGCACTTAACCACGACGCCACCAGGGATTCCAACCACTACTCCACCGGGGCTTAAATAAATAACATTACAAATAAATAATATGGGGGGGGGACTTCTTAGTCGAAAACAAGTCCCATGATTGCTTCAGTCATTTCCGAGTTCTCAGTTTCCAAGCAAAGGGGACAGAAGGGTGACTACCATTTCTCTCTGCCTTTCCCTAGTAAGACTTATGGAGCAGAAACGCTGGGAATATCTTAACACGTGCAAAACCTGGGGACCGTCCCTAGGTGGGTTCGAACCACCAACCTTTCGGTTAACAGCCGAACGAGCTAACCAATTGCGCCACAGAGACCACAGGTAACCCCACCTGTTTGTACCAGGAGTGAACGCCTTTGAGCCACCGGACGGTGCCAGCGGCTTTCTGCAGTACGACCTGCACAAACCCTCGGAAAATCCGGCAGGTTGGGGTGACAAATGGTGTTGTTGATCGCGTTAAAATCAGTGCGTTGGGTGAGTCTGAAGCTAGGAGGGCAGCCGAATGGCCTTCGCCCCTCCTTGCTCCTCCTCCGCCTCAGATGCCTGCGACCCCCGGAGATCCCGGGTCTGCAACCCCTGCCTGACCCCAATAGGGTCCAAGACACTGCTGCTCCGCCTTCGCCCGCCCGCCCGCACCATGGAAGCCCCCCGCTCGCCTCATTTGCGGTAGGTGGGGCCGGAGCGCGGAAAATAAGTGAAGAAAGGGGAGCGGTGAAGAGGGGCGAAGGAAAGCAGGGAGGCGTGGGCGAGAACAAGACCTCCAGGAGGCAGGTGCAGAGGCTCGGGCCAAGTGCTGGGGAGGAGAGAAAGGTTTCTATCCTGCAGCACAATGGGGAGGGAGGAGCTGAGAGATGGCAAGAAGTGAGAGAAAAGCAGAGCACCTGTGGCTGTTCAAGAACAAAACAGTGTGAATGTTTTTATGTCAATAAAGTTTAAAGACCAGTGAGCGCTGACAGGTTTGCGGTGCGCCGTGATCGTATAGTGGTCAGTACTCTGCGTTGTGGCCGCAGCAACCCCGGTTCGAATCCGAGTCACGGCAGTGTCTGGCGCTAATTTTGTCACTCACTGGCGCGCTTCGTTTGGTTTGCAGTTCATTCCCGCACGGGCATCGCTCCCCATCTGCGCCTAGAACTAGAAGGCAGCGGGCCTCACAGCTAGAGGTCAGAAGGGAAGGAACCCCGACAGCGTGCATACCTGGAGCCAGGTCTAAGGGAAACCTGCAAAAGGTGAAATGCCTCTCACTCAGCCTAACAAGTACCTTCCACTGTTGAGATGATGTGGTCATAACCGTTTTCCTGGTAAAGGTATTTCAAATACCAGCTGGGCTTTTGTACACGAAACCAGAATAAACTTTTAAAGCGTTTACAGTAAAATCCAAACCTCCTGCCATAGTCCGTTTGCGGGCCATGTCCCTCACCGCTTGTCCCTCAGTTTTTATGCTAACAGTACATTATTGAAGTGTATGAGCATCACTTATTAATGAAGATCAAAGACCACAGCCTTCAGTATGGATTGCACCTCAACAACAACAACAAAAAAAAAACACAAAAATCCTCACAACTGGGCCAATGAGCAACATCATGATAAACAGAGAAAAGATTGAAGTTGTCAAGGATTTCATTTTCCTTGGCTCCACAATCAACAGCCATGGAAGCAGCAGTCAAGAAATCAAAAGACACGCTGCATTGATTGGGTACATCTGCAGCAAAGGACCTCTTTAAAGTGTTGAAGAGCAAAGATGTCACCTTGAAGACTGAGGTGTGCCTGACCCAAGCCGTGGTATTTTCAATTGCATCATATGCATGTGACAGCTGGACAATGCATAAGGAAGACCAAAGAAGAATTGTTGCCTTTGAATTGTGGTGTTGGTGAAGAATATTGAATATACCACGGACTGCCAGAAGAAGGAATAACTCTGTCTTGGAAAAAGTACAACCGGAATGCTCCTTAGAAGCAAGGATGGCGTGACTGCATCTTACATACTTTGGACTTGTTATCAGGAGGGATCAGTCTCTCGAGAAGGACATCATGCTTGGCAAAGTACAGGGCCAGCAGAAAAGAGGAAGACCCTAAACAAGGTGGATTCACACAGTGGCTGCAACAATGGGCTCAAGCATACCGATTGTAAGGATGGTGCAGGACCAGGCAGTGTATCCTTCTGTTGTGCATAGGGTCAGTATGAGTCAGAGCCGACTCGACAGCACCTAACAACAATAATACAGAAATCTTTAGTGAACAATTACTGAATTTTGACAAATGTAATCAAGTTACAGAAAGTTTCCATCATCCCACCAAGGTCCAAGGAGCTCCTTTCTGGGTAATCCCCATCCCCTACCCCCTCCCGGTTTAATTAATCACTCTTCTGAGGTCTCTCACCAGAGATTAGTTTTGCCTGTTCTTGAAATGCACATGAATGAACGCACATTTTTTGTGACTGATTCTACTTCTTTTTTTCCACACAACATTATGTTTTCAAGATATGTCTATGTTGTTCGTCTATCACTTCTTCATTGTAGTATTGTTGATGTTATTCCAATGTGTGAGTAAACCACAGTCGATGGACATTTGAGCTATTTCCAGTTTCAGCTATTGTGAAAACGCTCCTATGAGTATGCTCGCCTGAGTCTTTGTGTGGACACGTGCACCCATTTCCCTTAAAGTACTGGAATTGCTGGATCAAAGGATAGGTGCCAGTTAAACCTTGATAGAGGCTGCCAAACTGTCCCCTAGTGTGTTTTCTCACCAGCAAAGCCAGTTGCAGTTGTTCCACATTCTTGTCAGCACTTGGTGTTCTCTGCCTTTTAAACGCACCATTCTGGTGGGTTTGTAAGGGTACCTTTTCATGGTTTAAATTTGTGTTTCGCTAATGAGTAATGACATGGGTCTTGTTTTCCTCAGCCTTTTGGCCATTTAGAAATCCTTCTTTGTGGAGAAAGTTTATTCAATATTTTGCACACTGTTACTTGAGTTGACTTTTTATCGCTGATCTCTAAAAGTTCTGTATACAAGATTTGAGTCATTTTGCAGATAATCATGTTGTAAATATTTTCTCCCAGTCCTTGGCTTGCCGTTTCATTTTCTTAGGTGGTTTTTCATGAACAGAAACTTTTAATTTCAATGAAATCTAATGTATCTTAAAAATTTTTTTCTTTATGTATAAGGCATATTGTGTTCTCTAAGAAAAATCTTTTTACCCCGGGATGGTGAATGTATTCTCCCCAATTTTCTTCTAGGGACTTTACCATTGTTGTTTTAATTTTTGAATCTCTGACATCTCAGATTCCTCTCCTGATCACAATAAGCTTGTCTTGGCCTCACAGGAATCTTCTCTATATTGCAAAAACATTCACAATAGTTACCCGCTTTGCTCTCTGACAGCTACAGGAGCTATGTGTCCCTCCATCTCCCCCTTATTACCCCTCCATCTCTGACATTCTCTCTCTCCTTTTCTGTAGCTGAGAAACCCCAAAAAAACTGAAACAGAACTGGAGAGGCCTAGTCTAATCTGTGTTCAAGAACGCAGGCTCTGGGTTAGGAATCTGATTCAGCCCTTGTATGGCCTGGATAGGTGTGTTAAACTTCATGCACCTCAGCATTTTCATCCTTTGAAAGTTAAGTTTTAACAAAGAAAAAGCAAAAACAAACAAACGAACAAAAACCACTGGTTGGGAAAATCGTGCCCTTTCTTCCAGCAGTTGGTGTTCTTGGTGCAGTGCTTACCATGTTGCATTCACACCCAAAGTTCAAGTGTTCCCACTCTGGGAAAGGCAAGGACTTGCCTGCTCACTGGAAGGCAGGATGCAGTGCTTGGCCTTGTTCTGCTTTGGTTCAAACTGGAGACAGGGATACAACTGGACTAGATCACCTGTTCCCCTGCCCCCAGCTACTGAGGGCCCAGTTCCAGAGGACTCTGACTTCACTGTAGCTTTAGATCAGGAAATTTCATAACATGTTTTTTTTCCTTTCCTTCCTTCTTTGATCTGTCTCCTGCACCTCTTCCCCTGCCCACCCAGAGGAAAGGATTCACTGCTATTCTATCCTGGTGTCCCTTTGATGTTCTTTTGGACAGGATGAAGGGGCCAGTTGTCCTTCCCTTACAGGAGCAGAAAGAGCAGCCGGCCCCAGGGGAACCACAGCTCACCCAGTGCGCCCTTTCGCATCACACATGTGTGCTTGGCAGGGTTCAGAATACAGCTCAGCCTTAAGCGTCTCTGCAGGTTGAACCAGAAGGGTGTGGGGGTTTCAGATCGCCAAGGCAAGATAACTGAGAGCTCCTAAAAATCAAACACCTATGCTCATACAAAGGCTTCACCAAAAGAGTAAAATGATTACCTACAGGCTGAGAAAAAGTTTTTAGCTGTGACATTTCTGATGTCTAAAATCTTCATGGTACTGCGAAAACTCAACTACAAAAAGACAGATAACCCAAAGAAAAAATGGGCAAAAGATATGAACAGGCATCACTAAAGAAGACATTCAGGTAGCTAACAGATACATGAAGAAGTGCTCAGGATCATTACCCAGTAGAGAAATGCAAATCAAAACTACAGTGAGATTCCATCGCACTCCAACTAGGCTGACATTCATCCAAACCACACAAAATAATAAATGTTGGAGAGGTTGTGGAGAGACTGGAACACTTAAACACTGCTGGTGGGAATGGAAAATGGTACAAGCACTTTGGAAATCAATTTGGTGCTTCCTTAAAAAACTGGAAATAGAACGACCATAGGATCCAACATTCCCACTCCTTGGAATATATCCTAGAGGAATAAAACCTTTACACGAACACGCATGTTCACTGCAGCACTGGAAGCAACCAAGGTGCCCATAAATGGATGAATGGATAAATAAACTACGATATATTTACACAGTGGAATACTACGTATCCACAAAGAACAGCGATGGATCTGTGAACCATTTCATAACATGGACGAATCTGGAAGCCATTTTTCTGAGTGACATTAGTCAGTTGCAAGAGGACAAATATTGTATAAGACCACTATTTCAAGAAGAGAGAAAAATTATTCTTTGATGCTTACTAGAGGAGGAGGGAGGAAGGGAGGGAAGGAGGGAGAGGGGTACTCACTAATTAGTTAGTAGATAAGAACTACTTTAGGTGAAGGGAAAGACAACACACAATACAGGTGAGGTCAGCACAACTGGACTAAACCAAAAGCAAAGACGTTTCCTGAATAAACTGAATCCTTCTAAGGCCAGTATAGCAGGGGTAGGAGTTTGGAAACCATGGTTTCAGGGGACATCTAAGTCAATTGGCGTAATAAAGTCTATTAAGAAAACATTCTGCATTCTACTTTGGAGAGCAGCTTCTGGGGTCTTAAACGCTAGCAAGGAGCCTTCTAAGATTCATCAATTGGTCTCAACCCACCTGGACCAAAGGACAATGAAGAATACCAAGGACTCAAGGTAATTATGAGCCCAAGAGACAGAACCACACAAACCAGAGACTACATCAGCCTGAGACCAGAAGAACTAGGTGGTGTCTGGCTTCAACGGATGACTGCCCTGACAGGGAACACAACAGAGAGACCCTGAGGGACTAGGAGAGCAGTGGGATGCAGACCCCAAATTCTTGTAAAAAGACCAGACTTAATGGTCTGACTGAGACTAGAAGGACCCCAGAGTTCATGGTCCCCAGACCTTCTGTTAGCCCAAGACAGGAACCATTCCCAAAGCCAACTCTTCAGACAGGGATTGGACTGGACAATGGGTTGGAGAGGGATGCTGCTGAGGAGTGAGCTTCTTGAATCAGGTGGACACTTGAGACTCTGTTGGCATCTCCTGCCTGGAGGGGAGATGAGACAGTGGAGGGGGTTAGAACCTGGCAAAATGGACACGAAAAGAAAGTGGAGGGAGAGGGCGGGCTGTCTCATTAGGGAGAGAGTAATTGGCAGTGTGTAGCAAGGTGTATATGGGTTTTTGTGTGAGATACTGACTTGATTTGTAAACTTTCTCTTAAACCACAATAAAAACTATTTTAAAAAAAAGTAAATTCTGATTTCGTGTAAAAAAGCCCAGCGGGTATTTGAAATACCTTTAGCAGGAAAACGGTTATGACCACACCATCTCAACAGTGGCAGGTGCTTCTAAAGCCGAGTGAGAGGCATTTCACCTTTTGCCCGGATATGGGGCTCACGCAAGGTTTCCCTTAGACCAGGCTCCAGGTATGCTCACTGTCAGGTTCCTGTCCTTCTGACCCCTAGCTGGAAGGCTTGCTGCCTTCTAGCCGCAGGTGGGGAGCAATGCAGTGCGGGAATGAAATGCAAACCAAGCCATTTGAAGCTCGCCGGTACGTGACAAAACATGTGCCAGATACTGCCGTGATTCAGATTCGAACCGAGGTTGCTGCGACCACAAGGCAGACTACTCACCACTATACCATCATGGCGCACCACAAATCTACCCGCCCTCGCTGATCTTCTTAAACTTTATTGACATGAAAACATTCACACTGTTTTGTTCTGGAACAGCGACAGGTGCTCCGCTTTTCTCCCATTTCCTGCCGTCTCTCAGCTCCTCCTTCCCCGTTGTGTTACACCTTAAAAACCATTTTCTCCTCCCCAGGACCTCGCCTGAGTCTCTGCACAGGCCTCCTGGACGTCTGGTTCTCCCCTACGCCTCCCGGCTTTCCTTCACTCCTCTTCACCAATCCCCTTTCCCCGTTTATTTTCCGCGCTCCCGCCCCACCGACCGCAGCCGAGGAGAGCACGGGGCGTCCAGGGCGCGGGCGGGCGGCCGAAGGCGTAGCAGCCCTGTCGTGGACCCCACTGGGCTCAGGCGGGGGTTGCAGACCTTGGGGTCTCCGGGGGTCGCTGGCATCTGAGGCGGACGAGGGGCAAGGAGCGGCGAAGGCCATTCGGCTGCCCTCCTAGCTTCAGACTCACCCAAACGCACTGATTTCAACGCGAACAACACCAGGATTTGTCGCCCCAACCTGCCGGATTTTCCGAGGTTTTGCGCTATTGGCTCCGCAGAAAGCGTCAGGCACCGCCTAGCGCTTCACAGGCGTTCACTCCTTGTTGAAAAGAAAACGTTCATCTGTGGCGCAATCGGTTAGCGCGTTTGGCTGTTAACCGAGAGGTTGGTGGTTCTGAGCTCACCCCGGGACACACCTGAGATTTTGTAATGTTAAGATGTCCCCAGAGCTTCTGCTCCTTACATCTTACTATATAAAGGCAGAGAGCAACTTAGTTAGCCTTCTATCCTCTTTGCTTGGAAACTGAGAACTCAGTAATGATTGAAAGAAAGGAATCATCGGAGTTGCTTTTGACTAACAAGTTTTTTTTCTAATTTTTTCCACTTCGTACTGGTACTATTATTTCTTTAAACCCTGGTGGTGTAGTGGTTAAGTGCTACAGCTGCTAACCAAAAGGTCAGCAGTTTGAATCCACCAGGCGCTCCTTGGAAACCCTGTGTGGCAGTTCTACTGTGTCCTATAGGGTCGCTTTGAGTCGGAATCGACTGGACAGCAACAGGTTTGGTTTTGGTATTATTTTTTATTTAACCCTTCCCATATACTTTGGAAATCAAGTTGGGTCTATGGTTTTATGAATATAAAAAAGTTGTAATCACCTTTAGGTATCTAGCTATCTATTTATAATCGCTTGTTCTGTGTCTTTTAACAACCCTGACTAAGACACTCCCATTAATTTCAGAAATCCCAGGAAATGGCAGCGGATCCCACCGTCCTTCATAAAATCGCCACCACAGAATGCTTTGAGGATGCAAGGACAGTTCCTATAAGTATATTTCTCACAGACTTGTTGAAGGTTATGTCTTTCTGATAATACCTGGGTCTATAGATGTGGGCGAATGAACATGTCTTACATGGTAAATTTACTGCAGATTTCTAATCCCCCTAGGGCTTTAGATATTTTCCACTACAAGAAATGTATCAAAGACGTTGTGCCATTTCAAGTTCATTTACTGTAGGCCACCTTTGGGTGCAGGTTTTCAGTGAACTGGTTCAAGTGAACAATGCAGAATTGCTGACAGCTGTTCAAACTAATACGGTGGCTCCAGAATTTCTACCTAGTGCACCTGTATCAATCGGTAAACCTAGCCGTATCCATCACTATATTCCTTCCGCCCTGCTTCTACTCCCTTAGGATCCATTTTCATAGATTAACCCTAGGATTTAGGTTCATATAAAGTGGCAAAAATCTTGCAGTACTTCTGGTGGTATTGCACCTTCCTATGGGTCATCACAGTTTGTGCATTTCCCTCTGGGACTTACTGGGACTCGAGTCTGATTCTAGATCTAAAGCAATGGGAAAAAGAAGCAATGGGCTCTGAGGAGTAAAAAAAGCAACTATTTCCGCCGGGTTTCCAACCCGGGACCTTTCGCGTGTGAGGCGAACGTCGTCACCACTACACTACCGAAACCAAGAGGTTCACATAACTTAAGGAACATTGGTGAAAACTTTACGGCGGCCTTCTTGAACTTTCGTGACTTTCAGTGTACCAAATTCAATCCCATTTCGAAATTCGATTGCCAGCAGCAAAGTCCTGGAAAGGGCCTCGTTAAGCACCAAGCGAACCAGGGCTCACTGCATTTGCCTTGACTGGTCATTTCTCTCAAGACTTAGCTTTAACGCCTCTTTGTTATCTCTTTCTCTTGTTCCTGTGATTTCAGTTTGCTTTTGATGTGAGATCTCAAATCCAGTGTGTGGGGCCCCATGGTCCTTGTTTCGAGGGTAGGCGAGGAACCCTAAGCCAGGGCATATCGGGAGGCTCAGTCTCCTTTGCCTGAAGGGTTCGTTCCGTGCTTCCTGAAGCCGTTTTCTTCTTCAGTGTCAGCCTGTGGAGAAGGTTCAGGTGATAGAAGAGAACAAAGAGAACCTTTAGAACTCTCTGGAACTAAAACTAACATAAGGCATGTCTCCCTTGGTGCCCAGCCTCCCAAGAACCAGATGAGAATTGTGTCCTGGTCTCCCATCTGACTTAGCACAGAGAAATGAGGTCTGGCTTAGGTACTCCGTAATGAAGTCTTCTGTCTTTTTTTTTTTTTTTTCTCCTTAAAGGCTATTGGCAAACGCTTAACCCTTCAGGAATGAAACCTGTTTTAGCCCGCCTTCTCAACAGGGACACTGCCCGCCTGAGCCTAACGTGATAACTACTACCCTACGGAAACAACGTGACTGAGCTAGCCTAAGAATTTGTCCAGGAAAATCGTAAACCCTGCAGTCTCCACGTACTTTAGCTTGCAACACACGAAATTCGACTACATTTGTAATTCAACTGCCTGCAGCAAAGTGCTGGAGAAAGCCCTCGGGGAAAACACCAACAATCCCTTCAGGCAAAGGAGTCTGTGGCTTCCCTTAGGCATTAGTTTTCTGCGCCTATCCCGGAAGCTAGGACTTCGGGGGGTGGTGGGGTGGGGTGCTCCGCCGGGCTTCAGGAACCCTAAGTTCCCTAGAGTTTCCATTTTCAGACCTAAGCTGCTCTCGGGCTCTCCAGCTACCCACAGCCCAGGAGCTGTGAAGGCTCTCACCCTGGGGCTTCGGACCAGCGCCTCGGTGGCCCCTTTAAGGGAGCTGGTGTTCCAGACAAATGATCCGTGTTTCCATGAAAAGATGTTCAATGTCATTACTCCTTATTCATTCCCCCACTTGGTGTTAGTTGCCATGGAGTCGATTAGGACTCATGACCATCTCATGAGTGCAGTGCAGAACTAACTGCTCCATAAGGTTCTGAAGGCTGTGACTTGGTGGTGCACTGGCTAAAGCACTCGGCTGCTAACTGAAAGGTCAGCAGTTTGAATCCACCAGCCACTCTGTGGGAGAAAGATGTGGCGGCCTACTTCTGTAAAGATCACAGCCTCGGAAAGCCTATGGGGCAGCTCTACTCTGTCCTGTAGGGTCGCTATGAGTCAGAATTGACTAGATGGCAACACTTGGAGTTTTGGATCTTTCAGGAGCAGATCACCAGACTTGCCTTCCAAGGCGCCTCTGCGTGGGTTCCAACCACAAACCTTTCAGTTAGTAGTCGAATGCTCAACCTTTTGGCACAAAACCAGAAAACAAGCATTGCTGAGGATGTGGGAAATTGGAACCCTCACCCATTGCTGGTGGGATTGTAAAATGGTACAGCCTCTGTGGAAATCCATTTGATGGTTCCTCAAAAAAGTTAACCATAGAATTCCCAAATGACCCAACACCTATATTACTAGGTATATACCCCCAAAGAATTGAAAGCAGAAATGCAAACAGATCCTTGTACACCAATGTTCATTGCAGCATTATTCACAATAGCCAAAAGGTGTAAACAACACAAGTGTCCATCAACAGAGGAGTGGATAAACAAAATGTGGTATATCCATACAATGGAATGTTATTCAGCTGTAAAGAGAAAGGAGATTCTGATATATGTTAAGACATGGATGAACCTATAAAAATTATGCTGAATGAAATAAGCCAGACGCAAAAGGACAAATATTATATGATCCCACCTACTTGGAATCTCTAGAACAGCAAATGCATAGAGGCCAAAGTTTACTCATGGTTACCTGGGGCAGGTGGAAGGGAAAAGGCAGGAATGACTGCTTAAGGGGCACTGGATTTCTGTTAAGGGTAATGAAAACCTTCGGGAACGGATAGTGGTGATGGTTCCACAACATGGTGAACCTAAGCACTGTCACTGAGGGTTGAAATGGCAAGTGTTTTTTTTTTTTATTTATTTTTATTTTTTATTTATTTTATTTTTTTAATAACTTTTATTAAGCTTCAAGTGAACGTTTACAAATCCAATCAGTTTGTCACATATAAGTTTACATACATCTCACTCCCTACTCCCACATGCTCTCCCCCTCTTGAGTCAGCCCTTTCAGTCTCTCCTTTCTTGACAATTTTGCCAGCTTCCCTCTCTCTCTATCCTCCCATCCCCCCTCCAGACAAGAGTTGCCAACACAATCTCAAGTGTCCACCTGATATAATTAGCTCACTCTTCATCAGCATCTCTCTCCAACCCGCTGACCAGTCCCTTTCATGTCTGATGAGTTGTCTTTGGGGATGGTTCCTGTCCTGTGTCAACAGAAGGTCTGGGGAGCATGGCCGCCGGGATTCCTCCAGTCTCAGTCAGACCATTAAGTTTGGTCTTTTTATGAGAATTTGGGGTCTGTATCCCACTGATCTCCTGCTCCCTCAGGGGTCCTCTGCTGTGCTCCCTGTCAGGGCAGTCATCGATTGTGGCCGGGCACCAACTAGTTCTTCTGGTCTCAGGATGATGTAGGTCTCTGGTTCATGTGGCCCTTTCTGTCTCTTGGGCTCTTAGTTGTCGTGTGGCCTTGGTGTTCTTCATTTTCCTTTGCTCCAGGTGGGTTGAGACCAATTGATGCATCTTAGATGGCCGCTTGTTAGCATTTAAGACCCCAGACGCCACATTTCAAAGTGGGATGCAGAATGATTTCATAATAGAATTATTTTGCCAATTGACTTAGAAGTCCCCGCAAACTATGTTCCCCAGGCCCCCGCGCTTGCTCCGCTGACCTTTGAAGCATTCATTTTATCCCGGAAACTTCTTTGCTTTTGGTCCAGTCCAATTGAGCTGACCTTCCATGTATTGAGTGTTGTCTTTCCCTTCACCTAAAGCAGTTCTTATCTACTGATTAATCAATAAAAAACCCTCTCCCACCCTCCCTCCCTCCCCACCTCGTAACCATGGAGGAACCTGGAAGGCATTATGCTGAGCGAAATGAGTCAGAGGCAAAAGGACAAATATTGTATAAGACCACTATTATAAGATCTTGAGAAATAGTAAACCTGAGAAGAACACATACTTTTGTGGTTACGAGGTGGGGAGGGAGGGAGGGTGGGAGAGGGTTTTTTATTGATTAATCAGTAGATAAGAACTGCTTTAGGTGAAGGGAAAGACAACACTCAATACATGGAAGGTCAGCTCAATTGGACTGGACCAAAAGCAAAGAAGTTTCCGGGATAAAATGAATGCTTCAAAGGTCAGCGGAGCAAGTGCGGAGGTCTGGGGAACATGGTTTGCGGGGACTTCTAAGTCAATTGGCAAAATAATTCTATTATGAAATCATTCTGCATCCCACTTTGAAATGTGGCGTCTGGGGTCTTAAATGCTAACAAGCGGCCATCTAAGATGCATCAATTGGTCTCAGCCCACCTGGAGCAAAGGAAAATGAAGAACACCAAGGCCACACGACAACTAAGAGCCCAAGAGACAGAAAGGGCCACATGAACCAGAGACCTACATCATCCTGAGACCAGAAGAACTAGTTGGTGCCTGGCCACAATCGATGGCTGCCCTGACAGGGAGCACAGCAGAGGACCCCTGAGGGAGCAGGAGATCAGTGGGATGCAGACCCCAAATTCTCATAAAAAGACCAAACTTAATGGTCTGACTGAGACTGGAGGAATCCCGGCGGCCATGCTCCCCAGACCTTCAGTTGACACAGGATAGGAACCATCCCCGAAGACAACTCATCAGAAATGAAAGGGACTGGTCAGTGGGTGGGAGAGAGACGCTGATGAAGAGTGAGCTAATTATACCAGGTGGACACTTGAGATTGTGTTGGCAACTCTTGTCTGGAGGGGGGATGGGAGGATAGAGAGAGAGGGAAGCCGGCAAAATTGTCAAGAAAGGAGAGACTGAAAGGGCTGACTCAAGAGGGGGAGAGCAAGTGGGAGTAGGGAGTGAGATGTATGTAAACTTATATGTGACAAACTGATTGGATTTGTAAACGTTCACTTGAAGCTTAATAAAAGTTATTAAAAAAAAAACAAAAAAACAGTAATCAGAATAGTGTGACTTGTATGGAATTATGGTGTTGGCTAATGAGTCAAGTGTCCTAGGGGTGAAATAGGCCAAAAATATACTAAATGTTTACTTGATCTCTACAAGCAGAAGAATTCCAAGTCAAGTGAACGGTAATCTATCTTGAATCACCAGAATAGAGAGTTGCAGCCTCTCAATCAATTCCCAGCCTAGAGCTAGTTTACTGACCCACAACCCCTTGAATGAAGGGGAAGCCAGGTCCCCTTGAGGAAAGACCCCCTAGGCTGCCAAAAATTTATGCTGTGAGATTTCTCCCAGCCTCCCCCAAAGTGATCTACAGGCTTTTATGAGAGTGACTGTTCATTGGGAAAGGAAATAATCAGAATTTTCTGACATTACTGGATACTGGTTCTAAACACACACTAATTCCAGGAGACTCAAACCATCACTGAGGCCCACCAGTCAGAGTAGGGGCATATGAAGGTAAGATTCTTACTGCACCTTTAGCTCAGATTCGTCTCACAGTGGGTCTGGTGTGTCCCCAAAACCATCCTGTAGTGATTTCCCCAGTTCCAAAATGCAAAATCAGAATACATTTACTCAGCAACTCCCAGAACCTCTACACTGGATACATGACAAGAGGAGTAGGGGCTCTCAGGGTAAGAAAAGCCAAGATGAAGCCATTACACCTGCCCCTATCTAGGAAAATAGTAAACCAGAAGCAATACCGCATTCTTGGAGGAATTGCAGAGAGTACTGCCACCATCAAGGGCTTGAAGAATGCAGGGGTAGTGATTCCCACCACATCCCCATTCTACTTGCCTATTGGGCCTGTGCAAAAAACAGATGGTCCTTGCTGAATGGCAGCAGATTACCATAAACTTAACCAAGTGGTGACTCTAATTGTAGCTGCTGTTCCAGATGTGGTTTCCTTGCTTGAGCAAATTAATATATCTCCTGGTACCTGGTATCCAGCTATTGGTCTGACCAATGTTGTTTTCCTATTTTCAGTTTCGAAGAAACATCAGAAACAGATTTTCCTCAGCTGGAAAGGCAATCAATACACCTCCACTGTCCTACCTCAGTGATGTATCAGCTCTCCAGCCCTATTTCTTAATTTCGACCTCCGGGACATTGATTGCATTTCCATTCCTCAGGCCATCATACCGGTCCATTGCATTGATGACCCTATGCTGATTGAACATAGTAAGGACGAAGTGTCAAAGACTCTGGACTTATTGGTAGAATACTTGCGTGCTAGGAATGGGAAATAAATCCCACAAATATTAAGGCTCCTTCCACCTCAGTGAAATTTCTAGGAGTTCAGTGGTGTGGGGTAGTGGTGTGGCTCATGCAGGAAGAACTGTCCTTGTCAGTAGTCCCCGGATAACTCCTGGCGTTCATCGGTCTGTGAGAGACTCTCTCATGTTATCTATGTCCCGTGCCTGACCCTCACTACACATCTCTTCTCTTTTATGAAACAGCACTCAGAAAGGATTAGGACTAGAACCCACCCTCCTCGGGTATTACTTAACTGATACTCTCTTCAAAGAGCAGGAGAAAGATGTGGCAGTTGGCTTCTACTCTGTCCTACAGGGCCGCTGTGAGTCAAAGTTGAGTCCACCCACAGTGGATTTATCTTGAATGAAAAACTTTATTACCCCAAAAAAGGTCACATTCACAGGTACAGTAGTTAGGAGTGTGATCTTTCCCTTCGGGGGACACAATTCAATCCCTAACACTAGAGGGAGAGAGAATTCCATGTCGGATGCCCTTTTTTTTATTTTAATTAATTTTTATTGTGCCTTAAGTGAAAGTTTACAAATCAAGTCAGTCTCTCACATAAAAACCTCTATACACCTTGCTACATATTCCCAATTACTCTCCCAGCTCCCCCGTGAGACAGCCTGCTCCCTCCTTCCACTCTCTCTTTTCCTGACCACTTTTGATGATCTTCTTAATGTTGGTAAAAAAAAAAAAAAAATCTTCTGTTTTCACAGCCAGGTGATCCCGAAACAACTTCTAGTTGACAAAAAGCATTTCTTCCCCGGCTGTGAGTGCCCCTGATTTATCTGATTTTTCATCAAATATATTGCTGCCAAGAGTTTTATCTTTGATATCACTAACTCTGACCTCCATTTCCTCAATTCTGCTCCTCTGATTTTCTATTGAGTTGTCTAATTCCAGAATTTTATTGTTAATGTTCTGAATTTCTGATTGCTGTCTCTCTGTGGATTCTTGCAGGCTGTTAAATTTGTCATTATGCTCTTCAATAACCTTCTTAATTTCCTCGAGAGCATTATCTGTGGGATCCTTGGTTTGTTCTGCATTTTGCCTGCTCTCCTTCCTGATCTCTTGAAGAGTTCTCTATATTAATCTTTTGTATTCTACCTCTGGTAATTCCAGGAATATATCTTTGTCCAGAAGATTCCTTGATTCTTTGTTTTGGGAGCTTGTTGAAGCAAACATGTTCTCCTTCTTTATGTGATTTAATTTTGACTATTGTTTCTGAGTCATGTATAAATTATTGTCTTAATTTATTTTATGTTAGCTTACTGTATCTTATCTTCTTGCTTTGTTTTGTTTTGATATGCCCAAATAGGCTGCTCAAGTGAGCTAGCTTGATTATTGGTGCCTTTGAAGCTCTAACGTCCTGTAACCAGATGGCTAGAGCTGTTACCATGTATATAAGCCTAGGAGTCCATTCACTTTTTTTCTTGTATGGTTTCAGCTGAGGTGTCCAAGTAGCTGTTGCAGGCTCTCACCTACAGTCTCAGAGGAGCAGGGGTGATTGGTGTAGGCGCAGATATCTGGTTGCAGCAGGGGGTCACACTCTGAGCAAGGCAGGGGCTGACAACTGTCCCCCGAATGTCTCTGAGGAAAGGGAGTCCCTGTGCCCTAGAGCTCTCAGGTAGGTGGGGTCTGCAGCTGGACAATGGGGACCCAGTGCTTTTGGCTGTAAGGATTAGCAGGCAGCACTTATCCTTGGGCACCTGTTGTGGGTGGCTAGGTGCTGTGGGTGAGCCATCAATCCTTGGGCCCCTGATATAGGTAGGTGAGGACTCTGCTTAATAGAGTGGTGTCAAATGTCAAAATTCAGCCTCTCTGCCCCACAGCTGAAACAGTTGAAATCAGACCTCAGGCCTGTGCACTGTTGCACTATGCCAACAAGGGCCTAAGCTGCTGAAATGGGCCCACACAGGTCCACCCAGTGGGTAAGGCATTCAAAGTCCATAGACTGCTTGTGCCTGGATAGGAGCTGCTTCTACCCTGAGTTCCCAGGTTAGGGGAACTGGCAGGTTGTTTTTCCTCCATTTGTTAATTTATTCCTTCTCCAAGGCCAGGAGAATGGCTCATGGTGCACAGCAGGACCTATCTCAGGCCCAGGGAAATTGGCCACCACTGAAGCCAGCTCAAGGGTGGGGTAGTGGTGGGAGGGATCAGATAAATGGGAGAGGCTTCTTTCAAAATGGATGCTTTTTAAAATTTTTTTTATTGTGTTTTAAGTAAAAGTTTACCAATTCAAGTCAGTCTCTCATATAAAAATTTATAGACACATTGCTATATCCTCCTAGTTGCTCTCCCTATAAGGAGACAGCACACTCCTTCTTTCCACTCTCTATTTTTGTGTCCATTCGGCCAGCTTCTGACCCCCTCTGCCCTCTCACCTCCCATCCAGACAGAAGCTGCCCACATAGTCTCATGTGTCTACTTGATCCAAGAAGCTCACTCCTCACCAGTATCATTTTCTATTCTATAATCCAATCCAATCCCTGTCTGAACAGTTGGCTTTGGGAATGGTTCCTGTCTTGGGCTAACAGAAGGTCTGGAGACCATGACCCCCGGGGTTCCTCTAGTCTCAGTCAGACCATTAAGTCTGGCCTTTTTACGTAAGTTAGAGGTCTAAATGCCACTGCTCTCCTGCCCCTTCAGGGGTTCTCTGCTCTGTTCCCTGTCAGGGCAGTCATGGGTTATAACCAGGCACCGTCTAGTTCTTCTGGTGTCAGGCTGATGGAGTCTCTGGTTTATGTGGCCCAGTCTCTTTGTGGGGCTCATAATTACCTTGTGTGTTTGGTGTTCTTCATTCTCCTTTGCTCTAGGTGGTTTGAGACTGATTGATGCATCTGTGATGGCCCTGTGCTAGCATTTAAGACCCCAGATGCCACTTTCCAAAGTGGGATACAGAATGCTTTCTGAATAGATTTTATTATGCCAATTGACCTAGATGACCTCTGAAGCCATGGTCCCCAAACCCCCTCCCCTGCTACGCTGGCCTTCAAAGCATTCACTTTATTCAGGAAACTTCTTTGCTTTTGGTTTAATCTTGTTGTACTGGACTCTCCTGTATTGCGTAGTATCTTTTTTTCACCTAAAATAGTTCTTGTCTACTATCTAAGTAGTGAATACCCCTCTCCCTCCACACTCTCGTAAGCATCAAAGAATATCCTCTTCTGTATGTAAACTTTTTCTTGAGCTCCTGTAATAGTGGTCTCATACAATATTTGTCCCTTTGCAACTGAATACTTTCACTCAGCATAATGCCTTCCAGATTCCTCCATGTTATGAAATGTTTCACAGATTCATCATGGTTCTGACCAATGCATAGTATTCCATTGTGTGAATATACCATAATTTATTTATCCATTCATCCATTGATGGGCACCTTGGTTGCTTCCATCTTTTTGCTATTGTAAACAGTGCTGCAATGAACATGGGTGTGCATATATCTGTTCATATAAAGGGTCCTATTTCTCTAGGCTATATTTCAAGGAATGGGATTGCTGGATCATACAGTAGTTCTATTTCTAGCTTTTTAAGGAAGCGCCAAAAGGATTTCCTACGTGGTTGTACCATTTTCCATTCCCACCAGCAGTGTATAAGTGTCCCAGTCTCTCCACAACCTCTCCAACATTCATTATTTTGTGTTTTTTGGATTAATGCCAGCCTTGTTGGAGTGAGGTGGAATCTCATTGTAGTTTTGATTTGCATTTCTCAAATGGCTAATGATCGTGAGCATTTCCTCATGTATCTGTTAGCTACCTGAATGTCTTCTTTACAGATGTGCCTGTTCATATCATTTGCCCATTTTTTAATAGAGTTATTTGTCTTTTTGTAGTTGAATTTTTGCAGTATCATGTAGATTTTAGAGATCAGATGATGATTGGGAATGTCATAGCTAAAAACTTTTCCCCAATTTTTATGTAATCTTTTTACACCTTTGTTGAAGTCTTTGTGTGAGCATAGGTGTTTGATTTTTAGGAGTTCCCAGTTATCTAATTTCTCTTCTGGTGTTTGTGCATTGTTTGTAATGTTTTGTATACTGTTTATGCTGTGTATTAGGACTCCTAGTGCTGTCCCTATTTTATTCTTCCATGATCTTTATCGTTGTAGATTTTACATTTACGTCTTTCATCCATTCGTAGTTAGTTTTTGTGCATGGTGTGAGGTATGGGTCTTGTTTCATTTTTCGCAGATGGACGTCCAGTTATGCCAGCACGATTGTTAAAGAGACTGTCTTTTCCCCATTTAACTGATTTTGGGCCGCTGTCAAATATCAGGTGCTCATACGTGGTTGAATTTCTGTTTGGAATCTCAATTCTGTTCCATTGGTCTATGTATCTGTTGTTGTACCAGTAGCAGGCTGTTTTGACCATTGTGGCTGTAAAATAGTTTCTAAAATCAGGTAGAGTAAGGCCTCTCACTTTGCTCTTTTTTTTCAGTAATGCTTTACTTATCCAGGGCCTCTTTCCCTTCCATATGAAGCTGGTGATTTGCTTCTCCATCTCAATAAAAAACTTCATTGGAATTTGGAATGGGAATTGCATTGTGTGTATACATCGCTTTTGGCAGAATAGACAATTGTACAATGTTAAGCCTTCCTATCCATGATCATGGTATGTTTTTCCACTTGTAGATCTCTTTTCGTCTTGCAGTAGCGTCTAGTACTTTTCTTGGTATAGGTCTTTTAGGTCTCTGGTATGATTTATTCCTAAGCATTTTATCTTTTTGGAGGCTACTTTAAATGGTATTGATTTGGTGATTTCCTGTTGGATGTTCTTTTTGTTGGTGTAGAGGAATCCACCTAATTCTTGTATATTTATCTTGTATCCCGACAATCTGCTGAACTCTCAGCTTCAGTAGTTTTCTTGAGGATTCTTTAGGGTTTTCTGTGTATAAGATCATGCCATCTGCAAATAGAGATACTTTTTCTTCTTCCTTATCAATCTGGATGCCCTTTATTTCTTTAGCTAGCCTAATTGCTCTGGCTAGGACCTCCAGCACACTGTTGAATAAGACTGGTGATAAAGGGCATCCTTGTCTGGTTCCCAATGGCAAGGGGAATGCTACAGACTCTCTGCATTTAGGGTGATGTTGGGTGTTGGGCTTGTATAAATGCTCTTTATTATATTGAGGAAGTTTTCTTTTATTCCTATTTTTCTGAGAGTTTGTATCATGAATGGGTGTTGGACTTTTTCAAATGCATCTGCATTAATTGATAAGATCATATGGTTCTTCTCTTTTTTTTTATTTGTATGTTTTTTTTTTTTTGTATGATTCTTGGCTTTAATTGTTTTTCTTGTGTTGACCCATCCCTGCACACCTTGTATGAATCTCACATGGTCATGGTGAATTATTTTTCTAATATGTTGCTGAAGTCTTTTGGCTAGAATTTTGTGGAGGATTTCTGCATCTAAGTTCATGAGGGATATAGGTGTGTAATTTTGTGTGTGTGTGTGTGTGTGTGTGTGTGTGTGTGTATCCTTTGGTATCAAGGATATGCTGGCTCTATAGAATCAGTTTGGGAGTATAGCATCCTTCTTTATGCTCTGAAATACCTTGAGTAGTAGTGGCGTTAACTCTTCTCTGAAAGTTTGGTAGAATTCTGTAGTGAAGCCGTTTGGGCCAGGGCTTTTATTCTTTGGGAGTTTTTTTTATTCTTATTATTACCTTTTCAATCTCTTCGTTATGGGTTTATTTAATTGTTCAACCTCTGGTTGTATTAGTTTCGGTAGGTAGTATATTTCCAGAAATTAATCCATCTCTTCTAGGTTTTCAAATTTGCTAGAGTACAATTTTTTGAAGTAATTCGATATCATTCTTTTAATTTCAGTTGGGTCTATTGTAATATCGCCCATCTCATGTCTTATTCGGGTTATTTGCTTCCTGTCCTGTTTTTCTTTTGTCAGTCTGGCCAGTGGTTTATCAATTTTGTTGATTTTTTCAAAGAACCATATTTTGGTCTTGTTAACCCTTTCAATTGTTTTTCTGTTGTCTATTTCATTTAATTCTGCTCTAAGTTTTATTATTTGCTTTCTTGTGTTGCCTGAGAGTTTCTTTTGCTTCTCTCTTTCTATTTATTCAAGTTGTAGGGATAATTCCTTGATTTCAGCTCTTTCATCTTTTTTTGTATGTGTGCCTTTATTGATATAAATTGACCTCTGAGCACTTCTTTTGCTGTGTCCCAAAGTTTCTGATAGGAAATGTTTTCATTCTCATTGGTTTCCATGAATTTCTTTTTTCCATCCGTAACGTCTTCTATAACCCAGTTGTTTTTGAGCTGGGTATTGTTCAGTTTGCAAGTGTTTGATTTCTTTTCCTTGCTTTTTCTGTTATTGATTTCTACTTTTATGGCCTTATGGTCAGAGAAGATTCTTTGTAATATTTCGATATTTTGGATTCTGCTAAGGCTTGCTTTATGACCTAATATGTGGCGTATTCTAGAGAATGTTCCATGTGCAGTAGAAAGAAAAGTATACTTGGCTGCTGTTTAGTGGAGTGTTCTGTATACGTCTATGAGGTCAAATCGGTTGATTGTGGCATTTCGATCTTTTGTGTCTTTATTGAGCTTCTTTCTGGATATTCTGTCCTTCACCGAGAGTGGCGTGTTGAAGTGTCCTACTATAATTGTGGAGCTGTCTATCTCACTTTTCAACGCTGTTGGAGCATGTTTTATGTATCTTGCAGCCCTGTTATTGGGTGCATAAATATGTAATATGGCTATATCCTCCTGGTATATTGTCCTTTTAATAATGATATAGTGTCCTTCCTCATTCTTTGTGGTAGATTTAACTTTAAAGTCTATTGTTTCAGAAATTAATACTGCCACACCTGCTCTCCTTTGATTGTTGTTTGCTCGATATATTTTTTTCCATCCTTTGAATTTTTGTTTGTTTGTGTCTCTAAGTCTATGGTGTGTCTCTTATAGGCAGCATAGAGACTCATGTTACTTTTTAATCCATTCTTCCACTCTCTGTCTCTTTATTGGTACATTAATCCATTTACATTTAGCATTATTATGGATAGGTATGAGCTTAGTAAAATGCACAAATCTTATGTACACAGTCCAATGAATTTTGATAAACATAACCATTACCTCAATCAAGTTACAGAAGGTTTCCATCAACTCACAAAGATCCTTTGAACACTTTTCCAGTCAATCCCTACCTCACTCCCTCTTAGGCAATCACCATTCTGTTTTCTCTGTCCATAGATAAGTTTTGACTTATAAATAACTACACTTTTTTGTGTATGTCTTTTTTTTTTTTTTAATTCAACCTAAGGTTTTTGAGATATATCGCTGCATGCATGTGTGTGTGTTGTTTTGGTGTTATTGATGAGTGTAATTTCAACGTGTGAACAAGTGACAGTTGATGAAGAATTGGGTCATTTCTAGTTTTGGCTACTGTGACTAAGGCTGGTATGAAAATTCTTGTACAAGTCTTTTTGTGGATATGTGAATTCATTTCTTTCGGGTATGTCCCTATTATTGGAATCGCTGGGTTTTAGAGTTTTCCAGGATGGTTGAGGTATTTTACTGCCTCAACATGAACAAGAGATACATTGATCTACATTCTTGTCAGCAATTGGTGGTTTTGTTACCGCAAATCGTGGATTTGAGCCAGCTGCCCCAAAGCCAATAGTGAGACAGGAGGACGTAAGCAGCAAGAGGCCTTTAATGAACACTGGCATACGAGAAAAAGAGGGGATTAAATTTCTCTCAAATTCTGTCTAAGCCTAGACAAATAATTGGAGGGTTTTTATTGGGGGAAGTTCAGGGTTTAGAGGTTTTCAGGAATGTTGGTTTTTCTTTTAAGTAGACACGATGATAAAGTGATCTGTTATTGAAGTTCTGCAAGTCTCTTCAAGCCATCCTGGAGTCCTGCAAGTCTCTTCATGCCATCCTGGTTTCTCTTACAAGATGATGTAAGCTTTGTTCAGCTACCTCGGTTTTCGGTATTTTTTTCCTTGGGAGAGGAACATAGCTTAATCAGCAATTAAAAATTGATTACCTTATTTTTCTTTAAAGGACCAATCATGAAACAGACTTTAGAAGAAGGAATTATGTCTCAAAAACTAGAAATTAATCACAGTTTATACAGGTATACTAAAACACTAGAAAAATATATTTTCTCTATTCCAGTACTAAAACTCCAAAGGAAATATATTTTCTCTACTTCATTTTCTGTGTTTTACGTTTCACCCATTTTGATGGGTATATGATGGTATACCACGGTGTCATGGGTTGAATTGTATCCCCCCCAAAATGTGTGTATCAACTTGATTAGGCCATGATTCGTAGCATTGTGTGGGTGTCCTCTATTTTGTGATTGTAATTTTATGTTGACAGGATTAGTGTGGGATTGTAACACCATCCTTACTCAGGTCACCTCCCTGACCAAAGGTAAAGGGAGTTTCCCTGGAGTGTGGTCTCCACCACCTTTTATCTTTCAAGAGATAAAAGGAAAGGGAAGCAAGCAAAGAGTTGGGGACCTCATACCACCAACAAAGCAGCACTAGGTATAGAACATGTCCTGTGGACACAGGGTCATGTTGCCAGAGAAGCTCCTCGACCAGAGGAAGGTTGAGGACAAGGAATCTTCCTCCAGAGCCCACAGAGAGTGAAAGCCGCCCCCTGGAGCTGATACCCTGAATTGGGACTTGTAACCTGCTCGACTGTGAGAGAATGTACTTCTCTTTGTTAAAGCCATCCACTTGTGGTATTTCTGTTATGGCAGCACTAGATAACTAAGACAGAATTTTGTACTGAGAGAGTGGGATGCTGCTCTTTCAGATACCGAAAATGTGGAAGCAGTTTTGAAACTGTGAATAGATCGAGTTGTGAAAGCAGCAGAGGACCAGGACAGCAGAGAACCTGCAGCAGCAGGAAGGGGCAACAGCAGAGAACCAACAGCAGCAGAACCTGGAGACCAGCACGAGAGGGTGCTGGAGCCGACCCACGGAGCCAGAGAGCTGAGCGCCTGGGATCAGGAGGCTTCCTGGTGGAGTGGGGTGCCTCCAGGTACTTATAGGTGGAGCTACAGAGCTTTGGAACACTTGCCCCAGCAGGGCAGATGCGAATGTGAGGCCCAGGAGCCAAGAGGCCAAGAAACCAAGAAGCAGAAGCTGAAGAGACAACACAAGAATTTGAGCTGCCTCAGTCTCAAAAGGTATGGCCATGACCTCAGAGGTTTCAAAGGGTGGACCCATGGCCTCTGGTGTTTTTTAAGGGTAGAGTTGCCACTCAGATGGTTGAGGAAAAGGGTGCGCCTACAGCCGAGGGAGCAGAGTTGCTGTCCCAGTGGGCCTGGAAGGCAGAGTTGAAGCCCAGGGTCGAGGGGTCTCCATTCAGAATCCGGAGAGTGTGGCCAATACCTAGAGGCAGGAGGGCAGGGTTATTGTGGAAATTGTCTTGGAGAACGGAGGATCATTTTCAAAGCTTTGAGGGCCAATGTAGTGTTTCTGCGACTTACTTGGTGCCTGTTATCCCTTCTTTCCTCCAGTTTCTCCCATTCGTAATGGCAATGTCTAGCTTGTGCCTGTTCTGCCCTTGTACCTTTAGAAGCAGATAATTAGTATTCTAGATTTCACAGTTGAAGAGGAATGTTTGGATTTTAGACTTGGAGTTAAGACTTTTGCTATGATATGTTGGAATAGATATGATTTGTTTGCTGCAAGGATGTGATTTTTGGGGGCTCAAAGGGTGGAATGTCATGGATTGAATTGTGTCCCCCCAAAAATATTTATGTCAACTTGGTTAGGTCATGATTCCAGTATTGTGTGGTTTTCCTTCATTTTGTGATTGTAATTTTACGTTGAGAGGATTGGGGTGGGATTTTAACACCACCCTTACTCAGGTCACCTCTCTGATCCAAGGTAAAGGGACTTTCCCTGGGGTGAGGCCTACGCCATCTTTTATCTCTCAAAAGATCAAGGGAAAGGGAAGCAAGCAGACAGCTGGGGACTTCATACCACCAGGAAAGCAGCACCAGGAGCAGAGTGCATCCTTTGGTCAGGGAGTCCCTTCGCCTGAGAAGCTCTTCGATGACGGGAAGATTGAGGACATGGACCTTCCTCCAGAGCTGAGAGAGAAAGAGAAAGCCTTCCCCTGGAGCCGATGCCCTGAACTTGGACTTATAATCTACTAGACTGTGAGAAAATAAATTTCTCTTTGTGAAAGCCATCAACTTGTAGTGTTTCTTTTATGGCAGCACTAGATGACTAAGACACATGGTGACCTAAATTTTTGTTTCCCTTATGAGTGATGATGTTGGAGATTTTTTCTTATGCCTTTTGGGTATTAAAAAAATCCTCTTTTGGGAAGAAGGCCACATGAAGATGCATCCACAAGCCAAGGAACGTCAGTGAATGCTTGGGGATACCCGAAACTGAAAGAGAGACAAGGACGATTTTTTACTAGAGCCTTCAGAGAGCTTGGCTCTGCTGACACTCTGAATTTGGGCTCTTAGCCTCCAGAACTGTGAAAGAATAAATTTCTCATCTTATACAAAAAAAAAAAAAAAAGTCCTCTTTTGTGAAGAGAGCCTCTTCAATTTTAATTGACTTAACTTTTATTTTTTTAACTTTTTAAATAAACATTTTATCTTAGGATACATTTATACTTACAGAAAAGTTGAGATGATACCACTTAAATTTCACAACCAGTTTCCCCTGTTATTAATATCTTAGATGGTACATTTGACACAATGAGTGAACTAATATGGATACTTTATTATTAACTCAAGTACATGTTTTATTCAGGTATCCTTAGCTTTTGCTTGATATCGTTTTTCTCTTCCAGGATACATCATCGTATTTAGTTGTCATGTCTCCTTAAGCGCCTCTTAACTGTGAGAATTCCTCTAACTTCCCTTATGTGTGATGGCCTGGCAATTCTGAGGAGTATTGGTCAGGTATTTTGAAGAATGTCCCTCCAATGGGAATTGTCTGATGTTTTTCTCATGATGAGACTGGGTTATGGGTTTGGGGAGGTACAATGCTATTCCATCACATGATATCAACATGACTTAGCACTGTTGATGTTAATCTTGGTCACCTGGTTGAGGTAGTGTTCCTTAGGTCTTTGTTGTAAAGGTGCTCTTCCCCCACCCTTCCCTTCCAGGCTGTTTCTTTGGAAAGAAGTCAGTATGAGTAGCCACATTCAAGTAGTGGGTTTTTTTTACCACACCTCTTTGAGCCCAGAGTACCAAAAGTATTTGGGATTCTTCTGCAAGGGATGTTAATCTATTCTTATGACAACGGGGGGCATTTATATTCATTTATTCAATCATTTGTTTACGTTAATATGAACTTGTGAATGTGTATTTTGTACTTTGGGTTAATCTAATATTACTGTGTTTATATTGTTGCTAAAATTATGTTAGTTTGGACATTAGGAGCTCTTTCAATCGACTCCTTTGTCTCTTTGATCTACCCCCATCATTTTGTTCTTTTTTAAAGGAGTCCCTGGTTGGAGCAAAGAGCTGAGTGTTCAACTAGGCAGTTTGAACCCAGCCAGAGGCACCTCAGAACACAGGTGATCTGCTTCCCAAAGGTCACAGCATTGAAAACCCTATGGAGCAGTTCTGCTCTGCACACATGGGGTCGCCACGAGTCATAATCAACTCCACAGCAACTAATAAGCACCGTACTTAAAGCCAATACTTACATTTACTCCCATTAAAAGCCTAATTTACATTTCTACCAACAAACATGAACCGATAATTAAATAATTACATTTATGGTATGTGGTGTACAGATCAAGGCTGATTCTCACTGCTTCTGCCCACCCTTCTCTCCCGCTTTTTCTCTGCACATTCTTATTTCTGTCTAGATCCCGGCCACTGCAGCTGCCATTGCTTTGCTCAGCTTCACACCTACTTGGATGTCCCACTCCTCTCTGGCATCAAATGACGCTGCTGAGGTCAGCTGAGCACAGGAAGCTGGTGTAGGTAAAGATCACAGGCTCTTGATTCATCCAGGCTCTGGCCTAAGGGTCCTACTGACTGCTTCCTGCCAACTCCACTCGGATTATTACTCACAATCCTCACCCTTCCTGGGAACCTAAGCCCATGGTCGCTAACATCTTTACCACCACTGGGTATCTGTACCACCTCAGAGCTACTCTTTTCTGCAGGTTCAGTTGCTTGATTCCCCACTGTGTGGTGAGCACAGTGCCCAGTCCAAGGCCCAGCAGGCATATCACAGATCAACAGTGATGTTATGATTCTTTGCCTGGGCTCCTCATATATGCCAGAAAAATAGGGAAGTGTGACAAGAATATTATTTCTAAATGTTCCATACCACTGTAACACAGCAGAACTTACTTCCCAGCTTGTAAGACATGCTGCAGGGGTGGTTATTGCACTTATCGCTTTAGTGATACATTCAGCATGGAACGGAACTAGGTAAATAGTTTAGCCCTTTCAGTGGCTTTAAGGAAAACTATTTGTAAGTAAGTAATTGTGGTTTTTTCCACCACCTCCCATCTAGTTTTCTAGTTCTGGGCCAGATTCTGGTCTGAGGGTAAAAAGATGGCACTACAATCTGTGCCTTCAAAAAGGTCACACTCTAGTGATTGAGTTGTAAGTTGAAGAATGTGGTCTTTGCTCCCCAAACCATTTATTATACAAAACTCCACACAATTCTTTAATTCACGTGTGCTCTGGAATTACCAGAGTGTTTTGGGGAGAAATTCCTGGGCTCCACTTCCAGTGCTTTCATAGCCCGTGAGGCCATATAATCTGCATTTTCTTTTTAATTTAATTTCTTGTTGGTGTTGAGAATATGTACAGCAAAACATATACCAATTCCACAGTTTCTGCATGTACAATTTAGTGAAATGGGTTACATTCTTTCAGGTGTGCAACCCTCCTTCATGAGTCGTCCCTTCCTCATTAACGTTAACTCACTGCCTCCCAAGTTTCCTATCTAATCTTTTAAGTTGCTGTTGTCAATTTGTTTCCGTAGAAATGGATCCTAAAAGAGCATAATGCTCAAGGCAGACATTCTTTACTGGTTAAGGTAAACTATTTTTTGGTTTTAGGATGTCTTCAGGGGATATTTTTATCGAAGTTTTAAAGATGATCTGAGGGCAATAGTTTCAGGGGTTTATCTAGTCTCCATGGTTCCAGAAAATCTGAACCATGAGAATCTGAAATTCTGCTCCTCGTTCTCTCAGTCATCTAGTGCTACCATAACAGGAATATCACAAGTGGATGGCTTTAACAAAAAGAAATTAATTTTCTCACAGTCTAGTAGGTTCCAAGTTCAAATTCAAGGTCTCGGCTCCAGGGGGAGGCTTTCTCTCATTGTTGGTTCTGGAGGAAGGTCCTTGTCCTCAATCTTCCCCTGGTCAAGGAGCTTCTCAGACTCAGGGACCCGGTGCCCAAAGGACGTGCTCTTCTCTTGGTGCTGCTTTCTTGGTGGTATGAGGTCCCCAACTCTCTGCTTGCTTGCCTTTCCTTTTCTCTCTTGAGAGATAAAAGGTGGTGTGGGCCACACCCCAGGGAAACTCCCTTTGCACTGGATCAGGTGTGAGCCCTGGGTAAGGGGGATGTTATAATCCCATCCTATTCCTCTCAACATAAAAGTACAATCACAAAATGGAGGAAAACCACAGAATACTGGGAATCATGGCCCATCCAAATTGATACACACATTTTTGTGGGGACATAACTCAATCCATAACATGCATTTTTCCCCTTTGATCAGAATTCTTTTATACAATCTTTGATCAAAATGTACAGTATAGCTAGGCACAATCCTTTTCTTCTGGTCTCAATGCAAAGGAGGCTGTATGTTCATGGAGGCAATTAGCCACACATTCTATTTTGTCCTCTTATTCCTAACTCTCCTTTTTCCTTTGTTGCTGCAGGCAAATAAAGACCAATCCTTGTGTCTGGAATCTTTACTTTTTACCAAGCTATCTGGTGATTGTAATGCATGTAGACAGCAGAGGAGTTTGAAAAAACAGTGCTGTAAGCAATTGATTCATGCGTAACTAAATATAATAATTATTTTTTTTAATTAAATTGAGAAGCTTTTATTGAAAATTGCATTAAAAAAATACTCAATAATATTGTTTGAGGAAAATTAACCATGTTTTTGTGTTCTAGAAATAAACCTAAAATCAAAAAACCAAACATGTTTTTGTCGAGTCAATTCCGACTCATAACTACCCTGTAGGACAGAGTAGAACTGCCTGGAGGGGTTTCCAAGGAGCAGCAGGTGGACTTGAAGTGCCAACCTCTGTTTAGCAGCCAAGCTCTTAACCTCTGCGCCACCAGGGCTCCAAAATAAAGCTACTACTCCCTAAGTCTTTCCTAGATACAGTCATAGAAAAACCAAAAAATTGAAAGAATAAAAAGAAAACCCATCAAATACATAGAAATAAGTCTATCAGCAAACTAATACCTTAGTTGTAGATGGACTCCCCTTTAACACTATACCTTCAGCTATTCAAACACTGACTTGAATGAGACTTCAGTTATCATATGTAAATGAAATGATAGGCATAAACTGCTAAGTGAGTGGGTCCAGCTGCCTCTCTTCCCACTACATCGTTCTTAAACTTTTCCTGGTTTCTCTCTTTCTTTTCTTCTTTCCTCCCTGCTGCTCCTCCTACTTCTTTCTCTGGCTCTTCTCTGCACACTAGCGCAAGCCACCAGAATATCTGAATACACTGCCACGATCTGAGAGGATGAGGAACTAGTTTTCACCAGTGGAAGTGCATTTTTCTCTAGGCAGGGCTTTTTATTTAGAGCTTCCCTCTGCATTCTTATTTTATTATAGCACTTCCCTCCCCAATCTTAGATTCTATGAACTCGTGGCTTCTTTTTTTACTTCACTGTGTTGTTATCCATTACCATTATTGTTTTTGATGCTCAAACTGTCTCAATTTGGACCAGTTTGGATCTGTTCAAGTTGGTTCCTGTGATCTTTTGACTTGCTTCCAAGAATCAAGGAGCACATTCTTCCTTTCTGGCACGAGAAATTCCAAGCTCAGCTTGTGCTTTCCTTTTCCAAAATCAGTCATTTCTCCTAGGAATCTGGTTCTTTTGGTGGAGAATGGCATTCGCAACAAAGATGTAGCCACTAGGTAGCATTGCTTCTAGGCTCTGTAAATGGACATAGTGAGCAAATATTCATTTTTAATTCATGAGCTTATACTGACATTTTCAATCCCAATCCAACACCAAGAGGTTCTTCCTCCACTTCCCCTAGTCCATATCTTTATCTCTTCTCTCTCATGTTGATAACCCTGATTCCAAACAATTTTTAATACATTTACTCATGTGCTCTATTCTAAAATACACAGAGAATTGTTTCCAAATTATTCCATCAATATGACTACCAACAACAAATCTACAAAGTTAAGTTCAAAATTTCTTTGCAGATGCTTCTGACATAAGAACATATCCCTCTATGGATCACAGTCAGAGAACTGCATTTAAAATTCACATGAATATTTTCTGTGTGATTGTATTATCATTTTGACATATGGTTCAATTTAAAATTTTCTACTTCTTTTCATCAATTGTAGTGTTTTCTTTTTCTTCTTTTTTGGAAAATGCAATACATCACATCGTTTAAAATCCAAACTATATAAAAAAGATAATACTTAGCAAAGTCTTACCATCATTTCTATTGGTTAAACCACATTCCCTAGATGAAAACATTTTTATTACCTTCTGGCTTATCCTTCCTGAAAAATCAGCAAGTATTAATAATGAGTACAAACACGTCTATCCTCTCCTTTCTTGAAGAAAAGGTAGAATACTGTATACATTTTTTCACTTCTTGCTTTCCTTTTTTTCACATAAACTATCCTAGCAATAACTCAGCAGCAGTCCATAGAGACCCTCACATTTTGGCCACGTAGAACTCCATTATGTGTATGCATGACCAGGTCATTCTTTAATGTCTTATATGCAGTCTAACCATTTTGAAATCATTAGCCCAAGCGATTCAACTCACAAACCAGCCTTAGGAAGAAGAGGTAATTTTGAGTGCCAAAGGAATGTATGATAATAATCTCTTTGTAAGGTATGAAACTATGTGTATAATTTAAAGACCAAGTTTACATCTATTATACACATATTTAGTGTTATGGTATTTTGTGCACATAAATGAAATAATGAGACAATACTGTAAGGCAACTTGGATACACCTACCCTGTGACACAAATGGGTGTCCCTGGATATCTTGATATATTTACATGTTGGAAAAGCCCAAATCAATTCCAACTTCTCTAACACCAAATATTTGTTGATCAACCCAAATCTACCTACATCAATCCAATTCTCTTCCACTCTTGTTCTGACACCAGGTGCACATGCAGCATCTTCCACTGACCCTAAACTTCTGGAGCTAGAGCAGACCTCACAAGTAAAGGGCACAGATACCAGCTGTAACCTTGGGAGTCCTCGTGACCCACTCACTTCTGACCTGCTGGCTACATACTCAGAAGTTCCCTCTACCCCTTCAGGATACCAGCCATAAGCTCAGAGATGCTCATTCCCCTCACTTCTGACCTGCTGGTTCTCACTAGTCCCTTGGGTTTGATAATTGACTGGAATGACTCACAGAAAGTCCTATACTTACAATTACAGCTTTAAAGCATAAAGAATACAAATGAAGAGACACATATGGCAAGGACTGGGAAGGTTCTAAACATGGCGAGTCCTTGTCTTAAAAAGGGCTGAATTACCCTTCCATGTGCATAGTTGATTCCATCAACAAGGAAGCCTGCAGAGCTTTTCTGTTCAGAGCCTTTTTCTGGGCCTCATTTCTTAGGCATGACTGAATGAAGTTTTCCCCAACCTCTGCACCCCTCGCCCTAGGTTGGCCTACATCAGAAGGTCCTCTTTCTAGCCTTGCCAGCCCCCACTTGAGTCATCTTATTAGCATAAACCCTCAAGTGTGGTCTGGAGGCCTATAGAAAACAAAGGCACCTCTATTACTCAGCAAGTTACAAGCATTTAGATTTATCTCAAGGAGGACTGGAGACAGGGTTTTTAAGTGCTGGGCTTCTAAGCAAAACCTCCATGGTTTGACCCACCAGCCACTCCGAGGGAGAAAGATGTAGGAATGGGTGTCTGTAAAGATTTCCATCCTAGGAAGCCCTACTGGGCTGTTCTACCCTGTCCTATAGAGTTACTATGAGTCAGAATCAACCTGAGAGCCAAGGGGCTTAGTGTTTTTTTTTTTTTTTCTGAGTTATCTCTGAGAAACAAAGGACAAAGATGAATATCTTTGGATGGAGTTAAATCTTTACTGCACTTCAAAAAACAAATAAAAAACTGAAGTTTCTAGGTCATGATATATATAGAAATTGGAATGTAATGGACATGGCCAAGCTCTTAGAAAACAGACTGGGGCTGAATAAGTGTCAGAGCCCTGTCTTGTAGCCTCAACAGCACGTGGTCGATTTTGAGTCACAGCAGATGAGGTTAGTCTGGTTTGTCAGAGTGTATAAATGTTAGACAAGGTTAATTGTTTTTTGCTGTATATCTAACAAATACATGATTTTCGTAAGAAAAACTTACCAAAAAAAGAAATCTATAAAGAAGAAAATGAGAGTTCTCCTGCCTGCAGAACTCACTCCCCAGATAAAACACTGCTGAGACACCTTTCTACATTACACATGGGAAGCCGTGGTGGCTTTGGAGTGTAATAGATGCTATTTGGACAAGGCACCCCGGAAGTCCCAAGTCGTGCCCTGACAATTATCTGCTCTCCTTGGGCAATGAGTAATGGGTGAAGGCAATGAAAAGAAAAATAAACTGTTGTTTGCAGAAATTTCACCTTGGAGCAGGGAATGCTGGTAAAGGAGGCCACTGTGTGATTTATGACACAGACTTAAAGAGCTGTGCTATAGCTCTAAACCCAAAGTGGATTTTACCTCAATTTCCTAAGATACGAATGAAATGATAGAAGTCAATAAAAAGAGAGGTGCAGAGAGAAAGCAAGATGGATGAGTCCACTCACACAGGTCAATGGTCATCAAGTCCCGTCTGATAGAGGACTGCCTTGAGATTAGTCGACGAAACTATGGATGCTAAATGAGATTCACACCCCTCTATTGAGATGCTCATACGGGGTCCCTAGAAGTCAGAATCCATTGGACAGCAAGAGGTTTTTTCTTCTTTTTAACAGAAATGATCATAGATATGAGTCAGAATCTACTGCCCCGGGGCAGTGGATTTGGGGATTCCTACCGGCATACCGTCGCAAAGGCTTGTGGTTCCATGGTGTAATGGTGAGCACTCTGGACTCTGAATCCAGCGGTCCGAGTTCAAGTCTCGGTGGAACCTTAGTGTTTCCTTTAAGTGAAGGATTGGAAAAACACCTTAAATTGTGAATGAAACTTGTTACTCCCCTTTAGGCGTCCTGCCTCTGATCCTCATTCAGGAGCTAGAAAGGTTTCAGGCCCCTAAGGAGGAATCCTGAGCTGCTGCAGATCCCTGCTCTCCTCCTGCTCCCCGTGGCCTTTTAGGCCTCGCGGCCCGGCACCCTTTTCCTCACGTCTCCTCCTCAGGAACTGAGGTCCCAGAAACCCTCAGAAAATAGCTGAGGAAGGAAGAGAGACTGGAAAGAACAGAGAAAATTGGAAAGAAAAAGGGAGGAAGTAGGGAATGGTAGGCAGAGGAACTGGGCGGTCACAGCAGCGGTTTCTTCAGTTGCTGGGTGTGGACCACCGCTGCTCCTCACTCAAGAGCGCTCCCATCGCTTCCTGTCCCACCAGAGAAGCCGGTTCCACCGATAAACCTCAAAGCTGTTTGCCTGGCATTTGTTCTTGCAAAGTTTCCTTTCACTGTGTGGACTGGTGAAGTGGATTAAGTTGATTGGCAAGTGAGTGGAAGCCAAGTGAAGGGCCTTGTGGACTTCTTTGGTGTTGACTAGCAGGTGGTGCACCCATGCACCCATATGCACAGCGTTTTTCCCTTTGCAGGCAGTCTGCAGGGCCTGGAGTGGAAAACTGGAATATCAAGGCCTAACAATGTTTCTTTAGAGGTAAAGAGAGATCGAGACAGATAATTGGTTATATAGGTTGAAACTGGTTATCTCCAGAGAACAGGGAATGTAGAAAATGATCAGGGCACTACTGTTTTTCATAACAAACTATTGGGCGTATAGTAGAGTACTTTGCTAAAAAATACATACAAAATAAAAATAACTTCTTTGTTATGTAGAATGTTTTTTATTTGAATTTAAATTTTGACGTACTCCTATGTACCATCACTCTTTAAAGAATCTGGAGTTTGAGTCACGTACTACAGTCCTTTCACTGTAAGATTATAAAAATGTTATTGGGGTAATTTTGAAGCAAATGACCAGCCATTGTTCCCCTTTTCATGAGCTGAGCAGATGGACTAACAGACTTGAAGATCCTCCCACATGTAACCATCTCTATAGCTCATGTTCTGAAGCATCAGCAACTCAGAGGACTGGACGTGATTTAGTGCTAAACAGTCCTGAGACCAAGGAAATCCATTAACCTCTGCAAATCTCAGCTTCCTCATCAGCAACACACCAAACCTTGCCTTCAGTGTTGGCTCCGCTATAACTGGGCAATATTCCATGCTAAGGAGAAGAGAAGCTCTCAGCTCTTAATCATCAAGTAGCTCAGGCCATAGGCATTGCAACTTCTCATTTTAAGGTCCTGCACATTGCCTAGTTTTCTTTGTATCTACCCTTGATCCATCTCTTTGCTATCCTCTTTGGTATGGGGTGGCCCCTCAGGTTGTACTGATAGATCCTTACCTGCTGTCTCCACAGCGGCCACACGGAGGGGCCAGGACCTTTCCCCTTGGGACTATTGTTATCTCTTCAAACTCTTTTTCTGTCACTCCAGCTGCTCTGTTGGGAGGACTCTAGTTACATGGACATTAGACCACTTGATGCTTTCTCGCAGGTCAATGATGCTCTGTTCTTTTCATTTTTAGTTCTTTTTTCCCTCTGGGTTTCATTTTAGATAATTTATGGTCTACAGTGTCCAATTAACTGATAAAGTCATTTAGTGTATTTTTCAATTCTGGAAGTTCTATTTGAGTCATATATATATGTGTCTTTCATCTCTCTCCTCATCAAGCTCATGCTTTCCTCCATTTTTCTGAATGAATACAGTCTATTCATAATAGCTTTTTAAATATTTTGTCTATTCAGTCTATCAACTAGGTTATTTCTGTTGACTTTTCTCATGGTTATGCATCATATCATCTGGCACCAGGACTCCAGTATTGGCATACCTAAAAATTTTTATTAGATGCCAGACATTAAGAATTTTATGTTATGCATTAAAAAAATATTTTTGTATAATCCTTTAAATATTTTTGGATTCTGCTCTAGGATGCCATTAAGTTGCTTGGAAACAGTCTGACTCTTTCCAGGCTGTTTTTAAGCTTTGTTTGGTGGGGTCAGAAAATCCTTAGTCTAAGGCTAATGTGGACACAGTGTTGAGGTATTACCCTTTTGAAGACTCTCCTTCATACCACATGTGTTAGATGCTCTTTCCATTCAGGCTGGTGGGAGCACACACTCCTAGTGGCTCAGTCTGAGCTCTGTCCTACACTTCCTGTGGTTCAGTTTCTCCAGAGAGCTCTTTCACATATATTTTATCTGGTCTTATAGTGGTTTAAGGTAGAAAAGTAAATACCGTCTCTGTTACTCCATTATGGCCCAAAGCAGAAACGTGTACTCTTTTCTTATATTTGAACAATTAAGGGGGAAAAACTTATCTTCGATGTTATTTCCTATCTCCTATACCTGATATTCAAAGTGTGGTGGCATAGTACTGAAGTGCTAAGGCTCCTCACAAAAGGGTCCACAGTTCAAATCTACCAGGTGTTCCCTAGGAACTTTATGTGGCAGTTCTACTCTGTCCCATAGGGTCACTATGAGCTGGAATCGACTTGATGGCAATAGGTTTGGATTTTCTTTGGTATACCTAATATGTGCCATACACTATGTTATGTGTATTATTATATTATCCCATTAATCTATACAATAACTCCACGAGACAGTTAATACTATTATTTTCATATGAGACTTGAAACATTGAAGGAGCTGGTCCAAGGTCAAACAGAAGGCAAGTAGTGGTGCCAGGACTGGAAGGGAGGCCTTCCCAAAGGTAGCGCCCCTAGCCACAGACCAGATCAAAGATCTTTATAATAACCTTGGAATATCTGATATGCCTGGAATCCGGTATCCAAGGAGTTCCTAGCCACTGTGTCGATAGACTCCTTTTGGTTGGAAACTCCTACCTCAGGGAGCCACAGCATAACTTAGACCTTAAGCTCTGACTGAGGAAAGCCCTTAAACTCTCTGCAAAGCCATTTTTTTCATTGGAAAGGCATAGAAAATGGACTTCGGTCTTAATTCAGGTATTTTATATTTGGGCAAGGAAAACTATTGCTCTGGGGAGAAAAGTTCACAGCTCTTCTTCATCGAGCTGTATCACTCTGTAGGATGCACGGCTTGTAGTTCAATGTCGTGAACGATCACTTGGCATCCTTCACATTTTAGCTGGTTTTCTTTGACCCTGCCCTTGTCTTCTCCCCTGTCTCCCAGCCCTACACTCCCTAGCATCTATTGGGGTCTTGCAGATCTCTCTGTGCTGTGCCCGCAGTAGCCACCACGGGGAGCCATGGCCCTTCTTCCCTTTTCTCAGTTTAGTTTGTGAAGAAGGATTCCAGGGTATTTCAATTTACTAGGACACTGTGGCTCAGAAGGAGAGTGAGGTGAAGACACACCCTGGGAAGGGGTGGCAAACCGCCCACACCTGCCAACACAAGACCTAGGGTTTTCTTCTATAGTTTAATATTCAGCATTTTCAGAGAAGGAAAAATCTAAACTTACTTCTGACAGTGAGAAGATAATGTCCTATTTATTTAAATTCCCCGAGGCCCTGGGTGGCAAAAGCAGTTAAACGCTTGACTACTAGCCCAAAGGTTGGTGTTTCCAATCCACCCAGAGGCATCTTGGAAGACACATCTGGCAACCTGCTTCCTGAAGATCACAGCTTTGAAAACTCTATGGAGCAGTTCCACTCTGCACACAGGGGGTCGTGATGAATAGGAATCGACTTGACAGCAACTAGCAACAACAGCATTTACAGTCTCCACCAGCATTGAAAGAGAGGGCAGCTGAAGGGATCTTCCTAATTTTCCAATCTCCTCATGCATGTCAGGTGCAAATCCGAGGCAGAGAGAGAGCTAATGCTGTCTGCCCATGAAGGAGGTAAGAGAGGCCTTGAGGAAAGGGGTGGGGGAAGAGGAAACTGAAGCCACCAACTCATAGCTTCCTGTCAAGCAGACTAGCAAATTGAAGTCAGCCAGACACAGGGTTGAAAGTTTTCTTCACAGTTGCAAACTGGGAGATAGACAGAGTCTTCTGACCTAAGGCTGCCAGCTCCCTGACCCAGGGCAGATTTGTTCCTCTTACAGAGAGTGACATACATATGTATGAACAGTGAGGGGAGGATCCTCAGTCTTGCCATGCATGCTCAGTCCACATAATTTTGGTGAATTGGTTTTTGCACAGGGCTCTAAAAATACTGCGCATAGCCCTGAAAAAATGGCGATGGCTGGCTACTGCCACCCCGGGAAGGTCATATAGTGGATAGATTCAGAGTCAGTGCACCTGCACCTTGGTCTCCTGCCAAAAGAAGACAAGAAATCTGGGAATTTGACTAATCATGGTGAAGTGCTGTAAAAGTTTTAACAAAAATGTAGCAAAGGTAGGCGTTTCTGAAAAACAACTATTATGGGATGGTTAATAACCCTTAATAACCCTTCCATGACTGCCTGTTTCAAAACTGGAGCCAGAAAAAAAAAGAGGCTGCTTTAGAGGCCATGGATGTTGTAAAAAGGTGGGAATACTAGCATTGGCGTCAGAACCTTTCAGAATTTAAGGGGGACGATGAGCAGGATCAGCCCAAAGCTGATTCCCATGAAGAGGCAGTCAGATATATCTCCACCCTCCAAACTTTTCACAAATTCTGACACCAGCCATCCCTCCCACGGCACCCTCTACTTCTCTTCTGGGGTCAATGATCTGTTCCCATGTCCACATAGAACCACACTTATAGTTTAGTGGTTTATTAAGGAAGTAACAGGGTACAACTCGGGATCAGGATCAACAGGCTGCAATTCAGGGCCAAGATCAGGAACCATGTAGGCAAGTCTCCCTTCTTCAGTGTAGGACATCTCTCTCAGCCATTCAAGGATCCTCTCAGCCCCCTCAGGACAGGCTCCTCTTGGCTCTGCTGTGTATCACCATTGAGTCTGCCACTGGGCCCCTTCTAGGCCTGTCACCATCTTCGGTGTTACAAGCCTTGACCTGTGTTACAGCTCTTTTAAGAACTTCTTTACCTCTTCTCTCTCCCTCTCTCTCTCTCTGTGCTCCTTCTTTCTTCTTTCTTCCTTCTGCTTCTTCCTGTCCAAAAAACCTCTGGGGGGTTTACTGTATGTGTATATGTATATATACAAATTCCTCATCAGTTTCAAGGCATGGCCCTCCCACCAAGGCCATGAATTGAACAATCCCCTCTTGGTAGGCCACAGACACTTCATTTGCATAGTAGCCTACAGCTACTCCATTTGCATAGTAGCATACAGATATCCCATTTGCATAGCCTATAGTCACTGCATTTGCCTGGTGTATTGACCAATCCAGGAAGGTGCATACTAATTACAGGACAGACTGCAAGCAGCTCAGGGCCAGACAAAAAGTATCAAACATCAACTTGTTTACAGCTTACTCAGTAAATGTCAATCAGCCTGAAAAAGAGTAACAAACCCTTTGGGGATAGAAAACTAGGGCAAACGTAATGCCTCAGGCTTCAGGGGGGATAAATCTCTAAAGCTGTTTTACCAAAGAACCAAGGCAAAAGGTCACCTAAAGGATCTCATGTCAGCACAGGTGTGTTGGGGTGGTATCTGGGAAAGTTGTACAGCAATAGATGTAGGACTCCGGAGCAAGACAACAAGCAGGACAGCTGTCATTCAAGGAAAGAAGTCTGAGGAGAGTTTAGATGTGGAAAGGGCATCTGATGAAGTGTTGCCACCAGGCTTGTGATACCAACGCTCTTTCTCATCTCTACAAAGAAGGCATCAAAGTGGGCTTGATGTGCTTGTTATGCATGTTGGGTATGAGTATGGAATTAGATACATACTTATTCATATTAAAATACTCATCCTTGTACCGCCTAAAATTATCTCAAGTACTACCAGTGCTACCCATACCACATACAGGGAAACTGCCTATTGAAAAGTAAAAAAGGAGCCCCTCCTGGGGGTAAAAACTTATTTGTTGTGATGGAATCTCCTAACGCAATCTCTCAGGCCAAGGGCACAAAAAACCCATTAAGTCCCAAGGAAACACAGCCAATAATAATTCTTCAGAGAATTATTAGAGGGCCTGAGGAATCTCTAGAAACTATTGCAGACACCCTCTTATTTACAGAGAACATGGTTCTAAGGTGAGGTCCAACTCTACCCCAAGACATGTGTCAAGGGTGACGCAGATGGAGCAGGTTCTTAGTCCCCCAGAGTCTGGGAAGATGTAGCTCAGAGGCACATGAATACACTCAGGACAAGGCCACAACATGATAGCCTACTGGTGGGACTTGTGAATGAGGCCCAGGGCTATGTATTTCCAGAGTGATCCTATCAGAGAGTCCATTGTTATACTCTTAGGTCAATGAGGAATTCCAGGTCTTTATCCTTTTACTATGTTTGGTGTTCCAATCTGAAAATCCTGGCATTTTTCCCACCTCACACCTTTTTCGTTAGGTTTTTAAGCTGATATTGGTATGTGAAATTCTCAAGCATAAAGGGAGTGCAGCTAATTTACTTCTACATCGACTGAATTCAACTGATGTCTTCACAGGCTGGTTGGGATCCACATTCTCTTCTTTTCTTTCTTTCTGTATCTTTTTGCCTGACTGTAGGCTGAAACCCTGGTGGCATAACGGTTAAGTGATACAGCTGCTAACCAGAAGGTCGGCAGTTTGAATCTCCTAGGAGCTCTTTGGAAACTCTAGGGAGCAGTTCTACCCTGTCCTATAGGGTCACTATGAATTGGCATCAACTCGATGGCGATGGGGTTTTTTGGGTAGGCTGCAACTCCACAGCAATATCAATATCAATTTCTCTGTGGAAAAGAATAGCTAAGCAATGTAGAAATGGGTATAAATTGCAGGACTTTAATGGAATAGAAGTCTCACAAGGAAACAAAATGCTTTGACTGTCCAGAAACTGACCACCAATCTCTGAGTGTCTTCATGTGACTTGGGAGTCTGAAATTTAATTCAACAGGAGCTGCAGTTATTGAAGCGGGAAATATTGTGATGAATAAACCTCTTCCTGCTCCTGAGGACTGTGGGTCCCAGGTAAATTAAAAAAATAGAAGCCCCAAAGTCATTGACTAAGTCTGGATTGAAATAATGGATAAAGTCAGAGACCACACGTCTCAATTAGTAGTTAATGAGGACTTTGAAAGAGAGTGAAATCTGTATGCGAAGGTATTATCCACCTGTCATCTCCCATAGGCTCTGGTTCTCTTGGTAGTCCTGTTGTGTGGCGGCTTCTCTACTCCCTGAGGGTGTTTGAACTCTTATCGGCGCCTGGCTTTGGGCCCTATACAGGGCCAACTTCATGGGCAAGTGACCTGTACACTCACAGATGACCCTACGCTCAAAATTCTCACACTCGATTTAATGTTCTGCTGTCATCGTCTTGGAATTATTTATGATTTTAACTTTGAATATATGTTTTGTACGTGAAGTTCAATGGGAAAAGGAAGCACGCATGCAAGAAGAGGAAATGTGCACAATACATATGTCCGCTGCAGTTCCTCGCTGGTTCATTACATACCACATTCTTGATAACCCCATGAGCGCAGAATTAAAGAAAACTGAAAATGCATGGAGCTTCACCAAGAATCAAAGTGAGTACAAGATGTCAAACACAACAGAAAGTAAAGTCAAAGCATAACAGATTCAGATGGTTTAAAAAAATTCTTTTTTGGATTTAGATACTTTATTACTTACAGAAGCAGTAAAAGGAAAAATTGTCAAAGGTGCCAACCCCTCATGGCTGTCTCATCAGACAACACTAAAAGAGGGCCAGATGAGTGCAACATAATTATTAGGACACTGTTGCAGAGGAGACAATGCCTTGCTTCAGCTAAGCTGTTTTATATCCTGTGGCAGTGCCCTAAGGAGAGCTAGGTGGAAAATTCCACACCTCACTAGAAACAGGGAGGTGGATGTAAAAACTGTCTAGTGGCAGCCCCCCACAAGAAAGAGAGGCAGATGTGAAAATGTCAAGCTCCTCACAAGACCATCTATCTTATATTCCTGGGCGGAGGGCAGGGTATTCCACCAAGACATGGGTTCTGACCTGCATGGCCTGCGCAGATATGTAGGAGATGGCCCGAACACCATGGCAGAGCCGTTTCCCTGCAAAAGCTATGTCTAAAACTGACGGGGGGGAGGTGAGGCCAGGATGGTGGAGTAGTCAGATGTTTCTGGTGGTCCCTCTTACAACAAAGATCCAGAAAAACAAGTGAGTCAATAATATATATGACAAGCAAAGAGCCCTGAACATCAAAGGCAAAGTTAAGAAATCAGACTGAGCAGCATGGAGAAAGAGTGACAGTTCACAAGAAGTGAGGAGTTGCCGGACCTGACTCGGTAGACACCAGCACCCCTCAACACTGATCCCCTGGTAGGACCGCGGTGGGGTTGGTGGTAACATCTGCGATACATTTTCCGCAGTGAGAGAGAGAGAGCGCAACCGGCAGAGTCTACTCACGTCTCCAAAATCAGGGAAGAACAGCGCTCTCAGCAAAAGATAAGTGCTTGTGTCTAATTTACCCTGTGGATCAAATAGCACACCTTGGAGGTGGGGCCAAGATGGCGCCGAGTATTCAGACCCTTCCGGTGATACCTCTTACAAGAAAGACCTGAAAAAACAAGTGAAACACTTATATTTATGACAAGCTAGCAGCCCTGAACATCAAAGTCAAAGAAATCAGACTGAGTGGCAAGGGGAGGGAGATATGATTCAGAAGTGGAGACGAGTTGCCGGAACTGAATTGCCTGGAAGCCTCAGGAACCATTCCTGGAAGTGACTGGGGAGGGCTGGTGGTAGCATTCAGCTACAGCTTCCCCAGGGAGAAACAGCCCACCACAAAGCCTACTCACACCTCCAGAACCAGAGAAGAATGGTGCTTTCAGCAAAAGCTAAGTACTAAAGAAATAAAGGGCATCTAGATTGGTAAGGAAGAAGTAAAAGGATCTCTATTTGCAGATGACATGATCGTATATGCAGAAAACCCTAAAGAATCCTCAACAAAACTACTGAAACTAATAGTTCAGCAGAGTATCAGAATACTAGTTAAACATACACAAATCAGTTGGATTCCTCTATACCAACAGAAAGAACATCAAAGAGGAAATCACCAAACCAATACCATTCACACTGGCCCCAAGAAAATAAAATACTTAAGAATAAATCTTACCAGAGATGTAGAAGACCTATGCAAGGAAAACTACAAGACACTACTGCAAGAAATCAAAAGACACCTACAGAAATTGGAAAAAAATACCTTGCTCATGGATAGGAAGACTTAACATTGTAAAAGTGTCCATTCCACCAAAAGCAATGTATAGATACAATATTTTCGATCCAAATTCCAAGGACATTTTTTAATGAGATGGAGAAACAAATCACCAACTTCATATGGAAGAGAAAGACGCCCTGGATAAGTAATGCATTGCTGAAAAAGAAGAACAAAGTGGGAGGCCTCATTCTACCCAATTTCAGAACCTATTATATGGCCACAGTAGTTAAAACAGACTGCTACTAGTACAACAACAGATACATAGAACAATGGAACAGAATTGAGAATCGAGACATAATTCCATCTACCTATGAGCAGCTGATGTTTGACAAAGGTCCAAAGTCAGTTAAATGTGGAAAAGACAGTCTCTTTAACAAACGGGGCTGGCATAACTGGATACGCATCTGCTAAAAAATGGAAACGAAACCCATACCTCACACCATACACAAAAATGAACTCAAACTGGATCAAAGACCAAACTATAAAATCTAAAACAATACAGATCATGGAAGAAAAAGTAGGGACTATGCTAGGAGCCCTAATACATGGCATAAACAGTATACAAAACATTATTAAAAATGTACAAACACCAGAAGGGAAACTAGATCACTGGGAGCCCCTAAAAATCAAACATCTATGCTCATCCAAAGACTTCACTAAAAAGAGTAAAAAGATTACCTACAGACATGGAAGAAGTTTTTAGCTATGACATTCCTGATCAGCATCTGATCTGATCTCTAAAGTCTACACGATACCACAAAAACTGAACTACAAAAAGACCAATAAGCCAATTAAAAAATGAGCAAAGGATACAAACAGGCATGTCACTGAAGAAGACATTCAGGTAGCTAACAGATACATGAGGAAATGCGATCATTAGCCGTTAGAGAAATGCAATTTGAAAGTATAATGAGATTCCATCTGACCCCAACAAGGCTGGCATTAATCTAAAAAACACACAATAATAAATGCTGGAGAGGTTGTGGAGAGACTGGAACATTTATACACTGCTGGTGGGAATGGAAAATGGTATAAGCACTTTGGAAATCAATTTGGCGCTTCCTTAAAAAAACTGGAAATAAGACTACCATAGAATCCAGCAATCCTACTTCTTGGAATATATCTAGAGAAATAAGAGCCTTTACATGAACAGATATATGCACACCCATGTTCATTGCAGCACTGTTTACAATAGCAGAAAGATGAAAGCAACCAAGATGCCCATCAACGGATGAATGGATTAATAAATTATGGTACATTCACACAATGGAATACTATGCATCCACAAGAACAATGATGAATCCGTGAAACATTTCATAATGTGGAGGAATCAGGAAGACATTATGCCGACTGAAATTAGTTGCAAGAGGAAAATATTGTATGAGTCCACTATTACGAGAACTCAAGAAAAAGTTTGAACACACAAGAAAATATTCTTTGACTGTTACAATAGTGGGGAGGGAAGGAGGGAAGGAGAGGGGTATTAACTAATTAGATAGTGGACAAGAACTATTTTAGGTAAAGAGAAAGACAAACACAACAAACAAGGGGTTAGCATCACTGCATTACACCAAAAGCAAAGAATTTCCTGAATAAACTGAACACTTTGAAGGCCAGCATAGCAGGGGTAGGAGTTTGGGCCATAGTTTCAGGGGACATGTAGGTCAATTGACATAATAATATCTATTAAGAAAATATTCTGCATCCCACTTTGAAGAGTGGCATCTGGGATGTTAAACACTAGCAAGGGGCCATCTAAGATGCGTCAATTGGTCTCAACCAACCCGGAGCAAAGGAGAATGAAGAACACGAAACACACAAGGTAATTATGAGCCCCAGAGACAGAAAGGGCCACATAAACCAGAGACTACATCAGCCTGAGACCAGAAGAACTAGATGGTGCCCGGCTACAACCGACGACTGCCCTGACAGGGAACAGAACAGAGAAACTCTGAGGGAGCAGGACAGCACTGGGATGCAGACCTAAAATTCTCATAAAAAGACCAGACTGAATGGTCTGACTCAGACTAGAAGGACCCCGGAGGTCATGGTCCCCAGACCTTCTGTTAGCCCAAGACGGGAACCATTCCCAAAGCCAACTCTTTGGACAGGGATTGGATTGGACTATGGGATAGAAAATGATGCTGGTGAGGAGTGAGCTTCTTCAATCAAGTAGATGCATGAGACTATGTGGGCAGCTCCTGTCTAGATGGGAGATGAGAGGGCAGAGGGGCATAAATTGGCACAATGGACACAAAAATAGACAGTAGAGAGGAGTGTGCAGTCTCATGAGGGAAAGAGCAACTAGGAGTATATAGCAAGGTGTATATAAATTTTTGTATGAAAGACTGACCTGATTTTGTAAACTTTCACTTAAAGCACAATTAAAGGTTTAAAAAAAAAAAAAAAAAAGCACCCCTTTCAAAAAAACACTCCCCTTTATCTGACACCTGCTCCCTCTGCCCCAGGCCTCAAGCTGGCTTCAGTAGCATTTGATTTGCCTGGGCCTGAGACAGGTCCTGCTGTGCACTCCAAACCATTCTCTCAGACTTGGAGAGGGAACAAATCAGCAAATGAGGGGGGCGGGAAATAATTTGCCGGCTCCCCTAAGCTGGGAACTCAGGGCAGAAGAAGCTCTTATCCAGGCACAAGCAGTCTATGGACTTTGAATGCCTTCAACCCCTGCATGGACCTGTGTGGGACCATTTCAGCAGATTAGACCCTTGCTGGTGTTCAGCTTGGGTGTATGTGCCCCAGGTCTGACTTCAACTGTTTCAGCTGTGCAGTGGAGAGGCATGTTTTTGACATTTGACACTGCTCCTCATGTTGTTCATTGCCTTCAAATCAGTGCATTGGTTGAGTCTGAAGCTAGGAGGGCAGCTGAATGGCCTTCGCCCCTCCTTGCTCCTCGTCCGCCTCAGGTGCCAGCGACCCCCAGAGACCCCCGGGTCTCCAACCTTCCCTGAGCCCAAGGAGGCTCACGACATGGCTGCTCTGCCTTAGCCCACCTGCCCGTGCCATGGACGCCCCACGTTTGCCCCAGTTGCGGTCGGTGGGGCACGACCATGGAAATTAAGTGAGGAATGGGGAATGGTGAAGAAGAGCAAAGGAAAGCAGGGAGGCGTGGGTGAGAATGAGACCTCCAGGAGGCCATGCAGAGACTCAAGCGAGGTGCTGGGGAGCAGACAATGGTTTCTATTGTGTAGCACAATGGGGAGGGAGGAGCCGAGAAACCCCAAGAAGTGGGACAAAAGCAAAGCAGCAGTGGCTGTTCAAGAACAAAACAGTAAATTAAGACAATAATTTATACATGGCTCAAAAACAATAGTCAATATCGAGTCACATAAAGAAGCAGAACATGATCACTTCAACAAGCTCCCAAAACAAAGAATGAAGGAGTCTTCTGGACGAAGACATATTACTGGAATTACCAGAGGCTGAATACGAAAGATTAATACTCAGAACTCTTCAAGAAATCAGGAAGGAGATCAGGCAAAATGCAGAATAAGCCAAGTATCACACAGATAACGCAGTGGAGAAAATTAAGAAGGTTATGAAGAGCATAATGACAACTTTAATAGGCTGCAAGAATCCATAGAGAGACAGCAATCAGAAATTCAGAAGATTATCAATAACATTTCAGAATTAGACAACTCAATAGAAAGTCAGAGGAGCAGAATTCAGGAAATGGAAGTCAGAATTAGTGAGACCAAAGATAAGACACTTGGCACCAATACATTTGAAGAAAAATCAGATAAAACTGATGGAGGCACTAATAGCCCTGGAAAAAAGGCTTTCTTTTCAACTGGGACTTGTTTCAGGATCTTCAGGCTATAAAAACAGGATTTCTTCCCGATATTAAGAGGAGCATTAGCCGTGGTATCCTCTCTGCCTCTAGTGTTAGGGATTGAATCGTGTCCCCCAGAGGGAAATGTCAAAGTCGTAACCCCTATACCTATAATGTTACCTTCTTTGGGGTAATAGAGTATTTCTTTGAAAGTAAATCCACAGCGGGTAGACACAATTCCGACTCACAGTGACTGTATATGACAGAGTAGAAGCCAACTACCACATCTTTCTCCAGCTCTTTGAATAGAGTATCAGTTAAGTAATACCAGAGAAGGGTGGGTCTTAGTCCTAATCCTTTCTAAGTGCTGTTTCATAAAAGAGAAGGGACCTGCAGAGAGGTTCAGGCACGGGGGTAGAAAACATGCGAGGCTCCCTCACAGACCAATGAATGTCAACAGATACTGGGGGACTACTGACAAGGATGGTTCTTCCTGCCTGAGCCACACCACTACCCCACAACACTGGACTCCTAGAAATTTCACTGAGGTGGAAGGAGCCTGAATTTTTATGGAATTTACTTCCCACCTTCTAGCACACAAGTGTTTTACCAGTAAGTCCAGAGTCATTTACACTTCTTCCTTGCTAGGTCCAATCAGTGTAGGGTCATCAATGCAATGGATCAGTGTGACATCTTCTGGAATGGAAAGGTAATCAAATCCCTGAAGACTAAATTAAGACATAGGGCTGGAGAGCTGATATATCACTGAGGTAGGACAGTGGAGGTGTATTGCTGGCCTTTCCAGCTGAAGAAAAGCCGCTTCTGGTGTTTCTTCAGAGCTGAAAATGGGAAAAGAGCATTGGTCAGACCAATAGCTGCATACCAGGTACCAGGAGATATATTAATTTGCTTAAGCAATGAAACCACATCTGGAACAGCAGCTACGATTAGAGTCACCACTTGGTTAAGTTTACGGTAATCCACTGTCATTCAACAAGATCTATCTGTTTTTTGCACAGGCCCAATAGGTGAGTTGAATGGGGATGTGGTGGGAATCACTACCGCTGCATTCTGGAAGCCCTTGATGGTGGCAGTACTCTCTGCAATTCCTCCAGGAATGCAGTATTGCTTCTGGTTTACTATTTTCCTAGATAGAGGCAGTTCTAATGGCTTCATCTTGGCTTTTCCTAATCTGGTAGCCCTTATTCCACTTGTCAGAGATCCAGTGTGGGGGTTCTGCCAGTTGCTGGGGAAATCTATCACGCATTTTGGAATGGGGGAAATCACTACAGGATGGGTTTCGGGATGCACTGTGAGGCAAACCTGAGCTAAGGGTGCAATAAGAATCTCACTTTCATATGCCCCTACTCTGATGGTGGGCCACAGTGATGTTTTGGGTCTCCTGGAATTAGTGTCAGTTTAGAGCCAGTATCCAGGAATGCCCCCAAAGTCTGGTTATTTCCTTTGCCCCAGTGAACACTCACTCTCATAAAAGGCGAGAAATTTAACAGCATAAATTTTTGGCAGTGTAGGGGGCCTTTCCTCAAGGGGACCTGGCTTCCCCTTCATATAAGGGGTTGTGGGTCTGTAAATAGGCCCTAGGCTGGGAATTGATTGAGAGGCTGCAACTCTCTATTCTGGTGATTTGAGTTAGACCGCTGTTCCCTTGACCTAGAATTCTTTCACTTCTAGAGGATGAAGTAAATAATTAGTAGATTTCTTATTTCACTTCTAGGACACTATGACTCAGTAGCCAATGCCATAAGTCCATACAAGTCAGACTATTCTGATTACTGCTTTGACTCTGCTGTCCATTGTAGTAACCACTAACCACTCCCACCTTATCTTTGTCGATTGAGTGCTGCCACTTGGCCCCTACGACCTTGGGGTCCAATCAGCCCCATTGTATTAGGTGTTTTAATTCTGTTAGGGCAGTTCTCACTGTCAAGCCTTACTCACATAAAAGGGCAAACACAGCAGTCTTCAAGGATTCTGGGACCCCCCCCGCGCCTCTTCGTAAATTTGTTTCTCACTGTTGTGGCAAATGGTGTGTCCTCTGGCACTCCATGGGTGGGTATGTGGTTCTAACCTGATAAATACACTCTAATGTACCAATTTCCCTAATTTTTTGAATACCTTCTTCTACAGTATACCAGGGCAGGTCTTGTACTTCAACTTGATTTACTGTAGGCCACCGTGCAATCCATACTTCATTGACCCAACCAAATAAACTATTAGATCTTTTCCTAACCTCTTGAGCAGAAACACTGAATGAAGAATCTGTGCTTAGTGGGCCCATATTGGTAAACTCAGACTGATCCATGTTTATGCTCCTTGCACCATTATCCCACACCCTTAATAGCCATTCTCATACATATTCCCCAGGTTTCTGTTTGTACATATTAGGAAAGTCAAGCAGTTGCTTTGGAGTGTGGCATGCTTCCTCCTTGTTCACAGTTGGTACTTTACCTTTTGGGGTTTTCTGAGACTTAAGTCTACTTATAGGCCAAAAGCAAAAATGAATAGTGGCAGTGAGTCCTGGAAATATTCAGCAATGCCTTGAAAGGCATCTACCTCAGGTGATAAATCAGGCAAGGCACCAGGTGCCAGCTCAGGTGATATCTCAGACAAAGACTCTTCAGGACCAGTTGGATTAATCTCATCAGAAGGGGATGGAAGGTATAATGGTTTTACTGCAAGATGGTCCCTTCACCTAAACCCTGGTGCCGTAGTGGGTATGAGTTCAGCTGTTAACCAAAAGGTCGATAGTTCAAATCCACCAGATGGTCCCCGAAAACCCTATGGGGTAGTTCTACTCAGTCCTATGGGGTCACTATGAGTCGGAACCAACTCCTATGAAACAGCAATGGGTTTTCTTTTCTTGGCTTACCAGAGAAAGATGGGGTGTTCTTGTCAGTTGGGTGTAAGAGTGCTGATTCTGCTGGCAGGAATGATTCAACAGAATTTAGAGCCTCAGTGTCCCCAGCTCTCTGATTATCGGCCCATATGTTCCCATTCCAAGTTTCGGGGTCCCATTTCTTCTCAATCAATGCCTCACTTTAACTTTAGACACCGTTCGAGGTTGGGAATTCAATTAGCATTGTAATTCAGGCACTCTTATAATAAGACTCTGCGTTAGATTTTTGGCAATATCAGCTCTGTTACTACAAGAAATAAGGATTTCTTTCAGGGCACAAGTTGCAACTTTGAGGAGTTTTACACGGCCTTTGAACTGTGACTCTGGTGCCCTGAGATCATCTCTCTCACCACTTTGTCTAATGAAAGTAGGACCAACCAATCAACTTCCTTATAATTCTCATTCTGACCAAATTGTGGAAATATTTCAAACATGTGATCACCGGAAGCCTCACCTCTCACCAATACATGATCTATTTCTGATAATTTGCGTATTAAAATTGCCACTTCATGCCATGGATTAGCATCACCCTTTTTGCTACTGGAGGCAGAGTCATCAGTGCTTTTAAGACTAGGCAGACTTGAGAACCAACTTAGAAAACTCATCCTGATGATTCTGTTTCTCTGGGGCCACTCTCAGTAGCAAATGTATCGGCTGGGTTCTGAAGAGATGCAAGACCAAGTGTGTGTATGGGTGTGTGTGTGTGTATAACTGTATGGCTATATATATATATAGCCATAGAGTTAGACAGAGAGAGACACAGGGAGAGCTTTATCTCAAGGAAATTGCTCACATGGCTGTAGAGGATCACAAGCCCCACGTCCATGGTTCAGAGTTCTCCCACCTCACATACCTGCAGGGGCTGAGGAACCCAAGATCAGCAGGTAAGGTGGCAGGCTGCTGGCTAATGTCACTGGAACTGGACATCAGATGATGATTAGCTGGATGCAGAATCCAGAATAAGCAAGCATGCTTTCCCAAAACATCTATACATATATTGGATGCAGGCCACACCACCGAGGAAAATCCCCTTACAACTGACTGGCTGATCATGTCTGATCACTGCTTTACTATATAACTGCCAAATTACATCACTATATAAGTGCCAAATCACTGAGAATGATGGCCCAGCCAAGCTGACACACAAACCTAACCACCACACGTTACAAGCCCAGTGATTACCTTAATAAATTTTGAACAGGTAATGAAAAAAACCTACAAATAAATCTATCTATTCCTCTAAAAATGTTAAGTCCTGTTTAAATATACATTTATCTACTCCACTTTTGCTTCCTAGGAAAGGTAAATCTCATGATAGTTGAAGTCAAATAGATGTTCGCACTCTAAACTTGCCCCATTCTAGTTTCACTGATGATCAACCTTGATGACAATCCTTCTAAAATATTTTTGGATTTTGAAAATGAATTAATAACACACCTAAGTATTTATACTATTGTGGTGTAAATTCCAAATATTCTGGTATGAAATAATATTTACTAAGAGGTCATTCTACTCAGATAACTTTGCTGGGAATATGCCATTTGGCTAAAGGTCTAAGAGAATTGATTTTTGACTGTATAAACGGGTTCTTCTTTGAGGGGATCTACCTCTCTTTCTTTCAAAGAGCTCTGTGCTTCTAAATTTTTTGAGGGTCTGTGGCTTTCTATTGCTGTGATTCAAGTAGGACTATATTCACCGGACTTAGAGTGTTTATGCAAATCAAGTAAGACTTTAATAGGTTGCCCATCTATGGCATTTCCAGATGCACTAACCAAGGAGTTAATGCTAAAGAGCTTTGAGAGACAGACCATTCTGATTACTGTTTCAGCTCTGTACTCAATGTAGCAACTGAGGTCACCTTGTCTTTTAGGCTTAAATATCGTGACCTGACCCTTCTAATCCCATCTTCCCATCATCCCCATTCATTTCAATGATCCCAGTTCCATGGTAGCAGTTCCCACTGTCTTTCATAAAATAGCCACCACAGAGTTCTTTGAGGATGTGAAAACAGTTCTGTAGGGTCTATTTCTCACAGCCTTGTTGAAGGTAGTGTCCCTTCTGGATCTTTCCAGGGAATAAAAGTAGGGTCGAATGACCATGTCTGTAGAGTGTACAATTAATTTTTACTCAAAAGATTTGGAGTTTTTCCCTGGTTCCTGAGAGGTAATCTCTAAACACCTGAGATTTTCCCAGTGATTGGAGTCTTTGTAATTACTGGAGGGGGCCCAGGTCGCACCTGAGAGTTTATGCTGAAGGGGCAAGACGGGCCTCTTTGAGAGGACAAAGAGGAAAAGTCCCCAAGAGGCTGGTTTAGAGGGATATTGCCAAAGGAGTAACCAAAGGATCCTGACATATCTGCAAGTTACTCTGAAATGGAGTAGAAAATACATATACCCCAAGAGACCAACTAAAAGTGGAAAATGTTCATTGGTAAATGTACATGAAGAATATATACATACAACTCTTTCAGCGTTTTTATGTTTGAAATTGTTTTGAAAAGATTTAGAGCTCTCCTTCCAGCTTCTACTTTGTCCTCTTGAGATGAACGTTCCAGAAACGAAAGGATAGGTTTTTAAGATGAGGCCCACAGCAGCAGTGGTGTTTCGCGGTGGCCCAGAGCAGGATGTAGTTCTTGGGGGCCCCGAGCCTCTGAACAGCTCCTCATCGCCTCTCACCTCTCCAAGGCTGGGCGATGCTGGGACTCTCTGCATCAAACAAGGCTAAAGAAGATTTCCTGCAGTGGGGAGAAATGGCATAACAGCTCTCCCGGACAGAGAATCGAACCGCATGCGCGGCCGTGAAAGCAAAGAATCCTAACCGTTAGGCCACCAGGGATCTGCCTAGAAGTCTGTAATCTTCTGCGTCTAGCAAGTACATCTCTTTGCACCAAACTCGGGAAGCCAGGATTCCTACCTTCCTGGATGCTCCCATCTCATCTAGGGATCCTCTCCCAAGTCACTTTCCTCCTTGCCTTCTCCAAAATGCGAGCCAGCTTGCCACACGCGGAGCGCTGTCAGGTCTCCACAAGTTTCGAAGCCAGGTGGCTTTTCCCCGCCTCACCTCAGACCTGACCTAGAGATGGGCCTTTGCGCGGCGGCAGCGTATAGAGAGACGGTGGCCGGGTCCAGCGCAGGGGACAAGCCTGCAGGGAGGAGGCGCCCAGGATGGATAGGGGGTCAAGCCTGAGCCCCGGAGAACTACAACATCAAAAAGGGATCAGATGGATGCAGAAACCAAGACACCCTGGATGAATAACTCTTTGAACCAGGACCCCGGGACCCCATATGGAACTCCGGAATTCCCCCTAAAGTCCTCTGCCCTTGCCATTTTCCCATCTTGGTCAGTGGCAAATCCACCCTTCCATGTGCTCAGGCAAATAACTGCAAAATCTCCTTGCCTCAGGTCTTTTCCTCAGACTCCACATCTCATTGTTTGAGAACGAAAGCGTTCTCGTTGCTGGTACAGTGGTTGAGAGCTTAGGCTGCAATCTAAAGAATCCATAGTTTGAATTCACCACCCGCTCACTGGTAAACCCCAAGCGGGTGTTCTACTCTGCTCGCTATGAGTCAGAATAGACTCGACCACAATGGACCTTTTGGTTTTTTGTCCGTCAAATGTGGACTTTGGTCTACACAGTTCCTGCATTTCCTGAGCTCTGAATTTGGACCAACAACTCTCCTGATAAAGGAAGGAGATCAAATTAAGGCGTGGCCCTCCGCTCGCTCAGAACTTAGGGTTCGAGACCCTTAATTTCAGAGCTTGGGGTTGGGCTGCCTTTGCCCCCTTTCTTTGGCTTTGTCCCTCAAAATCAGCCGTTCCTGGCCTTTCTTGGAGAGTTGGGGACATGCCTGAGACCCCTCTGCTCGACTGGCCTCTCCGGGTCAAGAAACCAACTCCTTTCGGGTTCTGTCTGCAGACAAGCTTCAGAAGGCGCTTTTTTTCCGTTTCTTGAACTGGGCTCGGCCCAGGTGTGCGATATGCTGGGCGCACGGAGTGAGTTTGTGGTTCTCCAGTAGCCTACTGTTCTCTGCCTCTGTAAAGAATCCAGTGCAGGTCTTCAAGGCTGGCTTGGCCTGTGTTGCTTGTTAGACATTTTCAAAGAGCCAAGTGCCCTAAGACACATGTTTCAGCCTTTGCTAAGGTACGGCTAAAACATGAGGACATGATTAGAGTAGTGGACTGAAATTGAGTGGCACAGAACAAGAGACTCCACAAGTGTCCGAGCGGAGACAGAGGGGAGGTGCTGAGGCAAAAGGGCTTCTGAGGAAAGAGCACAGGGTAGGGCCTGGAGGGAGGGTTCTACTGTTTCTGGGTGGACAGGAAGTGTAGGTCATTTTGAGAGTGTGTGATGAAATAAATAACAAAACACTTGCCATTTCAACCACTTCATGTGCACAGTTCACTGACAGTAATTTGTTCACCATGATAGGGAACCATCACTACTATCTGTTTCCAAACTTTTTCATCATCCTTAAACAGGAATTCAGTGCCCCTTAAGCAATCTTTCCTGCCTTTTCCCTCCCACCCGCCGCTGGTAACCATTAATAAACTTTGATCTCCATGCATTTGCTATTTTAGAGATTCCAATTAGGTGGGATCATATAATATTTGTCCTTTTGTGTCTGGCTTCTTTCATTCAGCATAATTTTCCTAGGTTCATCCATGTCTTAACATGTATCACAACTTCCTTTTTGTTTATGGCTGAATAATATTCAGTTGTATGGATATACCACATTCTGTTCATCCATTCATCTGCTGATGGACACTTGGGTTGTTTACACCTTTCGGATAATGTGAATAATGCTACAATGAGCATTGGTGTACAAGTATCTGTTTGCATTCTTGCTTTCAATTTTGGGGGCTAAGTGTTGGGTCGTTTGGTAATTCTATGGATAACTCTTGAGGGACTGCCAAACGGATTTCCACAGAGATTGTGCCATTTTACAATCTCACCAGCAATGGGTGTGGGTTCCAATTTTCCACATCCTCAGCAATGCTCGTTTTCTGGTTTTCTACCAAACAATTGAGCACTTGACTCCTGACTGAAATGTTTGTGGTAGGAACCTACGCAGAGGTGCCTCAGAACACAAGTCTGGCGACCTGCTTCTGAAAGATCCAAAATTCGAAGCCATTGCCATGGAGTCCGCTCTGACTCATGTCCTCCCTATAGGACACAGTAGACTTACCCCATAGGGTTTCCAAGGCTGTGATCTTTACAGAAGCAGACTGCCACATCTTTCTCCCGCAGAGCAGCTAGTGGATTTGAACTGTCGACCTTTCAGTTAGCAGCCGAGCGCTTTAACCATTGCACCATCAAGTTACAGCCTTCAAAACCCTATGGGGCACTTCTGCACTGCACTCATGTGGTCGCCATGAATCCTAATCTACTCCTTGGCAACTAACAGCAAGTGTGGGAAGAATAACCAGTAATGACATTGAACATCTTTTCATGGAAACAGGGATCATTTGTCAAGAGCACCAGCACCCTTAAAGGGGCCACCGAGGCTCTGGTCCGATGCTCCAGGGTGACTGCCTTCACAGCTCCTGCCCTGTGGGGAGTTGGAGAGTCCCAGAGGAGCTTAGTTCTGAAAATGGAAACTCTAGTGAGCTGCGCGGTTCCAAAGCCCGGGGGAGGGCATCACCCCTCCCCCCCCCCCTTAGTCCTAGCTCCCTTGTTTGGCACAGAAAACCATCTTAGGGCCTAAGGGACGCCTTAGACTCCTTTGCCTGAAGGGATTGTTAGTGATTTTCTGGAGTGATTTCTGCAGCACTTTGCTTCGTGCAGTCAATTTTTAAATGGAGTTGAATTTCGTTTGTTGGAAGCCAAAGTACTCAGACCGCGGGTCTTACAATTTTCAAGGAAAAATTCTGAGGCAAGTCCACTTACGTGGTTTCTGTAGTGCAGCGGATACCACGTTCGCCTCACACACGAAAGGTCCTCGGTTCAAAACCGGGCTGAAACAGTTGCTTTTTTACTCCTCAGAGCCCATTGCTACTTTTTCCCATTGCTTAAGATCTAGAATCAGAGTCCTGGAAATTCCCAGAGGGAAATCGCACAAACTGTGATGACCCATAGGATGGTGCAATACAACCAGTAGTACTGCAAGATTTATGCCAGTTGAAAAAACAAGAAAACCCAGTGCCACTAAATCCTGAGGTGCATCTATGGAAATGGATCCACAGGGGATAGAAGCAGAGCAGAAGGACTGTAATGTCGGATATCGCTAGGTTTACTTATTGATATTGGTGCACTAGGTAGAAATTCTGGAGCCACAGTATTTGAGCAGCTGTCAGCAATTCTAAATTGTTCACTTGAAACAGTTGACTGAAAACTTGCACCCAAAGGTGGCCTACAGTAAATGCAGTTGAACCGCCAGAGCGTCTTTGAGGCATTTATTTTAGAGGAAAAAACCGAAAGCTACAGTAAATTTATCACCTAAGGTCTGTTCATTCGCCCACATCTACAGTCCCAGGTATGATCAGGAAAACATAACCTTTGGCAAGTTCGTGAGAAATACATGCAAGGGAACTATCCTTGCATCCTCAAAGCATTCTATGGTTGTAATTTTATGAAGGACGGTGGGCACCGCTGCTGTTGACCTGGGATTTCTGAAATTAATGAGAGTGTCTTAGTCAGGGTTGCTAAAGAAACAGAACAAGGGATTGTAAACAGATAGCTAGATAGCTAATGGTGATTGCAAATTTATTTGTAATCATGAAACCATAGACCCAACTTAACTTCCAAAGTATATGGAAAGGGTTAAATAAATAATACCAAAACCAAACCTGTTGCTGTCGAGTGGATTCCGACTCATAGCGACCATATAGGACACAGTAGAACAGGGTTTCCAAGGAGCGCCTGGTGAATTCAAACCGCCAACCTGATGGTTAGCAGCCATAGCTCTTAACCACTACACCACCAGGGTTTAAATAAAAAACAGTACAAACAAATGTAAAAAAAAAAAAAACAAAAAAAAACTTAGTCCAAAAACAACTCCCAGGATTCTTGTCTTTCAATCATTTCTGAGCTCTCAGTTTCCAAAAAGGAGGATAGAAAGCTAACTAAGGTTGCTCTCTGCCTTTATATAGTAAGATGTAAAGAGCTGAAACTCTGGGGACATCTTAACACTTATAAAATCTGAGGCGCGTCCTTGGGTGGGCTCCAACCACTAACCTTTCAGTTAAGAGCCGAACCGGTAACTGATTGCACCACAGAGACCACAAGTAACCCCTCCTGTTTCAATACGGTGACCGCCTATGAACCACTAGGCAGTGCCAGGGGCTTTCTGCTGTACGACTTGAGCAAAGCCTCCACAACACCGCAGGTTGGGGCGACACATCGTGTTGTTCATCGCCTTAAAATCAGTGCGTTGGGTGAGTCTGAAGCTAGGAGGACAGCAGAATGGCCTTCGCCCCTTCTTGCTCTTCGTCCGCCCCAGATGCCAGCGATTCCCCGTGGACCCCTGGATCTGGACACTTGCCTGAGGCCAAGGGGGCCCACGATAAGGCTGTTCCGCCTTCGCCCACCCGCCCGGCTCTGGACGCCACCCGCTCGCCCCGGTTGCGTTCGGCGGGACCGGAGCGCGGAAAATAAGTGGGGAGTGGGGAACCGTGAAGAAGAGCGAAGGAAAGCAGGGAGGCGTGGAATTAGAAAGAGACCTCCAGGAGGCCTGTGCTGAGACTCAGGCGAGGTGCTGGGGAGGAGAGAATGGTTTCTATTTTGTAGCACAATGGGGAGGGAGGAGCTGAGAGACCGCAATAAGTGGGAGAAAAGCAGAGCGCCTGTGGTTGTTCAAGAACAAAACAGTAAAACAGTATGAATATTTCTATGTCAATAAAGTTGAAAGAACATCAGTGAGCGCTGGTAGGTTTGTGGTGCACGGTGATCCTATAGTGGTGAGTACTGCGTTGTGGCCGCAGCAATCTCGGTTCGAATTCGAGCCACGGCTGTGTCTGGTGCTTATTTTATTACGCACTGGCTAGCTTCTTTCGGTTTGCGGTGCATTCCCGCACCGGCATTGCTCCCCATCTGCGGCTAGAAGGCAGCAATCCTTATGGCTAGGGGTAGAAGACAAGGAACCCTTGACAGTGTGCGTGCCTGGAGCCAGGTCTAAGGGAAACCTTGCTTGCGCCCCACATCCGGGAAACTGTGAAATGCCTCTCATTCAGCCTTACAAGTACCTTCCACTGTTGAGATGATGTGGTCATAACCGTTTTCCTGGGAAAGGTATTTCAAATACCAGCTGGACTTTTTTACAGGAAACCGTAATAAAACGTTAATGCGTTTACAGTAAAATCCAAACTTCCTGCCATACTCCGTGTGTGGGCCATGTCCCTCATCCCTTGGCCCTCAGTTTTTATGCTAACAGTACATTACTGAAGGGTAATTCACACTGAGTCTAATGCAGAAGGAAACTCTGGTGGCTTAGCGGTTAAGTGCTATGTCCGCCAGGTACTCCTTGGAAACCCTGTGGGTTCTGCCTTGTCCTATAGATTCACTATGAGTCGAAATCGACTCGAGGGCACTGGGTTTTGTTTTTTGTTTTGTTTTCATAATGCAGAAATACTTAGTGAACAAGTATTGAATTTTGACAGACACAAATCAAGTTACAGAAAGTTTCCATCATCCCAGGAAGGTCCAAGGAGCTCCTTTCCAGGTAATCCCCATCCCCCACCCCATCCCGATTTAATTAATCACTCTTCTGAGGTCTCTCACCAGAGATTAGTTTTGCCTGCTCTTGAAATGCACAGGAATGAATGCATATTTTTTCTATCTGACTCTTGTCTGTTTTTCTCTTTTTTCACGCACCATTATGTTTTCAAGATGTAGCTATGTTGTTGCATTTATCACTTCTTAAATGTGGTATTGTTGAAGAATGTTATTCCAATGTGTGAATACACCACAGTTAATTCACATTTGGGTTATTTCTAGTTTTGGCTATTGTGAAAAGGCCGCTAGAAGCCTGCTTGTCTGAGTCTTTGTGTGGATATGTGCATCTATTTCCCTTCAAGTACTGGAGTTGCTGGGTCAAGGGATAGGTGCCAGTTTAACTTTGATAGAAGTTACCAAATGGTCCCCTACAATGGTTTCTCACCAGCAAAGTCGGTTGGAGTTGTTCCATATTATTGTCAACACTTGGTGTTCTCTGTCTTTTAAATTTACCATTCTGGTGGGTTTGTAAGGGTACCTTTTCATGGTTTAAATTTGTGTTTCCCTACTAAGTAATGACTTAGAGCTTGTTTTCTTAAGCCTTTTGACTGCTTAGAAATCCTCCTTTGTGAAGAAAGCTTATTCAATATTTTGCGCAGTTATTTGGCTTGGCTTTTTATGACTAATCTCTAAAAGTTCCGTGTACAAGATTTGAGTCATTTTGCAGATAATCATGTTGTAAATATTTTCTCCCAGTCTGTGGCTTGCCTTTTCACTTTCTTAGGTGGTTTTTCACGAACAGAGGCTTTTAATTTCAATGACATGTAATGTATCTTTAAACAAAAACTTTTATATATATATATATGGCTTATTGTTTTCTCTAAGAAATCCTCTTACCCCAGGATGGTGACCGCATTTTCCTAAATTTACTGCAAGGAGCTTTATCATTTTTGTTTTACTTTTTGAATTTTTGGCATCTCAGATTCCTCTCCTGATCACAGTAAGCTTGTCAACTACCAATTCGATGGCCTCCCAGAAATCTTCCCCATATTGCAAAAACATCCACAGTAGTTACCTATTTTGCTCTCTGACACCTACAGGGGCCATGCATCCCTCTATCTCTCTGACATTCTGTTTCTCCTTTTCTGTAGCTAAGAAAGCCAGAAGAAAATGAAAGAGAATGAGGGAGACCTAGTCTAATCTGTGCTCAAGAGCTCAGACTCTGGGTTAGCAGTCTGATTCACTCTTGTATGGTCTGAATATGTGTCTTAAACTTCATGTGCCTCAACATTTTCATCCTTTGACTGTAAGTTTAAACAAACAAACAAAAAGCAAAAACAAACAAATAAAAAAATACAGGTGGGGAAGAATGTGCCATTTCCTCCAGCAGCTGCTGTTCTTGGTGCAGTGCTTACACCACATTGCCTTCACACCAGAAGTTCAAGGGCTCCCACTCTGGGAAATGCCCGGACTGACCTACTCACCGGAAAACCAGGACTGTTTGCTGGGCCTTGTTCTGCTTTGGTTCAAACTGGAGACTGGGATACAACTGGACTAGATCACCTGTCCCCCTCCCCCAGTGACTGAGGGCCCAGTTCCAGAGGGTGCTGACTTCACCTTAGCTTTAGATCAGGAAATTTCATAACATGTTTTTATCCCTATCCTTCCTTCCTTGATCTGTTTCCTGTCCCCTTCCCTCACCCCCACCTCCACCCTGTGGAAAGGATTCACAGCTACTCTGTCCCAGTGTCCCTTTGGTGTTCTTTTGGACAGGGCAAAGGGGCCAGTTTTCCTTCCCCTACAGGAGCAGAAAGAGCATAGAAAGAGCAGCGGGACCCCAGGGAACCACAGCTCACTGAACTCGCCTTTGTGCATCACACACGTGTGCTTGGCAGGGTTTGAACAAACTCAATACAGCAGGGTCTCAAGTTTCTCTGCAGTTTTAACCAGAAAGGGGTGGCGGTTCCAGATCACCAAGACAAGACCGCGAAAGAGGCTGTTTTTCAGTGACACACACAGAAAATAAACATGTGTGACGGCAGACCAAACCCAGGGTCCCAATATTAAGGTAACAAAACCTAAGGTCTGAGCTAGCTGAGGGTCTGGAGTTATACTGATCTCCCCTTTGTCAGGAGAGTCCTTTGCTCAGTTCAGGGATAGGAATGACAAGGTTGTGTAGACCACCTTCCAAGCTTCACTGGCAAGAAAACACGAATTCATGACTAACTAGATGTGGAGTCTGAGGAAGAGATGGCTGTCAAGAAAAACTCTAAATGTGTGCTCTGAGTATTGGAAGGATGGAGTTGCCATCAACAAACATGGAAACACTACCTCTGCAGAAGATTTTACGGGGACATTTGCAGTTCATTTCAGGCCTGAGGTCTTGGTCTAAGGAGATTTCCATCTAAGGTATCTACCTTTCTGCATATATGTCCCTCCCATTTTTTTCTTTTTCTTTTTTTGTTTTGAGCTAAAAGAAGGGCAGTGCTAGGCCCTTCTCAATCTGGGCTCCTCTCCTTCCACCTTCCCCTCCTTCCCACCCACAACCTCATCCAGGGCCCTGGATCCTGCAATCACCTCCCCACATGCTGCTGCCTAGCAAAGGCATAGTCCAGAAGAGCCAACTCCCTCCACAACTTTTGGACTTGGCAGGCCTTTTGGAGAAAGCAGAGAGGAATGACTTTCAGACACAATCCCTGCAGGCTAGGTCCTCGCCTAGAAAGGTGAGAGAACTCAGACCTCTCAGAGCTTAATGCAAGGGGCCAGAAGATTCAGAGAAAGAATTTAACTTAAGGGTCTCTGGCGGTCTACTGCTTAGGATATGGCATATTCATCCTGAGGTCTGGATTTGATTCCCTCAGGGTCAGGGAAATCTTTAGGCAATGTCTCTCTTCTGATAAGACCCTTCCTCTTTACCCCCGTAGTGCTACAAGGGCCAAGTGTAGAAGAGCCACACACAGAGTACCGAAACTCTGGTGAAGGAGGAGACATAATGGCCAGACGTTGGTCACTTCTCAAACTCAGGGATAGACACCATGCCACTCAGGCTTCCAGTAGCAGACCCTATTAAGTGTGCTCCCTGTTTTCTTCTTCAGGGCACATAGTTTTTGCCTTTTCTCCTTTCCACACAAGGGAGGAGTGTCTTTAGAGAGCTACTAAGCATGTTGCCCAGGGGTATATAGTCATGCAGAAATTCCATCTGCAGGAGCCTCTTGCCCAGTGGCTATCAAAATACCAAACCAAACCCATTGCCCTGGAGTGGATTCTGACTCATAGCCACTCTACAGGACAGAGTGGAGCTGCTCCATAGGGTTCCCAAGGCTTTAATCTTTACAGTTTGAAGTGAGCACATAACCACTGTGCCACCAGGGCTTCTGCTCAGCGTGCTAAACCAACATAATAAAAGTAATAAAACCCAAACTGATTCTGACTCATAGCGAACCAATAGAACCAAGTAGAACTGCCCCATGGAGTTTCTGAGTAGCACATGATGAATTTGAACTGCCTTTTTTGTTTTTTGTTTTGTTAGGGGCCGTACCTCTTAACCACTAAGCCAAGGAGGCTCTCCCCTACCGTCCCCTCCCCGCCAAGCGCGTGCTAGCCTGCTGTAATTTTGAGAGGGAGTTTGGCTTCTGGCAATGGCTGTTTACTCTTTCAGAGCCACTCCACCAGATAACATTTATAAAATGTGGACAAAATATATGTTTTTAAATTATCTGAAGTTTCTAGGAGACTGAACAAAAGCAGGCAGGCACATGGAGGAAAGGATGACAGGGAGTGAATTTTCATACTTCAGATTTTTGTCCGAGGGCAAAGCTTAGTCTGCTCTCTTTGGGTCAGTGAAATTGCAAAACCAAGCTGTCTTGCTGACTGAAGGATCAGAGGACAAAGTTGGGGCAACAAAGTTGGAAAATCAAGGGGGGAAAACCCCACTGTGGTGCAATTAATTGCTTTTGTGTGTGGTCCTTCTAGCCAAGGTCTTCCAATTCCTACCCTGGTGACTGTGTGATAGGGTAGTTGTGGCCTACCAAGGGGATTGGTCAGTTTTGCCTTAAAAGAGAGCCAATTCCAAAGCAGAGAGGAGGAGATGCCCGCCACCATCACCAAGTTAGGAGGAACCAGCAGGAGACCCAGCAGCAGAGACCCAGCAGCAGGAGACTGCACAGTGAACTTCCTAGCCCATGAGGAGAGAAAGTGGAGTGCCTTTGGGCAGAGGCTGAGGGCCAGGGAGAGGTGGTGCCTGTAAGCAAGGCTGGGGAGAGGCTATCCTGAGGAAAGAACTGTATCCTGAGTGATCCTAAGCCTGAATTACAACTATTTCTTCCCTTAGAATAAACCTCATAAACGTGAGTTTGGTCTTTGAGGTCTGTGTGGCCATCTCAATGAATTATCAAACCCAGTAGAGAGTGCTGTGGGAGGGACAGTTGGTGTCAGAATTGGTAAAGATGGTGGACAGAAAAGCCTGTGTGGCCTCCACCTCATGGGAGCCAGCCTTATGCTATGGAACTTGATTCTCCTTTCCCCTTGTGAAGTTAGAGGAGGTCAGACATCACCCCTATGCGGTTTTTACACCCAGAAAGGGAGAATTCATGGAAGGGAAGTGCCAAGCTCTGTGTAAAAACTCTGCCCGAATTTCTGACTGACCCCTGAATTATGCTTGTATGGGCAGGCACCCTCCAAGCAGTCCAGCTGTGGCTAAAGGACTGAAATGAGATTTTGCCTGCTCTCCATTGCAGAGGAGACAGTGTTTGCAGTTTGATATAAACCAAAGTAACAGCCTGCTTTTAAAAACAAACAAAAATTCAGTACACTTTATAATACATAACAGCCAAGAGTCTCTACCTTTATCATTCATAACATCTACAATACAATCCAAAATTACACATATTACTCTACAAAATTATTACATAAGAGAAAGGAGAAAGGTGGCGCATGGTCAAGACAAGACAATCACGGGAGACTGACCATGAGAGGTCAGCTAAATGTTGGAAGTAAGAAGCAAGAAGTTGTAACCTGTAATTACAACTATGCTCCAGATTGTAAAGTAGAAGATGACGATAATAAGTGAAAAGATAGTGAATCTCATCAGGAAATAATAATTATAAATTAAGACATCACCACCTACAACTGAGGAGTCCCAAAGAATGGAGGATAGCAAAGAGTATAACAATGCCTGTCACCAGCAGCAATAACACTAGGATGTCTAACCCATTCCAAGCCTTGCAGGTGTTCCAATATAAACACAACACACTCAGGCATTCATAACGCCCAGTGAAGCATCAGAACAACACTTTACTCACATAGGGAACAGACAGCATGACCAACTTCAATAATAGGTGTCAGCCCTCTGTGGTCAGCAAATCTCACTCAGCAGCCGAGTTGGGGAGATGGTCTGCATGCTCTCCTCTGGTGCTGCAAGAGAGTGATCCATTCCCTCCTCTCCAGAAAGAGACCTAGAAGTGGGATAATGCACACCCTTAGCTAAGTAGTTTCTAGAAATATTAACAAGCTCTCATATTCTCCTCTGCCTTCTCCTTTGGCAGAGATTTGAGGTTGTGTGCAGGGGCTCTTCTGCATCTGGCCCTTGCAGTGCACCACAACTGCAAAAATAAGGAGGAAGATTCCCCTGCCTGACAGTTGCTGTGTGCCCTCAAATCGATGCCAACTGATAGCGACCCCTTATGACAGAGCTCAACTGCCCCATGGGGTCTCCTAGGCAGTATCTTTAAGATCCCTAGGATCCCCAGGTATTTCTCTCCTGAAGGGTGACCTTTCTCTAAACTGCCACGTGTTTAACCCTTGCAACAGCAGGGCTCCTTTGTGTGATAATACACATTGCAAAGGAATTTCCTTACCCAGAATAGCAAAAGCTCCAAACCCTAAGGGTTAGACCGTCAAGGAGCCACATCTGGCTACTTAAACCCTGAGGGAGTAACTAACTCTGCTTGAGCGGAGCTCTGGAAAACCCAGGCCCGCCTATCCTTCAGGTGGCGAGCTGCTCCTCCAGGGATCTTCTGCACAGGTCACTATGCTCCTGCTTTCTTAAAAAGTGAGCCTGCACGCGAGGCACCAAGCCCTCCGGAAGTCCACTGACTCACACGGGGAGCTCGCAAGGTCCATGAGTCGCAGAGTGAGTTGGCTCTTCCCGGCCTCGCCTCAGAATCCACCTAGATATAGGCAACAGCTCGTGAAGAGATGACCCTCAGATGCACAACAGTGGACCGGGTTGCCGGGAGGAGGTGTGGAGGGAGGACGCCCAGGGTGAAAAGGGCCCCAGCACAGAGTCCGCAGGGTTGCCCTCATCATAAAGGACACAGGTGGATGCGGGAGCGGAGATAGCCTGGAAAGAAAACTCTTTCAAGCAGGGCCGCGGGACCCTGAACTTGTTGTGCCCCTAAAATGTGCTCCAGCTGTACTTTTCCATTTTATTTGACGGCAACTCCATCCTTCCACAAGCTCGGGCCGGTAATTTCATCAGACTCCATAACCAATTAGTCAGCAATTAGTAACGTCTCCTTGGTCAAGTGTGGACACTGATCTGCTCCACGGTTTCTCATGCCCGGCACTACTGATGTTTGGATCAGATAATTCTTTATTGTGGAGGGCTCTCCCGTGTAATGTAGGATGTTTAGCAACACCCCGGGTTTTGCCCACTAGATGCCAGTAGAATCTACAGACCCCCAAGTCATGACAATCAAAATGTCTTCAGACACTGCCAAATGTTCCAGCGGGTGCGGCAGGGGACGAAATCGCCCTCTTGTCAGAAATAGTTAGAACTATTGATGTGCACAATCCCTGTTGTTCTTGGTTTCCGAGCTTGGACTAAGGACTCTCTTGATGAAGGCGCGGTTTCGGTTCAATTCGTACCCCTCGGCTCACTCAGAGGTCAGGATTTCAGACCTCGGTTTGTGGCGAGGATTGGCGCCAGATCGGTTGGTTGCCAATGTGTTGGCGACACCATCGTACCATTTCCTTGGCTGCTCTTTAGAATTGGAGCCCTGGTGGCACAGTGGTTAAGAGCTCTGCTGCTAAGCAAAAGAGTGGCAGTTGGAATCCACCAACTGCCGCCCCACGGAAACCCTATGGGAGGGTTCTACTTGGTCCTATAGGGTCGCTTTGAGTCGGAATCCACTCGAAGAAAAAGGGTTCGATTTTTTTTGTTTGGTTTTGTTTGGTCTTTGAAATTAGCCTGTTTGGCACTTGTCCTCCAGGGCTTAGCAGGGGGCTGGGTTCACCCAGCAAGCTCTTCTCTTTTGGAACCTTTCTCTTCTTTTGGTTCAGTCTCGGGGAAAACAAACAAACAAACTTGAGGGGCCAAGTTTTCCTTTTCCCACTACCGGGAGGAGCAGGTGAAATGCTGCAGGCTAGCCAGCAAAGTCAGAGCGCAGTCATCCCAGCATTCGCTGCCCTCGAGGCTTCTCTTGGTCCCACAGGTTAGGACCTGAGTCAGCCTGAGCTCTACAGACGCCCAGGTGGCTGAGGGAGGACATGTAGGAGAAATCAGTGCACCCTACTCCAGGAAGGCCCCAAAAGGGTCCTGAAGCTAAAGGAAGGTGGTGAATCCTCTCTTTTTGGGGGAGGGGGAGGCGGGAAACAGAACACAGAAAAGGAAAGAAATCCTAGAAATTTCCATTTCTGAAGTTACCAATAAGCGGGCCACCTCTGGAATCAGAGAGTCCTCTAGTGACTGGTGAAGGTGAGTTGAGTCCCATTTCCACTTGCCAAAGAACACAAAAAGAGACACCATTGCCAGTGAGTAAGCAATCCCCCTCTTTTCCCAGTTGAGTAGCACTTGAACTTCCCCACCCCAAATTTCTCTGAATTTCAAAGATGAAACTGAATTTTTTTTTTTTCAATTACCCTCATCTGAAGAAAGAATTAGGTATGAAGGAAATATTAAAATCACCGCAGTGGGGAAAGCGACTATAGTTGAGAATGTCACATTCCTCCCCTCCCTTTAATTACAATTCCACTTTTCTACTAGATCTCCTAGATGGGGCCCAATGCAGAGTCTGTGGAACCTTAGGTGAGTCTAGGTTAGAGGAGCCTGGGAGGTCCACTAATGAATATTTGTAGTGTGAGAAGTCACTTTATATAGACATGCATATGCATTTAAAAAAAATTAACAAGTAAATCAAGCACACCTGCATCATATTAGGAACATGGCAAAGAAAAATTGTGTATAAACAAATGAAAAGCAAACAAAATCTGACATTCACCACCAAACCCTAAAACCAGTTTCCTTGTTCTAGCCTATTTTTCCATTCTGTATCTCAGCTTCTTCCCGCATCTTCTTACATGTGCAGAAAGAATCAACTCTCCCTCAACTTTTAATCTCCAACATCATACCCAACAAAGAGTGAAGCAAATTATGGGCACTTGTAGGACACTTTCTTCCCAGAAAAAAAGAAAGAATTATAAATAACATAAGGATTTGCAAATTCTATGGTTAAAAATAAGGAAAACATCTTATGTGAATAAATGACTCAAATCTTGAATATATAGAGAATTTTTTAGAAATTGATAATAAACAGCCAAGGTAATTAAAAGTGTGAAAATACTTGAGTAGGCCTTCTTCACGAAACAGGGTTTCTTAATGGCCAAAATATACAAGAAAGTACATTTCAACATCATTGCTTGCTATGGAAACACAAGTTAAAAGCTCGATGCTGAACAACTGCCGCCTTTGCCATGAGACGGGAAGAACCGGATGGTGCCCGGCTACCACTACTGAACATTTTCAGCCAGCATTCTATAAAGGAATCCTGATCAAAAGGGGGAAAAGTAGAACAAACTTTCAAATTCTCATGCACTCTAGACTTTCTAGGGCCATGGAGGTTGGATGAACCCCTGAAACTGTTGTCCTGAGACAATCTTTAAACCTTAAACCAAAAACACCCCCTGAAGTCCTCTTAAAACCAAGCAATACTTTAGCGTAACTAGTAGAAAATATCTGCCCTGAGCGTTATGTTCTTTTTTAAAAAATAACATTCTGGCAGTTGGAAGGAAGGACGAAACCAGTTATCCTGGTAGTGGTGTAAAGGCTTAAGGAAACAACTGAACAATGTGGAATGCCAACGCCAGGCAGACAGGGCCAAATCCATGTCCCCGTAGCACTGGGTACTCTGGAGGTTCCAACACTGTCCTGCAGGCCTCTTTCCCACTCCCCCAGAAGTTCCCCAGGGGAATCCAGCTTTCCCCCCATGTGTACCCCCTCGACCTGTGCCACAAGCAGGGTATCCAGGATGCCAACCCCCAGGATCCTACCTACCTCCTGACCCCTGCCCTCCTCCATACCCACCACCTGCCCCTGGAGTGACTCCAATGAATCCCTTGGCTCCTGGCATAGTAGGACCAGGAATAGTGAAGGACAAGAAGATGCAGAAGGAAACAAAGAAAGCTCATAAAAAGATGCACAAACACCACAAGCATGGCAAGCATTCCTCTCCCTCCTCCTCCTCCTTCTCCTCCTCTCCCAGCAGTGACTGTGTCTGAATACAGGGCCTGGACCCTTCCCTCAAGTCTCAGGAGGTCTGCTCTCCCATCAAGCTTCAGCTGCCATATTGTACTGAAGGAAATTAACCCTTGTGCCTCTAGCCTGAACCTCAACCTGCATCTGAGCCCTAACTGCCTAGGGAAAGTGGAACAAGGATTGCCGGAGGGCTAGCAAAGGCTTTCTTGCTTCCTGGATAGAATTTTTAACTAATGAGTTTAGCAAGGGAGTTGTTTTTTGAAGATGGTGAGCCCTTCGAACTAAATGCTGAAGACAAGTTTAAGATCTGTAAAATGTGATTTAAAAAAAAAAATCTTTTTTAATGGTGGTTGGGGGTGTGTTTGGAAATTTAACCATGTAAAAAAAAAATCCTGTACCTTTTTTGTAATGGTAGTGTAACCGGAAGCCAGTCAGGTTCTTCTTCTGTCTTATTATCAGATTGAAATAAGGCGGACACTGATTGCAAAGGAAACAGAAAATGGCAAGTTTTTTGTCTGTGTATACAAGGAGCACATGGGGTCTGGTGACCATAAGGCCACCTGCTCCCTGCCAAAGGGGCTGGGGATCTTTTTGTTTCCAGTGGGGTCAGAGGTTGGGTTTGGTACCTGGAACTTTCTTCCCTTAGCCCTCCTGTGACCATATTTGGGGGTGGGGGGGGTCAGTTGAAGGATGTGATTTCTGCAATCTGTGCATGCTTCAAGGTGTAACTGGGGCTAGTTCAGTGGATGGGGCCACTACCTGCTGTGACTTCCTGAAAAATGTTGCTCAAAACAAGCTTGTGGTTAGCAAGACAAAGGGGAGGGGGAAGGGGTGTTGATTGGGGTTTTCAATATTACTAAGCAGCCTTTTTCAGTGGCATAATTCAGTAGTTCAGGGTCAAATACAATTCCCAGCAAGCCTTTCATTGTTTCTACTAACTGCAAGCCTGCTGGGAAGTGGAGTCCCTTTGGTTGGTGAGCTCTGACTGACATTTGGGAACTTCATCTCTACTCTTCAGCTCAGTAAGCTATCTCAGGTCCACTCTCATTCTCCAGCTCTCAGTCCAAATAAAGCTATTTCTCCTGGAAAATAAAAAACAACATTCAATTGTGTTTTCAGTGAAAGTTTATACAGCAAACGAGGTTCCCACTTAACAATTTCTCCCCGATGTGTTCAGTAACAATGGTTACATTTTACACAGCGTGTCAACTTTCTTATCTCCATTGGGTTGTTCCGTTTCCGCTAATCTAGTATCCCTGTCCCCTTGCCTTCTCGTCTTTGCTTTAGAGTCAGTTTTGACATTTTGGTCTCATACAGATGATTTTTTAAAAAAAATTTTAAGGAGTATACTACTCACAGGTGATATTGTAACCGAATGCCACTTGGGTTCTTGTCCTGCCTTATTAGCAGATTGAAATAACACGGACACTGATTGCAAGGGAAACAGAAAGTGGCAAGTTTGTCGTCTGCGCATACAAGGAGCACGTGGGGTCTAGTGACCTTAAGGCCACTTGCTGGCTCACTAAGGGGGCTGGGGAGCTTTTTGCTTCCAATGGCTTCAGGGGGTTGGGTTTGGTACCGGGAATTTTCTGGCTTTAGCCCTCCCATGCCTATATTTGGGGGTGGGCTGGGGGGGGTCAGTTGAAGGATGTGATTTCAATCTGTGCATGCTGTGCATGCTTCTAGGTGTAACTAGGGCCAGTGAGTGGACAAAGCCACACTACCTGCTGAGACTACCTGCTCAAAACAAGCTTGTGGTTAGCAAGACAAAGAGGGGGGGAAGGGGTGTTGATTGGGGTTTTCAATATGGTTGAGCAGCCTGTTTCAATATCATTTATTTTATGAACCAATGTATTATTTAGCTACACGATGACCTCAAGGAATAGTTTTGGTTCAAGGTTTAAGAGTATCTCGTGGCGATAATCATGGGGAGTCAAGTAAGTGTGGAGTTTTTAAGAACTTGAGTTGTGTTCCACATTTTGCTTCCATTCTATCAGAATCCATCAATTATGCTCCTGATCAGAACGGTCCGTAGTGGTAGCTAGGTACCATCTAGTTCTTCTGGTCTCAGGGTAGATGAGGTCGTAGTTTATGTAACCTATTTGTCCTGTGGACTAATTTCTTCTGTGAGTTTTGGTATCCTTCATTCTCTTTTGCTCCAGGTGCATAAAGACCAATAGTAGTATCTCAGATGGCTGCTCACAAGCTTTTAAACCCTAGAGTCTACTCACCAAATTAGAATGCAGAACATAAACTTAACGTACTATATTATGCCAATTGACTGAGTTGTCCCACAAGACTATATGGTCCTAAGCCTTCAGGCCCCATAAACCAATCCCACAAGGCGTTAAATAAGCATCCGTGTTTGTGCCACCTGTGTGCTCTATTGCATATATGCATATATATGGACGCATACACTTACATGTATATACATGAACACCTGCACATACTAAAAACAAAACAACTGTTGCTATTGAGTCAATTTGGACTCATAGGAACCCTATAGGACAGAGTACAACTGCCCCATAGGGTTTCCAAGGAGTGGCTGGTGAATTCAAGCTTCCAACTCTTTGGTTAGCAGCTGAATGCTTAATCACTGCACCACCAGGGCTCCTACACCTGTTTTGCTGTGTATATGCTCAACAACAACAACAAAATAAAATAAAAATCTCACCTAGAATGAAACAAACAAACAAAAAACCTCAATGAGATAGCATTACACACCCACCAACACAGGCAACATTGAAAAGACAGAGAACACAAAGCCCTGACAAAATACGAAGTAAGTTATTCCTGGTTAGAATTACGTTCTAGAAAACTGTCTGGCACCTTCTGATGAAGTGAAACTTGCACCTACCCCATGACCCAGCCATTCCAGTACTTGGTATATGTGTACTGAATAAAAATGCAACATATCAAAATTCGTGGGGAGCAGGTAAAGCAGTGCTGGGAGGGAAATTTATGGCACTAAACGCTTATATTAGAAAAGAGTCTCAAGTCAATAACTTTAAGCTATCACCTCAAGAAACAAGAAGGGTAAGATTAACTCAATTCAAACACAACAGGAAATAAAGATAAGAGCAGAAACCACTGACATTAAAAAGTGAAAAAACAACAGAGAAAACTAAAGGAACAAAAGTCGGTTTTCTTCATGGAAATGCTTGGCTCTGGAGGTTTGAAAGAGGAGACTCTGGAAAAGGCATACCTGGGGGCATGTGGTTTGTCTGCATCGTTTTCATCAACTCTTTTCTTCAGCAAAGCTGTGTAGTCCCCGAATATCATATCAGAGCTACTACATTGGTGGTTCCAGTGCACCTGATTCTTTCTTGAAGGAGCAAGAGGCCATTGGAGTGAGATGTAAGCACAGGACTTCAAATGCTTTTCTCCGTCTTGTCCTATGTCTGCTACTTCTGCACCTGACCTTTCACACAACGGCTCAAAATAGCCCATATTCTCTTTGTTTTTGTAGTTGTGGGGTGCCGTGGGGTCGATCTCAAATCATGGCAACCCCATGAGACAGAGTAGACCTGCCCATAGGGTTTCCTAGGTTATGATCTTTACGGAAGGAGCCCTGCTGGTACAGTAGATAAGTGTTTGGCTTTTAACCAAGAGGCCAGCAGTTGGAACCCTCCAGCCCTCTGCGCCAGTAAGATGTGGTCATGGAAACCCTATGGGGTAGTTCTACCCTGTCAAATAAGGGTTCGATGAGTCGGAAGGAAGTCATCGGGAACGGGTTTAGTTTTCCTTCAGTCTTTAAGGGAGCAGATCGCCAAATCTTTCTCTTGTGGAGCCTCTGGATAGGTTTGAACAGCCAGCTGAGCAGTTAAGCAGCCAAGTGCTTAACCGTTGCACCACCTGGGCTCCTTTTACAGTGTCTCAAAAGGTTTACAATTCTTCATACTTCCTGGAAGTAATGTTTCCCTCTTAATCCTATAATTCCTCCAGGACTGACTCTTTTGGAGAGCCAATCAGTATCCCAGACTAGTTCAACATCCTGAGTTATCTGAATTTCCCAAACTGCCATAATTATCACATTTACATTTTTTTTTTTTAACCCATATAACCAATCATCTGGCTCTACCGCTCCTTATCTCTAAAGAAATATTCGTATGTCTTGGTATTCCAGTGTTCCACTCCAGGCCCTGCAGACAGCCTGCAAGGGGAAAAACGCTGTGCATATGGGTTGGTGGGTGCATCGCCTGCTAGTCAACAGCAAGGGAGCCCACAAGGCTCTTCGCTTGGCTTCCACTCACTTGCCAACCAACTTAATCCACTTCACCCGTACACACAGTAAAAGGAAACTTTGCAAGAACAAATGCCAGGCAAGCAGCTTTGAGGTTTATGGGTGGAACCGGGTTCTCAGGTGGGACAGGAAGCGATGGGGGCGCTCCTGAGTGAGGAGCTGAGGTGGTTCACACCCAGCAACTGAAACCGCTGCTGTGATCTCCCACTTCCTCTTTGTCCCATTCCCTAGTTCCTCCCTTTTTCTTTCCAATTCTTTTCTCTGTTCTTTCCAGTCTCTCCTCCTTCCTCAGCTATTTTCTGAGGGTTTCTGAGAGTTCAGTTCCTGAGGAGGAGACTAGTGGAAAAGGAGACCTGGCTGCGAGGCAGAAAAGCCCACGGAGAACAGGAGGGGAGCCAGGATCTGTAGCTGCTCGCGCTTTTTCCCTCTGGCCCGAAACCTTTCTGCCTCCTAAAGGAGGATCAGCGGTGGCAGGAGGAACACGGAGTACCAAGTTCTGTTCCCAATTTAAAGAGGTTTTTTTTTTTTTTTAATCCTTCATTTAAAGGAAACCCTCAGGTTCCACCGAGACTTGAACTCGTATCTCTGGATTCAGAGTCCAGAGTGCTCACCACTACACCATGGAACCACCACAAGACTTTGCAATCCTATGGCGGTAACCCAGAAAAAACCCAGTGCCTTTGAGTCCATTCCGACTCATAGCGACCATATAAGACAGAGTATAACTGCCCCATAGAGTTTCCAAGGAGTGCCTGGTGGATTTGAACCCCCAAATCCACAGCCCCAAGGGAGTCGATTCGGACTCATATCTATGATCATTTCAATTAAAGAAAAAGAACAAACCTCTTGCAGACTCTTAGGGACAGTGCATGAGTATCTCAATAAAAAAAAAAAAAAATAGACGTGTGTAAATACTCATTCAGCATCCATAGTTTCCACAACTAATCTCAAGGCAATCCTCTATCAGAGGCGACTCGAGGATCCTTGACATGTGTGAGTGGACTCATCCATCTTGCTTTCTCTCTACATCTCTCCTTTTATTGACTTCTATTATTTCATTCGCATCTCGGGAAATGGAGGTAAAATTCACTTCGTGTTTCAGGCGATGGCACAGCTCTTTAAGCCTCTGTCAGAAATCATATTTTCGGCCTCATTTACCAGAGTTTCCTGCCCCAAGGTGAAATTTCTGCAAACAACAGTGTTATTTTCCTTTTCTTTGCCTCCACCCATTTCTCATTGCCCAGGGAGAGTAGAAGATTGTCAGGGCAGGACTTCGGAGTTTCGGGGTGCCTTGTCCAAACAGCACCTATTATACTCCAAAGCCACCACAGCTTCCTATGTGTAATACAGAAAGGTGTCTCAGCAGTGTTTTATCTGGGGAGTGAGTTTGCCAGGCAGGAGAACTCTCATTTTCTTCTTTATACATTTCTTTGTTGATAAGTTTTTCTTACAACAAACATATTTGTTAGATATACAACAAAAAACAATTAACCTCGTTTTTTTTTTAACATTCATACACTCAGACAAACCAGACTAACCACATCTGCTGTGACTCAAAATCGACCACATGCTGTTGAGGCTACAAGACAGGGCTCTGGCACTTATACAGCTACAGTCTGTTTTCTGAGAGATTGGCTACATCCATTACATTCCAATTTCCCAATGTATCATGACCAAGAAACTTCACAGTTTTTTATTTGTTTTTGAAGCGCAGTAAAGATTTAACTTCATCCAAAGAAAGTACTCTTTGTCCTTGGTTTCTTGAAGATAACTCCAAAACAAAGACAAGCAAGCAAACAAACAAACAAAATACTAAACACCTTCCTGTCAGGTTGATTCTGACTCCTAGTAACTCTATAGGACAGGGTAGAACAGCCCAGTAGGGCTTCCAAGGATGGAAATCTTTACAGACACCCATTGCTCCATCTTTCTCCCTCACAGTGGCTGGTGTGTTCAAACCATCAAGCCTTTGGTTTGAAGCCCAGAACTTACCCACTGTTTCTCCAGTGCTCCTTGAGATAACTCTAAATGTTTGGAATTTGCTGAGTAATTGAGATGCTTTTGTTTTCTATAGGCCTCCAGACCACACTCGAGGGTTTATGCTAACAAAGTGACTCAAGTGGGGGCTGCCAAGGCTAGAAAGAGGACCTCCTGATATCAGCCAACCTGGGGTGAGGGGTGCAGAGGCTGGGGGAAAATTCATTCAGTCATAGCTAAGTAGTGAGGCTCAGAAAAAGGCTGTGGACACAGAAGCTCCATGGGCTTCCTGGTTGGTGAGAGACATCTATACACATGGAAGGGTAGTAGAGCCCTTTTTGAGACAAGGGCTCTCCATGTTTAGAACCTTCCCAGTCCTTCCCTATGTGTCTCCTCATTTGTGTCCTTTTTGCTGTAAAACTGTAATTGTACGTATAGGACTTTCTGTGAGTTCTGTGACTCATTCCAGTGAATTATCAAACCCAAGGTGGTAGTGAGAGCCAGTAGGTCAGAAGTGAGGGGAATGAGCACCTCCGAGCTTAGGGCTGGTATCCTGAAGCGGTAGAGGGAACTTCTGAGTATGTAGCCAGCAGGTCAGAAGTGAGTGGGTCACGAGGACTCCCAAGGTTGCAGCTGGTGTCTGTGCCCTATACTTGTGAGGGCTACTCGAGCTCTAGATGGTTAGTTAGGGTCAGAGGAAGATGCTGCATGTGCACCTGGTGTCAGAACAAAAGTGGAAGAGAATTGAATTGATAGCAGGTAGATTTGGGTTGAACAATAAATATTTGGTGTTAGAGAAATGGGAATTGATTTGGGCTTTTCCTACATGTAAATATATCAAAATATCCAGGGGGAACCCATTGCTGTGTCACAGAGTAGGTGTATCCAAGTTGTCTTACAGTATTGTCTCATTATTTCATTTATGAACACAAAACACCACAACACTGTCTATGTGTGTAATAGATGTAAACTTTGTATTTAAATTATACACATAGTTTTAATACCTTACAAAGAGATTATTATCGTGCATTCCTTTGGCAGTCAAAATTGCCTTTCTCCTTCCTAAGGCTAGTTTGTGCCTTCGAAAAGTGAGTTAGATCTCTTAGGCTAATGCTTTCAAAATGGTTAGACTGCATATAAGACATTAAAGAATGACCTGGTCATGCATATACATAATGGAGTTCTATGTGGCCAAAACGTGAGGGTCTCTATGGACTGCTGCTGAGTTATTGCTAGGATAAATTGTTTATGTGAAAAAAAGCAAAGCAAGAAGTGCAAAAATGTATACAGTAATCTACCTTTTCTTTAAGAAGGGAGAGGATAGAAGTGTTTGTACTTATTATTAATACTTGCTTATTTTTCAGGAAGGATAAACCAGAAGGTAATAAAAACGTTTTCATCTAGGGAATGTGGTTTAAGCTATAGGCATGATGGTGAGACTTTGCTAAATATTACCTTTTTTTATAATGTTTTGATTTTTAAACCATGTGATGTTTCCCATTTTCAAAAAAGAGAAGAAAAAGAAAACACTACAAGTGATAAAAGTAGAAAATTTTAAATTTACCTGTTTATCAGAATGATAATACAATCACACAGAAAATATTCACATGAATTTTTTTCACCTCCTTCCAGAATGCTCTGCTATATCAGCATCCATTTATTTTATTATTTTTTAAAATAATTTTTATCGTGCTTTTAAGTGAACGTTTACAAATCAAGTCAGTCTCTCACACAGAAACGCATATGCACCTTGCTAAGCACTGCCAATTATTCTCTCCCTAATTAATGAGACAGCCTGCCGTTTTCCTCCACTCTCTCTTTCCGTGTCCTTTCCGCCAGCTTCTAACCCCCTCCACCCTCCCATCTCCCCTCCAAGCAGGAGGTGCCAAGATAATCTCAAGTGTCCACCTGATCCAAGAACCTCACTCCTCACCAGCATCCTTCTCCAACCCATTGTCCAGTCCAATCCATGTCTGAAGAGTTGGCTTCGGGAATGGTTCTTGTCCTGGGGCAACAGAAGGTCTGGGGGCCATGGCCACCGGGCTCCTTCCAGTCTCAGTCAGACCGTTAAGTCTGGTCTTATGAGAATTTGGGGTCTGCATCCAACTGCTCTCCTGCTCCCTCAGGGGTTCTCTGTTGTGTTCCCTGTCAGAGCAGTCATCGGTTGTAGCCAGGCACCACCTAGTTCTTCTGGTCTCAGGATGATGTAGTTGCTGGTTCATGTGGCCCTTTCTGTCTCTTGGGCTCGTCCTTGTAAATCACCTTGTGTCTTTGGTGTTCTTCATTCTCCTTTGATCCAGGTGGGTTGAGACAAATTGATGCATTTTAGATGGCTGCTTGCTAGTGTTTAAGACCCCAGACGCCACTCTTCAAAGTGGAATGCAGAATGTTTTGTTAATAGATTTTATTATGCCAATTGACTTAGGTGCCCCCTGAAACCATAGTCCCCAGACCCCTGCCTCTGCTACGCTGGCCTTGGAAACATTCAGTTTATTCAGGAAACTACTTTGCTTTTGGTTTAGTCCAATTGTGCTGACCTCTCCTGTATTGTGTCTTTTCCTTCACCTAAAGTAGCTCTTATCTACTATCTCATTAGTGAATACCCCCTCCCACCTTTCCTCCCTCCCGCCTCTTGTAACTACAAAAGAATGTTTTCTTCTCAGTTTAAACTATTTCTCAAGTTCTTAGAATAGTGGTCTTATACAATATTTGTCCTTTTGCTACTGACTAATTTCACTCAGCATAATGCCTTCCAGGTTCCTCCATGTTATGAAATGTTTCACAAATTCCTCACTGTTCTTTATCGATGCGTAGTATTCCATTGTGTGAATATACCATAATTTATTTATCCATTCATCCATTGATGGGCACCTTGGTTGCTTCCATCTTTTTGCTATTGTAAACAGTGCTTCAATAAACATGGGTGTGCATATATCTGTTCGTGTAAAGGCTCTTATTTCTTAGCATATATTCCAAGGAGTGGGATTGCTGGATCATGTGGTAGTTCTATTTCTAACTTTTTAAGGAAGCGCCCAATCGATTTTCAAAGTGGTTGTACCATTTGACATTCTCACCAGCAGCGTAGAAGTGTTCCAATCTCTCCACAGCCTCTCCAACATTTATTATATTGTGTTTTTTGGATTAATGCCAGCCTTGTTGGAGTGAGATAAAATCTCATTGTAGTTTTTTTTTCTTTAAATTTTATTGTGATTTAGGTGAAAGTTTGCAGCACAAATTAGTTTCTCATTCAAAAATTTCTATACAGATTGTTATGTAACATTGGTTGCAATCCCCCACAATGTGTCAGCACTCTCTCCCTTTCTCTTTCCACTCTGAGTGCTCCATGTCCATTATTCCTGGCCCTTCCTGCTATCTTGTCTTTGCTTTTGGGCAGCTCTTACTCATTTGCTCTTGTATACTTGATTGAACTAAGAAGTACATTCCTCACATGTGTTATTGTTTGTTTTATAGGCCAATCTAATCTTTGACTGAAAGGTGGACTTCAGGAGTGGCTTCAGCTCTGAGTTAGCAGGGTGCCTGGGAGCCATAGTCTTGGGGGTTCTTCCAGTCTCTGTCAGACCAGTAGGTCTGGTCTTTTCTTTGTGAATATGAATTTTGTTCTACATTTTTCTCCCACTCAGTCCAGGACCCTCTATTGTGATCTCTGTCAGAGCAGTTGGTGGTGGTAGCTGGGCACCATCTAGTTGTTCTGGGCTCAGGCTGGTGGAGGCTGTGGTTCATGTGGTCCGTCAGTCCTTTGGACTAATATTTTCCTTGTGTTTTTGATTTTCATCATTCTCCTTTGCTCTGAACATGATGGGACCAATACATGTATCTTAGATGGCCACACACAAGCTTTTAAGATTCCAGATGCTACTCACCAAAGTAAGATGTAGAATAGTTTCTTTATGAATTGTGTTATGCCAATTGGCCTAGATGTCCCCTAAGACATGATGCCCAACCCTCAACCCCAATAACTCAGTTCTTCAAGGTGTTTGGATGTGTCTAAGAAGCTTCTATAACTGCCTTGGTCAAGTTGTGCTGACTTCCCCTATATGGTGTGTTATCTTTCCCTTCACCAAAGTTACCACTTGTCTACTGTCTGTTAGTGATTTTCCCTCCATACCCCTCTCCTCCCTGGTAGCCATCAAAAATTATTCTTTTTCCGTGTGTAAACCTTTTCTTGGATTTTTATAATAGTGGTGGTCTCATGCAATACGTGTCCTTTTGTGATTGACTTATTGCACTCAGTATAATGCCCTCCAGATTCATCCATGTTGCGCCCGCCCACATATCATGTGCATCTAAAATTGGAAGGAGCTTTGGAGTGGTTGAACTTACTTTTCAGTTGGGGCAACGGGATTCTGAAGAGGGTAAGACACTTACTCAAGGTCATCCAGTAATTTAGTTGGTGATAGCAGGCTCCCAGTCCTGGGCTAAGACCATTTCATAACATGCATCCATCCATCCACAATGCACCTTAAGAGGATCCAAGTGAAAAAGGAAATGCAGACTCAGAGCAATTCATTCCACCACATTGAAGATTTCCTAATTGACATTTCAGTCTGGGAGTCATGGATGCCTCTGCATCTACCTCATTTCCATGGCTCCCTGGTGAATACAGCCTCTCTCAATGTCGCATCCTTGCATTCCTGCCCCAGTTTCTTTCATGAAAATGAGTTGCAGCTGTTCAGCATCTCTGTAGAGGGGACCAAGTTCTTAATCCTAAACTGAGCTCATCCTGGGGAAAGCATGTAGTGAAATGCAGAAGTGCTCTTTCCTGTAAGAGCTCACCCTCTTTTCCTCTTAGTCATGTTTGTTTCTAGTCTGCTGCCTAATTATTTCTTCAAAGTGGGTTACTTGATCCCCTGCCAGAGACATTTCCAATGAGTTAAGAAATCTGGCTTTCAGAATTGCATTTTGACCAATTTCATTTTCACTGATGTTATGCTTTCTCTTCCCTGAGCCCTTTTCTTTTCTTTTTAAATAAGTTTTATTGAGCATTAAGTGAACATTTACATCAAGTCAGTCTGTCACATATAAGCTTATATACACCTTACTCCATACTCCCACTTACTCTCCCCCTAATGAGTCAGCCCTTCCAGTCTCTCCTTTCCCGACAATTTTGCCAGTTTCTAACCCTCTCTACCCTCCTATCTCCCTCCAGACAGGAGATGCCAACACAGTCTCAAGTGTCCACCTGATACAAGTAGCTCACTCTTCATCAGCTTCTCTCTCCTACCCATTGTCCAGGCCTTCCATGTCTGATGAGTTGTCTTCGGGAATGGTTCCTGTCCTGGGCCAACAGGTTTGGGGACTATGACCGCTGGGATTCCTCTAGTCTCAGTCAGACCATTAAGTCTGGTCTTTTTATGAGAATTTGGGGTCTACATCCCACTGATCTCCTGCTCCCTCAGGGGTTCTCTGTTGTGCTCCCTGTCAGGGCAGTCATCAGTTGTGGCTGGGCACCATCTAGTTCTTCTGGTCTCAGGATGATGTAAGTCTCTGGTTCATGTGGCCCTTTCTGTGTCTTGGGCTCATAGTTATCGTGTGACCTTGGTGTTCTTCATTCTCCTTTGATCCAGGTGGGTTGAGACCAATTGATGCATCTGAGATGGCTGCTTGTTAGCATTTAAGACCTCAGACACCACATTTCAAAGTGGGATGCAGAATGTTTTCATAATAGAATTATTTTGCCAATTGACTTAGAAGTCCCCTTAAGCCATAGTCCCCAAACCCCCGCCCTTGCTCCGCTGACCTTTGAAGCTTTCAGTTTATCCCGGAAACTTCTTTGCTTTTGGTCCAGTCCAGTTGAGCTGACCGTCCCTGTATTGAGTATTTTCCTTCCCTTCACCTAAAGTAGTTCTTATCTACTAACTAATCAGTAAATAACCCTCTCCCCGCTCCTCCTCGTAACCACAAAAGAATGTGTTCTTCTCAGTTTATACTATTTCTCAAGATCTTATAATAGTGGTCTTATACAATATTTGTCCTTTTGCATCTGACTAATTTCGCTCAGCATAATGCCTTCCAGGTTCCTCCATGTTATGAAATGTTTCACAGATTCCTCACTGTTCTTTATCGATGCATAGTATTCCATTGTGTGGATATACCACAATTTAGTTAACCATTCATCCATTTGACGGACACCTTGGTTGCTTCCAGCTTTTTGCTATTGTAAACAGTGCTGCAATAAACATGGGTGTACATATATCTGTTCGTGTGAAGGCTCTTATTTCTCTAGGGTATATTCCGAGGAGTGGGATTTCTGGCTTGTATGGTAGTTCTATTTCTAACTTTTTAAGAAAACACCAGATAGATTTCCAAAGTGGTTGTACCATTTTGGATTCCCACCAGCAGTGTATAAGAGTTCCAATCTCTACACAGCCTCTCCAACATTTATTATTTTGTGTTTTTTGGATTAATGCCAGCCTTGCTGGAGTGAGATGAAATCTCACTGTAGTTTTGATCAGCATTTCTCTAATGGCTAATGATCATGAACATTTCGTCATATATCTGTTAGCTACCTGAATGTCTTTTTTAGTGAAGTGTCTATTTATATCTTTTGCCCATTTTTTAATTGAGTTATTTGTCTTTTTGCAGTTGAGTTTTTGCACTATCATGTAGATTTTAGAGATCAAGCCCTGATCACAAATGTCATAGCTAAAAACATTTTCCCAGTTTGTAAGTAGTCTTTTTACTCTTTTGCTGAAATCTTTGGGTAAGCATACGTGTTTGATTTTTAGGAGCTCCCAGTTATTTAGTTTTTCTTCCACGTTCTTTGTAATGTTTTCTATACTGTTTATGCCATGTATTAGTGCTCCTAACGTTGTCCCTATTTTTTCTTCCATGGTCTTTATCGTTTTAGATTTTATATTTAGGTTGTTGATCCATTTTGAGTCAGTTTTTGTGCATGGAGTGAGGTACGGGTGTTGTTTCATTTTTTTGCAGATGGATATCCAGTTATACCAGCACCATTTGTTAAAAAGACTGTCTTTTCCCCATTTAACTGTTTTGGGGCCTTTGTCAAATATCAGCTGCTCATATGTGGATGGATTTATGTCTGGATTCTCAATTCTGTTGCATTGGTCCATGTATCTGTTGTTGTACCAGTACTAGGCTCTTTTGACTACTGTGGCGGTATAATAGCTTCTAAAATCAGGTAAAGTAAGGCCTCTCACTTTGTTCTTCTTTTTCAGTAATGCCTTATTTATCCGGGGCCTCTTTCCCTTCCATATGAAATTGGTGATTTGTTTCCCCATCTCATTAAAGAATGTCCTTGGGATTTGGATCAGAATTGCATTAAATGTATAGATCGCTTTTAGTAGAATAGATATTTTTATAATGTTAAGTCTTCCTATCCGAGAGCAAGGTATGTTCTTCTACTTATGTAAGTCTCTTTTGGTTTCTTGCAGAAGCGTACTGTAGTTTTCTTTGCATAAGTCTTTTACATCTCTGGTAAGATTTATTCCTAAGTATTTAATCTTCTTGGGGGCTACTGTAAATGGCATTGATTTGGTGATTTCCTCTTCGATGTTCTTTTTGTTGATGTAGAGGAATCCAAGTGATTTTTGTATGTTTATCTTGTACCCCGATACTCTGCTGAACTCTTCTATTAGTTTCAGTAGTTTTCTGAAGGATTCCTTAGGGTTTTCTGTGTATAAGATCATGTCATCTGCAGACAGAGATACTTTGACTTCTTCCTTGCCAATCTGGATGCCCTTTATTTCTCCATTTAGGGTGATGTGGGCTGTTGGCTTTGTATAAATGCCCTTTATTATGTTGAGGAATTTTCCTTCTATTCCCATTTTGCTGAGAGTTTTTATCATGAATGAGTGTTGAACTTTGTCAAATGTCTTTTCTGCATCAATTGATAAAATCATAGGATTCTTGTCTTTTATTTATGTAGTGGATCACATTAATTGTTTTTCTAATGTTGAATCATCCCTGCATACCTGGTATGAATCCCACTTGGTCATGGTGAATTATCTTTTTGATATGTTGTTGAATTCTATTGGCTAGAATTTTGTTGAGGATTTTTGCATCTACATTCATGAGGGATATAGGTCTATAATTTTCTCTTCTTGTGATGTCTTTACCTGGCTTTGGTATCAGGGATATGGTGGCTTCATAGAATGAGTTTGGTAGTATTCCATCCTTTCCTATGCTCTGAAATTCCTTTAGTAGTAGTGGTTTTAACTCTTCTCTGAAAGTTTGGTAGAACTGTGCAGTGAAGCCATCTGAACCAGGGCTTTTTTTTTGTTGGGAGTTTTTTGATTACCTTTTCAATCTCTTCTTTTGTTATGGGTCTATTTAGCTGTTCTGCCTCTGTTTGTGTTAGTTTAGGTAGGTAGTGTGTTTCTTGGAATTCATCCATTTCTTCTAAGTTTTCAAATTTGTTTGAGTATACTTTTTCATGGTAATCTAATATGATACTTTTAATTTCAATTGGGTCTGTTGTGATATCGCCCATCTCATTTCTTATTCAGGTTATTTGCTTCCTCTCCTGTTTTTCTTTTGTCAGTTTGGCCAATGGTTTATCAATTTTGTTGAGTTTTTCAAAAAACCAGCTTTTGGTCTTGTTAATGCTTTCAATTGTTTTTCTGTTTTCTATTTCATTTAGTTCAGCTCTGATTTTTATTATTTGTTTTCTTCTGGTGCCTGTGGGTTTCTTTTGTTGCTCTCTTTCTATTTGTTCAAGTTGTAGGGATAGTTCTTCGGTTTTTGGCCCTTTCTTCTTTTTGGATGTGCACATTTATTGATATAAATTGACCTCTGAGTGCTGCTTTCGCTGTGTCCCAAAGGGTCTGATAGGAAGTGTTTTCATTCTCATTGGATTCTATGAATTTCTTTATTCCAACCTTAATGTCTTCAATAATCCAGGCTTTTTTGGACAGGGTATTGTTCAGTTTCCAAGTGTTTGATTTCTTTTCCCTCCGTTTCCTGTTATTGATTTCCACTTTTATGGCCTTTTGATCAGAGAAGATGCTTTGTCATATTTGAATGTTTTGAATTCTGCTAAGGCTTGCTTTATGACCTAATATGTGATCTATTCTAGAGAATGTTCTATGTGCACTAGAAAGGAAAGCATAGTTGGTTGCCGTTGGGTGGAGTGTTCTGTATATGTCTACAAGGTCTAGTTGGTTGATTGTGGCATTTCGATGTTTCGTGTCTTTACTGAGCTTCTTTCTGGATGTCCTGTCCTTCTCTGAAAGTGGTGTGTTGAAGTCTCCTACTATTATTGTGGAGCTGTGTATCTCACTTTTCAATGCTGTTAGAGTTTGTTTTCTGTATCTTGCAGCCCTGTCATTGGGTGCATAAATATTTAATATGGTTATATCTTCTTGGTGTATTGTCCCTTTAATCATTACATAGTGTCCTTCCTTATCCTTTCTGATGGATTTAACTTTAAAGTCTATTTTGTCAGAAATTAATATTGCCACTCCTGCTCTTTTTGATTCTCGTTTGCTTGGTATATTTTTTTCCATCCTTTGAGTTTTAGTTTGTTTGTGTCTCTAAGTCTAAGGTGTGTCTCTTGTAGGCAGCATATAGATGGATCTTGTTTTTTAATCCATTCTGCCACTCTCTGTCTCTTTATTGGTGCATTTAGTCCATTTACATTCAGGGTAATTATGGATAGGTATGAATTTAGTGATATCATTTTGACGTCTTTTTTTGTGTGTTGACAGCTTCTTTTTCCCACTTGATTTTATGTGCTGAGTAGATTTTCTTTATATATTGTCCTTTCCTCATATTTGTTGTTGTTGATTTTGTTTCTACTGAGTCTGTATTTTTCACTCATATTTTATTTTGATGAGTAGGATAGTTTGTCTCCTTTGTGGTTACCTTATTATTTACCCCATTTCCTAAATTTATAACTAACTTTTATTTCTTTGTATCGCCATACCTTCCTCTCTATATGGAAGGTGTATGATTATGTTTTAATCCCTCTTTATTATTTTAATGTTGTCTTCTTTTATATAATATCATCGTCGTTACACTGTGTTGTACTTTTTTCTTTTTTAAATCTTGCTTAGTTTTTTTTTTTTTTTTTTGGATTTCCCTGTCTGGGTTGACTTCTGGTTGCACTGTCCAGTGTTCTAGTCTTGGGTCGATACCTGATATTATTGATATTCTAACCAAAGAACTCCCTGTAGTATTTTTTGTAGTTTTGTTTGGTTTTTACAAATTCCCTCAATTTGTGTTTATCTGGAAATGTCTTAATCTCACCTTCATAAATAAGAGACAGTCTTGATGGATATATGATTCTTGGCAGGCAATTTTTTTCCTTCAATTTTTTAAACATGTCATCCCATTGCCTTCTTGCCTGCATGGTTTCTGCCAAGTAGTCTGAGTGTATTCTTATTGGCTCTCCCTTGTAGGTGACTTTTCTTTTATCCCTCACTGCTCTCTTAATTGTCTCTTTATCTTTGGTTTTGGAAAGCTGGATTATAATGTCTTGGTGACTTTCTTTTAAGATCTACCTTATGTGGAGTGCGATGAGCATCTTAGATAGATATCTTCTCATCTTTCACAATATCAGGGAAGTTTTCTACCAACAAATCTTCAACAATTTTCTCTGTATTTTCTGTTATCCCTCCCTGTTCTGGTACTCCAATCACTCGTAGGTTATTTCTCTTGATAGAGTCCCACATGATTCTTAAGGTTTCTTCATTTTTTTTAATTCTTTTATCTGATTTTTCTTCAAATATATTAGTGTCAAGTGATTTATCTTCGAGTTCAGAAATTGTGGCTTCTAATTGGTCAATTCTGCTCCTCTGACTTTCTATTGAGTTATCTAATTCTGTTATTTTATTGTTAATCTTCTGAATTTCTGATTGCTGTCTGTCTATGGATTTTTCCAGCTTATTAAACTTTTCATTGTGTTCCTGAATAATTTTTCTAATTCCTTCAGTTGCTTTATCTGTGTGTTCCTTGGTTTGTTCTGCATATTGCCTCATTTCCTTCCTGATGTCTTAAAGGGTTCTGTATATTAAACTTTTGTATTCTGCATCTGGTAATTCCAGGAATGCACTTTCATCGAAAAGATCCCTGGATTCTTTGTTTTGAGAGCCTGTTGAGGTGATCTTGGCTTGTTTCTTTATGTGACTTGATATTGACTGTTTTCTCCGAGCCATCTATAAGTTATTGTATTAGTTTATGCTTGCTTACTGTGTCATAGCTGCTTGCTTTGTTTTGTTTTGGTATACCCCTATGGGTTGCTTGAGTGAGCTAGCTTGATTATTTTCACCTTTGGGGCTTTGGTGTCCTGTCCCCAGATGGCTAGAGCTGTTATCAGGTATATCAGTCTAGGAGTCCATTCAGTTTTCTTGCATGAATTCAGCTCAGGTTTCCAGGTAGCTGATACCAAGTGTGTGGTACAGGCTCTGTCCTACAGTCTTAGAGGGGCAGGGTGATTGGCGTATATACCCGTATCTGATTGTAGCAGGGGATCAAGCCCTGAACAAGGCAGGGGGCTGAGAACTGACCCCCAAATGTCTCTGAGGAAAATGCGTCTCTGTTCCCTAGAGCGTGCTGGTGGGTGGGTTCTGCAGAGGGACCATGGGCACACAAAGTTTTTTTTGTAAGGACCGGGAGGTACCAATTACCCCTGGACCCCTGACGCAGGTGGCTGTGCAACCCAAGTGGACCCACGAGTCCTTAGGTCCCTGTTGTGGGTAGGTGAGAACCTTGTTTAATAGGCAAAGCAACATCAAATGTCAAACACCCACCTCTCCACCACACCGCTGAAATGGTTGGAGTTTGCCAACAAGGGCCTATTCTCCCAAAATAGGCCCACACAGGTCCATGCACAAGGGAAAGGCATTCATGGTACATGGACAGTTTATGCCTGGAAAGGAGCCTCTTCTGTCCTGAGCTCCCCCAGTTAATTCAGCTAGCAAATTATCTTTTGCCCCCAGTTGCAAATTTTTTCCTTCCCCAAGGCTGGGAGGACAGCCCCAGGTGCTCACCAGGGTCTATCTCAGGCCCAGGGATTCAGCCACTGAAGCTGGCTTGGGGGTAAGGGTGGGGGTGTGGCACGGTAAAACACACACAAGTACTTAGTTTTTGCCAAGAGCACGCCATGCTCATCAGGTTCCAGAGGTGTGAGTGGGCTGTGTGGCTGGCTGCTTCTCCCTGAAGAAACAGCGGCCCAACGCTAGGAGCAGCCTGCCACCACCGTTCCTGCTCCTGGAATGGTGCCTGAGGGCTCCCCGTGATTCAGATCCGGTAACTCCTCCCCACTTCTGAATGGCCTCTTCCTTCTCCTATCCCTCAGTTCCTCCTCTAAGCTTGCCTTTGATACTCAGGGCTCCCAGCTTGTCACAAATATATTACTTTCACTTGTTTTTCAGGTCTTTGTTCTAAAGGGGGCTCAAGGGAACCATCTGTCTATTCCGCATCTTGGCTTCACCTCCTCACGTGAATTTTAATGCAGTTCTCTGATTGTGATCCACAGTGGTGTAAGTTCTTAAGTCAGAAGCATCTACAAAGAAATTTTAAACTTTACTTTGTAGATTTATTGTTGGTAGTAATATTGATGGAATAATTTCAAAACAATTTTGTGTGTATTATAGGGTAGAGCACATGAGAAATGTATTAAAAATTGTTTGAAATCAGGGTTATCAACATGAGAGAGAAGAGATGAAAATATGGACTAGGGGAAGTTGAGAAAGAACCTCGTGGTGTTGAATTGGGATTGAAAGTGTCGGTATAAGCTCATGAATTAAAAATGAATATTTTCTTACCATGTCCATTTACAGAGCCTAGAAGCAATGCTACCTAGTGGCTACATCTTTGTTGTGAATGCCATTCTCCACCAAAGGAACCGGATTCCTAGGAGAAATGACTGATTTTGGAAAAGGAAATCACAAGTTGAGCTTGGAACTTCTTGTGCCACAAAGGAAGAATGTGCTCCTTGATTCTTGGAAGCAAGTCAAAAGATCACAGGAACCAACCTGAAGAGATCCAAACTGGTCCAAATGGAGACAATTTGAGCATCAAAAACAATAATGGTAACGAATAGTAACACATTGAAGTAAAAAACGAAGTTACGAGTTCATAGAATCTAAGATTGGGGACGAAAGTGGTATAATAATGTAAGAATGCGGAGGGAAGCTGTAAATAAAAAGCCCTGACTAGAGAAAAATGCAGTTCCACTGGTGAAAACTAGTCCCTCATGCTCTCAGATCGTGGCAGTGTATTCAGATATTCTGGTGGCTTGCACTAGTGGGCGGAGAAGAAGAGCCAGAGAAGGAAGTAGGAGCAGGAGCAGGAAGGAAAGAAGAAAAGAAAGAGAGAAACCAGGAAAAGTTTAAGAACTGCACAGTGGGGAGAGAGGCAGCTGGACCCACTGACTTAGCAGTTTATATCTACGGATTCATTTACATATGGTAACAGAAGTCTCATTCAAGTCAGTGTTTGAATAGCTGAGGGGAATAGGGTTAAAGGCGAGTCCATCTATAACTAAGGTATTAGTTCGCTGATAGACTTATTTCTATGTATTTGATGGGTTTTCTTTTTATTCTTTCAATTTTTTCATTTTTCTATGACTGTATCTAGGAAAGACTTAGGGAGTAGTAGCTTTATTTTGGAGCCCTGGTGGCGCAGAGGTTAAGAGCTTGGCTGCTAAACAGAGGTTGGCACTTCAAGTCCACCAACTGCTCCTTGGAAACCCTACGGGGCAGTTCTACTCTTTCCTACAGGGTAGTTATGAGTCAGAAACTTTTGGGTTTTTTTAATTTTAGATTTATTTCTAGAAGGCAAAAACATGGTTAATTTTCCTCAAACAATGTTATTAAGTGTCTATCATGCAATTTTCAAAAATCCTTCTCAATTTAATTAAAAAAATAATTATTATATTTAGTCACGCATGAATAAATTGCTTAAAGCACTGTTTTTTCAAACTCCTCTGCTGTCTACATGCATCACAATCACCAGATAGCTTGGTAAAAAGTAAAGATTCCAGGTACAAGGATTGGTCTTTATTCGCCTGGAGGAACAAAACAAAATGGAAAGTTAGGAAGAAGAGGACAAAATAGAATGTGTGGCTAATTGCCTCCATGAACATACAGCCTCCTTTGCATTGAGACCAGAAGAAAAGGATTGTGCCTAGCTATACTGTACATTTTGATCAAAGATTGTATAAAAGATTCCGATCAAAGGGGGAAAATACATGTCATGGATTGAATTATGTCCCCACAAAAATGTGTGTATCAATTTGGATGGGCCATGATTCCCAGTATTCTCTGGTTGTCCTCCATTTTGTGATTGTACTTTTATGTTGAGAGGAATAGGGTGGGATTATAACATCCCCCTTACCCAGGACTCACCCCTGATCCAGTACAAAGGGAGTTTCCCTGGGGTGTGGCCCGCACCACCTTTTATCTCTCAAGAGAGCAAAGGAAAGGGAAGCAAGCAGAGAGTTAGGGACCTCATACCACCAAGAAAGCAGCACCAAGAGAAGAGCACGTCCTTTGGGCACCGGGTCCCTGAGTCTGAGAAGCTCCTTGACCAGGGGAAGATTGAAGACAATGACCTTCTTCCAGAGGCGACAATGAAGGAAAGCCTTCCCCTGGAGCTGACACCTTGAATTTGAACTTGGAACCTACTAGACTGTGAGAAAATTAATTTCTTTTTGTTAAAGCCATCCACTTGTGGTATTTCTGTTATGGCAGCACTAGATGACTAAGACAATGCAGAACAGAATTTCAGATTCTCATGATTCTGATTTTCTGGAATCGTGGAGACTAGATAACCCCCTGAAACTATTGCCCTAAGATCATCTTTAAAACTTCAATAAAACTATTCCGTGAAGACTTCTTAAAACAAAAAAATAGTTTACCTTAACCAGTAAAGAATGTCTGCCTTGAGCATTACACTCTTTTAAGATCCATTTCTATGGAAACAAATTGACAACAGCAACTTAAAAGGTTAGATAGAAACTTGGGAGGCAGTGAGTTAATGTTAATGAGGCAGGAACAACTCAGAAAAGACGGTTGCACACCTCAAAAAATGTAACCCGTGTCACTAAATTGTACATGTAGAAGCTGTGAAATTGGTATATGTTTGGCTGTATATATTCTCACCACCAACAAGAAATAAATTAAATTAAAAAGAAAACGCATATTCTATGGCCTCACAGCTATGAAATCACTAGAAGTGGAGCCCAGGAATTTCTTCCAAAAACACTCTGGTAATTCCAGAGCACACGTGAATTAAAGAATCGTGTGGAGTTTTGTATAATAAATGGTTTGGGGAGCAAAGATCACATTCTTCAACTTATAACTCAATCACTAGAGTGTGATCTTTTTGAAGGCACAGATTGTAGTGCCGTCTTTGTACCCTCAGACCAGAATCTGGCCCAGAACTAGAAAACTAGATGGGGGGTGGTGGAAAAAACCACAATTACTTACTTACAAATAGTTTTCCTTAAAGCCACTGAAAGGGCTAAACTATTTACCTAGTTCCCTTCCATGTTGGACATATCACTAAAGCGATAAGTGCGATAACCACCCCTGCAGCATGTCTTACAAGCTGGGAAGTAAGCTCTGCTGTGTTACAGTGGTATGAAACACTTAGAAATAATATTCTTGTCACATTTCCCTATTTTTCTGGCATATGTGAGGAGCCCAGGCAATGAATCCTAATGTTACTGTTGATCTGTGATATGCATGCTGGGCTTTGGACTGGGCACTGTGCTCACCACACAGTGGGGAATCATGCAACTGAACCTGCAGAAAAGAGAGTAGCTCTGAGGTGGTATAGATACCCAGTGGTGGTAAAGGTGTTAGCGACCATGGCCTTAGGGTCCCAGGAAGGGTGAGGATTGTTGATAATAATACAGATAGAGTTGGTAGGAAGCAGTCACTAGGACCCTAACCCAGAGTCTGGATGAATCAAGATCCTGTTATCTTCAACTACACCAGCTTCCTGTGTGCTCAGCTGCCCTCAGCAGTGTCATTTGATGCCAGAGAGGAGTGGGACATCCAAGTAGGTGTGAAGCTGAGGAAGGCAATGGCAGCTGCAGTGGCCCTGATCTAGACAGAAATAAGAATGTACAGAGACAAAGTGGAAGAGAAGGGTGGGCAGAAGCAGTGAGAATCTGCCTGGAACTGTACACCACATACCATAAATGCATTTATTTAAATTGTCAGTTCATGTTTGTAGGTAGAAATCTAAATTAGGCTTTTAACGGGAGTAAATATAAATATTGACTTTAAATAAGGTGTTTATTAGTCGCTGTGGAGTCGATTATGACACATGGTGACTCCATGTGAGCAGAGTAGAATTGCTCCATAGGGTTTTCAAGGCTGTGATCTTTGGAAAGCATATCACCTGTGTTCTGAGGTGTCTCTGGCTGGGTTCAAACTGCCTAGTTGAACACTTAGCTCTTTGGTCCAACCAGGAACTCCTTTGAAAAAAAAACAAAATGATGGAGGTAGATCAAAGGGACACAGGAGTCCATTGAAAGAGCTCCTAATGTCCAAGCTAACATAATTTTAGCAACAATATAAACACAGTAACATTAGATTAACCCAAAGTATAAAATACAGATTCACAAGTTCATATTAATATAAACAAATGATTGAAGAAATGAATATAAATGCCCACATTGTCATAAGAATAGATTAAATGTCCCTTGCAGAAGAATCCCAAATAATTTTGGTACTCGGGGCTCATAGACGTGTGTTAAAAAACCCACTACTTAAATGTGCTACTCATAGTGACTTCCTTCGAAAGAATTAGCCTGGAAGGGGCCAGTGGGAGAAGAGCACCTTTACAACAAAGACCTGAGGAACACTACCTCAACCAGGTGACCAAGATTAACATCAACAGTGCTAAGTCATGTTGATATCATGTGATGGAATAGCATTTTACCTCCCAAACCTATACCCCCAGTCTAATCATGAGAAAAACATCAGACAAATCCCACTTAGGGACATTTTTCAAAATGGCTGACCAACAACCCTCAGCATTGCCAAGCCATCACACACAAGGGATGTTTGAGGAGCTGTCACAGTTAAGAGGAGCTTAAGGAGACATGACAACTAAATATAATGAGGTATCCTTGAAGAGAAAAATGGTTATCTAGCAAAAGCTAAGGATACCTGAATAAAATATGCATCAGTTCATAATAATGTATCCATATTAGTTCATTAATTGTGTCAAATGTACCATTTAAGATATTAATAATAGGGGAAACTGGTTGTGAAGTGTATGTGAAATTTCAGTGGTATCATCTCAACTTTTCTGTACGTATAAATGTATCCTAAGATAAAATGTTTATTTAAAAAGTTAAAAAAAAATAGAAGTTAAGTCAATTAAAATTGAAGAGGCTCTCTTCACAAAAGAGGATTTTTTTTATATATAAGATGAGAAATTTATTCTTTAACAGTTCTGGAGGCCAAGAGCCCAAATTCAGGGTGTCAGCAGAGCCGAGCTCTCTCTGAAGGCTCCAGTAAAAAATCATCCTTGTCTCTCTTTCAGTTTTGGGTAGCCCCAAGTATTTATTGACGTTCCTTGGCTTGTAGATGAATCTTCACGTGGCCTTCTTCCCAAAAGAGGATTTTTTAATACCCAAAAGGCATAAGAAAAAATCTTCAACATCATTACTCATAATGGAAACAAAAATTTAGGTCACCATGTGTCTTAGTCATCTAGTGCTGCCATAAAAGAAATACTACAAGTGGATGGCTTTCACAAAGAGAAATTTATTTTCTCACAGTCTAGTGGATTATAAGTCCAAGTTCAGGGCATCGGCTTCAGGGGAAGGCTTTCTCTTTCTCTCTCAGCTCTGGAGGAAGGTCTGTGTTCACAATCTTCCCCTCATCCAGGAGCTTCTCACTCGAAGGGACTCCCCCCGACCAAAGGACGCACTCTGTTCCTGGTGCTGCTTTCCTGGTGGTATGAGGTCCCCAGCTGTCTCCTTGCTTCCCTTTCCTTTTATCTCTTCAAAGATAAAAGATGGTGCAGGCCACACCCCAGGGAAACTCCCTTTACCTTCTATCAGGGAGGGGACCTGAGTAAGGGTGGTGTTACAATCCCACCCTAATCCTCTCAACATAAAATTACAAGCACAAAATGGAGGACACGCACACAATACTGGGAATCATGGCCTAATCAAGTTGGTTCACACATTTTTGGGGGGACATAATTCAACCCATGACACCATGATATACCATCATACACCCATCAGAATGGGTGAAACGTAAAACACAGAAGATGAAGTAGAGAAAATATATTTCCTTTGGTGTTTTAGTATTGGAATAGAGAAAATGTATTTTTCTAGTGTTTTAGTATAGCTGTCTAAACTGTGATTAATTTCTAGTTTTTGAAACATAATTACTTCTTCTGAAGTCTGTCTCATGATTGTTACTTTAAAGAAAAATAAGGTAATCAATTTTTAGTTACTGCTTTTTTTTTTTTTTTAAGCTACTTTCCTCTCCTAAGGAAAAAAATACCCAAAACCGAGGTAGCTGAGCAAAGCTTACATCATCTTGTAAGAGACACCAGGACGGCATGAAGAGGCTTGCAGGTCTCCAGGATGGCATGAAGAGACTTCCAGGACTTGATTAATAGATCACTTTATCGTCATGTTTACCTCAGAGAAAAACCAACATTCCTGAAAACCTCTAAACCCTGACCTTCCCCGTATAAAAAACCCCGCAATTAGTCGTCTAGGTTTAGACAGAACTTGAGAGAAATTTAACCCCCTCTTTCTCTCGTGTGCCAGTGCTCATTAAAGGCCTCTTGCTGCTTACCTCCTCCTGTCTCCGTATTGGCTTTGCGGCAGCCGGCTCGAATCCATGATTTGCGGTAACAAAAACACCAGTTGTTGACAAGAATGTAGATCAACATATCTCTTGTTCATGTTGAGGCAGTAAAATAGCACAACCATTCCGGCAAGCTCCAAAACCCAGCAATCCCCGGAAGAAATGAATCCGTATATCCACAAATAGACTTGTACAAGAATTTTCATACCAGTCTTAGTCACAGTAGCCAAAACTAGAAATGACCCAATTGTTCATCAACTGTCTCTTGTTCACACATTGAAATTACACTCATCAATAACACCAAAATAACATACACACACAAATGCAGGGATATATCTCAAAAAAGTTAGGTTGCATTAAAAAGGAAAAAGCACAAAAACGTATAGTCATTTATGTAAATTTCAAGAGTCAAAACTAATCTATGGAGATAGAAAACAGAATGGTGATTGCCTAAAAGGGAGTGAGGTAGAGATTGACTGGAAAACTGTTCAAAGGATCTTTGTGAGTTGATGAAAACCTTCTGCAACATGATTGAGGTGATGGTTATCTTTGTCAAAATTCTTCGGAATGTGTACATAAGATTTGTGCATTTTACTAAGCTCACACTTATCCATAATAATGCTGAATGTAAATGCATTAATGCACCAATAAAGAAACAGTGAGTGGCAGAATGGATTAAAAAATACCATGAGTCTTTATGCTGCCTACAAAAGACACACATTAGACTTAGACACAAAAACAAACTCAAATTCAAAGGATGGAAAAAAATATATCAAGCAAACAACAATCAAAAGAGAGCAGGTGTGGCAGTATTGATTTCTGACAAAATAGACTTTAAAGTTAAATCTACCACAAAGAATGAGGAAGGACACTATACCATGATTAAAGGGACAATACACCAGGAGGATATAACCATATTAAATATTTATGCATCCAATGACAGGGCAGCAAGATACATAAAACAAGCGCTAACAGCATTGAAAAGTGAGATAGACAGCTCCACAGTTATAGTAGGAGACTTCAACACGCCACTCTCAGTGAAGGACAGAACATCCAGAAAGAAGCTCAATAAAGACACAGAAGATCTAAATACCACAATCAACCGATTTGACCTCATAGACATATACAGAGCACTCCACTGAACAGCAGCCAGGTATACTTTTCTTTCTAGTGCACATGGAACATTCTCTAGAATACACCACATATTAGGTCATAAAGCAAGCCTTAGCAGAATCCAAAATATCGAAATATTACAAAGCATCTTCTCTGACCATAAGGCCATAAAAGTAGAAATCAATAACAGGAAAAGCAAGGAAAAGAAATCAAACACTTGGAAACTGAGCAACACCCTGCTCAAAAATGACTGGGTTATAGAAGACGTTAAGGATGGAATAAAGAAATTCATAGAATCCAATGAGAATGAAAACACTTCCTATCAGAACCTTTGGGACACAGCAAAAGCAGCACTCAGAGGTCAATTTATATCAATAAAGGCACATATACAAAAAGAAGAAAGGGCCAAAATCAAAGAATTACCCCTACAACTTGAACAAATAGAAAGAAACAAAGGAAACCCTCAGGCACCAGAAGAAAGCAAATAATAAAAATTAGAGCAGAATTACATGAAATAGACAACAGAAAAATAATTGAAAGAGTTAAAAAGACCAAAAGCTGGTTCTTTGAAAAAATTAACAAAATTGATAAATCTTTGGCCAAACAGAAAAACAGGAGAGGAAGCAAATAACCCGAATAAGACATGAGATGGGCAATATTACAATAGACCCAACTGAAATTAAAAGAATGATATCAAATTAATACAAAAAATTGTACTCTAACAAATTTGAAAATATAGCAGAGATGGATGAATATCTGGAAACATACTACCTACCTAAACTAATACAAACAGAGGTAGAACAACTAAATAAACCCATAACAAAAGAAGAGATTGAAAAGGTAATTAAAAAAAAAACTCCCAATGACAAAAAACCCTGGCCTGACCGAAGGGCTTCACTGCAGAGTTCTACCAAACTTTCAGAGAAGAGTTAACACCACTACTACTCAAGGTATTTCAGAGCATAAAGGACGGTACACTTCCAAACTCATTGTATGGAGCCAGCATATCCTTGATACCAAAATCAGGTAAAGACATCAAAAAAAAAAAGAAAAGAAAAGAAAATTTCGCACCTACATCCCTCATGGACTTAGATGCCAAAATCCTCCACAAAATTCTAGCCAACAGAATTCAACAACATATCAGAAAAATAATTCCCCATGACCAAGTGAGATTCATATAAGGTGTGCAAGGATGGTTCAACTCAAGAAAAACAATTAATGTAACCCATCATGCAAATAAAACAAAAGAGAAGAACCAGATGATCTTATCAATTACTGCAGATGCATTTGAAAAAGTCCAACACCCATTCATGATACAAACTCTCAGCAAAATAGGAATAAAAGAAAACGTCCTCAACGTAATAAAGAGCATTTATACAAACCCAACACCCAACATCACCCTAAATGCAGAGAGTCTGTAGCATTCCCCTTGCGATTGGGAACCAGACAAGGATGCCCTTTATCACCAGTCTTATTCAACAGTCCGCTGGAGGTCCTAGCCGGAGCAATTAGGCTAGCTAAAGAAATAAACGGCATCCAGATTGGTAAGGAAGAAGAAAAAGTATCTCTATTTGCAGATGGCATGATCTTATACACAGAAAGCGCTAAAGAGTCCTCAAGAAAACTACTGAAGCTGAGAGTTCAGCAGATTGTCAGGATACAAGATAAACATACAAGAATTAGGTGGATTCTTCTGCACCAACAAAAAGAACATCCAACAGGAAATCACCAAATCAATGCCATTTAAAGTAGCCCCCCCAAAAATAAAATGCTTAGGAATAAATCATACCTGAGACGTAAAAGAAGTTTTTTATTGAAATGGAAAAGAAAATAACCAGCTTCATATGCAAGGGAAAGAGGCCCCGGGTAAGTAAAGCATTACTGAAAAAAAAAGAGCAAAGTGAGAGGCCTTACTCCACCTGATTTTAGAGACTATTTTACCACCACAATGGTCAAAACTGCCTGCTTCTGGTACAACAACAGATACATAGACGAATGGAACAGAATTGAGATTCCAAACAGAAATTCAAGCACATATGAGCAGCTGATATTTCACAACAGCCCAAAATCAGTTAAATGGGGGAAAAGACAGTCTCTTTAACAATCGTGCTGGCATAACTGGATATCCATCTGCGAAAAATGAAACAAGACCCATACCTCACACCATGCACAAAAACTAACTACAAATGGATGAAAGACGTAAATGTAAAATCTACAATGATAAAGATCATGGAAGAATAGAATAGGGACAGCTCTAGGAGTCCTATTACACAGCATAAACAGTATATGAAACATTACTAACAATGCACAAACACCAGAAGAGAAATTAGATAACTGGGAGCTCCTAAAAATCAAACACCTATGCTCATACAAAGACTTCAACAAAGTGTAAAAAGATTACCTAAAGATTGGGAAAAAGTTTTTAGCTATGACATTCCCAATCATCATCTGATCTCTAAAATCTATATGATACTGCAAAAATTCAACTACAAAAAGACAAATGACGCTATTAAAAAATGGGCAAATGATATGAACAGGCACATCACTAAAGAAGACATTCAGGTAGCTAACAGGTACATGAGGAAATGCTCCCAATCATTAGCCATTAGAGAAATGCAAATAAAACTACAATGAGATTCCATCTCACTCAAACAAGGCTGGCATTAATCTAAAAAACACAAAATAATGAATGCTGGAGAAGTTGTGGAGAGACTGGAACACTTATACAATGGTGGTGGGAATGGAAAATGGTACAACCACGAAGGAAATCATTTTGGCGCTTCCTTAAAAAGCTAGAAATAGAACTACTGTATAATCCAGCAATCCCACTCCTTGAAATATAGCCTAGAGAAATAAGACACTTTATATGAGCAGATATATGCATACCCATGTTCATTGCAGCACTGTTTACAATAGCAAAAAGATGGAAGCAACCAAGGTGCCCATCACGGATGAATGGATAAATAAATTATGGTATATTCACACAATGGAATACTATGCATTGATAACAACCATGATGAATCTGTGAAACATTTCATAACATGGAGGAATCTGGAAGGGATTATGCTGAGTGGAAGTATTCAGTTGCAAAGGGACAAATATTGTATGAGACCACTATTACAGGAACTCAAGAAAAAGTTTAAACACAGAAGAGGATATTCTTTGATGCTTACGAGAGTGTGGAGGGAGAGGGGTATTCACTAATTAGATCGTAGACAAGAACTATTTTAAGTGAAAGAAAAGATACTACAAAATACAGGAGAGGTCAGCACAACAAGATTAAACCAAAAGCAAAGAAGTTTCCTGAATAAAGTGAATGCTTCGAAGGCCAGCTTAGCAGGGGAGGGGGTTTGGGGACGATGACTTCAGAGGACATCTAGGTCAATCGGCATAATAAAATCTATTCAGAAAACATTCTGCATCCCACTTTGGAGAGTGGCATCTGGGGTCTTAAATGCTAGCACAGGGCCATCAAAGATGCATCAATCAGTCTCAAACCACCTAGAGCAAAGGAGAATGAAGAACACCAAACACACAAGGTAATTATGAGCCCCACAAAGAGACTGGGCCACATAAACCAGAGACTCCATCAGCCTGACACCAGAAGAACTAGACGGTGCCTGGTTATAACCCGTGACTGCCCTGACAGGGAACAGAGCAGAGAACCCCTGAAGGGGCAGGAGAGCAGTGGCATTTAGACTTCTAATTCATGTAAAAACGCCAGACTTAAAGGCCTGACTGAGACTAGAGGGACCCCGGGGGTCATGGTCTCCAGACCTTCTGTTAGCCCAAGACAAGAACCATTCCCAAAGCCAACTGTTCAGACAGGGATTGGATTGGATTATAGAATAGAAAATGATATTGGTGAGGAGTGAGCTTCTTGGATCAAGTAGACACATGAGCCTATGTGGGCAGCTCCTGTCTGGATGGGAGATGAGAGGGCAGAGGGGGTCAAAAGCTGGCCAAATGGACAAGAAAATAGAGCGTAGAAAAAAGGAGTGTGCTGTCTCATTACAGGGAGAGCAACTAGGAGGATATAATAAGGTGTCTATAAATTTTTGCATGAGAGACTAACTTCAATTGGTAAACTTTTACTTAAAAAAACCATAAAAATTAAAAAAAAAGCACCCCTTTTAAAAGAAGCGTCTCCCATTTATCTGATCCTTCCCCCCACTACCCCAGCCCTTGAGCCAGCTTCAGTGGTGGCCAATTTCCCTGGGCCTGAGATAGGTCCTGCTGTGCACCATGAGCCATTCTCCTGGCCTTGGAGAAAGAACAAATTCACAAATGGAGGAAAAACAATCTGCCAGTTCCCCTAACCTGGGAACTCAGGGCAGAAGCAGCTCCTATCCAGGCACAAGCTATCTATGAGCTTTGAATGACTTTCCCCACTGGGTGGACCTGTGTGGGCCCATTTCAGCAGCTTAGGCCCTCGTTGGCATAGTGCAACAGTGTACGTGCCTGAGGTCTGATTTCAACTGTTTCAGCTGTGGGGCAGAGAGGCTGAATTTTGACATATGACACCACTCTGCCTATTAAGCAGGGTCCTCACCTACCCATATCAGGGGCCCAAAGATTGGTGGCTCCACCTACAGCACCTAGCCACCCACAACAGGGGCCCAAGGATAAGTGCTGCCTGCTAATCCTTACAGCCAAAAGCATTGGGTGCCCATTGTCCAGCTACAGACCCCACCCAACTGTGAGCTCTAGGGCACAGGGACTCCCCTTCCTCACAGACACTCAGGGGACAGCTGTCAGCCCCTGCCTTGCTCAGAGTGTGACTCCCTGCTGCAACCAGATATCTGCGCCTACACCAATCACCCCTGCTCCTCTAAGACTGTAGGTGAGATCCTGCACCAACTACTTGGACACCTCAGCTGAATCCATACAAGAAAAAAAGTGAATCGACTCCTAGGCTTATATACCCGGTAACAGGTCTAATCATCTGGTGACAGGACGTTAGAGCTTCAAAGGCACCAACAATCAAGCTAGCTCACTTGAGCAGCCTATTTGGGCATATCAAAACAAAACAAAGCAAGAAGATAAGACAGTAAGCTAACATAAAATAAATTAAGACAATAACTTATAGATGACTCAGAAACAATAGTCGAAATCAAATCACATAAAGAAGGAGAACATGTTCACATCAACAAGCTCCCAAAACAAAGAATCAAGGAATCTTCTGGACAAAGATATATTCCTGGAATTACCAGAGCTAGAATACAAAAGATTAATATACAGAACTCTTCAAGAGATCAGGCAAAATGTAGAACAAACCAAGGATCCTACAGATAATGAGCTCGAGGAAATTAAGAAGGTTATTGAAGAGCATAATGACAAATTTAACAGGCGGCAAAAATCCATAGAGAGAAAGCAATCAGAAATTCAGAACATTAACAAAATTTTATAATTAGACAGCTCAGTAGAAAATCCGAGGAGCAGAATTGAGGAAATGGAGGTCAGAATTAGTGATATCAAAGATAAAACTCTTGACACCAATATCTTCAATGAAAAATCAGATAAAACTGACAGGGGCCCTCACATCTGGGGAAGAAATGTTTTCTTGTCAACCAGAAGTTGTTTCAGGATCTTCTGGCTGTGAAAACACAGCATTTTTTTTTTTTTTTTTTTACCAACATTAAGAAGATCATCAAAAATGGTCATGAGGAGAGAGTGGAAGGAGGGAGCAGGCTGTCTCATGGGGGGAGAGTAATTGGGAATATGTAGCAAGGTGTATATAGGTTTTTATGTGAGAGACTGACTTGATTTGTAAACTTTCACTTAAGGCACAATAAAAATTAAAAAAAAAAAAAAAAAAGTATCAGCCATAGAATTCTCTCTCCCTCTAGTGTTAGGGATTGAATTGTGTCCCCCGAAGGGAAAGATCACACTCCTAACCCCTGTACCTGTGAATGTGACCTTTTTGCGGGTAATAGAATTTTTCGTTGAAGATAAATCCACTGTGGGTGGACTCAATTTTGACTCACAGCGGCCCTATAAGACAGAGCAGAAGCCAACTGCTACATCTTTCTCCTGCTCTTTGAAGAGAGTATCAGTTAAGTAATACCAGAGAAGGGTGGGTCCTAATCCTAATCCTTTCTGAGTGCTGTTTTATAAAAGAGAAGAGACGTGTAGACAGGGTCAGGCTTGGCAGGTAGACAACATGTGAGGGTCTCTCACAGACCAATGAACACCAGGAGATAACCGGGGACTACTGACAAGGACAGTTCTTCCTGCATGAGCCACACCACTGCCCCACACCACTGAACTCCTAGAAATTTCACTGAGGTAAAAGGAGCCTGAATTTTTGTGGGATTTATTTCCCAACTCCTAGCACGCAAGTGTTTTACCAATAAGTCCAGAGTCTTTGGCAACTCGTCCTTACTATGTCCAATCAGAGTAGGGTCATCAATGCAATGGACTGGTATGATGGCCTGAGGGATGGAAATGCAATCAATGTCCCTCAGGTCTAAATTAAGACATAGGGCTGGAGAGCTGATATATCACTGAGGTAGGACAGTAGAAGTGTATTGTTTGCCTTTGCAGCTGAGGAAAAGCTGTTTGTGATGTTTCTTCAAAACTGAAAATAGGAAAACAACATTGGTCAGACCAATAGCTGGATACCAGGTACCAGGAGATATATTAATTTGCTCAAGCAATGAAACCACATCTGGAACGGCAGCTACAACTAGAGTCACCACTTGGTTAAGTTTACGGTAATCCGCTGCCATTCAGCAAGATCCGTCTGTTTTGTGCACAGGCCCAGTAGGTGAGCTGAATGGGGATGTGGTGGGAACCACTACCCCTTGCATTCTTCAAGCCCTTGATGGTGGCAGTACTCTCTGCAATTCCTCCAAGAATGTGGTATTGCTTCTGGTTTACTATTTTCCTAGATAGGGGCATTTCTAATGGCTTCGTCTTGGCTTTTCGTACCCTGAGAGCCCCTATTCCTCTTGTCGCATATTCAGTGTGGAGGTTCTGGGGCTTACTGAGTAAATCTATTTTGATTACGTATTTTGGAACTAGGGAAATCACTACAAGATGGTTTTGGGGACACACCAGACCCACTGTGAGACGAATCTGAGCTAAGAGTGCAATAAGAATCTTACTTTCATATGCCCCTATTCTGACTGGTGGGCCCCGGTGATGTTTTCGGTGTTCTGGAATTAGCGCGTGTTTCTAACCAGTGTCCAGTAATGCCAGAAAATTCTGATTATTTCCTTTCCCCAGTGAACAGTCCCTCTCATAAAAGCCTGTAGATCACTTTGGGGGAGGCTGGGAGAAATTTCACAGCATAAATTTTTGGCAGTGTAGGGGGTCTTTCCTCAAGGGGACCTGGCTTCCCCTTCATTCAAGGGGTTGTGAGTCAGTAAACTAGCTCTAGGCTGGGAATTGATTGAGAGGCTGCAACTCTCTATTCTGGTGATTCAAGATAGATTACCATTCACTTGACCCGCAATTCTTCTGCTTGTAGAGATCAAGTAAACATTTAGCAGGTTTCACGTCTATTTCACCCCGAGGACGGTTGACTCATTAGCCAAAACCATAATTCCATACAAGTCAGACTATTCTGATTACTGCTTTGACTCTGCTGTCCATTGTGGTAACCGCTAACCACTCCCACCTTCTCTTTGTCAGTTGAGTGGTGCCACTTGGCCCCTAACATCACTGGGCCAATCAGCCCCATTGTAGTTAGGTGTTTTAATTCAGTTAGGGCAGTTCTCACTGTCAAGTCTTACTCACATAAAAGGGCAATCACAACAGTCTTCAAGAATGCTGTGACCCCCTTAGCAAATTTGTTTCTCGCTGTTGTGGTAAATGGTGTGTCCTCTGGCACTCCATGTGTGCGAGTGTGGGTCTAACCTGATAAATACACTCTAATGTACCAATTTTTCTAAGTCTTTGAATACCTTCTTCTACAGTATACCAGGGCAGGTCTTGTACTTCACCTTGATTTACTCTAGGCCACCATGTAAGCTGTACTTCATCGACCCAACCAAATAAACTATTAGATCTTTTCCTAACCTCTTGAGCAGAAACACTGAATGAAGAATCTGTGCTTAGTGGGCCCATATCAGTAAACTCAGACTGATCCATGTTTATGTTCCTTGCACCATTATCCCACACTCTTAACAGCCATTCTCACACATATTCCCCAGGTTTCTGTTTGTACATATTAGGAAAGTCAAGCAGTTCCTTTGGAGTGTGGCGTGCCTCCTCTTTGTTCACACTTTGTACTTCACCTTTTGGGACTTAAGTCTAGTTACAGACCTAGAACAAAAACGGGAAGTGGGGGTAAGCCATGGGAATATGCAGAAATGTCTTGAAAGACATCTACCTAAGGTGATGCCTCAGGGAAAGCACCAGCTGCCGCCTCAGGTGGTATCTCAAAGACTCTTCAGACACAGTTTGGCTTATCTCGTCAAATGGGGGTGGAAGGTATAAGGGTTTTACTGGAGGGTAGTGGCCTCGCCGAAACCCTGGTGCCATAGTGGTTAAGAGATGGCTGCTAACCAAAAGGCCGGTAGTTCAAATCTACCAAAAGCTCCTTGAAAACCCTATGGGGGAGTTCTATTCTGTTGTATGGGGTCACTATGAGTCGGAATCACCTCCTATTAGCCGGAAATTGGGTTTTGTTTGTTTGTTTGTTATATTTGTTTTGGTGGCTTAGCAGAAGAAGATGGAGTAATCTCTTCAGATGGGTGTAAGAGTGTTGATTCTCCTGGCAGCAATGATTCAACAGAATTTAGAGCCTCAGTGTCCCCAGTTCCCTGATTATCTGCCCATATGTTCCCATTCCAAGTTTCGGGGTCCCATTTCTCCTCAATCAATGTCCTCGTTTTAACTTGAGACACCATTTTAGGTTAGGAAGTTAATTAAATTCTTATTCAGCCACTCTTACAATAAGACTCTGCCTTATATTTTCAGGAATATCAGCTCTCTTACTACAAGAAATAAGGCTTTCTTTCAGGGCACATGTTGCAACTTTGAGGTATTTCATAAGACCCTTGAGCTGTGACTCTAAAGCCCTGAGCTCATCTCTCTCACGTCTTTGTCCAATGAAAGTAGGACCAACCAACCAGCTTCTTTATTTCCCGACAAAATCGTGGAAAATTTTCAAACATGTGATCACCCAGAGCCTTGCTTCTCACCAATACTTGATCTACATCTGATGATACTTGGCATATTAAAATTGCCACTTCTTGCCACGGATTAGCAGCACTCTTTCTACTACTGGAGGTAGAGTCGTCAGCACTTCTAGGACTAGTCAAACTTGAGAACCAATTGACAAAACTCATCCTTATGATTCTGTTTCTCTGGAACCACTCTCAGCACCAAGTGTCTTCGGCCAGGTTCTCAAGAGAAGCAAAACTAGTGGAGCGTATGCATGGATGTCTGTGTGTTTGTGTGTGTATATGTATGTACATATAACTATGTATATGTGTAGAGAGACAGAGCTTTATCTGAAGTAAATTGCTCACATGGTTGTAGAGCTAGTAAGTCCCAAGTCCATATCAGGTCAGATATCAGGTTGGAGACTTCTCCCGTCTCACGTACCTGCAGGGGCAGAGGAACGCAAGTTTGGCAGGAAAGGAAGCAGGCTTCTGGCTAAAGTCCAAAGAACTGGAGGTCAGATGATAACCAGTTGGATGCAGGATCCAGAGCAATCGAGTAAGCTTTGCCAAAACTTCTATACATATATTGGATGCAGGCCACATCCCCGAGGAAAATCCCCTTACAACTGATTGGCTGATCGTATCAGATCACATCATGCAGGATGACTACATCACTATATAACTGCCAAACCAGTGAGAATCATGGCCCAGTCAAGCTGACACACAACGTTAACCACGACACGTTACAAGCCCAGTGATTACCTTAATCATTTTTCCAACTGGTAGCTAAAACAGCCTGTGAGTAATTTTATCTACTCCTCTAAATGTGTTAAGTCCTGTTTAAATATACATTTATCTACTCTACTTTTGCTTCCTAGAAATGTAAATCTCATGACAGTCGAAGTCAAATAGATGCTCACATTCTAAATTTACCTCATTCTGGTTTCAGTGATGATAACCCTGATGACAATCCTTCTGAAATATTTTTTGATTATGAAAATGAGCTAATAACACACCTAAGGGTTTATACTATTATGGTGTAAATTCCAAATATTCTGGTATTAAATGATATTTACTAAGAGGTCATTTTACTCGGGTAAGTTTGGTGGGAGAACACCATTTGGCTAAAGGCCTAAGACAATTTCTTTCTGACTGTATAAACAGGTTCTTCCTTGAGGGGATCTACCTCTTTTTCATTCGAAGAGCTCTGTGCTTGTGAATTTGTTGAGGATATGAGACTGTCTATTGCTGTGATTCAAGTCAGACTATGTTCACCAGACCTAGAGTGTTTCTGCTTATACAAATCAAGTAAGACTTTAATAGATCGTCCATCTACTGCATTTCTAGAGACACTCACGAAGGGGTTCATGCCAAAGAGGTTTGAAGGACAGACCATTCTGATTACTGCTTCAGCTCTGTATTCAATGTAGGAACTAAGGTCACCTTGTCTTTTAGGCTTAAATGTTGTGACTTGACGCTTCCAATCCCATCTTCCCATCATCCCCATTCATTTCAATGATCCCAGTTCCATGGTAGCAGTTGCCACTATCCTTCATGAAATAGCCACCACAGAGTTCTTTGAGGATGTGAAGATAGTTCTGTAGGATCTATTTCTCACAGCCTTGTTGAAGGTAGTGTCTTCTGGACCTCTCCAGGGGATAAAAGTAGGGGCGAATGAGCATGTCTGTGGAGTGTACAATTAATTTTTCCTCAAAGGATTTGGAGTTTTTTCCTGATTCCTGAGAGGTAATCTCTAAACACCTAAGATTTTCCCAGTGACTGGAGTCTTTGTAATTTCTGGAGGGGCTCCAGGTCACACCTGAGAGTTTATGCTGAAGGGGCAAGGGGGGCCTGATTGAGAGGACAAAGAGGAAAAGTCCCTAAGAGGCTGGTTTAGAGGGATATTGCCAAAGGAAAGGAGTAACCAAAGGATTTTTTGAGATATCAGCAAGTTACTCTGAAATGGGGTAGCAAATACATATATATGGAGGGATGGACAAAGGAAATGTGGGAAATGTTCATTGGTAAATGGACATGAAGAATATATAAAGTCATTACTCTTCCACCTTTTTTATGTTTCTAATTCTTTTGAAAAGGAAGATTGGAAGATCTTATCCCAGGTTCTACTTTGTTCTCTTGATATGAACATTCTGAAAGATGAGGACCACAGCTTTCCCTAACCGTTAATCAAACCCGGGTAGTGGAGGTGAAAGCGCCGAATCCTAACCACTAGACCACCAGGGACCTAACGGGGACCTGTGGTCTCCGGACTCCAAACCGTACGTGTCTTTGCACCCAACTCGGGGAAACCTGGACTCCTACCTTCCTACATGCTGCCCTCTCTTTCAGCGATCCTCCCCTCTTCGCCTTCTCCAAAACGCGAGACAGCCTTCCACAGGCCGAGCGCTGTCAGGTCTTCCCAAGTTTTGGAGCCAGGTGGCTCTGCCCTGCCGCACCTCAGACCTGACCTAGAGGTGCGCCCTTGTGCGCGGCAGCGTGCGGAAAGGCGGCGGGGTGGGAAGTGGGCCGAGCACGAGCCCCCGAGAACTCCACTATCAAAAAGGGCTCTCAGACGGATGCAGAAACGGAGGCAGCCTGGATGAATAACTCTTGGAACCAGGGTCCCGGGACCCCAAATTGAACTCCGGATTTTCCCCCTAAAGTCCTCTGCCCCTGCCTTTTCCCCATCTTTGCCGATGGCCACTCCATCCTTCCCTACGCTCAGGCAAAAAACTGAGAGTTTTCCTTGGCGACGGTCTTTTCCTCAGACCCCATATCTAATTACTCAGGGATTTACGTGTTCTTCTTGGTGGTACAATGGTGAAGAGTCGGTAGCTCGAATCCACCAGCCGCTCCGTGGAAACCCTATGGGGCTGTTCTACTGTGCTCGCTCGGAGTCGTGATAGACTAGACCGCAACGGATCTTTTGGTTTTTGTCCGTCAAGTGTGGACGTTGCTCTACGCAGTCCCTCCCTTTCCTGAGCTCTAAATTTGCACCGACGACTTTCCTGATAAAGGCGGGAGGCCAATTTAAGGCGTAGCCCTCGGCTCGCTCAGACCTTAGGGTTCCAGACCCTTAATTTCAGGGCGTAGGATTCGGCTGCATTTGCCCCTTTTCTTTGGCTCTGTCCCTCAAAATCAGCCTGTCCCTCTCTGGAGAGTTGCGGACATGCCTGGGACCCCTCTGCTCCTCTCCTGTCTCCAGGTTGGGAAACCAACCCCCTTCGTGTTCCTCCTGCAGAGAAGCTTCGGAAGGAGCTTTTTTCCCTGTCTTGAAGTGCGCGCGCCCCAGGTGTGCGGTACGCAGGGGCGCACGCGGTGAGTCTGTGATTCTCCAGTAGCCTTCTCCTCTCTCCCCCTATGTAAGGGGAGGACAACCGCCCCCTCGGTCCAATTCAGGAGGGATCCAAAAAGGGTCGTGACCCGACAGAAAGGCGGTGAACCCTCTCCTCTGGGTGGGCGGGGAGGCGGGAGATTGATCCAGAAGGGAAGGGGAAATGCACCTTATGAAATTTCCTGATTTAAAGCTACCTGGAAGGCAGCCTCATCTGGAATGGGGTCCTAGGTCGCTGAAGAGCCTAATGTAGTCCAGGTGTGTCCCCGTCTCCACTTTGAGCCAAAAAACAAAGTCGAGCACTGAGTCCTGGTTTCCAGTGAGGAAGGAATCTGCGCCCTCCCCAGGGTGGGGGAGCACTTGAACTTTGGGTGTGAAGGCAGCGCGGTAACCTCAGCACCTAGAGCAGCAACTGCAGGAGAAAAGGGCACATTCTAGCCCCAAACTTTTTTTTTTTTTTTAATCTTCTTTTCCAAAGGAAATCCTAAGGAGAATAACATTAAAGCCTGTGAGCTACGGAAACTCTTTGCCTATTGGCGGTTGTCCCGAGGCGAAGGTGAAAAACCTGCACAAACCGCCTCCGTTAACTTTCGCACTCCATGATCTGTTGAGCAGAAAAATAAAAAAGGTAAACAAAGATGAGTTTCCAGTACTGAAATAAAACTGCCCTTCCAAAAATCTCGAAGAGTGAGGAGGGAGAAGTAAAAAAAAAAAAAAAAAAAAAAGGGATTGTGAATTCTGCAGGAGCTTCCCCTAGGTCCTGCGGTTTATGCTGGGCTTCTTGGTCTGGTGTCCAAAAGAATCCAGTGCAGGCCTTCAAGGCTGGCTTGGCCTGTGTTGGTTGTTCGATATTTTCAAAGAGCCAATTGTCCTAAGACACATGTTTCAGCTTTTGGGAAGGTACGGCTAAAACATGAAGGCGTGATTAAAGTAGTGGACTGAAATCCAGCCGCACAGTGGAGAGGTGTTGAGGCAAAAGGGCTTGAGAGGAGAGAGCACAGGTCAGGCCCCAGGGAGAGCGCACGGTAGGGCCTGCAGGGAGGGTTCTACTGTTCCTGGGTGGACCGGAAGTGTGGATCATTTTGAGTGTGTGTGATAAAATAGGAAACAAAACACTTGCAATTTCAACCTTCAGTGACAGTGCTTAGGTTCAGCATGTTGTGGAACCATCACCACTATCCGTTTCCGTAGTTTTTCATCACCCCTAACAGAAATCCAGTGCCGCATAAGCAGTCATTCCTCCCTTTTCCCTCCCACCTGCCCCTGGTAACCATAAGTAAACTTTGGCTTCTATGCATTTGCTGTTGTAGAAATTCCAAGTAGGTGGGATCATATAATATTTGTCCTTTTTCATCTGGCTTATTTCATTCAGCATAATTTTTCTAGGTTCATCCACGTCTTAACATTTATCAGAATTTCCTTTCCCTTTACGGCTGAATAATATTCCATTGTATGGATATACCACATTTTGTTTATCCACTCCTCTGTTGATGGACTCTTGGGTTGTTAACACCTTTTGACTCTTGTGAATAATGCTGCAGTGAGCATTGGTGTACAAGGATCTGTTTGCATATCTGCTTTCAATTCTTTGGGGGTATATACCTAGTAATGGAGGTGTTGGGTCATTTGGGAATTCTATGGTTAACTTTTTTGAGGAACCATCAAATGGATTGTCACAGAGGCTGTACCATTTTACAGTCCCAGGAGCAATGGGTGAGGGTTCCAATTTCCTACATCCTCAGCAATGCTTGTTTTCCGGTTTTGTGCTAAAAGTTTGAGCACTCAACTACTAACTGAAAGGTTTGTGCTTGGAACCCACGCAGAGGCACCTCGGAACGCAAGTCTGGCGATCTGCTCCTGAAAGATCCAAAACTCCAAGCCCTTGCCATCTAGTCAATTCTGACTCATAGCGACCCTACAGGACAGAATAGAGCTGCCCCTTAGGGTTTCCGAGGCTGTGATCTTTACAGAAGCAGGCCGCCACATCTTTCTCCCACAGAGTGGCTGGTGGATTCAAACTGCTGACCTTTCAGTTCGCAGCCGAGCGCTTTAGCCAGTACACCACCAAGTCACAGCCTTAAGAACCCTATGGAGCAGTTAGTTCTGCACTGCACTCATGAGATGGTCATGAGTCCTAATCGACTCCATGGCAACTAACACCAAGTGGGGGAAGGAATAAGGAGTAATGACATTGAACATCTTTTCATGGAAACAGGGATCATTTGTCTGGAACATCAGCGCCCTTAAAGGTGCCACCGAGGCGCTGGTCTGAAGCCCCAGGGTGAGAGCCTTCACAGCTCCTGGGCTGTGGGAAGCTGGAGAGCCCGAGAGGAGCTTAGGTCTGAAAATGGAAACTCTAGCGAACTTACGGTTTTTGAAGCCGGGTGGAGCACCCCACACCACCCCCCCTCCCGAAGTCCTAGCTTCCGGGATAGGCGCAGAAAACTACTTTAAGGCCTAAGGGAGGCCACAGACTCCTTTGCCTGAAGGGATTGTTGGTGTTTTCCTCGAGGGCTTTTTCCAGGACTTTGTTGCAGGCAGTTGAATTACAAATGTAGTTGAATTTCATATGCTACAAGCCAAAGTACTTGGAGACTGCAGGGCTTAAGATTTTTTTGGACAAATTCTTAGGCTAGCACAGTCACGTGGTTTCCATTGCGTAGTAGTTATCACGTTCGGCTCATGCGGGAAGGGTCCCTGTTTAGAAGGCAAGCTAAAACAGTTTTCTTTTCCTAAAGGGTTAAGCCTTTGCCAATAGCCTTTAAGGAGAACAAACAAACAAACAAACAAAAGACAGGCGGACTTCATTACTGAGTACCTAAGCCAGACCTCATTTCTCTGCGCTAAGTCAGATGGGAGACCAGGACACAATTCTCACCTGGTTCTTGGGAGGTGGGGCACCAAACAGGACATGCTTTATGTTAGTTTTAGTTCCAGAGAGTTGTAAAGGTTCTCTTTGTTCTCTTCTATCACCTGCACCTTCCTCACAGGCTGACACTGAAGAAGCAAAGGGCCTCAGGAAGCACCGAGCGAATGCTTTAGCCAAAGGAGACTGAGACTCCCGGCGATATGCCCTGGCTTAGGGTTCCTGGCCTACCCTCGAAACAAGGACCATGGGGCCCCACACACTGGATTTGAGATCTCACGTCAAAAGCAAACTAAAATGACATGAACAAGAGAAAAAGATAACAAAGAGGCGTTAAAGCTAAGTCTTGAGAGAAATGACCAGTCAAGGCAAATGCAGTGAGCCTTGGTTTGCTTGGTGCTTAACGAGGCCCTTTCCAGGACTTTGCTGCTGGCAATCGAATTTCGAATTGGGATTGAATTTGGTACACTGAAAGTCACAAAAGTTCAAGAAGGCCACCATAAAGTTGTCACAGATGTTCCTTAAGTTACGTGAACCTCATGGTTTCGGTAGTGTAGTGGTGACCATGTTGGCCTCACACGCGAAAGGTCCCGGGTTGGAAACCCGGCAGACACAGTTGCTTTTTTTACTCCTCAGAGCCCCTTGTTACTGTTCCCCATTGCTTTAGATCTAGAATCAGACACAAGTCCTGGAAAGTCCCAGAGGGAAATGCACAAACTGTGATGACCCATAGGAAGGTGCAATACCACCAGAAGCACTGCAAGATTTTTGCCACTCTATATGAACCTAAATCCTAGGGTTCATCTATGGAAATGGATCCTAAGGGAGTAGAAGTAGGACGGAAGGAATATTGTGTTGGATACGGCTAGGTTTAGTTCTTGATACAGGTGCACTAGGTAGAAATTCTGGAGCCACTGTATTAGTTTGAACAGCTGTCAGCAATTCTACATTGTTCACTTGAACCAGTTCACTGAAAACTTGCACCCAAAAGTCGCCTACAGGAAATGAACTCTAAATGCCTCAATGTCTTTGATACATTTCTTGTAGTCGAAAATATGTAAAGCCTTAGCTGGATTAGAAAGCTACAGTAAATTTATCATGTAGGACATGTTCATTCGCCCACATCTATAGCTCCAGGTATTATCAGGAAGACATAACCTTCAACAAGTCTGTGAGAAACATACTTATGGGAACTGTCCTTGCAACCTCAAAGCATTCTGTGGTGGCGATTTTATGAAGGACGGTGGGAACCGCTGCCATTTCCTGGGATTTCTGAAATTAATGGGAGTGTCTTAGTCAGGGTTGCTAAAAGACACAGAAAGAGCGAGTAGAGATAGCTAGATAGCTAATGGTGATTACAACTTTTTTTATATTCATAAAACCATAGACCCAACTTAATTTCCAAAGCATATGAAAAGGGTTAAATAAATAATACCAAAACCAAACCTGTTGCTGTCGAGTCGATTCGGACTCATGGCGACCATGTAGGACACAGTAGAACTGCCACACAGGGTTTCCAAAGAGCGCCTGGTGGATTCAAACTGCCGACCTTTTGGTTATCAGCCGTAGGACTTAGCCACTACAGCACCAGGGTTTGAACAAATAATAGTACAAGTAAACGAAGTGGAAAAAAAAAAAAACTTGTTAGTCAAAAGGAACTGCGGGGGAGGCGGGGCCAAGATGGCTGACTAGGTAGAAGCTACCTCGGCTCCCTCTTGCAACAAAGACTCGGAAAAACAAGTGAGTCGATCACACACATGACAATGTATGAACCCTGACCATCAAACACAGATCTAAAATGTTGACCTGAGTGACAGAGACTGAGAACCAGCAACCATGGGGAAGCAATGACTGTTTTCAGAGCCTGGAGCCAGCGTCCCAGTCAGAAAACCTTGGCACCGGGCTTTGGACTGGGCACAGGGGAGCTGACCACCGCATCTTGAGAGGGGACAAACACGGGGTGCAGCCCTAGCCCCCAGACATGACCTCGGGGGAAGCCCACCCAGTGCACTCAGGCAGTGCAGGGACGCAGCTGACAGGAGGAGAAGTCACCGGGAGGCAGTGACTGGTGTTGGAGCCTGGAGTGTGGAGTCCCAGCAGGGGAACCTTGGCGCTGGGCTTTGGACTGGAAGCGGAGGAACTGACAACAGCTTCTGAGACACCACAAGCAAAGGACGCGTGGGCCTGAACCTCGGGGACAGTCTGGACCCAGCCAAGGAGTACAGGCTACACACCCCTCGGGAATCTCAGATAAAACAGTCATCACCAAACAAGATAAGTAACTTTGTCTATATTCCGGGGTGCTACTCCCTCCTATCTATCTGATCCCTCCCCTCCCCTTCCCAGGGGGCTTCATTAACATTGGAATTTCCTGAGCCAGAGAGTGAAGTGCTCTGTGGTTTTTGTTTTGTTTTGTTTTTTTTGTCTTTTCCTAACCCATTCTTCTGGCCTGAGAAAAACAGCTACAAAAAACCCAGGGACTAAAAATCCTTCTCTGACTTCCCAAAATTGGACTAAAAATACAGAACCAGCTCCAGCCAAGCATATGAGATCCACAGTCTTGGGTTTTTATCCCTACAGGGAACAAGGTGGCTATTATAATGCAAAGGCAATTCTGATAGGGATCTGACTGTAATTGTTTTAGCAGATTACTGGAAAGACAAGTTTCCCAGGTCTGATACCTCTTCATATTAAACAGACCCCTCACTCACCCACAATGGGGAACTGAGGGCTGAAGCTCCCCCCAGGCCACCTAGCCTCGTGCCTTAGCTGTCTGAGAATGGTGATACCTACCAATCTGTAGAGGTACATGCACTGGGTGCCTAAGGTACAGCGGCAGAGCCCACCCACCAAAGTGCTTTAGGAATAGAGACACACCTACCTCACTGGCACTTGGGGGAAGCATGTCAGGATCCTGCCCCCCGTGGAGTGTGACCCCCTGCTGCTACTAGAATCTGGTGCACACAACCAGCACCACTACTCCTCTAGGTGGATAGGTGACAGTCTGCACCACACACTTGGTGACACAAAATCAGATTCTACTGAAGAATAGTGAATGGACTCTCAGGCTTATATTTGTGGTAACAGCCCAAACCAGCTGGTAATAGGATATAATTGATTCAAGGGCTACAACAATCAAGACAGCCAATCTAGTAGCCCATCTATGTATATTGAAAGAAAACAAAACAAGATACGACTCAGTGAGCAAATATAAAATAAATCACTACAATATCTTATAGATGGCATGGAGACAGCAGTCGATATCAAACCACATAAAGAAGCAGGCCATGATTGCTTCTAAAACTCCCCAAATTAAAGAATCAAAATCCTTCCCAAATGAAGATACAATCTTGGAATTACCTGATGCAGAATATAAAAAACTAATTTACAGAATGCTTCAAGACATCAGGGATGACCTCAGAAATGAAATAAGGCAATTTTTTTTTTACAGAAAAAGCCAAGGAATACACTGATAAAGCAATTGAAGAAATCAAAAAGATTTTTGAAGAACATAGTAGAGAAATTAATAAGCTGCAAGAATCCATAAAGAGACAGCATTCAGAAATCCAAAAGATTAACAGTAAAATTACAGAATTAGACAACTCGATAGGAAGTCAGAGGAGCAGAATCAAGCAATTGGAATGCAGAGTGGGGGACCTGGAGGATAAGGAAATTGACACCAATATAGCTGGAAAAAATCAGATAAAAGAACTAAAAAAAATGAAGGAACCCTAAGAATCATGTGGAACTCTATCAAGAATAACTTGCATGTGATTGGAGTTCCAGAACAGGGAGGGATAACAGAAAATACAGAGAGAATAGTTGAAGATCTGTTGGCAGAAAACTTCCCTGACATCATGAAAGACAAAAGGATATCTATCCAAGATGCTCATCGAACCCCATATAAGATTGATCCAAAAAGATCACCAAGACATATTATCATTAAACTTGCCAAAACCAAAGATAAAGAGAAAAATTTTAAAGCAGCCAGGGCTAAAAGGTCTCCTACAAAGGAGAATCAATAAGAATAAGTTCAGACTACTCAGCAGAAACCATGCAGTCAGGAAGGCAATGGGATGACATATATAGAGCACTGAAGGAGAAAAACTGCCAGCCAAGGATCATATATCCAGCAAAACTCTCTCTGAAATATGAAGGTGAAATTAAAACATTTACAGACAAACACAAGCTTAGAGAATTTGCAAAAACCAAACCAAAGCTACAAGAAATACTAAAGGAAATTGTTTGGTCAGAAAATCAATAATATCAGATACCAGCACAACACAAGGTCACAGAACAGAACATCCTGATACCAACTCAAATAGGGAAATCACAAAACAAATTAAGATTAATTTTTAAAAAGAAAAAAGTGCTCAAAACAGGGAATCATTGAAGTCAATATGTAAAAGATCACAATAATCAAAAACAGGGACTAAATACAGGAGGCATAGAACTGCCATATGGAGAGGAAAACAAGGTGAAATAGGATGATACAAGTTAGGTTTTTACTTAGAACAATACGGGTAAATATTAAGGTAACCGCAAAGAGATATAACAATTCCATAACTCAAAATAAAAACCAAGAAAAACATAACGACTCAGCAAACATAAATTCAACTACTATGAAAATGAGGAACACACAATTTATAAAGAAAAACATCTGAGCACAAAAAAGTAAGTGGAAAAATGAAATTGTCAACAACACACATAAAAAGGCATCAAAATGACAGCACTAAACACATATCTATAATTATGCTGAATGTAAATGGACTAACTGCACCAATGAAGAGACAGAGAGTCTCAGACTGGATAAAGAAACACGATCTGTCTATATGATGCCTATAAGAGACACATCTTAGACTTAGAGACACAAACAAACTAAAACTCAAAGGATGGAAAAAATATATCAAGCAAACTACAAGCAAAAAAGAGCAGGAGTAGCAATATTAATTTCTGACAAAATAGACTTTAAAGTTATAAAGGATAAAGAAGGACACTACATAATGATTAAAGGGACAATTGACCAGGAAGATATAACCATATTAAATATTTATTCACCCAATGACAGGGCTGCAAGATACATAAAACAAACTTTAACAGAACTGAAAAGTGAGATAGACACCTCCACAATTATAGTAGGAGACTTCAACACGCCACGTTTGGAGAAGGATAGGACTTCCAGTAAGAAGCTCAATAGAGACAGGGAAGACCTAATTGCTACAATTAACCAACTTGACCTTATAGACTTATACAGAACACTCCACCCAACAGCTGCAAAGTATACTTTTTTTTCTAGTGCACATGGAACATTCTCTAGAATAGACCGCATATTAGGTCATAAAACAAACCTTTGTAAAATCGAAAACACTGAAATATTACAAAGCATCTTCTCACACCACAAGGCTGTAAAAGTGGAAATCAATAACAGAAAAATCAGGGAAAAGAAATCAAATACTTGGAAACTGAACAATACCCTACTCAAAAAAGGCTGGGATATAGAGAACATTGAAAAAGGGAATAAAAAATTCATAGAATGCAACGAGAATGAAAACACTTCCTATCAAAACCTCTGGGACACAGCAAAAGCAGTGCTCAGAGGTCAATTTATATCGATAAATGCACACATACATAAAGAAGAAAGAGCCAAAATCAGAGAACTGTCCCGACAACTTGAACAAATAGAAAGCGAGCAACAAAAGAATCCATCAGGCACCCGAAGAAAACAAATAATAAAAATTAGAGCTGAACTAAGTGAATTAGAGAACAGAAAAACAATTGAAAGAATTAACAAAGCCAAAAGCTGGTTCTTTGAAAAAATTAACAAAATTGATAAACCATTGGACAGACTAACTAAAGAAGTACAGGAAAGGAAACAAATAACCCAAATGAGAAACGAGATGTGCCACATCACAACAGACCCAACGGAAATTAAAAGAATCGTATCAGATTATCACGAAAAATTGTACTCTAACAAATTTGCGAACTTCGAAGAAATGGATGAATTCCTAGAAAAACACTACCTACCTAAACTAACACAATCAGAAGTAGAACAACTAAATAGACCCATAACAAAAAAAGAGATTGAAAAGGTAATCCAAAAACTCCCAACAAAAAAAGCCCTGGCCCAGACAGCTTCACTGCAGAGCTCTACCAAACTTTCAGAGAAGAGTTAACACTACTAAAGCTATGTCAAAGCACAGAAAATGATGGAATACTACCTAACTCATTCTATGAAGCCACCATATCCCTGATACCAAAACCAGGTAAAGACAGCACAAAAAAAGAAAATTACAGACCTATATCCCTCATGAACATAGATGCAAAAATCCTCAACAAAATTTTAGCCAATAGAATCCAACAACACATCAAAAAAATAATCCACCACGACCAAGCGGGATTTATATCAGATTTTTTTTTATGCAAGGCTGGTTTAATATTAGGAAAACCATTAATGTAATCCACCATATAAATAAAACAAAAGGCAAAACCTACATGCTCTTATCAATTGATGCAGAAAAGGCATTTGACACACATTCATGATAAAAACTCTCAGCAAAATAGGAATTGAAGGAAAATTCCTCAACATAATAAAGGGCATCTATACAAAGCCAACAGCCAACATCATTCTAAATGGAGAGAGCCTGAAAGCATTCCCCTTGAGAACGGGAACCAGACAAGGATGCCCTTTATCATCGCTCTTATTCAACATTGTGCTAGAGGTCCTAGCCAGAGCAATTAGGCTAGACAAGAAATAAAGAGCATCCAGATTGGCAAGGAAGAAGTAAAATTATCTCTATTCGCAGATGACATGATCTTATACACAGAAAACCCCAAGGAATCCTCCAGAAAACTACTGAAACTAGTAGAAGAGTTTGGCAGAGTCTCAGGTTATAAGATAAACATACAAAAATCACTTGGATTCCTCTACAGCAACAAAAAAGAACATCGAAGAGGAAATCACCAAATCAATACCATTCACAGTAGCCCCCAAGAAGATAAAATACTTAGGAATAAATCTTACCAAAGATGTAAAAGACCTATACAAAGAAAACTACAAAGCACTAGTGCAAGAAACTAAAAAGGACCTACATAAGTAGAAAAACATACCTTGATCATGGACAGGAAGACTTAACATAGTAAAAATGTCTATTCTACCAAAAGTCACCTATACATACAATGCACTTCTGATCCAAATTCCCATGACATTTTTTAATGTGATGGAGAAACAAATCACCAACTTCATATGGAAGGGAAAGAAGCCCCGGATAAGTAAAGCATTCCTGAAAAAGAAGAAGAAAGTGGGAGGCCTCACTCTACCTGATTTTAGAACATATTATACAGTCACAGTAGTCAAAACAGCCTGGTACTGGTACAACAACAGGCACATAGACCAATGGAACAGAATTGAGAACCCGCATATAAATCCATCCACATACGAGCAGCTGATATTTGACAAGGGCCCAGTGTCAGTTAATTGGGGAAAAGATAGTCTTTTTAACAACAAATTGTGCTGGCATAACTGGATATCCATTTGCAAAAAAATGAAACAGGACCCATACCTCACACCATGCACAAAAACTAACTCCAAGTGGATCAAAGACCTAAACATATAGACTAAAATGATAAAGATCATGGAAGAAAAAATAGGGACAACGTTAGGAGCCCTAATGCAAGGCATAAACAGAATACAAAACTTTACCAAAAATGACGAAGAGAAACCAGATAACTGGGAGCTCCTAAAAATCAAACACCTATGCTCATCTAAAGACTTCACCAAAAGAGTAAAAAGACCACCTACAGATTGGGAAAAAATTTTCAGCTATGACATCTCCGAACAGCACCTGATCTCTAAAATCTATATGATTCTGTCAAAACTCAACCACAAAAAGACAAACAACCCAATCAAGAAGTGGGCAAAGGCTATGCTCGCGCACTTCACTAAAGAAGATATTCAGGCAGCTAACAGATACATGAGAAAATGCTCTCGATCATTAGCCATTAGAGAAATGCAAATTAAAACTGCAATGAGATTCCATCTCACTCCAACAGGGCTGGCATTAATCCAAAAAACACAAAATAATAAATGTTGGCAAGGCTGCGGAGAGATTAGAACTCTTATACACTGCTGATGGGAGTGTAAAATGGTACAACCACTTTGGAAATCTATCTGGCATTTTCTTAAAAAGTTAGAAATAGAAGTACCATACAACCCAAAAATCCCACTCCTCGGAATATACCCTAGAGAAATAAGAGCCTTTATACGAACAGATATATGCATACCCGTGTTTATTGCAGCTCTGTTTACAAAAGCAAAAAGCTGGAAGCAACCAAGGTGTCCATCAACGGATGAATGGTTAAATGAATTATGGTATATTCACACCATGGAACGCTACGCATCAATAAAGAACAGTGATGAATCTGTGAAACATTTCACAACATGGAGGAACCTGGAGGGCATTATGCTGAGTGCAATTAGTCAGAGGCAAAAGGACAAATATTGTATAAGACCACTATTATAAGATCTTGAGAAATAGTATAAACTGAGAAGAACACATTCTTTTGTGGTTATGGGGGCGGGGGTAGGGAGGGTGGGAGAGGGTTATTTACTGATTAGTTAGTAGATAACTAACTACTAGGTGAAGGGAAGGACAATACTCAATACATGGAAGGTCAGCTCAACTGGACTGGACCAAAAACAAAGAAGTTTCCGGGATAAACTAAATGCTTCAAAGGTCAGCGGAGCTAGGGCGGGGGTTTGGGGACTATGGCTTAAGGGGACTTCTAAGTCAACTGGCAAAAATAATTTTGTTATGAGAACATTCTGCACCCCACTTTGAAGTGTGGCGTCTGGGGCCTTAAATGCTAACAAGCGGCCATCTAAGATGCATCAATTGGTCTCAACCCACCTGGATCAAAGGAGAACGAAGAACACCAAGGTCACACAATAACTATGAGCCCATGAGACAGAAAGGGCCACATGAACCAGAGACTTACATCTTCCTGAGACCAGAAGAACTAGATGGTGCCCGGCCACAACTGGTGACTGCCCTGACAGGAAGTACAACAGAGAACCCCTGAGGGAGGAGATCAGTGGGATGCAGACCCCAAATACTCATAAAAAGACCAGACTTAATGGTCTGACTGAGACTAGAAGAATCCCGGTGGTTGTGGTCCCCAAACCTTCTGTTGGCCCAGGACAGGAACCATTCCGGAAGACAACTCAGCAGACATCGAAGGGACTGGACAGTGGGTTGGAGAGAGATGCTGATGAAGAGTGAGCTACTTGTATCAGGTGGACGCTTGAGACTGTCTTGGCATCTCCTTTTTGGAGGGGAGATGGGAGGGTAGAGAGGGTTAGAAACTGGCAAAACCGGCACAAAAGGAGAGGCTGGAAGGAGGGAGCCGGCTGACTCATTACGGGGAGAGTAAGTGGGAGTATGGAGTAAGGTGTATATAAGCTTATATGTGACAGGCTGACTTGATTTGTAAACTTTCACTTAAAGCACAATAAAAATTATTAAAAAAAATAATTTGCTGGGATTTTGATTGGAATTGTATCGAATCTGTAGATCAAGTTGGGAAAAATTGTCATCTTAATAATATTAAGTCTTCCTATGGATAAACATGGTATAACTCTCCATTTATTTAGATTTCCTTTTATTTGTTTCACCAAAGTTTTGTAGTTTTCCTCATATAGATCCGCTACATATTTTAGTTAGATTTATACCTAATATTTCATTTTTATGCTAACAAAAATGTGTGTTTTAAATTTCGAATTCCAATTTTTTATATAATTTTATTAATTTTGTTGTTGAGAATATACACAGCAAAACATAACCAGCTCAACCAGTTTACATGTACCATTAAATGATATTGATTACATTCTTTGAAAAAAAAACAAAACAAAAAGCAACTCCGATGATTCCTCTTTCAATCATTACTGAGTTCTCAGTTTCCAAGCAAAGAGAATAGAAGGCTAACTAAGTTGCTCTCTGCCTTTATATAGTAAGATGTAAGGAGCAGAAGCTCTGGGGACATCTTAACACTTACAAAATTTGAGGCGCGTCCCTGGGTGGGCTCAACCACCAAACTTTCGGTTAACAGCCGAACGCGCTAATCGATTTCGCCACAGAGAACACAGATAAATGTTTCCTTTTCAACAAGGAGTGAACGCCTGTGAAGCACTAGGCGGTGCCAGACGCTTTCTGCGGAGCCAATTGCGCAAATCCTCGAAAAACGGGACATGCTGGGGCAACAAATCCTGTTGTTCTTCGCGTTGAAACCAGTGCTTTTGGGTGAGTCTGAAGCTAGGAGGACAGCCGAATGGCCTTCGCCCCTCCTTGCTCCACGTCCGCCTCAGATGCCAGCGACCCCCGGTGACCCTCGGGTCTGCAACCCCCGCCTGAGCCCAGTGGGATCCACGGCACGGCTGCTCCGCCTTCGCCCGCCCGCCCGCGCCCTGGACGCCCCCTGCTCTCCTCGGTTGCGGTCGGTGTGGCGGGAGCGCGGAAAATAAACGGGGAAAGGGGACTGGTGAAGAAGAGCGAAGGAAAGCTGGGAGGCGTAGAGGATAACCAGACCTTCACGAGGCCTGTGCAGAGACTCAGGCGAGGTCCTGGGGAGGAGAGAATGGTTTTTAAGGTGTAGCACAAGGGGGAAGGAGGAGCTGGGAGAGGGCAGGAAATGGGAGAAAAGCGGAGAACCTGTGGCTGTTCAAGAACAAAACGACAAAACATTGTGAATGTTTTTCTCTCAATACAGTTTAAGAAGACCAGCGAGCGCTGGTAGGTTTGTGGTGCGCCGTGATCGTATAGCGGTGACTACTCTGCAATGTGGCCGCAGCAACCTCGGTTCGAATCCGAGTCATGGCAGTATCTGGCACATGTTTTGTCACGTACCGGCGCGCTTCTTACGGCTTGGTTTGCATTTCATTCCCGCACTGCATCGATCCCCACCTGTGGCTAGAAGGCAGCAAGCCTTCCAGCTAGGGGACAGAAGGACAGGAACCCTGACAGTGAGCATACCTGGAGCCTGGTCTAAGGGAAACCTTGCGTGCGCCCCATATCCGGGCAAAAGGTGAAATGCCTCTCACTCAGCCTTAGAAGCACCTTCCACTGTTGAGATGATGTGGTCATAACCGTTTTCCTGGTAAAGGTATTTCAAATACAAGCCTGGCTTTTTTACACGAAACCAGAATTTACTTTTTTTTTTTTTTTAATAATTTTTATTGTGGTTTAAGTCAAAGTTTACAAATCAAGTCAATATCTCACACATAAACCCATATACACCTTGCTACACACTCCCAGTTACTCTCCCCCTAGTGAGACATCCCACTCTCTCCCTCCACTCTCTCTTTTCCTGTCCATTTCTCCAGCTTGTAACCCCTCCACCCTCTCATCTCCCCTCCAGGCAGGAGATACCAACAGAGTCTCAAGTGTCCACCTGATCCAAGAAGCTCACTCCTCAGCAGCATCCCTCTCCAACCCATTGTCCAGTCCAATCCCTGTCTGAAGAGTTGGCTTTGGGAATGGTTCCTGTCTTGGGCTAACAGAAGGTCTGGGGACCATGAACTCTGGGGTCCTTCTAGTCTCAGTCAGACCATTAAGTCTGGCCTTTTTACAAGAATTTAGGGTCTGCATCCCACTGCTCTCCTAGTCCCTCAGGTTCTCTCTGTTGTGTTCCCTGTCAGGGCAGTCATCTGTTGAAGCCAGGCACCACCTAGTTCTTCTGGTCTTAGGCTGATGTAGTCTCTGGCTTGTGTGGCCCTTTCTGTCTCTTGGGCTCATAATTACCTTGTGTCCTTGATATTCTTCATTCTCCTTTGGTTCAGGTGGGTTGAGACCAATTGATGAATCTTAGAAGGCTGCTTGCTAGCGTTTAAGACCCCAGAAGCTGCTCTCCAAAGTAGGATGCAGAATGTTTTCTTAAAAGACTTTATTACGCCAGTTGACTTACACGTCCCCTGAAACCATGGTTTCCAAACTCCTACCCCTGCTACGCTGGCCATAGAAGCATTCAGTTTATTCAGGAAACTTCTTTGCTTTTGGTTTAGTCCAGTTGTGCTGACCTCACCTGTATTGTGTGTTGTCTTTCCCTTCACCTAAAGTAGTTCTTATCTACTGTATAATTAGTGAATACTCCTCTCCCTCCCACCCTCCCTCCTCCTCTAGTAAGCATCAAAGAATATTTTTTCTCTGTTCTTATAATACTGGTCTTATACAATATTTATCCTCTTGCAACTGACTAATGTCACTCAGCAAAATGGCTTCCAGATTCGTCCATGTTATGAAATGTTTCACAGATCCATCGCTGTTCTTTGTCAATGCGTAATATTCCACTGTGTAAATATACCGTAATTTATTTATCCATTCATCCATTGTTGGGCACCTTGGTTGCTTCCAGTGCTGCAGTGAACATGGGTGTGCATATATCTGTTCGTGGAAAGGTTTTATTTCTCTAGAATATATTCCAAGGAGTGGGATTGTTGGATCCTATGGTTGTTCTATTTCTCGTTTTTTAAGGAAGCGACAAATTGATTTCCAAAGTGGTTGTACCGTTTTCCATTCTCTCCAGCAGTGTATAAGCGTTCCAGTCTCTCCACAAACTCTCCAACATTTATTATTTTGTGTATTTTGGATGAATGTCAGCCTAGTTGGAGTGCGATGGGATCGCACTGTAGTTTTGATTTGCATTTCTCTACTGGCTAATGATCCTGAGCATTTCTTCATGTATCTGTTAGCTACCTGAATGTCTTCTTTAGTGATGCCTGTTCATATCTTTTGCCCATTTTTTCCTTGGGTTATTTGTCTTTTTGTAGTTGAGTTTTCCCAGTATCATGAAGATTTTAGACATCAGAAAAGTCACAGCTGAAAACTTTTTCCCAGTCTGTAGGTAATCATTTTACTCTTTTGGTGAAGTCTTTGTATGAGCATAGGTGTTTGATTTTTAGGAGCTCCCAGTTATCTTGCCTTGGCGATCTGGAACCCCCACACCCTTCTGGTTCAACCTGCAGAGACACTTAAGGCTGAGCTGTATTCTGAACCCTGCCAAGCACACACGTGTGATGCGAAAGGGCGCACTGGGTGAGCTGTGGTTCCCCTGGGGCTGGCTACTCTTTCTGCTCCTGTAGGGGAAGGACAACTGGCCCCTTCATCCTGTCCAAAAGAACATCAAAGGGACATCAGGATAGAATAGCAGTGAATCCTTTCCTCTTGGTGGGCAGGGGAAGAGGTGCAGGAGACAGAACAAAGAAGGAAGGAAAGGGAAAAAAACATGTTATGAAATTTCCTGATCTAAAGCTACAGTGAAGTCAGATTCCTCTGGAAATGAGCCCTCGGTAGCTGAGGGCGGGGGGACAGGTGATCTAGTCCAGTTGTATCGCTGTCTCCAGTTTGAACCAAAGCAGAACAAGGCCGAGCACCTCGTCCTGGTTTCCAGTGAGCAGGCAAGTCCTCACCATTCCCAGAGTGAGAACACTTGAACTCTGGGTGTGAATGCAACATGGTAAGCACTGCACCAAGGACAGCGACTGCTGGAAGAAAGGGCACGATTTTCCCAACCAGTGGTTTTTGTTCATTTGTTTGTTTTTGCTTTTTCTTTGTTACAACTTAACTTTCAAAGGATGAAAACGCTGAGGCACATGAAGTTTAACACACCTATCCAGGCCATACAAGGGCTGAATCAGATTCCTAACCCAGAGCCTGCGTTCTTGAACACAGATTAGACTAGGCCTCTCCAATTCTGTTTCAGTTTTTTCGGGGTTTCTCAGCTACAGAAAAGGAGAGAGAGAATGTCAGAGATGGAGAGGTAATAAGGGGGAGATGGAGGGACGCATGGCTCCTGTAGCTGTCAGAGAGCAAAGCGGGTAACTATTGTGAATGTTTTGCAATATAGAGAAGATTCCTGTGAGGCCAAGACAAGCTTATTGTGATCAGGAGAGGAATCTGAGATGTCAGAGATTCAAAAATTACAACAACAATGGTAAAGTCCCTAGAAGAAAATTGGGGAGAATACATTCACCATCATGGGGTAAAAAGATTTTTCTTAGAGAACACAATAGGCCTTATATATAAAGAAAAAAAAATTTTTAGATACATTAGATTTCATTGAAATTAAAAGCTTCTGTTCATGAAAAACCACCTAAGAAAGTGAAAAGAAAAGCTACGGACTGGGAGAAAATATTTACAACATGATTATCTGCAAAATGACTCAAATCTTGTGTACAGAACTTTTAGAGATCAGCAATAAAAAGTCAACTCCAATAACAGTGTGCAAAATATTGAATAAACTTTCTCCACAAAGGAGGATTTCTAAATGGCCAAAAGGCTGAGGAAAACAAGACCCATGTCATTACTCATTAGGGAAACACAAATTTAAACCATGAAAAGGTACCCTTACAAACCCACCAGAATGGTGCATTTAAAAGGCAGAGAACACCAAGTGCTGACAAGGATGTGGAAAAACTGCAGCTGGCTTTGCTGGTGAGAAACCATCCTAGGGGACAGTTTGGCAGCCTCTATCAAGGTTAAACTGGCACCTATTCTTTGATCCAGCAATTCCAGTACTTCAAGGGAAATGGATGCACGTGTCCACACAAAGACTCAGGCGAGCATACTCATAGGAGCGTTTTCACAATAGCCGAAACTGGAAATAGCCCAAATGTCCATCAACTGTGGTTTACTCACACATTGGAATAACATCAACAATACTACAATGAATAAGTGATAGACGAACAACATAGACATATCCTGAAAACATAATGTTGTGTGGAAAAAAAGAAATAGAGTCAGACACAAAAAATGTGCATTCATTCATGTGCATTTCAAGAATAGGCAAAACTAATCTCTGGTGAGAGACCTCAGAAGAGTGATTAATTAAACCGGGAGGGGGTAGGGGATGGGGATTACCCAGAAAGGAGCTCCTTGGACCTTGGTGGGATGATGGAAACTTTCTGTAACTTGATTACATTTGTCAAAATTCAGTAATTGTTCACTAAAGATTCCTGTATTATTGTTGTTAGGTGCTGTCGAGTCGGCTCTGACTCGTACTGACCCTATGCACAACAGAAGGATACACTGCCCGGTCCTGCACCATCCATACAATCGGTATGCTCGAGCCCATTGTTGCAGCCACTGTGTGAATCCACCTTGTTTAGGGTCTTCCTCTTTTCTGCTGACCCTGTACTTTGCCAAGCATGATGTTCTTCTCGAGATACTGATCCCTCCTGATAACATGTCCAAAGTATGTAAGATGCAGTCACGCCATCCTTGCTTCTAAGGAGCATTCCGGTTGTACTTTTTCCAAGACAGAGTTATTCCTTCTTCTGGCGGTCCATGGTATATTCACTATTCTTCACCAACACCACAATTCAAAGGCAACAATTCTTCTTTGGTCTTCCTTATGCATTGTCCAGCTGTCACATGCATATGATGCAATTGAAAATACCATGGCTTGGGTCAGGCGCACCTTAGTCTTCAAGGTGACATCTTTGCTCTTCAACACTTTAAAGAGGTCCTTTGCAGCAGATGTACCCAATCAATGCAACGCGTCTTTTGATTTCTTGACTGCTGCTTCCATGGCTGTTGATTGTGGATCCAAATAAAATGAAATCCTTGACAACTTCAATCTTTTCTCTGTTTATCTTGATGTTGCTCATTGGTCCAGTTGTGAGGATTTTTGTTTTCTTTATGTTGAGGTGCAATCCATACTGAAGGCTGTGGTCTTTGATCTTCATTAATAAGTGATACTCATACACTTCAACAATGTAATGTTAGCATAAAAACGGAGGGACAAGCGGTGAGGGACATGGCCCGCAAATGGACTATGGCAGGAGGTTTGGATTTTACTGTAAACGCATTAAAAGTTTATTCTGGTTTCGTGTACAAAAGCCCAGCTGGAATTTGAAATACCTTTACCAGGAAAACGGTTATGACCACATCATCTCAACTGTGGAAGGTACTTGTTAGGCTGAGTGAGAGGCATTTCACCTTTTGCCCGGATGTGGGGCGCACTCAAGGTTTCACTTAGACCTGGCTCCAGGTATGCAGGCTGTCGGGGTTCCTGTCCTTCTGACCTCTAGCTGTAAGGCCCGCTGCCTTCTAGGCGCAGATGGGGAGCGATGCCCGTGCGGGAATGAACTGCAAACCAAACGAAGCGCGCCAGTGAGTGACAAAATTAGCGCCAGACACTGCAGTGACTCGGATTCGAACCGAGGTTGCTGCGGCCACAACACAGAGTACTAACCACTATACGATCACGGCGCACCGCAAACCTGTCAGCGCTCACTGGTCTTTAAACTTTATTGACATAAAAACATTCACACTGTTTTGTTCTTGAACAGCCACAGGTGCTCTGCTTTTCCCTCACTTCTTGCCATCTCTCAGCTCCTCCCTCCCCACTGTGCTACAGGATAGAAACCTTTCTCTCCTTCCCAGCACCTGGCCCGAGTCTCTGCACCTGCCTCCTGGAAGTCTTGTTCTCGCCCACGCCTCCCTGCTTTCCTTCGCCCCTCTTCACCGCTCCCCTTTCCTCACTTATTTTCCGCGCTCCGGCCCCACCTACAGCAAACGAGGCGAGCGGGGGGCTTCCATGGTGCGGGCGGGGGGGCGAAGGCGGAGCAGCAGTGTCTTGGACCCTATTGGGGTCAGGCAGGGGTTGCAGACCCGGGGTCTCCGGGGGTCGCAGGCATCTGAGGCGGAGGAGGAGCAAGGAGGGGCGAAGGCCATTCGGCTGCCCTCCTAGCTTCAGACTCACCCAACGCACTGATTTTAACGCGATCAACAACACCATTTGTCACCCCAACCTGCCGGATTTTCCGAGGGTTTGTGCGGGTCTTACTGCAGAAAGCCGCTGGCACCGTCCAGTGGTTCAAAGGCGTTCACTCCTTGTACAAACAGGTGGGGTTACCTGTGGTCTCTGTGGCGCAATCGGTTAGAGCGTTCAGCTGTTAACTGAAAGGTTGGTGGTTCGAGCCCACCCAGGGACGGTCCCCAGGTTTTGCACGTGTTAAGATATTCCCAGCGTTTCTGCTCCATAAATCTTACTAGGGAAAGGCAGAGAGAAATGGTAGTCACCCTTCTATCCTCTTCGCATGGAAACTGAGAACTCGGAAATGACTGAAAGAATCATGGGAGTTGTTTTTGACTAAGAAGTCCCCCCCCCATATTATTTATTTGTAGTGTTATTTATTTAAGCCCCGGTGGAGTAGTGGTTGGAATCCCTGGTGACCACGTGGTTAAGTGCTACGGCTGCTAACAAAAGAGTCGGCAGTTCGAATCCGCCAGGTGCGCCTTGGAAACTCTATGGGGCAGCTCTCCTCTGCCCTATAGGGTCGCTATGAGTCGGAATCGACTTGACGGCCCCGGGTTTTTGGTTTGGGTTGGTGTAGTGGTTAAGTGCTACGGCTGCTAACCAAAAGGTCAGCAGTTTGAATCCACCAGGCGCTCCTTGGAAACCCTGTGGGGCAGTTCTGTGTCCTATAGGTTCGCTATGAGTCCGAATCGCCGGGACAGCAACGGGTTTCGGTTTAGCATTATTTATTTAACCCTCGCCATATACTTTGCAATTTAAGTTGCTTCTATGCTTTTATAATTACAAATAAAGTTGTAATCACCATCAGTTATCTAGCTATCTATTTATAATCCCTCGTTCTGTTTCTTTAGCAACCCTCACTAAGACTCCCATTCATTTGAGAAATCCCAGGTCAACAGCAGTGGTTCCCACTATCCTTCATAAAATCGCCACCACAGAACGCTTTCAGGATGCAAGGACAGGTCCCTTAAATATATTTCTCACATACTTGTTAAAGGTAATGTCTTCCTGTCCGTACCTGGGGCTGTAGATATGGGTGAATGAACATGTCTTCCGTGATAAATTTCCTGTAGCTTTTAATCCCCCTAAGGCTTTTTAAGGCTTTCTGTATTTTCCTCTACATTAAATGCATCAAAGACGCTCTGGCATTTCAAGTTCATGTACTGTAGGCCACCTTTGGGTGCAAGTTTTCAGTCAACTGCTTCAAGTGAACAATTTAGAATTGCTGGCAGCTGCTCAAAACACAGTGGCTCCAGAATTTCTATCTAGTGCACCTATGTCAATAAGTAAACCTAGCTGTATCCAACATTATGTTCCTTCCGCCCTGCTTCTACCCCCTTAGGATCCATTTCCATAGATACACCGCAGGATTTAGGTTCATATAAAGTGGCATCAATCTTGCAGTACTTCTGGTTGTATTGCACCTTCCTATGGGTCATCACAGTTTGTGCATTTCCCTCTGGGACTTACTGGGACTCGAGTCTGATTCTAGATCTAAAGCAATGAGAAAAAGTAGCACTCCGCTTTGAGGAGTAAAGAGCAACTGTTTCTGCCCGGTTTTGAACCGGGGACCTTTCGCGTGTGAGGCGAACGTGATAACCACTACACTACAGAAACACCCGGGAAAACTCTATGCTGCTCTTCTTTAACTTTTATGGCTTTCAGTGGACGAAATTTAATCCCAGTTCGAAATTCCACTGCCAGCAGCAGTCCTGGAAAGGGCCTCAGTAAGCACCAAGCGAACCAAGGCTCACTGCATTTGCCTTGACTGGTCATTTCCCTCAAGGCTTAGCTTTAATGCCTCTTTGTTATCTCTTTCTCTTGTTCCTGCCACTTTCGTTTGCTTTTGGTGTGAGAACTCAAAGCAAACGTGTGGGGCCCCACTGTCCTTGTTTCGAGGGTAGGCGAGGAACCCTAAGCCAGGGAATATCGGGAGGCTCAGTCTCCTTTGCCCGAAGGGGTGGCTCCGTGCTTCCTGAGGCCCTTTTCTTTTTCAGTGTCAGCCGGTGGAGAAGGTTCAGGTGATAGAAGAGAACAAAGGGAACCTTTAGAACTCTCAGGAACTAAAACTAACATAAAGCATGTCTTGTTTGGTGCCCCGCCTCCCAAGAACCAGATGAGAATTGTGTCCTGGTCTGAAATCTGATTTAGAGCAGAGAAATGAGGTCTGGCTAAAGATGCTGAGTAATTGGAAGTCTTCTTGCAATGTTTTTTTTTTTTTTCCTTTTTCTCCTTACAAGGCTATTGGCGGACACTTGTCTATCCGCAAACAAAACCTGTTTCCGCCCGGTTTCTAAACAGGGACCTTTCGCGCATAAGGCGAAGGTGATAAGCACTGCACTTCGGGAACCAGGCGAGTGAGCTAACCTAAGAATTTGTCCAAGAAAATTGTAGGACCTGCAGTTTTCAAGTACTTTGGCTTCCAGCACAGGAAATTCAACTACATTTGAAATTCAACTGCCAGCAGCAAAGTGCTGGAGAAAGCCCTCGGCAAAAGCACCAACAATCCCTCAGGCAAAGGAGTCTGCAGCTTAAAGCACCAACAATCCCTCAGGCAAAGGAGTCTGCAGCTTCGGTTAGGACATGATGTAGTTTTCTGCGCCAGATTAAAAAAAAAAAATTTTTTTTTTTTTTAATCTGTTAAGCTAGGACTTGGAGGAGGGCCCTGCCCCGAGAGCTTCGAGATCCCGCAGCTCATTAGAGTTTCCATTTTCAGAACGAAGCTCCTCTCGGGCTCTCCAGCTCCCCACAGCCCAGGAGCTGTGAAGGCTCTCACCCCGGGGCTTCGGACCAGCGCCTCGGTGGCCCCTTTAATGGCGCTGGTTCCATGAAAAGATGTGCAATGTTATTCATCCCCCCACTTGCTGGTAGTTGCCATGGAGTTGGTTAGGACTCAAGGCAACCACATGAGTGCAGTGCAGAACTTCCCCATAGGGCTTCAAGGCTGTAATTTGGTGCTGCCGTGGTTAAAGCGCTTGACTGCTAACTGAAAGGTCAGCAATTCGAATCCAGGAGCCCCTGTGCGGGAGAAAGATGTGGCAGCTTGCTTCTGTAAAGATCACAGCCTTGGAAACCCTATGGGGCAGTTCTACTCTGTCCTATAGGGTCGCTATGAGTCAGAATCAACTGGATGGCAACTAAGCGCCTCTGCGTGGGTTCCAAACACAAACCTTTCAGTTAATAGCCCAGTGCTCAACCGTTTGGCAGAAAACCGGAAAACAAGCATTGCTGAGGATGTGGAAAATTGGAACCCGCACCCATTGCTGAAGGGATTGTAAAATGGTACAGCCTCTGGAAATCCGTTTGGCAGTTCCTCAAGAGTTAACCATAGAATTCCCAGATGACCCAACATCTCCACTACTAGGCATATCGCCCCCAAAATTGAAAGCAAGAATGCAAACAGATATTTGTACACCAGTGTTCACTGTAGCATTACTCACATTATCGAAAAGGTGTAAACAACCCAAGTGTCCATCAGCAGATGAATGGATGAACAAAATGTGGTCTATCCATACAATGGAATACTATTCAGCCATAAACAGGAAGTTGTGATACATGTTAAGACATGGAAGAACCTAGAAAAATTATGCTGTATGAAAGAAGCCAGATACAAAAGGACAAATATTATATGATCCGACTTACTTGGAATCTCTAAAATAGCAAATGCGTAGAGACCAAAGTTTATTAGTGGTTACCAGGGGCGGGTGGGAGGGAAAAGGCAGGAAAGATTGCTTAAGGGGCACTGAATTTCTGTTAAGGATGTGGAAAAAGTCTGGAAACGGATAGTGGTGATGGTTCCGCAACATGGTGAACGTAATTACTGTCACTGAATTGTGCACATAAAGTGGTTGAAATAGCAAGTGTTTTGTTATCTATTTTACCACACAGGCACACACTCAAAATGATCCACACGTCCAGGCCACCCAGAAACACCAGAACCCTCCCTGCAGGCCCTACCCTGCACTTTCCCTGGGGCCTGACCTGCACTCTTTCCTCAGAAGCCCTTTTGCCTCAGCTCCTCCCCTCTGTCCCCCTCTGACACTTGTGCAGTCTCTTGTTCTGTGCCACTCAGTTTCAGTCCACTACTTTAATCACACCTTCATGTTTTAGCTGTACCTTAGCAAAGGCTGAAACATGCGTCTTAGGGCACTTGGCTCTTTGAAAATATCTAACAAGCAACACAGGCCAAGCCAGCCTTGAAGACCTGCATTGGATTCTTTACAGGGGCAGAGAAGAGCGGGCTACTGGAGAGCCATAAACTCACAGCGTGCAGCCCCGCATATCGCACACCTGGGCAGGGCCCAGTTCAAGAAACGGAAAAAAAGCGCTTTTGAAGCTTCTCTGCAGACAGAACCCGAAGGGAGTTGGTTTCTTGACCCGGAGAGGCCAGTCGAGCAAGGGGTCTCAGGTATGTCCCCAACTTCCGAAGACAGGCCAGGAACAGGCTGATTTTGAGGGACAGAGCCAAATAAAAGGGGCAAAGGCAGCCCAACCCCAGGCCTTGCAATTAAGGGTCTCGAACCCTAAGGTCTGACCAACCGAAGGGCCACGCCTTAAACTGATGTCTCGCCTTTATCAGGAGAGTCCTTCGTCTAAACTCATAGGTCAGGAAAGGGAGGAGCTGTATAGACCAACGTTCACATTTGACGGACAAAAAACCAAAAGGTCTACTGCGTTCGAGTCTATTGCGACTCATAGCGAGCACGGTAGAACAGCCCCAAAGGGTTTCCAAAGAGAGGCTGGTGGATTCCAACTACGGACTCTACATAGCAGCCTGAGCTCTCAACCACTGTACTACCATGCGGAACACGAAAATTCCCTAATAATTAGATGTGGAGTGTGAGGAAAAGACCTGCGCCAAGGAGAGTTCGCACTTTTTGCCTGAGCATATGGAAGGGTGGAGTTGCCATCAACAAATATGGGAAAAAAGGCAGGGGCAGCAGAATTTCGGGGACAAATCCGGAGTTCAATAAGGGGTCCCGGGGTCCTGGTTCAAAGAGTTATTCATGCAGGCTGTCTCCGTTTCTGTATCCATCTGAACCCTTTTTGATGTTGGAGTTCTTGGGCGCTCATGCTCGGCCCTCTTCCCATCCTGGGCACCTCCTCCCTGCAGGCTGGTGCCCTTCGCTGGACCCCAGCCACCGTCTCTTCACACGCTGCCGCCGCGCAAAGGCGCACCTCTGTGTCAGGTCTGAAGTGCGGCGGCGAGGAAGAGCCAGTTCACTCCGAAACTTGCAGAGACCTGACAGCCCTCGGCGTGCTGCAGGCTGACGATCCCAGGAGTAGAGGATAGGCGTCCTGGCCTCCCGAGTTTGGTGAGAAGAGATGTACTAGCTGGAGGCGGGGGATTACACCAGCCCCGACAGGTCCCTGGTGGTCTAGTGGCTAGGATCTGGCGCTTTCACCGCCGTGGCCCGGGTTCGATTCCCGGTGAGGGAAAGCCGTTTTGCGCTCTCTCTCCTCCGCCTGTTTGATGCAGAAGAGTCCCAGAATTTCCCAGGCTTGGAGAGGTGAGAGGCGATGAGCAACTGTTCAGCGGCTTGGGGCTCCCAACAGCTGTACCTTGCCCTTGGCCACCAGGAACCTTCACCGCTCCTGTGGTCCTCATCTAAGACACCTAACCTTTCGCTCTCAGAATGTTCATCTCCAGAGAACAAAGTAGAACCTGTGACAAGAGCTCCAAATCTCCTTTTTCAAAACAATTGCAAACAAAGTTGAAAGAGTAGTGACTTTATGCTTCACGCATTTACCAATGAACATTTTCCACATTAGCTTTGTCCATCTCTCCATATGTATGTATTTTCTACCCCATTTCAAAGTAACTTGCAGATATCTCAGACTAATTTCAAGGCAGTCCTCTGTCAGACAGGACTTGAGTATGGTTGATCTGTGTGAGTGGGCTCACCGGTCTTGCTTTCTCTCTGCCTCTCTCCTTTTATTGACTTCCATCATTTCATTCAGAGCCCTGGTGGCCCACTGCTTAAGAGTTTGGCTGGTAACTGAAAAGGCTGGAAGTTTGAATTCAACAGTCGCTCCTTGGAAACCTTATGGGAGCAGTTCTACTCTGTAATATAGGGTCACTTTCAGCTGGATGGATCGCAAAAAATCATTCACATCTCAGGAAATGAGGTAAAATTCACTTTGAGTTTAGGGCAATAGCACAGCTCTTTAAGTCTCCATCATAAACCACAAACTCTGCCTCATTTGCCAGAGTTTCCTGTCCCAAGGTGAAATTTCTGCAAACAATAACGTTATTTCCTTTTCTCTGCCTTCACCCATTTCTTATTGCCCAGGGAGGGCAGATGATTGTCAGAGCAGGACTTGGGACTTTGTGTGTCCCTTGGGCAAACAGCTCCATTACACTCCAAAGCCACCACAGCTTCCTATGTAGAGTATAGAAAGGTGTGTCAGCAGTGGTTTATCTGGAAGTGGGTTCACGAGACAGGATAACTTTCGTTTTCTTCTTTATACACTTCTTTTTTTGGTAAGTTTTCTTACAACAAGCATATATTTGTCAGATTTACAATAAAACAATTAATAATGCTTAACATTTACACACTTAGACAAACCAGACTAACCTCATCTGCTGTGACTCAAAATTGATCACATGCTCTTGAGGCTGTAAAGACAGAGGTCTGACACTTACACAGCCACAGTCTGTTTTCTAAGAGCTTGGCCACGTCCATCACATTGCAGTTTCTCAATATGTCATGCATTGTTTTTTTAGATGTTTTCTAAAATGTAAAGAGTTTAACTTTATCCAAGGAATTTTATCTTTGTCCTTGGTTTCTAAGAGATAACTCTAAACCAAAAACCAAAACAAAACAGCAAACTATTGCTGTCAAGTCAATTCCAACTCATACATACATTTATGTAGTACAGGGCAGACTTGCCCAATAGATTTTCTGAGGATGTAAGTCCTTAGGGAAGCAGATTGACACAACTTTCTCCAGTAGAGTGCTAGTGGATTGAAACCACTGACCTTTGGGTTAGCAGCCCAGCACTTAGCCACTGTCCCACCAGGGCTCCTTGAGATAACTCTAAACTCTTGGAATTTGCTAAGTAATTGAGATTCCTTTGTTTACTACGAAGCCCTGGTGGTGTAGTGGTTAAGTGCTAAGGCTGCTAACCAAAAGGTCAGCAATTTGGATCCAGCAGGCACTCCTTGGAAACTCTATGGAACAGTTGTACTGTGTCCTATAGGGTCGCTGTGAGTCGGAATGGTCAACAGGTTTGTTTACTATAGGCCTCCAGACCATACCTGAAGGTTTATGCTAATTAAGCAACTCAGATGGGGGCTGGCCAACCTAGAAAGACCACCTCCTGTTATCAGCCAATTTGGGGGGAGGTGGGTAAGTTTTGCTGGAACATCCATTACAGTGGATACAGGCCACACCCCTCAGAAAACTCCTACAACTGATTGGCCAATCACATGAGATCACATCATGGAAGTGAATCCACTATATTACATTATGAAAAAGCAGTATGTCCAGCATCTGCCAAACCACTGAGAATCATAACCTAATCAAGTTGACACATAATATTAACCATCATGGGTCGTATGTCCTCAACCTGCCATCATGTGGCTGACTGATAGTCCCACCTCCGTTGGGGACTGGTGTCATATCAGGGACTCAGAGTTGTTTTCCACTGTTGGTTTTGGGCTCTGAGTAGTGGCTGTAGCCAGATTAGCCTTGGTGAGTGGAAGCCCATGTCACTGAGCCCACGCATAATTTCTATCACCGCTGCTAGGCCACTTTATAAGCCCTTTGAGCAGTCCTAGAATTTCCATTTGGTTTCTTTTGATGGTTTTCACACCTCCATTATCTATTAGATCACTCACTGAAATCATGTTTTCTGTGTGCGTGTGTGCAATAGCTGCTTTGAAGTCTGCTAAATGTAACATCTGGGACATTTTTGAGCTGAGAGTTGGTTTCTATTGACTTATTTTTGCTTTGAATATGAGTCACATGTTTCTTTGAATGTATAGTATTTTTTAATTATTAGACACTTTGAATGATACATTGTAGTATGTTCTGATATCTTTCTCCAGAGTATCAATTTTTGTTCTAGGATACCTTATGGGCAGCTCTACTCTGTCATATAGGGTCACTATGAGTTGGAATTGATTTGATGGCACACGACAACAACAACAAGCATTTTGATTACTGGTTGATTACCTTACATTTGTAGAAGACTGGATTTAGGCTTTAAGATGAATCTGTGGAAAGTTCAAGGTGTTTACCAAAACCCTCACCTTGTTGGAACTCCACCTCCAAACTGTGACTCCTCTGCAGCTCTTCTCAGGGGTTGGTTTGCACTTTGTTAGGGCCTGTCATATAAGTAAATCTTATATTAGGGTATGGGTTGTGCTCTTCAAGTACAGTTTTCTGGAGAGAGTCTCAGCTGGATGCTCAGTGGTAAAGAGTTAACAAAGCTTGAATTCCAACATTACCTGGTACTGATCTCTAGGACCTCTGTTCTGTTCTCCATCCTGTAGCATCTGTCCTCTGGCGAGCCTGTGTAGTACTTTCCTGCACATGAGCAGCCCAGCACTCAGCAAATAGCCTGCAGAGAACCCCCATATGGAATTCTGAAAATTGACCTCTAAATGGTTTTCTCCCTTCTGGTGCTCTAATCTTTCCTTACTCTGGTCTCTGCCTCCTCATGTGAACACCATGCTCTGCTGGGATTTCAGCTTGCTGTACCACCATCAGGAATTCTCCCAAACCCTCTCTCAGTGATCACAGTCTTACACTGCTTCTGTCCAACATCTGTAAACTGGAGCCTCATATATTGTCATTTTTATGGTTATTTAAAGGAAGAAGTCTAATTTGGGAGGAGTTACTGTGTCATACCTACAGGTGAACAGAGCGGTGCACAGGCTTCAGCAGACCACCTTTAAATGGGGGCTTTTCCACATTGATGACTGATTCTTGTCAGTGCCTTTGCAAATGAGGGTTTAATCACATGTGTTACTGATTTCAAAATAATTTGAGCAGCATTTTCCACATTTACGAATGACCTGGACCAAGGATTTTCTTTTTATTTTCTTAATGAGTACAATAAAAAATGACCTGGGACTGCTGGGTTTACTTTCAGCATGATGGTCTCACAATACCTAGGCTGAATACCCTGTCCTCCGGGGATAATTCAATACTTCTAACTCTCCTAGGACCACAAGAGAGAGGATTAGCAAAAGGAGACCTGTAAAGCACCAACACTGGTCCTGTTAGAGAGGACTGGGCTTAGGCTGGGCAGGTGCAGTAGAATATGATAATATTCCCAGAATGGGGAGGCAGGTGGAGGGATGAGAGGCCACCATGAGGGGCAAAGGTGGGGAGGAGAGGCCCAGAGAGACAAGCTGCCTTTACTGGGGCCAGTGAATAGAAATAGTGAATAGACAGACTGAACAGGTGGGGTCTTCTTCACTTTTCTCTTCATTCTCACAATCCTGTCCCTCTTCCCTCTGAACCTCCCTCTGGATAATCTTCTCCATCACTGTCTAGGCAGGGCGGAGGCAGAGGTCTGGTCCCACTGCATCTTCTCTCCCATACAAGCTAACCTTTCTTCTATAGGGACCCATTTTGGGGGCCTGTTGAAGCCTGTACATCTTTCTCGGAATAATGGCTTTTAATGTGTGGAACAGAACATTTAGAATGACAAAAAGAGGCAACTGTCAAATCTAGTTATCTTTGTGAGCCTTCCAAGTCTGATAGGAGAGTGAAATAGCACCAACCCTCCAAACATAGGAAGCACCGTAGACCCAAGACCCCAGAATTGGGGTAGTCCAAAATAAGAAATCTGAAATTCAGTCACTCTCAGGGAAATTTAAACTTTCAGACATCATTCTTTTTTACTCGCCAAACAAAAAAAGCAGTGGAGTTCCAAGAGGAAGGACCACCGGACCCATCATGGCCACCCCAGGGATTTGCATGTCCGCAGGAGCAGCCATACCCTGATCCAAATAAAAGACACTGACTGGAAGGTGGGCGGTACTGAAGACCTTGAAATTAGAAGCCCTGCACCGTGCAGACTGAAGAAGCAGGATGATGAAAAGCTGTGAGCTTCTCTTCTCCCTAGCTAGCAGCCTGAGATCAATTGCCGAAATGTAAGATACCTGGGCGCATTGCCGACGACGAAAGTGAGGTTTGCAGGGAGTTTAATGGATCTCCTCGGTTCCAGGACCGGTAGGGACTAAGTCACTGTTCCAGCCCCCTGAACGTCTTGCTTCAGAGCCCAAGAGGGGAGCCGGGCAGCGGATTAAAACTGCTGCGCAGAAGGGGCATCTGACTGCGGGAGCGACTCCGCCCTCCCTTGGGCCTCTGAGAATGGCCTCCGCCTGTGCTCTTTTCCTCCAGGTGGAACTCCAGGAGTTCATGGAAAGAAAGGACGACCAGGATCTAAGGGTCTATTCCAACCTACCCGATAAGGTCCTACCGAGACTTACCACGGATCCACCCTCTTGGTCCTGTTACTGGAATGTGCAAGCTTTCCACTACCATCGTGGGTACTTTTCTCCCAGTTCTTTAGGCACAAGAGAAAGTTCCAGGGGCTCCAAGTGCACCTACTGTTTGTCTGCCTCCCCTTCCTTACTGCGTGGTCGGAGCTGTAGGCTCTTCACTTCGTTTCTGAAGGCTCTGGGAGAAATACTACAGCAAAAGAAACACACTTATTAATAAACATAACTTTAGTTAAGTTTATTATCGATCCAAAAAGAGAGAGAATACAAGTTTGCAAGTAGCACACAAAGGCCTACAAAGCTATACTGGTTTTGCAGCTCCATATGGAATTAAAGTAACAGCTGTACATTACCCTACTGTTAGTGAACAATCAGCTTTACTCAAGTTCAGCTGGTATGAACCTTACTCTGACGCTCTGCCCATCCTAATTCCTTACCAGTACCTCCTACGGTTGCCCGTGACAATGATGCACTTCACACTTCACTTGGTTAGTTACTTTCTCAACGTCCTCGTCCTCGGAAAGTCCCAGAGCGCAAAGAGGGGGCGGGGGTGGGCGGTTGGGGCGTGGACCCCGGGCAGGGAGGCTGGGGCAGATCTCAGAGCCCTCAGGATGCGGAGCCCTGCAGGGCGGTGTTTTGTGGTGCATCGTCCCCTGCTGGTGGTGAGCAGCCACTGTGCGTCTCCCACTGCGAGAGGGTGCGGGTATCGGAGTCCCCCAGCTCACTCGGGCTCGATGTCAACGCCCAAATGTGTCCAAAGGCAGGACTCTCGGCCTAAGTGTCTCTTATACTACCAGTCTCTGGAGCGCGCGTGGTTGAACAGGCCAGAACAATGTTAAGATGTCCTCAGCCTGAGCTTAACGGACAATTCTTGACATCAGATAGAAAATTTGGAAAAAGAGGGCTCTGTGTGTCTGTGGTGCAATTGGTCAGCGCATTTGGCTGTTAACCAAAAATTGGTGGTTCGAGCCCACCCAGGGACGTTATGCTTTACTTTAAGCTCTTTGTAGTTGCTTAATAGCAGCTTCACAGCAACACACAAGCCCCCACAGTACGACAAAGTGACAGACTTTTGTGTTGCTGTGATGCTGGAAGCTACACCACCAGTATTCAGGTACCAGCAGGGTCACCCATGGAGGACAGGTTTCAGCTGAGCTTCTAGACTAAGACAGACTAGGAAGAAGGACCCGGCAGTCTACTTCTGAAAAGCATTAGCCGGTGAAAACCTTATGAATAGCAGCAGAACATTGTCTGATATAGTGCTGGAAGATGAACCCCCCAGGTTGGAAGACACTCAAAAGATGACTGAGGAAGAGCTGCCTCCTCCAAAGTACAGTTGACCTTAATGATGTGCATGGAGTAAAGCTTTCGGGACCTTCATTTGCTGATGTGGCACGACTCAAAAAGAGAACAAAGAGCTGCAAACATCCATTAATAATCGGAACCTGGAATGTACGAAGTATGAATCTAGGAAAATTGGAAATCATCAAAAATGAGATGGAACTCATAAACATTGATATCCTAGGCATTAGTGAACTGAAATGGACTGGTATTGGCCATTTTGAATTGGACAATCATATCGTCTACTATGCTGGGAATGACAACTCGAAGAGGAATGGTGTTGCATTCATCATCAAAATGAACATTTCAAGATCTATCCTGAAGTACAACGCTGTCAGTGATAGGATAATATCCATACGCCTACAAGGAAGACGAGTTAATACCACTGTTATTCAAATTTACACACCAATCACTAGGACCAAGGACGAAGAAACAGAAAATTTTTATCAGCTGCTGCAGTCTGAAATTGATCAAACATGCAATCAAGATGCATTGATAATTACTGGCGATTGGAATGGGAAAGTTGGAAATAAAGAAGAAGGATTAGTAGTTGGAAAATATGGCCTTGGTGATACAAAAAAATGCCGGAGATCGAATGATAGAATTTTGCAAGTCCAACGACTTCTTCATTCCAAATACCTTCTTTCACCAACATAAACAGTGACTATACACATGGACCTCGCCAGATGGAACACACAGAAATCAAATTGACTACATCTGTGGAGAGAGACGACGGAAAAGCTCAACATCATCAGTCAGAATAAGGCCAGGGGCCGACTGTGGAAAAGACCATCAATTGCTCATATGCAAGTTCAAGCTGAAAATGAAGAAAATCAGAGCAAGTCCACAAGAGCCAAAACATGACCTTGAGTATATCCCACCTGAATTTAGAGACCATCTCAAGAATAAATTTGAGGCATTGAACACTAGTGAGCGAAGACCAGACAAGTTGTGGAATGACATCAAGGACATCATCTATGAAGAAAGCAAGAGGTCACTGAAAAGACCAGAAAGAAAGAAAAGACCAAGGTGGATGTCAGAGGAGACTGTGAAACTTGCTTGAGTGTCGAGCAGCTGAAGGAAAAGGAAGAATTGATGAAGTAGAAGAACTGAACAGAAGATTTCAAAGCGCCTCTTGAGAAGACAAGGTAAAGTATTATAATGACATGTGCAAAGAGCTGGAGATGGAAAACCAAAAGGGAAGAACACACTCAGCGTTTCTCAAGCTGAAAGAATTGAAGACAAAATTCAAGCCTCGAGTTGCAATAGTGAAGGATTCAATGGGGAAACTGTTAAATGATGCAGGAAGCATCAAAAGAAGATGGAATGAATGCACGGAGTCATTATACCAAAAAGAATTAGCCGATATTCAACCATTTCAAGAGGTGGCATATGATCAGGAGCCAATGGTACTGAAGGAAGAAGTCCAAGCTGCTCTGAAGGCATTGGCGAAAAACCAGGCTCCAGGAATTGACAGAATATCAATTGAGATGTTTCAACAAACACATGCAGCGCTGGAGGTGCTCACTCGTCTATGCCAAGAAATATGGGAGACAGCTTCCTGGCCAACTGATTGGAAAAGATCCATATTTATGCCTATTCCCCCCAAAAAGTGATCCAACCGAATGTGGAAATTATAGAACAATATCATTAATATCACACCCAAGAAAATTCTGCTGAAGATCATTGAGACACGGCTACAGCAGCATATTGACAGGGAACTGCCAGAAATTCAGGCCAGTGTCAGATGAGGACGTGGAACCAGGGATATCACTGCTGATGTCAGATGGATGCTGGCTGAAAGCAGAGAATACCAGAAGGATGTTTACCTGTGTTTTCTTGATTATGCAAAGGCATTTCACTGTGTGGATCATAACAAACTATGGATAACACTGCGAAGAATGGGAATTCCAGAACACTTAATTGTGCTCATGAGGAACCTTTACATAGATCAAGAGGCAGTTGTTCGGACAGAGCAAGGGGATACTGATTGGTTTGCGTCAGGGTTGTTTTCTTTCACCACACCTATTTAATCTGTATGCTGAATGAATAATACGAGAAGCTGGACTATATGAAGGAGAACGGGGCATCAAGATTGGAGGAAGACTCATTAACAACCTGCGTTATGCAGATGACACAACTTTGCTTGCTGAAAGTGAAGAGGACTTGAAGCACTTACTAATAAAGATCAAAGACCACAGCCTTCAGTATGGATTACAGCTCAACATAAAGAGAACAAAAATCCTCACAACTGGACCAATGAGCAACATCATGACAAACGGAGAAAAGATTGAAGTTGTCAACGATTTCATTTTACTTGGATCCACAATCAACAGCCATGGAAACAGCAGTCAAGAAATCAGAAGACGCATTGCATTGGGTAAATCTGCTGCAAAGTACCTCTTTAAAGTGTTGAAGAGCAAAGATGTCACCCTGAAGACTAAGGTGCACCTGACCCAAAGACCCAAGCCATGGTATTTTCAATCGCATCATATGCATGTGAAAGCTGGACAATGAATAAGGAAGACAGAAGAAGAGTTGACGCCTTTGAATTGTGGTGTTGGCGAAGAATATCGAATATACCATGGACTGTAGAAAGAACGAACAAACCTATCTTAGAAGAAGTACAACCAGAATGTTCCTTGGAAGCAAGGATGGCGAGACTGTGTCTTACATACTTTGGACATGTTGTCAGGAAGGATCAGTCCATGGAGAAGGACATCATGCTTGGCAGAGTACAGGGTCAGCGGAAAAGAGGAAGACCCTCAAGGAGGTGGATTGACATGGTGGCTGCAACAATGAGCTCAAGCATAACAACGATTGTAAGGATGGCGCAGCACCGGGCAGTATTACGTTCTGTTGTGCATAGGGTCGCTATGAGTCAGAACCGAGTCGATGGCACCTAACAACAACAACAGCAACAACAGAAGTTTTAGGCCGTTAGCGACTTTTATTCTCAGAGTCCTCTGGATCTCTGTCCACTTTGAATCAGATGCCAAAATTGCTACACAGATTCAAGTCCCATAAAAGTGACTACAGGAAGGATTTTTTTCTGCAAAAAGTTATTTCCAAAAAACCAGCGAAAGCGGCTTCGGTGTTTACTTATCCCAGAGCCACTGCACGGATTCTCTCACTTCCTGATGCTGAGGTTTTACACTGTGCAGCCCAGAAACCTGAAGAGTCCTGATAATGGAGAATAAGAAAACCCCACATCTGTGGTGCAGCTGCAAGCTCTGTGAGCAAATCTTGGTTTCGCCAGGGTGAGACTTGGAAAAAGTTATGGAATTTTTTGGGTGTCTCTGTTTCTTTGTTTATAAAGAGGGGCAGATGGGAGTACTTCCCTCATGGGTTAACCTAAATTTTAATGAGAGAGGCACATAAAGCATTTAAAAAAAAATTTAGCACTTAATAAATGCTCACTGACATCAGCTGTTACAATTGTTTTCAGTGGCATCATCATCACCATTGTTATCTACCCCATCCTTTTGACAACTGCATATCCTTTCACAGCACAGATAGACCATTGTATATTTAAGCATTTCCTAATTGATGGACATGACATTGGTTCTAATGTTTATTGTCATAATTCTTCAGAGGACAGCTTATACAGATATGTTTAATTAGGTGTGCAAGTATTTCTCTCAAATGCATTCCCGGATGTGGTGTTGCCTGATCAAAGTATTTGTGCATTTCTGATTTTGCTGGTTAGTGTCTAATTGCCCTCCAAAGGGGCTGTACCTAGTCGTATCCCCAAATTCTGAGAGAATGGCTCTTTTCTGGGCAGCAGAGGATCTGGCATTTTAATAGCAGCTGAAGCCTATAACTTTTGCTTGGAGAATGCTATTGCTTGCTGGTTTCACACACTATGAATTTTGTGGATGAGAGGCTGGCTCTGTGATGTTCTTCTGTATTCTCCTGACCCCTGGGATTCTGGAAAAGTGGTTCCCAGGAGGGACTTGAGCTTGCTTTGACCTGACTGTAGAGGGGTGGACAGAGGTAACCCTGTTCCCATTGATCCTGTGACAGAGAGTACAGGTTGCATCTTCTGAGGAACCCAGAACTCACCCACTCTCCATAGTGGGACCTTCATGGCTGCTCCTGAGCCAAATAAAAATGGAAAAGGGAAGACTTTTTTTTCTTTTTATTTAATTTTAGATGAAGATTTACAGAATAAACTAGTTTCTCATCAAACAGTACATACACTGTTGTATGACAGTGGTTAACAGCCCCATGACATGTCAACATTCTCCCTTCTCAACACTGGGTTCCCTATTACCAGCTTTCCTGTTTCCTCCTACCTTCCAGTCCCTACCCTAGGGCTGGTGCACCCCTTTAGTCTTGTTTTTGTCCATGGGCCTGTTCAATCTTTGGCTGAAGTGTGGACCTTAGGAGTGGCCTCATTACTGAGCTGAAAGGGTGTCCAGGGGCTATACTCTCAGAGTTTCTTCAGTCTCCATCAGGCCAGCAATTCTGGCCTTTCTTTTTGAGTTAGAATTTTATTCTATATTTTTCTCCAGCTCTGTCCAGGACCCTTTTTGTTATCCCTGTCAAAGCAGTCAGTGGTAGTAGCCGGGCACCATCAAGTCGTACTGGACTCAGTCTGGTAGTGGCCATGGTAGATGTAGTCCATTAGTCCTTTGGACTGATCTTTGTCTTGTGTCTTTAGTTTTCGTCAGTATTTCTTGCTCCTTAGCGGGTGAGACCAGTGGTGGAGCATCCTAGATGGCCCCTCACAGGCTTTTCAGACCCCAGACGCTACTCACCAAAGTAGAATGTAGAACATTTTCTTTATCAACTCTGTTATGCCAGTTGATCTAGATGTTCCCTGAGACCATGGTCCCCACAGCCTTCATCCCAGCAATTTGTTCCCTCAGGGAGTTTGGATGTGTCTATGGAGCTTCCACGACCTTGCGTTGTACAGGTTGTGCTGGTTTCCCCAGTATTGTGTTCTGTCTTACCCTTCACCAAAGTTACCTCTTATCTATTGTCTACTAAGTGTTTTGGAAAGGGAAGACTCTTAAGTTTAATCTTCCATGAGATTAGAACTTTAAATAATGGATTTTTTCTTATTTTCTGTGGCAACTAGAGGAGAGATTGCATCCTTGAGACTTTATTTTCAGGGAACTTAATACTAGAGGGTGTTCTGTTGTGCTTGTGGAATTGTTTGGTCCGTGCTGGTATGTAGTGCTGGCTGTAAAATCTTGTCTGGTGAGCTGGAGTGGACAAGTAGCTAACAAAAACTTGTCACAGGAAATAGAGGATGAATTCTCACATAATTTTACCTAGAATTAATCCCTAGTTTGATCCTTTTAGAGGTTTGGGTGATAACATTAAAGAGACATCCCTTGAATGTCTAAAGTTGCCATAGTAACCAGGTTACAAGTTCTTAGGAAGAGTCACATGAGGTGGGTGTAGGACATTTTTTTTTTTTTTTTGTCCTTTCGTGATCTTTTCCTCCCAGAGAGATAGGCATATGGTTGTCTGACAACAGAAAATTCAGGGAATATACAGAAAAGCAGATGCGATGAGGACATTTTCAGTTCTCTACTTAAGCTGCTAGTTCCCAATGACTGAACAAATACTAATCTCATTGTTTCAAATACAGACTATGTATTGAAGTTCGATAAGTGTTTAGGAGTGTGGAGCAAAAGCACAGGCGTGAGGCTCTATTTCACAAATGATATATCACTGGTGAGGCTGACTCTTGCATGGGAGGAGTCCCCCACCCCCTCTCACTTTCTCCTACCCACCTCCTTTTGTTGACTCCTATCATCCAAGTATATCTGAGATAATGAGATAATACCCAGTTTAGGTTTAGGAGAAGGAAAGAAAGAACACATTAGGACTTCATCCAAGACACGTGTTCTCCTTCAGTTTATAAGAATTCCCTGAGTAGGATGAAAAGCCCTATAAAAAAATGGTACCATTCCTTATTCCACTGATCAGGGTAGACAGATTATTGTCAGGGTAAGAGTCAGGGTTTCATGTGTCTCTTGGCTAAACAGCATCTACTAGCATCTCAACCAATTACCACTTCATCCATATAATTGATAAAGTTGTACACCTGTACTATTGTTTTAAAAGGCCATATAGCAAAATATTAATGAGAATTACCTCTTATGATTGGAATTGAGAAACAGGAAGTTTAATTTCTTCTTTGCAGTGTATGGATTTGTTTGTTTTACATCAAGCATGACTTTATTACTTGTATAACAAATAAATGACTGACTTTAAAAGTATATATTAAAATCCTCAGACAAACCAGACCATATTGATCTGCTGTGACTCAAAGTTGACCACAGGCTGCGAAAGCCACAAGGCAGGCCATTAACCCACAATCATTGCCTTTCTCTGAGAACTCAGGGAAGTCTCAGTCTTTAGGGACTTCTTAATGCATCATAATGCAGAAGTTTCCACAGGATTTTCTTTCCATGGTTTTTCCAGTCTTCTCTGGGCTAGAAGCCAACAGATGCAAAACAAAACAAAACAAAAACCTTTGTTTTGAATTTCTAGAAACATGACCATTACTTTTTTGTGAAAAAGAAAATCCACTTATGGTATTCAAAACATACATTGGCAACATAACTTTATTTTAATGAAATAGGCAGCCTCTGACAAAAATATAAAGGTTCTGACAATGATTTTTGGAAATTTTGTTGTTTAGCTGTTTTCCTTTATTTACTAATTTATTCATTTACTTTTATTGTGCTTTAGGTGCAAGTTTACAGCTCAAGTTAATTCCTCATTCAAAAATTTATACATGTATTGTTTTGTGACATCAGTTGCAATCCCCACAATGTGACAGCACACTCCCCCTTTCCACCCAGGTTCCCTGTGTCCATTGAACCAGTTCCTGTCCTTTCCTGTCTTTTCATCCTGCCTCTGGACAGGAGCCACCCCTTTGATCTTGTATATCTGATTTAACCTAGAAGAACGTTCCTCACGTGTATTATTTTTTGTTTTATAGTCCTGTCTAATCTTTGTCTGAAGAGTAGGCTTCGGGAATGATTTTAGTTCTGGGTTAACAGAGTGTCCAGGGGCCGTAGTTTCAGGGGTTCATCCAGTCTTTGTCAGACCATTAAGTCTGGTCTTTTTAAGTGAATTTGAGTTCTGCTCCACTCTTTTCTCCTGCTCTGTCCAGGATTCTCTGTTGTGTTCCCTGTTAGGGCAGTTATTAGTGGTAAGCCAGGCACCATCTAGTTCTTCTGTTCTCAGGGTGGTAGTCTCTGGTTTAGATTGGGGGAAAAATTTATCTCAGTGTTTATAATGATCTGAGTGAAAGAAAGAGTGAATAAAATGAGTACATACAGACAGATAGCTTTCCAGTCAAAATGTGATACAGGCCCAAAGACAGCAAGCTCATTCTCATATAAATCAGGAAATACAGACTTTCCAAAAAAAAAAAAAAAAAAAAGCCTATTTGATACCCAAATTCTGCCAGTGACAAAATTAATCACAACAAAATCTTAAGAATGATAAAGTCATGTGTGCTGGGTATTCTGCATTTGTCCCTCTAGATCCATTCTCACCATTATCCACCCATTTTATGTCCCAGGAAGCTGACCCCTGCATAAAAGGTTTCCCTTGCCCACTTGATTCTTGGTGGATACAGCCAATGGGATGCAAGAATATGACATGGGGGGTAATTATCCCCTGCAGGCCGGCAGAGGTTGTGTTCCATCCATGAAGTCCACAGCTTTCGTCCAGGGACACTCTGTGACAGCTGCAGGCTTAGCTACAACTATGACTTCATCCAGGTTCCAGAAATCTCTCTCTCTCCTTGCCCCACTAGGTCTAGGGATGGTAATGACTCTTCACTGTTGCTAGTGCTGGCATGTTGCACCATCTTTTGGTGACTGCATTCCCCTCTTAGATAGAGTCCAGTAATCTTAAGATGGAGGTCCCAGGAAACAGCCTCAATCCTCAGCAGGTAGGGTCTTCAGAGAAGCTCAGGGGATGCACCACAGAATTATCTGGGAGCTAATTGTATCTCTAGTCAACTCATTAGCACAAGAATAAACACACCCTTCTTCCTTCAAAACTACCTGCAATAAAAATTTCATAGTCTCATAGGCAGAGCAATTCCCCTACAAAAGTCAAGAGACAACAAACTGGCAAAATACTTGAAAAGCCTTTCTAAGCCTGACAGAAAACTCAGAAGCCTTAAGGGGAAAGACTGATATGTTTAACTACACAAAATTTTTAAGAATTTGTATGACAAAAAACAAGTCATAAAGAAATTTGTCAAGCACACAGCAACAGACAAGGTGTAAGAATGGTGCGGGGGTGGTATCTGACCCCCTCTAACTTCACAAGGTGGAAGGAGAGTCAAGATTAGTAGCCCAGAGTTGATTCCTATGAGGCAGACTTGCCTCTACTCTTTCCATCTTTACCAATTCTGACACCAACCAGCCCTCTCGTGGTGCTCTCTACTTCTCTGTTGGGTCCAATAATTCATTGCAATGGCCACTCAGAACTCATAGACCATACTCACGATTGTGAGGTTTATGAGGGAAGTAACAGATTAGACTCCTGCTTCCAGGAGCTTCTCTGGGCTGGGATCCTGGGTCCAAGGGATGTGCTGGCTCTTGGCTGTTTCTCCATTGGTGGTAGTGGGATTCTTTCTTTTCCACCTCTTGGGTAGCTCCTTTCAGTCCAGCAAGATGGCAGAACTAACCAATTCCCTTGGTGGGCCACAATTACCCTATTACACACTTCTGCCCAATCGCTTGGGTGGGAGTTATAAGATCATGTCTAGAGACACCATACAAAAGCGATCCATCACACCGAACAAGGCCAAGGTCTGGGTGATTCAGATTCAGACAATTTCTTACTTATGTAGACAACAAAAAGATGAGTAGCCAAAGGTGCCTGGGTTCTAATCCCACACGCCAAAAAGGAAGACATGGAAACAAAAGGGGCCTGATGACTACAGCAAGAGTTGTAGGATATCTGTTGCTGATGAGCCAATTCTAGACTGCAGCTAAGCAGTTTTATAGTTTGCAGCTATAGCCTGAAGGTGAACAGACCAAAAAACCTCGTATCTCACATCAGAACCTGGAAGGCGGTGAGAAACTGTCTCATGACTGCCTCCCAGAGAAGATAGGGAGGCAAGTGGAGAGACGGTCTCAGGGTAGTTCTTCACAAGCCTCATGGCGGTTCTTTACATGCCTCCAAGGTCTCTTGTTCTGGGAGAATCACTTTTTATGTTTAAGGATAAATCATCTCCCAGAAAATGATTTGGAAAAGGATAGTGAGAATGGTTACACAGCTTGAAGAATGTAATCAATGTCACAGAATTGTACTTGGAGAGATCATTGAGTAGGCGTAGGTTTTATTATGTAGATTTTCACCACATGCACTCAAAATTATATTTCTTCTCTCCCTTTTTCGTAATGTGTGAAAAATATATTGTTGCTGTTGTTAGGTGCACTTGAGTGGGTTCTGACTCTTGGCCACCATATGTACAACAGAATGAAATACTGCCGGGTCCTGCACCATGCTAACAGTCATTGCTATGTTTAAGCCCATTGTTGCAGCCACTGTTTCAATCCATGTCCTTGAGGGTCTTCCTCTCTTTCACAGGCCCTCTACCAAGCTTGATGTTCATCTCCAGGAAGTGGTCCCTCCTAATAACATGTTCAAAGTAAGTGAGAGGAAGTCTCAGTGGCAGCAACTGACAATTTAAAAGCTCCTGATTCTGTTGGTGGAGCTTAGGTTGCTAGGTGGTTGAGATCTCTTAGCTGCTAATCAAAAGATCGGCAGTTAAATCCAGCAGTGGTCCTTGGAAAGCCTATGTGGCAGTTCTACTCTGTTGAATAGGGTCTCTATAAGTCAGAATTCACTTGATGGCCATGAGGATGGCAATGCGTTTTTCTTCTTCTTCTTCTTCTTTTTTTAATTCTCTCGGTAAGCGGCTAGAGAAGATTCTCTAACAATGGAAGGGAGGATAAAAACTACCCGCCCAACGTGGGGCTCGAACCCACGACCCTGAGATTAAGAGTCTCATGCTCTACCGACTGAGCTAGTCGGGCACCACAGCCACTCACTTTCTACATAATTGTCATTATCTTTAGTGAGCTAGAGTCATAATTACTCAGTGTGACAGTAGTTCCTGAGTTTACAAATTCATGGACGCAGTTTCTACCTTTTACCGCTGAATCGCTCGAGGCTCAAAGACAGAGCTTGCGCAGGGTTCCTCGGACTCACCAGACGTGGGACTCAAGAGTCCTGAAACCCGGATATTTACGAAAATTCCTTCTGGACCTGGTCATTCTGAGAACCCGGTTTCGAGGACTCCGGCTCCGGAAGAGCTTGAGGGGAGGGGGATGAGTGCCGCAAACAACCTCAGGGAGCAGGAGGAAAAGCGGACACTCTTTTGCTCTTGGAACCTTCGAGCTGCAGCCCGAGCTCCGGTCCAAAATCCTTTTCTCTCCTAAACCATGATGCGGGTGGGGGCAGAGGGAAGAGGGCGACGTGTTATTGGAAAGTAGGTCCTATATATTTGGGAGCACAATTTTTAAATATGTAAACTGGGAGTATCGATTTGTAAACTCAGATGGGATTCAGGGCCTCATGCATCCTTGCTCTCGGGATCCTTGGCTCCTCTCCCCAAAGCGTTCCAATCTCTACCTTCTGAAAGGTTGGAGCTCCGGGGTCATTCTCTAGAAGGGTCTTCTCCGCTGCTCCCGTGAAGGTGAAGGAAACTGTCCTTGCAGCCTTAGTTACTGCTCCCATGGATTTTCATTTTGCCCTGAAGTGTTTCTCCGTATGGTTGGTGGAAACTACTATTTGCCAATTCTTTGGCTGCACTCCTGAGAGGCTGCCTCCAGCAAAAGTAGCATTACAACTTTTAAAAGACTGGGCTGCAGAAAGAAGTTTAACTACATGTCGCGACTGGCATTTGAACCAAAGTTGCTGAGGCCACAGTGCAGAGTCCTAACCAGTGTACCATCAAGGCCACTCGTTTAGGACAACAGTACTTAAGTTCCCCAGGAAAATGGATGCACACGTCCACAAAAGACTCATCTGAAAATATTCATAGCAGCCTTAGTCACGACCAAAAACTACAAGTAACCCAACTGCCCATCAATACTGCTGTATTCACACTTTGGAATAACCTGCATTAATATTGTAGAAATTAACCAGTGACGCAGGCAGGCAACAATGTGTATGAATATATTTCAAAAACATGACAATGCTTGACTGAAAAAACAAAACAAAGCAAAACCAGGTATTACAAGATGTACATTCATTAACGTGAACTCCAAGAGTAGGCAACACTAATCTCTGGTGATAGAAATGATTATAGTGAATAACTAAGCGTGGGCGGGCGGCGATTGATTGGAAAAGCGTTCTACAGACCTTGCTGGGATGATGGAAATTCCCTGTAACTTGATCTGCGTGATGGTTACATTTTTCCATTTTAATAGTCACCCAGTTAGGGTTTTTACATTTCACACTGAGTTATATTTGAAGAATTAACTGTTGGGATAAACATGGGGGACGGAGGATGGGGATAAGACTGTGTAGAGCACGGAAAAGAGCTTGGATTACATTTTAAACTCACTAAAAATTCATTCTCCCTTAGTCTAAAAAGGTCGCTATGAGTCAGAATTGACTTGACAGGAATGAGTTTAATGGGTTTAGTCTAAAAAAGTCATATTGATAGTTGAAATATCTCAGTCAGAAAAACGGTTATGACCACAACTCAGACTAAGTGAGAGGCTGCATTTTACTTTCTCCTCACTTGTGGGGAACAGCTATACTTTCCGAATGACCAGACCCCAGGTTTGTGCACTATCACGTTGCTTTCGCTTCTCTTGACTCGCAGCTCTGAGTCCTGCTGCTCTATGGCCTCATAGAAGCGTGCAGCCTGCGCAAGAACTAAAGGCAAACCTCAAGAGGAGTGAGTTCCTGCCAAGACAGGCTCCTGACACTGCCGAGATTACTGTGGGTAAACGAAGAGTACCAACCACTCACTGTCTGATCACCGCATGCCATAAACTTGTTAACAGATGATGCGTTTCCTTGAATGTTTTTGAAGTAAGAACCTTCACAGTATTTCCTTGCTTTGTTTTTGGATAGCCACAGATAATTTGCTTTTCTCTCTTTCAAGTCTTCTCTCAGTTCCGTCCCTCGCCTGCCTCCCCATCCCGCTTCCTCAGAAAGACCATTCTCTCCTCGCCAGGATGCCTCCTGAGTCTCTGCACAGGGCCTCCTGGAGCTCTTGTCCTCACCCACGCCTTCCTGTTTTCCTTCGCTCCGCTTCACGGTTCCCCTTTCCCCCTTATTTTCCCATTTCCCTCCCCACCGACCACAACCAAGTTGAGCCCGGGGAGTCTAGTGGCGCGGGCGGGCGAAGGAGGAGCAGGAGATGCTATGCGAAGAGACGTCCGGAAGCCCACTGGGGCTCAGCATGTTGTGGGCCCCGCCCCGGTTAGGCGGAGGTCGCACTAGGGGTCTCCGGGTGTTGCTGGCTTCTGAGGCGGAAGAGGACCAAGGAGGGTGAAGGCCATTCCGCGGCCCTTCTAGTTTGGGACTCACCCAAAACACGGGTTTCAAATATGCAGACCAACGCGATTCGTCGCCCTAACCCTTCCGGTTTTTCCGAGGCTGTGGAGCCTGCGCAATTGTGCGGCAGACATCGTGGTTAGTTAGAAATCCCTGTTCATCGACACCAGAAACACTGGATACTGAAGGCCCTGTGGCCCAACCTGTTAGCGCATTCGAATGTTAACCGAAAGGTTGGTAGTTCGCAGGCCACCCCGGGAAGCGGAGACCTCCCTTACCCTCCTGTCATCTCAGAGCCTCCCAGAAGAGTCATTCAGAACAAATTAGGAATGCGCCTGGGAATCCGGAAATGCTTGAAAGAATAAAATCATCAGCATTAAACGAGCTTTTCCTGTTGTTTGTTTGTACTGTTATTTATTGAACACTTTCCTCATTCTTGTACACATATCTTTGGCGACTTGTGCAAGTATTTCTATAGGGTACAGTCTGGAAGAGCAATGGCAGAAAAGGCAGTATGCTGGGGCAATCGTAGGGCTCACCTTGTTTGTTTCCTGGTTTTCAAGGGTTGCTCACCCTTGTTGCCTGATTTCCAGTGTTTTGAAAACCGGTGTTTCATGAAATTCCTCTTTTTTTTGTTGTTGTTGTTCAGGAGCCCCGTTGCCGCAGTTGTTAAGCACGCTCACCTGCTAACCGAAAGTCCGAAGTTTGAACCCGCCAGGCGTTGTGCGGGAGAAAGATGTGGTAGTAGTCGGAATCTACTCCAGGGCAAAGGGTTTGGTTTTGGTTAGTCCATGTTTGCAAAAAGTGGAAGGCATGTGTTTAAATGTTTTTCATTTGAGCTCAGTAGTTGTATAAATGTATTTGTATTTCAATTAATTTTTCCAACTCAATGAGTCTTTTTCTTCGTGCATATGCCAGCACGACAATTTTTTTATACATCTGTGGTGCAATGAGTTCCTTTATGTGGTCTTTTGCCTTGGATCTTCAGAAAAAACAGCTTGAGAGGTTTTTTCCTAGCCTTGATGAGTTATTACTTTTTCCCTAGTTCTTTGAAAAAACTACTTGAGGGACCTCCAAGGTTGCTTTCTACCCCAGAGGGCTGTTACTCTTGCGCAGGAAAGAAGCCTGTCTCTACAGGGAGAAAGACCTGGTAATCTGCTCCTGTAAAGATTAGAGCCTAGGAAACCTCATGGGGCAGCTCTACTCCGTCAAGTGAGATCACTATGAGTCAAAATCCACTCGATGGCACCTCACAACATGTTTGGTTAAAAACTGTAGATAGACATAGAAGTCTCCATGTTCAAGTGCTAATATAACAATTGATGCAGGTAGGGATCATCAACAAACCTTAAAACTTCTAACAATATACACGTGCTCGCATACAGTGTATTTACATACTCTCTAAGTATCATCCCACAAACCATCTAAAAATTACAAAGTGAAAAAATGTATCTTTACAGTGGAGAGGACAGACACACCAGGCGCTCTGTGGGAGAAAGATGTGGCAGAGGGAGAAAGCTAAGGATAAGTAACAGTGATGAACACACTGACCCCTCTTTCCTTCCTGACAGGATGCTGTTCAAAGCACACAGCATTACATATGCAGTGTTCTTGCCCAAAGTGTTTAGCTTGAACAGAATGTAGGGCAAGACAGTGGTTCTGTCCTCTTCAAAAATTTGATATCATCAAAAAACACACCAGCAAAGGAGTACAAAGGGGGTAGGGAGACAGTTCAATGTAATTAGGAATAAAGAGATGTAACAATCAAGTGCCATTTAGGAGCCTTGATTGAAGGCTGGAGAAACAACATCACCACAACTCTCAATCTGCTCTCACTTTGGCTCTCTGGCTCTAGCTCTCTCACTCTCACTCTCATGATATATTTATATCTGTCTGTCTGTAAAACAATGGAGGAAATTTTTACCTGGACATTATGTTAGGTTTTATTGAACTAATGTTGATATTCTTAAGTTTAATAATTGGATTATATTATGGTGATATATAATACTGTCCCTTAATCTCAGGATAGTGAGAAGTATCTAGAAGTTTTTTTTTTTTTTTGTCTGAATTTCCTAAGAAATATGTATGTTTGTGTGGGTGTGTGTCAATACAGAAAGAGGCAAATGAATACCAATTGCTGAACTTAGTAGAGCAATGTGAGGCGATCATCGTATTACTCTTTCAATTTTTTTTTTTAGGTTTAAAAATTTTCCAGTAGTTGCTGAGGGCAGGGACAGGATGATTGTGAAATATGGTTGGCTGTGGAGAGCTGTCAGCATCCTGGATTAAAAATGACTCTTATGGGTCTCCTTGCTGGAGGATGTGACAGTCCCCACTACCATTCACTGCTACAGTTTAACAAAGATCACTAATCTGCTGCACAAACTCTTCTGAAGGGATCCCTTCCTGCCACACAGGATTTGAGAGACGTGTCTCCTTTGTCCTTCTTCCTTGAATTAACCTATTCTAGTCTGGTAAGTTTGAGACTACTTTGTGTGTTTCAAAGTTTCTGAATAAGATGTCCTGCTTTTTTACTGGATTTCAAAAGACAAGTCAATGTTTATGAGAAATTTGTTTCCTGGGGAAAAACAAGCAAACAACAACAAGAGGATAGTAAAATTATTTGAAACCTCCCAGTATCATCTGGGAGACCTCAGCAGAGACCTCTAGGATGGAACTTCTGCTAGAACTGTACAGGAAGGTTTTTCTTTATCATGTGTGAACGGCAAGCTCTCAGGATTCCTCTTTGGCAGAGGGTCTATCGCTGTTTTCTTTGAGAACCCAATCTTGGACACATGTGAGTCTGCTGCCCTGATTACAGGCACCTCACCACAAGGATAGATGGTGTTGGCTGAGTTAGCTCTGTTCTCAGGTGTGAGACCCAGTATTTTTTTCTAAATAATACCAGGTGCTTAGTAACATTTTAACTTTGGAAGGAAGTGATGTACCTACACTGGGTTGCTATTGCTCTGAGATATAAATGTAGTGGATGTATTAATGATGGAATTTTCTTATATTAGCTTGGAAAAGAAAACTTTATAATTTTGATATCTACAAAGAAAATTTTAGGCAACAGAACATGTATAAAATAGTTTATTTTCAGAGATTTAAAAACCCTCATCTTTCAAGGGAAATGGACATGTGCCGAAGAGCTGATGAATAGTCTGCAGTGATATTATTATTCCCAAGTCCTCGAGATTTTCTTCCAGCTGTCGCTAACTCCTGTCATCTACGGGATGGGGCTGAGGAGGGAAAAGGATCTGGTTCTCTCATGATTATCTGTGGAACTAGTCATCAGTGCCCTTCAGGAAGTTATCACATTAGGAGGCTGAGGGGTTGCAGTTTCTGCCATGAAACCAGCTGTCTGGAGTAAAAATCCTAAGTGGTAGTGACATCCGATTCTCATCTTGCTTTCAGATTTGGACTTTCACTTGTCGTATTAGTTTTGGTCAACAATTTGAGAATTAAGCTGAAGTTTGTGACTATGCTTTGTTGAAATTAGACAAACTCTTTTCATAGTTCCAGCATTAGTTGTTATCTGAAACAGAAAGGAAAAAATCCAAAAGAGAATCTTCTACCAGGTGCTGCTGATAGCTAAGTGAGGCTAGAGTGAGGACTAAGTGGTGATGGAGGCCAGGTGCAAACTGAGTGCAGTTAAGTGGCTGAGCCACAGTCTGGAAGGAGTTAGTGATGATAGCAGGGGAGAGAAAGTGTGGTCTGAAATATACTTTGGTCCTACCCCCTGGTGCTGGTGATAGCCCTGCTCAAAGATTCTCCTTGTTGATTGGTGAGATCCCTCCTCATCTGCCAGTTTACACTCTATTGTATTTTCCTGGAGGAAAATGAAGCCCTCTCACACTTCCTGGGAAGAGATGTGCATAGCCTCAAACATGCCCTTGCAGAAAGAGCTGGTTATAGAGAAGAATGTTTTCAGGAAAATCTGCCTCCCAAATTCATGCCCTATTTTTTGTAAATAGGAGGGTGATGCCAAGGGAAGATCCCTAGAATGTGTAATCCACCAGGGACTATCCAAGTAGAGTTTGACCTTTTGCAGATGAGGAGACAGTGGTGGCAAGAGGGTGAAGATCAGGTACCCCTTCATGACCTGCAAATGACAAACTGGGACCAGAACCCAGGTCTTTGACCTTTTCCAGTGCATCTCAGAGTTTAGGGAAAGGGAGAGTAAAAGCTTCAGTCTGGTTAAAGCCAATGAGCACCAGAGGCTACTGGGTCATCTTGGTAAGGAAAGGAAAAAGGCTTTACAGAAGGGGCTTGCAAGTGTTCTTCTAAAGAGATCAGGGAAAAAAGGAATCATCGGAGAGAGAAAAACGGGAATTAGCAGATAAAGAACAAGGCTTTAACCTTGGACCAATCCATTTTCACCCCGTGGAGGCCAATATTCTCTAAAGTTACTTCCACATTCAGGTTGTGTCTTAGGGGAATTTCTATGAATATTTTCAATAGATTAGCAAAATTTTGAAGTGAAAAACTACTAATTTCTTGTTTTTACATGGTCTCTGTAACCTGATACATTTCAAATGAGTTCTTAGGGGAAAAGAATTGTTTTTAAGCTGTGGTGATAATATACACAACTAAACATATGCCAGTTTCCTAATTTCTACATATATATCATTGGCATTGATTACATTTTTCCACTTGTGCAACCATTCTCACTATTCTTTTCCAAGTTATTCCACCACCACTAACATAAACTCAATGTCTCCTAAGCAAAAAACTCCCCATTTCCACCTAGCTTCCACCCTTTACTGATAATTTTTGGTTTCTACATATTTCCTTCCCCCACTTATCTGTCAGTCTGTCAGTGGAACAAGGGATATCATTGCTGATATCAGAGGATCTTGGCTGAAAGCAGAAAGATATTTACCTGTGTTTTATTGACTACGCAAAGGCATTTGACTGTGTGGATCATAGAAAATTATGGATAATATTGCGAAGAATGGGAGTTCCAGAACACGTAATTGTGGTCATGCAGACTCTGTGCACAGATCGAGAGGCAGTCATGCGAACAGAACAAGGGGATACTGTGTGGTTTAAAATCAGGAAATGTGTGTGTCAGGGTTGTATCCTTTCACCATACACATTCAACCTGTATGCTGAGTAAATAAACCGAGAAGCTGGACTATATGAAGAAGAATACAGCATCAGGATTGGAGGAAGGCTCATTAACAACGTGTCATATGCAGATGACACAACCTTGCTTGCTGAAATTGAAGAGGACTTGAAGCACCTACTGATGAAGATCAAAGATACAGCCTTCAGTATAGATTACATCTGAACATAAAGAAAACAAAAATTCTCACAACTGGACCAATAAGCAACATCATGACAAAGAGAGAAAAGATTGAAGTTGTCAAGAATGTCATTTTATTTGGATCCACAATCAATGTCCATGAAAGAAGCAGTCAGGCAATCAAAGGACTTATTCTACTGAGCAAATCTGCTGCAAAAGACCTCTTTAAAGCATTAAAAAGCAAAGAAGTCATTTTGAGGACTAAAGTGTACCTGACCAAGCCATGGTATTTTCAGTTGCCTCACATGCATGCAAAAGCTGGGCAATGAATAAGGAAGAGTGAAGAATTTGATGCCTTTGAATTATGGTGTTGGCGAAGAATATTGAATATTCCATGGACTGCCAGAATGATCAAATTTGTCTTAGAATATATACTGCCAGAATGCTTCTTAGGAGCGAGGATGACAAGGCTTCGTCTCACGTACTTTGGACATGTTATCAGGAGGGACCAGTCCCTGGAGAAATACATCACGTTTTGTAAAGCAGAGGGCTAGCGAAAAAGAGGAAGACCCTTGATGAGATGGACTGACACAGTGGCCACAACAATGGGCTAGAATATAGCAATGATTATGAGGATAGCGCAGGAGCAGGTGGTGTTTCGTTATGTTGTACATAGGGTCACTATGATTGGAAGTGACTCGACAGCACCAACCAACAACACATATCTCGTTATTTCGTTTAAGTGGGATCATATGATAGCTGTCCTTTTGAGACTGACTTATTTCACTCGTCATAACATTTTCAAGGTTCATCCATGTTGTGGCATGCATCATGACTTCATTTCTCTTTATGGCTGAGTAGTATTCCATGTTGTGTATCCATTCACACTGACAGACATTTCAGTTGTTGCAACATTTTGGCTGTCGTGAAGTGCTGTAAGAACATTGGTGTGCCTCATTCTTTATGTGCTAATTCCCATTTTTCTCTATCCGATGATTCCTTTTTACCCTGATCTCTTTAGAACAACGCTTGCAAGCCCCTTCTGTAAAGCCTTTTTCCTTTCCTTACCAAGATGGCCCAATAGCCTCTGGTGCTCATTGGCTTTAACCAGACTGAAGCTTTTACTCTCCCTTTCCCTAAACTCTGAGATGCGCTGGAAAAGGTCAAAGACCTGGGTTCTGGTCCCAGTTTGTCATTTGCAGGTCATGCAGGTGTACCTGATCTTCACCCTCTTGCCACCACTGTCTCCTCATCTGCAAAAGGTGGAACTGTACTTGGATAGTCCCTGCTGGATTACACATTCTAGTTTGCATTCCTGCTTTCACTTCTTCTGGGTTAAAAAAAAAACCTAGAATTGGGACTGATGGGTCATATGGTAGTTCTATGATCTTTTTTTTTTTTTTTTGAGAAACCACTAAACAGTTTTTGTTTTTTAAGTACTTTACGCCATTGTGTTTTGTTGTTAGGTGTCGAGTGGATTTCAGCTTATACTGACTTCATGTGACAGAGTACAAAAACCAAAAACACCCAAACTGACTGCCGTCGAGTCGATTCTGACTCATAGTGACCCTATAGGACAGAGTAGAACTTCCCGATAGAGTTTGGAAGGAGCGCCTGGCTGATTCGAACTGCTGACCTCTTGGCTAGCAGCCGTAGCCCTTAACCACTATATCGCCAGGGTACTGCCCCAAGAAGTTTTCTTGGCTGTAATCTTTTTGGAAGCAAATGGTGAGGTCTTTCTCCCGTGGAGCCACTGGGTAAGTTTGGAACCGCTAACCTTCAGGTTATAAACTGAGTGCTTAACCATTTCCACCTACATGGCTCCTTTTATGCCACTATAAAAAAAAAAAAAAAAATTAGAATGGGAAAGGTAAATATGTAATACGTTCCCTAAAGGTTTATCCTAAACCTAGCCTAAGCCTAGCCTAGCCATATAGGTCCATGTAGGGCTGGGAAATATTTACATATGAATCAGGAGGGTGTGACTTGGGTGGTACCAGGGATGAGCGGTTTCCACTTGGGAAGTCTCAGGTCAGAGAGGGGTCACCATGCCATTGTCTTTGGAGTGAGTCTTTATGGCCTGGAAGATCTACTCCCAGAAGTAGCTGACTTTGTTGTAGACACCTGGCTTCTGGGCCAACGTGCAGGTAGTGCCCCATCTGACAATGCCACACAACTGCCATCGTGGGGTCCGAGAGATGCTGTCCTCATATACGAAGGGGTTGCTGCTGTCACCCTAGCAGGCATCAGTGCTACCTTCTAGGTAGCCAGCACAGAATATCTTGGGCTTCATCTGATTCCCATAGAAGTCTGGGCTGTTGCAGACATTATTGCTGATTATGGGGACTCAAGCATCCTGGAGTACCCCAGCCTGTTGACGTGGGGTCATGCAGGCAAGGCTGGCCAGAGATGGGAGCACGCACAACCTCTTTCCCTCCTGGTGCCCACCGCAGGTCCTTCAGGGTCCCTCCACCCCAGAGCCCAGGAGTCATTTGAGCAGCCCCAGGTCAGAGTCTCCCTTTTGGTGGCTTCATAGCAGAGAGCAGCGACTCCCCATAGTAATGCGTGTTACCTCAGCCAGTCATGGTGCACAGCCTGCCATCCACCAGGGCCTGGCCAGCAGCCGGGAGGCACACGGGCTAGAAGTACTCCGTAAGGGGTAAAAAAAAAAAAAAAAAAAAAAATTAGGGGTAGGGGGCTGGAAATGTGGGCAACGGCAGTGTCATTGCTGTTCTTCTCACTGTTGGAATCACAGAAGGGAAGACAGCCCCTATGGTAGACCACTGTCTGTATTCCCAGCTGCAGGCCATAGGGCGAGGCCTGGGCCACTGCACCAGCAAACACGCACCATCTGAACAGAACCTGGTTCTGCTCAGGGAAGCAGAGGGCAGCCGTCAACACCCCGTCTCTGGACAGTAGGGACCCCCCACAGAGGTGTGCCCCATCATAGGGAAGACTGACCTGCCATGGCCACTTTCCCAGGCTGGTGTCCTGGCATCCCACAATGCGATCTACAGGCAGGTTCCTGCAGCCACAGTCTTGGCAGATGGTAGCCAAAAAATAACCCCTGGGACAGTCACACACAGAGATGACCTCTAGCAAGCTCCAGCAATGGGAAAGTCTTCCCTCATCAACTCAGAAGCCCAGTGTGCCATCTGCCCGTCTAGCTCCGAGTGGGCCAGTGCCCTCAGGAAGCCCATTTCCTCACAGCTGAGCCTGGCCACCCTGGCATTGGAGCACGAGGAGCACAGCAGCCACCATGTCCCTCCTGTCTGATCAAACAACATGAGTGGAGAGTCCCCTGGGCTGACCTGCACCAGATACACCTGCTCCTGATTCCTCTTGAGTAAACAGTCACAATGACCCAAGATGCTGCCTGGATGCCTGTCAGGAACAGCAGGGTCCCAGCAGTTAGAGCTGCCACCTTGGATCCTCGGATTTCGCCTGTTCTAGGAGTACGTTCCCCATCCTGAGGAAGAGGCGATATCCTCAAACTTTGAAGTGGCTCGAGGCCAAGGGAGCAGTTGCTGGCAACGTCACCAAGGGCTGATTTTTGGTTAACTGCTTGGGTTCTGGTGAGCCTTTCCATATCAAATGTTCCTTTATCAATACATGGCAAATTTGGCACAATTCCCAGAGACTTCAAAATATTAACTTTGCACACAGGACAGGTACAGTTTTCACTAAACCAGGGATCTATGCAGGATTTGTGGAAAACATGCTTGCAGGGGAGAATTAGGACAATATCATTCTGCTTATAACTCTCCATGCAGATTGCACAGTGATCAAAGTCAGGGTATGCTTCCTTATCACTGTTTTTTACTGTCCTGGTTGTCAATTTGCTGATGGCCTTCTGGGCTGCATTTCCTAGACGACGCTGGTTCCTGTCACTTGCATTTGTGTACCTGATCTTCTGAATGAAGTAGAATGTGAGCCATGCTGAAGAGATAATCATCAAAACAGTAAAGGATATTGACATGAAGACTAGAGAGCTACAGCTGAAGTTCTTCATTGGCATACGAGCTCCAGCAGCTGTTGTCATTTGTACAGAGATTTTTTTCCCAGATAACTCAAAATATCCATACCCCTCAATTCTATAATCATGACAGCAATAAAATCTCCAGTGCCTGGATGAATCATGGTGACTGGCTCCTCTTTGGCTTTATTATTATAGATGACTACAGCAACTGCATCGTGGAAAGCAGTCCATGGTATTTTCTCTTTAAATCTACAATTTCCCCTCTGCAGCAGGGCAATACACTGATATTAGGAGGAACCAAGAACGCCGTTTGAGGATCACAGCCCAGATGATCAGGAACTCCGTGTTTGGGCAGTGAGGCCACCACCTGGCCTCCGACCTCGGCCTTGGGTGACTCCATCCTGTAGCGCCCATGGTCTATGCAGAATATAAGCGGGGTTGCCATGACCTGGGTCCTGCATCGTCAAGCTCTTGATTGCGGTGTAGTACTTCTGACTAGCGTTACTGGCCTGAGTGGGCCCCAGGCTGCAACTCAATGGCTTGATAGTGGTGCAGGGGTGGGGGGGGGGCGGTCCGCCTGCACCCCTGCCTCCAACTCCTGCTAGCTCTTTCCACCTCCCCCCAACCCCAGCTCAGACTGAGGACAGCAAGGAATGGAGGAAAGGGAGGACAAAGGAAGGAGATGAGCATACAATGTGGGATATTTTCTGAGATGTCTTACCATAAAGTAAATTAAAATGCAGGCCTTTCCTTTTAATTCAGGCCCAGCTGTTCACAATGGTGGGAGGGTACAATGTATTTGCAGACGCCACATGCCAAGCAAGCCACTGCAGAGCCAACCAAACACCTACTGCATGGTAGTGTTTGTCTGCTTAACCTTGACCATCCTTGATACCAGCAATTACCCTGTTTACTGCTAAATGGCATCTGGGTATGCGATAATGGAAGTGCTTGCCTATTGTCATTTGAACATTAAGAGGAGCCATGGAAGGAAAAGAAACAATTGATAAACTTGAGCCTAGGAGAGGAAGAGGAGAGATGCTGCAATATTCTCCTTTTTAATTTTTTTTGATATTGCTGGTTTTTTGGACACAGTGTTGGATGAGTAGGTGGGCAAAAAAAAAAAAGTGGTAAATATTGTGATAGCAGTACTGAGGGTGGTACTAAGCATACCTGGGACCTGTTAATAGTGACAGATTCCTTTGACCTGGATGTATTTCAGAAGATCAAAACATAGAATGACTTTTTCTGGTCTCTCTGAAGCAGCTAGATGAGTGTTGATAGATATTTCAGGATTGTGGAGGGTCTGGAAACAGAAGATAAACTGTAATCATTTATGATGTCAGAATACTGGGTCAGAACTCCGTAGAAGTGGAAAAAAAGTGTATCAGTATGTATGTTCTCTTATATTGGGAAAATAAACTGTATGTGTGATGTGGGTTCATCTAGGTCTGTGAGCAGAAGCACAATTTGGTAGCCTTTCGGGCCTTAGGTGTGACTCCTAAATTATGCTTGTCTGTTTTTTCCCACAAGCCAATCAGGTGGGAAACCTGGAAGAAGGCATGGAATTGAAGCAGGTAGCCATGAGAGTGTTATTAAGGGTATCTCATAATGGGTGTTTTTCAGAAAAGTCTACCCTGGCCACATTTTTATTACAACCTTTCCAGCGCTTCACCCAGACTGGTTGATTCCCCAGGTTTCTTCTCTTCTCCTAGCAGGAGGCCAAAGAGCAGATGCACTAACTCTGAATTTACCTGAAATACGTCCTACCTCGTGTGGCAGTAGCGAGCCATCGCCATTTTTTTAGGGTTATGCACAATATTTTTAGAGCCGTGTGCAAAAATTTATTTATAAAATTATGAGGACTGCACACACATCACAAGACTGAAGATCCTCCCCTCTCTGTTCATGCATATGTGTATTAAAAAAAAAATGTGTATTACTCCCTATAAAAAGAGTGAATCTACCCTGGTTAAGCAGAGCAGGCAGCCTTAGGTCATGAGACCCTGCCTGGCTCCCAGTTTGCAAACTGTGAATAAACTTTTCTGTTCTTCCAACCCTGCCTCTGGTTGACTTCAGTTCACCAGTCTGCTTGTCAAGAACCTATTAGTTGACCACTTCATTTTGGTACCCCAGGTGAGACACAGTGGACACTAGGGCTCCAGCTAAGTTAGATCCTGAAACCTCCTCCAAAGGACTTTCTGGGCGACATCAACCCTGACCAGACAACCCGCAAGTCCCTCGTTGGAACACAGAAACATTCTGACAGCGCAGTGAAATACGTACCTATTTTAAGTTTTATTTTGGAGTAGCTACTGGGTGGTGGATTGTGTCCTCGGTAACGGGTGTAGGCCTTGTGGTGATCTCGCTGTTTCCTGGGGCTGAGTCCCCACCTGCATGAGAGCACAGCCCTTGATCCCCACATCCAGAGGACACCTGGAGAGCCTGTCACTGTCCAGGGACGGAGTCCCCACCTGCATGAGGGCACAGGTCTCCATCTGGTCTTTTGTCTCGATCCCTGCATGTTTTTTCTGTTTGTTTTGGTCGGGATCTGGTTAAGAAATATTGTCTTTGTGCCTTGGGCCCTGTTGTTTGTCTCATGTGTTCGTTAGGAAGATTCAACTGGCTCAAACCCAGGACCCTCCCTGTGCAGGATATTTTTATCTCTCTTCTAAGGTGTGTACTGAAGAGTCTTTTTAACTTTAGATACTGAGTCTTGCAGTCTTAGTTGGAACAAAATACACTTCTTACAAATATTGGTTCTGGAAGGTGTGGTACTTGAATTGCACTGCAAGAGATTATTTATCAGGGTAACCAAGTTCCGTGCCTCTGTATAGCCAGGGCCTCTCCAATAGATCCTTCTTCTGGCCAGCTAATTAGAAGGAGAGAAGACCTACAAACAAGATAGGTGCCGGTTAGTCCACCCCTAAACTATCTCCCTTAGAGTCCATCTTGACTCACTGAGTATGACTTTGAATTGTGGTGTTCCTGAAGAATATTGAATATACCCTGGACTGCCAAAAGAACGAACAAATCTGTCTTGGAAGAAGTACAACAAGAATGCTCCTTAGGAATGAGGTGTATATAAGCTTATATGTGACAGACTGACTTGATTTGTAAACGTTCACTTAAAGCTCAATAAAAATTATTATAAAAAAAAAAAAAGAATGCTCCTTAGGAGCAAGAATGGCAAGACATGTTGTCAGCAGGGATCAGTCCCTGAAGAAGGACATCATGCTTGGTAAAATAGAGAGTCAGCAGAAAAGAGGAAGACCCTCAATGAGGTAGATTGACACAGTGGCAGCAACAATGGCCTGAAGCATAACAACGATTGTGAGGATGGTGCAGGACCAGGCAGTGTTGAGTTCTGTTGTGCATAGGGTCTCTATGAGTTGGAACTGACTCAACGGCACCTAACAACAACAACAACAACAAGTACATTTAAAATATATTTTGGAAGACGATTATTTATACTCTATCTTAAATCTTTTGTAACACTAAGGAAATATTTGAGAAACATCATTCATGATTATTACATTTCTAAGTTCAATTTTGTTTATATCTTAAACTTTCTTAAATTTGGATGTATCTGTGTAATGGTGTGCACAAGAATGGAAAGGGGATATTAGCAAAAGGATTGGTGAAGAGATAGCTAAAAGGGGAAGAAGGCAAGATCATATATGGAGGCAGAGCTCTTCATTGTAGGTCTTTGGGGAAAAAGGAAGAACATAGCTCATAAAGCACATGATGAAGGTGACCAATCTCTAAGTTATGACATAGAAAGAAAAGAAATGATGCTGTTAAACCCTTCTCCTTACATACTAGTGAGAGTGAGATTATAAACTATGTCTATTTAGTGAGTCAGATTTATCAGTCACTGTTCTTGTTGTAGGTGTAAGCAAAACAAGCTTACTATAATATGCAGTTAACATCTCCCTTCTAGTACCACAGACAGTCATTGCTGATGGAGTCTCATAGTAGCAATACTTGTCTTTAAAGAGCTCAAACTACTTCATGGACACTTTGTTCTTTAGATCTCTTATCCTCTCGGATAAACTCACACTGCACTGGTACTGTGCTTAGCACACATGGGAGTTCAACCAGAGTTGACTAATAGACTCAGTGTATCAGGCTGCTGTTGCTCTGCCTGATGCTAGATTCATAGCCAATAAGCAATGCTTGTTGGTATTCTGTTGGAATCCTGCTAACCATCTCTTCTTAGCCACTCTGCATTTGTTCATACCATCTGCCAAGGTCTGTGCTATACCACACAGTTGGAAAGGCTGAAGTCAGCTCCTCATCTTTCAAGAGCAGTTACCATGTGATATGCCTTCCCATTCTCATCTCCTCCCTTCCTGCTCTCACTGCCTTCTCTTGAAGGCAATGAGAATGTCTATTTCACAGGAGGCAATCTGGAGGCCCATAGACCATTTGCTTCATCTCCTGGTCATTCAATAACTGTCAAAAGAAAAATTAGGGGTTCCTCTGTCCTCCTCATGTATCCTGACTGTTGGATCACTTTGCTTTTTTATGGACAACCAAGACCAGTAAAGGGAACAAAGTATTTCCTTTAAAGAGGCTGAGGAAGCATGCAATTCTGAATGAACAAAGGGCTTGGGTTCAGAAGATTAAATAATTGGATTGTGGCTCCAGCACTTACTAACTGGTTGGCCTTGTGCTTTAGTTTCCTAATCCTCCAATTGGGAACAATAAATCCCAACTCCTAGCCGGGGTTGGGGGGGGCGGGGTGTTGCAAGAGGAAGGAATAGTTGAAGTGCCTTGTAGATTGCAAAGATTGATAAATTATTATTTGGAGGTTTCACTTTGTGGATGCATGTTCATAAGCGTTGAGAAAATTTCAGATTTTCCAATATTATGGTAATGTAGGGTGGCTGAAAATTTGAACACATTTTAGATTTGACTTTGGAGCAGGGAAGGAAAACGGAAAAAATTTCTTTCACTCTATGTCTTCTAGGTGATTGCATTTGGGAATACCGTAAAACAAGCTGAGATTATAGAAAAATACTAGTTTAACTAGCAGCTCTTTTTGATCTTGCTGCATTTTTTCTGGTGAAACCTAGAAAATTCATAGATTTGAACTTAAAATATTCTCTCTAAATTCATATCTTTTGTAGAGTACATGTTAAACTGTAGAATGGAAAAAATGTCCTCCAAAACATGAAATAAGGCTTGGTTTCTTAGATACCTACTATTCTACTTAGCTAGTTTATTTTGAAAAGTCCATAGGGAGTAAATCTTTAGGCATGAAAACTTCCATTAGCTTCTCGTCAATGATTTCCTGCTATGAGTTTCCAAGAAAGTCTGGCAATTCTCCAGATAGTCTTGCTTAAGTATACTGGAGCATTGTCTCTTCAGTCTTCTCTTCTGTAGTTGAATGAGGTAATAGTCGACGGGGCAGGGGAGAACTTTCTTTCATTCATCCATACCTAAGAAGAAGGTAGTGAGAGAAAGAGAGACAGAGGGAAAAAAAGAGAAACATAGCCTCGGATATGAAAATAAAAGAGAGAAGGAGCACACCACTTAATTGCTTCTCCATGTTACAAAGACAAAACCACCTGTAAATCTCTTCCCAAGCAAATGGAAGCTACTTTCTACACTTGCTTAAGAGTAGATTTGGACTTATCTGTCAGACTAGACTGTAGGCTCCACGGAGGTAGAAACTGCCCATTTTGACCATTGTATTAATAGCACCTGGTTGGGGCTCTGACTTATGATAGGTGAATGATAATATTTGTAAAATGTATGAATAAATAAGTGATCACATTTCCCCCTCTTAATATTACTTTCAATTTAAGAAGCTAATGGGTGTTTGGATTTAGATACAACCATACTTCTCTGATTGTTAGGGTAGACCACAACCTATAAATTTTACAATTGTTGAAACTTCTAGAATGCTTTAGCAAGAATATTCCTTAGAAAGGCAGTCTAAACAATAGCAATTGTATTGAAATCAATTCTTTTGGAAAAAAATTTTTTTTAACTAATTTAAAAATAGATGCCACATAATTTCATTCTAGAGTGTGGAAGACTGAAAAGACATAGGCCTAACTACACAAAGAGTATTCACCAAGAATACTCTTTGTAAATACCCTTGGCTGGTAGGGTTGGTTGGGTAAATCCGTTTGAAGCAGGACCTTGAGGAGCATGTTGCAATAATTGGATTTATTCTGAAGCATCTGCTGATTCTTAAGCAGCCAAGCAGAACGATAAAATCACAGTCTAAGTTTCAGGAAGTCGCCAATCGGTGAGTATGAGGGTTCAAGGTGATTATGACTAGAGATGTGGAGAGTGTGAACATTGGATAGAGACATCAACCATGGAATGAGATGCCATAGATTTAGACTAAGCTGCTGGCAAAAGGATCCTGGAGAAAAGCAGAAATCTAACATTCATGAAAAATGAAGAAAGCAACAAGTTTGGGCGACTACTTAGATATGGGGGATGAAACAGAGGGAGACATTACAATGCCTCTGAAGTACTGAATTTGTGCAATATGAAGAACAGTGGTGCTGCTGATAGATTCAGGAAACCTTCTAAGAAGGAACCTCACTTTTGATATGCAGAAGGATGGAGGGATGAAGGAATAGCCCACTCCGCCACTCAAGGTATATGGCACGTGTGTATTTGTGCATCTGTGTCAATGTATGTGTCTAATTTATGACATGAGCTCTCTGGCAGTGAAGACTATCATCAATATAAAATGCTAGTAGGAATAAATTAAGCTACAGATTAATAATTTTCAATACAACAAATATTTATTGTTGAAGTCTCGAATGAATTCTTGTGCTAAGAATAGTAGGAAATATGAAAATAAATGGTCCTTGCCAGCTAAAAGATTACAATCTAGTGAGGGGGTCATATACTTAAATAACTTTAGTCTAAAGAAGACTGAGACATTACGATAAAGACAATAAACATAATCATAAATGTAAAAGTTGTAGGGTGAAGGGGTTAATTCCAACTATTAATGTTTGGAAAAAATTCTACTTGGAGCAAGTAGGGCTTGATCTGATACTTGGAAAATGGTTGGATATCAATAGACAACAATGAGGAGGTTACTGCAAAGGGAAGGCACAGCATGAGCAAAGATTCAGAGGTGAGAGAATACAGCAGGGAACATTGAGGAAGAAGAGCAGAACATTATGACTAAAGTGTAAAATAAGTAGGTGTGCACAGGAAGGACAAGACTGAGAATTAGGCACCTGTCCAAAGGGTCAGCTGTTCGAATCTGCCAGGCACTCCTTGGAGACTCTATGGGGCAGTTCTACTCTGTCCTGGAGGGTCGCTATGAGTTGGAATCGACTCGACAGCACTGGGTTTGGTTTTTTTGGTCCTGAGATCATGCATTCTCTATGGGGGTGATAAATGTCTCTTACTTTTTCAGATATAAAATACAGATATGAGTATAATCAATAATCAGATATATAGTTTTTCTGTGATATTGTTATCGCTTAGGTGGCGATTGGGAAAAAAAATGTCGAAAAAGTATCTCTAATGGCACAATAAGGAAAAAGTTTGGGAAACACTGCTATAGATGGATTTTGACAAAATGGTGAATTTTATGGAGCCCCCTGAAGAAAGTAATTTGCCTTTCCTCAGTTCTTGTTCAGGTCTGTTTTGTGGAGATGAGGTTCTGGGTTGAGGTGAATGTAGGTAATCTGGATAAAAATACAAACTCAAATTGGTTAACATAATTATGGAAACTGTGTGTGAGGCAAAGTATGCAAAAGTTAGTTCTTCCCTGACTCATGGAGCGAATGACTTCCAAAGTAATGTTGGCCTTCCCTTTGATTTGGGCAGCTTCGTATTATAAGGCACATGGATTGCAGAATGCTCTGAGAAACGGTTACAGTCATTAAATAATGAACTCTCACAATCTCACCAATTCCATTGAGTGACATCATCATTATCTAAACCCAGAGACAAGACATGAATCTGCTGCTTTTATATTGCAGAGCAGGTGGAGATAGAGCTAGGAATCAAGGTTATGGTTTTTATTCTAAGAGATGCCCTAAAATTTGATTTTTATCAATTTATTAGCAAATATTTATAAAAACATAAAAGGTATTGTAATCATTAAGGATGTGTGTCAACTTGGCTGGGCCATGATTCCCAGTGTTTTGCCAGTTATGATGTAGGTTGGCAGTCATATAATGATGTAATCAGTTCCATGATGAGATCTGATATAATCTGATCACCTCCATAATGGGATCTGCTGTGAGTAGCCAATCAGTTGAAAGGGAGATTCCTTGAGGGTGTGGCCTACATCCAACATTTGTAGACTTTCTGGCAAGGCTTGTGGGCTTCTGCTCGCTCTGAATCCTGCAGCTGGCTTCTGTTCATCTGGCCCCAGTTCTTGGGACTTGAGCTAGCAGCTTACCTGCTCATCTTGGGATTCGTCACTCTCCACAGTCTGTTAGCTAGCGGCCTGCCAGTTTACCTGCAGATCTTGGGATTTGTCAGCCTACAGAGTCTGTGAGTCAGAAGCTTGTTGTCTGACCTGCTGATCTTGGGTTTGACAGCCCCTGCAGTTATGTGAGTTAGGAGAAGCCTCCAGACTGACCCACGGACTTGGGACTTTCCAACCTCTACAGCAGCGGAAGCCATTTCCTTGATATAAATCTCTCTCTCTCTCTCTAAGTATATATACATAGATGCTTCACTGGTTTTGCTTCTCTAGAGAACCCAGCCTAAGACAGGTATAATTACTACAAGTGCCAGGTCCCATGGGGAAAAAATATAGATGATACGTTCACTGGTCTAATAGAGAACTGGAAAACAAGATAGAAACTCGTAAAGATTTGCTTTAGAATGGATTCATGTAGTGATCTGCTAACCTAATGTGGTCAAAAACAAACTTGACCTTTTCAAAATATGTCCCATTTGGAACAGTAATACTATGTCCAGTATCAGATTTAAACAAAACAGAACTAATCAGGAGTCACACAGAAGTAATCAGGAAACATGTAAAGACAATTTATATTGATCTTGGAAAAGTAGAATTGCACCCTAGCTCAGTAGGGTCAAAAAAAAAAAAAAAGAATTGTAGCAAGTAGGAATGTGTCATAGATTGTATTATGTTCATCAATATCCACTTCCCTACCCCGCTGAGAATAGGCTTGGCCATGTGACTTGCTTTGACCAATGAAGGTGAATGGGAGTGATGCATGTCAACACCCAGGCAGAAGCTTTCAGAACTGGGTCACGTTTTATCACATTCTCTGTTTCTCTACTCTGATGCTCACAACGTTCCAGATGGAGGCTGCCCTGTCAGCTTGATCCCAGAGTAAGAAGAGGGGCAGAGCTGCAGGCGACTTGCCATGACATGAAGCATAAGTGAGAAACAAACCTTTGTTCTTGTAAATTAATGCAATTTTGTTACTACAGCATAACCTTGCCTAATCTGACTGCTGCTGAAAGCTACATTAGAAACACATCAATGATTAAATGCAATGCTGATGAGTGTGATTAATGAGAACTCTGGAAAATCCCACCTTCTAGAGAAAACCAGTTGAAGGGAACGTAATAGGAGAGACAGTGATCGTAATCTAATTGTTCTTCCATAGATAAAAAAAAAAGTGCACACTCACTGCTGGAGTTGTATTTTTTTTTTTATTTGTGCATTTATCTTTTTCAGTTATTGGAGAGTGGGATGAATCTAATGATTTCAAAGAGGGGGAGTAACTGATGAGAAATGGTTTCAGGCTTGTAATGTGATTCATGTTAATTCACCTCTACTCAAAAAAAGTGGGTTGTTTCAAGGAAGAAAAAGCCTAACACGACTTGCCTGTGACCTCAGGGTAGTTTTGTTTTTGTGATTCTTCCATAGTTTCATCCAGTCCTATACATTATTATTACCATTCCTGCACATGCATTATATTACATCTTTGTCTTTTACCTTTGTCCTTTGAACATGACTGCTATCAGTATACTAGCACCTCTGTAACATTACTGATGGTGTAAGGGGAAGAATCCACTTAAGTCAAATGATGATGCTTAATCACTAATGGAAACCCTGGTGGCGTAGTGGTTAAGAGCTACAGTTGCTAACCAAAAGGTTGGCAGTTTGTGTCCACCAGGTGCTCCTTGGAAACTGAGTGGGGCAGTTCTACTCAGTCCTATGAGTCGGAATCAACTCAGTGGCAACAGGTTTCGTTTTCTGGTTTTAATAGCTAATGTTTGCAAAGTGCTCACTGTGCACCACAGACTCTTCTAAGAGTTTCCCATGAATTATCTCATTTAAATCCTCATAATAACTCTGTGAGGCAGGTACTATTATTATCTCCAGTTATTAACCTAGGAAACTGGGACAGAACAGTCAAAAGACTTTCCCAAAGCCGAACAGCCAATGAATGGCAGAGCCTGGATTTAAAAACTAGCAAGTTGGTATTAGGAGCCATGAAGCCATTTTCCAGCCCTTTTTCCACTACTACTGAGTGGTGTAAATTTCAACAATTCCATTTCACATCTCTGGACTCAGTTCCCTCATGTTTCAAATAAAAAGGGTTGACTAAGGAAGTTTTCTGCTGTAAAAACTCTGTAATTCTATCAACCATTGAGTGAGTACATCTGAATCATCTAATATATTATGAAAAGGAGCTGTGGTATAATAGAAAGGTCATAAGTTTTGGTGTGATTGAAACTGTGACCTCTGACAAGTCACTTAACCTCTCTGAGCCTGTTTTCTTATGTATAAATGGGCTATAATCCCTATCTCAGAGATATGTTGTCGTTTTTAAGGAGATAATATTGAGGTTCTTTGCTAATCTAAAGAACACTAAAAATGTAAGAAATTATCATTGCATAAAAGACACCATACATCCATTCTTTCATTGAGTGATTCATTCATCCATTAAGTATTTATTTAATGCCATTCACAAAGGTGAAAAATATGGTTCCTTCCCCTTAAGGAGTTTGCAATTAAAGCGGGAGACAGACAAAGTAACAATCACCACAAAACTTGATGAATATACCTGGAGGCAGGCTCTGAATATAATTAGTTTATATGAACGACTTAAGGTGCCTGAAGCAATCAGGGAGGCTTCACATAGGGGGCAGCATTTAAAATGAGACCCAAAGATGTAAATCATATAAGTATAGGCTGATGTGGGTGGGGGTAGGTGGGGGATATTTCAGGAGAGTAAGCAGATTATACCAAGACATGGACCCGTGAGATTATGGCACATTTGAGTACTTGCAGGTAGATCATTCGACCTAGCTTGCAAACCTCAAGGTGGTGAGGGTAGGAGAGGGACACACAGGGAGGCGAAGGAAGATCATCAAGGGTCTTGTGCACCATGTTAAGGAGCTCAGATTTTGTCCCATGTTTTTGTTAGGTCCTATCGAGTTGGCTGCAACTCATGGAGATCTTATGTATAACAGACCGAAAAGCTGCATGGTCCTGTGCCATCATGATGTTTGGAGGTTTGGAGGCTAGAAGTCCGAATTCAGGGCACCAGCTCTAGGGGAAGGCTTTCTCTCTCCGTCAGCTCTGGGGAAGGGTCTGTGCCTCCTTTCAACATTGTTTTGTCTATTGCGTCAGTTCATCTCATTGAGGGTTTCTCTTGTTTTCGCTGACCCTCTACCAGATATGATGTCCTTTTCTAGCAATTAATCTTTCATAATGATGTGCCCAAAGTAGGAGAGCCAAAGCCTCACTATTCTGGCTTCTAAGGAGCATTCTGCTTATATTTCTTCTAACACTTATTTGTTTGTTCTTCTCCCATAGGAGATAGAATCTAGGGAAGATTTGAAGGAGTGGATGTGATTAAATTCACACATCCAAAATATCAATCTAGCAGGGTTGTGGAGGATGGAGATGGGAAGGAAATTCATGGCAGCAAGGCAGCCTCTGCTGTTCACTATGTGAGGCCTCAGACAGTGACTTGGCCATGAAGGATCCTGAAACTGCAGTTAAGAGAAAGCCCAAGACTGCTCTGAGATCAGAGAGGGAAGAAAGAGGGACTGTGGGGGAAGAGCCTATCAATTCTGCTGGCCAGGCTCACTCAGAGACTACAATATTGTGTTGTTATTGGGAATTCACCCCTCTGCCCCCACATGCCACACCCTCTACTGGTCTGCTCTATAGCTGGTACCCAGGGAACCACCTGTTACGATGGAAATATAATAGGTGGGTATATAAAACTGATCTTATTTTGATTGTTTCATTCAGTTTATTTTCCCTTTTAAATCAATCCCAAGCAGAACTAACATCAAACTGTAGCAGCAGAATTGGTCATGTTTGTGTTTTTCCTTTGTTCTAATCTTTGCTTTCTGGGAGAAGTGTGAGAAGGTGGGAAAGCCAGAGGCCTAGATAATCCAACAATTCTTCAATCAATTCCTAATTGTTCTCCCCAATTGACCATAATAAGTAAACAGATACCAAAGGAAATTGTGTATCTACTTTTCCATATATATAAATTCTATAGTTACACGCAAATCGCGGATTCGAGCCACCTGCCGCAAAGCCAACACTGAGACAGGAGGAGGTAGGCTGCAAGAGGGCTTTATTGAACACCGGTGTCCAAGAGACAGAGGGGGTTAAATTTCTCCCAAATTCTGTCTAACGTGAAAGGGCTAACTGGGGGCTTTTATAGGGGAGAGGTCAGGGTTTAGAGATTTCCAGGAATCCTGGCTTTTCTTTGAGGTGGACATCATGATCTATCATTGCAGCCTTGTAAGTCTCTTCATGTTATCGTGGAGTCTTGCCAGTCTCTTCACACTGTCCTGGTTTCTGTCGGGTTTAGAGATTTCGAGGAATTTGGACTCCTCTTTGAGGTGGACCTAAGTTTTGTTCAGCTATCTCGGTCTTGTGTGTTTTTCCCCCTGTGAGTGGAACATAGTGTAATCAACAACAAAAAATTGATTACCTCATTTTTCTTTAAAGGAACAATCATGAGACACATTTTAGAGCAAGTAAATGTGTTTCAAGGACTAGAGATTATTCACAGCCATAAAAAACTAGGAAATATATTCTCTCTAGTTTCATACTAAAACACTAAAAATATATTTTCTCTACTTCATGCATATATACCTTTCCATATACATAAAGAAAAATTAAATTTGTTCTTGAAATTTTTAATAATAACTGCTAAGTATCATAGTGTGCAAGGATGTTAACTATGGAACCACGCTACCTGGTTTCAAATCCTGGCTAATTTTCTTGCTAGTTGTGTGAATTTGGATGAGTTATTTACCTTCTGTGCCTTAATTTCTTCAATTATAAAATGGAAAAAATTATAAGTTCTGCCTGCTTTAAAGTGTTTTGAAGGATGAAATAAACATAAAACACTTAAATCAGATTTTGTTCCATAGTAAAAGTTTAATCAGGGTTGATTACTATTATTAACCATTATTAATATTCATGCTGCTGAGTTTGCTTACTGTTTTAGTTATCTAGTGCTGCTATAACAAATACCACAAGTGGATGGCTTTAACAAACAAATTAATTCTCTTACAGTTTAGGAGGCTAGAAGTGTGAATTCAGGGCACAAGCTCTAGGAGAAGGCTTTCTCTATCAGCTCTGGGGAAAGGTCCTTGCCTCCTTTCAGCATCTGTGAGCCCAGCATCCCTTGGAGATCTACATGTGTCTTGGCATCAACCTTCTTCCCTTGGGTCTAGGAGGTTCCCAGTTCAGGGACCCTGGGTCCAAAAGACCGTGTTCTGCTCCTGGCTCTTTTTTTTTTTTGGTGGTAGGAGGTCCCTCTATCTCTCTGCTTGAGTCACTATCCTTTTATCTCTTGTAAGATAAAAGGTACTATAGGCCCCACCCCAGGGAAACTCGCCTTACATCAGATCTGGGCTGTGATCTGAGTCAAGGTGTTTCATCCCACTCTAATCCTCATTAACATGATCTAATCCTGCCTTATTAACATAGCAGACAGCTGCCTCCCAAATGGGACCATACCCACAGGCACAGAGGCTAGGATTTACAACACATCACAAAATGGAGCCCAAGGTCTCCTGCACCAGAACTACTTAACAATCTCTTTGCTGATGATTCCAAAATGGCTTCCTAACAGAACAACAATAACAGCATCATCACACTTGTAATTTTGTTCTAGATTGCTAAGTCTTTGATATATGGGCTAGTTATTATTAAAAGGGCGAATTGATACACGGATGCCTTGCTTCTACTTAAGGAGCTCTGGTGGTGGTGCAGTGATTACGGTGTTAAAAGGTTGGCGGTTTGAACCCACCAGCTGCTCTGTGGGAGAAAGATGTGGCGGTCTGCTTCCGTAAAGATCACAGCCGTGGAAACCCTATGGGTCAGTTCTACTCTGTCCTCTAGGGTTTCTGTGAGTCGGAATCGACTTGACGGCAGTGGGTTTGGTTTTTCGGTTTTTCCTTCTACTTAGTTTACAAAGTATACGAAAGGAAAGCAATAGAAGACACTGGCTGTTAAATTTATTGTAAAAAACTTCAATGTCAAAAATCGTAAGTGAAATTAAAATGCAGATAACAAATTTGGAAAATATTTATGAGTTATGACAAATGAAAAATTAGTTTCCTGAATGTGTAAATAACGTTGACCAATCAATAAGGAAAATCTTGAAAATGGAGCAAGGATGAGAAGGGATAATTCATAGCAGACATAATTAAAATCAATAAACATGAAAAAATGCAACTGCAGTAGTAATCATATAAACAAATAATAATGAGATACTATTTTTTGCCTATGAAGCTGGTAATGATTAAAATAGGTAACAGTTCTGGCAAGGTTACCATAAGATTTATTCTTTCTTACACTGTTTAAATAGTATAATTCAGGAACAGAATCTGACAGTATGTTAGCAAGGGCCTTAGAAAAGTCCATACCCTTTCAGCCAGACATTTCAGGTCTGGAAATCTCTATGGAATTAGAGGTTCATAAAAGCATTTGTTTACTGTAGTCTGTTTATGGTGGCAAAAACCCCAACCATATTAATGACAACAAAAAAACAAAATAAGCCCCGAAACAACCACAGCAAAAAAAAACTGGAAACAGATATTCCTAATGAGTTAAAAATAGAAAATGATCAAATAAATTATTGTTCACTCACATGGTAGACTTATTACCCACAATATTTTTGTTGTAGCCATCAATCATATTTGGAAATAACTCTCAATAACATGAAAATGCAAACATTTATACATAATATTTTTTATATATATGTATGTGTATATGATGGGCTTGTTATGCTAAGCCGTTATTAACCACGTTTTGAAAGAACTTTTACTAACCTAAGTATTTATGAATACATTCTTGGTCCCTGGGTAATGCAAATGGTTTGTGTTTGGCTACTAATGGAAATTTTAGTGGTTCAAATCCACTCAGTGGCACTGCAGAAGAAGGCCTGGTGATCTACTTCCATAAAATTACAGCCATTGAAAACCCTAGTCTGACACACATGGGGTCACCATGAGTTGGAATTGACTTGACAGCAACAGGTGTGGTTTTTTGGATATGCATACATATACCATAACATATACAGTTATTATAATGCATAATTATACCATAATGAAATAATTATATTTTTAAAAGTAAACCCCCTCATAAACACAAACACGCATACACATACTCTGGAAAAAGACTTGGAGAATATAAATGAAAATCGTAACAGTACTTATAGCTGACCAATAGGTAAGAAAGGACCACAAGAAACTCTTAAAACACTGTTAAAAATCCTGCTACGGGTATATAATGATGATTTACAGTGCATTTTTGCATACTTTTCAACTTGAGCTTCCTAGCCATCCTGTGATTAAGTGCAGACAGGTATCATTTTCCCTTTTTATAGATAAAGATACTGAGGCTCAGAGGGATGCCTTGAGTTAGCCATGGTCACAGGGTTAATGAAAGGCATAGTTGAAATTTGAACATGAGCCATTTGACACCATAATGAGCTACTTTCACTGCACTAAGTTGACTGTAAGATCACATGGCTAGAAAATCTACAGCTGTAAAGAGGTCAGGACATTGTGACAACCTACAGTTGAAACTCCTGAAAATCTAAGAGGCGTTAGGGTAAGTCAGTTGAGATTCTAGGTAGTAGTTATATATAACCAGATGAAAGGTTCTGCAGACTTTAAAGAAATTATTTATTATTTAAAACATGTCAGCACGCTGGCTAAATTGAACAAGCATTTTCGTGAGTCATCCCTGAGACCTTTGAAGGAAAGTAAGTGGGTATTATCTCGGTCTATACAAAGGGAAATAAACTCATAAATAAGGAAAGAATACTCTTCAGTTCACATGGTGAAACGGTGAGGAAGCAAGGCACAAAGCTCACATTCCTGGCTGCCTATGTCCTGTGGTGGCTTCATATTCCTGGCCCCCTGCACAGGGGAAGCAACTGAAGGGAAGGTCGTCAGGAATTGTTTTGCTGGCTAGTAAGCAAACGCACTGCTCACTGAAAGGCATGGCCTCTCTACCTTATTTCTTTTCAGACTCCCATTTTATAGCCCCTAATTAGAGCCTGAGCATTCTCAGCCAAAGAGTCCCTGAGTGGTGCAAATGGTTGAAAGCTGGGCTGCTAACTGAAAGTTTGTGGTTCGAGTCCACCCAAAGGCATCTTGGAAGAAAGGCCTGACCATCTGCTTCTGAAAGGTCACAACCACATAAAACTCTATCCACTCTACAACATATGAGGTTGCCACGAGTTGGAATTGGCTCCACAGCAACTGGTTTGTTTTTTTTTGGTTTACTCTTGGCCAAGAGTTTTGGAATGAGAAAAGTGATCAGTGTTGTAATTTCATACCCACCAGGAAGCCAGGGCACTCAAAGTTTACTCTGCTTACATTTGAAAAGACTGCACCCTGGTCAGCACAGGAAGTCTCTGTGGGGCCAGTGTCTCCTGGGTGCTGATTATTTTCTCTCTCATTATCAGGTTTTCTTTCATTTCATCAGTAAGTACTCATTTATATAACCTACTCTTTCCTTGTAAGAAATTATCTGCTTGATCCAAGCTCTAAAAGATTTCCCTCATTTTTCTAAATTTGTCTGGTTGGAGAGTTTCTCCTTCTGGATTTTCTAAATAGTTTACTAGGTTCACCAAATCACCTTGCATAGATAGACCTAGTGTTCATTATTCTTAAAATGTAAAATGCTATGTTAACAAATTTTATGCTTGCTTTTACCTTTGTGTGCTTGGTATCTTGAAAAACCTGTATAAACAGGTAAATATGAATAGGTGATTGGAAAATATTATGACTCATGCATAGATCTAGAATTCTGTCTCGTACCAATATTTTGGTAAATTTCTGAAGCATGCAGAGGGTTACTGGCCATCCCATAATAGCCATTTTTCAGAAAGGTCTACTCTTGTTACCTTTTTGCTACAACTTTTACAACTCCTCACCATGATTGGTTGATTCCCCAGGTTTCCTTTCTTCTTCTGGCAGGAGGCCGAGGTACAGGCACACCAACTCCAAATTCACCTGCTATATGACCTTCCTGGGGTGGCAGTAGCCAGTGGTCACCATTTTTTTTTTAGGGCCGTGCTGGGTATTTTTAGAGCCCTGTGCAAAAACTCATGCCCAAAAATTATGTGGGGCAGAGCCAAGACGGCAGAATAGACGCTTTTGGCGAGCCCTCTTTACAACAAAGACCCGAAAAAAAAAAGTGAAATGAGTATATTTGTGACAAGCTGGGAGCCCTGAGCATCAAAGGCAAGCTTAGACAATGAACTGAGGGGCAGGGGGAGGAAGAGACTGTTCAGAAGTGGAGAGGAGTTACTGGACCTGAATCGCGGGGAGCCCTCAGGCACCATTCCCGGAGCAGCAGCAGCAGCGGTGGTGGGCTGGTACTAGCATTCGGTTGCAGTTTCCTCAGGGAGAAGTAGCCAGCCACACAGCCTACTTACACCTCCAGAACCTGAGAACAGCGGTGCTCTAGGCGAAAGCTAAGTAGTTGCCTATATTTACTGCACCCCCCCACCCCCAAGCTGGCTTCAGCGGCAAAATGCCTGGGCCTGTGATAGGCCCTGTTGAGCACCAAGAGCCACCCTCCTGGCCGTGGGGAAGGAAAAAATTTGCAGTGGGGGGAAACGACAATTTGCTACCTCCACTAACCAGGGGAGCTCAGGACAGAAGAGGCTCCTGTCCAGGCATAAACCATCCGTGGACCTTGAGCACCTTTCCTTTCTGAATGGACCTGTGTGGGCCTATTTCAGGAGAATAGGCCCTTGTTGGCAAACTCCAACCATTTCAGCTGTGTGGTGGAGAGGTGGGTGTTTGATGTTTGACATTGCTTTGCCTATTAAACAAGGTCCTCACCTACCCACATCAGGGACCTAAGGACTGGTAGCTCCACTCAGGTCACCCAGCCACCTGAAACAGGGGTCCAAAGATAACTGCTACCTCCCAGTCCTTACAACCAAAAACTTTGGGTGCCCATGGTCCGTCTGCAGAACCCACCCACCTGCACACTCTAGGGAACAGGGACACGTTTTCCTCAGAGACGCTTGGTGGTCGGTTCTCAATCCCCTGCCTTGTTCAGAGCATGACTTGCTGCTGCAATCAGATACGGGTATATACGTCAATCACCCCTGCCCCTCTAAGACTGTAGGACAGAGCCTGTACCACACACTTGATAATCAGCTACTGGAAACCTGAGCTGAATTCATACAAGAAAACTGAATGGACACCTAGACTGATATACCTGATAACAGCTCTAGCCAGCTGGGGACAGGACACCAGAGCTCCAAAGGCGAAAATAATCAAGCTAGCTCACTCAAGCAACCCATAGGGGTATACCAAAACAAAACAAAGCAAGCAGCTATGACACGGTAAGCAAGCATAAACTAATACAATACCTTATAGATGGCTCAGAGACATCAGTCAATATCAAGTCACATAAAGAAACAGACCATGATCACCTCAACAAGCTCTCAAAACAAAGAATCCAGGGATCTTCTACATGAAAGTGTATTCCTGGAATTACCAGATGCAGAATACAAAAAGTTTAATATACAGAACCCTTCAAGACATCAGGAAGGAAATGAGGCAATAGGCAGAACAAGCATATTGGTTTGGCAGATGTTGGATGTACTGCTTTTTCATAATGTAATATAGTGGATTCACTTCCATGATGTGATCTCATGTGATTGGCCAATCAGTTGTAAGAGTTTTCTGAGGGGTGTGGCCTGTATCCAGTATAATGGATGTTCCAGCAAAACTTACTCACCTCCCCTGAAATTGGCTGATAACAGGAGGTGGTCTTTCTAGGTTGGCCAGCCCCCATCTGAGTTGCTTTATTAGCATAAACCTTCAGGTGTGGTCTGGAGGCCTATAGCAAACAAACCTGTTGTCCATTCCAACTCACAGCGACCCTATAGGACACAGTAGAACTGTCCCATAGAGTTTCCAAGGAGTGCCTGCTGGATCCAAATTGCTGACCTTTTGGTTAGCAGCCTTAGCACTTAACCACTACACCACCAGGGCTTCATAGTAAACAAAGGAATCTCAATTACTTAGCAAATTCCAAGAGTTTAGAGTTATCTCAAGGAGCCCTGGTGGGACAGTGGCTAAGTGCTGGGCTGCTAATCCAAAGGTCAGTGGTTTCAATCCACTAGCACTCTACTGGAGAAAGTTGTGTCAATCTGCTTCCCTAAGTACTTACATCCTCAGAAAATCTATTGGGCAAGTCTGCCCTGTACTACATAAATGTATGTATGAGTTGGAATTGATTTGACAGCAATAGTTTGCTGTTTTGTTTTAGTTTTTGGTTTAGAGTTATCTCTTAGAAACCAAGGACAAAGATAAAATTCCTTGGATAAAGTTAAATTCTTTACACTACATTTTAGAAAACATCTAAAAAAACAATGCATGACATATTGAGGAACTGCAATGTGATGGACGTGGCCAAGCTCTTAGAAAACAGACTGTGGCTGTATAAGTGTCAGACCTCTGTCTTTACAGCCTCAAGAGCATGTGATCAATTTTGAGTCACAGCAGATGAGGTTAGTCTGGTTTGTCTAAGTGTGTAAATGTTAAGCATTATTAATTGTTTTATTGTAAATCTGACAAATAGATGCTTGTTGTAAGAAAACTTACAAAACAAAAGAAGTGTATAAGGAAGAAAATGAAAGTTATCCTGTCTCATAAACCCACTTCCAGATAAACCACTGCTGACACACCTTTCTATACTCTACATGGGAAGCTGTGGTGGCTTTGGAGTGTAATGGGAGCTGTTTGCCCAGGGACACACAAAGTCCCAAGTCCTGCCCTGACAATCATCTGCCCTCCCTGGGCAATGAGAAATGGGTGAAGGCAGAGAAAAGGAAATAACACTATTGTTTGCAGAAATTTCACCTTGGAACAGGAAACTCTGGCAAATGAGGCAGAGTTTGTGGTTTATGATGGAGACTTAAAGAGCTGTGCTATTGCCCTAAACCCAAAGTGAATTTTACCTCATTTCCTGAGATGCGAATGATTTTTTTTTTTTGCCATCCATCCAGCTGAAAGTGACCCTATATTACAGAGTAGAACTGCTCCCATAAGGTTTCCAAGGAGCGACTGTTGAATTCAAACTTCCAGCCTTTTCAGTTACCAGCCAAATTCTTATGCACTGGGCCACCAGGGCTCTGAATGAAATGATGGAAGTCAATAAAAGGAGAGAGGCAGAGAGAAAGCAAGACCTGTGAGCCCACTCACACACGTCAACCGTACTCAAGTCCTGTCTGACAGAGGACTGCCTTGAGATTAGTCTGTGGAAACTATGGATGCTAAATTAGTATTTACACACCTCTATTGAGATCCTTGGAAACTCTATGGGCAGTTCTACTCTGTCCTATAAGGTGCTGTGACTCGGAATCGACTCGACGGCACTGGGTCTGGGTTATTGAGATGAGTTGTAATCAACTTGATGGCAACGGGCTTGCTGTTTTTGGTTTTTATTGAGATAGTCATATGTATCAGTTGGAATCAACTTGACAGTAGTGTTATTGGGTCTGGGTTTTCGCTGCAATACTCATAGGTACGAGTCAAAATCCACTGGACAGCAATGGAAATCAGGTCTGGTGTTGGGATGCAGTCATCAACTTCTGAGGGGGTTGCATGGTGTAATGGTGAGCACTCTGGACTCTGAATAAAGACGGTTTAATTAAAGTTTTTTTTTTTTTAACTCTTTAGCGAATGAAACTCATTACCCCCTTTTCCACGTCCCCGTCCTGACGGTCATTTAGGAGCCAGAAAGGTTTCAGACTGGAAGGGAAGAAACAGGAGGGGAGTCCCAGGCTCCGCAGAGCACTGAGCTGCTCCAGACCCGCCTCTTGCTCCCCGCGGCCTTTTAGGCCTTGCAGCCTGTCCCTTCGTCCTCCTCTCTCCTCCTCAGAAACCGAGATTCCAGAAACCCTCAGAAAATAGCTGAGGAAGGAGAAGAGACAGGAAAAAACAAAGGGGAGAATAGCAAAGAAAAAAATGAGAAAGTAGGGAGGGGAAGGCAGAGGAACCGGGTGTTCATGGCAGCAGTTTCAGTTGCTGGGTGTGGACCACCATGCTCCTCACTCAGGAGCGATCCCATCCCTTCCTGACCCACCCGAAAACCCAAACCCGGTTCCACCGATAAACCTCAAAGCAGCTTGCCTGGCATTTGTTCTTGCAAAGTTTCCTTTCACAGTGTGGAGGGGTGAGGTGGATTAAATCGGTTGGCAAGTGAGTGGAAGTCAAGTGAAGTGCCTTGTTGGCTCCCTTGGTGTTGACTAGCAGTTGATGCAGGCACCAACTCAGATGCACTTCTTTTTTCACCTTGCAGGCTGTCTGCAGGGGGTAGACTGGAAAATGAAGACGTAACAATGTTTCTTTAAAGAGAGAAATAGCCAGATAATTGGTTATATGGGTTGAAAGTGGTTTTCTCTGGAGAACAGGAAATGTAGAAAGGGATCAGGGGACTACTGTTTTTCATAACAAACTTTTGGGCATATATTACTTTGATAAAAATACATACTAAAAAAAGGTCATCGAAAAAGAGGAAGACCCTCAACAGGACAGATTAACACAGTGGCTACAACAATGGAAACAAGCATAAGGATTGTGAAGATGGCACAGAACCAGGCAGTGTTTCATTCTGTTTTAAGTAGGGTTGCTAGGAGTCAGAACTGACTCAGTGGCACCTAACAACAGCAACAATGAAAAGAAAAATAATTTCGTTGTTATGTAGAATGTTTTTAAAGTTCGTCATTTGTATTTGAATTGAAATTTTGATGTGGTCATATGTATCACTCTTTAAAGGTTCTGGGGTTTGTGTCATCTGTAGAAATTGTTAGAGGGCAAGGCTTCCCAGCTCAGGACTAAGCCCTGCGTGACCAGGAATGACCAGGAGAGGCTCAGAGGTTCCACATGAGCAAAGGTTTATTAGGGACAGAAAGAAAGTAAAAGGCTCCGGAAGGAGAGAGGGAGAGGGATTTCTGCCTAGCTAGCCTCCAGTCTCTCAATGAAGAAAGGAGATCCTGGGGCTCATAAAAGTTTTTTGGGGGAGGGGAGAAGGCATTATCTTTATTCATTAGATAGGTTGAGATTTCCAGGAGAAGGGGAGGGATTATGAAAATCAAATGCACAGGAAGTTAGAATTCAAGATGGACTTCCTCACAGAGGTTGCTGGAACCAAGATGGAGTCTGTCACAAAGGCTGCCAGGAAGTCCAACAGGACTTATTTGAATCTCTATTTTTTATTTCTCTCCTCATGAAGCTCATGCTTTCCTCCATTTTTCTGAACCTATACAGTGTGTTTATAATAGCTGTTTTAGTATCTTGTCTACTGATTCTGTCATCTGTTATTTCTGTTAATTGATTTTTCTCATGCTTATGGATCATGTTTTCCTACATCAGGATTACTAAAAAGTTGTTCTTCATATACTCCTTTAAATATTTTAGGACTTTGCTCTGGGATGCCGTGAAGTGACTTGCAAACAATTTCATTCTTTCCAGGCTTGCTTTTAAGCTTTGTTGGGGCAAGTTCAGAACATTCTAGGCTAATGTGGACAGGGTATTGAGGCATTACCCTTCTGAAGACTCTCCTCCCTGCCACATGTGTTAGATGCTCTTTCCATTCAGCCTGGTGGAAACACACACTGTTACTGCCTTAGTCTGAGCTCTGTCATATACTTCCTGTGGTACAGTGCCTCCAAAGAGCTATTTCACATTTTTTGTCTTGTCTTCTAGTGGTTTAAGGTAGAACAGTAAATACCATTTTCTCTAACACCAACATGGCTCAAAGCAGAAACCTGTACACTTTTCTTATATTTCACAATTAAGGGGAAAAAAAACCTATCTTCGATGTTATTTCCTATCTCCCATACCTAATATGCAAAGTGTGGTGGCATAGTGCTGAAGTGCTAAGTCTCCTCATAAAACAGGTCCACAGTTCAAATCCACCAGGCACTCCCTGGAAACTTTATGCGCCACTTCTGTTCTGTCCTATAGGGTCTCATTTCTTCTCAATCAATGCCCTCACTTTAACTTCAGACACCATTCAAAGTTGGGAATTCATTGGCATTGTAATTCAGCCACTCTTACAATAAGATTCTGTGTTAGATTTTCGGCAATATCAGCTCTGTTACTACAAGAAATAAGGCTTTCTTTCAGGAAGCAAGTTGCAACTTTGAGGTGTTTTATATGGCGCTTGAACTGTAACTCTGAAGCCCTGAGCTCCTCTCTCTTACCACTTCGTCTAATGAAAGGAGGACCAACCAACCAAGTTCCGTACTTCTCATTCTGACAAAACTGTGGAAAATTTTGAAACGTGTGATCACCCAGAGGCTCGCTTCTCACCAATACATGATCTCTTTCTGTTGATATTTGGCATATTAAAATTGCCACCTCATGCCATGGATTAGTAGCACCCTCTTTACTACCGGAGGTACAGTCGTCAGCAGTTTTAGGAGTAGTCAGACTTGAGAACCAGTTTAGAAAACTCATCCTTATGATTCTGTTCCCCTGCAGCCACTCTCAGCACCAAATGTCTTAGGCCAGATACTCAACAGAAGCAAAACCAGTGAAGCATGTGTATGGGGGTGTGTGTGTGAGTGTATGCATACATAACTGTGTGTGTGGGTATATATATATCTATATCTATATAGCTATATATGGTTATAAAGAGAGAAGTTTATCTCCAGGAAATTGCTCACATGGTTGTATGGGATAGCAAGTCCCAAGCCCATGGGTCAGACATCAGGCTGGAGGCTTCTCCCATCTCATGTACCTGCAGGGTCTCATGAACCCAAGACTGGCAGGTAAGGTGGCAGGCTGCTAGCTAAAGTCCCAAGAACTGGAGGTCAGATGATGACCAGCTAGATGCAGGATCCAGAGCAAGCAAGCAAGGTTTGGCAAAACATCTGTACATATATTGGATGCAGGCCACACCTCTGAAGAAAATCCGCTTACCACTGACTGGCTTATCATGTCAGACCACATCATGCAGGATGACTACATCACTATATAACTGCCAGATTACACCATTACATGAATGCCAAACCATTGAGAATCATGGCCCAGCCAAGCTGACACACAACCTTAACCACCACACATTACCAACCCAGTGATTACCTTAATAATTTTCCCAGTTGGTAACTAAAACAACCTATAAATAATTTTATCTACTCCTCTAAAAATGTTAAGTCCTGTTTCAATACACATTAATCTACTTTTCCTTCCTAGGAAAGGTAAATCTCATGATAGTCAAAGTCAAATAGATGTTCACATTCTAAACTTGCCTCACTCTAGTTTCACTGATGATCAACCCTGATGACAACCCTTCTAAAATATTTTTTGCTTATGCAAATGAACTAATAACACACCTAAGTACTTATACTGTTGTGGTGTAAATTCCAAACATTCTGCTATAAAATAATATTTACTAAGAGGTCATCCTACTCAGATAACTTTGGTGGGAATACGCCATTTCGGTAAAACCCTAAGAGAATTGATTTTTGACTGTATAAACAGGTTCTTCCTTGAGGGGATCTACCTCTCTTTCGTTCAAAGAGCTCTGTGCTTGTGAATTTGTTGAGGGTCTGTGACTGTCTATTGCTGTGATTCAAGTCAAACTATGTTCACCAGACTTAGTGTGCTTCTGCTTATGCAAATCAAGTTAAGACGTTAATAGGTTGCCCATCTATTGCATTTCTAGAGACACCGACCAAGGAGTTAATACCAAAGAGCTTTGAGGGACAGACCATTCTGATTACTGCTTCAGCTCTGTACTCGATGTAGTAACTGAGGTCACCTTGTCCTTTAAGGTTAAATGTTGTGACTTGACCCTTCCAATCCCATCTTCCCATCATCCCCATTCATTTCAATGATCCCAGTTCCATGGTAGCAGTTCCCACTGTCTTTCATAAAATGACCACCACAGAGTTCTTTGAGGATGTGAAAACAGTTCTGTACGATCTATTTCTCACAGCCTTGTTGAAGGTAGTGTCTTCTGACCTTTCCAGGGGATAAAAGTAGGGGCGAATGAGCATGTCTGTGGAGTGTACAATTAATTTTTACTCAAAGGATTTGGACTTTTTCCCTGGTTTCTGAGAGAGAATCTCTAAACACCTGAGATTTTCCCAGTGATTGGAGTCTTTGTAATTCCTGGAGGGGCTCCAGGTCACACCTGAGACTTTATGCTCAAGGAGCAAGAGGGACCTCTTTGAGAGGATAAAGAGGAAAAGTCCCCAAGAGGCTGGTTTAGAGGGGTATTGCCAAAGGAAAGGAGTAACCAAAGGATTCTGAGATATCTGCAAGTTACTTTGAAATGGGGTAGAAAATACATACATATGGAGAGATGGACAAAGCTAATGTGGAAAATGTTCATTGGTAAATGCGTGAAGCATAAAGTCACTACTCTTTCAACTTTGTTTGCAATTGTTTTGAAAAAGGAGATTTGGAGCTCTTGTCACAGGTTCTACTTTGTTCTCTGGAGATGAACATTCTGAGAGCGAAAGGTTAGGTTTCTAAGATGAGGACCACAGGAGCGGTGAAGGTTCCTGGTGGCCAAGGGCAAGGTACAGCTGTTGGGAGCCCCAAGCCGCTGAACAGTTGCTCATCGCCTCTCACCTCTCCAAGCTCATCGCCTCTCACCTCTCCAAGCCTGGGCAATTCTGGGACTCTTCTGCATCAAACAGGAGGAGGAGAGAGGGCGCAAAAGAGCTTTCCCTCACCGGGAATCGAACCCGGGCCGCAGAGGTGAAAGCGCCGAATCCTAGCCACTAGACCATCAGGGACCTGCCAGGGGTGGTGTAATCCCCCGCCTTCAGATAGTACATCTCTTCTCACCAAACTCGGGAAGCCAGGACGCCTACCCTCTATTCCTGGGATAGTCCCCCAAGGCCCTTTCCTCCTGTCTTCTCCAAAACGCTAGTCAGCCTGCAGCACGCCCAGGGCTGTCAGGTCTCCCCAAGTTTCGGAGTCAACTGGCTCTTCCTCGCTGCCGCACTTCAGACCTGACACAGAGGTGCGCCTTTGCGCGGCGGCAGCGTGTGAAGAGACGGTGGCTGGGGTCCAGCGAAGGGCACCAGCCTGCAGGGAGGAGGTGCCCAGGATGGGAAGAGGGCCGAGCATGAGCGCCCAAGAACTCCAACATCAAAAAGGGTTCAGATGGATACAGAAACGGAGACAGCCTGCATGAATAACTCTTTGAACCAGGACCCCGGGACCCCTTATTGAACTCCGGATTTGTCCCCGAAATTCTGCTGCCCCTGCCTTTTTCCCATATTTGTTGATGGCAACTCCACCCTTCCATATGCTCAGGCAAAAAGTGCGAGCTCTCCTTGGCGCAGGTCTTTTCCTCACACTCCACATGTAATTATTAGGGAATTTTCGTGTTCCGCATGGTAGTACAGTGGTTGAGAGCTCAGGCTGCTATGTAGAGTCCGTAGTTGGAATCCACCAGCCTCTCTTTGGAAACCCTTTGGGGCTGTTCTACCGTGCTCGCTATGAGTCGCAATAGACTCGACCGCAGTAGACCTTTAGGTTTTTTGTCCGTCAAATGTGGACGTTGGTCTATACAGCTCCTCCCTTTCCTGAGCTATGAATTTAGACGAAGGACTCTCTTGATAAAGGCGAGACATCAGTTTAAGGCGTGGCCCTCCGGTTCGTCAGACCTTAGGGTTCGAGACCCTTAATTGCAAGGCCTGGGGTTGGGCTGCCTTTGCCCCTTTTATTTGGCTCTGTCCCTCAAAATCAGCCTGTTCTGGCCTGTCTTGGAAAGTTGGGGACGTGCCTGAGACCCCTTGCTCGACTGGCCTCTCCAGGTCAAGAAACCAACTCCCTTCGGGTTCTGTCTGCAGACAAGCTTCAAAAGCGCTGTTTTTTTTTTTTTTTTTGAACTGGGCCCTAACCAGGTTTGCGATATGCGGGGGCGCACGCCATGAGTTTGTGGATCTCCAGTAGCCTGCTGTTCTCTGCCTCTGTAAAGAATCCAGTGCAGGTCTTCAAGGCTGGCTTCGCCTGTGTTGCTTGTTAGATATTTTCAAAGAGCCAAGTGCCCTAAGACGCATGTTTCAGCCTTTGCTAAGGTGCAGCTAAAACATGAAGGTGTGATTAAAGTAGTGGACTGAAATTGAGTGGCACAGAACAAGAGACTCCACAAGTGTCAGAGGGGGACAGAGGGGAGGAGCTGAGGCAAAATGGCTTCTGAGGAAAGAGTGCAGGTCAAGCCCCAGGGAAAGTGCAGGGTAGGGCCTGGAGGGAGGGTTCTGGTGTTCCTGGGTGGACCGGACGTGTGGATCATTTTGCGTGTGTGCATGTGTGATAAAATAGATAACAAAACATTTGCTATTTCAACCACTTTATGTGCACAATTCAGTGACAGTAATTACGTTCACCATGTTGCGGAACCATCACCACTATCCGTTTCCAAACTTTTTCCACATCCTAAAAAATTCAGTGCCCCTTAAGCAATCTTTCCTGCCTTTTCCCTCCCACCCGCCCCTGGTAACCACTAATAAACGTTGTTCTCTACCCATTTGCTATTTTAGAGATTCCAAGTAAGTGGGATCATATAATATTTGTCCTTTTGTATCTGGCTTCTTTCATACAGCATAATTTTTCTAGGTTCTTCCATGTCTTAACATGTATGACAACTTCCTGTTTATGGCTGAATAATATTCCATTGTATGGATAGACCACATTTTGTTCATCCATTCATCTGCTGATGGACACTTGGGTTGTTTACACCTTTTGGATAATGTGAATAATGCTACAGTGAACACTGGTGTACAAATATCTGTTTGCATTCTTGTTTTCAATTTTGGGGGGTATATGCTTTTTTTCTAGAATGGACTAGAAAAGATGCCTAGTAGTGGAGGTGTTGGGTCATCTGGGAATTCTATGGTTAACTCTTGAGGAACTGCCAAACGGATTTCCAGAGGCTGTACCATTTTACAATCCCTTCAGCAATGGGTGCGGGTTCCAATTTTCCACATCCTCAGCAATGCTTGTTTTCCGGTTTTCTGCCAAACGGTTGATCACTCGGCTACTAACTGAAAGGTTTGTGTTTGGAACCCACGCAGAGGCACTTCGTTGCCATCCAGTAGATTCTGACTCATAGCGACCCTATAGGACAGAGTAGAACTGCCCCATAGGGTTTCCAAGGCTGTGATCTTTACAGAAGCAAGCTGCCACATCTTTCTCCCGCACAGCGGCTCTTGGATTTGAATTGCTGACCTTTCAGTTAGCAGTCAAGCGCTTTAACCACGGCAGCACCAAATTACAGCCTTGAAACCCTATGGGGCAGTTCCGCACTGCACTCATGTGGTCGCCTTGAGTCCTAACCAACTCCATGGCAACTACCAGCAAGTGGGGGGATGAATAACATTGCACATCTTTTCATGGAAGCAGCGCCATTAAAGGGGCCACCGAGGCGCTAGTCCGAAGCCCCGGGGTGAGAGCCTTCACAGTTCCTGGGCTGTGGGGAGCTGGAGAGCCCGAGAGGAGCTTAGTTCTGAAAATGGAAACTCTAATGAGCTGTCCAAGTCCTAGCTTAACGGATAAGAAACAAAAAGCGAAGAAAACTACGTTATGTCCTAACTGAAGCCGCAGGCTCCTTTGCCTGAGGGATTGTTGGTGCTTTTGCCCAGGGCTTTCTTCAGCACTTTGCTGCTGGCAGTCGAATTTCAAATGTAGTTGAATTTCCTGTGCTGGAAGCCAAAGTACTTGAAAACTGCAGGTCCTACAATTTTCAAGGACAAATTCTTAGTTTAGCTCACTCGCCTGGTTCCCGTAGTGCGGTGCTTATCACCTTCGCCTTATGCGCGAAAGGTCCCTGTTTAGAAACCGGGCGGAAACAGGTTTTCTTTTGCGGATAGACAAGTGTTCGCCAATAGCCTTGTAAGGAGAAAAAGGAAAAAAAAAACATTGCCAGAAGACTCCAGTTACTCAGCATCTTGAGCCAGACCTCATTTCTCTGCTCCAAATCAGATTTCAGACCAGGACACAATTCTCATCTGGTTCTTGGGAGGCGGGGCACCAAACAAGACATGCTTTATGTTAGTTTTAGTTCCAGAGAGTTCTAAAGGTTCCCTTTGTTCTCTTCTATCACCTGAACCTTCTCCACCTGCTGACACTGAAGAAGAAAACGGCCTCAGGAAGCACGGAGCGACCCCTTCGGGCAAAGGGGACTAAGCCTCCTGATATTCCCTGGCTTAGGGTTCATCGCCTACCCTCGAAACAAGGACAGTGGGGCCCCACACGTTTGCTTTGAGTTCTCACACCAAAAGCAAACAAAAGTGGCAGGAACAAGAGAAAGAGATACCAAAGAAGCATTAAAGCTAAGCCTTGAGAGAAATGACCAGTCAAGGCAAATGCAGTGAGCCTTGGTTCGCTTGGTGCTTACTGAGGCCCTTTCCAGGACTTTGCTGCTGGCAGTGGAATTTCGAACTGGGATTGAATTTCGTCCACTGAAAGCCACCAAAGTTAAAGAAGAGCAGCATAGAGTTTTCCTCGGTGTTTCTGTTGTGTAGTGGTTACCAAGTTCGCCTCACACACGAAAGGTCCCCGGTTCGAAACCGGGCAGAAACACTTGTTCTTTGCTCCTCAAAGCGGAGTGCTACTTTTTCTCATTGTTTAAAAAAAAAAAAAAAAAAATTTTTTTTTTTTTTTTAGATCTAGAATCAGACTCGAGTCCCAGAAAGTCCCAGAGGGAAATGCACAAACTGTGATGACCCATAGGAAGGTGCAATACAACCAGAAGTACTGCAAGATTGATGCCACTATATATGAACCTAAATCCTGGGGTGTATCTATGGAAATGGATCCTAAGGGGGTAGAAGCAGGGTGGAAGGAACATAATGTTGGATACGGCTAGGCTTACTTATTGACATAGGTGCACTAGATAGAAATTCTGGAGCCACTGTGTTTTGAGCAGCTGCCAGCAATTCTAAATTATTCACTTGAAGCAGTTGACTGAAAACTTGCACCCAAAGGTGGCCTACAGTAAATGAACTTGAAATGCCAGAGCGTCTTTGATGCATTTATTGTAGAGGAAAATACCGAAAGCCTTAGGGGGATTAAAAGCTACAGGAAATTTATCACGTAAGACATGTTCATTCACCCATATCTACAGCCCCAGGTACGGACAGGAAGACATTACCTTTAACAAGTATGTGAGAAATATATTTAAGGGACCTGTCCTTGCATCCTGAAAGCATTCTGTGGTGGCGATTTTATGAAGGATAGTGGGAACCACTGCAATTGACCTGGGATTTCCCAAATTAATGGGAGTCTTAGTGAGGGTTGCTAAAGAAACAGAACGAGGGATTATAAATAGATAGCTAGATAACTAACGTTGATTACAACTTTATTTGTAATTATAAAAGCATAGAACCAACTTAATTTCCAAAGTATATGGCGAGGGTTAAATAAATAATGCTAAAACCAAACCCGTTGCTGTCGAGTCGATTCGGACTCATAGCGAACCTATAGGACACAGAACTGCCCCACAGGGTTTCCAAGGAGCGCCTGGTGGATTCAAACTGCTGACCTTTTGGATAGCAGCCGTAGCACTTAACCACTACACCAACCCAAACCAAAAACCCAGGGTCGTCAAGTGGATTCCGACTCATAGCGACCCTATAGGGCAGGGTAGAGCTGCCCCATAGAGTTTCCAAGGCGCACCTGGCGGATTCGAACCGCCGACTCTTTTGTTAGCAGCCGTAGCACTTAACCACGACGTCACCAGGGATTCCAACCACTACTCCACCGGGGCTTAAATAAATAACACTACAAATAAATAATATGGGGGGGAAAAACTTCTTAGTCAAAAACGACTCCAGTGATTCTTTCAGTCATTTCCGAGTTCTCAGTTTCCAAGCAAAGATAGAAGGGTGACTACCATTTCTCTCTGCCTTTCCCTAGTAAGATTAATGGAGCAGAAACGCTGGGAATATCTTAACACGTGCAAAACCTGGGGACCGTCCCTGGGTGGGCTCGAACCACCAACCTTTCGGTTAAGAGACGAACGCGCTAACCGATTGTGCTACAGAGACCACAGGTAACCCCACCTGTTTGTACCAGGAGTGAACGCCTTTGAACCACTGGACGGTGCCAGCGGCTTTCTGCAGTAAGACCCGCACAAACCCTCGGAAAATCCGGCAGGTTGGGGTGACAAATGGTGTTGTTGATCGCGTTAAAATCAGTGCGTTGGGTGAGTCTGAAGCTAGGAGGGCAGCCGAATGGCCTTCGCCCCTCCTTGCTCCTCCTCCGCCTCAGATGCCTGCGACCCCCGGAGACCCCGGGTCTGCAACCCCTGCCTGACCCCAATAGGGTCCAAGACACCGCTGCTCCGCCTTCGCCCGCCCGCCCGCACCATGGAAGCCCCCCGCTCGCCTCGTTTGCTGTAGGTGGGGCCGGAGCGCGGAAAATAAGTGAGGAAAGGGGAGCGGTGAAGGGGGGCGAAGGAAAGTAGTGAGAAGTGGGCGAGAACAAGACCTCCAGGAGGCAGGTGCAGAGACTCGGGCCAGGTGCTGGGGAGGAGAGAAAGGTTTCTATCCTGCAGCACAATGGGGAGGCAGGAGCTGAGAGATGGCAAGAAGTGAGAGAAAAGCAGAGCACCTGTGGCTGTTCAAGAACAAAACAGTGTGAATGTTTTTATGTCAATAAAGTTTAAAGACCAGTGAGCGCTGACAGGTTTGTGGTGCGCCGTGATCGTATAGTGGTTAGTACTCTGCGTTGTGCCCGCAGCAATCTCGGTTGGAATCCGAGTCTCGGCAGTGTCTGGCGCTAATTTTGTCACTCACTGGCGCGCTTCGTTTGGTTTGCAGTTCATTCCCGCACGGGCATCGCTCCCCATCTGCGCCTAGAAGGCAGCGGGCCTTACAGCTAGAGGTCAGAAGGACAGGAACCCCGACAGCCTGCATACCTGGAGCCAGGTCTAAGTGAAACCTTGAGTGCGCCCCACATCCGGGCAAAAGGTGAAATGCCTCTCACTCAGCCTAACAAGTACCTTCCACAGTTGAGATGATGTGGTCATAACCGTTTTCCTGGTAAAGGTATTTCAAATACCAGCAGGGCTTTTGTACACGAAACCAGAATAAACTTTTAATGTGTTTACAGTAAAATCCAAACTTCCTGCCATAGTCCGTTTGCAGGCCATGTCCCTCACTGCTTGTCCCTCTGTTTTTATGCTAACAGTACATTATTGAAGTGTATGAGTATCACTTATTAATGAAGATCAAAGACCACAGCCTTCAGTATGGATTGCACCTCATCATAAAGAAAACTAAAATCCTCACAACTGGACCAATGAGCAACATCATGATAAACAGAGAAAAGATTGAAGTTGTCAACGATTTCATTTTACTTGGATCCACAATCAACAGCCATGGAAGCAGCAGTCAAGAAATCAAAAGACACGCTGTATTGATTGAGTACATCTGCTGCAAAGGAGCTCTTAAAGTGTTGAAGAGCAAAGATGTCACCTTGAAGACTAAGGTGCGCCTGACCCAAGCCATGGTATTTTCAATCACATCATATACATGTGACAGCTGGACAATGCATAAGGAAGACCAAACAAGAATTGATGCCTTTGAATTGTGGTGTTGGCGAAGAATATTGAATATACTATGGACTGCCAGAAGAAGGAATAACTCTGTCTTGGAAAAAGTACAACCGGAATGCTCCTTAGAAGCAAGGATGGCGTGACTGCATCTTACATACTTTGGACATGTTATCAGGAGGGATCAGTCTCTCGAGAAGGACATCATGCTTGGCAAAGTACAGTGTCAACAGGAAAGAGGAAGACCTTAAACAAGGTGGATTCACACAGTGGCTGCAACAATGGGCTCAAGCATACCGATTGTAAGGATGGTGCAGGACCAGGCAGTGTATCCTTCTGTTGTGCATAGGGTCAGTACGAGTCAGAGCCGACTCGACAACACCTAACAACAATAATACAGAAATGTTTAGTGAACAATTACTGAATTTTGACAAATGTAATCAAGTTACAGAAAGTTTCCATCATCCCACCAAGGTCCAAGGAGCTCCTTTCTGGGTAATCCCCATCCCCTACCCCCTCCCGGTTTAATTAATCACTCTTCTGAGGTCTCTCACCAGAGATTAGTTTTGCCTATTCTTGAAATGCACATGAATGAACTCACATTTTTTGTGTCTGACTCTATTTCTTTTTTTTCCACACTACATTATGTTTTCAAGATATGTCTATGTTGTTTGTCACTTCTTCATTGTAGTATTGTTGATGTTATTCCAATGTGTGAGTAAACCACAGTCGATGGACATTTGGGCTATTTCCAGTTTCGGCTATTGTGAAAACGCTCCTATGAGTATGCTCGCCTGAGTCTTTGTGTGGACATGTGCATCCATTTCCCTTAAAGTACTGAAATTGCTGGATCAAATAATAGGTGCCAGTTTAACCTTGATAGAGGCTGCCAAACTGTCCCCTAGGATGGTTTCTCACCAGCAAAGCCGGTTGCAGTTGTTCCACATCCTTGTCAGCACTTGGTGTTCTCTGCCTTTTAAATGCACCATTCTGGTCGGTTTGTAACGGTAATTTTCATGGTTTAAATTTGTGTTTTCTAATGAGTAATGACATGGGTCTTGTTTTCCTCAGCCTTCTGGCCATTTAGAAATCCTCCTTTGTGGAGAAAGTTTATTCAATATTTTGCACACTGTTATTTGAGTTGACTTTTTATTGCTGATCTCTAAAAGTTCTGTATACAAGATTTGAGTCATTTTGCAGATAATCATGCTGTAAATATTTTCTCCCAGTCCATGGCTTGCCTTTTCACATTCTTAGGTGGTTTTTCATGAACAGAAGCTTTTAATTTCAATGAAATCTAATGTATCTTAAAAAATTTTTTTCTTTATATATAAGGCCTATTGTGTTCTCTAAGAAAAATCTTTTTACCCCAGGATGGTGAATGTATTCTCCCCAATTTTCTTCGAGGGACTTTACCATTGTTGTTGTAATTTTTGAATCTCTGACATCTCAGATTCCTCTCCTGATCACAATAAGCTTGTCTTGGCCTCACAGGAATCTTCTCTATATTGCAAAAACATTCACAATAGTTACCCGCTTTGCTCTCTGACAGCTACAGGAGCCATGCGTCCCTCCATCTCCCCCTTATTACCCCTCCATCTCTGACATTCTCTCTCTCCTTTTCTGTAGCTGAGAAACCCCAAAAAAACTGAAACAGAATTGGAGAGGCCTAGTCTAATCTGTGTTCAAGAACGCAGGCTCTGGGTTAGGAATCTGATTCAGCCCTTGTATGGCCTGGATAGGTGTGTTAAACTTCATGTGCCTCAGCGTTTTCATCCTTTGAAAGTTAAGTTGTAACAAAGAAAAAGCAAAAACAAACAAACGAACAAAAACCACTGGTTGGGAAAATCGTGCCCTTTCCTCCAGCAGTCGCTGTCCTTGGTGCAGTGCTTACCATGTTGCATTCACACCCAGAGTTCAAGTGTTCTCACTCTGGGAAAGGTGAGGACTTGCCTGCTCACTGGAAACCAGGACGAGGTGCTCAGCCTTGTTCTGCTTTGGTTCAAACTGGAGACAGGGATACAACTGGACTAGATCACCTGTCCCCCCGCCCCCAGCTACCAAGGGCTCAGTTCCAGAGGACTCTGACTTCACTGTAGCTTTAGATCAGGAAATTTCATAACATGTTTTTTTCCCTTTCCTTCCTTCTTTGATCTGTCTCCTGCACCTCTTCCCCTGCCCACCCAGAGGAAAGGATTCACTGCTATTCTATCCTGGTGTCCCTTTGATGTTCTTTTGGACAGGATGAAGGGGCCAGTTGTCCTTCCCCTACAGGAGCAGAAAGAGCAGCCGGCCCCAGGGGAACCACAGCTCACCCAGTGCGCCCTTTCGCATCACACGTGTGTGCTTGGCAGGGTTCAGAATACAGCTCAGCCTTAAGCGTCTCTGTAGGTTGAACCAGAAGGGTGTGGGGGTACCAGATCACCAAGGCAAGATAACTGGGAGCTCCTAAAAATCAAACACCTATGCTCATACAAAGACTTCACCAAAAGAGTAAAATGATTACCTACAGACTGGGAAAAAGTTTTCAGCTGTGACATTTCTGATGTCTAAAATCTTCATGATACTGGGAAAACTCAACTACAAAAAGACAAATAACCCAAGGAAAAAATGGGCAAAAGATATGAACAGGCATCACTAAAGAAGACATTCAGGTAGCTAACAGATACATGAAGAAATGCTCAGGATCATTAGCCAGTAGAGAAATGCAAATGAAAACTACAGTGAGATCCCATCCCACTCCAACTAGGCTGACATTCATCCAAAATACACAAAATAATAAATGTTGGAGAGTTTGTGGAGAGACTGGAACGCTTATACACTGCTGGAGAGAATGGAAAACAGTACAACCACTTTGGAAATCAATTTGGCGCTTCCTTAAAAAACGAGAAATAGAACAACCATAGGATCCAACAATCCCACTCCTTGGAATATATTCTAGAGAAATAAAACCTTTCCACGAACAGATATATGCACACACATGTTCACTGCAGCACTGGAAGCAACCAAGGTGCCCAACAATGGATGAATGGATAAATAAATTACGATATATTTACACAGTGGAATACTACGCATCGAAAAAGAACAGCGATGGATCTGTGAAACATTTCATAACATGGACGAATCTGGAAGCCATTTTGCTGAGTGACATTAGTCAGTTGCAAGAGGATAAATATTGTATAAGACCAGTATTATAAGAACAGAGAAAAAATATTCTTTGATGCTTACTAGAGGAGGAGGGAGGAAGAGAGGGAGGGTGGGAGGGAGAGGGGTATTCACTAATTATACAGTAGATAAGAACTACTTTAGGTGAAGGGAAAGACAACACACAATACAGGTGAGGTCAGCACAACTGGACTAAACCAAAAGCAAAGAAGTTTCCTGAATAAACTGAATGCTTCTAAGGCCAGCGTAGCAGGGGTAGGAGTTTGGAAACCATGGTTTCAGGGGACATCTAAGTCAATTGGCATAAGAAAGTCTATTAAGAAAACATTCTGCATCCTACTTTGGAGAGCAGCTTCTGGGGTCTTAAACGCCAGCAAGCAGCCTTCTAAGATTCATCAATTGGTCTCAACCCACCTGGAGCAAAGGACAATGAAGAATACCAAGGACACAAGGTAGTTATGAGCCCAAGAGACAGAAAGAGCTGCACAAGCCAGAGACTACATCAGCCTGAGACCAAAAGAACTAGGTGGTGCCTGGCTTCAACAGATGACTGCCCTGACAGGGAACACAACAGAGAGACCCTGAGGGACTAGGAGAGCAGTGGGATGCAGACCCCAAATTCTTGTAAAAAGACCAGACTTAATGGTCTGACTGAGAGTAGAAGGACGCCAGAATTCATGGTCCCCAGACCTTCTGTTAGCCCAAGACAGGAACCATTCCCAAAGCCAGCTCTTCAGACAGGGATTGGACTGGACAATGGGCTGGAGAGGGATGCTGCTGAGGAGTGAGCTTCTTGAACCAGGTGGACACTTGAGACTATGTTGGCATCTCCTGCCTGGAGGGGAGATGAGAAGGTGGAGGGGGTTACAAGCTGGAGAAATGGACAGGAAAAGAGAGAGTGGAGGGAGAAACTGGGATGTCTCACTAGGGGGAGAGTAACTGGGAGTGTGTAGCAAGGTGTATATGGGTTTATGTGTGAGATATTGACTTGATTTGTAAACTTTGACTTAAACCACAATAAAAATTATTAAAAAAAAAAAAAAAGTAAATTCTGGTTTCGTGTAAAAAGCCAGGCTTGTATTTGAAATACCTTTACCAGGAAAACGGTTATGACCACATCATCTCAACAGTGGAAGGTGCTTCTAAGGCTGAGTGAGAGGCATTTCACCTTTTGCCCGGATATGGGGCGCACGCAAGGTTTCCCTTAGACCAGGCTCCAGGTATGCTCACTGTCAGGGTTCCTGTCCTTCTGTCCCCTAGCTGGAAGGCTTGCTGCCTTCTAGCCACAGGTGGGGATCGATGCAGTGCGGGAATGAAATGCAAACCAAGCCGTAAGAAGCGCGCCGGTACGTGACAAAACATGTGCCAGATACTGCCATGACTCGGATTCGAACCGAGGTTGCTGCGGCCACATTGCAGAGTAGTCACCGCTATACGATCACGGCGCACCACAAACCTACCAGCGCTCGCTGGTCTTCTTAAACTGTATTGAGAGAAAAACATTCACAATGTTTTGTCGTTTTGTTCTTGAACAGCCACAGGTTCTCCGCTCTTCTCCCATTTCCTGCTCTCTCTCAGCTCCTCCTTCCCCGTTGTGCTACACCTTAAAAACCATTCTCTCCTTCCCAGGACCTCGCCTGAGTCTCTGCACAGGCCTCGTGAAGGTCTGGTTATCCTCTAGGCCTCCCAGCTTTCCTTCGCTCTTCTTCACCAATCCCCTTTCCCCGTTTATTTTCCGCGCTCCCGCCACACCGACCGCAACCGAGGAGAGCAGGGGACGTCCAGGGCGCGGGCGGGCGGGCGAAGGCGGAGCAGCCGTGCCGTGGATCCCACTGGGCTCAGGCGGAGGTTGCAGACCCGGGGGTCTCCGGGGGTCGCTGGCATCTGAGGCGGACGAGGAGCAAGGAGGGGCGAAGGCCATTCGGCTGTCCTCCTAGCTTCAGACTCACCCAAAAGCACTGGTTTCAACGCGAAGAACAACAGGATTTGTCGCCCCAACGTGTCGCGTTTTTCAAGGTTTTGCGCAATTGGCTCCCCAGAAACCGTCTGGCACCGCCGAGCGCTTCACAGGCGTTCACTCCTTGTTGAAAAGGAAACATTTAACTCTGTTCTCTGTGGCGAAATGGGTTAGCGCGTTCGGCTGTTAACCGAAAGTTTGGTGGTTGAGCCCACCCAGGGACGCGCCTCAAATTTTGTAAGTGTTAAGATGTCCCCAGAGCTTTTGCTCCTTACATCTTACTATATAAAGGCAGAGGGCAACTTAGTTACCCTTCTATTCTCTTTGCTTGGAAACTGAGAACTCAATAATGATTGAAAGAGGAATCATCGGAGTTGCTTTTTGTTTTGTTTTTTACAAAGAATGTAATCAATATCATTTAATGGTACATGTAAACTGGTTGAGCTGGTTATGTTTTGCTGTGTATATTCTCAACAACAAAATTAATAAAATTATATAAAAAATTGGAATTCGAAATTTAAAACACACATTTTTGTTAGCATAAAAATGAAATATTAGGTATAAATCTAACTAAAATATGTAGCAGATCTATATGAGGAAAACTACAAAACTTTGGTGAAACAAATAAAAGGAAATCTAAATAAATGGAGAGTTATACCATGTTTATCCATAGGAAGACTTAATATTATTAAGATGACAATTTTTCCCAGCTTGATCTACAGATTCGATACAATTCCAATCAAAATCCCAGCAAATTATTTTTTTAATAATTTTTATTGTGCTTTAAGTGAAAGTTTACAAATCAAGTCAGCCTGTCACATATAAGCTTATATACACCTTACTCCATACTCCCACTTACTCTCCCCGTAATGAGTCAGTGGGCTCCCTCCTTCCAGCCTCTCCTTTTGTGCCGGTTTTGCCAGTTTCTAACCCTCTCTACCCTCCCATAGCCCCTCCAGACAGAAGATGCCAACACAGTCTCAAGTGTCCACCTGATACAAGTAGCTCACTCTTCATCAGCATCTCTCTCCAACCCATTGCCCAGTCCCTTCGATGTCTGCTGAGTTGTCTTCCGGAATGGTTCCTGTCCTGGGCCAACAGAAGGTTTGGGGACCACGACCACCGGGATTCTTCTAGTCTCAGTCAGACCATTAAGTCTGGTCTTTTTATGAGAATTTGGGGTCTGCATCCCACTGATCTCCTGCTCCCTCAGGGGTTCTCTGTTGTGCTTCCTGTCAGGGCAGTCACCAGTTGTGGCCGGGCACCATCTAGTTCTTCTGGTCTCAGGATGATGTAAGTCTCTGGTTCATGTGGCCCTTTCTGTCTCTTGGGCTCATAGTTATCATGTGACCTTGGTGTTCTTCATTCTCCTTTGATCCAGGTGGGTTGAGACCAATTGATGCATCTTAGATGACCGCTTGTTACCATTTAAGGCCCCAGACGCCACACTTCAAAGTGGGGTGCAGAATGTTTTCGTAACAAAATTATTTTTGCCAGTTGACTTAGAAGTCCCTTTAAGCCATAGTCCCCAAACCCCCGCCCTAGCTCCGCTGACCTTTGAAGCATTCAGTTTATCCCAGAAACTTCTTTGCTTTTGGTCCAGTCCAGTTGAGCTGACCTTCCATGTATTGGGTATTGTCCTTCCCTTCACCTAGTAGTTAGTTATCTACTAACTAATCAGTAAATAACCCTCTCCCACCCTCCCTCCCCCCTCATAACCACAAAAGAATGTGTTCTTCTCAGTTTATACTATTTCTCAAGATCTTACAATAGTGGTCTTATACAATATTTGTCCTTTTGCCTCTGACTAATTGCACTCAGCATAATGCCTTCCAGGTTCCTCCATGTTGTGAAATGTTTCACAGATTCATCACTGTTCTTTATTGATGCATAGTATTCCATGGTGTGAATATACCATAATTTAATTAACCATTCATCCGTCGATGGACACCTTGGGTGCTTCCAGCTTTTTGCTATTGTAAACAGAGCTGCAATAAACATGAGTATGCATATATCTGTTCGTATAAAGGCTCTTATTTCTCTAGGGTATATTCCGAGGAGTGGGATTTTTGGGTTGTATGGTACTTCTATTTCTAACTTTTTAAGAAAATGTCAGATAAATTTCCAAAGTGGTTGTACCATTTTACATTCCCACCAGCAGTGTATAAGAGTTCAAATCTGTTCGCAGCCTTGCCAACATTTATTATTTTGAGTTTTTTAGATTAATGCCAGCCCTGTTGGAGTGAGATGGAATCTCATCGTAGTTTTAATTTGCATTCCCTAATGGCTAATGATCGAGAGCATTTTCTCATGTATCTGTTAACTGCCTGAATATCTTCTTTAGTGAAGTGCATGTTCATATCCTTTGCCCACTTCTTGATTGGGTTGTTTCTCTTTTTGTGGTTGAGTTTTGACAGAATCATATAGATTTTAGAGATCAGGCGCTGTTCGGAGATGTCATAGCTGAAAATTTTTTCCCAATGTGTAGGTGGTCTTTTTACTCTTTTGGTGAAGTCTTTAGATGAGCATAGGTGTTTGATTTTTAGGAGCTCCCAGTTATCTGGTTTCTCTTCATCATTTTTGGTAATGTTTTGTATTCTGTTTATGCCTTGTATTAGGGCTGCTAACGTTGTCCCTATTTTTCCTTCCACGATCTTTATCATTTTAGTCTTTATGTTTAGGTCTTTGATCCACTTGGAGTTAGTTTTTGTGCATGGTGTGAGGTATGGGTCCTGTTTCATTTTTTTGCAAATGGATATCCAGTTATGCCAGCACCATTTGTTGTTAAAAAGACTATCTTTTCCCCAATTAACTGACACTGGGCCCTTGTCAAATATCAGCTGCTCATATGTGGATGGATTTATATCCGGGTTCTCAGTTCTGTTCCATTGGTCTATGTGCCTGTTGTTGTACCAGTACCAGGCTGTTTTGACTACTGTGGCTGTATAATATGTTCTAAAATCAGGTAGAGTGAGGCCTCCCACTTTCTTCTTCTTTTTCAGGAATGCTTTACTTATCCGGGGCTTCTTTCCCTTCCATATGAAGTTGGTGATTTGTTTCTCCATCACATTAAAAAATGTCATTGGAATTTGGATCAGAAGTGCATTGTATGTATAGGTGACTTTTGGCAGAATAGACATTTTTACTATGTTAAGTCTTCCTGTCCATGATCAAGGTATGTTTTTCCACTTATGTAGGTCCTTTTTAGTTTCTTGCACTAGTACTTTGTAGTTTTCTTTGTATAGGTCTTTTACATCTTTGGTAAGATTTATTCCTAAGTATTTTATCTTCTTGGGGGCTACTGTGAATGGTATTGATTTGGTGATTTCCTCTTCGATGTTCTTTTTGTTCATGTAGAGGAATCCAAGTGATTTCTGTATGTGTATCTTATAACCTGAGACTCTGGCAAACTCTTCTATTAGTTTCAGTAGTTTTCTGGAGGATTCCTTGGGGTTTTCTGTGTATAAGATCATGTCATCTGCAAATAGAGATAATTTTACTTCTTCCTTGCCAGTCTGGATGCTCTTTATTTCTTTGTCTAGCCTAATTGCTCTGGCTAGGACCTCTAGCACAATGTTGAATAAGAGCAGTGATAAAGGGCATCCTTGTCTGGTTCCCGTTCTCAAGGGGAATGCTTTCAGGCTCTCTCCATTTAGAGTGATGTTGGCTGTTGGCTTTATATCCAGAAAGATGCCCTTTATTATGTTGAGGAATTTTCCTTCAATTCCTATTTTGCTGAGAGTTTTTACCATGAATGTGTGTCAAATGCCTTTTCTGCATCAATTGATAAGAGCATGTGGGTTTTGTCTTTTGTTTTATTTATATGGTGGATTACATTAATGGTTTTTCTAATATTAAACCAGCCTTGCATAAAAAAAAATCTGGTATAAATCCCACTTGGTCGTGGTGGATTATTTTTTGATGTGTTGTTGAATTCTATTGGCTAGAATTTTGTTGAGGATTTTTGCATCTATGTTCATGAGGCATATAGGTCTGTAATTTTCTTTTTTGTGCTGTCTTTACCTGGTTTTGGTATCAGGGATATGGTGGCTTCATAGAATGAGTTAGGTAGTATTCCATCATTTTCTATGCTTTGAAATATCTTTAGTAGTAGTGATGTTAATTCTTCTCTGAAAGTTTGGTAGAGCTCTGCAGTGAAGCTCTCTGTGCCAGGGCTTTTTTTGTTGGGAGTTTTTTGATTACCTTTTCAATCTCTTTTTTTGTTATGGGTCTATTTAGTTGTTCTACTTCTGATTGTGTTAGTTTAGGTAGGTAGTGTTTTTCTAGGAATTCATCCATTTCTTCGAAGTTTGCAAATTTGTTAGAGTACAATTTTTCGTGATAATCTGATATGATTCTTTTAATTTCAGTTGGGTCTGTTGTGCTGTGGCCCATCTCGTTTCTCATTGGGGTTATTTGTTTCCTTTCCTGTACTTCTTTAGTTAGTCTGGCCAATGGTTTATCAATTTTGTTAATTTTTTCAAAGAACCAGCTTTTGGCTTTGTTAATTCTTTCAATTGTTTTTCTGTTCTTTTTTCAAATTCATTTAGTTCAGCTCTAATTTTTATTATTTGTTTTCTTCTGGTGACTGATGGATTCTTTTGTTGCTCGCTTTCTATTTGTTCAAGTTGTCGGGACAGTTCTCTGATTTTGGCTCTCTCTTCTTTATGTATGTGTGCATTTATCGATATAAATTGACCTCTGAGCACTGCTTTTGCTGTGTCCCAGAGGTTTTGACAGGAAGTGTTTTCATTCTCGTTGCACTGTATGAATTTCTTTATTCCCTTTTTCAATGTTCTCTATATCCCAGCCTTTCTTGAGTAGGGTATTGTTCAGTTTCCAAGTATTTGATTTCTTTTCCCTGATTTTTCTGTTATTGATTTCCACTTTTACAGCCTTGTGGTGTGAGAAGATGCTTTGTAATATTTCAGTGTTTTCGATTCTGCAAAGGTTTGTTTTACGACCTAATATGCGGTCTATTCTAGAGAATGTTCCATGTGCACTAGAAAAAAAAGTATACTTTGCAGCTGTTGGGTGGAGTGTTCTGTATAAGTCTATAAGGTCAAGTTGGTTAATTGTAGCAATTAGGTCTTCCCTGTCTATATTGAGCTTCTTACTGGAAGTCCTATCCTTCTCCGAATGTGGCGTGTTGAAGTCTCCTACTGTAATTGTGGAGGTGTCTATCTCACTTTTCAGTTCTGTTAAAGTTTGTTTTATGTATCTTGCAGCCCTGTCATTGGGTGAATAAATATTTAATATGGTTATATCTTCCTGGTCAATTGTCCCTTTAATCATTATGTAGTGTCCTTCTTTATCCTTTATAACTTTAAAGTCTATTTTGTCAGAAATTAATATTGCTACTCCTGCTCTTTTTTGCTTGTAGTTTGCTTGATATATTTTTTCCATCCTTTGAGTTTTAGTTTGTGTCTCTAAGTCTAAGATGTGTCTCTTATAGGCATCATATAGACAGATCGTGTTTCTTTATTCAGTCTGAGACTCTCTGTCTCTTCATTGGTGCAGTTAGTCCATTTACATTCAGCATAATTATAGATATGTGTTTAGTGCTGTCATTTTGATGCCTTTTTATGTGTGTTGTTGACAATTTCATTTTTCCACTTACTTTTTTGTGCTCAGATGTTTTTCTTTATAAATTGTGTGTTCCTCATTTTCATAGTAGTTGAATTTATGTTTGCTGAGTCGTTATGTTTTTCTTGGTTTTTATTTTGAGTTATGGAATTGTTATATCTCTTTGCGGTTACCTTAATATTTACCCGTATTGTTCTAAGTAAAAACCTAACTTGTATCATCCTGTTTCACCTTGTTTTCTTCTCCATATGGCAGTTCTATGCCTCCTGTATTTAGTCCCTCTTTTTGATTATTGTGATCTTTTACATATTGACTTCAATGATTCCCTGTTTTGAGCATTTTTTTCTTTTTAAAAATTAATCTTAATTTGTTTTTGTGATTTCCCTATCTGAGTTGATATCAGGATGTTCTGTTCTGTGACCTTGTGTTGTGCTGGTATCTGATATTATTGATTTTCTGACCAAACAATTTCCTTTAGTATTTCTTGTAGCTTTGGTTTGGTTTTTGCAAATTCTCTAAGCTTGTGTTTATCTGTAAATGTTTTAATTTCACCTTCTTATTTCAGAGAGAGTTTTGCTGGATATATGATCCTTGGCTGGCAGTTTTTCTCCTTCAGTGCTCTATATATGTCATCCCATTGCCTTCCTGACTGCATGGTTTCTGCTGAGTAGTCTGAACTTATTCTTATTGATTCTCCTTTGTAGGAGACCTTTCTTTTATCCCTGGCTGCTTTTAAAATTTTCTCTTTATCTTTGGTTTTGGCAAGTTTAATGATAATATGTCTTGGTGATCTTTTTGGATCAATCTTATATGGGGTTCGATGAGCATCTTGGATAGATATCCTTTCGTCTTTCATGATGTCAGGGAAGTTTTCTGTCAGGAGATTTTCAACTATTCTCTCTGTATTTTCTGTTATCCCTCCCTGTTCTGGAACTCCAATCACATGCAAGTTATTCTTGATAGAGTTCCACATGATTCTTAGGGTTCCTTCATTTTTTTTAGTTCTTTTATCTGATTTTTTCCAGCTATATTGGTGTCAATTTCCTTATCCTCTAGGTCCCCCACTCTGCATTCCAATTGCTTGATTCTGCTCCTCTGACTTCCTATCGAGTTGTCTAATTCTGTAATTTTACTGTTAATCTTTTGGATTTCTGAATGCTGTCTCTTTATGGATTCTTGCAGCTTATTAATTTCTCTACTATGTTCTTCAAAAATCTTTTTGATTTCTTCAATTGCTTTATCAGTGTATTCCTTGGCTTTTTCTGTAAAAAAAAAAAAATTGCCTTATTTCATTTCTGAGGTCATCCCTGATGTCTTGAAGCATTCTGTAAATTAGTTTTTTATATTCTGCATCAGGTAATTCCAAGATTGTATCTTCATTTGGGAAGGATTTTGATTCTTTAATTTGGGGAGTTTTAGAAGCAATCATGGCCTGCTTCTTTATGTGGTTTGATATCGACTGCTGTCTCCATGCCATCTATAAGATATTGTAGTGATTTATTTTATATTTGCTCACTGAGTCGTATCTTGTTTTGTTTTCTTTCAATATACATAGATGGGCTACTAGATTGGCTGTCTTGATTGTTGTAGCCCTTGAATCAATTATATCCTATTACCAGCTGGTTTGGGCTGTTACCACAAATATAAGCCTGAGAGTCCATTCACTATTCTTCAGTAGAATCTGATTTTGTGTCACCAAGTGTGTGGTGCAGACTGTCACCTATCCACCTAGAGGAGTAGTGGTGCTAGTTGTGTGCACCAGATTCTAGTAGCAGCAGGGGGTCACACTCCAGGGGGGGCAGGATCCTGACATGCTTCCCCCAAGTGCCAGTGAGGTAGGTGTGTCTCTATTCCTAAAGCACTTTGGTGGGTGGGCTCTGCCGCTGTACCTTAGGCATCCAGTGCATGTACCTCTACAGATTGGTAGGTATCACCATTCTCAGACAGCTAAGGCACGAGGCTAGCTGGCCTGGGGGGAGCTTCAGCCCTCAGTTCCCCGTTGTGGGTGAGTGAGGGGTCTGTTTAATATGAAGAGATATCAGACCTGGGAAACTTGTCTTTCCAGTAATCTGCTAAAACAATTACAGTCAGATCCCTATCAGAATTGCCTTTGCATTATAGTAGCCACCTTGTTCCCTGTAGGGATGAAAACCCAAGACTGCAGATCTCATATGCTTGGCTGGAGCTGGTTCTGTATTTTCAGTCCAATTTTGGGAAGTCAGAGAAGGATTTTTAGTCCCTGGGTTTTTTGTAGCTGTTTTTCTCAGGCCAGGAGAACGGGTTAGGAAAAGACAAAAAACAAAACAAAACAAAAACCACAGAGCACTTCACTCTCTGGCTCAGGAAATTCCAATGTTAATGAAGCCCCCTGGGAAGGGGAGGGGAGGGATCAGATAGATAGGAGGGAGTAGCACCCCGGAATATAGACAAAGTTACTTATCTTGTTTGGTGATGACTGTTTTATCTGAGATTCCCGAGGGGTGTGTAGCCTGTACTCCTTGGCTGGGTCCAGACTGTCCCCGAGGTTCAGGCCCACGCGTCCTTTGCTTGTGGTGTCTCAGAAGCTGTTGTCAGTTCCTCCGCTTCCAGTCCAAAGCCCAGCGCCAAGGTTCCCCTACTGGGACTCCACACTCCAGGCTCCAACACCAGTCACTGCCTCCCGGTGACTTCTCCTCCTGTCAGCCGCGTCCCTGCACTGCCTGAGTGCACTGGGTGGGCTTCCCCCGAGGTCACGTCTGGGGGCTAGGGCTGCACCCCGTGTTTGTCCCCTCTCAGGATGCGGTGGTCAGCTCCCCTGTGCCCAGTCCAAAGCCCGGTGCCAAGGTTTTCTGACTGGGACGCTGGCTCCAGGCTCTGAAAACAGTCATTGCTTCCCCATGGTTGCTGGTTCTCAGTCTCTGTCACTCAGGTCAACATTTTAGATCTGTGTTTGATGGTCAGGGTTCATACATTGTCATGTGTGTGATCGACTCACTTGTTTTTCCGAGTCTTTGTTGCAAGAGGGATCCGAGGTAGCTTCTACCTAGTCAGCCATCTTGGCCCCGCCTCCCCCGCAGTTCCTTTTGACTAACAAGTTTTTTTTTTTTCCCACTTCGTTTACTTGTACTATTATTTGTTCAAACCCTGGTGCTGTAGTGGCTAAGTGCTACGGCTGATAACCAAATGGTCGGCAGTTTGAATCCACCAGGCGCTCTTTGGAAACGCTGTGTGGCAGTTCTACTGTGTCCTACATGGTCGCCATGAGTCCGAATCGACTCGACAGCAACAGGTTTGGTTTTGGTATTATTTATTTAACCCTTTTCATATGCTTTGGAAATTAAGTTGGGTCTATGGTTTTATGAATATAAAAAAAGTTGTAATCACCATTAGCTATCTAGCTATCTCTACTCGCTCTTTCTGTGTCTTTTAGCAACCCTGACTAAGACACTCCCATTAATTTCAGAAATCCCAGGAAATGGCAGCGGTTCCCACCGTCCTTCATAAAATCGCCACCACAGAATGCTTTGAGGTTGCAAGGACAGTTCCCATAAGTATGTTTCTGACAGACTTGTTGAAGGTTATGTCTTCCTGATAATACCTGGAGCTATAGATGTGGGCGAATGAACATGTCCTACATGATAAATTTACTGTAGCTTTCTAATCCAGCTAAGGCTTTACATATTTTCGACTACAAGAAATGTATCAAAGACATTGAGGCATTTAGAGTTCATTTCCTGTAGGCGACTTTTGGGTGCAAGTTTTCAGTGAACTGGTTCAAGTGAACAATGTAGAATTGCTGACAGCTGCTCAAACTAATACAGTGGCTCCAGAATTTCTACCTAGTGCACCTGTATCAAGAACTAAACCTAGCCGTATCCAACACAATATTCCTTCCGTCCTACTTCTACTCCCTTAGGATCCATTTCCATAGATGAACCCTAGGATTTAGGTTCATATAGAGTGGCAAAAATCTTGCAGTGCTTCTGGTGGTATTGCACCTTCCTATGGGTCATCACAGTTTGTGCATTTCCCTCTGGGACTTTCCAGGACTTGTGTCTGATTCTAGATCTAAAGCAATGGGGAACAGTAACAAGGGGCTCTGAGGAGTAAAAAAAGCAACTGTGTCTGCCGGGTTTCCAACCGGGGACCTTTCGCGTGTGAGGCCAACATGGTCACCACTACACTACCGAAACCATGAGGTTCACGTAACTTAAGGAACATCTGTGACAACTTTATGGTGGCCTTCTTGAACTTTTGTGACTTTCAGTGTACCAAATTCAATCCCAATTCGAAATTCGATTGCCAGCAGCAAAGTCCTGGAAAGGGCCTCGTTAAGCACCAAGCGAACCAAGGCTCACTGCATTTGCCTTGACTGGTCATTTCTCTCAAGACTTAGCTTTAACGCCTCTTTGTTATCTTTTTCTCTTGTTCATGTCATTTTAGTTTGCTTTTGACGTGAGATCTCAAATCCAGTGTGTGGGGCCCCATGGTCCTTGTTTCGAGGGTAGGCAAGGAACCCTAAGCTAGGGCATATCGCCGGGAGTCTAAGTCTCCTTTGGCTAAAGCGTTCGCTCGGTGCTTCCTGAGGCCCTTTGCTTCTTCAGTGTCAGCCTGTGGAGAAGGTGCAGGTGATAGAAGAGAACAAAGAGAACCTTTACAACTCTCTGGAACTAAAACTAACATAAAGCATGTCCTGTTTGGTGCCCCGCCTCCCAAGAACCAGGTGAGAATTGTGTCCTGGTCTCCCATCTGACTTAGCGCAGAGAAATGAGGTCTGGCTTAGGTACTCAGTAATGAAGTCCGCCTGTCTTTTGTTTGTTTGTTTGTTTGTTCTCCTTAAAGGCTATTGGCAAAGGCTTAACCCTTTAGGAAAAGAAAACTGTTTTAGCTTGCCTTCTAAACAGGGACCCTTCCCGCATGAGCCGAACGTGATAACTACTACGCAATGGAAACCACGTGACTGTGCTAGCCTAAGAATTTGTCCAAAAAAATCTTAAGCCCTGCAGTCTCCAAGTACTTTGGCTTGGAGCATATGAAATTCAACTACATTTGTAATTCAACTGCCTGCAACAAAGTCCTGGAAAAAGCCCTCGAGGAAAACACCAACAATCCCTTCAGGCAAAGGAGTCTGTGGCCTCCCTTAGGCCTTAAAGTAGTTTTCTGCGCCTATCCCGGAAGCTAGGACTTCGGGAGGGGGGGTGGTGTGGGGTGCTCCACCGGGCTTCAAAAACCCTAAGTTCGCTAGAGTTTCCATTTTCAGACCTAAGCTCCTCTCGGGCTCTCCAGCTTCCCACAGCCCAGGAGCTGTGAAAGCTCTCACCTGGGGCTTTGGAGCAGCACCTCGGTGGCACCTTTAAGGGCGCTGATGTTCCAGACAAATGATCCCTGTTTCCGTGAAAAGATGTTCAATGTCATTACTCCTTATTTATCCCCCCACTTGGTGTTAGTTGCCATGGAGTCGATTAGGACTCATGACCATCTCATGAGCGCAGTGCAGAACTAACTGCTCCATAGGGTTCTGAAGGCTGTGACTTGGTGGTGCACTGGCTAAAGCGCTCGGCTGCTAACTGAAAGGTCAGCAGTTTGAATCCACCAGCCACTCTGTGGGTGAAAGATGTGGCGGCCTGCTTCTGTAAAGATCACAGCTTCGGAAACCCTAAGGGGCAGCTCTACTCTGTCCTGTAGGGTCGCTATGAGTCAGAATTGACTAGATGGCAAGGGCTTGGAGTTTTGGATCTTTCAGGAGCAGATCGCCAGACTTGCGTTCCGAGGTGCCTCTGCGTGGGTTCCAAGCACAAACCTTTCAGTTAGTAGTTGAGTGCTCAAACTTTTAGCACAAAACCGGAAAACAAGCATTGCTGAGGATGTAGGAAATTGGAACCCTCACCCATTGCTCCTGGGACTGTAAAATGGTACAGCCTCTGTGGCAATCCATTTGATGGTTCCTCAAAAAAGTTAACCATAGAATTCCCAAATGACCCAACACCTCCATTACTAGGTATATACCCCCAAAGAATTGAAAGCAGATATGCAAACAGATCCTTGTACACCAATGCTCACTGCAGCATTATTCACAAGAGTCAAAAGGTGTTAACAACCCAAGAGTCCATCAACAGAGGAGTGGATAAACAAAATGTGGTATATCCATACAATGGAATATTATTCAGCCGTAAAGGGAAAGGAAATTCTGATAAATGTTAAGACGTGGATGAACCTAGAAAAATTATGCTGAATGAAATAAGCCAGATGAAAAAGGACAAATATTATATGATCCCACCTACTTGGAATTTCTACAACAGCAAATGCATAGAAGCCAAAGTTTACTTATGGTTACCAGGGGCAGGTGGGAGGGAAAAGGGAGGAATGACTGCTTATGCGGCACTGGATTTCTGTTAGGGGTGATGAAAAACTACGGAAACGGATAGTGGTGATGGTTCCACAACATGGTGAACCTAAGCACTGTCAATGAAGGTTGAAATTGCAAGTGTTTTGTTTCCTATTTTATCATACACACTCAAAATGATCCACACTTCCGGTCCACCCAGGAACAGTAGAACCCTCCCTGCAGGCCCTACCGTGCACTCTCCCTGGGGTCTGACCTGTGCTCTCTCCTCTCAAGCCCTTTTGCCTCAACACCTCTCCACTGTGCGGCTGGATTTCAGTCCACTACTTTAATCACGCCTTCATGTTTTAGCCGTACCTTCCCAAAAGCTGAAACATGTGTCTTAGGACAATTGGCTCTTTGAAAATATCGAACAACCAACACAGGCCAAGCCAGCCTTGAAGGCCTGCACTGGATTCTTTTGGACACCAGACCAAGAAGCCCAGCATAAACCGCAGGACCTAGGGGAAGCTCCTGCAGAATTCACAATCCCTTTTTTTTTTTTTTTTTTACTTCTCCCTCCTCACTCTTCGAGATTTTTGGAAGGGCAGTTTTATTTCAGTACTGGAAACTCATCTTTGTTTACCTTTTTTATTTTTCTGCTCAACAGATCATGGAGTGCGAAAGTTAACGGAGGCGGTTTGTGCAGGTTTTTCACCTTCGCCTCGGGACAACCGCCAATAGGCAAAGAGTTTCCGTAGCTCACAGGCTTTAATGTTATTCTCCTTAGGATTTCCTTTGGAAAAGAAGATTAAAAAAAAAAAAAAGTTTGGGGCTAGAATGTGCCCTTTTCTCCTGCAGTTGCTGCTCTAGGTGCTGAGGTTACCGCGCTGCCTTCACACCCAAAGTTCAAGTGCTCCCCCACCCTGGGGAGGGCGCAGATTCCTTCCTCACTGGAAACCAGGACTCAGTGCTCGACTTTGTTTTTTGGCTCAAAGTGGAGACGGGGACACACCTGGACTACATTAGGCTCTTCAGCGACCTAGGACCCCATTCCAGAGGAGGCTGCCTTCCAGGTAGCTTTAAATCAGGAAATTTCATACCGTGCATTTCCCCTTCCCTTCTGGATCAATCTCCCGCCTCCCCGCCCACCCAGAGGAGAGGGTTCACCGCCTTTCTGTCGGGTCACGACCCTTTTTGGATCCCTCCTGAATTGGACCGAGGGGGCGGTTGTCCTCCCCTTACATAGGGGGAGAGAGGAGAAGGCTACTGGAGAATCACAGACTCACCGCGTGCGCCCCTGCGTACCGCACACCTGGGGCGCGCGCACTTCAAGACAGGGAAAAAAGCTCCTTCCGAAGCTTCTCTGCAGGAGGAACACGAAGGGGGTTGGTTTCCCAACCTGGAGACAGGAGAGGAGCAGAGGGGTCCCAGGCATGTCCGCAACTCTCCAGAGAGGGACAGGCTGATTTTGAGGGACAGAGCCAAAGAAAAGGGGCAAATGCAGCCGAATCCTACGCCCTGAAATTAAGGGTCTGGAACCCTAAGGTCTGAGCGAGCCGAGGGCTACGCCTTAAATTGGCCTCCCGCCTTTATCAGGAAAGTCGTCGGTGCAAATTTAGAGCTCAGGAAAGGGAGGGACTGCGTAGAGCAACGTCCACACTTGACGGACAAAAACCAAAAGATCCGTTGCGGTCTAGTCTATCACGACTCCGAGCGAGCACAGTAGAACAGCCCCATAGGGTTTCCACGGAGCGGCTGGTGGATTCGAGCTACCGACTCTTCACCATTGTACCACCAAGAAGAACACGTAAATCCCTGAGTAATTAGATATGGGGTCTGAGGAAAAGACCGTCGCCAAGGAAAACTCTCAGTTTTTTGCCTGAGCGTAGGGAAGGATGGAGTGGCCATCGGCAAAGATGGGGAAAAGGCAGGGGCAGAGGACTTTAGGGGGAAAATCCGGAGTTCAATTTGGGGTCCCGGGACCCTGGTTCCAAGAGTTATTCATCCAGGCTGCCTCCGTTTCTGCATCCGTCTGAGAGCCCTTTTTGATAGTGGAGTTCTCGGGGGCTCGTGCTCGGCCCACTTCCCACCCCGCCGCCTTTCCGCACGCTGCCGCGCACAAGGGCGCACCTCTAGGTCAGGTCTGAGGTGCGGCAGGGCAGAGCCACCTGGCTCCAAAACTTGGGAAGACCTGACAGCGCTCGGCCTGTGGAAGGCTGTCTCGCGTTTTGGAGAAGGCGAAGAGGGGAGGATCGCTGAAAGAGAGGGCAGCATGTAGGAAGGTAGGAGTCCAGGTTTCCCCGAGTTGGGTGCAAAGACACGTACGGTTTGGAGTCCGGAGACCACAGGTCCCCGTTAGGTCCCTGGTGGTCTAGTGGTTAGGATTCGGCGCTTTCACCTCCACTACCCGGGTTTGATTAACGGTTAGGGAAAGCTGTGGTCCTCATCTTTCAGAATGTTCATATCAAGAGAACAAAGTAGAACCTGGGATAAGATCTTCCAATCTTCCTTTTCAAAAGAATTAGAAACATAAAAAAGGTAGAAGAGTAATGACTTTATATATTCTTCATGTCCATTTACCAATGAATATTTCCCACATTTCCTTTGTCCATCCCTCCATATATATGTATTTGCTACCCCATTTCAGAGTAACTTGCTGATATCTCAAAAAATCCTTTGGTTACTCCTTTCCTTTGGCAATATCCCTCTAAACCAGCCTCTTAGGGACTTTTCCTCTTTGTCCTCTCAATCAGGCCCCCCTTGCCCCTTCAGCATAAACTCTCAGGTGTGACCTGGAGCCCCTCCAGAAATTACAAAGACTCCAGTCACTGGGAAAATCTTAGGTGTTTAGAGATTACCTCTCAGGAATCAGGAAAAAACTCCAAATCCTTTGAGGAAAAATTAATTGTACACTCCACAGACATGCTCATTCGCCCCTACTTTTATCCCCTGGAGAGGTCCAGAAGACACTACCTTCAACAAGGCTGTGAGAAATAGATCCTACAGAACTATCTTCACATCCTCAAAGAACTCTGTGGTGGCTATTTCATGAAGGATAGTGGCAACTGCTACCATGGAACTGGGATCATTGAAATGAATGGGGATGATGGGAAGATGGGATTGGAAGCGTCAAGTCACAACATTTAAGCCTAAAAGACAAGGTGACCTTAGTTCCTACATTGAATACAGAGCTGAAGCAGTAATCAGAATGGTCTGTCCATCAAACCTCTTTGGCATGAACCCCTTCGTGAGTGTCTCTAGAAATGCAGTAGATGGACGATCTATTAAAGTCTTACTTGATTTGTATAAGCAGAAACACTCTAGGTCTGGTGAACATAGTCTGACTTGAATCACAGCAATAGACAGTCTCATATCCTCAACAAATTCACAAGCACAGAGCTCTTCGAATGAAAAAGAGGTAGATCCCCTCAAGGAAGAACCTGTTTATACAGTCAGAAAGAAATTGTCTTAGGCCTTTAGCCAAATGGTGTTCTCCCACCAAACTTACCCGAGTAAAATGACCTCTTAGTAAATATCATTTAATACCAGAATATTTGGAATTTACACCATAATAGTATAAACCCTTAGGTGTGTTATTAGCTCATTTTCATAATCAAAAAATATTTCAGAAGGATTGTCATCAGGGTTATCATCACTGAAACCAGAATGAGGTAAATTTAGAATGTGAGCATCTATTTGACTTCGACTGTCATGAGATTTACATTTCTAGGAAGCAAAAGTAGAGTAGATAAATGTATATTTAAACAGGACTTAACACATTTAGAGGAGTAGATAAAATTACTCACAGGCTGTTTTAGCTACCAGTTGGAAAAATGATTAAGGTAATCACTGGGCTTGTAACGTGTGGTGGTTAACGTTGTGTGTCAGCTTGACTGGGCCATGATTCTCACTGGTTTGGCAGTTATATAGTGATGTAGTCATCCTGCATGATGTGATCTGATACGATCAGCCAATCAGTTGTAAGGGGATTTTCCTCGGGGATGTGGCCTGCATCCAATATATGTATAGAAGTTTTGGCAAAGCTTACTCGATTGCTCTGGATCCTGCATCCAACTGGTTATCATCTGACCTCCAGTTCTTTGGACTTTAGCCAGAAGCCTGCTTCCTTTCCTGCCAAACTTGCGTTCCTCTGCCCCTGCAGGTACGTGAGACGGGAGAAGTCTCCAACCTGATATCTGACCTGATATGGACTTGGGACTTACTAGCTCTACAACCATGTGAGCAATTTACTTCAGATAAAGCTCTGTCTCTCTACACATATACATAGTTATATGTACATACATATACACACACAAACACACAGACATCCATGCATACGCTCCACTAGTTTTGCTTCTCTTGAGAACCTGGCCGAAGACACTTGGTGCTGAGAGTGGTTCCAGAGAAACAGAATCATAAGGATGAGTTTTGTCAATTGGTTCTCAAGTTTGACTAGTCCTAGAAGTGCTGACGACTCTACCTCCAGTAGTAGAAAGAGTGCTGCTAATCCGTGGCAAGAAGTGGCAATTTTAATATGCCAAGTATCATCAGATGTAGATCAAGTATTGGTGAGAAGCAAGGCTCTGGGTGATCACATGTTTGAAAATTTTCCACGATTTTGTCGGGAAATAAAGAAGCTGGTTGGTTGGTCCTACTTTCATTGGACAAAGACGTGAGAGAGATGAGCTCAGGGCTTTAGAGTCACAGCTCAAGGGTCTTATGAAATACCTCAAAGTTGCAACATGTGCCCTGAAAGAAAGCCTTATTTCTTGTAGTAAGAGAGCTGATATTCCTGAAAATATAAGGCAGAGTCTTATTGTAAGAGTGGCTGAATAAGAATTTAATTAACTTCCTAACCTAAAATGGTGTCTCAAGTTAAAACGAGGACATTGATTGAGGAGAAATGGGACCCCGAAACTTGGAATGGGAACATATGGGCAGATAATCAGGGAACTGGGGACACTGAGGCTCTAAATTCTGTTGAATCATTGCTGCCAGGAGAATCAACACTCTTACACCCATCTGAAGAGATTACTCCATCTTCTTCTGCTAAGCCACCAAAACAAATATAACAAACAAACAAACAAAACCCATTTCCGGCTAATAGGAGGTGATTCCGACTCATAGTGACCCCATACAACAGAATAGAACTCCCCCATAGGGTTTTCAAGGAGCTTTTGGTAGATTTGAACTACCGGCCTTTTGGTTAGCAGCCATCTCTTAACCACTATGGCACCAGGGTTTCGGCGAGGCCACTACCCTCCAGTAAAACCCTTATACCTTCCACCCCCATTTGACGAGATAAGCCAAACTGTGTCTGAAGAGTCTTTGAGATACCACCTGAGGCGGCAGCTGGTGCTTTCCCTGAGGCATCACCTTAGGTAGATGTCTTTCAAGACATTTCTGCATATTCCCATGGCTTACCCCCACTTCCCGTTTTTGTTCTAGGTCTGTAACTAGACTTAAGTCCCAAAAGGTGAAGTACAAAGTGTGAACAAAGAGGAGGCACGCCACACTCCAAAGGAACTGCTTGACTTTCCTAATATGTACAAACAGAAACCTGGGGAATATGTGTGAGAATGGCTGTTAAGAGTGTGGGATAATGGTGCAAGGAACATAAACATGGATCAGTCTGAGTTTACTGATATGGGCCCACTAAGCACAGATTCTTCATTCAGTGTTTCTGCTCAAGAGGTTAGGAAAAGATCTAATAGTTTATTTGGTTGGGTCGATGAAGTACAGCTTACATGGTGGCCTAGAGTAAATCAAGGTGAAGTACAAGACCTGCCCTGGTATACTGTAGAAGAAGGTATTCAAAGACTTAGAAAAATTGGTACATTAGAGTGTATTTATCAGGTTAGACCCACACTCGCACACATGGAGTGCCAGAGGACACACCATTTACCACAACAGCGAGAAACAAATTTGCTAAGGGGGTCACAGCATTCTTGAAGACTGTTGTGATTGCCCTTTTATGTGAGTAAGACTTGACAGTGAGAACTGCCCTAACTGAATTAAAACACCTAACTACAATGGGGCTGATTGGCCCAGTGATGTTAGGGGCCAAGTGGCACCACTCAACTGACAAAGAGAAGGTGGGAGTGGTTAGCGGTTACCACAATGGACAGTAGAGTCAAAGCAGTAATCAGAATAGTCTGACTTGTATGGAATTATGGTTTTGGCTAATGAGTCAACCATCCTCGGGGTGAAATAGACGTGAAACCTGCTAAATGTTTACTTGATCTCTACAAGCAGAAGAATTGCGGGTCAAGTGAATGGTAATCTATCTTGAATCACCAGAATAGAGAGTTGCAGCCTCTCAATCAATTCCCAGCCTAGAGCTAGTTTACTGACTCACAACCCCTTGAATGAAGGGGAAGCCAGGTCCCCTTGAGGAAAGACCCCCTACACTGCCAAAAATTTATGCTGTGAAATTTCTCCCAGCCTCCCCCAAAGTGATCTACAGGCTTTTATGAGAGGGACTGTTCACTGGGGAAAGGAAATAATCAGAATTTTCTGGCATTACTGGACACTGGTTAGAAACACGCGCTAATTCCAGAACACCGAAAACATCACCGGGGCCCACCAGTCAGAATAGGGGCATATGAAAGTAAGATTCTTATTGCACTCTTAGCTCAGATTCGTCTCACAGTGGGTCTGGTGTGTCCCCAAAACCATCTTGTAGTGATTTCCCTAGTTCCAAAATACGTAATCAAAATAGATTTACTCAGTAAGCCCCAGAACCTCCACACTGAATATGCGACAAGAGGAATAGGGGCTCTCAGGGTACGAAAAGCCAAGACGAAGCCATTAGAAATGCCCCTATCTAGGAAAATAGTAAACCAGAAGCAATACCACATTCTTGGAGGAATTGCAGAGAGTACTGCCACCATCAAGGGCTTGAAGAATGCAAGGGGTAGTGGTTCCCACCACATCCCCATTCAGCTCACCTACTGGGCCTGTGCACAAAACAGACGGATCTTGCTGAATGGCAGCGGATTACCGTAAACTTAACCAAGTGGTGACTCTAGTTGTAGCTGCCGTTCCAGATGTGGTTTCATTGCTTGAGCAAATTAATATATCTCCTGGTACCTGGTATCCAGCTATTGGTCTGACCAATGTTGTTTTCCTATTTTCAGTTTTGAAGAAACATCACAAACAGCTTTTCCTCAGCTGCAAAGGCAAACAATACACTTCTACTGTCCTACCTCAGTGATATATCAGCTCTCCAGCCCTATGTCTTAATTTAGACCTGAGGGACATTGATTGCATTTCCATCCCTCAGGCCATCATACCAGTCCATTGCATTGATGACCCTACTCTGATTGGACATAGTAAGGACGAGTTGCCAAAGACTCTGGACTTATTGGTAAAACACTTGCGTGCTAGGAGTTGGGAAATAAATCCCACAAAAATTCAGGCTCCTTTTACCTCAGTGAAATTTCTAGGAGTTCAGTGGTGTGGGGCAGTGGTGTGGCTCATGCAGGAAGAACTGTCCTTGTCAGTAGTCCCCGGTTATCTCCTGGTGTTCATTGGTCTGTGAGAGACCCTCACATGTTGTCTACCTGCCAAGCCTGACCCTGTCTACACGTCTCTTCTCTTTTATAAAACAGCACTCAGAAAGGATTAGGATTAGGACCCACCCTTCTCTGGTATTACTTAACTGATACTCTCTTCAAAGAGCAGGAGAAAGATGTAGCAGTTGGCTTCTGCTCTGTCTTATAGGGCCGCTGTGAGTCAAAATTGAGTCCACCCACAGTGGATTTATCTTCAACGAAAAATTCTATTACCCGCAAAAAGGTCACATTCACAGGTACAGGGGTTAGGAGTGTGATCTTTCCCTTCGGGGGACACAATTCAATCCCTAACACTAGAGGGAGAGAGAATTCTATGGCTGATACTTTTTTTTTTTTTTTTTAATTTTTATTGTGCCTTAAGTGAAAGTTTACAAATCAAGTCAGTCTCTCACATAAAAACCTATATACACCTTGCTACATATTCCCAATTACTCTCCCCCCATGAGACAGCCTGCTCCCTCCTTCCACTCTCTCCTCATGACCATTTTTGATGATCTTCTTAATGTTGGTAAAAAAAAAAAAAAAAAAATGCTGTGTTTTCACAGCCAGAAGATCCTGAAACAACTTCTGGTTGACAAGAAAACATTTCTTCCCCAGATGTGAGGGCCCCTGTCAGTTTTATCTGATTTTTCATTGAAGATATTGGTGTCAAGAGTTTTATCTTTGATATCACTAATTCTGACCTCCATTTCCTCAATTCTGCTCCTCGGATTTTCTACTGAGCTGTCTAATTATAAAATTTTGTTAATGTTCTGAATTTCTGATTGCTTTCTCTCTATGGATTTTTGCCGCCTGTTAAATTTGTCATTATGCTCTTCAATAACCTTCTTAATTTCCTCGAGCTCATTATCTGTAGGATCCTTGGTTTGTTCTACATTTTGCCTGATCTCTTGAAGAGTTCTGTATATTAATCTTTTGTATTCTAGCTCTGGTAATTCCAGGAATATATCTTTGTCCAGAAGATTCCTTGATTCTTTGTTTTGGGAGCTTGTTGATGTGAACATGTTCTCCTTCTTTATGTGATTTGATTTCGACTATTGTTTCTGAGTCATCTATAAGTTATTGTCTTAATTTATTTTATGTTAGCTTACTGTCTTATCTTCTTGCTTTGTTTTGTTTTGATATGCCCAAATAGGCTGCTCAAGTGAGCTAGCTTGATTGTTGGTGCCTTTGAAGCTCTAACGTCCTGTCACCAGATGATTAGACCTGTTACCGGGTATATAAGCCTAGGAGTCGATTCACTTTTTTTCTTGTATGGATTCAGCTGAGGTGTCCAAGTAGTTGGTGCAGGATCTCACCTACAGTCTTAGAGGAGCAGGGGTGATTGGTGTAGGCGCAGATATCTGGTTGCAGCAGGGAGTCACACTCTGAGCAAGGCAGGGGCTGACAGCTGTCCCCTGAGTGTCTGTGAGGAAGGGGAGTCCCTGTGCCCTAGAGCTCACAGTTGGGTGGGGTCTGTAGCTGGACAATGGGCACCCAATGCTTTTGGCTGTAAGGATTAGCAGGCAGCACTTATCCTTGGGCCCCTGTTGTGGGTGGCTAGGTGCTGTAGGTGGAGCCACCAATCTTTGGGCCCCTGATATGGGTAGGTGAGGACCCTGCTTAATAGGCAGAGTGGTGTCATATGTCAAAATTCAGCCTCTCTGCCCCACAGCTGAAACAGTTGAAATCAGACCTCAGGCACGTACACTGTTGCACTATGCCAACGAGGGCCTAAGCTGCTGAAATGGGCCCACACAGGTCCACCCAGTGGGGAAAGTCATTCAAAGCTCATAGATAGCTTGTGCCTGGATAGGAGCTGCTTCTGCCCTGAGTTCCCAGGTTAGGGGAACTGGCAGATTGTTTTTCCTCCATTTGTGAATTTGTTCTTTCTCCAAGGCCAGGAGAATGGCTCATGGTGCACAGCAGGACCTATCTCAGGCCCAGGGAAATTGGCCACCACTGAAGCTGGCTCAAGGGCTGGGGTAGTGGGGGGAAGGATCAGATAAATGGGAGACGCTTCTTTTAAAAGGGGTGCTTTTTTTTTAATTTTTATGGTTTTTTTAAGTAAAAGTTTACCAATTGAAGTTAGTCTCTCATGCAAAAATTTATAGACACCTTATTATATCCTCCTAGTTGCTCTCCCTGTAATGAGACAGCACACTCCTTTTTTCTACGCTCTATTTTCTTGTCCATTTGGCCAGCTTTTGACCCCCTCTGCCCTCTCATCTCCCATCCAGACAGGAGCTGCCCACATAGGCTCATGTGTCTACTTGATCCAAGAAGCTCACTCCTCACCAATATCATTTTCTATTCTATAATCCAATCCAATCCCTGTCTGAACAGTTGGCTTTGGGAATGGTTCTTGTCTTGGGCTAACAGAAGGTCTGGAGACCATGACCCCCGGGGTCCCTCTAGTCTCAGTCAGGCCTTTAAGTCTGGCGTTTTTACATGAATTAGAAGTCTAAATGCCACTGCTCTCCTGCCCCTTCAGGGGTTCTCTGCTCTGTTCCCTGTCAGGGCAGTCACGGGTTATAACCAGGCACCGTCTAGTTCTTCTGGTGTCAGGCTGATGGAGTCTCTGGTTTATGTGGCCCAGTCTCTTTGTGGGGCTCATAATTACCTTGTGTGTTTGGTGTTCTTCATTCTCCTTTGCTCTAGGTGGTTTGAGACTGATTGATGCATCTTTGATGGCCCTGTGCTAGCATTTAAGACCCCAGATGCCACTCTCCAAAGTGGGATGCAGAATGTTTTCTGAATAGATTTTATTATGCCGATTGACCTAGATGTCCTCTGAAGTCATCGTCCCCAAACCCCCTCCCCTGCTAAGCTGGCCTTCGAAGCATTCACTTTATTCAGGAAACTTCTTTGCTTTTGGTTTAATCTTGTTGTGCTGACCTCTCCTGTATTTTGTAGTATCTTTTCTTTCACTTAAAATAGTTCTTGTCTACGATCTAATTAGTGAATACCCCTCTCCCTCCACACTCTCGTAAGCATCAAAGAATATCCTCTTCTGTGTTTAAACTTTTTCTTGAGTTCCTGTAATAGTGGTCTCATACAATATTTGTCCCTTTGCAACTGAATACTTCCACTCAGCATAATCCCTTCCAGATTCCTCCATGTTATGAAATGTTTCACAGATTCATCATGGTTGTTATCAATGCATAGTATTCCATTGTGTGAATATACCATAATTTATTTATCCATTCATCCGTGATGGGCACCTTGGTTGCTTCCATCTTTTTGCTATTGTAAACAGTGCTGCAATGAACATGGGTATGCATATATCTGCTCATATAAAGTGTCTTATTTCTCTAGGCTATATTTCAAGGAGTGGGATTGCTGGATTATACAGTAGTTCTATTTCTAGCTTTTTAAGGAAGCGCCAAAATGATTTCCTTCGTGGTTGTACCATTTTCCATTCCCACCACCATTGTATAAGTGTTCCAGTCTCTCCACAACTTCTCCAGCATTCATTATTTTGTGTTTTTTAGATTAATGCCAGCCTTGTTTGAGTGAGATGGAATCTCATTGTAGTTTTATTTGCATTTCTCTAATGGCTAATGATTGGGAGCATTTCCTCATGTACCTGTTAGCTACCTGAATGTCTTCTTTAGTGATGTGCCTGTTCATATCATTTGCCCATTTTTTAATAGCGTCATTTGTCTTTTTGTAGTTGAATTTTTGCAGTATCATATAGATTTTAGAGATCAGATGATGATTGGGAATGTCATAGCTAAAAACTTTTTCCCAATCTTTAGGTAATCTTTTTACACTTTGTTGAAGTCTTTGTATGAGCATAGGTGTTTGATTTTTAGGAGCTCCCAGTTATCTAATTTCTCTTCTGGTGTTTGTGCATTGTTAGTAATGTTTCATATACTGTTTATGCTGTGTAATAGGACTCCTAGAGCTGTCCCTATTCTATTCTTCCATGATCTTTATCATTGTAGATTTTACATTTACGTCTTTCATCCATTTGTAGTTAGTTTTTGTGCATGGTGTGAGGTATGGGTCTTGTTTCATTTTTCGCAGATGGATATCCAGTTATGCCAGCACGATTGTTAAAGAGACTGTCTTTTCCCCCATTTAACTGATTTTGGGCTGTTGTGAAATATCAGCTGCTCATATGTGCTTGAATTTCTGTTTGGAATCTCAATTCTGTTCCATTCGTCTATGTATCTGTTGTTGTACCAGAAGCAGGCAGTTTTGACCATTGTGGTGGTAAAATAGTCTCTAAAATCAGGTGGAGTAAGGCCTCTCACTTTGCTCTTTTTTTTTCAGTAATGCTTTACTTACCCGGGGCCTCTTTCCCTTGCATATGAAGCTGGTTATTTTCTTTTCCATTTCAATAAAAAACTTCTTTTACGTCTCAGGTATGATTTATTCCTAAGCATTTTATTTTTGGGGGGGCTACTTTAAATGGCATTGATTTGGTGATTTCCTGTTGGATGTTCTTTTTGTTGGTGCAGAAGAATCCACCTAATTCTTGTATGTTTATCTTGTATCCTGACAATCTGCTGAACTCTCAGCTTCAGTAGTTTTCTTGAGGACTCTTTAGCGCTTTCTGTGTATAAGATCATGCCATCTGCAAATAGAGATACTTTTTCTTCTTCCTTACCAATCTGGATGCCGTTTATTTCTTTAGCTAGCCTAATTGCTCCGGCTAGGACCTCCAGCGGACTGTTGAATAAGACTGGTGATAAAGGGCATCCTTGTCTGGTTCCCAATCGCAAGGGGAATGCTACAGACTCTCTGCATTTAGGGTGATGTTGGGTGTTGGGTTTGTATAAATGCTCTTTATTACGTTGAGGACGTTTTCTTTTATTCCTATTTTGCTGAGAGTTTGTATCATGAATGGGTGTTGGACTTTTTCAAATGCATCTGCAGTAATTGATAAGATCATCTGGTTCTTCTCTTTTGTTTTATTTGCATGATGGGTTACATTAATTGTTTTTCTTGAGTTGAACCATCCTTGCACACCTTATATGAATCTCACTTGGTCATGGGGAATTATTTTTCTGATATGTTGTTGAATTCTGTTGGCTAGAATTTTGTGGAGGATTTTGGCATCTAAGTCCATGAGGGATGTAGGTGCGAAATTTTCTTTTCTTTTCTTTTTTTTTTTGATGTCTTTACCTGATTTTGGTATCAAGGATATGCTGGCTCCATACAATGAGTTTGGAAGTGTACCGTCCTTTATGCTCTGAAATACCTTGAGTAGTAGTGGTGTTAACTCTTCTCTGAAAGTTTGGTAGAACTCTGCAGTGAAGCCCTTCGGTCAGGCCAGGGTTTTTTGTCATTGGGAGTTTTTTTTTTAATTACCTTTTCAATCTCTTCTTTTGTTATGGGTTTATTTAGTTGTTCTACCTCTGTTTGTATTAGTTTAGGTAGGTAGTATGTTTCCAGATATTCATCCATCTCTGCTATATTTTCAAATTTGTTAGAGTACAATTTTTTGTATTAATTTGATATCATTCTTTTAATTTCAGTTGGGTCTATTGTAATATTGCCCATCTCATGTCTTATTCGGGTTATTTGCTTCCTCTCCTGTTTTTCTGTTTGGCCAAAGATTTATCAATTTTGTTAATTTTTTCAAAGAACCAGCTTTTGGTCTTTTTAACTCTTTCAATTATTTTTCTGTTGTCTATTTCATGTAATTCTGCTCTAATTTTTATTATTTGCTTTCTTCTGGTGCCTGAGGGTTTCCTTTGTTTCTTTCTATTTGTTCAAGTTGTAGGGGTAATTCTTTGATTTTGGCCCTTTCTTCTTTTTGTATATGTGCCTTTATTGATATAAATTGACCTCTGAGTGCTGCTTTTGCTGTGTCCCAAAGGTTCTGATAGGAAGTGTTTTCATTCTCATTGGATTCTATGAATTTCTTTATTCCATCCTTAACGTCTTCTATAACCCAGTCATTTTTGAGCAGGGTGTTGCTCAGTTTCCAAGTGTTTGATTTCTTTTCCTTGCTTTTCCTGTTATTGATTTCTACTTTTATGGCCTTATGGTCAGAGAAGATGCTTTGTAATATTTCGATATTTTGGATTCTGCTAAGGCTTGCTTTATGACCTAATATGTGGTGTATTCTAGAGAATGTTCCATGTGCACTAGAAAGAAAAGTATACCTGGCTGCTGTTCAGTGGAGTGCTCTGTATATGTCTATGAGGTCAAATCGGTTGATTGTGGTATTTAGATCTTCTGTGTCTTTATTGAGCTTCTTTCTGGATGTTCTGTCCTTCACTGAGAGTGGCGTGTTGAAGTCTCCTACTATAACTGTGGAGCTGTCTATCTCACTTTTCAATGCTGTTAGCGCTTGTTTTATGTATCTTGCTGCCCTGTCATTGGATGCATAAATATTTAATATGGTTATATCCTCCTGGTGTATTGTCCCTTTAATCATGGTATAGTGTCCTTCCTCATTCTTTGTGGTAGATTTAACTTTAAAGTCTATTTTGTCAGAAATCAATACTGCCACACCTGCTCTCTTTTGATTGTTGTTTGCTTGATATATTTTTTTCCATCCTTTGAATTTGAGTTTGTTTTTGTGTCTAAGTCTAATGTGTGTCTTTTGTAGGCAGCATAAAGACTCATGGTATTTTTTAATCCATTCTGCCACTCACTGTTTCTTTATTGGTGCATTAATGCATTTACATTCAGCATTATTATGGATAAGTGTGAGCTTAGTAAAATGCACAAATCTTATGTACACATTCCGAAGAATTTTGACAAAGATAACCATCACCTCAATCATGTTGCAGAAGGTTTTCATCAACTCACAAAGATCCTTTGAACAGTTTTCCAGTCAATCTCTACCTCACTCCCTTTTAGGCAATCACCATTCTGTTTTCTATCTCCATAGATTAGTTTTGACTCTTGAAATTTACATAAATGACTATACGTTTTTGTGCTTTTTCCTTTTTAATGCAACCTAACTTTTTTGAGATATATCCCTGCATTTGTGTGTGTATGTTATTTTGGTGTTATTGATGAGTGTAATTTCAATGTGTGAACAAGAGACAGTTGATGAACAATTGGGTCATTTCTAGTTTTGGCTACTGTGACTAAGACTGGTATGAAAATTCTTGTACAAGTCTATTTGTGGATATACGGATTCATTTCTTCCGGGGATTGCTGGGTTTTGGAGCTTGCCGGAATGGTTGTGCTATTTTACTGCCTCAACATGAACAAGAGATATGTTGATCTACATTCTTGTCAACAACTGGTGTTTTTGTTACCGCAAATCATGGATTCGAGCCGGCTGCCGCAAAGCCAATACGGAGACAGGAGGAGGTAAGCAGCAAGAGGCCTTTAATGAGCACTGGCACACGAGAGAAAGAGGGGGTTAAATTTCTCTCAAGTTCTGTCTAAACCTAGACGACTAATTGCGGGGTTTTTTATACGGGGAAGGTCAGGGTTTAGAGGTTTTCAGGAATGTTGGTTTTTCTCTGAGGTAAACATGACGATAAAGTGATCTATTAATCAAGTCCTGGAAGTCTCTTCATGCCATCCTGGAGACCTGCAAGCCTCTTCATGCCGTCCTGGTGTCTCTTACAAGATGATGTAAGCTTTGCTCAGCTACCTCAGTTTTGGGTATTTTTTTCCTTAGGAGAGGAAAGTAGCTTAAAAAAAAAAAAAAAGCAGTAACTAAAAATTGATTACCTTATTTTTCTTTAAAGTAACAATCATGAGACAGACTTCAGAAGAAGTAATTATGTTTCAAAAACTAGAAATTAATCACAGTTTAGACAGCTATACTAAAACACTAGAAAAATACATTTTCTCTATTCCAATACTAAAACACCAAAGGAAATATATTTTCTCTACTTCATCTTCTGTGTTTTACGTTTCACCCATTCTGATGGGTGTATGATGGTATATCATGGTGTCATGGGTTGAATTATGTCCCCCCAAAAATGTGTGAACCAACTTGATTAGGCCATGATTCCCAGTATTGTGTGCGTGTCCTCCATTTTGTGCTTGTAATTTTATGTTGAGAGGATTAGGGTGGGATTGTAACACCACCCTTACTCAGGTCCCCTCCCTGATAGAAGGTAAAGGGAGTTTCCCTGGGGTGTGGCCTGCACCATCTTTTATCTTTGAAGAGATAAAAGGAAAGGGAAGCAAGGAGACAGCTGGGGACCTCATACCACCAGGAAAGCAGCACCAGGAACAGAGTGCGTCCTTTGGTCGGGGGGAGTCCCTTCGAGTGAGAAGCTCCTGGATGAGGGGAAGATTGTGAACACAGACCTTCCTCCAGAGCTGAGAGAGAAAGAGAAAGCCTTCCCCTGAAGCCGATGCCCTGAACTTGGACTTATAATCCACTAGACTGTGAGAAAATAAATTTCTCTTTGTGAAAGCCATCCACTTGTAGTATTTTTTTTATGGCAGCACTAGATGACTAAGACACATGGTGACCTAAATTTTTGTTTCCATTATGAGTAATGATGTTGAAGATTTTTTCTTATGCCTTTTGGGTATTAAAAAATCCTCTTTTGGGAAGAAGGCCACGTGAAGATTCATCTACAAGCCAAGGAACGTCAATAAATACTTGGGGCTACCCAAAACTGAAAGAGAGACAAGGATGATTTTTTACTGGAGCCTTCAGAGAGAGCTCGGCTCTGCTGACACCCTGAATTTGGGCTCTTGGCCTCCAGAACTGTTAAAGAATAAATTTCTCATCTTATATATAAAAAAAATCCTCTTTTGTGAAGAGAGCCTCTTCAATTTTAATTGACTTAACTTCTATTTTTTTTTAACTTTTTAAATAAACATTTTATCTTAGGATACATTTATACGTACAGAAAAGTTGAGATGATACCACTGAAATTTCACATACACTTCACAACCAGTTTCCCCTATTATTAATATCTTAAATGGTACATTTGACACAATTAATGAACTAATATGGATACATTATTATGAACTGATGCATATTTTATTCAGGTATCCTTAGCTTTTGCTAGATAACCATTTTTCTCTTCAAGGATACCTCATTATATTTAGTTGTCATGTCTCCTTAAGCTCCTCTTAACTGTGACAGCTCCTCAAACATCCCTTGTGTGTGATGGCTTGGCAATGCTGAGGGTTGTTGGTCAGCCATTTTGAAAAATGTCCCTAAGTGGGATTTGTCTGATGTTTTTCTCATGATTAGACTGGGGGTATAGGTTTGGGAGGTAAAATGCTATTCCATCACATGATATCAACATGACTTAGCACTGTTGATGTTAATCTTGGTCACCTGGTTGAGGTAGTGTTCCTCAGGTCTTTGTTGTAAAGGTGCTCTTCTCCCACTGGCCCCTTCCAGGCTAATTCTTTCGAAGGAAGTCACTATGAGTAGCACATTTAAGTAGTGGGTTTTTTAACACACGTCTATGAGCCCCGAGTACCAAAATTATTTGGGATTCTTCTGCAAGGGACATTTAATCTATTCTTATGACAATGTGGGCATTTATATTCATTTCTTCAATCATTTGTTTATATTAATATGAACTTGTGAATCTGTATTTTATACTTTGGGTTAATCTAATGTTACTGTGTTTATATTGTTGCTAAAATTATGTTAGCTTGGACATTAGGAGCTCTTTCAATGGACTCCTGTGTCCCTTTGATCTACCTCCATCATTTTGTTTTTTTTTCAAAGGAGTTCCTGGTTGGACCAAAGAGCTAAGTGTTCAACTAGGCAGTTTGAACCCAGCCAGAGACACCTCAGAACACAGGTGATATGCTTTCCAAAGATCACAGCCTTGAAAACCCTATGGAGCAATTCTACTCTGCTCACATGGAGTCACCATGTGTCATAATCGACTCCACAGCGACTAATAAACACCTTATTTAAAGTCAATATTTATATTTACTCCCGTTAAAAGCCTAATTTAGATTTCTACCTACAAACATGAACTGACAATTTAAATAAATGCATTTATGGTATGTGGTGTACAGTTCCAGGCAGATTCTCACTGCTTCTGCCCACCCTTCTCTTCCACTTTGTCTCTGTACATTCTTATTTCTGTCTAGATCAGGGCCACTGCAGCTGCCATTGCCTTCCTCAGCTTCACACCTACTTGGATGTCCCACTCCTCTCTGGCATCAAATGACACTGCTGAGGGCAGCTGAGCACACAGGAAGCTGGTGTAGTTGAAGATAACAGGATCTTGATTCATCCAGACTCTGGGTTAGGGTCCTAGTGACTGCTTCCTACCAACTCTATCTGTATTATTATCAACAATCCTCACCCTTCCTGGGACCCTAAGGCCATGGTCGCTAACACCTTTACCACCACTGGGTATCTATACCACCTCAGAGCTACTCTCTTTTCTGCAGGTTCAGTTGCATGATTCCCCACTGTGTGGTGAGCACAGTGCCCAGTCCAAAGCCCAGCATGCATATCACAGATCAACAGTAACATTAGGATTCATTGCCTGGGCTCCTCACATATGCCAGAAAAATAGGGAAATGTGACAAGAATATTATTTCTAAGTGTTTCATACCACTGTAACACAGCAGAGCTTACTTCCCAGCTTGTAAGACATGCTGCAGGGGTGGTTATCGCACTTATCGCTTTAGTGATATGTCCAACATGGAAGGGAACTAGGTAAATAGTTTAGCCCTTTCAGTGGCTTTAAGGAAAACTATTTGTAAGTAAGTAATTGTGGTTTTTTCCACCACCCCCCATCTAGTTTTCTAGTTCTGGGCCAGATTCTGGTCTGAGGGTACAAAGACGGCACTACAATCTGTGCCTTCAAAAAGATCACACTCTAGTGATTGAGTTATAAGTTGAAGAATGTGATCTTTGCTCCCCAAACCATTTATTATACAAAACTCCACACGATTCTTTAATTCACGTGTGCTCTGGAATTACCAGAGTGTTTTTGGAAGAAATTCCTGGGCTCCACTTCTAGTGATTTCATAGCTGTGAGGCCATAGAATATGCGTTTTCTTTTTAATTTAATTTATTTCTTGTTGGTGGTGAGAATATATACAGCAAAACATATACCAATTTCACAGCTTCTACATGTACAATTTAGTGACACGGGTTACATTTTTTGAGGTGTGCAACCGTCTTTTCTGAGTTGTTCCTGCCTCATTAACATTAACTCACTGCCTCCCAAGTTTCTATCTAACCTTTTAAGTTGCTGTTGTCAATTTGTTTCCATAGAAATGGATCTTAAAAGAGTGTAATGCTCAAGGCAGACATTCTTTACTGGTTAAGGTAAACTATTTTTTTGTTTTAAGAAGTCTTCACGGAATAGTTTTATTGAAGTTTTAAAGATGATCTTAGGGCAATAGTTTCAGGGGGTTATCTAGTCTCCACGATTCCAGAAAATCAGAATCATGAGAATCTGAAATTCTGTTCTGCATTGTCTTAGTCATCTAGTGCTGCCATAACAGAAATACCACAAGTGGATGGCTTTAACAAAAAGAAATTAATTTTCTCACAGTCTAGTAGGTTCCAAGTTCAAATTCAAGGTGTCAGCTCCAGGGGAAGGCTTTCCTTCATTGTCGCCTCTGGAAGAAGGTCATTGTCTTCAATCTTCCCCTGGTCAAGGAGCTTCTCAGACTCAGGGACCCGGTGCCCAAAGGACGTGCTCTTCTCTTGGTGCTGCTTTCTTGGTGGTATGAGGTCCCTAACTCTCTGCTTGCTTCCCTTTCCTTTGCTCTCTTGAGAGATAAAAGGTGGTGCGGGCCACACCCCAGGGAAACTCCCTTTGTACTGGATCAGGGGTGAGTCCTGGGTAAGGGGGATGTTATAATCCCACCCTATTCCTCTCAACATAAAAGTACAATCACAAAATGGAGGACAACCAGAGAATACTGGGAATCATGGCCCATCCAAATTGATACACACATTTTTGTGGGGACATAATTCAATCCATGACATGTATTTTCCCCCTTTGATCGGAATCTTTTATACAATCTTTGATCAAAATGTACAGTATAGCTAGGCACAATCCTTTTCTTCTGGTCTCAATGCAAAGGAGGCTGTATGTTCATGGAGGCAATTAGCCACACATTCTATTTTGTCCTCTTCTTCCTAACTTTCCATTTTGTTTTGTTCCTCCAGGCGAATAAAGACCAATCCTTGTACCTGGAATCTTTACTTTTTACCAAGCTATCTGGTGATTGTGATGCATGTAGACAGCAGAGGAGTTTGAAAAAACAGTGCTTTAAGCAATTTATTCATGCGTGACTAAATATAATAATTATTTTTTTAATTAAATTGAGAAGGATTTTTGAAAATTGCATGATAGACACTTAATAACATTGTTTGAGGAAAATTAACCATGTTTTTGCCTTCTAGAAATAAATCTAAAATTAAAAAAACCCAAAAGTTTCTGACTCATAACTACCCTGTAGGAAAGAGTAGAACTGCCCCGTAGGGTTTCCAAGGAGCAGTTGGTGGACTTGAAGTGCCAACCTCTGTTTAGCAGCCAAGCTCTTAACCTCTGCGCCACCAGGGCTCCAAAATAAAGCTACTACTCCCTAAGTCTTTCCTAGATACAGTCATAGAAAAATGAAAAAATTGAAAGAATAAAAAGAAAACCCATCAAATACATAGAAATAAGTCTATCAGCGAACTAATACCTTAGTTATAGATGGACTCGCCTTTAACCCTATTCCCCTCAGCTATTCAAACACTGACTTGAATGAGACTTCTGTTACCATATGTAAATGAATCCGTAGATATAAACTGCTAAGTCAGTGGGTCCAGCTGCCTCTCTCCCCACTGTGCAGTTCTTAAACTTTTCCTGGTTTCTCTCTTTCTTTTCTTCTTTCCTTCCTGCTCCTGCTCCTACTTCCTTCTCTGGCTCTTCTTCTCCGCCCACTAGTGCAAGCCACCAGAATATCTGAATACACTGCCACGATCTGAGAGCATGAGGGACTAGTTTTCACCAGTGGAACTGCATTTTTCTCTAGTCAGGGCTTTTTATTTACAGCTTCCCTCCGCATTCTTACATTATTATACCACTTTCGTCCCCAATCTTAGATTCTATGAACTCGTAACTTCGTTTTTTACTTCAATGTGTTACTATTCGTTACCATTATTGTTTTTGATGCTCAAATTGTCTCCATTTGGACCAGTTTGGATCTCTTCAGGTTGGTTCCTGTGATCTTTTGACTTGCTTCCAAGAATCAAGGAGCACATTCTTCCTTTGTGGCACAAGAAGTTCCAAGCTCAACTTGTGATTTCCTTTTCCAAAATCAGTCATTTCTCCTAGGAATCCGGTTCCTTTGGTGGAGAATGGCATTCACAACAAAGATGTAGCCACTAGGTAGCATTGCTTCTAGGCTCTGTAAATGGACATGGTAAGAAAATATTCATTTTTAATTCATGAGCTTATACCGACACTTTCAATCCCAATTCAACACCACGAGGTTCTTTCTCAACTTCCCCTAGTCCATATTTTCATCTCTTCTCTCTCATGTTGATAACCCTGATTTCAAACAATTTTTAATACATTTCTCATGTGCTCTACCCTATAATACACACAAAATTGTTTTGAAATTATTCCATCAATATTACTACCAACAATAAATCTACAAAGTAAAGTTTAAAATTTCTTTGTAGATGCTTCTGACTTAAGAACTTACACCACTGTGGATCACAATCAGAGAACTGCATTAAAATTCACGTGAGGAGGTGAAGCCAAGATGCGGAATAGACAGATGGTTCCCTTGAGCCCCCTTTAGAACAAAGACCTGAAAAACAAGTGAAAGTAATATATTTGTGACAAGCTGGGAGCCCTGAGTATCAAAGGCAAGCTTAGAGGAGGAACTGAGGGATAGGAGAAGGAAGAGGCCATTCAGAAGTGGGGAGGAGTTACCGGATCTGAATCACGGGGAGCCCTCAGGCACCATTCCAGGAGCAGGAACGGTGGTGGCAGGCTGCTCCTAGCGTTGGGCCGCTGTTTCTTCAGGGAGAAGCAGCCAGCCACACAGCCCACTCACACCTCTGGAACCTGATGAGCATGGCGTGCTCTTGGCAAAAACTAAGTACTTGTGTGTGTTTTACCGTGCCACACCCCCACCCTTACCCCCAAGCCAGCTTCAGTGGCTGAATCCCTGGGCCTGAGATAGACCCTGGTGAGCACCTGGGGCTGTCCTCCCAGCCTTGGGGAAGGAAAAAATTTGCAACTGGGGGCAAAAGATAATTTGCTAGCTGAATTAACTGGGGGAGCTCAGGACAGAAGAGGCTCCTTTCCAGGCATAAACTGTCCATGTACCATGAATGCCTTTCCCTTGTGCATGGACCTGTGTGGGCCTATTTTGGGAGAATAGGCCCTTGTTGGCAAACTCCAACCATTTCAGCGGTGTGGTGGAGAGGTGGGTGTTTGACATTTGATGTTGCTTTGCCTATTAAACAAGGTTCTCACCTACCCACAACAGGGACCTAAGGACTCGTGGGTCCACTTGGGTTGCACAGCCACCTGCGTCAGGGGTCCAGGGGTAATTGGTACCTCCCGGTCCTTACAAAAAAAACTTTGTGTGCCCATGGTCCCTCTGCAGAACCCACCCACCAGCACGCTCTAGGGAACAGAGACGCATTTTCCTCAGAGACATTTGGGGGTCAGTTCTCAGCCCCCTGCCTTGTTCAGGGCTTGATCCCCTGCTACAATCAGATACGGGTATATACGCCAATCACCCTGCCCCTCTAAGACTGTAGGACAGAGCCTGTACCACACACTTGGTATCAGCTACCTGGAAACCTGAGCTGAATTCATGCAAGAAAACTGAATGGACTCCTAGACTGATATACCTGATAACAGCTCTAGCCATCTGGGGACAGGACACCAAAGCCCCAAAGGTGAAAATAATCAAGCTAGCTCACTCAAGCAACCCATAGGGGTATACCAAAACAAAACAAAGCAAGCAGCTATGACACAGTAAGCAAGCATAAACTAATACAATAACTTATAGATGGCTCGGAGAAAACAGTCAATATCAAGTCACATAAAGAAACAAGCCAAGATCACCTCAACAGGCTCTCAAAACAAAGAATCCAGGGATCTTTTCGATGAAAGTGCATTCCTGGAATTACCAGATGCAGAATACAAAAGTTTAATATACAGAACCCTTTAAGACATCAGGAAGGAAATGAGGCGATATGCAGAACAAACCAAGGAACACACAGATAAAGCAACTGAAGGAATTAGAAAAATTATTCAGGAACACAATGAAAAGTTTAATAAGCTGGAAAAATCCATAGACAGACAGCAATCAGAAATTCAGAAGATTAACAATAAAATAACAGAATTAGATAACGCAACAGAAAGTCAGAGGAGCAGAATTGACCAAGTAGAAGCCACAATTTCTGGACTCGAAGATAAATCACTTGACACTAATATATTTGAAGAAAAATCAGATAAAAGAATTAAAAAAAATGAAGAAACCTTAAGAATCATGTGGGACTCTATCAAGAGAAATAACCTACGAGTGATTGGAGTACCAGAACAGGGAGGGATAACAGAAAATACAGAGAAAATTGTTGAAGATTTGTTGGCAGAAAACTTCCCTGATATTGTGAAAGATGAGAAGATATCTATCCAAGATGCTCATCGCACTCCACATAAGGTAGATCTTAAAAGAAAGTCACCAAGACATTATAATCCAGCTTTCCAAAACCAAAGATAAAGAGACAATTAAGAGAGCAGTGAGGGATAAAAGAAAAGTCACCTACAAGGGAGAGCCAATAAGAATACACTCAGACTACTCGGCAGAAACCATGTAGGCAAGAAGGCAATGGGATGACATGTTTAAAAAATTGAAGGAAAAAAATTGCCTGCCAAGAATCATATATCCATCAAAACTGTCTCTTATTTATGAAGGTGAAATTAAGACATTTCCAGATAAACACAAATTGAGGGAATTCGTAAAATCCAAACAAAACTACAAAAAATACTAAAGGGAGTTCTTTGGTTAGAATATCAATAATATCAGGTATCGACCCAAGACTAGAACACTGGACAGTGCAACCAGAAGTCAACCCAGACAGGGAAATCCAAAAAAAAAAAAAAAAAACTAAGCAAGATTAAAAAAAAAAAAGTACAACACAGTGTAACGACGATGATATTATATAAAAGAAGACAACATTAAAATAATAGAGGGACTAAAACATAACCATACACCTTCCATATAGAGAGGAAGGTACGGCGATACAAAGAAATAAAAGTTAGTTATAAATTTAGGAAATGGGGTAAATAATAAGGTAACCACAAAGGAGACAAACTATCCTACTCATCAAAATAAAATATGAGTGAAAAATACAGACTCAGCAGAAACAAAATCAACAACAACAAATATGAGGAAAGGACAATATATAAAGAAAATCTACTCAGCACATAAAATCAAGTGGGAAAAAGAAGCTGTCAACACACAAAAAAAGACGTCAAAATGATATCACTAAATTCATACCTATCCATAATTAACCTGAATGTAAATGGACTAAATGCACCAATAAAGAGACAGAGAGTGGCAGAATGGATTAAAAAACAAGATCCATCTATATGCTGCCTACAAGAGACACACCTTAGACTTAGAGACACAAACAAACTAAAACTCAAAGGATGGAAAAAAATATACCAAGCAAACGAGAATCAAAAAGAGCAGGAGTGGCAATATTAATTTCTGACAAAATAGACTTTAAAGTTAAATCCGTCAGAAAGGATAAGGAAGGACACTATGTAATGATTAAAGGGACAATACACCAAGAAGATATAACCATATTAAATACTTATGCATGCAATGACAGGGCTGCAAGATACAGAAAACAAACTCTAACAGCATTGAAAAGTGAGATACACAGCTCCACAATAATAGTAGGAGACTTCAACACACCACTTTCAGAGAAGGACAGGACATCCAGAAAGAAGCTCAGTAAAGACACGAAACATCGAAATGCCACAATCAACCAACTTGACCTTGTAGGCATATACAGAACACTCCACCCAACGGCAACCAACTATGCTTTCCTTTCTAGTGCACATGGAACATTCTCTAGAATAGATCACATATTAGGTCATAAAGCAAGCCTTAGCAGAATCCAAAACATTCAAATATGACAAAGTATCTTCTCTGATCAAAAGTCCATAAAAGTGGAAATCAATAACAGGAAAAGGAGGGAAAAGAAATCAAACACTTGGAAACTGAACAATACCCTGTCCAAAAAAGCCTGGATTATTGAAGACATTAAGGTTGGAATAAAGAAATTCATAGAATCCAATGAGAATGAAAACACTTCCTATCAGACCCTTTGGGACACAGCGAAAGCAGCACTCAGAGGTCAATTTATATCAATAAATGTGCACATCCAAAAAGAAGAAAGGGCCAAAAACCGAAGAACTATCCCTACAACTTGAACAAATAGAAAGAGAGCAACAAAAGAAACCCACAGGCACCAGAAGAAAACAAATAATAAAAATCAGAGCTGAACTAAATGAAATAGAAAACAGAAAAACAATTGAAAGCATTAACAAGACCAAAAGCTGATTTTTTGAAAAACTCAACAAAATTGATAAACCATTGGCCAAACGGACAAAAGAAAAACAGGAGAGGAAGCAAATAACCTGAATAAGAAATGAGATGGGCGATATCACAACAGACCCAATTGAAATTAAAAGTATCATATTAGATTACCATGAAAAAGTATACTCAAACAAATTTGAAAACCTAGAAGAAATGGATGAATTCCAAGAAACACACTACCTACCTAAACTAACACAAACAGAGGCAGAACAGCTAAATAGACCCATAACAAAAGAAGAGATTGAAAAGGTAATCAAAAAACTCCCAACAAAAAAAAAGCCCTGGTTCAGATGGCTTCACTGCACAGTTCTACCAAACTTTCGGAGAAGAGTTAAAACCACTACTACTAAAGGAATTTCAGAGCATAGGAAAGGATGGAATACTACCAAACTCATTCTATGAAGCCACCATATCCCTGATACCAAAGCCAGGTAAAGACATCACAAGAAGAGAAAATTATAGACCTATATCCCTCATGAATGTAGATGCAAAAATCCTCAACAAAATTCTAGCCAATAGAATTCAATAACATATCAAAAAGATAATTCACCATGACCAAGTGGGATTCATACCAGGTATGCAGGGATGGTTCAGCATTAGAAAAACAATTAATGTGATCCACTACATAAATAAAAGACAAGAATCCTATGATTTTATCAATTGATGCAGAAAAGACATTTGACAAAGTTCAACACTCATTCATGATAAAAACTCTCAGCAAAATGGGAATAGAAGGAAAATTCCTCAACATAATAAAGGGCATTTATACAAAGCCAACAGCCCACATCACCCTAAATGGAGAAATAAAGGGCATCCAGATTGGCAAGGAAGAAGTCAAAGTATCTCTGTCTGCAGATGACATGATCTTATACACAGAAAACCCTAAGGAATCCTTCAGAAAACTACTGAAACTAATAGAAGAGTTTAGCGGAGTATCGGGGTACAAGATAAACATACAAAAATCACTTGGATTCCTCTACATCAACAAAAAGAACATCAAAGAGGAAATCACCAAATCAATGCCATTTACAGTAGCCCCCAAGAAGATTAAATACTTAGGAATAAATCTTACCAGAGATGTAAAAGACTTATGCAAAGAAAACTACAGTACGCTTCTGCAAGAAACCAAAAGAGACTTACATAAGTAGAAGAACATACCTTGCTCTCGGATAGGAAGACTTAACATTATAAAAATATCTATTCTACTAAAAGCGATCTATACATTTAATGCAATTCTGATCCAAATCCCAAGGACATTCTTTAATGAGATGGGGAAACAAATCACCAATTTCATATGGAAGGGAAAGAGGCCCCGGATAAATAAGGCATTACTGAAAAAGAAGAACAAAGTGGGAGGCCTTACTTTACCTGATTTTAGAAGCTATTATACCGCCACAGTAGTCAAAAGAGCCTAGTACTGGTACAACAACAGATACATGGGCCAATGCAACAGAATTGAGAATCCAGACATAAATCCATCCACATATGAGCAGCTGATATTTGACAAAGGCCCCAAAACAGTTAAATGGGGAAAAGACAGTCTTTTTAACAAATGGTGCTGGTATAACTGGATATCCATCTGCAAAAAAATGAAACAACACCCGTACCTCACTCCATGCACAAAACCTGACTCAAAATGGATCAACAACCTAAATATAAAATCTAAAACGATAAAGATCATGGAAGAAAAAATAGGGACAACGTTAGGAGCACTAATACATGGCATAAACAGTATAGAAAACATTACAAAGAACGTGGAAGAAAAACTAAATAACTGGGAGCTCCTAAAAATCAAACACGTATGCTTACCCAAAGATTTCAGCAAAAGAGTAAAAAGACTACTTACAAACTGGGAAAACGTTTTTAGCTATGACATTTGTGATCAGGGCTTGATCTCTAAAACCTACATGATAGTGCAAAAACTCAACTGCAAAAAGACAAATAACTCAATTAAAAAATGGGCAAAAGATATAAATAGACACTTCACTAAAAAAGACATTCAGGTAGCTAACAGATATATGACGAAATGTTCATGATCATTAGCCATTAGAGAAATGCTGATCAAAACTACAGTGAGATTTCATCTCACTCCAGCAAGGCTGGCATTAATCCAAAAAACACAAAATAATAAATGTTGGAGAGGCTGTGTAGAGATTGGAACTCTTATACACTGCTGGTGGGAATCCAAAATGGTACAACCACTTTGGAAATCTATCTGGTGTTTTCTCAAAAAGTTAGAAATAGAACTACCATACAAGCCAGAAATCCCACTCCTCGGAATATACCCTAGAGAAATAAGAGCCTTCACACGAACAGATATATGTACACCCATGTTTATTGCAGCACTGTTTACAATAGCAAAAAGCTGGAAGCAACCAAGGTGTCCGTCAAATGGATGAATGGTTAAATAAATTGTGGTATATCTACACAATGGAATACTATGCATCGATAAAGAACAGTGAGGAATCTGTGAAACATTTCATAACATGGAGGAACCTGGAAGGCATTATGCTGAGTGAAATTAGTCAGAGGCAAAAGGACAAATATTGTATAAGACCACTGTTATAAGATCTTGAGAAATAGTATAAACCGAGAAGAACACATACTTTTGTGGTTACGAGGATGAGGGGGGAGAGGGTTATTTACTGATTAGTTAGTAGATAAGAACTACTTTAGGTGAAGGGAAGGAAAATACTCAATACAGGGAAGGTCAGCTCAGCTGGACTGGACCAAAAGCAAAGAAGTTTCTGGGATAAACTGAAAGCTTCAAAGGTCAGCGGAGCAAGGGCGGGGGTTTGGGGACTATGGCTTAAGGGGACTTCTAAGTCAATTGGCAAAATAATTCTATTATGAAAACATTCTGCATCCCACTTTGAAATGTGGCGTCTGAGGTCTTAAATGCTAACAAGCGGCCATCTAAGATGCATCAATTGGTCTCAACCCACCTGGATCAAAGGAGAATGAAGAACACCAAGGTCACACAATAACTATGAGCCCAAGAGACAGAAAGGGCCACATGAACCAGAGACTTATATCATCCTGAGACCAGAAGAACTAGATGGTGCCCAGCCACAACTGATGACTGCCCTGACAGGGAGCACAACAGAGAACCCCTGAGGGAGCAGGAGAACAGTGGGATGCAGACCCCAAATTCTCATAAAAAGACCAGACTTAATGGTCTGACTGAGACTAGAAGAATCCCGGTGGTCATGGTCCCCAAACGTTCTGTTGGCCCAGGACAGGAACCATTCCTGAAGACAACTCATCAGACATGGAAGGGACTGGACAATGGGTAGGAGAGAGAAGCTGATGAAGAGTGAGGTACTTGTATCAGGTGGACACTTGAGACTGTGTTGGCATCTCCTGTCTGGAGGGAGATACGAGGGTAGAGAGGGTTAGAAACTGGCAAAATTGTCATGAAAGGAAAGACTGGAAGGGCTGACTCATTATAGGGGGAGAGTAAGTGGGAGTATGGAGTAAGGTGTATATAAGCTTATATGTGACAGACTGACTTGATGTAAATGTTCACTTAATGCTCAATAAAAATTATTTAAAAAGAAAAGAAAAGGGCTCAGGGAAGAGAAAGCATAACATCAGTGAAAATGAAATTGGTCAAAATGCAATTCTGAAAGCCAGATTTCTTAACTCATTGGAAATGTCTCTGGCAGGGGATCAAGTAACCCACTTTGAAGAAATAATTAGGCAGCAGACTAGAAATAAACATGACTAAGAGGAAAAGAGGGTGAGCTCTTACAGGTAAGAGCACTTCTGCATTTCACTACATGCTTTCCCCAGGATGAGCTCAGTTTAGGATTAAGAACTTGGTCCCCTCTACAGAGATGCTGAACAGCTGCAACTCATTTTCATGAAAGAAACTGGGGCAGGAATGCAAGGATGCGACATTGAGAGAGGCTGTATTCACCAGGGAGCCATGGAAATGAGGTAGATGCAGAGGCATCCATGACTCCCAGACCGAAATGTCAATTAGGAAATCTTCAATGTGGTGGAATGAATTGCTCTGAGTCTGCATTTCCTCTTTTTCACTTGGATCCTCTTAAGGTGCATTGTGGATGGATGGATGCATGTTATGAAATGGTCTTAGCCCAGGACTGGGAGCCCGCTATCACCAACTAAATTACTGGATGACCTTGAGTAAGTGTCTTACCCTCTTCAGAATCCCGTTGCCCCAACTGAAAAGTAAGTTCAACCACTCCAAAGCTCCTTCCAATTTTAGATGCACATGATATGTGGGCGCAACATGGATGAATCTGGAGGGCATTATACTGAGTGCAATAAGTCAATCACAAAAGGACACGTATTGCATGAGACCACCACTATTATAAAAATCCAAGAAAAGGTTTACACACGGAAAAAAAAAATCTTTGATGGCTACCAGGGAGGAGAGGGGTATGGAGGGAAAATCACTAACAGACAGTAGACAAGTGGTAACTTTGGTGAAGGGAAAGATAACACACCATATAGGGGAAGTCAGCACAACTTGACCAAGGCAGTTATAGAAGCTTCTTAGACACATCCAAACACCTTGAAGGACTGAGTTATTGGGGTTGAGGGTTGGGCATCATGTCTTAGGGGACATCTACGTCAATTGGCATAACACAATTCATAAAGAAACTATTCTACATCTTACTTTGGTGAGTAGCATCTGGAATCTTAAAAGCTTGTGTGTGGCCATCTAAGATACATGTATTGGTCCCATCATGTTCAGAGCAAAGGAGAATGATGAAAATCAAAAACACAAGGAAAATATTAGTCCAAAGGACTGACGGACCACATGAACCACAGCCTCCACCAGCCTGAGCCCAGAACAACTAGATGGTGCCCAGCTACCACCACCAACTGCTCTGACAGGGATCACAATAGAGGGTCCTGGACTGAGTGGGAGAAAAATGTAGAACAAAATTCATATTCACAAAGAAAAGACAAGACCTACTGGTCTGACAGAGACTGGAAGAACCCCCAAGACTATGGCTCCCAGGTACCCTGCTAACTCAGAGCTGAAGCCACTCCTGAAGTCCACCTTTCAGTCAAAGATTAGATTGGCCTATAAAACAAACAATAACACATGTGAGGAATGTACTTCTTAGTTCAATCAAGTATACAAGAGCAAATGAGTAAGAGCTGCCCAAAAGCAAAAACAAGATAGCAGGAAGGGGCAGGAATAATGGACATGGAGCACTCAGAGTGGAAAGAGAAAGGGAGAGAGTGCTGACACATTGTGGGGGATTGCAACCAATGTTACATAACAATCTGTATAGAAATTTTTGAATGAGAAACCAATTTCTGCTGCAAACTTTCACCTAAATCACAATAAAATTTAAAGAAAAAAAAACTACAATGAGATTTTATCTCACCCAAACAAGGCTGGCATTAATACAAAAAACACAAAATAATAAATGTTGGAGAGGCTGTGGAGAGATTGGAACACTTCTACACTGCTGGTGAGAATGTCAAATGGTACAACCACTTTGAAAATCAATTGGGCGCTTCCTTAAAAAGTTAGAAATAGAACTACCGTATGATCCAGCAATCCCATTCCTTGGAATATATGCTAAGAAATAAGAGCCTTTACACGAACAGATATATGCACACCCATGTTTATTGAAGCACTGTTTACAATAGCAAAAAGATGGAAGCAACCAAGGTGCCCATCAATGGATGAATGGATAAATAAATTACGGTATATTCACACAATGGAATACTACTAATCGATAAAGAACAGTGAGGAATTTGTGAAACATTTCATAACATGGAGGAACCTGGAAGGCATTATGCTGAGTAAAATTAGTCAGTTGCAAAAGGACAAATATTGTATAAGACCACTATTATAAGAACTTGAGAAATAGTCTAAACTGAGAAGAAAACATTCTTTTGTGGTTACAAGAGGCGGGAGGGAGGAAAGGTGGGAGAGGTGTATTCACTAATGAGACAGTAGATAAGAGCTACTTTAGGTGAAGGGAAAGACACAATACAGGAGAGGTCAGCACAATTGGACTAAACCAAAAGCAAAGTAGTTTCCTGAATAAACTGAACGCTTCGAAGGCCAGCGTAGCAGAGGCAGGGGTCTGGGGACTATGGTTTCAGGGGGCATCTAAGTCAATTGGCATAATAAAATCTATTAACAAAACATTCTGCATTCCACTTTGAAGAGTGGCGTCTGGGGTCTTAAACACTAGCAAGCAGCCATCTAAAATGCATCAATTGGTCTCATCCCACGTGGATGAAAGGAGAATGAAGAACACCAAAGACACAAGGTGATTTACGAGGACGAGCCCAAGAGACAGAAAGGGCCACATGAACCAGCGACTACATCATCCTGAGACCAGAAGAACTAGGTGGTGTCTGGCTACAACCGATGACTGCTCTGACAGGGAACACAACAGAGAACCCCTGAGGGAGCAGGAGAGCAGTTGGATGCAGACCCCAAATTCTCATAAGACCAGACTTAATGGTCTGACTGAGACTGGAAGGAGCCCAGTGGTCATGGCCCCCAGACCTTCTGTTGCCCCAGGACAAGAACCATTCCCAAAGCCAACTCTTCAGACATGGATTGGACTGGACAATGGGTTGGAGAGGGATGCTGGTGAGGAGTGAGGTTCTTGGATCAGGTGGACACTTGAGATTATCTTGGCACCTCCTGCCTGGAGGGGAGATGGGAGGGTGGAGGGGGTTAGAAGCTGGCGAAAAGGACACGGAAAGAGAGAGTGGAGGAAAAGAGCGGGCTGTCTCATTAGGGAGAGAATAATTGGCAGTGCGTAGCAAGGTGCATATGGGTTTCTGTGTGAGAGACTGACTTGATTTGTAAACGTTCACTGAAAAGCACGATAAAAATTATTTTAAAAAATAATAAAATAAATGGATGCTGATATAGCAGAGCATTCTGGAAAGAGGTGAAAAAAATTCATGTGAATATTTTCTGTGTGATTGTATTATCATTCTGATAAACAGGTAAATTTAAAATTTTCTACTTTTATCACTTATAGTGTTTTCTTTTTCTTCTCTTTTTTGAAAATGGAAAACATCACATAGTTTAAAAATCAAAACATTATAAAAAAAGATAATATTTAGCAAAGTCTCACCATCATGCCTATAGCTTAAACCACATTCCCTAGATGAAAACGTTTTTATTACCTTCTGGTTTATCCTTCCTGAAAAATAAGCAAGTATTAATAATAAGTACAAACACTTCTATCCTCTCCTTTCTTAAAGAAAAGGTAGATTACTGTATACATTTTTGCACTTCTTGCTTTGCTTTTTTTTACATAAACAATTTATCCTAGCAATAACTCAGCAGCAGTCCATAGAGACCCTCACGTTTTGGCCACATAGAACTCCATTATGTGTATGCATGACCAGGTCATTCTTTAATGTCTTATATGTAGTCTAACCATTTTGAAATGATTAGCCCAAGAGATTCAACTCACTTTTCAAAGGCACAAACTAGTCTTAGGAAGAAGAAAGACAATTTTGACTGCCAAAGGAATGCATGATAATAATCTCTTTGTAAGGTATTAAAACTATGTGTATAATTTAAATACAAAGTTTACATCTATTATACACATATATAGTGTTGTGGTTTTTTGTGTTCATAAATGAAATAATGAGACAATACTGTAAAGCAACTTGGATACACCTACTCTGTGACACAGCAATGGGTGCCCCTGGATATCTTGATATATTTACATGTAGGAAAAGCCCAAATCAATTCCCACTTCTCTAACACCAAATATTTATTGATCAACCCAAATCTACCTACTATCAATTCAATTCTCTTCCACTTTTGTTCTGACACCAGGTGCACATGCAGCATCTTCCACTGACCCTAACTAACCATCTGGAGCTAGAGCAGACCTCACAAGTCAAGGGCACAGACACCAGCTGCAACCTTGTGAGTCCTCGTGACCCACTCACTTCTGACCTGCTGGCTACATACTCAGAAGTTCCCTCTACCGCTTCAGGATACCAGCCCTAAGCTCGGAGGTGCTCATTCCCCTCACTTCTGACCTACTGGCTCTCACTACCACCTTGGGTTTGATAATTCACTGGAATGAGTCACAGAACTCACAGAAAGTCCTATACTTACAATTACAGTTTTATAGCAAAAAGGACACAAATGAGGAGACTCGTAGGGAAGGACTGGGAAGATTCTAAACATGGAGAGTCCTTGTCTCAAAAAGGGCTCCACTACCCTTCCATGTGCATAGATGTCTCTCACCAACCAGGAAGCCCATGGAGCTTCTGTGTCCACAGCCTTTTTCTGAGCCTCACTACTTAGCTATGACTGAATGAATTTTCCCCCAGCCTCTGCACTCCTCACCCCAGGTTGGCTAATATCAGGAGGTCCTCTTTCTAGCCTTGCCAGCCCCCACTTGAGTCACTTTATTAGCATAAACCCTCGAGTGTGGTCTGGAGGCCTATAGAAAACAAAAACATCTCAATTACTCAGCAAATTCCAAACATTTAGAGTCATCTCAAGGAGCACTGGAGAAACAGTGGGTAAGTTCTGGGCTTCTAACCAAAGGCTTGATGGTTTGAACCCACCAGCCACTCCAAGGGAGAAAGATGGAGCAATGGGTGTCTGTAAAGATTTCCATCCTTGGAAGCCCTACTTGGCTGTTCCACCCTGTGTTATAGAGTTACTAGGAGTCAGAATCAACCTGACAGGAAGGTGTTTAGTTTTTTGTTTGTTTGTTGCTTGCTTGTCTTTGGTTTAGAGTTATCTTCAAGAAACCAAGGACAAAGAGTACTTTCTTCGGATGAAGTTAAATCTTTACTGCACTTCAAAAACAAATAAAAAACTGTGAAGTTTCTTGGTCATGATACATTGGGAAATTGGAATGTAATGGACATGGCCAAGCTCTCAGAAAACAGACTGTGGCTGTGTAAGTGCCAGAGCCCTGTCTTGTAGCCTCAACAGCATGTGGTCGATTTTGAGTCACAGCAGATGTGGTAAGTCTGGTTTGTCTGAGTGTATGAATGTTAGACAAGGTTAATTGTTTTTTGTTGTATATCTAACAAATATATTTGTTGTAAGAAAAACTTACCAAAAAAGAAATGTATAAAGAAGAAAATGAGAGTTCTCCTGCCTGGCAAACTCACTCCCCAGATAAAACACTGCTGAGACACCTTTCTGTATTACACATAGGAAGCTGTGGTGGCTTTGGAGTGTAATAGGTGCTGTTTGGACAAGGCACCCCGAAACTCCCAAGTCCTGCCCTGACAATCTTCTACTCTCCCTGGGCAATGAGAAATGGGTGGAGGCAAAGAAAAGGAAAATAACACTGTTGTTTGCAGAAATTTCACCTTGGGGCAGGAAACTCTGGTAAATGAGGCCGAGAATATGATTTCTGACAGAGGCTTAAAGAGCTGTGCCACGCCTGAAACACAAAGTGGATTTTACCTCCATTTCCTGAGATGCGAATGAAATAACAGAAGTCAATAAAAGGAGAGATGTAGAGAGAAAGCAAGATGGACGAGTCCACTCACACAGGTCAAGGATCCTCAAGTCGCCTCTGATAGAGGACTGCCTTAAGATTAGTCGTGGAAACTATGGATCCTAATGAGTATTTACACACGTCTATTTTTTTTTTTTATTGAGATACTCATGCACTGTCCCTAAGAGTCTGCAAGAGGTTTGTTCTTTTTTTTTTTTTTAATTGAAATGATCATAGATATGAGTCCGAATCGACTCCCTTGGGGCTGTGGATTTGGGGGTTCAAATCCACCAGGCACTCCTTGGAAACTCTATGGGGCAGTTATACTCTGTCTTATATGGTCGCTATGAGTCGGAATGGACTCAAAGGCACTGGGATTTTTCTGGGTTACCGCCATAGGATTGCAAAGTCTTGTGGTGGTTCCTTGGTGTAACGGTGAGCACTCTGGACTCTGAATCCAGCGATACAAGTTCAAGTCTCGGTGGAACCTTACTGTTTCCTTTAAATGAAGGATTAAAAAAAAAAAAAAAAAAACCTCTTTAAATTGGGAACAGAACTTGTTACTCCCTGTTCCGCGTGCCACTGCTGATCCTCCTTTAGAAGGTAGAAAGGTTTCGGGCCAGAGGGAAAAAGCGCGAGCAGCTACAGATCCCGGCTCCCCTCCTGCTCTCCGTGGGCTTTTCTGCCTCGCGGCCCGGTCTCCTTTTCCACTAGTCTCCTCCTCAGGAACTGAACTCCCAGAAACCCTCAGAAAATAGCTGAGGAAGGAGGAGAGACTGGAAAGAACAGAGAAAAGAATTGGAAGGAAAAACGGAGGAACTAGAGAATGGGACGAAGAGGAAGTGGGAGATCACAGCAGCGGTTTCATTTGCTGGGTGTGAACCACCTCAGCTCCTCACTCAGGAGCGCCCCCATCGCTTCCTGTCCCACCTGAGAACCCGGTTCCACCCATAAACCTCAAAGCTGCTTGCCTGGCATTTGTTCTTGCAAAGTTTCCTTTCACTGTGTGTACAGGTGAAGTGGATTAAGTTGGTTGGCAAGTGAGTGGAAGCCAAGCGAAGGGCCTTGTGGGCTCCCTTGCTGTTGACTAGCAGGCGATGCACCCATCAACCCATATGCACAGCGTTTTTCCCCTTGCAGGCTATCTGCAGCGCCTGGAGTGGAAAACTGGAATATCAAGGCATAAGAATATTTCTTTAGAGATAAGGAGCGGTAGAGCCAGATGATTGGTTACATGGGTTATTATTTTGTAAATGTGATAATTATGGCAGTTTGGGAAATTCAGATAACTCAGGATGTTGAACTAGTCTGGGATACTGATTGGCTCTCCAAAAGAGTCAGTCCTGGAGGAATTATAGGATTAAGAGGGAAACATCACTTCCAGGAAGTATGAAGAATTGTAAACAGTTTGAGACACTGTAAAAGGAGCCCAGGTGGTGCAACGGTTAAGCACTTGGCTGCTTAACTGCTCAGCTGGCTGTTCAAACCTATCCAGAGGCTCCACAAGAGAAAGATTTGGCGATCTGCTCCCTTAAAGACTGAAGGAGAACTAAACCCGTTCCCAATGACTTCCTTCCGACTCATCGAACCCTTATTTGACAGGGTAGAACTACCCCATAGGGTTTCCAGGACCACATCTTACTGGCGCAGAGGGCTGGAGGGTTCCAACTGCTGGCCTCTTGGTTAAAAGGCAAACACTTATCTACTGTACCAGCAGGGCTCCTTCCGTAAAGATCATAACCTAGGAAACCCTATGGGCAGGTCTACTCTGTCTCATGGGGTTGCCATGATTTGAGATCGACCCCACGGCACCCCACAACTACAAAAACAAAGAGAATATGGGCTATTTTGAGCCGTTGTGTGAAAGGTCAGGTGCAGAAGTAGCAGACATAGGACAAGACGGAGAAAAGCATTTGAAGTCCTGTGCTTACATCTCACTCCAATGGCCTCTTGCTCCTTCAAGAAAGAATCAGGTGCACTGGAACCACCAATGTAGTAGCTCTGATATGATATTCGGGGACTACACAGCTTTGCTGAAGAAAAGAGTTGATGAAAACGATGCGGACAAACCACATGCCCCCAGGTATGCCTTTTCCAGAGTCTCCTCTTTCAAACCTCCAGAGCCAAGCATTTCCATGAAGAAAACCGACTTTTGTTCCTTTAGTTTTCTCTGTTGTTTTTTCACTTTTTAATGTCAGTGGTTTCTGCTCTTATCTTTATTTCTTGTTGTGTTTGAATTGAGTTAATCTTACCCTTCTTGTTTCTTGAGGTGATAGCTTAAAGTTATTGACTTGAGACTCTTTTCTAATATAAGCGTTTAGTGCCATAAATTTCCCTCCCAGCACTGCTTTACCTGCTCCCCACGAATTTTGATATGTTGCATTTTTATTCAGTACACATATACCAAGTACTGGAATGGCTGGGTCATGGGGTAGGTGCAAGTTTCACTTCATCAGAAGGTGCCAGACAGTTTTCTAGAACGTAATTCTAACCAGGAATAACTTACTTCATATTTTGTCAGGGCTTTGTGTTCTCTGTCTTTTCAATGTTGCCTGTGTTGATGGGTGTGTAATGCTATCTCATTGAGGTTTTTTGTTTGTTTGTTTCATTCTAGGTGAGATTTTTATTTTATTTTGTTGTTGTTGTTGAGCATATACACAGCAAAACAGGTGTAGGAGCCCTGGTGGTGCAGTGATTAAGCATTCAGCTGCTAACCAAAGAGTTGGCAGCTTGAATTCACCAGCCACTCCTTGGAAACCCTATGGGGCAGTTGTACTCTGTCCTATAGGGTTCCTATGAGTCCAAATTGACTCGATGGCAGCAGTTGTTTTGTTTTTAGTATATGCAGGTGTTCATATATATACATGTAAGTGTATGCGTCCGTATATATGCATATATGGAATAGAGCACACAGGTGGCACAAACACGGATGCTTATTTAATGCCTTGTGGGATTGGTTTATGGGGCCTGGAGGCTTAGGACCATATAGTCTTGTGGGACAACTCAGTCAATTGGCATAATATATAGTACATTAAGTTTATGTTCTGCATTCTAATTTGGTGAGTAGAGTCTAGGGTTTAAAAGCTTGTGAGCAGCCATCTGAGATACTACTATTGGTCTTCATGCACCTGGAGCAAAAGAGAATGAAGGATACCAAAATTCACAGAAGAAATTAGTCCACAGGACAAATAGGTTACGTAAACTATGACCTCATCTACCCTGAGGCCAGAAGAACTAGATGGTACCTAGCTACCACTACGGACCGTTCTGATCAGGAGCACAATTGATGGATTCTGATAGAATGGAAGCAAAATGTGGAACACAACTCAAGTTCTTAAAAACTCCACACTTACTAGACTCCCCATAATTATCGCCACGAGATACTCTTAAACCTTGAACCAAAACTATTCCTTGAGGTCATCATGTAGCTAAATAATACATTGGCTCATAAAATAAATGATATTGAAACAGACTGCTCAACCATATTGAAAACCCCAATCAACACCCCTTCCCCCCTCTCTTTGTCTTGCTAACCACAAGCTTGTTTTGAGCAGGTAGTCTTAGCAGGTAGTGTGGCTTTGTCCACTGACTGGCCCTAGTTACACCTAGAAGCATGCACAGCATGCACAGATTGAAATCACATCCTTCAACTGACCCCCCCCCAGCCCACCCCCAAATATAGGCATGGAAGGGCTAAAGCCAGAAAATTCCTGGTACCAAACCCAACCCCCTGAAGCCATTGGAAGCAAAAAGCTCCCCAGGCCCCTTAGTGAGCGAGCAAGTGGCCTTAAGGTCACTAGAGCCCACGCGCTCCTTGTATGCGCAGACGACAAACTTGCCACTTTCTGTTTCCCTTGCAATCAGTGTCCGTGTTATTTCAATCTGCTAATAAGACAGGACAAGAACCCAAGTGGCATTCGGTTACAATATCACCTGTGAGTAGTACACTCCTTAAAATTTTTTTTTAAAAATCATCTGTATGAAACCAAAATGTCAAAACTGACTCTAAAGCAAAGATGAGAAGGCAAGGGGAGAGGGATACTAGATTAGTGGAAACGGAACAACCCAATGGAGATAAGAAAGTTGACACGCTGTGTAAAATGTAACCATTGTTACTGAACACATCAGGGAGAAACTGTTAACTGGGAACCTGGTTTGCTGTATAAACTTTCACTGAGAACACAATTGAATGTTGTTTTTTATTTTCCAGGAGAAATAGCTTTATTTGGACTGAGAGCTGGAGAATGAGAGTAGGACCTGAGATATCTTACTGAGCTGAAGAGTAGAGATGAAGTTCCCAAATGGCAGTCAGAGCTCACCAACCAAAGGGACTCCACTTCCCAGCAGGCTTGCAGTTAGTAGAAACAATGAAAGGCTTGCTGGGAGTTGTATTTGCTACTGAACCACTGAATTATGCCACTGAAAAAAGGCTGCTCAGTCATATTGAAAACCCCTATCCACACCACTTCCCCTCCCACCCTTTGTCTTGCTAACCACAAGCTTGTTTTGAGGAACATTTTTCAGGAAGTCACAGCAGGTAGTGGCTCCATCCACTGAACTAGCCCCAGTTACACCCTGAAGCATGCACAGATTGCAGAAATCACATCCTTCAACTGACCCCCCCCACCCCCAAATATGGTCACAGGAGGGCTAAGGGAAGAAAGTTCCAGGTACCAAACCCAACCTCTGACCCCACTGGAAACAAAAAGATCCCCAGCCCCTTTGGCAGGGAGCAGGTGGCCTTATGGTCACCAGACCCCATGTGCTCCTTGTATACACAGACAAAAAACTTGCCATTTTCTGTTTCCTTTGCAATCAGTGTCCGCCTTATTTCAATTTGCTAATAAGACAGAACAAGAACCTGAGTGGCTTCCGGTTACACCACCATTACAAAAAAGGTACAGGATTCTTTTTTACATAGTTAAATTTCCAAACACACCCCCAACCACCATTACAAAAGGTTTTTTTTTTTTTTTTAAATCACATTTTACAGATCTTAAACTTGTCTTCAGCATTTAGTTCGAGGGCTCACCATCTTCAAAAAAAACTCCCCTGCTAAACTCATTAGTTAAAAATTCTATCCAGGAAGCAAGAAGGCCTTTGCTACCCCCCCCCGGCAATCCTTGTCCCACTTTCCCTAGGCAGTTAGGGCTGAGAGGCAGGGTGAGGTTCAGGCTAGAGGCACAAGGGTTAATTTACCTCAGTACAACATGGCAGCTGAAGCTTGATGGGAGAGCAGAACTGGTGAGACTTGAGGGAAGGGTCCAGGCCCTGTATTCAGTCAGAGTCACTGCTAGGACAGGAGGAGAAGAAGGAGGAGGAGGAGGAGGAGGAGGAGGAGGAGGAGGAGGAGGAGGAGGAGGAGGAGGAGGGAGAGGAATGCTTGCCATGCTTGTGGTGTTTGTGCATCTTTTTATGAGCTTTCTTCGTTTCCTTCTGCATCTTCTTGTCCTTCACTATTCCTGGTCCTACTATGCCAGGAGCCAAGGGATTCATTGGAGTCACTCCAGGGGCAGGTGGTGGGTATGGAGGAGGGCAGGGGTCAGGAGGTAGGTAGGGTCCTGGGGGTTGGCATCCTGGATACCCTGGTTGTGGCACAGGTCGAGGGGGTACACATGGGGGGAAAGCTGGATTCCCCTGGGGAACTTCTGGGGGAGTGGGAAAGAGGCCTGCAGGACAGTGTTGGAACCTCCAGGGTACCCAGTGTTAGGGGGACATGGATTTGGCCCTGGCTGCCTAGCGTTAGCATTCCACATGTTCAGTTCTTTCCTTAAGCCTTTACACCACTACCAGGACCTGGTTTCGTCCTTCCTTCCAACTGCCAGAATGTTATTTTTTAAAAAAGAACATAACGCTCAGGGCAGATATTTTCTACAAGTTACGCTAAAGTATTGTTTGGTTTTAAGAGGACTTCAGGGAGTGTTTTTGGTTTAAGGTTTAAAGATTGTCTCAGGACAACAGTTTCAGAGGTTCATCCACCCTCCATGGCCCTAGAAAGTCTAGAGTGCATGAGAATTTGAAAGTTTGTTCTACTTTTCCCCCTTTTGATCAGGATTCCTTTATAGAATGCTGGCTGAAAATGTTCAGTAGTGGTAGCCGGGCACCATCCGGTTCTTCCCGTCTCATGGCAAAGGCGGCAGTTGTTCAGCATCGAGCTTTTAACTTGTGTTTCCATAGCAAGCAATGATGTTGAAATGTACTTTCTTATATATTTTGGCCATTAAGAAAACCTGTTTCGTGAAGAAGGCCTACTCAAGTATTTTCACACTTTTAATTACCTTGGCTGTTTATTATCAATTTCTAAAAAATTCTCTATGTATTTAAGATTTGAGTCATTTATTCACATAAGATGTTTTCCTTATTTTTAACCATAGAATTTGAAAACCCTTATGTTATTTATAATTCTTTCTTTTTTTCTGGGAACAAAGTGTCCTACAAGTGCCCATAATTTGCGTCACTCTTTCTTGGGTATGATGTTGGAGATTAAAAGTTGAGGGAGAGTTGATTCTTTCTGCACATGTAAGAAGATGCGGGAAGAAGCTGAGATACAGAATGGAAAAATAGGCTAGAACAAGGAAACTGGTTTTAGGGTTTGGTAGTGAATGTCAGATTTTATTTGCTTTTCATTTGTTTATACACAATTTTTCTTTGCCGTGTTCCTAATATGATGCAGGTGTGCTTGATTGACTTGTTAATTTTTTATAAATGCATATGCATGTCTATATAAAGTGACTTCTCACACTACAAATATTCATTAGTGGACCTCCCAGGCTCCTCTAACCTAGACTCACCTAAGGTTCCACAGACTCTGCATTGGGCCCCATCTAGGAGATCTAGTAGAAAAGTGGAATTGTAATTAAAGGGAGGGGAGGAATGTGACATTCTCAACTATAGTCGCTTTCCCCACTGCGGTGATTTTCATATTTCCTTCACACCTAATTCTTTCTTCAGATGAGGGTAATTGAAAAAAAAATTCAGTTTCATCTTCGAAATTCAGAGAAATTTGGGGTGGGGAAGTTCAAGTGCTACTCAACTGGGAAAAGAGAGGGATTGCTTACTCACTGGCAATGGGCCAAGGGTGTCTCTTTTTGTGTTCTTTGGCAAGTGGAAATGGGACTCAACTCACCTTCACCAGTCACTAGAGGACTCTGATTCCAGAGGAGGCCCACTTCTTGGTGACTTCAGAAATGGAAATTTCTAGGATTTCTTTCCTTTCCTATGTTCTATTTCCCGCCTCCCCCTCCCCCCAAAAGAGAGGATTCACCACCTTCCTTTAGCTTCAGGGCTCTTTTGGGGCATTCCTGGAGTGGGGTGCGCTGATTTCTCCTACATGTCCTCCCTCAGCCACCTGGGCGTCTGTAGAGCTCAGGCTGACTCCGGTCCTAACCTGTGGGACCAAGAGAAGCCTCGAGGGCAGCGAATGCTGGGATGACTTCGCTCTAACTTTGTTGGCTAGCCTGCACCATTTCACCTGCTGCTCCCGGTAGGGAGAAAAGGAAAACTTGGCCCCTCAAGTTTGTTTGTTTGTTTTCCCCGAGACTGAACCAAAAGAAGAGAAAGGTTCCAAAAGAGAAGAGCTTGCTGGGTGAACCCAGCCCCCTGCTAAGCCCTGGAGGACAAGTGCCAAACAGGCTAATTTCAAAGACCAAACCAAACAAAAAAAATCGAACCCTTTTTCTTCGAGTGGATTCCGACTCAAAGCGACCCTATAGGACCAAGTAGAACCCTCCCATAGGGTTTCCGTGGGGCGGCAGTTGGTGGATTCCAACTGCCACTCTTTTGCTTAGCAGCGGAGCTCTTAACCACTGTGCCACCAGGGCTCCAATTCTAAAGAGCACCCAAGGAAATGGTACGATGGTGTCGCCAACACATTGGCAACCAACCGATCTGGCGCCAATCCTCGCCACATACCGAGGTCTGAAATCCTGACCTCTGAGTGAGCCGAGGGGTACGAATTGAACCGAAACCGCGCCTTCATCAAGAGAGTCCTTAGTCCAAGCTCGGAAACCAAGAACAACAGGGATTGTGCACATCAATAGTTCTAACTATGTCTGACAAGAGGGCGATTTCGTCCCCTGCCGCACCCGCTGGAACATTTGGCAGTGTCTGAAGACATTTTGATTGTCATGACTTGGGGGTCTGTAGATTCTACTGGCATCTAGTGGGCAAAACCCGGGGTGTTGCTAAACATCCTACATTACACGGGAGAGCCCTCCACAATAAAGAATTATCTGATCCAAAACATCAGTAGTGCCGGGCATGAGAAACCGTGGAGCAGATCAGTGTCCACACTTGACCAAGGAGACGTTACTAATTGCTGACTAATTGGTTATGGAGTCTGATGAAATTACCGGCCCGAGCTTGTGGAAGGATGGAGTTGCCGTCAAATAAAATGGAAAAGTGCAGCTGCAGCACATTTTAGGGGCACAACAAGTTCAGGGTCCCACGGCCCTGCTTGAAAGAGTTTTCTATCCAAGCTATCTCCGCTCCCGCATCCACCTGCGTCCTTTACGATGAGGGCAACCCTGCGGACTCTGGGCTGGGGCCCTTTTCACCCTGGGCGTCCTCCTTCCACACCTTCTCCCGGCAACCCGGTCCACTGTTGTGCATCTGAGGGTCATCTCTTCACGAGCTTTTGCCTCGCAAAGGCCTATCTCTAGGTGGATTCTGAGGTGAGGCCGGGAAGAGCCAACTCGCTCTGCGACTCTTGGACCTTGCGAGCTCCCCGTGTGAGTCAGTGGACTTCCGGAGGGCTTGGTGCCTGGCGTGCAGGCTCACTTTTTAAGAAAGCAGGAACATAGTGACCTGTGCAGGAAGATCCCTAGAGGAGCAGCTCGCCATGGGAAGGATAGGCGGGCCTGGGTTTCCCAGAGCTCCGCTCAAGCAGAGTTAGTTACTCCCTCAGGGTTTAAGTAGCCAGATGTAGCTCCTTGATGGTCTAACTGTTAGGGTTTGGAGCTTTTGCTATTCTGGGTAAGGAAATTCCTTTGCAATGTGTATTATCACACAGAGGAGCCCTGCTGTTGCAAGGGTTAAACGCGTGGCAGTTTAGAGAAAGCTCACCCTTCAGGAGAGAAATACCTGGGGATCCTAGGGATCTTAAAGATACTGCCTAGAAAACCCCATGAGGCAGTTGAGCTCTGTCATAAGGGGTCACTATCAGTTGGCATCGATTTGAGGGCACACAGCAACTGTCAGGCAGGGGAATCTTCCTCCTTATTTTTGCAGTTGTGGTGCGCTGCAAGGGTCAGATGCAGAAGAGCCCCGGCACAGAACCTCAAATCTCTGCTAAAGGAGAAAGCAGAGGAGAAGATGAGAGCTTGTCAACATTTCTAGAAACTACTTAGCTAAGGGTGTGCATTATCCCACTTCTAGGTCTCTTTCTGGAGAGGAGGGAATGGATCACTCTCTTGCAGCACCAGAGGAGAGCATGCAGACCATCTCCCCAACTCGGCTGCTGAGTGAGATTTGCTGACCACAGAGGGCTGACACCTACTATTGAAGTTGGCCATGCTGTCTCTCCCCTATGTGAGTAAAGCATTGTTCTGATGCTTCACTGGACATTATGAATGCCTGAGTGTGTTGTGTTTATACTGGAACACCTGCAAGCCTTGGAATGGGTTAGACATCCTAGTGTTATTGCTGCTGGTGACAGGCATTGCTATACTCTTTGCTATCCTCCATTCATTGGGACTCCTCAGTTGTAGGTGGTGATGTCTTAATTTATAATTATTATTTCCTGATGAGATTCACTATCTTTTCACTTATTATCGTCATCTTCTACTTTACAATCTGGAGCATAGTTGTAATTACAGGTTACAACTTCTTGCTTCCTACTTCCAACATTTAGCTGACCTCTCACGGTCAGTCTCCCATGATTGTCTTGTCTTGACCACGCGCCACCTTTCTCCTTTCTCTTATGTAATAATTTTGTAGAGTAATATGTGTAATTTTGGATTGTATTGTAGATGTTATGAATGATAAAGGTAGAGACTCTTGGCTGTTATGTATTATAAAGTGTACTGAATTTTTGTTTGTTTTTAAAAGCAGGCTGTTACTTTGGTTTATATCAAACTGCAAACACTGTCTCCTCTGCAATGGAGAGCAGGCAAAATCTCATTTCAGTCCTTTAGCCACAGCTGGACTGCTTGGAGGGTGCCTGCCCATACAAGCATAATTCAGGGGTCAGTCAGAAATTCGGGCAGAGTTTTTACACAGAGCTTGGCACTTCCCTTCCATGAATTCTCCCTTTCTGGGTGTAAAAACCGCATAGAGGTGATGTCTGACCTCCTCTAACTTCACAAGGGGAAAGGAGAATCAAGTTCCATAGCATAAGGCTGGCTCCCATGAGGTGGAGGCCACATAGGCTTTTCTGTCCACCATCTTTACCAATTCTGACACCAACTGTCCCTCCCACAGCACTCTCTACTGGGTTTGATAATTCATTAAGATGGCCACACAGACCTCAAAGACCAAATTCACGTTTATGAGGTTTATTCTAAGGGAAGAAATAGTTGTAATTCAGGCTTAGGATCACTCAGGATACAGTTCTTTCCTCAGGATAGCCTCTCTCCAGCCTTGCTTACAGGCACCACCTCTCCCTGGCCCTCAGCCTCTGCCCAAAGGCACTCCACTTTCTCTCCTCATGGGCTAGGAAGTCCACTGTGCAGTCTCCTGCTGCTGGGTCTCTGCTGCTGGGTCTCCTGCTGGTTCCTCCTAACTTGGTGATGGTGGTGGGCATCTCCTCCTCTCTGTTTTGGAATTGGCTCTCTTTTAAGGCAAAACTGACCAGTCCCCTTGGTAGGCCACAACTACCCTATCACACAGTCACCAGGGTAGGAATTGGAAGACATTGGCTAGAAAGACCACACACAAAAGCAATTAATTGCACCACAGTGGGGTTTTCCCACTTGATTTTCCAACTTTGTTGCCCCAACTTTGTCCTCTGAGCCTTCAGTCAGCAAGACAGCTTGGTTTTGCAATTTCACTGACCCAAAGAGAGCAGACTAAGCTTTGCCCTCGGACAAAAATCTGAAGTATGAAAATTCACTCCCTGTCATCCTTTCCTCCATGTGCCTGCCTGCTTTTGTTCAGTCTCCCAGAGGCTTCAGATAATTTAAAAATATATATTTTGTCCACATTTTATAAATGTTATCTGGTGGAGTGGCTCTGAAAGAGTAAACAGCCATTGCCAGAAGCCAAACTCCCTCTGAAAATTACAGCAGGCTAGCACGCACTTGGCGGGGAGGGCACAGTGGGGGAGAGCCTCCTTGGCTTAGTGGTTAAGAGGCACGGCCCCTAACCAACAAGGCAGTTCAAATTCATCATGTGCTACTGAGAAACTCCATGGGGCAGTACTACTCGGTTCTATTGGTTCGCTAAGAGTCAGAATCAGTTTGAGTTTTATTATTTTTATCATGTTGGTTTAGCACGCTGAGCAGAAGCCCTGGTGGCACAGTGGTTATGTGCTCACTTCAAACTGTAAAGATTAAAGCCTTGGGAACCCTATGGAGCAGCTCCACTCTGTCCTGTAGAGTGGCTATGAGTCAGAATCCACTCCAGGGCAATGGGTTTGGTTTGGTATTTTGATAGCCATTGGGGAGTGGCTCCTGCAGATGGAATTTCTGCATGACTATATACTCCTGGGCAACATGCTTAGTAGCTCTCTAAAGACACTCCTCCCTTGTGTGGAAAGGAGAAAAGGCAAAAACTATGTGCCCTGAAGAAGAAAACAGGGAGCACACTTAATAGGGTCTGCTACTGGAAGCCTGAGTGGCATGGTGTCTATCCCTGAGTTTGAGAAGTGACCAGCATCCGGCCATTATGTCTCCTCCTTTATCAGAGTTTTGGTACTCTGTGTGTGGCTCTTCTACACTTGGTCCTTGTAGTGCCACGGGGGTAAAGAGGAAGGATCTTGTCAGAAGAGAGACATTGCCTAAAGATTTCCCTGACCCTGAGGGAATCAAATCCAGACCTCAGGATGAATATGCCATATCCTAAGCAGTAGACCGCCAGAGACCCTTAAGTTAAATTCTTTCTCTGAATCTTCTGGCCCCTTGCATTAAGCTCTGAGAGGTCTGAGTTCTCTCATCTTTCTAGGCGAGGACCTAGCCTGCAGGGATTGTGTCTGAAAGTCATTCCCTCTCTGCTTTCTCCAAAAGGCCTGCCAAGTCCAAAAGTTGTGGAGGGAGTTGGCTCTTCTGGACTATGCCTTTGCTAGGCAGCAGCATGTGGGGAGGTGACTGCAGGATCCAGGGCCCTGGATGAGGTTGTGGGTGGGAGGGAGGGGAAGGTAGAAGGAGAGGAGCCCAGGTTGAGAAGGGCCTACCACTGCCCTTCCTTTAGCTCAAAACAAAAAAAAGAAAAAGGAAAAGAAAAAAATGGCGGGCGCTGGGAGGGACATATATGTAGAAACATAGATACCTTAGACGGAAATCTCTTTAGACCAAGACCTCAGGCCTGAAATGAACTGCGAAAGTCCCCCTCAAATCTTCTGCAGAGGTAGGGTTTCCATGTTAGTTGATGGCAACTCCATCCTTCCAATCCTCAGAGCACACATTTAGAGTTTTTCTTGACAGCCATCTCTTCCTCAGACTCCACATCTAGTTAGTCATGAATTCGTGTTTTCTTGCCAGTGAAGCTTGGAAGGTGGTCTACACAACCTTGTCATTCCTATCCCTGAACTGAGCAAAGGACTCTCCTGATAAAGAGGAGATCAGTATAACTCCAGACCCTCAGCTAGCTCAGACCTTAGGTTTTGTTACCTTAATATTGGGACCCTGGGTTTGGTCTGCCCTCACACCTGTTTATTGTCTGTGTGTGTCACTGAAAAACAGCCTCTTCTGTGGGTCTTGTCTTGGTGATCTGGAACCGCCACACCCTTCTGGTTAAACCTGCAGAGAAACTTGAGACCCTGCTGTATTGAGTTTGTTCAAACCCTGCCAAACACACGTGTGTGATGCACAAAGGCGAGTTCAGTGAGCTGTTGTTCCCTGAGGACCCGCTGCTCTTTCTATGCTCTTTCTGCTCCTGTAGGGGAAGGAAAACTGGTCCCTTTGCCCTGTCCAAAAGAACACCAAAGGGATACTAGGACAGAGTAGCTGTGAATCCTTTCCACAGGGTGGAGGTGGGGGTGAGGGAAGGGGACAGGAAACAGATCAAGGAAGGAAGGATAGGGATAAAAACATGTTATGAAATTTCGTGATCTAAAGCTAAGGTGAAGTCAGCACCCTCTGGAACTGGGCCCTCAGTCGCTGGGGAGGGGGACAGGTGATCTAGTTCAGTTGTATCCCAGTCTCCAGTTTGAACCAAAGCAGAACAAGGCCAAGCAAGGAGTCCTGGTTTCCAATGAGCAGGCCAGTCCGGGCCTTTCCCAGAGTGGGAGCCCTTGAACTTCTGGTGTGAAGGCAATGTGGTGTAAGCACTGCACCAAGAACAGCAGCTGCTAGAGGAAATGGCACATTCTTCCCCACCTGTGTTTTTTTATTTGTTTGTTTTTGCTTTTTGTTTGTTTGTTTAAACTTACAGTCAAAGGATGAAAATGTTGAGGCACATAAAGGTTAAGACACATATTCAGACCATACAAGGGTGAATCAGGCTCGTAACCCAGAGTCTGAGCTCTTGAGCACAGATTAGACTAGGTCTCCCTCATTCTCTTTCCTTTTCTTCTGGGTTTCTTAGCTACAGAAAAGGAGAAACAGAATGTCAGAGAGATAGAGGGATGCATGGCCCCTGTAGCTGTCAGAGAGCAAAATAGGTAACTACTGTGGATGTTTTTGCAATATGGGGAAGATTTCTGGGAGGCCATCGAATTGGTAGTTGACAATCTTACTGTGATCAGGAGAGGAATCTGAGATGCCAAAGATTCAAAAAGTAAAACAAAAATGGTAAAGTTCCTTGCAGTAAATTTAGGAAAATGTGGTCACCATCCTGGGGTAAGAGGATTTCTTAGAGAATACAATAAGCCATATATATATATAAAGTTTTTGTTTAAAGATACATTACATGTCATTGAAATTAAAAGCCTCTGTTCGTGAAAAACCACCTAAGAAAGTGAAAAGGCAAGCCACAGACTGGGAGAAAATATTTACAACATGATTATCTGCAAAATGACTCAAATCTTGTACACGGAACGTTTAGAGATCAGTAACAAAAAGCCAAGCCAAATAACTGCGCAAAATATCGAATAAACTTTCTTCACAAAGGACGATTTCTAAGCAGTCAAAAGGCTTAAGAAAACAAGCTCTAAGTCATTACTTAGTAGGGAAACACAAATTTAAACCATGAAAAGGTACCCTTACAAACCCACCAGAGTGGTAAATTTAAAAGACAGAGAACATCAAGTGTTGACAAGAATATGGAACAACTCCAACCGACTTTGCTGGTGAGAAACCATTGTAGGGGACCATTTGGTAACTTCTATCAAAGTTAAACTGGCACCTATCCCTTGACCCAGCAACTCCAGTACTTGAAGGGAAATAGATGCACATGTCCACACAAAGACTCAGACAAGCAGGCTTCTAGCGGCCTTTTCACAATAGCCAAAACTAGAAATAACCCAAATGTGAATTAACTGTGGTGTATTCACACATTGGAATAACATTCTTCAACACTACCACATTTAAGAGGTGATAAATGCAATAACATAGCTACATCTTGAAAGCGTAATGGTGCGTGAAAAAAGAAAAAAAACAGACAAGAATCAGATAGAAAAAATATGCATTCATTCCCGTGCATTTCAAGAACAGGCAAAACTAATCTCTGGTGAGAGACCTCAGAAGAGTGATTAATTAAATCGGGATGGGGTGGGGGATGGGGATTACCTGGAAAGGAGCTCCTTGGACCTTCCTGGGATGATGGAAACTTTCTGTAACTTGATTATGTCTGTCAAAATTCAATACTTCTTCACTAAGTATTTCTGCATTATCAAAACAACAAAAAACAAAACCCAGTGCCCTCGAGTCGATTTCGACTCATAGCGAATCTATAGGACAAGGCAGAACTACCCCATAGGGTTTCCAAGGAGTACCTGGCGGACATAGCACTTAACCGCTAAGCCACCAGAGTTTCCTTCTGCATTAGACTCAGTGTGAATTACCCTTCAGTAATGTACTTTTTTTTTTTAATGTACTGTACTTTTTTTTTTTTTTAATGTACTGTTAGCATAAAAACTGAGGGCCAAGTGATGAGGGACATGGCCCACACACGGAGTATGGCAGGAAGTTTGGATTTTACTGTAAACGAATTAAAAGTTTATCCTGGTTTCCTGTAAAAAAAAAAAGTCCAGCTGGTATTTGAAATACCTTTCCCAGGAAAACGGTTATGACCACATCATCTCAACAGTGGAAAGTACTTGTAAGGCTGAATGAGAGGCATTTCACCGTTTCCCGGATGTGGGGCGCACGCAAGGTTTCCCTTAGACCTGGCTCCAGGCACGCACACTGTCAAGGGTTCCTTCTCTTCTACCCCTAGCCATAAGGATTGCTGCCTTCTTGCCGCAGATGGGGAGCAATGCCGGTGTGGGAATGAAGTGCAAACCGAAAGAAGCTAGCCAGTGCGTAATAAAATAAGCGCCAGACACAGCCGTGGCTCGGATTTGAACCGAAGTTGCTGCGGCCACAACGCAGTACTCACCACTACAGGATCACCGCGCACCACAAACCTACCAGCGCTCACTGATCTTCTTTCAACTTTATTGACGTAGAAATATTCGTACTGTTTTACTGTTTTGTTCTTGAACAACCACAGGCGCTCTGCTTTTCTCCCACTTATTGCAGTCTCTCATCTCCTCCCTCCTCACTGTGCTACAAAATAAAAACCATTCTCTCCTCCCCAGCACCTCGCCTGAGTCTCTGCACAGGCCTCCTTGAGGTCTGGTTCTCGTCCACGCCTCCCTGCTTTCCTTCGCTCTTCTTCACCGTCTCCCATTCCCCACTTATTTTCCGCGCTCCCGCCCCGCCGACCGCAACCGGGGCGAGCATGGGGCGTCCAGAGCCCGGCGGGTGGGCGAAGGCGGAACAGCCTTATCGTGGGCCCCCTTGGCCTCAGGCAAGTGTCCAGATCCGCGGGTCCCCGGGGGGTCGCTGGCATCTGGGGCGGATGAGGAGCAAGAAGGGGCGAAGGCCATTCTGCTGTCCTCCTAGCTTCAGACTCACCCAACGCACTGATTTTAAGGCGATGAACAACACGATGTGTCGCCCCAACTTGCGGTGTTGTGGAGGCTTTGCTCAAGTCCTACAGCAGAAAGCCGCTGGCACTGCCTAGTGGTTCATAGGCGGTCACCGTATTGAAACAGGAGGGGTTACTTGTGGTCTCTTTGGCGCAATCAGTTACCGGTTCGGCTCTTAACTGAAAGGTTGGTGGTTGGAGCCCACCCAAGGACAAGCCTCAGATTTTGTAAGTGTTAAGATGTCCCCAGAGTTTCAGCTCTTTACATCTTACTATATAAAGGCAGAGAGCAACCTTAGTTAGCTTTCTATCCTCCTTTTTGGAAACTGAGAGCTCAGAAATGATTGAAAGAGAAGAATCCTGGGAGTTGTTTTTGGACTAAGTTTTTTTTTTTTTTTTACATTTGTTTGTACTGTTTTTTATTTAAACCCTGGTGGTGTAGTGGTTAAGAGCTATGGCTGCTAACCATAAGGTTGGCGGTTTGAATCCACCAGGCGCTCCTTGGAAACCCTGTGTGGCGGTTCTACTGTGTCCTATATGGTCGCTATGAGTCGGAATCCACTCGACAGCAACAGGTTTGGTTTTGGTATTATTTATTTAACCCTTTCCATATACTTTGGAAATTAAGTTGGGTCTATGGTTTCATGATTACAAATAAATCTGCAATCACAATTAGCTATCTAGCTATCTGTTTACAATCCCTTGTTCTGTTTCTTTAACAACCCTGACTAAGACACTCTCATTAATTTCAGAAATCCCAGGTCAACAGCAGCGGTTCCCACCATCCTTCATAAAATCACCACCATAGAATGCTTTGAGGATGCAAGGATAGTTCCCTTGCATGTATTTCTCACGAACTTGTCAAAGGTTATGTTTTCCTGATCATACCTGGGACTGTAGATGTGGGCGAATGAACAGGCCTTAGGTGATAAATTTACTGTAGCTTTCGGTTTTTTCCTCTAAAATAAATGCCTCAAAGACGCTCTGGCAGTTCAACTGCATTTACTGTAGGTCACCTTTGGGTGCAAGTTTTCAGTCAACTGTTTCAAGTGAACAATTTAGAATTGCTGACAGCTGCTCAAACAAATACTTTGGCTCCAGAATTTCTACCTAGTGCACCAATATCAATAAGTAAACCTAGCGGTATCCAACATTATAGTCCTTCTGCTCTGCTTCTATCCTCTGTGGATCCATTTCCATAGATGCACCTCAGGATTTAGTGGCACTGGGTTTTCTTGTTTTTTCAACTGGCATAAATCTTGCAGTACTACTGGTTGTATTGCACCTTCCTATGGGTCATCACAGTTTGTGCATTTCCCTCTGGGAATTTCCGGGACTCTGATTCTAGATCTTAAGCAATGGGAAAAAGTAGCAATGGGCTCTGAGGAGTAGAAAAGCAACTGTTTCAGCCCGAGGACCTTTCGCGTGTGAGGCGAACGTGATAACCGCTACACTACAGAAACCACGTAAGTGGACTTGCCTCAGAATTTTTCCTTGAAAATTATAAGACCCGCGGTCTGAGTATTTTGGCTTCCAACAAACGAAATTCAACTCCATTTAAAATTCGACTGCACGCAGCAAAGTGCTGCAGAAATCACTCCCGAAAATCACTAACAATCCCTTCAGGCAAAGGAGTCTAAGGCGTCCCTTAGGCCCTAAGATGGTTTTCTGTGCCAAACAAGGAAGCTAGCACTAAGGGGGGGTGGGGAGGGGTGATGCCCTCCCCCGGGCTTTGGAACCGCGCAGCTCACTAGAGTTTCCATTTTCAGAACTAAGCTCCTCTGGGACTCTCCAACTCCCCACAGCGCAGGAGCTGTGAAGGCAGTCACCCTGGGGCATCGGACAAGGGCGCTGGTGCTCTTGACAAATGATCCCTGTTTCCATGAAAAGATGTTCAATGTCATTACTGGTTATTCTTCCCACACTTGCTGTTAGTTGTCAAGGAGTAGATTAGGATTCATGGCGACCACATGAGTGCAATGCAGAAGTGCCCCATAGGGTTTTGAAGGCTGTAACTTGGTGGTGCAATGGTTAAAGCGCTCGGCTGCTAACTGAAAGGTCAACAGTTCAAATCCACTAGCTGCTCTGCGGGAGGAAGATGTGGCAGTCTGCTTCTGTAAAGATCACAGCCTTGGAAACCCTATGGGGTAAGTCTACTGTGTCCTATAGTGAGGACATGAGTCAGAGTGGACTCCATGGCAATGGCTTCGAATTTTGGATCTTTCAGAAGCAGGTCGCCAGACTTGTGTTCTGAGGCACCTCTGCGTAGGTTCCTACCACAAACATTTCAGTTAGGAGTCAAGTGCTCAATTGTTTGGTAGAAAACCAGAAAACAAGCATTGCTGAGGATGTGGAAAATTGGAACCCACACCCATTGCTGGTGAGATTATAAAATGGCACAATCTCTGTGGAAATCCGTTTGGCAGTCCCTCAAGAGTTGTCCATAGAATTACCAAATGACCCAACACTTCCACTACTAGGTAGGTATATACCCCCCAAAATTGAAAGCAAGAATGCAAACAGATACTTGTACACCAATGCTCATTGTAGCATTATTCACATTATCCGAAAGGTGTAAACAACCCAAGTGTCCATCAGCAGATGAATGGATGAACAAAATGTGGTATATCCATACAATTGAATATTATTCAGCCATAAACAAAAAGGAAGTTGTGATACATGTTAAGACATGGATGAACCTAGAAAAATTATGCTGAATGAAAGAAGCCAGACACAAAAGGACAAATATTATATGATCCCACTTACTTGGAATCTCTAAAATAGCAAATGCATGGAGATCAAAGTTTATTAATGGTTACCAGGGGCAGGTGGGAGGGAAAAGGCCGGAAAAATTGCTTAAGGGGCACTGAATTCCTGTTTAAGGATGATGAAAAAGTTTGGAAACGGATAGTAGTGATGGTTCCACAACATGGTGAACAAATTACTGTCACTGAATTGTGCACATAAAGTGGTTGAAATGGCAAGTGTTTTGTTATTTATTTCATCACACACTCTCAAAATGACCCACACTTCCTGTCCACCCAGAAACAGTAGAACCCTCCCTCCAGGCCCTACCCTGTGCTCTTTCCTCAGAAGCCCTTTTGCCTCAGCACCTCCCCTCTGTCCCCGCTCTGACACTTGTGGAGTCTCCTGTTCTGTGCCACTCAATTTCAGTCCACTACTCTAATCATGTCCTCATGTTTTAGCCGTACCTTAGCAAAGGCTGAAACATGTGTCTTAGGGCACTTGGCTCTTTGAAAATGTCTAACAAGCAACACAGGCCAAGCCAGCCTTGAAGACCTGCATTGGATTCTTTACAGAGGCAGAGAAGAGCGGGCTACTGGAGAACCACAAACTCACTCCGTGCGCCCAGCATATCGCAGACCGGGGCCGAGCTCAGTTCAAGAAACGGAAAAAAAGCGCCTTCTGAAGCTTGTCTGCAGACAGAACCCAAAGGGAGTTGGTTTCTTGATCCGGAGAGGCCAGTCGAGCGGAGGGGTCTCAGGCATGTCCCCAACTCTCCAAGACAAGCCAGGAACAGGCTGATTTTAAGGGACAGAGCCAAAGAAAGGGGGCAAAGGCAGCCCAACCCCAAGCTCTGAAATTAAGTCTGGAACCCTAAGTTCTGAGCGAGCGGAGGGCCACGCCTTAATTTGATCTCCTTCCTTTATCAGGAGAGTTGTTGGTCCAAATTCAGAGCTCAGGAACTGTGTAGACCAACGTCCACATTTGACGGACAAAAAACCAAAAGGTCCATTGTGGTTGAGTCTATTCTGACTCACAGAGAGCAGAGTAGAACACCCGCTTGGGGTTTACCAATGAGCGGGTGGTGAATTCGAACTATGGATTCTTTAGATTGCAGCCTAAGCTCTCAACCACTGTACCAGCAACGAGAACGCTTTCGTTCTCAAACAATGAGGTGTGGAGTCTGAGGAAAAGACCTGAGGCAAGGAGATTTTGCAGTTATTTGCCTGAGCACATGGAAGGGTGGATTTGCCACCGACAAAGATGGGAAAACGGCAAGGGCAGAGGACTTTAGGGGGAATTCCGGAGTTCCATATGGGGTCCGGGGGTCCTGGTTCAAAGAGTTATTCATCCAGGGTGTCTCGGTTTCTGCATCCATTTGAGCCCTTTTTGATGTTGTAGCTCTCGGGGGCTCATGCTTGGCCCCCTATCCATCCTGGGCGCCTCCTCCCTGCAGGCTTGTCGCCTGCGCTGGACCCGGCCACCGTCTCTCCATACACTGCCGCCGCACAAAGGCCCATCTCTAGGTCGGGTCTGAGGTTAGGCGGGGAAAAGCCACCTCGCTTCGAAACTTGTGGAAACCTGACAGCGCTCCGCGTGCGGCAAGCTGGCTCGCGTTTTGGAGAAGGCAAGGAGAAATGTGCCTTGGGAGAGGATCTCTAGATGAGATGGGAGCATTCAGAAAGGTAGGAATCCTGGCTTCCCCGAGTTTGGTGCAAAGAGATGTACCTGCTCAAAGCAGGAGATTACAGACTTCCAGGCAGGTCCCTGGTGGCCTAGCGGCTAGGATTCTGCGCTTTCACCGCCGGGACAGAGGTTCGATTCCAGGTCCGGGAAAGCTGTTATGCCATTTCTCCCCACTGCAGGAAAAACTTCTTTAGCCTTGTTTGATGCAGAAGAGTCCCAGCATGGCCCAGCCTTAGAGAGGTGAGAGGCGATGAGGAGTTGTTCAGCGGCTCGGGGGCCCCCAAGAACTACATCCTGCTCTGGGCCTCATCTTAAAAACCTATCCTTTCGTTTCTGGAACGTTCATCTCAAGAGGACAAAGTAGAAGCTGGGAGGAGAGCTCTAAATCTTTCTTTTAAAAACCATTTCAAACATAAAAACGCTGAGAGAGTTGTATGTATATATTCTTCATGTACATTTACCAATGAACATTTTCCACTTTTGGTTTCTCTGTCTCTTGGGGTATATGTATTTTCTACTCCATTTCAGAGTAACTTGCAGATATGTCAGGATCCTTTGGTTACTCCTTTGGCAATATCCCTCTAAACCAGCCTCTTGGGGACTTTTCCTCTTTGTCCTCTCAAAGAGGCCCCTCTTGCCCCTTCAGCATAAACTCTCAGGTGCGACCTGGGCCCCCTCCAGTAATTACAAAGACTCCAATCCCTGGGAAAATCTCAGGTGTTTAGAGATTACCTCTCAGGAACCAGGGAAAAACTCCAAATCTTTTGAGTAAAAATTAATTGTACACTCTACAGACATGGTCATTCGACCCTACTTTTATCCCCCGGAAAGATCCAGAAGGGACACTACCTTCAACAAGGCTGTGAGAAATAGACCCTACAGAACTGTTTTCACATCCTCAAAGAACTCTGTGGTGGCTATTTTATGAAAGACAGTGGGAACTGCTACCATGGAACTGGGATCATTGAAATGAATGGGGATGATGGGAAGATGGGATTGGAAGGGTCAGGTCACGACATTTAAGCCTAAAAGACAAGGTGACCTCAGTTGCTACATTGAGTACAGAGCTGAAACAGTAATCAGAATGGTCTGTCTCTCAAAGCTCTTTAGCATTAACTCCTTGGTTAGTGCATTTGGAAATGCCATAGATGGGTGACCTATTAAAGTCTTACTTGATTTGCATAAACACTCTAAGTCCGGTGAATATAGTCCTACTTGAATCACAGCAATAGAAAGCCACAGACCCTCAAAAAATTTAGAAGCACAGAGCTCTTTGAAAGAAAGAGAGGTAGATCCCCTCAAGGAAGAACCCGTTTATACAGTCAAAAATCAATTCTCTTAGGCCTTTAGCCAAATGGCATATTCCCAGCAAAGTTATCTGAGTAGAATGACCTCTTAGTAAATATTATTTCATACCAGAATATTTGGAATTTACACCACAATAGTATAAATACTTAGATGTGTTATTAGTTCATTTTCAAAATCCAAAAATATTTTAGAAGGATTGTCATCAAGGTAGATAATCAGTGAAACTAGAATGGGGCAAGTTTAGAGTGCGAACATCTATTTGACTTCAACTATCATGTTTTTTTTTATCATGAGATTTACCTTTCCTAGGAAGCAAAAATGGAGTAGATAAATGTATATTTAAACAGGACTTAACATTTTTAGAGGAATAGATAGATTTATTTGTAGGTTTTTTTCGTTACCTGTTCAAAATTTATTAAGGTAATCACTGGGCTTGTAAGGTGTGGTGGTTAGGTTTGTGTGTCAGCTTGGCTGGGCCATCATTCTCAGTGATTTGGCAGTTATATAGTGATGTAATTTGGCAGTTATATAGTAAAGCAGTGATCAGACATGATCAGCCAGTCAGTTGTAAGGGGATTTTCCTCGGTGGTGTGGCCTGCATCCAATATATGTATAGATGTTTTGGGAAAGCATGCTTGCTTATTCTGGATTCTGCATCCAGCTAATCATCATCTGATGTCCAGTTCCAGTGACATTAGCCAGCAGCCTGCAACCTTACCTGCTGATCTTGGGTTCCTCAGCCCCTGCAGGTATGTGAGGTGGGAGAACTCTGAACCATGGACGTGGGGCTTGCGATCCTCTACAGCCATGTGAGCAATTTCCTTGAGATAAAGCTCTCCCTGTGTCTCTCTCTGTCTAACTCTATGGCTATATATATATATAGCCATATAGTTATACACACACACACACACCCATACACACACTTCATTGGTCTTGCATCTCTTCAGAACCCAGCCAATACATTTGCTACTGACAGTGGCTCCAGAGAAACAGAATCATCAGGATGAGTTTTCTAAGTTGGTTCTCAAGTCTGCCTAGTCTTAAAAGCACTGATGACTCTGCCTCCAGTAGCAAAAAGGGTGATGCTAATCCATGGCATGAAGGGGCAATTTTAATACGCAAATTATCAGAAATAGATCATGTATTGGTGAGAGGTGAGGCTTCCGGTGATCACATGTTTGAAATATTTCCACAATTTGGTCAGAATGAGAATTATAAGGAAGCTGATTAGTTGGTCCTACTTTCATTAGACAAAGTGGTGAGAGAGATGATCTCAGGGCACCAGAGTCACAGTTCAAAGGCCGTGTAAAACTCCTCAAAGTTGCAACTTGTGCCCTGAAAGAAATCCTTATTTCTTGTAGTAACAGAGCTGATGTTGCCAAAAATCTAACGCAGAGTCTTATTATAAGAGTGCCTGAATTACAATGCTAATTAAATTCCCAACCTCGAACGGTGTCTAAAGTTAAAGCGAGGCATTGATTGAGAAGAAATGGGACCCTGAACCTTGGAATGGGAACATATGCGCCGATAATCAGGGAGCTGGGGACACTGAGGCTCTAGATTCTGTTGAATCATTCCTGCCAGCAGAACCAGCACTCTTACACCCAACTGACAAGAACACCCCATCTTTCTCTGGTAAGCCAAGAAAAGAAAACCCATTGCTGTTTCATAGGAGTTGGTTCCGACTCATAGTGACCCCATAGGACTGAGTAGAACTACCCCATAGGGTTTTCGGGGACCATCTGGTGGATTTGAACTATCGACCTTTTGGTTAGCAGCTGAACTCATACCCACTACGGCACCAGGGTTTAGGCGAAGCAACCGTCTTGCAGTAAAACCATTATACCTTCCATTCCCTTCTGATGAGATTAATCCAACTGGTCCTGAAGAGTCTTTGTCTGAGATATCACCTGAGCTGGCACCTGGTACCTTGCCTGATTTATCACCTGAGGTAGATGCCTTTCAAGGCATTGCTGAATATTTCCAGGACTCACTGCCACTATTCATTTTTGCTTTTGGAATATAAGTAGACTTAAGTCTCAGAAAACCCCAAAAGGTAAAGTACCAACTGTGAACAAGGAGGAAGCATGCCACACTCCAAAGCAACTGCTTGACTTTCCTAATATGTACAAACAGAAACCTGGGGAATATGTGTGAGAATGGCTATTAAGAGTGTGGGATAATGGTGCAAGGAGCATAAAAATGGATCAGTCTGAGTTTACCAATATGGGCCCACTAAGCACAGATTCTTCATTCAGTGTTTCTGCTCAAGAGGTTAGGAAAAGATCTAATAGTTTATTTGGTTGGGTCAATGAAGTATGGATTGCACGGTGGCCTACAGTAAATCAAGTTGAAGTACAAGACCTGCCCTGGTATACTGTAGAAGAAGGTATTCAAAAACTTAGGGAAATTGGTACATTAGAGTGTATTTATCAGGTTAGAACCACATACCCACCCATGGAGTGCCAGAGGACACACCATTTGCCACAACAGTGAGAAACCAATTTACGAAGAGGCGTGGGGGGTCCCAGAATCCTTGAAGACTGCTGTGTTTGCCCATTTATGTGAGTAAGGCTTGACAGTGAGAACTGCCCTAACAGAATTAAAACACCTAACTACAATGGGGCTGATTGGACCCCAAGGTCGTAGGGGCCAAGTGGCAGCACTCAATCGACAAAGACAAGGTGGGAGTGGTTAGTGGTTACTACAATGGACAGCAGAGTCAAAGCAGTAATCAGAATAGTCTGACTTGTATGGACTTATGGCATTGGCTACTGAGTCATAGTGTCCTAGAAGTGAAATAAGAAATCTACTAATTATTTACTTCATCCTCTAGAAGTGAAAGAATTCTAGGTCAAGGGAACAGCGGTCTAACTCAAATCACCAGAATAGAGAGTTGCAGCCTCTCAATCAATTCCCAGCCTAGGGCCTATTTACAGACCCACAACCCCTTATATGAAGGGGAAGCCAGGTCCCCTTGAGGAAAGGCCCCTACACTGCCAAAAATTTATGCTGTTAAATTTCTCGCCTTTTATGAGAGTGAGTGTTCACTGGGGCAAAGGAAATAACCAGACTTTGGGGGCATTCCTGGATACTGGCTCTAAACTGACACTAATTCCAGGAGACCCAAAACATCACTGTGGCCCACCATCAGAGTAGGGGCATATGAAAGTGAGATTCTTATTGCACTCTTAGCTCAGATTCACCTCACAGTGCGTCCCGAAACCCATCCTGAGTGATTTCTGCCATTCCAAAATGCATGATAGATTTCCCCAGCAACTGGCAGAACCCCCGCACTACATCTCTGACAAGTGGATAAGGGCTATCAGGTTAGGAAAAGCCAAGATGAAGCCATTAGAACTGCCTCTATCTAGGAAAATAGTAAACCAGAAGCAATACTGCATTCTTGGAGGAATTGCAGAGAGTACTGCCACCATCAAGGGCTTCCAGAATGCAGGGGTAGTGATTCCCACCACATCCCCATTCAACTCACCTATTGGGCCTGTGCAAAAAACAGATACATCTTGTTGAATGACAGTGGATTACCGCAAACTTAACCAAGTGGTGACTCTAATTGTAGCTGCCGTTCCAGATGTGGTTTCATCGCTTAAGCAAATTAATATATCTCCTGGTACCTGGTATGCAGCTATTGGTCTGACCAATGCTCTTTTCCCATTTTCAGTTCTGAAGAAACATCAGAAGTGGCTTTTCTTCAGCTGGAAAGGCCAGCAATACACCTCCGCTGTTCTATCTTAGTGATATATCAGCTCTCCAGCCCTATGTCTTAATTTAGTCTTCAGGGATTTGATTACCTTTCCGTTCCAGAAGATGTCACACTGATTCATTGCATTGATGACCCTACACTGATTGGACCTAGCAAGGAAGAAGTGTAAATGACTCTGGACTTACTGGTAAAACACTTGTGTGCTAGAAGGTGGGAAGTAAATTCCATAAAAATTCAGGCTTCTTCCACCTCAGTGAAATTTCTAGGAGTCCAGTGGTGTGGGGTAGTGGTGTGGCTCAGGCAGGAAGAACCATCCTTGTCAGTAGTCCCCCAGTATCTGTTGACATTCATTGGTCTGTGAGGGAGCCTCGCATGTTTTCTACCCCCGTGCCTGACCCTCTCTGCAGGTCCCTTCTCTTTTATGAAACAGCACTTAGAAAGGATTAGGACTAAGACCCACCCTTCTCTGGTATTACTTAACTGATACTCTATTCAAAGAGCTGGAGAAAGATGTGGTAGTTGGCTTCTACTCTGTCGTATACAGTCACTGTGAGTCGGAATTGTGTCTACCCGCTGTGGATTCATTTTCAAAGAAATACTCTATTACCCCAAAGAAGGTAACATTATAGGTATAGGGGTTAGGACTTTGACATTTCCCCTTGGGGGACACGATTCAATCCCTAACACTAGAGGGAGAGAGGATACCACGGCTGATGCTCCTCTTAATATCGGGAAGAAATCCTGTTTTTATAGCCGGAAGATCCTGAAACAAGTTCTAGTTGAAAAGAAAGCATTTCTTCCAGGGCTATTAGTGCCTCCATCAGTTTTATCTGATTTTTCTTGAAATGTATTGGTGCCAAGTGTCTTATCTTTGGTCTCACTAATTCTGACTTCCATTTCCTGAATTCTGCTCCTCTGACTTTCTATTGAGTTGTCTAATTTGGAAATGTTATTGTTAATCTTCTGAATTTCTGATTGCTGTCTCTCTATGGATTCTTGCAGCCTATTAAAGTTGTCATTATGCTCTTCATAACCTTCTCAATTTTCTCCACTGCTTTATCTGTGTGATACTTGGCTTGCTCTGCATTTTGCCTGATCTCCTTCCTGATCTCTTGAAGAGTTCTGTGTATTCATCTTTCGTATTCAGCCTCTGGTAATTCCAGTAATATGTCTTCGTCCAGAAGACTCCTTCATTCTTTGTTTTGGGAGCTTGTTGAAGTGATCATGTTCTGCTTCTTTATGTGACTCGATATTGACTATTGTTTTTGAGCCATGTATAAATTATTGTCTTAATTTACTGTTTTGTTCTTGAACAGCCAATGCTGCTTTGCTTTTGTCCCACTTCTTGGGGTTTCTCGGCTCCTCCCTCCCCATTGTGCTATACAGTATAAACCATTCTCTTTTCCCCACTACCTTGCTTGAATCTCTGCATGGCCTCCTGGAGGTCTCGTTCTCACCCACGCCTTCCTGCTTTCCTTTGCTCTTCTTCACCATTCCCCATTCCTCACTTAATTTCCATGGTCATGCCCCACCGACCGCAACCGGGGCAAACGTGGGGCGTCCATGGCACGGGCAGGTGGGCTAAGGCAGAGCAGCCATGTCGTGAGCCTCCTTGGGCTCAGGGAAGGTTGGAGACCCGGGGGTCTCTGGGGGTCGCTGGCACCTGAGGTGGACGAGGAGCAAGGAGGGGCGAAGGCCAGTCAGCTGCCCTCCTAGCTTCAGACTCACCCAATACACTGATTTTAAGGCAATGAACAACATGAGGAGCAGTGCCAAATGTCAAAAACCTGCCTCTCCACTGCACAGCTGAAACAGTTGAAGTCAGACCTGGGGCACATACACCCAAGCCGAGCACCAACAAGGGCCTAATCTGCTGAAATGGGCCCACACAGGTCCATGCAGGGGTTCAAGGCACTCAAAGTCCAAAGACTGCTTGTGCGTGGATAGGAGCTTCTTCTGCCCTGAGTTCCCAGCTTAGGGGAGCCGGCAGATTATTTTTCCCCCATTTGCTAATTTGTTCCTTCTCCAAGTCTGAGAGAATGGTTTGGAGTGCACAGCAGGACCTGTCTCAGGCACAGGCAAATCAAATGCTACTGAAGCCAGCTTGAGGCCTGGGGCAGAGGGAGGAGGGGTCAGATAAAGGGGAGTGTTCTTTTGAAAGGGGTGCCTTTTTTTTTTTTTTTTAAACCTTTTATTGTGCTTTAAGTGAAAGTTTACAAATCAGGTCAGTTTTTCATACAAAAATTTATATACACCTTGCTATATACTCCTAGTTGCTCTTTCCCTCATGAGACTGCACACTCCTCTCTACTGTCTATTTTTGTGTCCATTGGGCCAATTTATGCCCCTCTGCCCTCTCATCTCCCATCTAGACAGGAGCTGCCCACATAGTCTCATGCATCTACTTGATTGAAGAAGCTCACCAGCATCATTTTCTATCCCATAGTCCAATCCAATCCCTGTCCAAAGAGTTGGCTTTGGGAATGGTTCCTGTCTTAGGCTAACAGAAGGTCTGGGGACCATGACCTCCGGGGTCCTTCTAGTCTGAGTCAGACCATTCAGTCTGGTCTTTTAATGAGAATTTTAGGTCTGCATCCCAGTGCTGTCCTGCTCCCTCAGGGTTTCTCTGTTCTGTTCCCTGTCAGGGCAGTCATCGGTTGTAGCCGGGCACCATCTAGTTCTTCTGGTCTCAGGCTGATGTAGTCTCTGGTTTATGTGGCCCTTTCTGTCTCTGGGGCTCATAATTACCTTGTGTGTTTGGTGTTCTTCATTCTCCTTTGCTCCGGGTTGGTTGAGACCAACTGACGCATCTTAGATGGCCCCTTGCTAGTGTTTAACATCCCAGATGCCACTCTTCAAAGTGGGATGCAGAATATTTTCTTAATAGATATTATTATGTCAATTGACCTACATGTCCCCTGAAACCATGGCCCAAACTCCTACCCCTGCTATGCTGGCCTTCAAAGTGTTCAGTTTATTCAGGAAATTCTTTGCTTTTGGTGTAATGCAGTTATGCTAACCCCTTGTTTGTTGTGTTTGTCTTTCTCTTTACCTAAAATAGTTCTTGTCCACTATCTAATTAGTTAATACCCCTCTCCTTCCCTCCTTCCCTCCCCACTATTGTAACAGTCAAAGAATATTCTCTTCTGTGTTCAAATTTTTTCTTGAGTTCTCGTAATAGTGGACTCATACAATATTTTCCTTTTGCAACTAATTTCAGTCGGCATAATGTCTTCCTGATTCCTCCACATTATGAAATGTTTCACGGATTCATCATTGTTCTTGTGGATGCATAGTACTCCATTGTGTGAATGTACCATAATTTATTAATCCATTCATCCGTTGATGGGCATCTTGGTTGCTTTCATCTTTCTGCTATTGTAAACAGTGCTGCAATGAACATGGGTGTGCATATATCTGTTCATGTAAAGGCTCTTATTTCTCTAGATATATTCCAAGAAGTAGGATTGTTGGATTCTATGGTAGTTTTATTTCCAGTTTTTTTAAGGAAGCGCCAAATTGATTTCCAAAGTGCTTATACCATTTTCCGTTCCCACCAGCAGTGTATAAATGTTCCAGTCTCTCCAGAACCTCTACAGCATTTATTATTGTGTGTTTTTTAGATTGATGCCAGCCTTGTTGGGGTCAGAGGGAATCTCATTATAATTTCAAATTGCATTTCTCTAACGGCTAATGATCGCATTTCCTCACGTATCTGTTAGCTACCTGAATGTCTTCTTTAGTGACATGCCTGTTTGTATCCTTTGCTCATTTTTTAATTGGCTTATTGGTCTTTTTGTAGTTCAGTTTTTGTGGTATCGTGTAGACTTTAGAGATCAGATCGGATGCTGATGAGGAAAGTCATAGCTAAAAACTTTTTCCATGTCTGTAGGTAATCTTTTTACTCTTTTTAGTGAAGTCTTTGGATGAGCATAGATGTTTGATTTTTAGGGGCTCCCAGTTATCTACTTTCCCTTCTGGTGTTTGTACATTGTTAATAATGTTTTGTATACTGTTTATGCCATGTATTAGGGCTCCTAGCATAGTCCCTAATTTTTCTTCCATGATCTTTATTGTTTTAGATTTTATAGTTTGGTCTTTGATCCAGTTTGAGTTCATTTTTGTGTATGGTGTGAGGTATGGGTTTCGTTTCCATTTTTTAGCAGATGCGTGTCCAGTTATGCCAGTCCCGTTTGTTAAAGAGACTGTCTTTTCCACATTTAACTGACTTTGGACCTTTGTCAAACATCAGCTGCTCATAGGTAGATGGAATTATGTCTCGATTCTCAATTCTGTTCCATTGTTCTATGTATCTGTTATTGTACTAGTAGCAGTCTGTTTTAACTACTGTGGCCGTATAATAGGTTCTAAAATTGGGTAGAATGAGGCCTCCCACTTTGTTCTTCTTTTTCAGCAATGCATTACTTATCCAGGGCATCTTTCTCTTCCATATGAAGTTGGTGATTTGATTCTCCATCTCATTAAAAAATGTCCTTGGAATTTGGATCGAAAATATTGTATCTATACATTGCTTTTGGTGGAATGGACATTTTTACAATGTTAAGTCTTCCTATCCGTGAGCAAGGTATTTTTTTTCCAATTTCTGTAGGTGTCTTTTGATTTCTTGCAGTAGTGTCTTGTAGTTTTCCTTGTATAGATCTTCTACATCTCTGGTAAGATTTATTCTTAAGTATTTTATTTTCTTGGGGCCAGTGTAAATGGTATTGGTTTGGTGATTTCCTCTTTGATGTTCTTTCTGTTGGTATAGAGGAATCCAACTGATTTGTGTATGTTTATCTAGTATTCTGATACTCTGCTGAACTATTAGTTTCAGTAGTTTTGTTGAGGATTCTTTAGGGTTTTCTGCATATACGATCATGTCATCTGCAAATAGAGATACTTTTACTTCTTCCTTACCAATCTAGATGCCCTTTATTTCTTTAGTACTTAGCTTTTGCTGAAAGCACCATTCTTCTCTGGTTCTGGAGGTGTGAGTAGGCTTTGTGGTGGGCTGTTTCTCCCTGGGGAAGCTGTAGCTGAATGCTACCACCAGCCCTCCCCAGTAACTTCCAGGAATGGTTCCTGAGGCTTCCAGGCAATTCAGTTCCGGCACCTCCTCTCCACTTCTGAATCATATCTCCCTCCCCCTGCCACTCAGTCTGATTTCTTTGACTTTGATGTTCAGGGCTGCTAGCTTGTCATAAATATAAGTGTTTCACTTGTTTTTTCAGGTCTTTGTTGTAAGAGGTATCACCGGAAGGGTCTGAATACTCGGTGCCATCTTGGCCCCACCTCCAAGGTGTGCTATTTGATCCACAGGGTAAATTAGACACAAGCACTTATCTTTTGCTGAGAGCGCTTTTCTTCCCTGATTTTGGAGACGTGAGTAGACTCTGCCGGTTGCTCTCTCTCTCTCACTGTGGAAAATGTATCGCAGATGTTACCACCAACCCCACCGCAGCCCTATCAGGGGATCAGGTTTGAGGGGTGCTGGTGTCTACCGAGTCAGGTCCGGCAACTCCTCACTTCTTCTGAACTGTCACTCTTTCTCCATGCTGCTCAGTCTGATTTCTTAACTTTGCCTTTGATGTTCAGGGCTCTTTGCTTGTCATATATATTATTGACTCACTTTTTTTTTTGGATCTTTGTTGTAAGAGGGACCACCAGAAACGTCTGACTACTCCACCATCCTGGCCTCACCTCCCCCCGTCAGTTTTAGACATAGCTTTTGCAGGGAAACGGCTCTGCCATGGTGTTCGGGCCATCTCCTACATATCTGCACAGGCCATGCAGGTCAGAACCCATGTCTTGGTGGAATACCCTGCCCTCCGCCCAGGAATATAAGATAGATGGTCTTGTGAGGAGCTTGACATTTTCACATCTGCCTCTCTTTCTTGTGGGGGGCTGCCACTAGACAGTTTTTACATCCACCTCCCTGTTTCTAGTGAGGTGTGGAATTTTCCACCTAGCTCTCCTTAGGGCACTGCCACAGGATATAAAACAGCTTAGCTGAAGCAAGGCATTGTCTCCTCTGCAACAGTGTCCTAATAATTATGTTGCACTCATCTGGCCCTCTTTTAGTGTTGTCTGATGAGACAGCCATGAGGGGTTGGCACCTTTGACAATTTTTCCTTTTACTGCTTGTGTAAGTAATAAAGTATCTAAATCCAAAAAAGAATTTTTTTAAACCATCTGAATCTGTTATGCTTTGACTTTACCTTCTGTTGTGTTTGACATCTTGTACTCACTTTGATTCTTGCTGAACCTCCATGCATTTTCAGTTTTCTTTAATTCTGCGCTCATGGGGTTATCAAGAATGTGGTATGTAACGAACCAGCGAGGAACTGCAGCGGATATATGTATTGTGCACATTTCCTCTTCTTGCATGCATGCTTCCTTTTCCCATTGAACTTCACGTACAAAACATATATTCAAAGTTAAAATCATAAATAATTCCAAGACGATGACAGCAGAACATTAAATCGAGTGTGAGAATTTTGAGCGTAGGGCCATCTGTGAGTGTACAGGTCACATGCCCATGAAGTTGGCCCTGTATAGGGTCCAAGGCCAGGTGCCGATAAGAGTTCAAACACCCTCAGGGAGTAGAGAAGCCGCCACACAACAGGACTACCAAGAGAACCAGAGCCTATGGGAGATGACAGGTGGATAATACCTTCGCATACAGCTTTCACTCTCTTTCAAAGTCCTCATTAACTACTAATTGAGACGTGTGGTCTCTGACTTTATCCATTATTTCAATCCAGACTTAGTCAATGACTTTGGGGCTTCTATTTTTTGAATTTACCTGGGACCCACAGTCCTCAGGAGCAGGAAGAGGTTTATTCATCACAATATTTCCCGCTTCAATAACTCCAGCTCCTGTTGAATTAAATTTCAGACCCCCAAGTCACATGAAGACACTCAGAGATTGGTGGTCAGTTTCTGGACAGTCAAAGCATTTTGTTTCCTTGTGAGACTTCTATTCCATTAAAGTCCTGCAATTTATACCCATTTCTACATTGCTTAGCTATTCTTTTCCACAGAGAAATTGATATTGATATTGCTGTGGAGTTGCAGCCTACCCAAAAAACCCCATCGCCATCGAGTTGATGCCAATTCATAGTGACCCTATAGGACAGGGTAGAACTGCTCCCTAGAGTTTCCAAAGAGCTCCTAGGAGATTCAAACTGCTGACCTTCTGGTTAGCAGCTGTATCACTTAACCAATACGCCACCAGGGTTTCAGCCTACAGTCAGGCAAAAAGATACAGAAAGAAAGAAAAGAAGAGAATGTGGATCCCAACCAGCCTGTGAAGACATCAGTTGAATTCAGTCGATGTAGAAGTAAATTAGCTGCACTCCCTTTATGCTTGAGAATTTCACATACCAATATCAGCTTAAAAACCTAACGAAAAAGGTGTGAGGTGGGAAAAATGCCAGGATTTTCAGATTGGAACACCAAACATAGTAAAAGGATAAAGACCTGGAATTCCTCACTGACCTAAGAGTATAACAATGGACTCTCTGATAGGATCACTCTGGAAATATATAGCCCTGGGCCTCATTCACAGGTCCCACCAGTAGGCTATCATGTTGTGGCCTTGTCCTGAGTGTATTCATGTGCCTCTGAGCTACATCTTCCCAGACTCTGGGGGAGCAAGAACCTGGTCCATCTGCGTCACCCTTGACACATGTCTTGGGGTAGAGTTGGACCTCAACTTAGAACCATGTTCTCTGTAAATAAGAGGGTGTCTGCAATAGTTTCTAGAGATTCCTCAGGCCCTCTAATAATTCTCTGAAGAATTATTATTGGCTGTGTTTCCTTGGGACTTAATGGGTTTTTTGTGCCCTTGGCCTGAGAGATTGCGTTAGGAGATTCCATCACAACAAGTAAGTTTTTACCCCCAGGTGGGGCTCCTTTTTTACTTTTCAATAGGCAGTTTCCCTGTATGTGGTATGGGTAGCACTGGTAGTACTTGAGATAATTTTAGGCGGTACAAGGATAAGTATTTTAATATGAATAAGTATGTATCTAATTCCATACTCATACCCAACATGCATAACAAGCACATCAAGCCCACTTTGATGCCTTCTTTGTAGAGATGAGAAAGAGCGTTGGTATCACAAGCCTGGTGGCAACACTTCATCAGATGCCCTTTCCACATCTAAACTCTCCTCAGACTTCTTTCCTTGGATGACGGCTGTCCTGCTTGTTGTCTTGCTCCTGAGTCCTACATCTATTGCTGTACAACTTCCCCAGATACCACCCCAACACACCTGTGGTGACATGAGATCCTTTAAGTGACCTTTTGCCTTGGTTCGTTGGTAAAATAGCTTGAGAGATTTTTTCCCCCCTAAAGCCTGAGGCATTACGTTTGCCCTAGTTTTCGATCCCCAAAGGGTTTGTTACTCTTTTTCAGGCTGATTGACATTTACTGAGCAAGCTGTAAACAAGTTGATGTTTGATACTTTTTGTCTGGCCCTGAGCTGCTTGCAGTCTGCCTTGTAATTAGTATGCACCTTCCTGGATTGGTCAATACACCAGGCAAATGCAGTAACTATAGGCTATACAAATGGATATCTGTATGCTACTATGCAAATGAAGTGTCTGTGTCCTACCAAGAGGGGATTGTTCAATTCATGGCCTTGGTGGGAGGGCCATGCCTTGAAACTGATGAGGAATTTGTATATATACAGTAAACCCCCCAGAGGTTTTTTGGACAGGAAGAAGCAGAAGGAAGAAAGAAGAAAGAAGGAGCACAGAGAGAGAGAGAGAGAGAAGAGGTAAAGAAGTTCTTAAAAGAGCTGTAACACAGGTCAAGGCTTGTAACACCGAAGATGGTGACAGGCCTGGAAGGGGCCCAGTGGCAGACTCAATGGTGATACACAGCAGAGCCAAGAGGAGCCTGTCCTGAGGGGGCTGAGAGGATCCTTGAATGGCTGAGAGGAGCTGAGAGAGATGTCCTACACTGAAGAAGGGAGACTTGCCTACATGGTTCCTGATCTTGGCCCTGAATTGCAGCCTGTTGATCCTGATCCCGAGTTGTACCCTGTTACTTCCTTAATAAACCACTAAACTGTAAGTGTGGTTCTGTGTGGACATGGGAACAGATCACTGACCCCCGAAGAGAAGTAGAGGGTGCCGTGGGAGGGATGGCTGGTGTCACAATTCGTGAAAAGTTTGGAGAGTGGAGATATATCTGACTGCCTCTTCATGGGAATCAGCTTTGGGCTGATCCTGCTCATCGTCCCCCTTAAATTCTGAAAGGTTCTGATGCCAGTGCTAGTATTCCCACCTTTTTACAACATCCGTGGCCTCTAAAGCAGCCTCTTTTTTTTTCTGGCTCCAGTTTTGAAACAGGCAGTCATGGAAGAGTTATTAAGGGTTATGAACCATCCCATAATAGTTGTTTTTTCAGAAACGCCTACCTTTGCTACATTTTTGTTAAAACTTTTACAGCACTTCACCATGATTAGTCAAATTCCCAGATTTCTTGTCTTCTTTTGGCAGGAGACCAAGGTGCAGGCGCACTGACTCTGAATCTATCCACTATATGACCTTCCCGGGGTGGCAGTAGCCAGCCATCGCCATTTTTTCAGGAGAGCCCTGTGCAAAAACCAATTCACCAAAATTATGTGGACTGAGCATGCATGGCAAGACTGAGGATCCTCCCCTCACTGTTCATACATATGTATGTCACTCTCTGTAAGAGGAACAAATCTGCCCTGGGCCAGGGAGCTGGCAGCCTTAGGTCAGAAGACTCTGTCTATCTCCCAGTTTGCAACTGTGAAGAAAACTTTCAACCCTGTGTCTGGCTGACTTCAATTTGCTAGTCTGCTTGACAGGAAGCTATGAGTTGGTGGCTTCAGTTTCCTCTTCCCCCACCCCTTTCCTCAAGGCCTCTCTTACCTCCTTCATGGGCAGACAGCATTAGCTCTCTCTCTGCCTCAGATTTGCACCTGACGTGCATGAGGAGATTGGCAAATTAGGAAATCCCTTCAGCTGCCGTCTCTTTCAATGCTGGTGGAGACTGTAAATGCTGTTGTTGCTAGTTGCTGTCAAGTTGATTCCTATTCATCACGACCCCCTGTGTGCAGAGTGGAACTGCTCCATAGAGTTTTCAAAGCTGTGATCTTTAGGAAGCAGGTGGCCAGGTGTGTCTTCCAAGATGCCTCTGGGTGGATTTGAAACACCAACCTTTGGGCTAGTAGTCAAGCATTTAACTGCTTTTGCCACCCAGGGCCTCGGGGAATTTAAATAAATAGGACATTATCTTCTCACTGTCAGAAATAAGTTTAGATTTTTCCTTCTCTGAAAATGCTGAATATTAAACTATAGAAGAAAACCCTAGGTCTTGTGTTGGCAGGTGTGGGCGGTTTGCCACCCCTTCCCAGGGTGTGTCTTCACCTCACTCTCCTTCTGAGCCACAGTGTCCTAGTAAATTGAAATACCCTGGAATCCTTCTTCACAAACTAAACTGAGAAAAGGGAAGAAGGGCCATGGCTCCCCGTGGTGGCTACTGCGGGCACAGCACAGAGAGATCTGCAAGACCCCAATAGATGCTAGGGAGTGTAGGGCTGGGAGACAGGGGAGAAGACAAGGGCAGGGTCAAAGAAAACCAGCTAAAACGTGAAGGATGCCAAGTGATCGTTCACGACATTGAACTACAAGCCGTGCATCCTACAGAGTGATACAGCTCGATGAAGAAGAGCTGTGAACTTTTCTCCCCAGAGCAATAGTTTTCCTTGCCCAAATATAAAATACCTGAATTAAGACCGAAGTCCATTTTCTATGCCTTTCCAATGAAAAAAAAATGGCTTTGCAGAGAGTTTAAGGGCTTTCCTGAGTCAGAGCTTAAGGTCTAAGTTATGCTGTGGCTCCCTGAGGTAGGAGTTTCCAACCAAAAGGAGTTATCGACACAGTGGCTAGGAACTCCTTGGATACTGGATTCCAGGCATATCAGATATTCCAAGGTTATTACAAAGATCTTTGAACTGGTCTGTGGCTAGGGGCACTACCTCTGGGAAGGTCTCCCTTCCAGTCCTGGCACCACTACTTGCCTTCTGTTTGACCTTGGGCCAGCTCCTTCAGTGTTTCAAGTCTCATATGAAAATAATAGTATTAACTGTCTCGTAGAGTTATTGTATAGATTAATGGCATGATATAATAATACACATAACATAGTGTACGGCACATATTAGGTATACCAAAGCAAATCCAAACCTATTGCCATCGAGTCGATTCCAGCTCATAGTGACCCTATAGGACAGAGTAGAACTGCTGCATAAAGTTCCTAGGGAACACCTGGTGGATTTGAACCGTGGACCCTTTCGTGAGGAGCCTTAGCACTTCAGTACTACGCCACCACACTTTGAATATCAGGTATAGGAGATAGGAAATAACATCGAAGATAAGTTTTTCCCCCTTAATTGTTCAAATATAAGAAAAGAGTACATGTTTCTGCTTTGGGCCATAATGCAGTAACAGAGATGGTATTTACTTTTCTACCTTAAACCACTATAAGACCAGATAAAATATATGTGAAAGAGCTCTCTGGAGAAACTGAACCACAGGAAGTGTCGGACAGAGCTCAGAATGAGCCCCTAGGAGTGTGTGCTCCCACCAGCCTGAATGGAAAGAGCGTCTAACACATGTGGTATGAAGGAGAGTCTTCAAAAGGGTAATACCTCAACACTGTGTCCACATTAGCCTTAGACTAAGGATTTTCTGACGCCACCAAACAAAGCTTAAAAACAGCCTGGAAAGAATCAGACTGTTTCCAAGCAACTTAATGGCATCCTAGAGCAGAATCCAAAAATATTTAAAGGATTATACAAAAATATTTTTTTAATACTTCACATAAAATTCTTAATGTCTGGCATCTAATAAAAATTTTTAGGTATGCCAATACTGGAGTCCTGGTGCCAGATGATATGATCCATAACCATGAGAAAAGTCAACAGAAATAACCTAGTTGATAGAATCAATAGACAAAATATTTAAAAAGCTATTATGAACAGACTGTATTCATTCAGAAAAATGGAGGAAAGCATGAGCTTGATGAGGAGAGAGATGAAAGACACATATATATGACTCAAATAGAACTTCTAGAATTGAAAAATACACTAAATGACTTTATCAGTTAATTGGACACTGTAGACCATAAATTATCTAAAATGAAACCCAGAGGGAAAAAAGAACTAAAAATGAAAAGAACAGAGCATCTTTGACCTGGGAGAAAGCATCAAGTGGTCTAATGTCCATGTAACTAGAGTCCTCCCAACAGAGCAGCTGGAGTGACAGAAAAAGAGTTTGAAGAGATAACAATAGTCCCAAGGGGAAAGTTCCTGGCCCCTCCTTGTGGCCGCTGTGGAGACAGCAGGTAAGGATCTATCAGTACAACCTGAGGGGCCACCCCATACCAAAGAAGATAGCAAAGAGGTGGATCAAGAGTAGATACAAAGAAAACTAGGCAATGTGCAGGACCTTAAAATGAGAAGTTGCAATGCCTATGGCCTGAGCTACTTGATGATTAAGAGCTGAGAGCTTCTCTTCTCCTTAGCGTGGAATATTGCCCAGTTATAGCTGAGCCAACACTGAAGGCAAGGTTTGGTGTGTTGCTGATGAGGAAGCTGAGATTTGCAGAGGTTAATGGATTTCCTTGGTCTCAGGACTGTTTAGCACTAAATCACGTCCAGTCCTCTGAGTTGCTGATGCTTCAGAGCATGAGCCATAGAGACGGTTACATGTGGGAGGATCTTCAAGTCTGTTAGTCCATCTGCTCAGCTCATGAAAAGAGGAACAATGGTTGGTCATTTGCTTGAAAATTATCCCAATAACATTTTTATAATCTTACAGTGAAAGGACTGTAGAACGTGACTCAAACTCCAGAATCTTTAAAGAGTGATGGTACATAGGAGTACATCAAAAGTTAAATTCAAATAAAAAAACATTCTACATAACAAAGAAGTTATATTTATTTTGTATGTATTTTTTAGCAAAGTACTCTACTGTATGCCCAGTAGTTTGTTATGAAAAACAGTAGTGCCCTGATCATTTTCTACATTCCCTGTTCTCTGGAGATAACCAGTTTCAACCCATATAACCAATTATCTGTCTCGATCTCTCTTTACCTCTAAAGAAACATTGTTAGGCCTTGATATTCCAGTTTTCCACTCCAGGCCCTGCAGACAGCCTGCAAAGGGAAAAACGCTGTGCATATGGGTGCATGGGTGCACCACCTGCTAGTCAACACCAAGGAAGTCCACAAGGCCCTTCACTTGGTTTCCACTCACTTGCCAATCAACTTAATCCACTTCACCAGTCCACACAGTGAAAGGAAACTTTGTAAGAACAAATGCCAGGCAAACAGCTTTGAGGTTTATCGGTGGAACCGGCTTCTCTGGTGGGACAGGAAGCGATGGGAGCGCTCCTGAGTGAGGAGCAGCGGTGGTCCACACTCAGCAACTGAAGAAACCGCTGCTGTGACCGCCCAGTTCCTCTGCCTACCATTCCCTACTTCCTCTCTTTTTCTTTCCAATTGTCTTCTCTGTTCTTTCCAGTCTCTCCTCCTTCCTCAGCTATTTTCTGAGGGTTTCTGGGACCTCAGTTCCTGAGGAGGAGACGTGAGGAAAAGGGTGCCGGCCGCGAGGCCGAAAAGGCCACGGGGAGCAGGAGGAGAGCAGGGATCTGCAGCAGCTCAGGATTCCTCCTTGGGGGCCTGAAACCTTTCTAGCTCCTAAATGAGGATCAGAGGCGGGACGCCTAAAGGGGAGTAACAAGTTTCATTCACAATTTAAGGTGTTTTTCCAATCCTTCACTTAAAGGAAACACTAAAGTTCCACCGAGACTTCAGAGTCCAGAGTGCTCACCATTACACCATGGAATCACAAGCCTTTGCAACGGTATGCCGGTAGGAATCCCCAAATCCACTGCCCCGGGGCAGTAGATTCTGACTCATATCTATGATCATTTCTGTTAAAAAGAAGAAAAAACCTCTTGCTGTCCAATGGATTCTGACTTCTAGGGACCCCGTATGAGCATCTCAATAGAGGTGTGTGAATCTCACTTAGCATCCATAGTTTCCACGACTAATCTCAAGGCAGTCCTCTATCCGACGGGACTTGATGACCATTGACCTGTGCGAGTGGACTCATCCATCTTGCTTTCTCTCTGCACCTCTCTTTTTATTGACTTCTATCATTTCATTCGTATCTTAGGAAATTGAGGTAAAATCCACTTTGGGTTTAGAGCTATAGCACAGCTCTTTAAATCTGTGTCATAAATCACACAGTGGCCTCCTTTACCAGCATTCCCTGCCCCAAGGTGAAATTTCTGCAAACAACAGTTTATTTTTCTTTTCATTGCCTTCACCCATTACTCATTGCCCAAGGAGGGCAGATAATTGTCAGGGCACGACTTGGGACTTCCGGGGTGCCTTGTCCAAATAGCATCTATTACACTCCAAAGCCACCACGGCTTCCCATGTGTAATGTAGAAAGGTGTCTCAGCAGTGTTTTATCTGGGGAGTGAGTTCTGCAGGCAGGAGAACTCTCATTTTCTTCTTTATAGATTTCTTTTTTTGGTAAGCTTTTCTTACGAAAATCATGTATTTGTTAGATATACAACAAAAAACAATTAACCTTGTCTAACATTTATACACTCTGACAAACTAGACTAACCTCATCTGCTGTGACTCAAAATCGACCACGTGCTGTTGAGGCTACAAGACAGGGCTCTGACACTTATTCAGCCCCAGTCTGTTTTCTGAGAGCTTGGCCATGTCCATTACATTCCAATTTCTATATATATCATGACCTAGAAACTTCACAGTTTTTTATTTGTTTTTTGAAGTGCAGTAAAGATTTAACTCCATCCAAAGTAATTCATCTTTGTCCTTTGTTTCTCAGAGATAACTCGGAAAAAAAAAAAAGAACACTAAGCCCCTTGGCTCTCAGGTTGATCCTGACTCCTAGTAACTATAGGACAGGGTAGAACAGCCCAGTAGGGCTTCCAAGGATGGAAATCTTTACAGACACCCATTCCGACATCTTTCTCCCTCGGAGTGGCTGGTGGGTCAAACCATGGAGCTTTTGCTTCGAAGCCTAGCACTTAAAACCGTGTCTCCAGTCCTCCTTGAGATAAATCTGAATGCTTGGAACTTGCTGAGTAATAGAGATGCCTTTGTTTTCTATAGGCCTCCAGACCACACTTGAGGGTTTATGCTAATAAGATGACTCAAGTGGGGGCTGGCAAGGCTAGAAAGAGGACCTTCTGATGTAGGCCAACCTAGCGCAAGGGGTACAGAGGTTGAGGAAAACTTCATTCAGTCATGCCTAAGAAATGAAGCTCAGAAAAAGGCTCTGAACAGAAAAGCTCCTCAGGCTTCCTCGTTGATGGAGACAACTATGCACATGGAAGGGTAATTCAGCCCTTTTTGAGACAAGGACTCGCCATGGTTAGAACCTTCCCAGTCCTTGCCATATGTGTCTCCTCATCTGTATTCTTTATGCTTTAAAACTGTAATTGTAAGTATAGGACTTTCTGTGAGTCATTCCAGTCAATTATGAAACCCAAGGGACTAGTGAGAACCAGCAGGTCAGAAGTGAGGGGAATGAGCATCTCTGAGCTTATGGCTGGTATCCTGAAGGGGTAGAGGGAACTTCTGAGTATGTAGCCAGCAGGTCAGAAGTGAGTGGGTCACGAGGACTCCCAAGGTTACAGCTGGTGTCTGTGCCCTTTACTTGTGAGGTCTGCTCTAGCTCCAGAAGTTTAGGGTCAGTGGAAGATGCTGCATGTGCACCTGGTGTCAGAACAAGAGTGGAAGAGAATTGGATTGATGTAGGTAGATTTGGGTTGATCAACAAATATTTGGTGTTAGAGAAGTTGGAATTGATTTGGGCTTTTCCAACATGTAAATATATCAAGATATCCAGGGACACCCATTTGTGTCACAGGGTAGGTGTATCCAAGTTGCCTTACAGTATTGTCTCATTATTTCATTTATGTGCACAAAATACCATAACACTAAATATGTGTATAATAGATGTAAACTTGGTCTTTAAATTATACACATAGTTTCATACCTTACAAAGAGATTATTATCATACATTCCTTTGGCACTCAAAATTACCTCTTCTTCCCAAGGCTAGTTTGTGAGTTGAATCTCTTGGGCTAATGATTTCAAAATGGTTAGACTGCATATAAGACATTAAAGAACGACCTGGTCATGCATACACATAATGGAGTTCTACGTGGCCAAAATGTGAGGGTCTCTATGGACTGCTGCTGAGTTATTGCTAGGATAGATTATGTGAAAAAAAGGAAAGCAAGAAGTGAAAAAATGTATACAGTATTCTACCTTTTCTTCAAGAAAGGAGAGGATAGACGTGTTTGTACTCATTATTAATACTTGCTGATTTTCAGGAAGGATAAGCCAGAAGGTAATAAAAATGTTTTCATCTAGAGAATGTGGTTTAAGCGATAGAAATGATGGTGAGACTTTGCTAAGTATTATCTTTTTTATATAGTTTTGATTTTAAACAATGTGATGTATTGCATTTTCCAAAAAAGAAGAAAAAGAAAACACTACAATTGATGAAAAGAAGTAGAAAATTTTAAGTTGAACCATATGTCAAAATGATAATACAATCACACAGAAAATATTCATGTGAATTTTAAACACAGTTCTCTGACTGTGATCCATAGAGGGGTATGTTCTTATGTCAGAAGCATCTGCAAAGAAATTTTGAACTTAACTTTGTAGATTTGTTGTTGGTAGTCATATTGATGGAATAATATGGAAACAATTCTCTGTGTATTTTAGAATAGAGCACATGAGTAAATGTATTAAAAATTGTTTGGAATCAGGGTTATCAACATGAGAGAGGAGATAAAAATATGGACTAGGGGAAGTGGAGGAAGAACCTCTTGGTGTTGGATTGGGATTGAAAGTGTCAGTATAAGCTCATGAATTAAAAATGAACATTTGCTCACTATGTCCATTTACAGAGCCTAGAAGCAATGCTACCTAGTGGCTACACCTTTGCTGCGAATGCCATTCTCCACCAAAAGAACCATATTCCTAGGAGAAATGACTGATTTTGGAAAAGGAAAGCACAAGCTGAGCTTGGAATTTCTCATACCAGAAAGGAAGAATGTGCTCCTTGATTCTTGGAAGCAAGTCAAAAGATCACAGGAACCAACTTGAACAGATCCAGACTGGTCCAAATTGAGACAATTTGAGCATCAAAAACAATAACGGTAATGCATAACAACACATTGAAGTAAAAAAAAGAAGCCACGAGTTCATAGAATCTAAGATTGGGGAGGGAAGTACTATAATAAAAATGTGAAGCGAAGCTCTAAATAAAAAGCCCTGCCTAGAGAAAAATGCACTTCCACTAGTGAAAACTAGTTCCTCATCCTGTCAGATCGTGGCAGTGTATTCAGATATTCCGGTGGCTTGCACTAGTGTGCAGAGAAGAAGAGCCAGAGAAGGAAGTAGGAGGAGCAGCAGGGAGGAAAGAAGAAAAGAAAGAGAGAAACCAGGAAAAGTTTAAGAACGATGTAGTGGGGAGAGAGGCAGCTGGACCCACTCACTTAGCAGTTTATGTCTATCGTTTCATTTACATATGATAACTGAAGTCTCATTCAAGTCAGTGTTTGAATAGCTGAAGGTATAGTGTTAAAGGGGAGTCCGTCTATAACTAAGGTATTGGTTTGCTGATAGACTTATTTCTATGTATTTGATGGGTTTTCTTTTTACTCTTTCAATTTTTTGGTTTTTCTATGACTGTATCTAGGAAAGACTTAGGGAGTAGTAGCTTTATTTTGGAGCCCTGGTGGCGCAGAGGTTAAGAGCTCGGCTGCTAAACAGAGGTTGGCACTTCAAGTCCACCTGCTGCTCCTTGGAAACCCCTCCAGGCAGTTCTACTCTGTCCTACAGGGTAGTTATGAGTTGGAATTGACTCGACAGAAACATGTTTGGTTTTTTTATTTTAGATTTATTTCTAGAACACAAAAACATGGTTAATTTTCCTCAAACAATATTATTCAGTGTTTTTTTATTATGCAATTTTCAATAAAAGCTTCTCAATTTAATTAAAAAATATAATAATTATATTTAGTTACGCATGAATCAATTGCTTAAAGCACTGTTTTTTCAAACTCCTCTGCTGTCTACATGCATTACAATCACCAGATAGCTTGGTAAAAAGTAAAGATTCCAGACACAAGGATTGGTCTTTATTTGCCTGCAGCAACAAAGGAAAAAGGAGAGTTAGGAATAAGAGGACAAAATAGAATGTGTGGCTAATTGCCTCCATGAACATACAGCCTCCTTTGCATTGAGACCAGAAGAAAAGGATTGTGCTTAGCTATACTGTACGTTTTGATCAAAGATTGTATAAAAGAATTCTGATCAAAGGGGAAAAATGCATGTTATGGATTGAGTTATGTACCCACAACAATGTGTGTATCAATTTGAATGGGCCATGATTCCCAGTATTCTGTGGTTGTCCTCCATTTTGTGATTGTGCTTTTATGTTGAGAGGAATAGGATGGGATTATAACACCCCCCTTACCCAGGACTCACACCTGATCCAGTGCAAAAGGAGTTTCCCTGGGGTGTGGCCCACACCACCTTTTATCTCTCAAGAAAGAAAAGGAAAGGGAAGCGAGCAGAGAGTTGGGGACCTCATACCACCAAGAAAGCAGCACCAAGAGAAGAGCACGTCCTTTGGGCACCGGGTCCCTGGGTCTGAGAAGCTCCTTGACAAGGGGAAGATTGAGGACAAGGAGCTTCCTCCAGAACCAACAATGAGAGAAAGCCTCCCCCTGCAGCCGAGGCCTTGAATTTCAACTTGGAACCTACTAGAAGGTGAGAAAATTAATTTCTTTTTGTTAAAGCCATCCACTTGTGATATATCTGTTATGGTAGCACTAGGTGACTAAGACAATGCAGAACAGAATTTCAGATTCTCATGGTTCAGATTTTCTGGAACCGAGGAGACTAGATAAACCCCTGGAACTATTGCCCTCAGATCATCTTTAAAACTTGGATAAAAATATCCCCTGAAGACATCCTAAAACCAAAAAATAGTTTACCTTAACCAGTAAAAAATGTCTGCCTTGAGCATTATGCTCTTTTAGGATCCATTTCTACGGAAACAAATTGACAACAGCAACTTAAAAGATTAGATAGGAAACTTGGGAGGCAGTGAGTTAACATTAACGAGGAAGGGACGACTCATAAAGGAGGGTTGCACACCTGAAAGAATGTAACCCGTTTCACTAAATTGTACATGCAGAAACTGTGGAATTGGTATATTTTTTGCTGTACATATTCTCAACACCAACAAGAAATTAAATTAAAAAGAAAATGCAGATTCTATGGCCTCACGGCTAGGAAATCACTGGAACTGGAGCCCAGGAATTTCTCCAAAAAACACTCTGGTAATTCCAGAGAACACGTGAATTAAAGAATCGTGTGGAGTTTTGTATAATAAATGGTTTGGGGAGCAAAGACCACATTCTTCAACTTACAACTCAATCACTAGAGTGTGACCTTTTTGAAGGCACAGATTGTAGTGCCATCTTTGTACCCTCAGACCAGAATCTGGCCCAGAACTAGAAAACTAGATGGGGGGTGGTGGAAAAAACCACAATTACTTACTTACAAATAGTTTTCCTTAAAGCCACTGAAAGGGCTAAACTATTTACTTAGTTCCGTTCCATGTTGAACGTATCACTAAAGCGATAAGTGCAATAACCACCCCTGCAGCATGTCTTACAAGCTGGGAAGTAAGTTCTGCTGTGTTACAGTGGTATGGAACATTTAGAAATAATATTCTTGTCACATTTCCCTATTTTTCTGGCATATGTGAGGAGCCCAGGCAAAGAATCATAACATCACTGTTGATCTGTGATATGCATGCTGGGCCTTGGACTGGGCACTGTGCTCACCACACAGTGGGGAATCAAGCAACTGAACCTGCAGAAAAGAGTAGCTCTGAGGTGGTATAGATACCCAGTGGTGGTAAAGATGTTAGCGACCATGGGCCTAGGGTCCCGGGAAGGGTGAGGATTGTGAGTAATAATCCGAATAGAGTTGGCAGGAAGCAGTCAGTAGGACCCTTAGGCCAGAGCCTGGATGAATCAAGAGCCTGTGATCTTCACCTACACCAGCTTCCTGTGCTCAGCTGACCTCAGCAGCGTCATTTGATGCCAGAGAGGAGTGGGACATCCAAGTAGGTGTGAAGCTGAGCAAAGCAATGGCAGCTGCAGTGGCCGGGATCTAGACAGAAATAAGAACGTGCAGAGAAAAAGCGGGAGAGAAGGGTGGGCAGAAGCAGTGAGAATCAGCCTTGATCTGTACACCACATACCATAAATGCATTTATTTAATTGTCAGTTCATGTTTGTTGGTAGAAATCTAAATTAAGCTTTTAACGGGAGTAAATGTAAGTATTGGCTTTAAGTACGGTGTTTATTAGTTGCTGTGGAGTTGATTATGACTCGTGGCGACCCCATGTGTGCAGAGCAGAACAGCTCCATAGGGTTTTCAATGCTGTGACCTTTGGGAAGCAGATCACCTGTGTTCTCAGGTGCCTCTGGCTGGGTTCAAACTGCCTAGTTGAACACTCAGCTCTTTGCTCCAACCAGGGACTCCTTTAAAAAAGAACAAAATGATGGGGGTAGATCAAAGAGACAAAGGAGTCGATTGAAAGAGCTCCTAATGTCCAAACTAACATAATTTTAGCAACAATATAAACACAGTAATATTAGATTAACCCAAAGTACAAAATACACATTCACAAGTTCATGTTAATGTAAACAAATGATTGAATAAATGAATATAAATGCCCCCGTTGTCATAAGAATAGATTACCGTCCCTTGCAGAAGAATCCCAAATACTTTTGGTACTCTGGGCTCAAAGAGGTGTGGTAAAAACCCCACTACTTAAATGTGGCTACTCATACTGACTTCCTTCCAAAGAAACAGCCTGGAAGGGGAGGGTGGGGGAAGAGCACCTTTACAACAAAGACCTGAGGAACACTACCTCAACCAGGTGACCAAGATTAACATCAACAGTGCTAAGTCACGTTGATATCATGTGATGGAATAGTATTTTACCTCCCCAAACCCATACCCCAGTCTAATCATGAGAAAAACATCAGACAATTCCCATTGGAGGGACATTCTTCAAAATACCTGACCAATACTCCTCAGAATTGCCAAGCCATCACACACAAGGGAAGTTAGAGGAATTGTCACAGTTAAGAGGCGCTTAAGGAGACATGACAACTAAATACGATGATGTATCCTGGAAGAGAAAAACGATATCAAGCAAAAGCTAAGGATACCTGAATAAAACATGTACTTGAGTTAATAATAAAGTATCCACATTAGCTCATTCATTGTGTCAAATGTACCATCTAAGATATTAATAACAGGGGAAACTGGTTGTGAAATTTCAGTGGTATCATCTCAACTTTTCTGTATGTATAAATGTATCCAAAGATAAAATGTTTATTTAAAAAGTTAAAAAAATAAAAGTTAAGTCAATTAAAATTGAAGAGGCTGTCTTCACAAAAGAGGATTTTTGTGTGTGTGTGTGTAAGATGAGAAATTTATTCTTTAACAGTTCTGGAGGCTAAGAGCCCAAATTCAGAGTGTCAGCAGAGCCAAGCTCTCTGAAGGCTCTAGTAAAAAATCGTCCTTGTCTCTCTTTCAGTTTCGGGTATCCCCAAGCATTCACTGACGTTCCTTGGCTTGTAGATGCATCTTCATGTGGCCTTCTTCCCAAAAGAGGATTTTTTAATACCCAAAAGGCATAAGAAAAAATCTCCAACATCATCACTCATAAGGGAAACACAAATTTAGGTCACCATGTGTCTTAGTCATCTAGTGCTGCCATAAAAGAAATACTACAATGGATGGCTTTCACAAACAGAAATTTATTTTCTCACAGTCCAGTAGATTATAAGTCCAAGTTCAGGGCATCGGCTCCAGGGGAAGGCTTTCTCTTTCTCTCTCAGCTCTGGAGGATGGTCCATGTCCTCAATCTTCCCCTCGTCGAGGAGCTTCTCAGGTGAAGGGACTCCCTGACCAAAGGACGCGCTCTGCTCCCGGTGCTGCTTTCCTGGTGGTATGAGGTCCCCAGCTGTCTGCTTGCTTCCCTTTCCCTTGATCTTTTGAGAGATAAAAGATGGTGTAGGCCTCACCCCAGGGAAAGTCCCTTTACCTTGGATCAGGGAGGTGACCTGAGTAAGGGTGGTGTTAAAATCCCACCCCAATCCTCTCAACATAAAATTACAATCACAAAATGAAGGACAACCACACAATACTGGGAATCATGACCTAACCAAGTTGACATAAATATTTTTTGGGGGACACAATTCAATCCATGACATTCCACCCTTTGAGCCCCCAAATATCACATCCTTGCAGCAAACAAATCATATCTATTCCAACATATCATAGCAAAAGTCTTAACTCCAAGTCTAAAATCCAAACATTCCTCTTCATCTGTGAAATCTAGAATACTAATTATCTGCTTCTAAAGGTACAAGGGCAGAACAGGCCCAAGCTAGACATTGCCATTACGAATGGGAGAAACTGGAGGAAAGAAGGGATAACAGGCACCAAGTAAGTCGCAGAAACACTACATTAGCCCTCAAAGCTTTGAAAATGACCCTCCGTTCTCCAAGACAATTTCCACAATAACCCTGCCCTCCTGCCTCTAGGTATTGGCCACACTCTCCGGATTCTGAATGGAGACCCCTTGACCCTGGGCTTCAACTCTGCCTTCCAGGCCCACTGGGACAGCAACTCTGCTCCCTCGGCTGTAGGCGCACCCTTTTCCTCAACCATCTGAGTGGCAACTCTACCCTTAAAAAACACCAGAGGCCATGGGTCCACCCTTTGAAACCTCTGAGGTCATGGCCATACCTTTTGAGACTGACTGAGGCAGCTCAAATTCTTGTGTTGTCTCTTCAGCTTCTGCTTCTTGGTTTCTTGGCCTCTTGGCTCCTGGGCCTCACATTCGCATCTGCCCTGCTGGGGCAAGTGTTCCAAAGCTCTGTAGCTCCACCTATAAGTACCTGGAGGCACCCCACTCCACCAGGAAGCCTCCTGTTCCCAGGCGCTCAGCTCTCTGGCTCCGTGGGTCGGCTCCAGCACCCTCTCGTGCGGGTCTCCAGGTTCTGCTGCTGTTGGTTCTCTGCTGTTGCCCCTTTCTGCTGCTGCAGGTTCTCTGCTGTCCTGGTCCTCTGCTGCTTTCACAACTCGATCTATTCACAGTTTCAAAACTGCTTCCACATTTTCGGTATCTGAAAGAGCAGCATCCCACTCTCTCAGTACAAAATTCTGTCTTAGTTATCTAGTGCTGCCATAACAGAAATACCACAAGTGGATGGCTTTAACAAAGAGAAATACATTCTCTCACGGTCTAGCAGGTTACAAGTCCCAATTCAGAGTATCAGCTCCAGGGGGTGGCTTTCACTCTCTGTAGGCTCTGGAGGAAGATTCCTTGTCCTCAACCTTCCCCTGGTCGAGGAGCTTTTCGGGCAAAGTGACCCTGTGTCCATAGGACATGTTCTATACCTAGTGCTGCTTTGTTGGTGGTATGAGGTCCCCAACTCTTTGCTTGCTTCCCTTTCCTTTTTTTTTTATTATTAACTTTTATTAAGCTTCAAGTGAACGTTTACAAATCCAATCAGTCTGTCACATATATGTTTACATACATCTTACTCCGTACTCCCACCTGCTCTTCCCCTATTGAGTCAGCCCTTTCAGTCTCTCCTTTCGTGACAATTTTGCCAGCTTCCCTCTCTCTCTATCCTCCCATCCCCACTCCTGACAAGAGCTGCCAACACACTCTCCAGTGTCCACCTGATATAATTAGCTCACTCTTCATCAGCATCTCTCTCCCCCCCGCTGACCAGTCCCTTTCATGTCTGATGAGTTGTCTTTGGGGATGGTTCCTGTCCTGTGCCGACAGAAGGCCTGGGGAGCATGGCCACCGTGATTCCTCTAGTCTCAGTCAGACCATTAAGTATGGTCTTTTTATGAGAATTTGGGGTCTGCATCCCACTGATCTCCTGTTCCCTCAGGAGTTCTCTGTTGTGCTCCCTGTCCGGGCAGTCATCGATTGTGGCCGGGCACCAACTAGTTCTTCTGGTCTCAGGATGATGTAGGTCTCTGGTTCACGTGGCCCTTTCTGTCTCTTGGGCCCTTAGTTGTCATGTGACCTTGGTGTTCTTCCTTTTCCTTTGCTCCAGGTGGGTTGAGACCAATTGACGCATCTTAGATGGCCGCTTGTTAGCATTTAAGACCCCAGACGCCACATTTCAAAGTGGGATGCAGAATGTTTTCATAATAGAATTATTTTGCCAATTGACTTAGAAGTCCCCTCAAACCATGTTCCCCAGACCCCCGCCCCTGCTCCGCTGACCTTTGAAGCATTCATTTTATCCCGGAAACTTCTTTGCTTTTGGTCCAGTCCAATTCAGCTGACCTTCCTTGTATTGAGTGTTGTCTTTCCCTTCACCCAAAGCAGTTCTTATCCACTGATTAATCAATAAAAAACCCCTCCCTCCCTCCCTCCCTCCCTCCCCACTTCGTAACCACAAAAGTATGTGTTCTTCTCAGTTTTTACTATTTCTCAAGATCTTATAATAGTGGTCTTATACAATATTTGTCCTTTTGCCTCTGACTCATTTCGCTCAGCATAATGCCTTCCAGGTTCCTCCATGTTATGAAATGTTTCACACATTCGTCACTGTTCTTTATCGAAGCGTAGTATTCCATTGTGTGAATATACCACAATTTATTTACCCATTCATCCGTTGATGGACACCTTGGTTGCTTCCAGCTTTTTGCTATTGTAAACAGAGCTGCAATAAACATGGGTGTGCATATATCTGTTTGTGTGAAGGCCCTTGTTTCTCTAGGGTATATTCCGAGGAGTGGGATTTCTGGGTTGTATGGTAGTTCTATTTCTAACTGTTTAAGATAACGCCAGATGGATTTCCAAAGTGGTTGTACCATTTTACATTCCCACCAGCAGTGTATAAGAGTTCCAATCTCTCCGCAGCCTCTCCAACATTTATTGTTTTGTGTTTTTTGGATTAATGCCTGCCTTGTTGGTGTGAGATGGAATCTCATCGTAGTTTTAATTTGCACTTCTCTAATGGCTAATGATCGAGAGCATTTTCTCATGTATCTGTTGGCTGCCCGAATATCTTCTTTAGTGAAATGTGTGTTCATATCCTTTGCCCACTTCTTGATTGGGTTGTTTGTCTCTTTGTGGTTGAGTTTTGACAGAATCATGTAGATTTTAGAGATCAGGCGCTGGTCTGAGATGTCATAGCTGAATATTCTTTCCCAGTCTGTAGGTGGTCTTTTTACTCTTTTGGTGAAGTCTTTAGATGAGCATAGGTGTTTGATTTTTAGGAGCTCCCAGTTATCTGGTTTCTCTTCATCATTTTTGGTAATGTTTTGTATTCTGTTTATGCCTTATATTAGGGCTCCTAGGGTTGTCCCTATTTTTTCTTCCATGATCTTTATCGTTTTAGTCTTTATGTTTAGGTCTTTGATCCACTTGGAGTTAGTTTTTGTGCATGGTGTGAGGTATGGGTCCTGTTTCATTCTTTTGCAAATGGATATCCAGTTATGCCAGCACCATTTGTTAAAAAGACTATCTTTTCCCCAATTTACTGACACTGGTCCTTTGTCAAATATCAGCTGCTCATACGTGGATGGATTTATATCTGGGTTCTTAATTCTGTTCCATTGGTCTATGTGCCTGTTGTTGTACCAGTACCAGGCTGTTTTGACTACTGTGGCTGTATAATAGGTTTTGAAATCAGGTAGAGTGAGGCCTCCCACTTTCTTCTTCTTTTTCAGTAATACTTTGCTTATCCAGGGCTTCTTTCCCTTCCATATGAAATTGGTAATTTGTTTCTCTATCCCCTTAAAATATGACATTGGAATTTGGATCGGGAGTGCGTTATATGTATAGATGGCTTTTGGTAGAATAGACATTTTTACTATGTTAAGTCTTCCTATCCATGAGCAAGGTATGTTTTTCCACTTAAGTATGTCCTTTTGAATTTCTTGTAGTAGAGCTTTGTAGTTTTCTTTGTATAGGTCTTTTACATCCTTGGTAAGATTTATTCCTAAGTATTTTATATTCTTGGGGGCTACTGTGAATGGTAGTGATTTGGTTATTTCCTCTTCGGTGTTCTTTTTGTTGATGTAGAGGAATCTAAGTGATTTTTGTATGTTTATTTTATAACCTGAGACTCTGCCAAACTCTTCTATTAGTTTCAGTAGTTTTCTGGAGGATTCCTTAGGGTTTTCTGTGTATAAGATCATGTCATCTGCAAATAGTGATAACTTTACTTCCTCCTTGCCAATCCGGATACCCTTTATTTCTTTGTCTAGCCTAATTGCCCTGGCTAGGACTTCAAGTACGATGTTGAATAAGAGCGGTGATAAAGGGCATCCTTGTCTGGTTCCCGTTCTCAAGGGAAATGCTTTCAGGTTCTCTCCATTTAGAGTGATATTGGCTGTTGGCTTTGCATAGATGCCCTTTATTATGTTGAGGAATTTTCCTTCAATTCCTATTTTGGTAAGAGTTTTTATCATAAATGGGTGTTGGACTTTGTCAAATGCCTTTTCTGCATCAATTGATAAGATCATGTGGGTTTTATCTTTTGTTTTATTTATGTGATGGATTACATTAATGGTTTTTCTGATATTAAACCAGCCTTGCATACCTGGTATAAATCCCACTTGATCATGGTGAATTATTTTTTTGATGTGTTGTTGGATTCTATTGGCTAGAATTTTGTTGAGGATTTTTGCATCTATGTTCATGAGGGATATAGGTCTATAATTTTCTTTTTTTGTAATGTCTTTACCTGGTTTTGGTATCAGGGAGATGGTGGCTTCATAGAATGAGTTGGGTAGTATTCCGTCATTTTCTATGCTTTGAAATACCTTCAGTAGTAGTGGTGTTAACTCTTCTCTGAAAGTTTGGTAGAACTCTGCAGTGAAGCCGTCTGGGCCAGGGCTTTTTTTTTTGTTGGAAGTTTTTTGATTACCGTTTCAATCTCCTTTTTTGTTATGGGTCTATTTAGTTGTTCTAGTTCTGAATGTGTTAGTTTAGGTAGGTAATGTTTTTCTAAGAATTCATCCATTTCTTCTAGGTTTTCAAATTTGTTAGAGTACAATTTTTCGCAGTAATCTGAAATGATTCTTTTAATTTCATTTGGTTCTGTTGTGATGTGGTCCTTCTCGTTTCTTATTCGGGTTATTTGTTTCCTTTCCTGTATTTCTTTAGTCAATCTAGCCAATGGTTTATCAATTTTGTTAATTTTTTCAAAGAACCAGCTTTTGGCTTTGTTAATTCTTTCAATTGTTTTTCTGTTCTCTAATTCATTTAGTTCAGCTCTAATTTTTATTATTTGTTTTCTTCTGGTGCCTGATGGATTCTTTTGTTGCTCACTTTCTATTTGTTCAAGTTGTAGGGACAGTTCTCTGCTTTTGGCTCTTTCTTCTTTTTGTATGTGTGCATTTATCGATATATATTGGCCTCTGAGCACTGCTTTTGCTGTGTCCCAGAGGTTTTGATAGGAAGTCTTTTCATTCTCGTTGCATTCTATGAATTTCCTTATTCCCTCCTTGATGTCTTCTATAACCCAGTCTTTTTTCAGGAGGGTATTGTTCATTTCCCAAGTATTTGATTTCTTTTCCCTAGTTTTTCTGTTATTGATTTCTAGTTTTATTGCCTTGTGGTCTGAGAAGATGCTTTGTAATGTTTCGATGTTTTGGTCTCTGCAGAGGTTTCTTTTATGACCTAATATGTGGTCTATTCTAGAGAATGTTCCATGTGCGCTAGAAAAAAAGTATACTTTGCAGCAGTTGGGTGGAGAGTTCTGTATAAGTCAATGAGGTCAAGTTGGTTGATTGTTGTAAATAGGTCTTCCGTGTCTCTATTGAGCTTCTTACTGGATGTCCTGTCCTTCTCCGAAAGTGGTGTGTTGAAGTCTCCTACTATAATTGTGAAGGTGTCTATCTCACTTTTCAATTCTGTTAAAATTTGATTTATGTATCTTGCAGCCCTGTCATTGGGTGCATAAATATTTAATATGGTTATGTCTTCCTGATCAGTTGTCCCTTTTATCATTATATAGTGTCCTTCTTTATCCTTTGTGGTGGATTTAAGTCTAAAGTCTCTTTTGTCAGAAATTAATATTCCTACTCCTCTTCTTTTTTGCTTATTGTTTGCTTGATATATTTTCTTCCATCCTTTGAGTTTTAGTTTGTTTGTGTCTCTAAGTCTAAGGTGTGTCTCTTGTAGGCAGCATATAGATGGATCGTGTTTCTTTATCCAGTCCATGACTCTCTGTCTCTTTATTGGTGCATTTAGTCCATTTACATTCAGCGTAATTATAGATAAATAAGTTTTTAGTGTCGTCATTTTGATGCCTTTTCATGTGTGTTGTTGGCAACTTCATTTTTCCACGTACTTTTTTGTGCTGAGACGTTTTTCTTAGTAAATTGTGAGATCCTCATTTTCATAGTGTTTGACTTTATGTTTGTTCAGTCGTTACGTTTTTCTTGGCTTTTATCTTGAGTTATGGAGTTGATATTCCTTTTTGTGGTTACCTTATTATTTACCCCTATCTTTCTAAGTAAAAACCTAACTTGTATCGTTCTATATCGCCTTGTATCACTCTCCATCTGGCAGTTCAATGCCTCCTGTATTTAGTCCCTCTTTTTGATTATTGTGATCTTTTGCCTATTGACTTCCATGATTCCCTGTTATGTGTAATGTTATTATTTTTTTTTAATTAATCTTAATTTGTTTGTTTTTGTGACTTCCCTATTTGAGTTGATATCAGGATGTTCTGTTTTCTGACCTGGTATTGTGCTGGTATCTGATATGATTGGTTTTCTGACCAAACAATATCCTTTAGTATTTCTTGTAGCTTTGGTTTGGTTTTTGCAAATTCTCTAAACTTGTGTTTATCTGTAAATATCTTAATTTCGCCTTCATATTTCAGAGAGAGTTTTGCTGGATATATGATCCTTGGCTGGCAGTTTTTCTCCTTCAGTGCTCTGTATATGTCGTCCCATTCCCTTCTTGCCTGCATGGTTTCTGCTGAGTAGTCTGAACTTATTCTTATAGATTCTCCCTTGAAGGAAACCTTTCTTTTCTCCCTGGCTGCTTTTAAAATTTTCTGTTTATCTTTGGTTTTGGTGAGTTTGATGATAATATGTCTTGGTGTTTTTCTTTTTGGATCAATCTTAAATGGGGTTCGATAAGCATCTTGGATAGATATCCTTTCGTCTTTCATGATGTCAGGGAAGTTTTCTGTCAGGAGTTCTTCAACTATTTTCTCTGTGTTTTCTGTCCCCCCTCCCTGTTCTGGGACTCCAAGCACCCGCAAGTTATCCTTCTTGATAGAGTCCCACATGATTCTTAAGGTTTCTTCATTTTTTTTAATTCTTTTATCTGATTTTTTTTTCAGCTATGTTGGTGTTGATTCCCTGGTCCTCCAGATGTCCCAGTCTGCATTCTAATTGCTCGAGTCTGCTGCTGTGACTTCCTATTGCATTGTCTAATTCTGTAATTTTATTGTTAATCTTTTGGATTTCTACATGCTGTCTCTCTATGGATTCTTGCAACTTATTATTTTTTCCACTATGTTCTTGAATAATCTTTTTGAGTTCTTCAACAGTTTTATCAGTGTGTTCCTTGGCTTTTTCTGCAGTTTGCCTTATTTGGTTTGTGATGTCTTGAAGCATTCTGTAAATTAGTTTTTTATATTCTGTATCTGATAATTCCAGGATTGTATCTTCATTTGGGAAAGATTTTGATTCTTTTGTTTGGGGGGTTGGAGAAGCTGCCATGGTCTGCTTCTTTATGTGGTTTGATATGGACTGCTGTCTCTGAGCCATCACTGGGAAACTAGTTTTTCCAGAAAATCCGCTAAAAAAAAAATGCAGTCAGATCCCTATCAGAGTTCTCGCTCTGGCTCTGGCTATTCGGATGTTAATGAAGCCGCCTGGGGAGGGTGGGGGAGGGATCAGAGGGATAGGAGAGTAGCACCTCAGAATATAGCCAGAGTTGCTTGTCTTGCTTGGAATGACTATTATATCTGAGATTTCTGCGGGGCGTGCCGCCTACTTGTGCTGGCTGTGTGGAGATTGCCCCCGGGGGTCTGGCCCACTGGAGTCACGGTCAGATCCTCCACTGCAAGCCTGGGACGGTGCACTCCCGACTCCAAAATCAGTCGCTGCCTCCCGGGGACTCCCCGTCCAGCCTACCGCGTCGCCGCCCGGCCCCCGCTAACCGGATGGGCTCCCCTCCAGGGTCAGCTCAGGCAGCGGAGCAGCTCCCCGCACCTGCGCCGTGACCGCGCGTCCCAGCTGGGACGCCACTCTCCCCGCTCCAAGACCCGTCACTGTCTCCCAGGGACTTCTCCCACCGGCTGCGTCACCACACTGCCCGCGCGAACCGGCAGGGCCCCCCCGGGTCAGTTCAGGGGTGTGGAGCTGCTCCCCGCTCCCGCGCCCCGCCAAAATCCCGGTGGGATGGCTCCCCGGCTGGGACGCTGCTCTCCCTGCTCCAAGACCAGTCACTGCCTCCTGGGGACTTTTCCCACCAGCTGCGTCGCCACGCCGCCTGCGCAAACCGGCTGGGCCCCCTCCCGGAATGAGTTCGGGGGCTAGGGCTAGGCTCCTTCTTTGTGCTGTCTGCCTCCCTGGGCTTTGCCCCAAATCAGGTGCCAGAAGGTCACCTGACTGGTACGCTGGCTCCAGGCTCTGAAAACAATCCCTGTCTCCCCCTATTTGTTTGTTCTCCATCTCTAAATCTGTGTTTGTTGTTCAGGGTTCGTTGATTGTTAGGTATGTGACCGATTCACTTGTTTTTCCCAGTCTTTGTTGCAAGAGGGATCCGCGGTAGCGTCCACCTAGTCCGCCATCTTGGCCCCCTTCCCTTTCCTTTTATCTCTTGAAAGATAAAAGGTGGTGGAGACCACACCCCAGGGAAACTCCCTTTACCTTTGGTCAGGGAGGTGACCTGAGTAAGGGTGGTGTTACAATCCCACACTAATCCTCTCAACATAAACTTACAATCACAAAATAGAGGACACCCACACAATGCTGCGAATCATGGCCTAATCAAGTTGATACACACATTTTGGGGGGATACAATTCAATCCATGACACCGTGGTATACCATCATAAAAAAATACCATCACCATCATACACCCATCAAAATGGGTGAAACATAAAACACAGAAAATGAAGTAGAGAAAATATATTTCCTTTGGAGTTTTAGTATTAGAATAAAGAAAATATATTTTTCTAGTGTTTTAGTATAGCTGTATAAATTGTGATTAATTTCTAGTTTTTGAGACATAATTCCTTCTTCTAAAGTCTGTTTCATGATTGGTCCTTTAAAGAAAAATAAGGTAATCAATTTTCAGTTGCTGATTAAGCTATGTGCCTCTCCCAAGGAAAAAAATACCGAAAACCGAGGTAGCTGAACAAAGCTTACATCATCTTGTAAGAGAAACCAGGACGGCATGAAGAGACACTTGCAGGACTTCAAAAATAGATCACTTTATCATCGTGTCTACATAAAGGAAAAACAAACATTCCTGAAAACCTCTAAACCCTGACGTTCCCCCTATAAAAACCCCCGCAATTAGTTGTCTAGGCTTAGACAGAATTTGAGAGAAATTTAATCCCCTCTTTCTCTCGTATGCCAGTGTTCATTAAGGGCCTCCTGCCGCTTACGTCCTCCTGTCTCAGTATTGGCTTTGGGGCAGCGGGCTCAAATCCACGATTTGCTGTAACAAAACCACCAATTGCTGACAAGAATGTAGATCAATGTATCTCTTGTTCATGTTGAGCCAGTAAAATAGCTCAACCATTCTGGAAAACTCCCAAACCCAGTGATTCCAATAATAGGGACATACCTGAAAGAAATGAATTCACATATCCACAAAAAGACTTGTACAAGAATTTTCATACCAGCCTTAGTCACGGTAGCCAAAACTAGAAATGACCCAATCCTTCTTCAACTGTCTCTTGTTCACACGTTGAAATTACACTCATCAATAACACCAAAACAACACACACACATGCATGCAGCAATATATCTCAAAAACCTTAGGTTGAATTAAAAAAAAAAAGACAAACACAAAAAAGTGTAGTTATTTATAAGTCAAAACTTATCTATGGACAGAGAAAACAGAATGGTGATTGCCTAAGAGGAAGTGAGGTAGGGATTGACTGGAAAAGTGTTCAAAGGATCTTTGTGAGTTAATGGAAACCTTCTGTAACTTGATTGAGGTAATGGTTATGTTTATCAAAATTCATTGGACTGTGTACATAAGAATTGTGCATTTTACTAAGCTCATACTTATCCATAATAATGCTAAATGTAAATGGATTAATGTACCAATAAAGAGACAGAGAGTGGAAGAATGGATTAAAAAGTAACATGAGTCTCTATGCTGCCTATAAGAGACACACCTTAGACTTAGAGACACGAACAAACTAAAATTCAAAGGATGGAAAAAAATATATCGAGGAAACAAAAATCAAAGGAGAGCAGGTGTGGCAGTATTAATTTCTGAAACAATAGACTTTAAAGTTCAATGTACCACAAAGAATGAGGAAGGACACTATATCATTATTAAAGGCACAATATACCAGGAGGATATAGCCATATTACGTATTTATGCACCCAATGACAGGGCAGCAAGATACATAAAACACGCTCCAACAGCGTTGAAAAGTGAGATAGACAGCTCCACAATTATAGTGGGAGACTTCAACACGCCACTCTCAGTGAAGGACAGAACATCCAGAAAGAAGCTCCATAAAGACACAAAAGATTGAAATGCCACAATCAACCGATTTGACCTCATAGACATATACAGAACACTCCACTAAACAGCAGCCAAGTATACTTTTCTTTCTACTGCACGTGGAACATTCTCTAGAATACGCCACATATTAGCTCATAAAGCAAGCCTTAGCAGAATCCAAAATATCGAAATATTACAAAGAATCTTCTCTGAACATAAGGCCATAAAAGTAGAAATCAATAACAGAAAAAGCAAGGAAAAGAAATCAAACACTTGCAAACTGAACAATACCCAGCTCAAAAACAACTGGGTTATAGAAGACGTTATGGATGGAATAAAGAAATTCATGGAAACCAATGAGAATGAAAATATTTCCTATCAGAAACTTTGGGACACAGCAAAAGAAGTGCTCAGAGGTCAATTTATATCAATAAAGGCACACTTACAAAAAAAGACGAAAGAGCCGAAGTCAAGGAATTATCCCTACAACTTGAATAAATAGAAAGAGAGAAGCAAAAGAAACTCTCAGACAGCAGAAGAAAGCAAATAATAAAACTTAGAGCAGAATTAAATGAAATAGACAACAGAAAAACAATTGAAAGGGTTAACAAGACCAAAATATGGTTCTTTGAAAAAAATCAACAAAATTGATAAACCACTGGCCAGACTGACAAAAGAAAAACAGGAGAGGAAGCAAATAACCCAAATAAGACATGAGATGGGCGATATTACAATAGACCCAACTGAAATTAAAAGAATGGTATCAAATTACTTCAAAAAATTGTACTCTAGCAAATTCGAAAACCTAGAAGAGATGGATTAATTTCTGGAAATATACTACCTACCGAAACTAATACAACCAGAGGTTGAACAATTAAATAAACCCATAACAAAAGAAGAGATTGAAAAGGTAATAATAATAATTTAAAAAACTCCCAAAGAATAAAAGCCCTGGCCCGAACGGCTTCACTACAGAGTTCTACCAAACTTTCAGAGAAGAGTTAACACTACTACTACTCAAGGTATTTCAGAGCATAAAGAAGGACGGTATACTCCCAAACTCATTCTATACAGCCAGAATATCCTTGATACCAAAGGATACACACAAACACACACACACACACACAAAATTACACACCTACATCCCTCATGAACTTAGATGCAAAAATCCTCAACAAAATTCTAGCCAAAAGACTTCAGCAACATATTAGAAAAATAATTCACCATGACCATGTGAGATTCATAGAAGGTGTGCACGGATGGGTCAACACAAGAAAAACAATTAATGCAAAGAATCATACCAAAAAAAAAAAAAAAAAGAATCATACAAATAAAAAAAAAGAGAAGAACCACATGATCTTATCAATTACTGCAGATGCATTTGACAACGTCCAATACCCATTCATGATACAAACTCTCAGAAAAATAGGAATAAAAGAAAACTTCCTCAAAGTAATAAACAGCATTTATACAAACCCAACACCCAACATCACCCTAAATGCAGAGAGTCTGTAGCATTCCCCTTGCGATTGGGAACCAGACAAGGATGCCCTTTATCACCAGTCTTATTCAACAGTCCGCTGGAGGTCCTAGCCAGAGCAATTAGGCTAGCTAAAGAAATAAAGGGCATCCAGATTGGTAGGGAAGAAGAAAAAGTATCTCTATTTGCAGATGGCATGATCTTATACACAGAAAACCCTAAAGAATCCTCAAGAAAACTACTGAAGCTGAGAGTTCAGCAGATTGTCAGGATACAAAATAAATATACAAGAATTAGGTGAATTCCTCTACACCAACAAAAAGAACATCCAACAGGAAATCACCAAATCAATACCATTTAAAGTAGCCTCCAAAAAGATAAAATGCTTAGGAATAAATCATACCAGAGACGTAAAAGACCTATACCAAGAAAAGTACTAGACGCTACTGCAAGACGAAAAGAGATCTACAAGTGGAAAAACATACCATGATCATGGATAGGGAGGCTTGACATTGTACAATCGTCTATTCTACCAAAAACGATGTATACACACAATGCAATTCCCATCCAAATTCCAATGAAGTTTTTTAATGAGATGGAGAAGCAAATCACCAGCTTCATATTGAAGGGAAAGAGGCCCTGGATAAGTAAAGCATTACTGAAAAAAAAGAGCAAAGTGAGAGGCCTTACTCTACCTGATTTTAGAAACTATTTTACCGCCACAATGGTCAAAACAGCCTGCTACTAGTACAACAACAGATACATAGACCAATGGAACAGAATTGAGATTCCAAACAGAAATTCAACCACGTATGAGCACCTGATATTTGACAGAGGCCCAAAATCAGTTAAAAGGGGAAAAGACAGTCTCTTCAACAATCATGCTGGCATAACTGGATATCCATCTGCAAAAAATGAAACAAGACCCATACCTCACACCATGCACAAAAACTAACTACAAGTGGATGAAAGATGTAAATGTAAAATCTACAACGATAAAGATCATGGAAGAATAAAATAGGGACAGCTCTAGGAGTCCTAATACACAGCATAAACAGTATACAAAACATTACTAACAATGCACAAACACCAGAAGAGAAATTAGATAACTGGGAGCTCCTAAAAATCAAACACCTATGCTCACACAAAGACTTCAACAAAGGTATAAAAAGATTACATAAAGATTGGGAAAAAGTTTTTAGCTATGACATTCCCAATCATCATCTGATCTCTAAAATCTACATGATACTGCAAAAATTCAACTACAAAAAGACAAATAACTCTATTAAAAAATGGGCAAAGGATATGAACAGGCACATCTGTAAAGAAGACATTCAGGTAGCTAACAGATACATGAGGAAATGCTCACGATCATTAGCCATTTGAGAAATGCAAATCAAAACTACAATGAGATTCCACCTCACTCCAACAAGGCTGGCATTAATCCAAAAAACACAAAATAATGAATGTTGGAGAGGTTGTGGAGAGACTGGGACACTTATACACTGCTGGTGGGAATGGAAAATGGTATAACCATGAAGGAAATCCTTTTGGTGCTTCCTTAAAAAGCTAGAAATAGAACTACTGTATGATCCAGCAATCCCATTCCTTGAAATATTGCCTAGAGAAATAAGACCCTTTACATGAACAGATATATGCACACCCATGTTCATTGCAGCACTGTTTACAATAGCAAAAAGATGGAAGCAACCAAGCTGCCCATCAATGGATGAATGGATAAATAACTTATGGTATATTCACACAATGGAATACTATGCATTGGTCAGAACCATGATGAATCTGTGAAACATTTCATAACATGGAGGAATCTGGAAGGCATTATGCTGAGTGAAAGTATTCAGTTGCAAAAGGACAAATATTGTATGAGACCACTATTACAGGAGCTCAAGAAAAAGTTTACATACAGAAGAGGATATTATTTGATGCTTACGAGAGTGTGGAGGGAGAGGGGTATTCACTACTTAGATAGTAGACAAGAACTATTTTAGGTGAAAGAAAACATATTATGCAATACAGGAGAGTCCAGCACAACAAGATTAAACTAAAAGCAAAGAAGTTTCCTGAATAAAGTGAATGCTTTGAAGGCCAGCGTAGCAGGGGAGGGGGTTTGGGGACCATGGCTTCAGAGGACATCTAGGTCAATTGGCATAATAAAATCTATTCAGAAAGCATTCTGCATCCCACTTTGGAGAGTGGCATCCGGGGTCTTAAATGCTAGCACAGGGCCATCAAAGATGCATCAATCAGTCTCAAACCACCTAGAGCAAAGGAGAATGAAGAACACCAAACACACAAGGTAATTATGAGCCCCACAAACAAACTGGGCTACATAAACCAGAGACTCCATCAGCCTGACACCAGAAGAACTAGACGGTGCCTGGTTATAACCCGTGACTGCCCTGACAGGGAACAGAGCAGAGAACCCCTGAAGGGGCAGGAGAGCAGTGGCATTTAGACTTCTAATTCATGTAAAAACGCCAGACTTAAAGGCCTGACTGAGACTAGAGGAACCCCGGGGGTCATGGTCTCCAGACCTTCTGTTAGCTCAAGACAAGAACCATTCCCAAAGCCAACTGTTCAGACAGGGATTGGATTGGATTATAGAATAGAAGAAGATACTGGTGAGGAATGAGCTTCTTGGATCAAGTAGACACAAGAGACTATGTGGGCAGCTCCTGTCTGGATGGGAGGTGAGAGGGCAGAGGGGGTCAGAAGCTGGCTGAATGGACACAAATATAGAGAGTAGAAAGAAGGAGTGTGCTGTCTCAATACAGGGAGAGCAACTAGGAGGATATAGCAATGTGTCTATAAATTTTTCTATGAGAGACTGACTTGAATTGGTAAACTTTCACTTAAAACACAATAAAAAATTTTAAAAAGCACCCCTTTTGAAAGAAGCCTCTCCCATTTATGTAAACCCTTCCCCCACTACCCCAGCCCTTGAGTTGGCTTCAGCGGTACCCGATTTCCCTGGGCCTGAGATAGGTTCTGCTGTGCACCATGAGCCATTCTCCTGGCCTTGGAGAAGGAATAAATTAACAAATGGAGGAAAAACAACCTGCCAGTTCCCCTAACCTGGGAACTCAGGGCAGAAGCAGCTCCTATCCAGGCACAAGCAGCCTATGGACTTTGAATGCCTTTCCCCACTGGGTGGACCTGTGTGGGCCCATTTCAGCAGCTTAGGCCCTTGTTGGCATAGTGCAGCAGAGCACGTGCCTGAGGTCTGATTTCAACTGTTTCAGCTGTGGGGCAGAGAGGCTGAATTTTGACATTTGACACCGCTCTGCCTATTAAGCAGGGTCCTCACCTACCCATATCAGGGGCCCAAGGATTGGTAGCTCACCCACAGCACCTAGCCACCCACAACAGGGGCCCAAGGATAAGTGCTGCCTGCTAATCCTTACAGCCAAAAGCACTGGGTCCCCATTGTCCAGCTACAAACCCCACACACCTGTGAGCTCTAGGGCACAGGGACTCCCTTTCCTCACAGACACTCGGGGGACACTTGTCAGCCCCTCCCTTGCTCAGAGTGTGACCCCCTGCTGCAACCAGATATCTGCGCCTACACCAATCACCCCTGCTCCTCTGAGACTGTAGGTGAGAGCCTGCACCAACTACTTGGACACCTCAGCTGAAACCATACAAGAAAAAAAGTGAATGGACTCCTAGGCTTATATACCTGGTAACAGCTTTAGCCATCTGGTGACAGGACGTTAGAGCTTCAAAGGCACCAATAATCAAGCTAGCTCACTTGAGCAGCCTATTTGGGCATATCAAAACAAAACAAAGCAAGAAGATAAGATACAGTAAGCTAACATAAAATAAATTAAGACAATAATTTATACATGACTCAGAAACAATAGTCAAAATTAAATCACATAAAGAAGGAGAACATGTTTGCTTCAACAAGCTCCCAAAACAAAGAATCAAGGAATCTTCTGGACAAAGATATATTCCTGGAATTACCAGAGTTAGAATACAAAAGATTAATATAGAGAACTCTTCAAGAGATCAGGAAGGAGAGCAGGCAAAATGCAGAACAAACCAAGGATCCCACAGATAACGCGCTCGAGGAAATTAAGAAGGTTATTGAAGAGCATAATGACAAATTTAACAGGCTGCAAGAATCCATAGAGAGACAGCAATCAGAAATTCAGAACATTAACCATGAAATTTTGGAATTAGACAACTCAATAGAAAATCAGAGGAGTAGAATTGAGGAAATGGAGGTCAGAGTTAGTGATATCAAAGATAAAACTCTTGGCACCAATATATTTGATGAAAAATCAGATAAATCAGGGCCACTCACAGCCAGGGAAGAAATGCTTTCTTGTCAACTAGAAGTTGTTTCAGGATCTTCTGGCTGTGAAAACAGAAGTTTTTTGTTTTTTGTTTTTTTTTTTACCAACATTAAGAAGATCATCAAAAGTGGTCAGGAAAAGAGAGAGTGGAAGGAGGGAGCAGGCTGTCTCACGGGGGAGCTGGGAGAGTAATTGGGAACATGTAGCAAGGTGTATAGAGGTTTTTATGTGAGAGACTGACTTGATTTGTAAACTTTCACTTAAGGCACAATAAAAATTAATTAAAAAAAAAGGGGGGCATCAGCCATGGAATTCTCTCTCCCTCTAGTGTTAGGGATTGAATTGTGTCCCCCGAAGGGAAAGATCACACTCCTAACTACTGTACCTGTGAATGTGACCTTTTTTGGGGTAATAGAGTTTTTCATTCAAGATAAATCCACTGTGCGTGGACTCAATTTTGACTCACAGCGGCCCTATACGACAGAGTAGAAGCCAACTGCCACACCTTTCTCCTGCTCTTTGAAGAGAGTATCAGTTAAGTAATACCGGAGGAGGGTGGGTCCTAGTCCTAATCTTTTCTGAGTGCTGTTTGATAAAAGAGAAGAGACGTGTAGTGAGAGTCAGGCACGGGACGTAGACAACATGTGAGGGTCTCTCACAGACCAATGAACGCCAGGAGATATCCGGGGACTCCTGACAAGGACAGTTCTTCCTGAATGAGCCACACCACTACCCCACACCACTGAACTCCTAGAAATTTCACTGAGGTGCAAGGAGCCTTAATATTTGTGGGATTTATTTCCCAACTCCTAGCACGCAAGTATTCTACCAATAAGTCCAGAGTCTTTGACACTTCGTCCTTACTATGTTCAATCAGCATAGGGTCATCAATGCAATGCAATGGACCAGTATGATGGCCTGAGGAATGGAAATGCAATCAATGTCCCTCAGGTCGAAATTAAGACACAGGGCTGGAGAGCTGATACATCACTGAGGTAGGACAGTGGAGGTGTATTGATTGCCTTTGCAGCTGAGGAAAAACTGTTTCTGATGTTTCTTCAAAACTGAAAATAGGAAAACAACTTTGGTCAGACCAATAGCTGGATACCAGGTACCAGGAGATATATTAATTTTCTCAAGCAATGAAACCACATCTGCAACGGCAGTTACAATTAGAGTCACCACTTGGTTAAGTTTATGGTAATCCGCTGCCATTCAGCAAGGTCCATCTGTTTTTTGCACAGGCTCAATAGGGGAGTAGAATGGGGATGTGGTGGGAATCACTAGCCCTGCATTCTTCAAGCCCTTGATGGTGGCAGTACTCTCTGCAATTCCTCCAAGAATGCAGTATTGCTTCTGGTTTACTATTTTCCTAGATAGGGGCATTTCTAATGGCTTCGTCTTGGCTTTTCATACCCTGAGAGCCCTGATTCCTCTTGTCACGTATCCAGTGTGGAGGTTCTGGGAGTTGCTGAGTAAATGTATTCTGATTATGCATTTTGGAACTGGGGAAATCACTACAGGATGGGTTTGGGAACACACCAGACCCACTGTGAGATGAATCTGAGCTAAAGGTGCAATAAGAATCTTACCTTCATATGCCCCTACTCTGACTGGTGGGCCTCCGTGATGTTTTGAGTCTCCTGGAATTAGTGTGTGTTTAGAACCAGTGTCCAGTAATGCCAGAAAATTCTGATTATTTCCTTTCCCCAGTGAACAGTCACTCTCATAAAAGCCTGTAGATCACTTTGGGGGAGGCTGGGAGAAATTTCACAGCATAAATTTTTGGCAGTGTAGGGGGTCTTTCCTCAAGGGGACCTGGCTTCCCCTTCATTCAAGGGGTTGTGGGTTAGTAAACTAGCTCTAGGCTGGGAATTGACTGAGAGGCTGCAACTCTCTATTCTGGTGATTCAAGATAGATTACCTTTCACTTGACCTAGAATTCTTCTGCTTGTAGAGATCAAGTAAACATTTAGTACATTTCTTGCCTATTTCACCCCTAGGACACTTGACTCATTAGCCAACACCATAATTCCATACAAGTCACACTATTCTGATTACTGTTTTGACTCTGCTGTGGATTGTAGTAATCACTAACCACTCCCACCTTGTCTTTGTCAATTGAGTGCTGCCACTTGGCTCCCAACACCACGGGGCCAATCAGCCCCATTGAGGTCAGGTGTTTTAATTCAGTTAGGGCAGTTCTCACTGTCCAGTCTTACTCACATAAAAGGGCAATCACAGCAGTCTTCAAGAAAGCTGTGACCCCCCTAGCAAATTTGTTTCTCACTATTGTATCAGAAGGTGTGTCCTCTGGCACCCCATATGTGGGCATGTGGGTCTAACCTGATAAATACACTCTAATGTACCAATTTCCCCAAGTCTTTCAATACCTTATCCTACAGTATACCAGGGCAGGTCTTGTACTTCAACCTGATTTACTGTACGCCACCATGTAATCTGTACTTTATCAACCCAACCAAATAAACTATTAGATCTTTTCCTAACCTCTTGAGCAGAAATACTGAATGAAGAATCTGTGCTTAGTGGGCCCATATTGATAAACTGAGACTTACCCATGTTTATGTTCCTTGCACCATTATCCCACACCCTTAATAGCCATTCGCACACATATTCCCCAGGTTTCTGTTTTGTACATATTAGGAAAGTCAAACAGTTCCTTTGGAGTGTGGTGTGCCTTCTCCTTGTTCACACTTTGTACTTCACCTTTTGGGACTTAAGTCTAGTTATAGACCTAGAACAAAAATGGGTAGTGGGGGTGAGTCCTGGGAACATTCAGAAAAGTCTTGAAAGGCATCTACATAAGGGGATGCCTCAGGCAAAGCACCAGCTGCCTCCGCAGGTGATATATCAAAGGCTCTTCAGACACAGTTGGGTTAATTTCATCAAATGGGGGTGGAAGGTATAACGGCTTTACTGGAGGGCAGTGGCTTCGCTGAAACCCTGGTGCCATAGCGGTTAAGAGTTGGCTGCTAACCAATAGACCATTATTTCAAATCTACCAGAAGCTCCTTGAAAACCCTATGGGGTAGTTCTATTCTGTTGTATGGGGTCACTATGAGTCGGAATCACCTCCTATTAGCCGGAAATGGGTTTTGTTTGTTTTATTTGTTTTGGTGGCTTACCAGAAGATGGAGTAATCTCTTCAGATGGGAGTAAGAGTGCTGATTCTCCTGGCAGCCATGACTCAACAGAATTTAGAGACTCGGTGTCCCCAGGTCCCTGATTATCTGACCATATGTTCCCATTCCAAGTTTCGGGATCTCATTTCACCTCAATCAATGGCCTCGCTTTAACTTCAAACACCATTCGAGGTTGGGAAGTTAATTACATTGTTACTCAGCCACTCTTACAATAAGAATCTGTGTTAGATTTTCAGCAATATCAGCTCTGTTACTACAAGAAATAAGGCTTTCTTTCAGGGCACATGTTGCAACTTTGAGGTATTTCATAAGGCGCTTGTACTGTGACTCTGAAGCCCTGAGCTCGTCTCTCTCACCACTTTGTCCAATGAAAGTAGGACCAAAAAATCAGCTTCCTTACTTCCTGACAAAATTGTGAAAAATTTTCAAACATGTGATCACCGAAGGACTCACTTCTCATCAATACTTGATCTATTTCTGATGATACTTGGCATATTAAAATTGCCACTTCTTGCCGTAGATTAGCAGCACTCTTTTTACTACTGGAGGTAGAGTCGTCAGCACTTCTAGGACTAGTCAAACTTGAGAACCAATTGAGAAAACTCATCCTTATGATTCTGTTTCTCTGGAACCACTCTCAGTACCAAGTGTCTTGGGCCAGGTTCTCAAGAGAAGCAAAACTAGTGGCGCGTATGTATGGATGTGTGTGTTTGGGTGTGTGTGTATGTATGTACATATAACTATATACATGTGTAGAGAGAGAGAGAGAGAGCTTTCTCCGAAGTAAATTGCTCACATGTTTGTAGAGCTATCAAGTCCCAAGTCCATGGGTCAGATATCAGGTTGGAGACTTCTCCTGTCTCACATACCTGCAGGGGCAGAGGAACTCAAGTTCAGCAGGAAAGGAAGCAGGCTGCTGGCTAAAGTCCAAAGAACTGGAGGTCAGATGATAACCAGTTGGATGCAGGATCCAGAGCAATCCAGTAAGCTTCGCGAAAACTTCTATACATGTATTGGATGCAGACCACACCCCCGAGGAAAATCCCCTTACAACTGATTGGCTGATCATATCAGATCACATCATGCAGGATGACTACATCACTATATAACTGCCAAACCAGTGAGAATCATGGCCCAGCCAAGCTGACACACAACGTTAACCACCATAAGTTACAAGCCCAGTGATTACCTTAATCATTTTCCCAACTGGTAGCTAAAACAGCCTATAAATAATTTTATCTACTCCTCTAAAAGTCTTAAGTCCTGTTTAAATATACATTTATCTACTCTACTTTTGCTTCCTAGGAAAGGTAAATCTCATGACAGTCGAAGTCAAATAGACGTTCACATTCTAAATTTGCCTCATTCTGGTTTCACTAATGATCAACCCTGATGACAATCCTTCTGAAATAGTTTTTGATTATGAAAATGAACTAACAACACACCTAAGTGTTTATACTATTATGGTGTAAATTCCAAATATTCTGGTATTAAATGATATTTACTAAGAGGTCATTTTACTCAGGTAACTTTGGTGGGAGAACACCATTTGGCTAAAGGCCTAAGAATTTCTTTCTGACTGTATAAACAAGTTCTTCCCTGAGGGGATCTACCTCTTTTTCATTCGAAGAGCTCTGTGCTTGTGAATTTGTTGAGGGTCTGAGACTGTCTCTTGCTGTGATTCAAGTCAGACTATGTTCACCAGACCTAGAGTGTTTCTGCTTATACAAATCAAGTAAGACTTTAATAGGTTGCCCATCTATTGCATTTCTAGAGATACTGACAAAGGGGTTCATGCCAAAGAGGTTTGATGGACAGACCATTCTGATTACTGCTTCAGGTCTGTATTCAATGTAGGAAGTAAGGTCACCTTGTCTTTTAGGCTTAAATGTTGTGACTTGACCCTTCCAATGCCTTCTTCCCATCATCCCCCTTCATTTCAATGATCCCAGTTCCCTGGTAGCAGTTCCCACTGTCCTTCATAAAATAGCCACCACAGAGTTCTTTGAGGATGTGAAAATAGTTCTGTAGGATCTATTTCTCACAGCCTTGCTGAAGGTAGTCTCTTCTAGACCTTTCCAGGGGATAAAAGTAGGGGCGAATGAGCATGTCTGTGGAGTGTACAATTAATTTTTACTCAAAGGATTTGGACTTTTCCCCTGGTTTCTGAGAGGTAATCTCTAAACACCTGAGATTTTCCCAGTGACTAGAGTCTTTGTAATTTCTGGAGGGGCTCCAGGTCACACCTGAGAGTTTATGCTGAAGGGGCTAGGGGGCCTCCTTGACAGGACAAAGAGGAAAAGTCCCTAAGAGGCTGGTTTAGAGGGATATTGCCAAAAGAAAGGAGTAACCAAAGGATCTTGAGATATCAGCAAGTTACTCTGAAATGGGGTAGCAGATACATATATATGGAGGGTTGGACAAAGCAAATGTACAAAATGTTCATTGGTAAATGGACATGAAGAATATATAAAGTCACTACTCTTCCAACTTTTTTATGTTTCTAATTCTTTTCAAAAGGAAGATTGGGAGCTCTTGTCCCAGGTTTTACTTTGTCCTCTTGAGATGAACATTCTGAAAGATGAGAACCATAGGAGTGGTGATGGTTCCTCGTGGCCCAGAGCAGGATACAGCTGTTGGGGGCTCCAAGACGCTGAAGAGCTGCTCATCCTCTCTCACCTCTCCAAGCCTGGGTCAAGCTGGGACTCTTCTGCATCAAACAAGGCAAAAGAAGATTCCTGCGGAGGAGAGACTGCGCAAAACAGCTTTCCCTGACCGGGAATAGAACCTGGGCCGCGGCTGTGAAAGCACCGAATCCTAGCCAGTAGACCACCAGGGACTTACCTGAAGGTCTGTCATCTGCATCCTTCAGAAGGTACGCCTCTTTCCACCCAACTCGGGGAAGCCTGGACGCCTACCTTCCTGCACGCTGCCCTCTCTTCCAGCGAACCTCCCCGATGGCCCTTTCCTCCTCGCCTTCTCCAAAACGCGAGACAGCCTGCCACACGCCGAGCGCTGTCAGGTCTTCCCAAGTTTCGGAGCCAGGTGGCTCTGCCCTGCCGCACCTCAGACCTGACTTAGAGATGCGCCTTTGCGCGCGGCAGCGTGTGGAGAGACGGTAGCCCGGTCCAGCGCAGGGGACAAGCCTGCAGGGAGGAGGCGCCCAGGGTGGGAAGGGGGCCGAGCACGAGCCCCCGAGAACTCCACTATCAAAAAGGGCTCAGACGGATGCAGAAACGGAGGCAGCCTGGATGAATAACTCTTGGAACCAGGGCCCCGGGACCCCAAATTGAACTCCGGATTTCCTCCCCTAAAGTCCTCTGCCCCTGCCATTTCCCCATCTTTGTTGATGGCCACTCCATCCTTCCCTATGCTCAGGCAAAAAACTGCGAGTTCTCCTTAGCGACGGTCTTTTCCTCGGACTGCACATCTAATTACTCTGGGATTTACGTGTTCTTCTTGGTGGTACAATGGTGAAGACTCCGTAGTTCGAATCCATCAGCCGCTCCGTAGAAACCCTATGGGGCTGCTCTACTGTGCTCGCTTTAAGTCCTAATAGACTCCTCCGCAACGGATCTTTTGGTTTTTGTCCGTCAAATGTGGACGTTGGTGTACGCAGTCTCTCCCTTTCCTGAGCTCTGAATTTGCACCGACGACTTTCCTGATAAAGGCGGGAGGTAAATTTAAGGCGTAGCCCTCGCCTCGCTCAGACCTTAGGGTTCGAGACCCTTAATTTCCGGGCGTGGGGTTCGACTGCATTTGCCCCTTTTCTTTGTATCTATCCCTCAAAATCAGCCTGTTTCTGGCCTGTCTTGGAGAATAGTGAAAAAACCTGGGACCCCTCTGCTCCTCTCCTCTCTCCAGATTAGGAAACCAACCCCCTTCAGGTTCCTCCTGCAGAGAAGCTTCGGAAGGCGCTTTTCTTTTTCCTGTCTTGAAGTGCGCGCGCCCCAGGTGTGCGATACGCGGGGGCGCACGCGATGAGTTTGTGGTTCTCCAGTAGCCTTCTCTTCTGAACCCCTGTGTAAGGGAAGGGCAACCTCCCCCTTTGTCCAATTCAGGAGGGATCCAAAAAGGGTTGTGACCCGACAGAAAGGCGGTGTACCCTCTCCTCTGGGTGGGCGGGGAGGCGGGAGATTGATCCAGAAGGGAAGGGGAAATGCAGGGCATGAAATTTCCTGATCTAAAGCTACCTGGAAGGCAGCCTCGTCTGGAACAGGGTCCTAGGTCGCTGAAGAGCCTAACGCAGTCCAGTTGTGTCCCCGTCTCCACTTTGAGCCGAAAAACAAATTCGAGCAGCAAGTCCTGGTTTCCAGAGAGCAAGGAACCTGCGCCCTCCCCAGGGTGAGGGAGCACTTAAACTTTGGGTGTGAAGGCAGTGCGGTAACCTCAGCACCTAGAGCAGCAACTGCAGGAGAAAACGGCACATTCTTGCCCCCAAACTTTTCCCTTTTTTTAAATCTTGATTTCCAAGGGAAATCCTATGGAGAATAACATTAAAGCCTGTGAGCTACAGAAACTCTTTGCCTATTGGCGGTTGCCCTGAGGCGAAGGTGAAAAACCTGCGCAAACCGCCTCCGTTAACTTTCGCACTCCATGATCTGTTGAGCAGAAAAACAAAAAAGGCAAACGAAGATGAGTTTCCAGTATTGAAATAAAACTTCCCTTCAAGACGAATCTCCACGAGTGAGGAGGGAGGAATCAAGCGATTGTTAACTCTGCATGAGCTTCCCCTGGGTCCTGCGGTTTATACTGGGCTTCTTGGTCTGGTGTCCAAAAGAATCCAGTGCCGGCCTTCAAGGCTGACTTGAACTGTGTTGGTTGTTCGATATTTTCAAAGAGCCAAATGTCCTAAGACACATGTTTCAGCCTTTGCTAAGGTACGGCTAAAACATGAAGGCGTGATTAGAGTAGTGGACTGAAATCCAGCCGCACAGGAGAGAGGTGCTGAGGCAAAAGGGCTTGAGAGGAGAGAGCGCAGCTCAGGCCCCAGGGAGAGTGCACGGTAGGGCCTGGAGGGAGGGTCTACTGTTCCTGGGTGGACCGGAAGTGTGGATCATTTTGAGTGTGTGTGATAAAATAGGAAACAAAACACTTGCCATTTCAACCTTCAGTGACAGTGCTTAGGGCCACCATGTTGTGGAACCATCACCACTATCCGTTCCCGAAGGTTTTCATTACCCTTAACAGAAATCCAGTGCCCCGTAAGCAGTCATTCGTGCCTTTTCCCTCCCACCTGCCCCAGGTAACCATTAGTAAACTTTGGCCTCTATGCATTTGCTGTTCTAGAGATTCCAAGTAGGTGGGATCATATAATATTTGTCCTTTTGCGTCTGGCTTATTTCATTCAGCATAATTTTTATAGGTTCATCCATGTCTTAACATATATCAGAATCTCTTTTCTCTTTATGGCTGAATAACATTCCATTGCATGGATATGCCACATTTTGTTTATCCAGTCCTCTGTTGATGGACACTTGGGTTGTTTACACATTTTGGCTATTGTGAATAATGCTGCAATGAACATTGGTGTACAAGGATCTGTTTGCATTTCTGCTTTCAATTCTTTGGCGGTATATACCTAGTAATGTAGGTGTTGGGTCATTTGGGAATTCTATGGTTAACTTTTTTGAGGAACCATCAAACGGATTTCCACAGAGGCTGTACCATTTTACAATCCCACCAGCAATGGGTGAGGATTCCAATTTCCCACATCCTCAGCAATGCTTGTTTTCCGGTTTTGTGCCAAAAGGTTGAGCATTCGACTACTAACTGAAAGGTTTGTGCTTGGAACCCACACAGAGGCGCCTCGGAAGGCAAGTCTGATGATCCGCTCCTGAAAGATCCAAAACTCCAAGCCGTTGCCATCTAGTCAATTCTGACTCATAGAGACCCTACAGGACAGAGTAGAGCTGCCCCTTGGGGTTTCCGAGGCTGTGATCTTTACAGAAGTAGGCCGCCACATCTTTCTCCCACACAGGGGCTGGTCGATTCAAACTGCTGACCTTTCAGTTAACAACCGAGTTCTTTAGCCAGTGCACCACCAAGTCACAGCCTTCAGAACCTTATGGAGCAGTAGTTCTCCACTGCACTTATGAGATGGTCATGAGTCCTAATCGACTCCATGGCAACCAGCACCAAGTGGGGGAATGAATAAGGAGTAATGACATTGAACATCTTTTCATGGAAACAGGGATCATTTGTCTGGAACATCAGCGCCCTTAAAGGGGCCACCGAGGCGCTGGTCCGAAGCCCCAGGGTGAGAGCCTTCACAGCTCCTGGGCTGTGGGGAGCTGGAGAGCCCGAGAGGAGCTTAGGTCTGAAAATGGAAACTCTAGCGAACTTAGGGTTCCTGAAGCCCGGCGGAGCACCCCACCCCACCACCCCCCGAAGTCCTAGCTTCCGGGATAGGCGCAGAAAACTAATGCCTAAGGGAAGCCACAGACTCCTTTGCCTGAAGGGATTGTTGGTGTTTTCCCCGAGGGCTTTCTCCAGCACTTTGCTGCAGGCAGTTGAATTACAAATGTAGTCGAATTTCGTGTGTTGCAAGCTAAAGTACGTGGAGACTGCAGGGTTTACGATTTTCCTGGACAAATTCTTAGGCTAGCTCAGTCACCTGGTTTCCGTAGGGTAGTAGTTATCACCTTCGGCTCAGGCGGGAAGGGTCCCTGTTTAGAAGGCGGGCTAAAACAGGTTTCATTCCTGAAGGGTTAAGCGTTTGCCAATAGCCTTTAAGGAGAAAAAAAAAAAAAAAGACAGAAGACTTCATTACGGAGTACCTAAGCCAGACCTCATTTCTCTGCGCTAAGTCAGATGTGAGACCAGGACACAATTCTCATCTGGTTCTTGGGAGGCGGGACACCAAGCGAGACATGCTTCATGTTAGTTTTAGTTCCAGAGAGTTGTAAAGGTTCTGTTTGTTCTCTTCTATCACCTGAACTTTCTCCACAGGCTGACACTGAAGAAGAGAACGGCCTCAGGAAGCACCCAGCGAACACTTCAGGCAAAGGAGACTGAGACTCCCGATATGTCCTGGCTTCGGGTTCCTCCCCTACCCTCCAAACAAGGACCATGGGGCCCCACACACTGAATTTGAGATCTCACATCAAAAGCAAACTAAAATGACAGGAACAAGAGAAAGAGATAACAAAGAGGCGTTAAAGCTAAGTCTTGAGAGAAATGACCAGTCAAGGCAAATGCAGTGAGCCTTGGTTCGCTTGGTGCTTAACGAGGCCCTTTCCAGGACTTTGCTGCTGGCAATCGAATTTCGAAATGGGATTGAATTTGGTACATTGAAAGTCACGAAAGTTCAAGAAGGCCGCCATAAAGTTTTCACGGATGTTCCTCAAGTTATGTGAACCTCGTGGTTTCGGTAGTGTAGTGGTGACGACGTTCGCCTCACACGCAAAAGGTCCTGGCTTGGAAACCCGGCGGAAGTAGTTGCTTTTTTTACTCCTCAGAGCCCATTGCTACTTTTTCCCATTGCTTTAGATCTAGAATCAGACACGAGTCCTGAAAAGTCCCAGAGGAAAGTGCACAAACTGTGATGACCCATAGGAAGGTGCAGTACCACCAGAAGTACTGCAAGATTTTTGCCTCTTTATATAAACCTAAATCCTAGGGTTCATCTATGGAAATGGATCCTAAGGGAGTAGAAGCAGGGCGGAAGGAATATAGTGATGGATATGGCTAGGTTTACCGATTGATACAGGTGCACTAGGTAGAAATTCTGGAGCCACCGTATTAGTTTGAGCAGCTGTCAGCAATTCTGCATTGTTCACTTGAACCAGTTCACTGAAAACCTGCACCCAAAGGTGGCCTACAGTAAATGAACTTGAAATGGCACAACGTCTTTGATACATTTCTTGTAGTGGAAAATACCTAAAGCCTTATGGGGATTAGAAAGCTACAGTAAATTTACCGTGTAAGACATGTTCATTCGCCCACATCTATAGCCCCAGGTATTATCAGGAAGACATAACCTTCAACAAGTCTGTGAGAAGTATACTTATGGGAACTGTCCTTGCATCCTCCAAGCATTCTGTGGTGGTGATTTTATGAAGGACGGTGGGAGCCTCTGCCATTTCCTGGGATTTCTGAAATTAATGAGAGTGTCTTAGTCAGGGTTGCTAAAAGACACAGAACGAGCAATTATAAATAGCTAGATAGCTAAAGGTGATTACAACTTTTTTTGTATTCATAAAACCATAGACCCAACTTGATTTCCAAAGTACATGGAAAGGGTTAAATAAATAATACCAAAACCAAACCTGTTGCTGTCCAGTCGATTCCGACTCAAAGCGACCCTATAGGACACAGTAGAACTGCCACACAGGGTTTCCAAAAAGCGCCTGGTGGATTCAAACTGCTCACCTTTTGGTTAGCAGCTGTAACACTTAACCAGTACCCCACCAGGGTTTAAAGAAATAATAGTACCAGTAAACGAAGTGGAAAAAATTTAAAAAAAAACAAACTTGTTAGTCAAAAGCAACTCTGATGATTCCTTTCTTTCAATCATTACTGAGTTCTCAGTTTCCAAGCAAAGAGGATAGAAGGCTAACTAAGTTGCTCTCTGCCTTTATATAGTAAGATGTAAGGAGCAGAAGCTCTGGGGACATCTTAACATTTATAAAATCTCAGGCGTGTCCCGGAGTGGGCTCAGCAACACCAACCTTTCCGTTAACAGCCAAACGCGCTAACCGATTGCGCCACAGATAAACGTTTTCTTTTCAACAAGGAGTGAACGCCTGTGAAGCGCTAGGCGGTGCCTGACGCTTTCTGCGGAGCCAAAAGCGCAAAACCTCGGAAAACCCGGCAGGTTGGGGCGACAAATCTTGGTGTTGTTCGCGTTGAAACCAGTGCGTTTGGGTGAGTCTGAAGCTAGGAGGGCAGCCGAATGGCCTTCGCCGCTCCTTGCCCCTCGTCCGCCTCAGATGCCAGCGACCCCCGGAGACCCCCGGGTCTGCAACCCCCGCCTGAGCCCAGTGGGGTCCACGACAGGGCTGCTCCGCCTTCCTCTCCGGCCCGCGCCATGGACGCCCCCCGCTCGCCTTGGTTGCGGTCGGTGTGGCGGGAGCGCGGAAAATAAACGGGGAAAGGGGATTGGTGAAGAGGAGCGAAGGAAAGCTGGGAGGCGTAGGGGAGAACCAGACGTCCAGGAGGCCTGCGCAGAGACTCAGGCGAGGTCCTGGGGAGGAGAGAATGGTTTTTAAGGTGTAGCACAATGGGGAAGGAGGAGGCGAGAGACGGCAGGAAATGGGAGAAAAGCGGAGCACCTGTGGCTGTTCCAGAACAAAACAGTGTGAATGTTTTTATGTCAATAAAGTTTAAGAAGACCAGCGAGCGCTGGTAGGTGTGTGGTGCGCCAAGCACACATGTGTGATGCGAAAGGGCGCACTGGGTGAGCTGTGGTTCCCCTGGGGCCGGCTGCTCTTTCTGCTCCTGTAGGGGAAGGACAACTGGCCCCTTCATCCTGTCAAAGGGACACCAGGATAGAATAGCAGTGAATCCTTTCCTCTGGGTGGGCAGGGGAAGAGGTGCAGGAGACAGATCAAAAAAGGAAGGAAAGGGAAAAAAAACATGTTATGAAATTTCCTGATCTAAAGCTACAGTGAAGTCAGAGTCCTCTGGAACTGGGCTATCAGTAGCTGGGGTTGGGGGGACAGGTGATCTAGTCCACTTGTATCCCTGTCTCCAGTTTGAACCAAAGCAGTACAAGGCCAAGCACTGTGTCCTGGCTTCCAGTGAGCAGGCAAGTCCTTGCCTTTCCCAGAGAGGGAACACTTGAACGTTGGGTGTGAATGCAACATGGTAAGCACTGCACCAAGAACAGCAACTGCTAGGAGAAAGGGCATGATCTTCCCAACCGGTGGTTTTTGTTCGTTTGTTTGTTTTTGCTTTTTCTTAGTTAAAACTTAGCTTTCAAAGGATGAAAATGCTGAGGCACATGAAGTTTAACACACCTCTCCAGGCCATACAAGGGCTGAATCAGATTCCTAACCCAGAGCCTGCATTCTTGAAAACAGATTAGACTAGGCCTCTCCAATTCTCTGTTTCAGTTTTTTCGGGGTTTCTCAGCTACAGAAAAGGAGAGAGAGAATGTCAGAAATGGGGGGGTAATAAGGGGGAGATGGAGGGTCACATGGCTCCTGTAGCTGTCAGAGAGCAAAGCAGGTAACTATTGTGAATGTTTTTGCAATATAGAGAAGATTCCTGTGAGGCCAAGACAAGCTTATTGTGATCAGGAGAGGAATCTGAGATGTCAGAGATTCAAAAATTAAAACAACAATGGTAGAGTCCCTAGAAGAAAATTGGGGAGAATACATTCACCATCCTGGGGTAAAAAGATTTTTCTTAGAGAACACAATAGTCCTTATATATAAAGAAAAAAAAAGTTTTTTTAAGATACATTAGATTTCATTGAAATTAAAAGCTTCTGTTCATGAAAAACCACCTAAGAAAGTGAAAAGGCAAGCCACAGACTGGGAGAAAATATTTACAGCATGATTATCTGCAAAATGATTCAAATCTTGTGTACAGAACTTTTAGAGATCAGTAATAAAAAGTCAACTCAAATAACAGTGTGCAAAATATTGAATAAACTTTCTCCACAAAGGAGGATTTCTAAATGGCCAAAAGGCTGAGGAAAACAAGAGCCATGTCATTACTCATTAGCGAAACACAAATTTAAACCATGAAAATGTACCCTTACAAACCCATCAGAATGGTGCATTTAAAAGGCAGAGAACACCAAGTGCTGACAAGAATGTGGAAAAACTGCAACCAGCTTTGCTGGTGAGAAACCATCGTAGGGGACCGTTTGGCATCTTCTATCAAGGTTTAACTGGAACCTATCCTTTGATCCAGGAGTTCCAGTCCTTAAACGGAAATGGATGCACATGTCCACACAAAGACTCAGGCGAGCATCTCATAGGAGCGTTTTCACAATAGCCGAAACTGGAAATAGCCCAAATGTCCATCGACTGTGGTTTACTCACACATTGGAATAACATCAACAATACGACAATGAAGAAGTGATAGACGAACGACATAGACATATCTTGAAAACATAATGTTGTGTGGAAAAAAGAAACAGAATCAGTCACAAAAAATGTGCGTTCATTCATGTGCATTTCAAGAATAGGCAAAACTAATCTCTGGTGAGAGACCTCAGTAGAGTGATTAATTAAACCAGGAGGGCGTAGGGGATGGGGATTACCCAGAAAGGAGCTCCTTGGACCTTGGTGGGATGATGGAAACTTTCTGTAACTTGATTACATTTGTCAAAATTCAGTAACTGTTCACTAAAGATTTCTGCATTATTGTTGTTAGGTGCTGTCGAGTCGGCTCTGACTCGTACTGACCCTATGCACAACAGAAGGATACACTGCCCGGTCCTGCACCATCCATACAATCGGTATGCTCGAGCCCATTGTTGCAGCCACTGTGTGAATCCACCTTGTTTAGGGTCTTCCTCTTTTCTGCTGACCCTGTACTTTGCCAAGCATGATGTCCTTCTCGAGAGACTGATCCCTCCCGATAACATGTCCAAAGTATGTAAGATGCACTCACGCCATCCTTGCTTCTAAGGAGCATTCCGGTTGTACTATCTCCAAGACAGAGTTATTCCTTCTTCTGCCAGTCCATGGTATATTCAATATTCTTCGCCAACACCACAATTCAAAGGCATCAATTCTTCTTTGGTCTTCCTTATGCATTGTCCAGCTGTCACATGTATATGATGTGATTGAAAATACCATGGCTTGGGTCAGGCGCACCTTAGTCTTCAAGGTGACATCTTTGCTCTTCAACACTTTAAAGAGGTCCTTTGCAGCAGATGTACCCAATCAATGCAGCACGTCTTTTGATTTCTTGACTGCTGCTTCCATGGCTGTTGATTGTGGATCCAAGTAAAATGAAATCCTTGACAACTTCAATCTTTTCTGCGTTTATCATGATGTTGCTCATTGGTCCAGCTGTGAGGATTTTTGTTTTCTTTATGTTGAGGTGCAATCCATACTAAAGGCTGTGGTCTTTGATCTTCATTAATAAGTGATACTCATACACTTCAATAATGTACTGTTAGCATAAAAACGGAGGGACAAGCGGTGAGGGACATGGCCCGCAAACGGACTATGTCAGGAAGTTTGGATTTTACTGTAAACGCATTAAAAGTTTATCATGGTTTCCTGTACAAAATCCCAGCTGGTATGTGAAATACCTTTACCAGGAAAACGGTTATGACCACATCACCTCAACAGTGGAAGGTACTTGTTAGGCTGAGTGAGAGGCATTTCACCTTTTGCAGGTTTCCCTTAGACCTGGCTCCAGGTATGTACGCTGTTGGGGTTCCTTCCCTTCTGACCTCTAGCTAGCTGTAAGGCCCGCTGCCTTCTAGGCGCAGATGGGGAGCGATGCCCGTGCGGGAATGAACTGCAAACCAAACGAAGCGCGCCAGTGAGTGACAAAATTAGCGCCAGACACTGCCGTGACTCGGATTCGAACCGAGATTGCTGCGGGCACAACGCAGAGTACTAACCACTATACGATCAGGGCGCATCGCAAACCTGTCAGCGCTCACTGGTCTTTAAACTTTATTGACATGAAAATATTCACACTGTTTTGTTCTTGAACAGCCACAGGTGCTCTGCTTTTCTCTCACTTCTTGCCATCTCTCACCTCCTGCCTCCCCATTGTGCTACAGGATAGAAACCTTTCTCTCCTCCCCAGCACCTGGCCCGAGTCTCTGCACCTGCCTCCTGGAGGTCTTGTTCTCGCCCGCGCCTCCCTGCTTTCCTTCGCCCCTCTTCACCGCTCCCCTTTGTGCACTTATGGTGCGGGCGGGCGAAGGGGGAGCAGCAGTGGCAGGGGTTGCAGACCCGGGGTCTCCGGGGGTTGCAGGCATCTGAGGCGGAGGAGGAGCAAGGAGGGGCGAAGGCCATTCGGCTACCCTCCTAGCTTCAGACTCACCCAACGCACTGATTTTAACGCGATCAGCAACTCCATTTGTCACCCCAACCTGCCGGATTTTCCGAGGGTTTGTGCGGGTCTTACTGCAGAAAGCCGCTGGCACCGTCCAGTGGTTCAAAGGCGTTCACTCCTTGTACAAACAAGTGGGATTACCTGCGGTCTCTGTGGCGCAATCGGTTAGCGCGTTCGGCTGTTAACCGAAAGGTTGGTGGTTCGAGCCCACCCAGGGACGGTCCCCAGGTTTTGCACGTGTTAAGATATTCCCAGCGTTTCTGCTCCATAAATCTTACTAGCGAAAGACAGAGAGAAATGGTAGTCACCCTTCTATCCTCTTTGCTTGGAAACTGAGAACTCGGAAATGACTGAAAGAATCATGGGAGTTGTTTTTGACTAAGAAAATTTTTCTCCCATATTATTTATTTGTAGTGTTATTTATTTAAGCCCCGGTGGAGTAGTGGTTGGAATCCTTGGTGGCGTCGTGGTTAAGTGCTACGGCTGCTAACAAAAGAGTCGGCAGTTCGAATCCGCCAGGTGCGCCTTGGAAACTCTATGGGGCAGCTCTACTCTGCCCTATAGGGTCGCTATGAGTCGGAATCGACTTGACGGCCCTGGGTTTTTGGTTTGGGTTGGTGTACTGGTTAAGTGCAACGGCTGCTAACCAAAAGGTCAGCAGTTTGAATCCACCAGGCGCTACTTGGAAACCCTGTGGGGCAGTTCTGTGTCCTATAGGTTCGCTATGAGTCCGAATCGACACGACAGCAACGGGTTTGGTTTTAGCATTGTTTATTTAACCCTCGCCATATACTTTGGAAATTAAGTTGGTTCTATGGTTTTATAATTACAAATAAAGTTGTAATCACCATTGGTTATCTAGCTATCTATAATCCCTCGTTCTGTTTCTTTAGCAACCCTCACTAAGACTCCCATTAATTTGAGAAATCCCAGGTCAATGGCAGTGGTTCCCACTATCCTTCATAAAATCGCCACCACAGAATGCTTTGAATATGCAAGAACAGGTCCCTTAAATGTATTTCTCACATACTTGTTAAAGGTAATGTCTTCCTGACCTTACCTGGGGCTGTAGATGTGGGTGAATGAACATGTCTTACGTGATAAATTTCCTGTAGCTTTTTAATCCCCCTAAGGCTTTCGGTATTTTCCTCTACAATAAATGCATCACAGACGCTCTGGCATTTCAAGTTCATTTACTGTAGACCACCTTTGGGTGGAAGTTTTCAGTCAACTGCTTCAAGTGAACAATTTAGAATTGCTGGCAGCTGCTCAAAACACAGTGGCTCCAGAATTTCTATCTAGTGCACCTATGTCAATAAGGAAACCTAGCTGTATCCAACATTATGTTCCTTCCGCCCTGCTTCTACCCCCTTAGGATCCATTTCCATAGATACACCCCAGGATTTAGGTTCATATAAAGTGGCATCAATCTTGCAGTACTTCTGGTTGTATTGCACCTTCCTATGGGTCATCACAGTTTGTGCATTTCCCTCTGGGACTTTCTGGGACTCAAGTCTGATTCTAGATCTAAAAAAAAAAAAAAAAATTTTTCTTTTGTTTTTTAACAATGAGAAAAACTAGCACTCCGCTTTGAGGAGCAAAGAACAACTGTTTCTGCCCGGTTTCGAACCGGGGACTTTTCGCGTGTGAGGCGAACGTGGTAACCACTACACTGCAGAAACACCCGGGAAAACTCTATGATGCTCTTCTTTAACTTTTGTGGCTTTCAGTGGACGAAATTCAATCCCAGTTCGAAATTCCACTGCCAGCAGCAAAGTCCTGGAAAGGGCCTCAATAAGCACTGAGTGAACCAACTCTCACTGCTTTTGCCTTGACTGGTCATTTCTCTCAAGGCTTAGCTTTAAGGCCTCTTTGTTATCTCTTTCTCTTGTTCCTGCCACTTTCGTTTGCTTTTGGTGTGAGAACTCAAAGCAAACGTGTGGGGCCCCACTGTCCTTGTTTCGAGGATAGGCGAGGAACCCTAAGCCAGGGAATATCGGGAGGCTCAGTCTCCTTTGCCCGAAGGGGTGGCTCGGTGCTTCCTGAGGCCCTTTTCTTTTTCAGTGTCAGGCGGTGGAGAAGGTTCAGGTGATAGAAGAGAACAAAGGGAACCTTTAGAACTCTCAGGAACTAAAACTAACAAAAAGCATGTCTCGTTTGGTGCCCCGCCTCCCAAGAACCAGATGAGAATTGTGTCCTGGTCTGCCATCTGATTTAGAGCAGAGAAATGAGGTCTGGCTCAAGATGCTGAGTAATTGGAAGTCTTCTTGCAATGTTTTTTTTTTTTTTTTTTTTTTTTCCTTCTTCTCCTTACAAGCCTATTGGCGAACACTTGTCTATCCGCAAGAGAAAACCTGTTTCCGCCCGGTTTCTAAACAGGGACCTTTCGGGCATAAGGTGAAGGTGATAAGTACTGCACTACGGGAACCAGGTGAGTGAGCTAACCTAAGAATTTGTCCATGAAAATTGTAGGACCTGCAGTTTTCAAGTACTTTGGCTTCCAGCACAGGAAATTCAACTACATTT